>NC_080698.1:33695634-34945634 GCF_030445035.2 Dasypus novemcinctus
TAGCAAGCAAGCCACAAAGCGGGGGGGGGGGGGGGGGGGGGGGGGGGGGATAAAAATAAATAAATCATAGGTGTCACATGAAAAACCACAATGGAAGCAAGTGTCTTTCCTGGGATACAGCAGAAAACCAAGATCAGAGAACATAAACACAGGCTTAAGAAATCCTTTAAGCACTCACTGGGAAAGATTAAAGAGGTGAGAACAACAGGAAAAAGATAAGAACTATAAATGACAGGTCTATAAAATCCAACATATGTATAATAGAACTTCCAATCAATAACAGATCAAACTGCATGAAAGTCACCTTGAGGGTCTGACTTAGGCTCTTGGCACCGCATTGTGATGCACTTTGGCAGAATGGACATACAACATGATCTGGGTTAAGGTGAATCTATTAAAACTAACTCTTATCCTAGCTGTCTTAGTTTGTCAGGCTGCTATGACAAATGCCACACAATGGGTTTGGGAATTTATTGGCTCACACTTTTGAGGCCAAGAAAAGTCCAAAGTCAAGGTATCAACGAGGCACTGCTTTCTTCCCAAAGTCTGTAACATTCTGGTGCTGACTGCTAGTGATCCTTGGGGCTCCCTGGCTTGAATCCCTGCCTTGTGTCACACGGCCATGTCCTCTCCTTTCTCTTCCAGGTTCCCATTGACTTCTGGCTTCTAGCTCTTCCCCATGGCTTTTTCTCGATAAGATCTCCAGTAATCTGGATTTAGGCCCAACCACATTCAGTTGGGTGACACCTTAAGTAAAATAAATTTTCAAGAGATTCTATTTACAACGATTTCACACACACAGGGAGGTGGATTAAGATTAAGAACATGTCTAAATTGGGGAACATAATCCAACCTACTGGTACACAAAAAAACATTCAATTGGGATCAGTACCGTGGTGGGAGTTTATATATCTCCTGTCTGTACTGCACTGTAGAATCAATATATGGGCCCTCTGCGAGATCATCAGGGAAAGAAAATGCCCTGTCCCTGCTCTCAAGGAGGTTTCAATCTGTAGAAGGACTGAATAAACCCCTAAGATTCCCAAGATCCCATATAATGGGGATCTTATTACAGACATAGGGGTTCCCCTTTGGATCTCTTCCTTACTGCAGGTTGATTGCTAAAAAGGCTCATTTCCCCCTAGTCCAAGGCTCCTTCAGTGAAGCCAGAGCTCAATATCTTAGATATCTTTCTGAACTAGCCAGGTTACTTTAAATATGATAGTTAAAAATGTATTAGGTTATGCTTTGTTTATAATTTTACCCAGAGCTGTAAGGAGAATGGGCTTTGGGATCAGACAGACCTGGGCTTGAGTCCTGGCTCTCTTTGACCTTTATCAAGTGACTCAACCTCTCTAAGTGTTCAGTTATCTTATCTGTAAAATGTGGGGAAAAAAAAAAAAACAGTCCAGAGTACTTCTTGAGCTTTACTATGCACATGGAATTCCTGGGCATCTTGTTACAATGCTGTTCTGACAGAGATATTCTGCATTTCTGACAGGATGCTCTTGCTTTGCAGGAGAGGCGTTGGCAAACAGCCTGCTTCTGTACAGCCTTGGTGGTTTGGAGTTAAGTACCCCAGAAAAACGTGTTATTAAACTTAACCCATCTTGTACGTATGAACCTATCATAAATAGGACCTTTTGATGAGGTTACTTCCATTAAGGTGTGGGCCACCTCAATTGGGATGGGACTTAATCTTATTACTGGAGTCCCTCATAAGCAGAATGGAATCAGACAGATATAGAAAAAGCCTTGGAAAGCAAGAAACCAGAAGTTAACAGAACCTGGAAGAGAAAGGGGAGGCCAGGAGGCTTGCCACGTGCATTGTCAAGTGATTGAGAAGCCAAAGACCAAAGACCACCGGCAGGCAGTCCCAGAATGCCACAGCCTTCAGGAGGAAAGCAGAGCCTTGATGATGCCTTGATTTGGGCATCTCCTAGCCTCAAAACAATGAGTGAATAAATCACTATTGTTTAAGTCAACTCATTGCATGGTTTTTGTTTTAGCAAAGAGGAAACTAAAACAACCCTCACAAGCAAAGACTAGTTTCTATATTTTAAATGTCATAAAACAAACAAATAAGCAAACAACCCAAAAAAAGTATGCAACAGAGACTGTATGTGGCCCACAAAGCCTAAAATATTTACATCTGGCCTTTTCCAGAAAAAGTTGCTGCCCCTTTTGTAGCAGATGCCGCTGCTGTGGCTGCCCCTGCCCCTACCACCTTGGCACACCTGCGTTCACCTGTAGCTGCAGGCAAAGGCTTTTTCCAGCATTCGGAGCACTTCTCACTTCAAGTACCTGTGCCTCCTCTCTTCTCTGCCCGAAGGGTTTTGTTAGGTACCAGGGGAGGTTGCTCCAGGGGCCTAACCAGGAGGTGGAGGAGTACGAATGTCCCAGGGGCAATTCTCAGCCAATGGAGGAAGGAGCTGGTGGATAAATGTCACAGCCTCCCTGTGAGTGGGTTCTAAGGTGTGTTCCACACTGTTCACAGCACGTATGAGCCTGAGCTCTGGTTGCTTATAGCTGTGACCTGCTCGTGAATGCAAACTTGTTTTGTATCCCTTCCTTGTCTCTCTGTTGGTGTGCTGCAGTTAGCTTGTAGTACTTTGTGAGAGCCAAATTTCCCAGGACACCTGTGCTTCTCAACTCCAACTCACTGGGCCATCTGCTCACTTTGCTGGAGGTTAGGGAAGGACTTCCTGGGCATGTGTCCACCCACAGACGACCGCATGCAACGGGTAGCCTTACTTGGCTTTAGGAAGGAAGCGTATCCATTGCAACCACGTGAACCTGAAAATGTGGGCAAGACAACCATGACAGACCAGCGTGTTCTGCCAACTCCAACTAATAGGATGGGAACAATGCCCCTTGTGTGTAAGTTATGGATTTCCTTAACTGGGAGGCTGGTGGCTCTTTCAGGTCCTGGGAACAAAGGTTGGAAGTCAGAGCAAGAGAGGGAAAGATGAGATCCAAAATGTAGAAAAGAAAGAGAAAAGGAAAAAGTAGAGACAGAAAAGGGGTGGCTTGTAAGGTACTGCTCTGTGCCTCTCCATAGCCGTTTCCCCTTCCTACTTAGTAACAGGCCTGAATTTTCAGTCAGTGTCCAACCAGAAGACACTACCCAGCTTCCCTTGCAGCTGTCGGTGGGTCTGCTCTATTTCCCCTGTGGCTAAACCCAACGGGGAGACCTCACCACTCCCAAGTCTACCTCCCAGTGGCTGAGGAAAAGGAGCCCCCTCTGAGGGACTAGGCAAGAGGGGATGTGTGGGAGAGGATCCCAGGGGACCAGGGCTCTTTGAACAATGGGGTCACACCAAGTGTGCTGGACCTTTAAACTGGCAGAGGGACCCCACTCTGGACGTGGCCCATAGGAAGAGTAGCTCTCCTCTTTGTGGGCAGGGCATCTTTCTCATAACACTCAGTTTTCAAGGGTTTCACATTTGATAAACATCAAAGCAAATAGTTGTCAATGGGTACTAAAACAAATTGGTAAAAAGTTGGCTGAGGAACAGGATAGTCACATAGCCCCAAAGTGTCTCTTCCCATAAAAAGCTCATTAATTACAAAGAGGAAAATGGTAACTTCAAGGAAAAGAAATCTTGCAGACTCCTCCTTAATCAAGGTTAGCAAAATTAATATCACCAGTTATGTGGCAAACTGAAATCCTGGGTCTTCTGATGTGATGCTCTGAAAAGAATGCATCATTTCTGTGACATTCCTGCCCGAAATATGGAATCAGAATCTGAGAGCGTTCAATAAAGGAATTGGCCTGCACCCTGATGAATGCCAAGGTCATGAAAGTTAAGAGAAGACTGAGGAACTATTCCCAATCAAAAGAGACTGAAGAAACCAAAAAACCACAAAAGCAATGTGTGACCCTGGATTTGATCCTAGACCAGAAGGAAAGGGTCTTTACAAAGGACATTATTGAGGCAATCAGCAACATTGAATGGGGTTATGGACTGGATGCTGATATTTATACCAATGTTAACTGCCTGATTTTGATCATTGTTTTGTGGTTAAATAAGGGGACTGGATCTTAGGAAATAGACACGGAAATATTTAGGGATAAAGGGGCATCGTCATCGTCATCATTTTTCCCTCTCTCAATGAAGCAAATGCGGCACATGTTAACTTTTGGGAGGTCTGGGTGTAGGGTATAGGGGAGTTTTGGGTACTATTTCTAGAAGTTTTCTATAAATCTTAAGTATTTCAAAATAAAAGTCATCATTGATACTGCCCCTCCCTGCTCTGTACCCCTTCCCCAAAAGATGTGAGGAGCAAGTAGGCAGGGAAGGGAGGAGTCCTGGGCACCCCCTGTAAGCCAACAGTCAGACCCAAAAGGAGTCTTCAAGAGCATGGAGTTAGACCACCTCCTTCTGCAGCTAAAGACCTGAGACCCCGGGAGGTGCAGCCCCTTAGGCCTGAGGCCTCCAGAGCCTGCGCACTTAGCCACCACCCCACGCCGCCTCTGCCTTCCCAGCCCTGCCACTTAGTAGCTAAGAGAATGTGGCAGCCGCCTGCCCTTTCTAGTCCCCAGTTTCCTCATCTGGAAAATGAAAGGATAAGAGCACTTTGTGGGGAAGGAAGGAGATAAAGTACCTCACACACTCAATAAGCGTTCAGGGACAGCCATTATTATTCCACCATTATTTTTTATTTTTTATAATGACTCACTGGCCCAGATTTATAAAGGAGAAAACTGACTTCTAGTTTTGAGAGGCCGAAAACACAAGTGTATGTATATATTTTTTATTTTTATTTTATTTTTTAGATTTATTTATTTATATATTTTTCTTTCCCCTTCCCCATTCCCCCCCCCCCGCCCCGCCCATTGTTTGCTCTCTGTGTCCATTCGCTGTGTGTTCTTCTGTGTCCACTTGTATTGTTGGGAGCGGCACACGGAATCTGTGTCTCGTTTTTTTTTTTTTCCTCATTAAACTTTGTTTAAATGGGTCTCGAAATTCTGTGACAGATTTGTGTCTCGTTTTTGTTGCATCATCTTGCTGTGTCAGTTTTCCATGTCTGCGGCACCATTCCTGGGCTGCACTTTTTTCATGATGGATGGCTCTCCTTACAGGGTGCACTCCTTGTGCGTGGGGCGCCCCTATGTGGGGGACACCCCTGCGTGGCACGGCACTCCTTGCGCATATCAGCACTGCGCATGGGCCAGCTCCACATGGGTCAGGAGGCCCTGGGATTGAACCTTGGACCTCCCATGTGGTAGGTGGATGCCCTAACTGTTGGGCCAAATCCACTTCCCATATATTTTTTATTTAGTTGAAAAATAAGGACATGATGTTATCTCCTGGATGTGAAATGGCTCCCAGATTGGTTCATTTAGAGGCTCAATGATGTCATCAAGATTTGTACCTGTTTTCTGCTCTGCCAGTCTCAACTCAGCCTTGGGCTGGGGCCCTCAAGATCATGGTCACATTTACAGCATCATATGCAGAAAACAATTCCCAGAGACAGAAAAAGGAAAGTTGTCATTTTGTCTCACCCTTGAAAAGTGTGAAAAAATTCCCTAGAGTCCCATCATTGACTTAGGCCTCCTTTTTCAAAATAACTTCACACACCCAGTGGTAATCCAATCTTTCATAAGGAACATGGAATTAGCACATGTATAAGTAGCAATTAGGCTTGCTTAGAAGAAGCAGAAACTTTATAGAACAATGGCTTAAACAAGACACTTAGAAGTAAATGTCTTCCACACTTAGAAGTCTGGTGATGCAGGCCAGGGCTCTTAAACACTCTCCAGCTTCAGGAGGCCAGGCCCTTTCTAACCTTATGCTCCTCTACACATGGCCCCATTCCACCTTACTCCAGAGTCCAAGATGGCTGCTCTGGCTCCAGTCCTCTTATCTCCATTCCAAGATGGGGAAAGGAGAAAAGGAGAAGAAAAGGCTAAGTTCCTTACACTTCCAGAAGTTGTACACGCCACATTTTCTCACACCCTATCGGACAAAACTCCATCATATGGCCTCCCCTAACTGTAATGGAGGTTGAGAAATGTTTTTACTCTGCACAGCTAAAAATAGAGTTTCTATTATTCTAGAAAAATAGAGAGGGGCATGATGGATTTTGGGGGCCCACCAGCAGTCTGTACCACACCATTTTTGCAAGATATTTGCAAGAGATCATAGGACTAGGGAGGATCTAGCCATGGCTTTTTCATACCTGTGCAAAATCAGCATTCTGTGAGCATGGCTCCTAACACGGTTGTCACACAGGTAGCCAACAGGTTGCTGGGACTGGTAAACCCTCACCACTCCTTACCAGGTTACCCATCAGTAGAAATGAGCAAGCCCAGCTATAAAAAGGAAACAGGCATTCCTTTTTGGCCTTTTCAATGCATCACAGCTTCCTCCCACTCTCCCCTTGTTTCACTCAAATAAAGTCCATAAATCAGGCAGGAGGCGATTGCCTTGCTCACGTGTCAGTCACACGACTCTGGTGCTCAGGGAGTGCCTGAATTGCTTGTGAGACTCGGAGCACAGAACATTCCATCTCCATCAAAGCCACATGGGGTAGGAGGGGCTATTATCCAAAGTCATTTGTATTGTTCTAACCAACTCCTTTGCCAAAATGATTCATTTTTAGTATTCACAATCTTTCTGTGTGTGTGTGGGGGGGGGGGGACTCTATTTCCCCAGAGATCAACAATTGTGGATCTGATGACCAGTGTTTCTAGAACTCCAAATGAGCAGGGCGACTGGGATAGTAGAGGCGAATGCTAGTGATGACACGTGTACAGTTGACTCGATCATCTGGATGCTTTGCCTACGTGTTTGACCCATGGTTTGTCATGGGGTTTCATGATGAATGCTCCAGGTTTAAACATCTGGCTGCTTCACCTTTACAGAAGACATTTGCTGTCTTTATCTGTCCAAAATCCACATCCTTGATTTTGGTGACAGAACCCATATTTCTCTTGGGAAACCAGCCCTGCTGTGGGCTTAGCCCGTGCTGAGATGACTCCACCTTTGTTTTTAGGCATGGACATGTTACGCAGGCTGGTTAACTGGGGCACTATATTCCCTTGTCTCTCACAGTTGGTTTGTCATTGGAAAAATGACCCACGCCATCCAGTGTGGTTCGATACATGTCTTTTTCTTTAGCAAATAGAGCCTCTATTTTTTGCTTGCCTTGGGGTTAGGAGGATGCTGGGTGCCGTGATGTGAAGGAGGCAAGCAAAAGTAGGAAGTTTAGCGTCTCCACGCTCTGTAAAACCACCATCACAAACCTTGCCATGTTAACAAAACCCTGATTTTGTACAGAGGAAAGCAGAGCCAAGAGGTGAAGAGAGCTTAAGTCCACATTGTATGCCCGTGGGTCTACCATACCTGAAGAGGTCCCTGTGGAATTTTCTATTATGTGAGTTAATATTTTTGCTTAAGCCAGTTTCATTTGGGTTTCTGTTACTTCAACCAAAAATTCCTGATTAATACAACCATCTCAGCCCTTGACCTCGCCCTATACTTGCTTCTGCTTTTCCTAAAATGCTGTTTTCTTAGCCTTGAGTGTCCCATACTGGACATGGGCATTCTGCCAGGTTCAGGTCTTCTCATACAATGTTTCTACTATGACTTTTGAATGATCCATCTGTTTTCTCTGCTTCAAATTTCACTTCTAAGTGTATGAGTACCCAATTCCCCCCTCTAGTTTTTTTATGTTATGAGCAGACTTCCATTCAACATGAGCAATGGATGCCAGAGACAAAAAAATGTCTGAGTATTGTGAGCCAACACCCACATGCGCGAAATCTATGATAAGGTGGAAGTGAGTAGTTGTGCAGTGAAGGGATATGACGGGGGGTTAGGAATACTGTTGGGTTGGGTGGTGCAAGGTTGACAGGGGGCTGGGTGGGGACAGGGGTCCATGGAACTGGGGGCAGGGTTGGGGGAGGGAGGTGAACACTGGGGATTAGCGGGTACATGGTTGAAACTACAATGCTGAGAAAGCACTTTTGGCAATTTGACAAGGAAGGTTTACTGGTTTAGGATGTTGGATGGGGGTACTTGGGACAGGGCACACCTGGGGCAGGTTTCTGGGGAGAGTGTGAGTGTTCATCTTGTCATAGTGTGTTACATCAGTGGGTGGAGACCCATATAATGAGTGTGAAGGTGTTGTACTACTATCCTGGGGAGCCCCAATATGTTCTCAGATAGAGGGGAGGGTATTTCTGCAGAGCATGGGTGGCTCCTAATGGAGTAGGAAAGACCAGTGTGTCAAGCCCTCAGTGTTGTTGCAAGTATCTATGAATCTTGTCCTTTAAGCAGTGAAGCCTGGTGGTTGCTGTTGGCCCCAAGGGGAGGGGAAGGGAGGAATAGAACAGATGGAAGAGGGAGTAGTTAGGGGGCAAAGGAAGTGTTCTGCATGATCTTGCAATGATGGATACTGGCCATGTTAAATTTCACCAAAATTTTATGCAAGTGTATGGTCTAAAATGCAAACCATAGTGTGAACTACTGACCATGGTTAGTAGCTATATTTCAATATTTGTACATCAGTTGTAACAAATGTACCATCCACATGTAAAAAGATCATTAATAGGGAAGGGGGAGAAAGGGGAGGATGTTGGGTATATGGGAGTCCTCTATATTCTGTATGTGACTTTATCATGACCTAAAACTTCTTTGAAGGCATAATGAAAAAAAGGTAAGACACTGAGGCAGAAATGGAAGAAATTGCCACTGTACATATAGGACAACAGTTATTACAGCCATGAAAGGTAAAACATCAAAAAATTTTTTAAATTATATACCTGAATTGTTTTTACTTTATTTTAGTTTTTCTAAATTATTACGTATTTATGTTTAAGCCCATCATTACTATCTCATTTTTCTATTAATTGAATTTAGCAATATATTTGGCTTCATTTTGAAGAAGTTTTGGATCACAGAAGGGTGTAACTATGACAAGGGAGAAGCATAGGTGTGGGGTGTCAGTGAGAGGAGGTTCACCTGGGCATACATATACGGTTTATAAATATATTCAAATGTTCATGAAGCATTTCCACAGTGGGTAGAGATTCACACAACAACTGAAAGAACAATGAATTCCCATCCTGGAGAGCTCTGCCACATTCTTTAATGGAACAACAATCCCCCAAGTACAGAGGCAATGACCAGTGAAGAAGGATGATCCACTGATGGGCCCCTTATGACTATACTTATGAGCCTTTTGCTCTTGAAATTTCAACTAGGCCTAGAGACGCAGAGTGCCTAACAGCTACCACCTGAGAACCTCCATGTTGCTCAAATGTGCCCACTCTCTAAACCAAACTCACCGTATAAATGCATTATCCTTCCCCCCAGCGTGGGACATGACTCCTAGGGATGAGCATCCCTGGCACCAAGGGATTACTACCAAGCACTGGCTAATGATGCAACTGGAAAAATACCTTGAATAAAAGGGGGAAATGGTAAAGACAAGTGGGTTTATAAAGCTAAGAGACTTCAAAATGAATCAGGAGGTCATCAGAGAGGTAACGCTTATGCACATCTCAGCATGATCTCATAGACTGCCAAAGTAGATACTACCCCAAATAGTGGGGCTTCCTGAGGGCTCCTGAGACATCCAGGTCCTACGGTCATGGCAGATAGCTCCAGAGTTTGGTGCCTTGGCAGTGGGCCCTACTTTGAAGTTTGTGCTCCTAAGTGTGACAGAGTTGGACTCAGATGTGACTTCTCTACACATGCCTTTTCTGCCTCTTTTATTGAACCTATAGTTGGTGCTGGAATTGGTAGGTATATGTCCACGAGACTTGAATCTCTGGACTGTCCATGTGCCAGCTGGGCTCTGAGCCTCAGTGGAGTTGCAACACCTACTCTCCAGTTTATTGGACTCGCCCAGGACAGCTAACAAGGAGGTGAGGATGAACCACCACCACACCAAGGAACCAAGAGAGTCTACAACTTCAAGCAAGACAGTCCCATCCATCTGCCACATGGGATCGAAGTCCCCTCTCAATTAGAGGTGGAGAAGGCATCACCATCCCAGAATCCTCAGGAATGAGGAATAAAATATGGACTAGAGTAGAGTTACTAGTATTCTACTATAGATTTATTGTGATTCTAACAATGGAAGAAATTATATCATTGACGTGGCGTCACTGGCTACTGGAGTTGCTGCAGGTAGGGAGAGGGAAAAAGTGATGTATTATGGGGGCATTTTGGGGACTTGAAATTGTCCTGAATGACATTGCAAAGACAGATACAGGCCATTATATATCCTGTCATAACCTACAGAATGGAATGGGAGAGAGTGTAAACTACACTGTAAACTATAATCCATGCTGTGTGGCAATGTTTCAAAATGTGTTCACCAATTGCAATGAATGTACCACATTAATGAAAGAAGTTGTTAATGTGGGAAAAGTGGGAGGCATGGGGAGTGGGGCATATGGGAATCCCCTATTATATTTTTAATGTAATATTTTATTTAATCTAAGTATCTTTTAACAATAAATAAAAATATATTTTTAAAAAATGCCTAAGTGTATACCATTCAAAATTGTAATCAAGTGAAATTTATGACACAATTAATTTGATATGGATTTGATGAGATATAAATGCATCATTGGGTTGCATGATATGCCAGACATGGTATAAATGGGGAGTCTTCAGCAAAGTAAATGTGTATTATAGAAATTACTTTTCCCCAAACCAAGTTTTTAATATATTTTTATTAGAGTTGTATGTTTACAGAAAAATCATGTATAAAATAAAGAGCTCCCATCTAATCCCCCTATTATTAACATCTTACGTTAGTGTAGTGTCTTTGTTACAATTGATTAAAATATTATTATTATTATACTATTAACTGTACTCAATGGTTTATATTAGGGATCTCTGTTGTACAGTCCTTTTTAAAAATTTTTATTCTGGTAAAATACGTAGTAATATATATAACCTAAAATTTCCCTTTTTAACTATGTTCAAATATATAATTTGGTGCTGTTAATTATGTTCCCAATGTTGTATTACCACCACCATCCATTACTAAAACTTTTCCAAATGAATTTTGAGTTGTTCTTTTCTCATGTAGATTGCCTGTATCTATCGTTTTATTTGACCCTATTGAATCATCATTCTTATATACTGCCACTTGCTGGGGTTTGATATACAATTACCCTACCCTGGCCCCATTTCAGTCCCTGGTACCTGCCATATTCCTTCCCACCTTAAGGCCTGCACATGGAGTTCCTCTGTCGAGAATTCCATCTTCAGTCATTTAGCTGCTAATGATCCTTTGGCCTCTCGGTACACATGAATTGGTTTCCTGGGAGGAGGGTAACAAGGTGGGCTTCCCTGACTAGGTCATTCCATAATTATTCGATTTTGGAGACTCAGGAAACTCTCCATCATTGTACTTATCACAGTTGCAATTTTGCATCATTTGCATGAATAATTGATTAATGTTTGGCTCCTCCATTGGATTGCAGGCTCCAGAAGAGAAGAGTCTGTGACTGTTTTTGCTCACTCTTAAATCTCCAATGCCTAATAGAGCATCTGGCACACATTAGGCACTTCATAAGTACTTACAATAAACCAGGACTGGGAGGAGAAGGGAGGGAGGCTGAAAGAGGTGGGCTGAGTGCTGCCCACACCAAGGGCTTGGGCCATCTTTGAACCTCCTGATTCAGATAAGGGGGTCAGAGGGCGAGTTGATATGACTGAGCTGCTCAAGAAAGACTTTGTGAGACCTGAGCCCAAGCAGAGCTCCCTCAGGGCCTGCTGACCAAGTGTGGTCCCAACCGAGGGAACATGCTCTATGTCTCAGGCATGGCCACTGGCAGAGACATCTCTTGAAGGGATTCACGGGATTTCTCTAAATGACTTCAAGTCAGTGGAAGACTGAGCAGCAGAGACAGGACCGAGCAGAGATTGTAAGGCGGCTGCTGGTGAAGGGCTGTGTGGTGTGTTCCTCTGGGACTCCTGGATGTTATGAGTTCAGTGGGGACAATCAAGCTAGTGGCTTTTAGGCTGCATCAGGTAAAAGGCAAAGTTATGCCTGAACAGAGAAAGTTGCCTAGCCCTGAGCACTCACATCTTTCCCCCTAGTTTCCTAATCCATTAAGCCTTTCAGCTCCAGATCTGACAATTTCCCAACTGACCTGAATCATTCCTGTTCTGAGAAGTGAAGTCTTGGGACTGAACGCTGGGAAGAGTCATGTGCTCATGGCAGGGTTACAGCTCATGGTACCAACCTGGGTGCCTGAGGGTATGTTCTACCCCCTTCCTTCCCACTCCCAAGTGACCTTTTCCCTCCTCTAGCCCATTTTGAAGCAGAAGGATTCAAAGGAACTGCTGTTGAATGACTACTTCTAGGGCCAGTTTCTCCACTCCAGAGATTAAGGAGGACGGGGGCTGGCAGAAGGTGGGAGAAAAGTCAGTATGGAGACCCAGGCTGGAAAGACAGAGGCTCCTCCAAGTGGAGTGGAAGGCCCTTCCATTCTGAGGGCCATGGGCTGGGGATAAGAGGACTCAGGCTGAGCTGGCCTTGAGGGTGGACCTTCCCTCTGAAGTTTCATTATCTGTAGATTATTGTCCTGGACACCTGTGGGGTAGATATCTTCCATTTTCCCCCTGAAGATCCAGTGTCTTCTTTCCTCCATACAGCCTTGTCTTCTGGGAGACAACCTTTGTGGGTAGCATCAGTGGGCTCCTTTGCCTTCTGACTTCTAACCAGATTCTCCCAATGAGAAGCACCTTCCTCTCCCCAGGCTGGCTACTTCCCTAGACCTTAAGGAGCACAGTTTGGGTTCCTTGGGAAACAGCACTTGAGATGGAGATTAGCATGTGAGATGTGTATTAGGGAGTGCTCATGGGCTCAACACCTGTGAAGGAAGGAGAGAAGTAGGATTGAGATGTGATGCATGCCCAATGATAGCTTTGGCTTACCCCATTGGGAGACCTGGAGCACGAAAGGGTTTTCAGGATGCCCCAGCATTGCCAAGATGGCCAGGCTCTTGTACTCTACATTGATCAGTCATTGGAAATGGGCTGCACCAGGACAGGGTGTGTGCTTGGTGAGACAACCCTCAGTTCCAGACCCCTAGTACTGCACCATGTCTTGTGATATTCTTACCCACTTGGACCATGTCCTCTGTTTCCTGCTGGGACCTCAACTGATAATAGCCTCAGGCTCACCTGAACAGTGTGGAGGAACTTCATGCAATGAATGTGGAGAAGGGGCAATCTTGCTGGTCTACCTCTCTCTCCAGACCCCCAAGAAATGGTACAGAATAAAACTTAGGAGGGTGGTTATAGGTGGGGAGAAGTGACCACACACTGCCATAATACCAGGAAACAAGGTGGCAGCAAAGGAAAGGCTAGGGATGGGGAGCTGAGCTGAGCTCTCCCAGGCTCCTTTGGAGCTAGCTCCTCAGTTCACCTACAGCAGAAAAACTTTAGGCCTTGTGTTCTGTGGTCAATGATTCCAGAGGCAAAGAGAGGGCTTCCCTGCTTCCAAATCTCTCCCTTACCTGCTCAGCCAGTTCTTGAAATACCTTTCACAAGGAGCAGAGGAAGAGGTATCCAATTCCAGCACCCAGGTGAAGTGTAGATGGACCCATAGTATATGAGTAAGCTTTATCTGACTCCCTTGTTTTAAGAGGAGGAAATTGCAGTCTGATAAAGAAAGTAACCTAACTCAACCATTCAAATCCTTTTCTACTATGATGAATGGGGAATGTTTTTAGAAAGCTGGTAGCCACTGAACTTTGAAACAGACCTCCCCTTTACCATTTGTAGATTGCCTGCTATATGCAGGGGTTAATCTAAAGCACCTTATATGCCTTGTATCCTCCAAAGCCCACAGCAACCCAGTCAAGAAATCTGGGGCCCTGAAAGGTTGTGTAATTTCCCCAGCATCACGTAATTTTAACTAGTAAGGCCAGGATCATCACCTTTCAAGCCCGTGATCCTCGCCTTTTTCTGAACTCCTGTTGGTGGGGACAGGAAGCTGAGGTTGGAAGCACCAGACCCCGGGTTAATTGAATTTGCTCTTCTGTGTTGGCAGCTGCTCAATGCTCAAAGTCTCTTGGTGGCTAAAGAGCATTGACTCGGGTCAGATGGAATCAGGACTGGGTCAGATAGGCCCAAGTTCAACTCCTGCCTCTGGCATTCACTGGTTGTTCAATTTTGGGAAATTTACTTAACCTCCCTGGGACTCCATTTGCTTATCTATAAAATGGGAAAAAATGAAAGTACCTTCCTTTTAAAGTTGTGAAGAAGTTCAAAAGGTGCAATGGCTGTCAAGGGCTGGTGGCAACTGGCATCCAAGATGGCTTCCAGGGGCTCTTGCTCCTGGTATTCACACCCTTGGGCAGACTGTTCCCACACAGAATAGGACTGACCTGAGTAACCAAAAGGATACTGGGGAAATATCGTGATGTGTCTTCCAGGGTTGGGTCATAAAGCCATGGCAGTTTCCGCTACCTCTCAGGGGATGCCAGCTGCCATGCTGTGAGGACACTCAAGCAGCCCTATGGAGAGGGACTGCGGCCTCCCGCTCACAGTGCATACCAGCTACCCAGCCATGTGAGTGAGCCACCTGGAAGTGGATCTTCCCACCCCGGCCAAGCCTTCAGATGACCTGGCTGACAACCTGACCGCAACCTCATGAAAGACCCTTGGCTAGCACCACTCTGCTAAGCTGCTCCCTATTCCCTGACCTGCTGAAACTTTGTTAGGTAATGAATGTTTACTGCTGTTTTAAAATGCTGGATTTGGACCCTTATTTTTTACTGCAGCAACGGATAAGGAATACAGGACTTACCATTGCTGAGGAATCACTCCATAAATGTGTTTTCCACATGACCACTCAGGAGCACACCTTCACAGAAACTTCACACCTAAATCCCAATTTCCAGCTGATCATGCTGCCAACTTTCAGTTCCAACTGTCCAGTCAGCATTTATGCTGAGGAGCTCCAGTCTCAGGGAAAAACCAGCCTCATTTCCATACCTTTCCTTATGCTTTCACAATCCTGGGGTGACGTTTTCTCTGTTTCACGCAACTGAAATCCACTTACTGCCTTTAAAAGTCATCCCAGATCTTGCCTTTGGTAACAACTCTGACCATGAATCTCGCCTACAACTATAAATTTACCTTCCTATGAACTCTCATAGGATTTATTGCCTAAACGTCTGGTAGATATTTATCTTATCCTGTTTTGTATTGTGACTTTATTATTCCACTCTGCTTCTTTTTCATATATTTTTTAAATGCCTACACATGTCATAACCTCAGTGAGAATAGAAAATTGATGATACTTCTGTGTATTCATCCTTCCCCCATTCCTAAAATGGAGCTTTGCACATGTGCATGTTTTAATGAACAAAGTAAATGAATGAATTAATGTAAAATCCAGAAGCTAAAACATTTGGATAATTGACTGATTTTTCTATCCCTCACCTTAATCTTTTGGACCTTTATAATTTAGTTATAGTTAGAAGCCAGAAACAAATTAGCATTCACCATTAATATATGTGATGGAGCCCCTTTCTGTGGGCCTGGCTCTATCTGTGAATATGTCCCCTGTGCAGGAAGTGATACATGGCCCTTCTCGTGCTCATTCTAACTCAGAGGGCCTGTAACATGAGCTGAAAATATGAGGCAATTAACCATGTAATTCAGACAAAATCGCCTGGAAATGTACTTCATGAGTAGGTACACAGCCCAGTAATGGAAGAGTTGAAAAATTCATTCATGATAGATATGGAATCATTTATTAGCGGAAGCGTGGGATGTGCAGGGAACATTTCTAATCTGTTAAAGTCAGTATCTTAGAGGGAAGCAGGCTTGATGACACATTCTCCCTTGATATTACCGCTTGAGACAGAACCCAGCGCTGAAGAGAGCCCACTAATCTGTGTGGAGATGGTTCTGCTTTTGTTTTCTGTACGGGTTAGTGTTCTGGGTAGGCACGTGACAAAGCCTGAGTCACAGAAGAAGTCTAATTTAAGGGAAAATAGAGAGTTCCTTTGAAGCTCTGGTAGAACTCTCAGAGGTGAAGGGAAAGCTGGAAAATGAGGCTTTGGAAAAAACTGGAGCCAGGGAACTTCTAGGTTTCTGGACGGCAGGAACTAACATGGATATTTTCACTTGGAGGTCCCAGCGGGACCTGCCATTTTCCTGGTGCCCATCTAGGGGCTGCATCAGGATGAGCCAGCTCCAACCCTTCTCCTTCTGTCACCGGCCCACTGCCCTGCACTTAAAAGTGGGCTTCTCCTGCAAAAGACTTATATTAGATTTGGGTGGGTCTTTTCAATACTCCTTGTTTCATTTAGCAAGTGTTTCTTGAAAGCCATACAAACCTTGTGACAGGTGTAATGGGGAATTCAGAAGTGAATTCTTTAGCCATTCTACCACTAAGGGAGATGTGTGTTCAGATACTTCTAAAATGGAATCAAGAGCTGTGCAGCTGTCAGGATCTTTTCATTTCAAGAGGCAGAAACTAGTCTCAATCCATCTTCACCAAGGAGGAGAGAGGAAAAGCCCCAGGCCGGACAGCTGAGAAGTGGCTGGAGGCAGGGCACAGTGGGGACCCCCCCCCCCCATCTCCTGCTCTACTCTGTCCCTGCAGGTTCCATTCTCAGGGGAAGTCTCTGCTGCAGATCCAGACCTGCCCCAGCGCAGCCCTAGGTTCTTAGCATTCCTGGCTACACACCAAGGCCACTAGTTGCAGCTCCTGTGCTTCTCAGCTTGGGGCTTTCTCTGGCCACAGGAATGGGTTCAGTCTGTGGGAAGCAGGCGGAAGTGCCATGGAGTTGATGACACTGGCAGCAGCCCCCAGCCAAGGACAAACAGGAGAGGTTGGTGGATTTAAAAATTATGCATGTTTTCCTTGCGTGGGACAACCCTGGGGCATATTCTATACTCCACCCCAGATGTCTCCAACAGGATTAAGCCTCAGTTGCCCAAGGTGGCAAGCTGCTCATTAAAGTCCCTCTTTTGGCTTCCGTCCCTTTCCTGTCTCACTTTCCTACTCTCCGACCCATGCTTCCTGGGATCACCTTCAAAATAAATCTCTTGCACACAATCTCCTTCCCTCAGAGCCTTTCTCTGGGTTACGTGTGTGCAAACAGCGGTAGGCTTGCACCCTGCCAGTGTCTGATCTAGAGGAGAGAGCACTTCCTTCCGAACACTTCTAGTTAAAATCCTAAGCATGATTCTCAAATCATCAGGTTTGGCCACGTACCCATCCCTGGGTAGTAAGATACCCATGGGCCTGGTCTGGGTCACCTACACACTAGGGAACTGAGAAAGATGAAGTTAATTCCACTCAAGCCACGTGGCTGCGGAGAGGAAGAGGGATGATTTCCCTATGACTATTCAAGGCGCACTTACCAGGCCATGAGCAGGTCAAATTGCTGGATAGCCACGGAATATGGGGACCCCCAAAAAGGGACAAACAAGTTCAGAGGAAGGTGACACAAGTTCTAGCTTGGGAGGGGAGGGTTGCAGATGATTAAACCTGAAGCAACCTGAAATATCACCTTCTGAGTTTCCATTTGCCACGTTAGTTTGAAAACACCAAAAAGCTGGCTGATTTTCTCCTCTTAATAAACCTGTATTTTGAAATGCCATGTCATCCAAACAAAACAGCATGCATTTAGTAGTAATTAATTCATTCTCACATTTTAAAAAATTAATAAGTGGCATATTTGAGTCCATGCTCCTAATAGTAGGGAAACATCATATTTCCAAGAGGTTCCCATAAACATAAAAAGAGTTCTGGGGGAGCAGAGGTGGCTCAAGCAGTTGAGTGCCTGCTTCCCACATGGAGGTCCCGGGTTTGGTTCCTGGTGCCTTCCAAAAAAACAAACAAACAAGAAAGCAAAAAAATAAACAACAGGCAAACAAATGAAACAAACAAACAAAAACTCAGGGTAGTCGATGTGATTAGTGGCTGAGTGCTGGCTTCATACATATAAGGTCCCAGTTTCAATCCCCAGCCCCGGTACCTAAAAACAAAAACAACAATCCTTCAATTCTTCTTAGGCCCTAAGAACAGTTCTCTGGAATACATGAAATTCCATCAGGAGATTGAACCACTTCATTCATATTAATAGTCTTCAAGGCTTGGTAAATTATCCTTCAGGTCACATTTCCCAAGGAAATCCCTCATGCTTCATTATAATGGCATTTATATACTAGAAGGGATCTTCAAGAGATCATGTAGTTCAATTCCTAGCTAAGGAACTTGAGCCCAGAATCCTGAGCACCTGCTTTGTGCTAAGCTGGGCTCCCAAATCTTGGGGATGAAGAGCTAATAAATCAGAGAAGGTCTCTGCTAAGTGGGGCAAGCTGATGAAAAACAGCCACTTAACGTTAAACACAGTGGAGGAAATAAGTTGAATGCTGAAGAGCAGTGGATGAGCAAGCCAAGGAAGGGGGCAGGGCGTGGGTGAGAAATGAGCTGAGGCGCCCTCGTGGTGGGACCTGTGAGTGAGGGAAGGTCAAGATGAGGTGGCTGTAGAGGAAGAAATGGCCAGATCATTCGGGATCATGGAAAGGCGCTTGCTCTTTCTTCTTCCTCTAACAAGCCTCATTCTTTGAAAAGAGCTTGTTAGCAGATGAGCGAGGATGAGTCCAGAGCTCTTGGTTTTCAATCTGGTACTTACTTTCTACTGCCCTAACACATAAATGACAAATTCTAAAATGTACAGCCTGGAAAAAAACATATATATATAATCAGAAATAGGCAAGCTTTTCAGTAACCTCAATCCTCACATTCTTTAGGCTCCTGTAGGAGCAGATCAGTAATAACACACGGTACACAGTGGTGTGGATGGATACAGACCGACTATGTGCAAACCCTGGCTCTGCCGTGGCCGCTGACCAGCATTGTGGTCAGGGACAACCTGTTCTGCTTTTCTGGGAAAAGGAGATAATAAAAATTCCTCTAGCTAGAGTGCCTAAGACAAAGAAATGAGATGAAGGTTGATTTCCCCCCAGACCTGTTGAGTCTCCAGTCTGCCATCTTGTAACTGGCCCATCTAGTGGGTCAAGACAAAACTTGTAGAGTCATCCTTGATTTCCCCCTTTCCCTTGAATTCCAAATTTAAATCTCTCAATATGCTCTGAAGACCATTTCTCAAATAGATCCTGAATTTGTGCTTTGATTTATCTCCCTCGCCACCATTCCATCCCAAGGCACCACGTTCTCTTACCTGGTCTGCTGCAAGCATCCTCACTGGTTTCCCTGTTTCCCTCTTGCTTCCTACAAGCTGCTTTTCATAAAGCAGCTATTTGTAAGTTTTTAATTAGATTTGATCATGTGTAACTACTTAGATGAAATCCATCAAATGGCTTCCCAGTGCTTTTTTCTTTTTTTTTTTTTTTTGAGGTACCAGGGCCACAGATTGAACCCGGCACCGCGTACATGGGAAGTGGGTGCTCAACCACTTGGGCTACATCAGCTCCCTTCGCTGTGCATTTAGAATAAAATTCACAACCCACATCTCTCTCATCTTGCTCCTGCCTCTTTCTCCCATCCCATTTGCCTTTCTGCCTTGCCCAGGGAGACAGTGAATCACGGTGCTCCATTCTTTAATATCTGCCATAAAAGAATTACATATCCACACCTGCCTTGGCTTCGCCGTAGGTGGAGTGGACTTTCAGCCTCTTGGCTTGGGGCTTGGCCACGACACTTTTTTGGCCAGTGGGATGTCAGTGGCTATGACATGAGCAGAGAGCTCTGAAAAGTGCACGTGTCTCTTGTACTTCTATGGCCCACCGGGAGAAGAACGTACCCCCAGGGAGCTGCTTGTCCCTGGAGAACCCAACCCAAAGCCTGGAGTCAACCCTGACCATGCTGCAGCCCGACGCACAGCTGCCCCAGAAGGCCCAGAGCTGTGAGCAAGAAAAATAAGTGCTTGTTGTTGGAAGCCAGTGAGTTTTGGCGTGGTGGTGTTGCATTGTTGCACTAAGAGCTGACAAATATTCTTGAGATCTCAGATTTCTTTCTGTTTCCTGCAGTTTTCTTGCTGCTCGCTCTGCCTGAAGCTATTCCCTTTGTCCAGGACAGAGTTTCTCAACCTCGGCACTACTGACATTTGGGGCTGGTTAATTCTTTGCTGTGTGGGACTGACCTGTGCACTGTCGGGTATTTAGCAGCATCCTTGGCCTCTGCTCACTAGATGCCAGTAGCAACCGCCCCCTGCCAGTTGTGACAAACAAAACGTCCCCAGGCATTGCCAAGTGTCCCCTGAGGGTAGAATCGCCCTGTTGGAGAACCACGGGTTTAGAACAGGCATCCCTGGATGCTTGAGGAGGTGGCTCCTTATTTAGTTCTTACTTCTCTCATTTCTCCTGCAAGTTGGCACCTGATCATCCATTATCTTGCTCATTTATTTCTTTACTTGTTTTTTGCCTCTCCTTCTTGCCATCATTGTAAGATCTGAGAAGGAAGGATCCTTGTCTGTTGTATTATTTAAAAGATTTATTTTATTTATTTATTTCTCCCCACCTATTGTTGTTTGTGCTCACCATCTGTTTGTTGTGTATGCTTGTGTTCCTTTTCAGAAGGCACCGAACCTGGGACCTCCCATGTGGGAGGGAGGTGCCTAATCACTTGCGCCACCTCCATTCCCTGCTTTATTGTGTCTCTCATTATGTTTTCCTCCTTGCATCTCTTATTGCATCAGCTTGCTGTGCCAGTCCATTGTATTGGCTCACCGTCTTGCTCGTCTTATTTAGGAGGTGCTGGGAACCAAACCTGGGACCTCCCATGTGGTGGGAGTTCAATTGCTTGAGTCACTTCTGCTTCCCCCTTGTCTGTTTTGTTCATCTCCAAGGGCGGAAGTCTCCACCCTTAGAATGGTTCTGTTGTACAACAGGCACACAATGAACAGTCACGTGAATAAAAGCCAGAAAACACCCTGTCAACTGTGATAACTATGAAGCACCATACAAAGTAAGTATAAAAATAAGAGAAGAAAGAAAAGTCATGAGGATCTTCACAAGTACAGCGTAAGAAGCAGGTCCACCCAGAGTTTGCCAGCTGGAAAGTTTCTGATCCTATAATCTCCCCATCGGTAGCCACTGCTCTCTGAATTTTGGATAGAGCTACCATCAGAATAAACATTCTGGAGCTTAAGCTGGATTTGAATGACTTAGAAACAGAGACCTCTCATCGGGTCTTAGGATATCTTTAGAATGGAGTTAAACAGCAAAATAGTTCAGTAGGTATGATTTAATTTGTTTCCCCAAAATGTGTTAACTCTGCCCCCACTGATATTTCGGACTCCATTTACATATGTAACCTTCACATAGCCACAACTTAATAGTGGGGGGCAGGAGACGGCATGTCAGGTAGATGAATGGGGGTGCCAACCTATTTCTTTACAACTAATTATGCGTGGGATTTATCTCCACCCTCTGCACAACCCCTTCCTTAATAACAGTTGACAACGCCAGCTTTCCCACCTGCGCATTTCTGCTCAGATGAAGACATCACCTAAATACAGAATCAGCAACACCAAAAGGGTTGCAGGGGATTTCCTTGTTTGACAGGAAGACAAGTAGAGCGGAGGTGGCACTGGTTCCTGGGACCCACATCAAACTTTGATCTACAAGCTGATAAGTGTCCTTGCTGCTTTGAGTGACGGTGGTTGAATGTGGTGTTCGTGGCCTGGGGCTTGGGGACTGGGGAGAGGGGGCGAGACAAAGATGGACAGTTGACATGCCCTTCCCAGAGACCCGTCATGACAGCTATGTTTTGACTCAGTCTGATTGGACCTGATACTCCAACGTGGCTTCTAAGAGCTTTACAACTCCCGTTGGAAGTTTTTCCAAATGTATGATTTCAATTCCTTCTGTTTCCATTCAAGCTTATTTCACCTCATATTTTCTTTACAGGAAGCCGTGGAAAGTCTCTTTCCACTGATGACATCACTCACGTTGACATTGAAAATGGATAAACAGCATTACCTTGACCCCGCCCCTCTGATTGGCAGGGACCCTGTCCTTTAGAAGCAGCCCTCTCTGCCACGCACACCGCACACCGCAGCTATATTTTTGCTGAGTCGTCCTTCCCTCCCGGCTACATCTGGCCAATCTCTCCTCTCAGAACTGAGGGCTGCAGAAGGAAGCGGAGTCACGTCATGGCAGAGTTCTAAAGAAGGAACCACAAACCGAATGCCAACAGGCCAGCTCCAGCTGGCAAATCTCTGGTATTTGGGCTGCACAATATTTTTAAAATTTGGAAACTTCACTAAAAAACCCAGATTTTTGGTTTCCCTCAGGAAACTGGCCCATCTGGCCACCCTGGGCCTGTGCTCCCAGAAGGTGGCAATCTGCAGGAGCTGAGCACCGTGGGCTCTATGATCCCTGCTGGGCTCTTTTATTTTCCTCCTTCCCTCCTTTATCCTATATATCCCAATGCTTAGAATCGTTTTGGTTTGAGATTTTTGTTCTAGAAGGAAAAGTCTCAAATACCAGTTGGAGCAGTCCTATCTGCTCTTTTGAGGCCTGTTTTGTTCAAGCCATTAGGCAAGGCCATAAGACATCTCTGTAGGCCATTGATAAAACTACTCTGGCTCCCCCCTCACCCATCATTTAAAGTAGTTCAAGTTTCTTTCGGTTAGTCAAAGATGCCAACCAATAACCATGCATTCTCCTGCAGTCTGATTAGGTCTCCTTCATTTGGCCCTTTTCTCTGACTTTTAACTATCTACTCTTTTAAGCCCCGTATATGTGAAGGCTTGTAAACAAAGGTGAAGGAGTCAAGGTCTTGGTATAAAGTGAGATGGAAACCCCATTCCCAAAGCAAGCAGTATCTTCAACTATAAACAAAACAGTTGCATTCTTCTGTCCCATGACGTCCGTGTCCCTTCTCAGCCTGTGCCAGATCCCTCAAGATTGAGGAATGGACAAAAATAAGGGGGGTGAGTGTAACTCCTTACAAAAACAGGTTATTGTTATTGTACTTACGTTGTCTTAACTGAATAACTTGTAACATTAATATGAAAAAATAGAGTTGGAAAGTCAGAACTGGAGGCAAATATTCATCCCCGCCTCTCCTCGTCTACTCAGTAGCCGTGCCACCCTTCAGGGCGGAGTCAACTTATCTAGATATTGTTCCTGGACAAATACTAACATTCACATCTTTGAAAATATGAATACCTGTCTGAAAGAGCTCAAGGCTGCATTTACATAATGCATTCTCGACGGGACCATATCACTGCCAAGGAGGTGAAATTGGCTCATGGGGGCAAAAAAAAAAACCGACCCTTACTTTTTATGTATAATGCACAGATACACATACAGCACACAAAGAGATATGCACAGTATATCTGTAGTTTTAAAATTTCATAGGGGAGTGATTAGGAAAATAATGTCTAGGGGGTGATAATAAAGAAAATGGTTGAGAAATACTAATCTAAATGTCTGGTATAATGAGAATACTCCTTTCTCGGAGGGCATTTCACTGTGGGATCTAATTGCTTTCAGGGCCTTTATTTAAACAGTGATGCTAATGTGGACAATTTTAGGAAATTCCAAAAAGAAAGTCTATCTTTCTACTCTTCTACTCATATGATAAATCAAACACAGTCAAAACCATTTAGTCTTGCTGACTGAAGAGCAAGGTTACAACGGAAGGCACTGGTGAGGTTATGGTGGACGCAAGGGATGCCTATCCAATAGCATTCTCTCCACCTTCTTCCTTGCTGGCAAAATGCATCTCCCAGAATGGAGGCTGGATATACAACTGGATACTTTTTTCCCCAGCCTCCCTTGCACGGAGGGCATAAGCATGTGATCCAGTCCCGGGGGATGTGGCTTCCAGGAAAGAGACTCCTAACCAATAGAAAGGGTCTCAAGAGGAGACTGTCCTTGAGGTGGGTGCTGTCTTTTCCGATGTGTTGCCTGGGGCTGCAGGGGCATCTTGTGGCCATGAGGGGATGAGTCTAAGGAACCAAGGAGCTAGGGATGGTGAAATGGAAGGAAAGTAAGAGATAGGGTCACTGATGACATTGATTAGTGAGGAGGAAGGTGACCAAAAAAAAAAGCATATCAGCCACATTTTACATTAAAAATAAAGCTAAATTTGGGAATCAAGTGATTGAGTACAATAGAAAAAGGACTCAGTAGAAGAAATCCTGGTTCTCTGTCCTACTTCTAGTACTGGCCAGATGGACAAGGTTGGGGAAGTCATTTACTACCTCTCAACTTTGGGAAGATGTTTGTCCTGCTTCTTTCAGAGAGTTTGAGTTTGTTGGTTTGCACTGTGTCAACTCGGCTAAGCTGGAACAACATTTCCCAGAATCTCCTTCCCTTTGTAAGTCAGAAGAAAAATGTATAGGAAGTTTGGAAGGTAGAAGGAGAAGCAGCAGTCATTAATCTCTGACGGTCATCGTGCTTCGATGCGGTAAGGGACAGACGCTGAGGTATGGCAGGTACTGGCTTGTCTTTATTCTCTCCAGTCCACTTCCAGGCCCTGCTAGACCAGCCAAGACCCCAAACTCACCGCCAGACTCTGAGGCCTTCTGTAGCCTTCCCCACATTCTAATTTGTTGCCCCACTTTGGAAGCAGACCTGCCCACCCTCCCAAATCTCTTGCAAGCTCCAACTTGGCCCCTTATTCTGGTGCTTATTGACTGGCTGGTGACTACTCCAACTCTCTTTTTTGGAAGCTTAGTTCCCAGTTTCTCCCACAATCATGTAAGGTCTTGATCCTAAATTAAATCCCTTTTTCCATAATATTCACAGAGTTTTTGTTTTCCTTGCAAAATTCTGATAGAAGGATCAAATGAAATAAAAGATCTCAAGCACAGCCCATGCGCATGGTGAGAATGTAATAAATTGTTAGTGATTATTATTATCATTGTTTTCACTTAATGCAAGAGAACTTAGAAGACTCTGCTTGTCTTTTTGCCTCATTGGGCAGAGGAGTAAACTAAGATTCCACTAGGCTCAATGACTTGCCCAGGGTCATACAGCTCATTGGGGAGCACAGCCTAGCCTGTTGCCCAAATCAGCCTGGTAGTCTGGTTAATCACCTACCGATTAGGACACACTTTTGGCTGAAAACCATATCAAACCCAACTCAAACTGACCTTAACAGCAAGGAGGGCTTATTGGCTCATTTAGTGAAAAGTTGAGAAAGGAGGGAAGACTCGGACATGTTTATAAAGGGATTTATGATGATGGCAGGGCTAAGCCCCATCATGCTTGGTTCTCTTGTCTGTTTTCTGTTGAGTCCTATCATGGCTCTCATGGAAGAAGAGTAACTGTAGGAGTTCTAGGCCCTAACGCTTTCAAGCCAGAGCTGTCCTGAGGAAGAGAGATGCAATATGATTGGACCAGGGTGTGCACCATGCCCAGCCTCACGCAGTCTCCGTGGTGGTGGAGGAAGGAAAGCCGTGATTGGCTGAGTGTAGGGCGAGGGCTGCTAAGCTAGAACTGGCAGGACTGGAGGCAGTGCTGGGAGAGTTAGCTTCCCTGGAGCCCCATGGACCCATACATAGAAATTGGGGTGTGGAAGGGGGTGGGGTGGGTCTTGGGAAATGGGAAGTGAAGGCTGGGGAAGCAACATTTGCAGCGCGACTATCCTATTTCTTGCCTCAGTAATTTTTTTCCCAGTGATTCTGAAACTTCTTTGCTATCTGGATGAGGCCAGGAGAGCACCGCTCCCAAGACGGATGTGAAGTCGTATGTGAGGTAGTTAAAAGTAGTGGCCACATGATTAAATATTTATGGTCACTTAGTTTAATGATAAAATACCCATCAACCATTTCCTCTGAATTGGTCTGTGAGCCGTGCGGTGCCGGGGCATCCAGGCTGTACCTCACCCTGCAGTCTGCTGCCGTATTAATAAGTCCAAGAAAAGGAACGCTGTCCACCTGCCCCCGGCTGGTTACATCCTCCAGGATGGAAATGTGAAATAGGAAACCTGCCAGGACATAATCATCCTGCTCTCCTTGATAGTACAGACCAAAGAGAGAAGCATGAAATTTGTCCTTGACCTTGAAAGTTGATTTTTTTGGTTTGCTCTTACTACTAATTTGGCATAAGCATCCAATAAAATGCTCGATCTTAGGTTTTCAGTTCAATGGATTTTGATCCCTGCATGTACTTGGGTAACCCCTACCCAAATAGAGTATTTTAATCACCTCAGAAAGTTCTCTCAAGCCCCGTCCCAATCAATCCACCTCCCCCACTCCCATCTTCACAGATTTTTACCACAGTAGATTGGCTTTTGAACTCTCCTTGGATTCCATATAAACAGAATGGGATCATGTATACACTTTGTGTCTGGCTTCTTTACTTAAAAAAAATCTTTTGAGATTTATTCACACTGTTGTGTCTTGCAGTAATGTGTCCCTTTTCGTTGCCTAGTAGTATTCCATTGAATGACTGTAGCATATGTCTGTCCATCCTCTTGCAGATGGATATTCAGGTTATTTCCAATTTGGGGCTATTATGAAAAGAATGCTATAAATATTCTTGTATAATTCTTTTTGTACTCTTGGATAATACTGCAGAGTGGCATTGCTGGGACACAAGAGAGGCACATGTTTAATCAGAATCTGCCTAACCAGTCTCCAAAATGGTTGTGCCAGTTGGCATGCCCACCAGTAGTGCAGGAGAATGTTGGGACCTGATCCCAATTTCTAAAAGGACTTGGTGACCTTTGGCTGCTAAAGGTCCCTTCCTTCCTGGGGTGGGGAGGGGGCTGCCGCAGGTGCGAGCCCAGCGACGGTGGCTTCTGGGGGACGGTGGGCTGCCATCCTGAGCTGTTGGCACCCTGATCTCTTCTTGCCCATGCCCGAGGCTTCGGGGCTTCTCGTGGATTTGGCCAAGGGGAGGGGCCGTTGTGAGTTGGGGAGGCCTTGTTTCTGGGGCTTCCTTGACTCCAGCCTCCTCGACACGGACCTGCCAGGGCTCCAGCCTCTGCTGGTTGCCTCCAGGCCCTGGACACAGGTGATGCCACCCTGTCCCTCTGTCTCTCTAGCCTGGTAGTCGCCGTGGCCTCCTGCTCTTGCTCATCCCTGGCTTGCCTCACAGTTCCCGGTGACTTCTCAGCTTCCATCATCTGGCGATCAGCTCCTTGCCTTCAGTTCCCTTTGTTCAAATACTCAGGGTGGGTTCGTTTTCCTAGTTGGACCTTGACAAATACACAGTGTCAAGGATTAACAGAGACGATTTTGAGGCCAAATCGCATGTGAGGCCTCCCTACAACTAAAATGGTGAAAATCAAATCATAAAACTACAAAAATGGGACAACTGTCTTTGGAAACATGACCTGGTACTATAACATTCCCCAAAGCCCAACCTCAATCTGCGCCGTGACAGGTTGCACTGACAACCAGACAGAGCCCACTCCTCAGCCAGGGCTCTGACGAGAGCTCAGTGTCAGGGACCGGGGGCCACGTGTTAGTAGTGGCAGGAGCACAGTCATGTCAGTGGGAGAAGAAAAAGGAGAGATTAGGAGGAAAATGGGTATTTCCAAATAGCCACCATAATCGGCTGGATTGACCCAAATTCCAGGCCATCAGCCCACATACTTGGTTTTCAGAGAAGCTGGTTGTTTGCCTGCTTCTCTGCCTTTTTTTTTTTTTTCTAAGACAAAAACAGTACCTGGCACAAAGGAGATATTTAATAAATTCTTGTGGAACTGCAGGTGTTTATTCATTTTTCGCTGAATAACTATTGAGTTCCTGGGTCATTTAGATGTCTTGATTGTAAGTGACAGGCACCCAACTCAAATTGGCTTATGCAAGGAAGAGATTATATTAGTAACAACCCATGTAATGGAAAAGGCCAAGGAAGCAATAGCTTCAGGCATGGCTGGAACCAGGTGCACAAATGATGTAGTCAGCAGATGTCTCTGCCATGTACCAATTCTGACCGGCCTAACATGGATCTCCTGCCTCCCCTTAGCCAGAGCAAGAACCAGGGAAAGGCAGGGAACTTTGACTCAAAATCCCCCAAGACTGTCTGCAATGGGGAGGAGACGTTCCTCCAAGGAGAAACAAAGTGCTCTTATCAGAAGATGGACCAATGGAAGTTGGACAGGCAGGAACCACAAACCGCCACAAGGGGACTCTATGTGACAGACACTGTGGGCCGGGAGTTCCAGCAGGAAGCAAACCAGGGTGTCTCTGTCCTCACGTTGCTTACATTCTAGCAGGAAAGCCCGGTGGTGGCGGAGACCAAGATTTGGAATCAATGGCACAAATTTTTATCATCTCAGTAGTACAGGGTGCAACAGGAGCAGTCTCCTTGAAAAGTGATTTCATAGGCTGCTGAGCAAAGGCCCAGTTGTCCTCAGATTTGACCTGCCTGGAAGCCAGTCAACTGGATTTGTGTCCACACTGGACACTAGAGCCTCACAGATGTATTTCAGAAAGCTTTGCTAGAGCTTTCTCTGTAGCAGAGCATGCAGTTTGTGTGAGATGCCAAAGAGTCCGGGAAAAGGGACGGTAAATAACTTGTCACATCTTGGTGGGGGTACGGCTGGACATGGGATGGCTTTGTTGGACTCAATTACTTTGAGGAATATGGACCTGCGATTTCAAACAAGTTGGGAGATGCAGAATTTGATTTTGCTTTTTCTCCCCCAAATAGTCTTCATTTTGAGATAAGTGGTTTCACATGAAATTGTAAACAATACGCCATGGAGAGAAGCACCCCTCCTCCACACCCTTTACCCAGTTTTCCCCAGTGGTTTTGCAAATCTATAATATCACAACCAGAATTTTGACACTGATACAATCCACCCATTTATTCCATTTCTCTTGTATTCATTTGTCTCCGTGTTTGGGTATTTAGTTCTGCACAATTTTATGACATGTGTAGGTTAGCAACTCCACCGCCCCACAAGGATCCATGCCTTTTTATAACCACGCCCCCCCACTCTGCTGGCAACCACTAATCTATCTCCATTTCTAGAATCTTGGCATTTCAAGAATGTTAGATGAAAGGAACCACACAGTATGTAACCTTTGGGGATTGAGTTTTTTTTGCTCAACATAGTTCTCTGGAGATTCATCCAAGTTGTTGCACGTAGTTAAGGTCTGTTGCTTCCCAGTGCTGAGTAGTGCACCGTGGTATGGACGCACCATGGTTATTTAACCATTTCCTGGTTGAAGGACATCGGGTTGTTTCCATTTGGGGGCTGCCCCGAATAAAGCCGCTTTGGGCACTCGAGGGTAGGCTTTTGTGGGAATGTGTGCTGTCCTCTCTCTGGGTCCTCACGGATGTGGACTGAACCACTGCTGATGTTCATAAGCCTCTGCGCTCAGTCTGAGCAAGTTCACACCGACCACCTTACTGCATGCTCCTAACACTCTGGTCAAAGGGATCTTTCTTTCTTTCTTGAAAAATAGTTTTTCTGTAGTCTCCTTACCTTCTTTTTGCTTCCTTTCTTGGGTTCAAGTTTTATTCCTCCTGCTGTTGCTTCCTTATTGGAATGTTGGTCCCCAGCAAGTGGCACTGTGTCTGGGCACTGTGTGCACTGATGGCAGGGTGGCAATTCCCTGACACTTTTATTCAGGCCTTCAGTGCAAGCTTAATGAGCACCTACTATGAGCCAAGAATGAAGGAGAGGGTAGGACACCAAACAAGTAGCCCCTACCTTCATGGAGCTTATGGAAGTGGGGGGGTGGCGGGGAGGGGGGAGAAAACCAATCAGTCATGGAGGAGAAAAAGTGAGCAATTAACAAGAAAGCTACTGAACGTGTTAAAGGCTCTGAGGGAAATAACGGGGAGAGTGTTAGGGAACAACTTGGGCGGGAGATGTGTTGTGTGACTTGGGCAGGAGGTGTGGCGGGTCTGGGAAGGCTACTCCAGGGGTGTGACAGATCACCTAAGATATCTCCATGTTGAGATAGATATACCACCATCTCCCCTCAACACTGTGGCGGACGTCTTTAATCAACCAATATGTACCTTCAGAATCCTTCTCAACAC
Organism: Dasypus novemcinctus; assembly: GCF_030445035.2. Taxonomy (NCBI): domain Eukaryota; kingdom Metazoa; phylum Chordata; class Mammalia; order Cingulata; family Dasypodidae; genus Dasypus; species Dasypus novemcinctus. Next base: position 33,725,574 of record NC_080698.1, read on the forward strand.
AGTACATCCAGCAGCCACTCCTAAGGAACTGGATGTAATGCAGGGAACGTATCTGCCTCCTCGATCTGGCAGTTCCTCAATGAACACTGGGAAAAGACTGAACAAACCCTCCTCTAGTAAGAAAGGGCAGATATTATGGAACTCATTGGATCAATCAAGAAACAAATCCAAGGGAGGATGAACTTGCCCGAGGTTTCCTAAGTGGCGAGGGCGGGGTGAGGATCAGAATGTAGCTGGTACAGGCACAAGCATAACGCAGCCATTCTCAAACTTGGGGTATGTAACACATGGTGTGCTTGGTGAAATGCAGATTCCTGGGCCTAGCTTTGGGAGGTCTTGGGTGAGACTTGGGAAGCCGCGTGGGTTGCCTACATCCAGGTGATTCCGCGCAGGTCCCCATAGCCCAGACCTGAGGGTGACTGTTCTGACTGGTGTCCGTGACCGACGAATTCCACCTTGCTTCCATAACCGGTCCACGTGCCCTTCTTGCAGCTGCACCTAATTTACTACTTGTTCCCATCTGAAGACCCAGGGCCCCTGGGTGTCCAGGGCTACTGGGAGCTCTGGGCAGGGGAAGTGATTTCTGACCCAGCCATGCGCAGTCTGGCTCCGGCCTCTTCCTGCAGCCACGTTCTCATTCTATTCTCTCCAGCCTACCTGGCCTCTCTTCATTCTCTTCATTCTCTCTTCAGCAGATCCCCAGACAAGGACCTGCTGTTCCCTGCACCTGGCACACCTCCCTTCCCTCTCTTCACTGCTGACCTCCTAGCCACTTCCAGGCCCAAGAACTTTTCATCTACTTGGAGAAGACTTTCCTCCACTCCCTGGCAGGAGCTCTACTAGGCCACGGAGTTTATTTTATATAATTTAAGGAATGGTGCCCCTTTCTTAAGAAATTCTGATGCCATTTTCTAGAAGACCGTCATAATGAATCCTCAAGTCTAAGATGTCTGTGTGTTCAGCTCCCTCTTCAGTTGTGCAGTGCACAGCCAGCCCGACCAGACATGACAATCCTGTAACATCTCAGTCAGGTTCTCATCATACTGCTCTTAGGGCATTAAGAAAGTTCCCTTGGCAGCACTGATCTCAGCTGCAGTCTTAAATTGTAATGTCCTTAATATTTCTCTATCCCACCAGGGTATGAGTAGGGTCTGTCCGGCGTCGTTCATGTTTGAATTCCCAGGATTTAGGGTTGTGCTTGGCTCGTGAGTCATTTAGTCAATATATGAGCAACTTTTACTCCCGCGCAGCTCCTTCCCCTTTGTGTTTTGCTGACCTACTATGTGCTCTCCTAGGACAACCCTGTCTTGAAACACTTGTCACAAAGTGCTGCTATTGCCTGATTTCTTGTTCCTCCTTTAACCCACCCAACTCCCACCGTGCCAGGGAACTCTGAGCTCCTTCGGAGCAGGGGCCAGTGCTGTCCTGTTCATCTTTTGTCTCCCTGGGACTCTCCTGGTACCTGGTAGTTGCTGAAGTACGCGCCGAGTGCCCGAGAGGTGGCGAGAACACTGCCCCCGAGAGGAAGTCTTCGCTGTAGGAAGCGTGGCTCCCAGCTCACCCCCGGGGCAGAGCCTCCTATTGTGCTAGAATTACTATAATACCAGCCACTTCTTGCTTAAATCCCATTGGCTGATAAGAACGTGAATTTAGGGCACCGTCTTTCAAAGAATATCTTTATTCAGTCCCTGCCAATTTTCGTACAAAACACTCCCCCTCCCCCACCACATGCACAACCTTGAGATCCGGACGCCAGGAGGCAAACAGGTGCCCAGAATGGGTCAAACTTGCACTCCTGGTCAGCCCTTGAACCCACTTTCCCAGCTTTCAGTCAGATCCCTGCTGAATAATAAGACCCACAACTCTTTTGTCTGGAAAATTATCTTCCTGTAACACTGGAAGCTGTTACCATGGAAATAAAATAGCCTATTAGCCCAAATCTACCCAAACACGGGAGAGGCCCGGCTGAATTTCCGAGGCCCTTCATTAATAAGGAGAAAAGCAGATTAACCTTTAAGAGAATTGACAAGAGTGCCATGCCTTGCTGGATTACGATTTCCACGTGGAGCTCATCTGGGCTGACATCTCAGGCTGGAGCAGCCATGCTGGGTGGGGAAGGAGGAAAGACGACTCGCTTTGGAGATTCCAACGCCTGCCAGCGCTCGGTTGGGTTGGAGTGCCGTTTTGTCTCGGTCTTGGCCACCCCGGGCTCCTTGCCTCCCTTGGATTGCTGGGGTAGGCGCCTCCCTAGACCAGTCCACTGGCCAGAGGGCGAGGTTCCTCTCCCCTGCGGTGGCTGCTGGGGGAGGCGGGGAGCTGCAGGGGCTCCCAGCAGCGCAGCCCAGACGCCAGACAGAAGCCGGAGGCAGATGGCAATGAACCCAGCCTGGCCTCTCCTGCCTCCTCTTTCTGAAGGGTCCCCGGTGCCAAGTCCCAGGCATGGGGCTGCCGGCAAAGGCCTCCGGGGCTTGTCTCTTCCTGCATCCATCGCAGAGGCTGCCAGCGCCCAGACAGGAGCGCTGCGGTCCAAGCCGCCCCCGGTGGCCCCAGGCACTCTGTGGTCCCAGGGCCCGGCAGCGGGCAGGGACCTGGCCCCACGCAGCTCGGCCGCCCCCACATCTGGGGGGCGAGGGTCCTCAGCGCCTCGACCGCGGGCTGGGCAGAAGTGCCAGCGACTGACAGGTGTCAGGGAGGGGCTCTGTCCTCGCAAAACAACAGCAGCAAACTGAAGCTTGGGCTGTGCTGGATGACAGCCTAGAGTTCCGTGCTCCCCCCCTACCCCCAACTTCAGTCTTCATTATCAAAGGCTCTGCCATGGTTACAGCCCTCAGGGGTCCTGCCTTGCCTCTGGTTCTTACACCCGGACACGTGTCAGCAGAGCCCCGTAGTTGGAGACACGAGGTGGGCAAAAGGGAGATCTGATCATCCTCACGCTCACGTTGAACAGGAGAGTGGCACGAGCTGGTGGGATCTGTGCTCCCTGGGTAGCCCGGGGGCCTGGGCTAACTGAGGAACGAAGCAGCCCTGAGCCTCAGCGCCTTGACGTGGTAGAAGGTTTACATCTTGTCCATGTCTTGGTCCAATCATGCGCTTGGGGCCGCCTTCAGAGGCCCAGGGTCTGTGCAGCCCTGGGGCGCTGGACTTCCTTGCTGGATCCTTGCACCTGGTTGGGAGTGGAGGGACGGGGGTGGGGGGGACCTGGAAGCCAGAACTCCTGCCCTCATTCCAGGGGCCAGGGCCAGGGGGTGCCCCACCCGTAGATGTCAGGGAGGGGTGTGGGTGTGGGAAATGTGGGGTAGCAGCGCACCAAGGCAGGAGAGGAGACCACGGGTGCTGGAGAGCAACCCTGGGCCCACAGCCCAGAAGAGAAGACACTCATTACCCTGAACTCACCATAGAGATTCTGAATGTAAGAGTGAAGGGGGTTCAACCTATTGTGCCATCCAACATTGCACAAGCTGTGTGTTGAGGACTCCAAGTCCTGCAATATGAGTCTCAGAAACTGGTTTCCTTGTCCAGATATGCTTGGGAAACAGCAACAACAAAAAGTTCCTTCCGAGTGTTTAAAATGTACATGAACGTTAAAGGCTCTGGTAAGTCCTGCATTTGAAAAAATCTTTACTATATGTCCTACACACATGACCATGGGTATTCCATTTTGGGGAATGAAAATCTAATAACATTTCATAGAGTCAATGCTCTGAGGTGCATAGTTTGAGAAAATGGACTGAGTATAAATAACACTGTTTCATTTTGTTTTTGCATGTGAGTTCACTGAGGCTCAAAACGAGGACTTGATTTACCCAAGATTTAACAGCTCATGAGGAAGTTGTAAGTCTGTGGCAGGTCCCAAGTAGAGTGTTTATTCCCTAAACTTCTCAAATGGGGCCATGCCCCCAGAAGTATGAGACCAGCAACTATATGCTGAGTTATAACATAAACACAATACATCTTCTTGGGTAGGGGGGTCAATTGTATTCATTCGTTTAGCAAATGAATAAATAATCTGTGCCTCAATTTTCTCACCTGTCAAATGGGGACAATAAGAGGATCATGTGTTTAAAACACTCAGCCCAGAGCTAGGCACTGGGGCCACTAGATAAACATGGCCCATGTCCTCACGGAAATGACATACCAGGGAGGAAGATGAATAACTAAAATAGTCATGATTTGTGTAAGTGCCAAACTGGAAATGTTCATGGGGCTGAGTAGGACAGGTAGATGTGGACTGCTTTAGATGGGCTAGTCACAGAGAAGTTTCTCCAAGTCAGAGATGTCTAAGCTAAGCCCAGTAATGAGAGGATTATGACATAGCAAAAAACCAGCAAGGGCATGAGTCATAGTAAGTGCTTAGGAAATATTAGTTGAATGAATGAATGAATGAATGGTGGATTGGGATACAGTGTAATATTTTGCAGTTTTTATAAAACACTTAAAAAATTTATACTCTTGGGAAGTAGATTTGGCTCAACTGATAGAGCATCCACCTACCACATGGGAGGTCCAGGGTTCACATCCAGGGTTTCCTGACCCATGTGGTGAGCTGGCCCACGTGCAGTGCTGATGTACGCAAGGAGTGCCATGCCACGCAAGAATGTCCCCCATGTAGGGGAACCCCGCAAGGAGTGCACCCCGTAAGGAGAGCCACCCAGGGTGAAAAAAAAAAGTGCAGCCTGCCCAGGAGTGGTGCTGCACACATGGAGAGCTGAAACAGCAAGATGATGCAACGAAAAGAGACACAGATTCCCAGTGCCACTGACAAGAATGCAAGTGGACACAGAAGATCACACAGTGAATGGACACAGAGAGCAGACAACGGGGAAAGGAGGAAGGGGAGAGAATTAAAAAAAAAAATCTTAAAAAAAAATTTACACTCTTGTACCCTCGAAACTCTTAAGGCATATGTTTTCTCTTTCTACTGCTATCTGCTGATAGCTAATGTAGTCAGAAAGTTCCAGTTGTCTTGGTGCAGGGGTTCTCAGTCACAACACTACTGTCACTTTGGGCTGAAAGATTCTTTGCTAAGGGATTGCTGTCCTGTGCCTTGTGGGATGTTGAGCCTCAACCCCAGTCTGTACCCATGAGAGGCCAGCAGCAACACACCCCACCCCCAGCTGTGACAACCAGAAATGTCTCCAGACATTACCCCATGTCGCCTGGGGGATAAAATACTCCCCTGAGGTGGGAACAACTGCCCCAGGATAACTGAGTGCTTAAATTTTAAAAATTGGAAATGCTGAAGACCATAAAATCACTCACCGCCACTCTCCTCCCCCTCACCTCCGTGGCCTCCCAGGCTTGGTGGTCCACGGAACCATGGAATGGCCCATCTCCGCCTATTAGCCATACAGAACCGGCTCTTCAATCAAAGCAGGCCCTGATGAGCCATCTCTCTGCTTCTCTTTCCTCTTTCCTATGCCCCCCAAAAGTCCAAGTTAATTTCCAACCATCCCGTTACAACCTCTCAAGAGCTGAAAGGAAAGTTTCCTGGTTTTACATTCCAGCAACATTGCAACCTGAGCCCTTTGTATTTTTTGACATCCTGTTTCTGATTTCCCTGCTGGGCTTAGGAAAGGGAATAAACACTTCTTTGAAAGCCCCCTGCATTCCAGAGAAAATCAGCCAGCAGGCTCTGAAGAAGACGGCAGGGTCCAGGGACTGGCTGGTGGAAGGTACAATGCCCGGCGCTTAGGCAGAAGGAGAAAATGTGAGGTGGTGAGCTGTGTGCATGGTCCCCAAACTTTTCACTTACTGGCTGAATGATTCTGGCAAGTCACTTAAACCGAGACTCAGTTTCCTCATTTGTAAAAGGGAGAAGATGCTACCATCACTAGTGGCTTCTCTTCCACATTGTGCTAAGCACTACAGCACAGTAATTTTGCCCATTACCACTCAAAGAGTTACTACAGGGGCTACATTATAAAATATAGATGAGAGCGCTATAAAATTCCACTAATTATCATTAATATCTCCCTCAGATATTTATACCCATAATCAAACATAGCAAAATAGAGCAGAGCGGTTGAGTCTGGCTTCAGAGGCAACCAGCCCTGAAGTCAAATTCCAGACGGGCCACACCAGCTGTGGGACATGGGGCCTTTTGTTCAACCTTCCTCGATGGCAAAGGGGAGCTAAACAGGATTTTTAGGAGCATTTCACTTGATTACGCACGCAAAGCATTCAGCGCCCGCCACTTGGCGAGCCTCGACTGGTAACACTGGCCGATGTTTTCGGTGCCGTGGGCTCCACCATGTGCTGTGCTATCCCAGACTCATCTTTAACTAGGAGGGCAGAAAGAAAGGCGTGAAAAGGAATTATGCTGGAGGGATGGGGAGTCTGGATTTGTGGAATGGTGGGGAAAAGACCCAGCTCTTGCAATGATTCTGGGATATCCTGGCTCAAAAAGAGAAAGAATGAATAGTAAGAGTTGAGGCTTTACACGTGCCATGCCAAGCACGGTCAAGGGAAAGCTCCTGCTCCTAACTCCTCTGTAGCTCACATCCTTGTGCTTGCTGTGTGCCCGGTCCAGGAAGGCACAGCCCGCCCTTAGAGTTGGTCTTAGGTTTGGGCCATTGGGCCAGCCTGCACTCACACACCAGCTGTGACCCAGGGAAGCCCAGGACATCCCAACCTCCCCACCCCACCCCACCCCAGGGGTATTGCCTGCCCTCTAGAAGAGGCCAAGTTGGAAGATGGACCATGGGTCTAACAACTGTGACAGGATGAGAGCAGACACACTCGTTTTAGCAAAGACTTGGCCTTTGCCACCAGGGCCCTCTGGTTGGTTTGGTGTGTCTGGGTGGGTCTTTCCTGAACCTTCCCTCTCTAACTTGTTGTGACTCTTTGCTAGGTGCCTGATTCTTGTTCTTCCATTTGGATTTCCCTGGTAGCCGTCTCTGGCTTAGCATCCCTGTCTCCAGTCTTAGATTCGGTTTCCCCCAAGCAGACACTGAGATGAGGATTTGAGTCGCAGGTATTTGTTTGGGAAGAAGCACAAAAGAGGGAGTGGGGCAGTAAAACGAGGACAGGAGAGAAGCCAGAGTGGTGCATTCTCAAGCAAGTTACTCTTGTGGCGAGTGGAGCTCCTTGCTGGAGAGCTCTGGGAGATCGTGAAGTGCCTCGAGTTGTCCCAGCTGAGGCAGGGCTGAGGTGTGGGCTCCTCATCTTGGACTAGGACTGCTCCTGGACTCTTGACTCTGCCCTTCCCTGAGGTCAAGGAAATAGCCGGTAGGCAGAGTCCCAGCAGTGGGCAGCGAGCTCCTGGGGTGAGAGGAGTGCCGAAGTCAGAGGACGGGGCACTGGGATCATCTAGCACTCTGCTCAGCGAAATCCTTGCCTACTCAGGGCCCCTAGACATAAGCCCAGCATCAGCCGCATGGGGGCCGGGAGGTGGGGAAGGGAAGGTATCAGGAGGCCGTGATCCCACCCCAGCTTGCCAGAGGGGGACCATGTTGAAACTGTTGAAATATTGATGGAACGCTAAAAAAAATGTGGAATCCGCTAAGGAAATTGGAAAACATCAGTCACAGTTCTGTTTATTCAGTGCCTCTCTAACCATGGCAAATTTTTCATCAGGAAAGAAAATTAAAACAAAGTAAAACCATGAGCACTCTCTCCTGGGAGAGGCCCAGAACTCATTTCACTATCTGTTCCCAGCCAAGCCCTCAAAACTAATATTGGAAGGCAAAAAAAAAAAAAAAAAGACTTTTTTTTCAGTATTATAGGTCTCCTTCCCTCTCTCATTAAACTTGTGGCAGGGGAGGGAGTGGGGGTGAGGAAAGGAGATAAAGGTCGATCCACGGAGTCCTCCCCAGTGACCCCCCCAGCGGATGCAAACGGATGTCTCCCGACTGCCTGGAGATTGCCTGGGTTACCTTGGGCAGCTACATAACTCCTCCCAGGCTTGGTTTCTTCATCTTTAAAGTGCAGGTAATAATAGGACCCACCTCTCCAGGTTTTCACGAGGATTAAATGAGATAATGCAGGCAAGCACTGAGCAGAGTGTGCAGGTAAGCACTGAGCAGAGTGTGCAGGCACAGAGTGAGAGCCATAAATGCCAGCTCCTGGTACTCCTGATTTCCAGGGAGCCATCTTGGGGCCTGAGGGCTGGGCTTTGGTCCCCCACTCTTCCTTCTTACACTTTTAGTCCTATGGGTCCCACTCCGCTTTGGTCATCACCTCTCCCAATAGGTGGCCTGCCTGTCATCCTCTATGTGCTAGGGGGGCTCCAAGGAGGACCCTGTGGGGAGTCTGGCAACAGTTCCCAAGGAATCAGGAGAAGGGAGGGAGTTCTCAGTCCAGCACAACTGCACATCAGTGTCTGGTTTTATCCCCACATTAATCGCAGCATTTAGGTGCCAGAGTTAAGAGGTGCTTGAAGGAGGGAGCGATTAATTCCAATCAGGTGTATGGGGCGTGTCCTGCTTAGACCACATCCGCATGGTTAGGTTTCTTCCTGGATGTCACACTTTGAGGGACTTTGGAGACTTATTTTTAGATATATGTAGCCATTTCTAGGCTGTACAGGATGCTCTGTCGTTAGAATGTGTGGTGAGAAGGGCAAGGAAACTACTTAAATTCCTAAAGCATCTAATGCAAGGGGCTCAGTAAATACTAATGAAATTGAACTAATGAGAATGTTAAACCATAAGGCCGTGCATATTGGATCAGACCACTTCGCTGTGCAGAATCACACTTTAGCAGCAGGTATTGCAAGCCCTCAGGAATTTTAAGTCCAAAACGGAGGGGGACATTCTCTCCTTTTCAGACGCTGCAGTGAGAGAAAGGAGGGTGCTCGGCATCTCAAACCACAGAAAACTGGCAGTCAGGAAGCTTCCGGATCCTTTCCTGCACTCCCAGCTCCGTCCAGCTATCAGTCCGGGACGCCTGAGCATCCTGGCGGTCCTTCCTGTGGCAGCCGTCTCACGGGACCATGGATTAGGCAGCCTCTCTAGGTCTGTAAGTCCATGTGCTTTGGCCAAGGCATCAGCACAGAGGTGTTTGATGTGACTCCTGCTGGAATGTAGCTCACGGGGCTGACTGATTAAGGAATCTGAGCAATTCATGGTTGTGAATATCCAGGATGGAGCAGAAAAACCAAACAGGGTTTGTGGGGCATACAACCGAAGACAAATAAATCCTGAGCCAGAGTAACAGGAATGGAGCCCAGGGGACGTGACTGACATTTCTCCGCGTGGAGTCCATGGATGCTTTAGGATGTGGTCATCACAGGCAGGGAGTTTGTCTTGTAGGTGTCTCTATCCCAGTCCCCAGCCCAAATACAGTTGTGTTGAGTACATGGAAGCAGGGAGGTGGTAAACCCTGGCGGCTGTCCCCCGATGTGTTTTGTTTGTCCTGAACACCATTTTAATGTTGTTGTTGTTTTCAGTTAAGTGCTGTGGTAGACAAAATTGCAAAGGAGGTACCCAAAGATTCCCACCTCCTGGTTACTTCGTCAAACATGAATCTAGATAAAGCCATGAAAAGATTTTGCAGCTGTAATTAAATTCTCATGTTTTAAAATAAAGAGATTATCTGGGTGGACCTGACACCACAGAGGAGCCCTCTGGAAGCAGCGTTCTCTCCAGCTGGTGGCAGAGGGAAAGCCAGTGGGATTCAAAGCACAAGAAAGCGTTGCTGTTCTGTTGCTGGCCTTAAAGATGGAGGGGGTCAAGTCCAAAGACAGGGGAGCAACCTCTAGAAGCTGAGCTCCACCCTTGGCTGATAACCAGCAAGGAGACGTGTCCCTGGCCTTCTAGCCACCGCCATCTGAAAGGGCATGGTGCAGATTCTTCCTTAAAACTTCCGCCTAAGAGCCCAGCCCAGCCAACAACCCAACTCCAACCTTGTGAAACTCTTAGCTAAGCCCAATTAGAAGTTTGCCCTGTAGAATGGTGAGCCCATAACCGGGTGTTTTGTTTTGTTTTTTTAAAGATTTATTTTTTATTTATTTCTCTCCCCTTCCCCCCATTGTTTGCTCTTTGTGTCCATTCACTGTATGTTCTTCTGTGACCACTGCTGTCCTTATCAGTGGCACCGGGAATCTGTGTTTCTTTTGTTGCATCATCTTGCTGTGTCAGCTCTCCGTGTGTGCAGTGCCATTCTTGGGCAGACTGCATTTTCTTTCGCGCTGGGTGGCTCTCCTTGTGGAGCGCACTCCTTGTGCGTGGGGCTCCCTTTCACGGGGGCACCCCTGCGGGGCACGGCACTCCTTGCGCGCATCAGCACTGCGCATGGGCCAGCTCCACACGGGTCAAGGAGGACTGGGTTTGAACCGCGGGCCTGCCATGTGGTAGGCGGACGCCCTATCCATTGGGCCAAGTCCGCTTCCTGGGTGGTGTTTTAAGCCACTAAATTTGTTACACAGCAAGGGATTAATTAAAGTGTGAACATACAAAATTTACCAAGTTTATATTCTGCAGCGTGGTGGTTAGGGACATGGACTTGGAGCCACACTATCCTAGATTCAAATCTCAGCTCTGCCAAGTCTTGGGGCAAGTTATTTCATCTCCCTGGGCCTCTGTGTCCTCATCTATGAATTGGGGGAGATAATAGTACCTTCCTCATTGTGGTGAGGATCAAATGAGGTAATATATATAAAGTGCTTGCAACAGTGCCTGGTACATGGTATGTGCCTTATGCATCCTATTGTTGTTGTTGTTGTTGTTTTTAAACAATAGGATTTCTAAAATCTTCCCTAAAGCCCAGGATCCTGGAAAACTAGGCCAACAGACCCTTACTACAATAGTCAGTTGGAGCTGTCCCGCTTTACTTTATCACTCCCTCTTTTCTCATGCCCAGTCTTCTTGCTCATTTACATTTGCTACCTGATCCCTGTAGACATTTGGTCTTGTAATCCCTGACCTTAAATTGATCAGCGGGAGAGAGGCAAACATTCAGTTCTGACCTTCACCTATGAAGGCAAGCCAAGGTCCTCATTCATTAGGTGAGTGGGTACAGTCTTCTCCTAAGTTGTACTCAGTTTTTCTTTGGAAGAATTTAGAGGGCTGGCTGGAGTTCAGTTCAAAGGAAATGTGCAAGGAGTCTTGTGGGCCTCTGAACTGAAGATCCCCATGGACGAAAGAGAAGTGGCCCACAAGGGCTCTTGAGCATCTAATCCATTTGGGGCTGTCCTTTCCTCCCTGCTCTATGAAATAAAGGACAACATGAAGCCTATGAAAGTTGTCATCTGTCCCTCTGGTGGCACCGAATCTGAGACACTCTGGGTTATGAATACTGGAGGCTCAAGGACCCTCTCACTCTCTCTTCCATGGTCTTAAATGATCCCTTAGTCCTGGACCTTTGCCAAGAAAGTAGAGAGAAATGCCACTTCCAGCCTGCAACCAATCCTTGTCTCAGCTCCAATTAGCCCATAGCATTTGGGGAAACTGTGTGTGCGAGAGCAGCAGCAGAGCCAGCCAAGCGCTTTCCAGCCGGCGGGCAGATGGACAAGGAAGAGGGCCAACATTTGTTTTCAATCTGAAGGAGAGCCCAGGGTAGGGAACCAAGCAGCTCCTGCCCTGTCTCTGAACGGTGATCTCAGGAGGCTGTGACAAAAGGCTTCCCTGCTGCAGTACCTCAGTTTCTCCTTCTTCTCAGACACTACGACCTCCCAAGGCTGTTTAAAATAGACTGCTGACAACACATTCTTCACCATCTGGTTTTCAGCCTCAATTTGGAGCAAAAGCAGAGGAATAGACTATTTGGCTGCACCTCTTTTTTCTCTCGGACTTGTTCCTGGAACTCAAGTTTGTGTGTGGTACCAGTGTTTTGAAATATTAGATGATGTGTCCATTCTTCCCTGCTCCTCCCTCTTAGGGCTTTTTTTTTTCTTTTTCACGGAGACTTGCTATTCACAGTGAGTTTCTTGGGCCATCTGCATTGACGTCACTTGGGAATTTGTTAGAATCATAGGGTGTCAGACCAGGCCCCGGAACTACCATTTCAGAAACGACAGTTGCACGAGATCCCCAGGGGAAGGGTGTGCCGGTGAAAGTTTGAGAAGCCATCCCTTGGGCTAGACTGAGTCACTGAGTCACCCACAGCGTTGGGGGAAAGCAGTTACTATGGGGGGAGAGGGGTAGGATTCCTGACTATTGAGTTAAACAAAACACTGGTTTAAATGTAAGGCAGAAATATTTGCTTGCATACTTGCAGAACACATTTCCCCCTACTCCAGATAAATTAGAAGACTCCACCCCTGCGGGAGAGAGAGGACCATGGAGACAGGAGCTAAAGTGAGATCAAGAGACTCAGGGTCTCTGGGAGTGATGCCATCCACTGTCAGAGCCAGGAGCCACATGGCAGCCCAGCCAGTGCCCACCTGTCCTTCTTAGGCCATCTGCTGGGGACACTCATGGACATATTGCCAGCCAATCATACAGAAGGACTGCTGCTCTTTAACATCCAGGGAATTTGCCTCAGCCCCTCCCCCTGCCTGGCTACCAGGGCCCTCGTGACCTGCCAGCCCCCTGCAACGGAGGAGGGGGCCCTGTACAGTGAAAGAGGTAATATGGCTTGGGAGGAAAACTCCACTAGGACTGAGATGGGACATACAGTCAGGCCCCCCAACCCACATGCCCTGTACTTCTGAGGTGGTTTCCTCCAGGCATGGCCCATCATGTGGGAAGAAGTAGAAAAATTAAACAGGCTTACAGCCTAATAGATTGTCAGAGCTGGGAATGGCCTCGGAGCATAAAACACAGTCTGCTCTTCCTTCAGTCTGTCTGTCCATCCGTCCATCTATCCATCCTTTCCGTAATTTAACAAACAGTTATTATTTCCTACGAGTCAGAGATCGTGCCAGACACTGGGGAATCCAATGCTGGCAAAACCAGTCATAGACTCTGTCCTTGTGCGGCTGACATTCTAGTGACAAGCTGACACTAAGCCCAGGAGAGAAACCACCAGATGTGGTTCCTTCAAGGTCAGGCATTTAGTGGCCGGGCCTGAGTTCTCATAGGAAGTTTAGAGTAGGGCTTTTTAGGACAAGGGGAAGTGAAGTCAGCTTTTGAGAGGGGACAGAGAAAGCTACCTAGGTGCCACCTCTCTGCCTTTCAGCTTCTTTCCCAGCAGACTGGCCAAGGCTGAACATATGCTAGAAGCAATGCTTGCCGGCACGTAAGCCTGGATGAGGCTAAGCTGGTCTCCTTTCCTGTTTATCTTAGTGGAACCCTGCTCCCTTACTGTGTGTCATTCAGCCACTTACCAGGCATTGTGAAGAAGGAAAACACAGGGTCCCCGAGCCACAGAAAAGTAGGAATGACTGCTTTTCCAAGAGATAAACTGGGAGAGGGATGCCTCCCTTTGGAAGTCACTTTGCTAGCAATAGCTAACATTTTTAAATGTCTTGGAATGTGCGTAATCTCTTTTAATACTTGCACCAACTCTGAGTTGAGTTCTATCATTATTTTTAGTTTACGGAAGTGTAAGTCTTGGGGAGGTTGAATGACTTGTTCAAGGTCACAGGACTAGGGAGAGGCAGAGCTGGGATCTGAACTTCAGGGAATCTGAAGCTTAATTACTAGGGAACAGCCATCTCCCCAAAGCCTGCTTCACAGGCATGCAAGCATGCGGTGCATGCGGGCCCATGCTCAGAAGTGCCCCCCACTTGAGGCCTCACCTCTCCAGCCGCCATCTTGAAATCCTTAGTCATGGTCTCTTTATGTTCTGTAAGTCAAGTCCACTGGGACAATGGAGCTGTGCCCGGCATTTGGCCTCTCTCCTCATGTGGGGGTCTGCCTCCTCTCCGCCTGACTGGGATGGATTCTCAGCTGCTTGCTTCTGACCCCCGAGGCCCCGGACCTTACAAGGCTTCCCTGTCCCTGCCACTGCCCAGTGACTCCAGAAGTCCCCCTATCCCATGACCTGGACCCCAGGCCCTGCCCAGCCTCACCCTCCTGGCCCAGCCCTCCACGCCACCCTCTCCCCACCCATCGGCACCCACATGGGGGAAGTCAGGGCTGGGCGGCTTGGCCAGTGGGCTCCAGGGCATGGTGGTGGCCATCTGTGCCTCTGGCTGCAGAGCCGCTGCGTGCTTGCCGGGGGACTGGGCAGGAGTGGGCCTCTCACCTATCCACCGATTGTACCCCAGCACAGACACGGCAGCCCTTGGGGGTTGACTGTCTGCTGTGTGTTAGGGCAGCTGGACGTGGAAGGGGAGAGAGGCTTCGCGCCCTGACGGGGGTACGGCGATGGTCTGGTCACTGGTGGGAGTCGGGCGGCACTCTTGTGCCCACCGGGTTCACAGAGCAGGGTGCTGGCTGCCTGTGCAGACCCACGCTGGCCAGGCGAGCATGAGGGCGTGCGACCTTAGAGAGCGAAATCACCATGACAGGAAGGAGCAGAGGAAGAAAAGGAAACGTCCTGTGTCTTAGGATCTGCAGTGGCACTTCTGGTCCTGAATTGGGAACAAGGGACCCTACAGTTTCTCTTTGCACCAGACCTCATGGATTATGTAGCTGAGCCCCACCCCCACAGCCCCCTGGACTGCCAGGACAGGTCCGAGACGGCGCCTACCCCTGACCCCTGCCTGCCGCTAAGGGAACCTTCTCACTCCTGACCCAGAGGGAGAGACCACTCCTTTCAAAGGAGCCCCTTCCTGTCTAAATCTCAATGCTCCATTCAATTTGAAACCTCCTGGCAGGTTAGGTCTACATGTGTTCCTCACTTGTAGCTTCCTTTGGTTCATTCCTCTTTATTTTATATTTTATTCCCATTTGTTGAGTACTTGCCATGCTAAGTCCTTTACATGGAATGTCTCATGTAATCCCCACAACTGCCCTCTGAGTGACATGCTGCTCTTAGCCCCACTTTACATATGGGGAGACTGAGGCCTGAGAGTTGGCCCAAAGGACGCAGCTGAGGGTCGTTCTGCTGCCTCTTCACAGATCCCATTCCCTCATGACCGCCTCCGCTTTGCCTACGTTCCCCTCGATGACGTAGCCTTTCTTCTCAGTTCTCTCCCACGGAACCTAAACTTCAGGAGTTTTCCAGGAAGTTTTCAGGCATCCCTAGCACATCGTGGAGGTCCCTGGGATTGGCCTTGGACAAGTTTCCTGGATGCTGAGAGCTGAAAGGACCGGCTGCCGGTCCTGGGAAACGCTTTCCTGAAAGAGGAGATACTGTGAACGCGTAAAAGAAATTTTCTGACGAATATATAGCTTGGGTGAGCCTTCTCAAATCCAACAGGGAGCGATTGATGCACAACTGCCTAGTTATTTACCAAGGGAAGTCTGCAGAAAGTAGGCACACTGGAGACTTTCTTCTGTGAGTCTTTCATTGCCAGGAGGCACCCAAAGAATGTGGAGGTTACAGGCCCCGTCCTCCCAGAGCCAGCTCACGGAGGGAGAGCTGAATGGTGCTCTCTTCGGAAAGCCAAGTTAGGATTTCAGTAATTGCAGGCCGGCTGCCGGCTCTCTGGCGGCAGTGCCCGGTGGAGGCTGCCAGCTGGCCCTGCTAATTACCTGTCGCCCAGGACGGGGAGGGGAACGCGAGAAAGGACTGAAGGGGCCCAGACAGAAGGCACTGGAGCACGGCAGGCTGGCAGCTTTGGGATCAGGCCGCCCAGCTGGCCCCATGGCAATCGCTCTGCTGTTGCGGAGAATGACTTGGCATGTTTCTGTCTTGTTCCTCCCAAACTGCCCTCTCAACACAGGCATGTCTGTCTCCCTTCAGAGCCACGAGCCTTTAGTCTAGAGTTTTCCCCAAGGCACCGCAGGAATTGCCGAGGATGGGCTTTGGGCAGGAGCTCAGAGAGGGAGGGAGAAAGTGGCTGTCTCTGGTCTATGCTGTCCAATAGAAATTGAATGTAAGCCATGAAACAGGTGAAAATAAATATTTTCGTTAACCCGATATATTCACGATGTGATCATTTCAAGATGTAATCTATAAAAAAGTGTTGAGAGGTTTTACATTCTTTTTTTCTGTATCAGGTGTTCAAAATTCAGCGTTTCGTTTTTTTGTTTTTAACATGTACAGCACATTTCCCTCGGGACTGGCCACGTCAAGGGCCACTAGCTACATGAGGCTGGGGGCTTCCATATTGGACAGTGAAGCTCCAGATGGGTGGATGAAAAGACAACACGAAGCATGCCTATTGGCCTCTATTATGGCTTGAATTGTGTCCTCTCCCCTCCTCCCCCTGCAAAGATATGTTGAAATCCTAGCCCCCAGTATCTGTGATTGTGACCTTCAGTGGAAAAAGGATCTTTGCTGATGCAATTAAGATGAGGTCATTCTGGATTATGGTGGGCGCTAATTCAATGACTGGTGCCCCTAGAAGAGGAGGACAGAGAGATACACCAAGGGGAGAGGGCCACGTGACAACGGAGGCAGAGTGTGGCGTGATGGGTGGACAACCAAGGAACACCAAGGATTGCTGGCAGACCCTCAGGCACTAGGAAGAGGCAGGGAAGGATTCTGCTCTACAGGTCTCAGAGGCAGCACGGCCCTGCCAATACCCCGATGTTGGCATCTGGCCTCCAGAACTGGGGGCAAGTACATTTCTCTCGTTTTAAAAAGCTATCCAGGGAAGCGGATGTGGCTCAACTGATAGAGCGTCCACCTACCACATAGGAGGTCCAGGGTTCAAACTCAGGGCCTCTTGACCCGTGTGGAGCTGGCCCACATGCAGTGCTGCCATGCACAAGGAGTGCCGTGCCACGCAGGAGTGTCCCTGTGTAAGGGTTCCCCATGCGCGAGGAGTGTTCCCCTCAAGGAGAGCCGCCCTGTGCAAAAAAAGCGCAGCCCGCCCAGGAGTGGCGCAGCACACATGGAGAGCTGATGCAGCAAGATGACACAACAAAAAACAGATTCCTGGTGCCACTGAGAATGCAAGCAGACACAGAAGAACACACAGCAAATGGACAGAGAGAGCAGACAACTGGGGTGGGGAGGGGAGAGAAATAAATAAATCTTTAAGAAAAAAAAAAAGCTACCCAGTTTGTTGTAACATCACAACAGCCCTAGGAAACTAAGATAGCCTTCCTTGATCATATGGGTTTTGCCTCCCAATTCCCCAATCCCTCTTTTTATCTGGGCTTGACCTTTGCTTTCCAAGCCCTAGACCCTTGCTACTCCAAGGTGGACTGGTACCTCCAGGAGCTTGTTAGAAACGCAAAACCTTCGGCTCCAGCCAGGACTACTGGATCAGAATCCACATTTTAGCAAGATCCCTAGGTGATCTGTGTGTAGCTATATTTGAGAAGTGCTGTCCTAAACCTCTCTCACCTGCTCTCACCATCGCACTTGACCTTCAGCCCCTGATAATTCCTTTCAGTTTGGGGCTCCCTTTTCATCTGGATTCTCTTGTTCATCTACTGAGCCTTTGGTTACTAGCAAATACAGATGACACTTGTATTCTCAGCTACATTCCCCAGGCTGCAGAAAGTCAAGAAAGTGGAAATTAACAAAAATGAAATGAACATAATTTAGCTACCATTTATTGACACTTACTATGAGCTTGCCCCCATGCACAGCAGTTCCCATTCTTAATTTCATGAATCCTCATGCGTTTTTAGGAGCCTTATGCATTATTATACCCATTTTACAGGCGAGGTTCAGAAAGAAACATTCATACGTGACTAATTGCTGGTAGAATGAGGCTTAAATCTTGCATATGCTTGAAACTGGAAACCCAATGCTGTTTGGTTAGGTTCCTGTTAAAATTGTTTTAGTGCATGTGTGTATATGTGTGTGGTGGGGGCAATTTCTCTTGCTCAGAAATTCCTTCATTCTGATGTGTTCATTCCCATGATCTTTCTCAAAATGGATGTTATATATTTTCCCATTGTTCTTGAACCCCAGCCTCATCCATCTGACCCTCCGAAAATGCCTTCACCTTCTAAGGAAGTTCAAAACCATGTCACATGAATGTCCTCAGATCCCCTCTTCTCAATCTTGAAATCTCTGCGCATTTTTATTGTGCCTTGACTTTTGCTCTGTGTCCTGGCTTCCCAAACCACCTTATGACTTTTTTGATTGCAAGTTGGCTTCACCTGGGGACTTTCCTGTCCGGGTGGGATTAAGGAAGGGAGAAGCCCTGCTGAGCCTCATTAGTATTCCTAAGCCTGCCTAGCAACTGGCACAAATTCACTTACTGTAAACTCAACTCAGCATTGTGATTTATAGCCTGGTCTCTTGGAGGCCAAGATGTGAGTCACTCTCCAAGCTAGGTCATTTCAGGATGCACTTCCCCAGAGAGATTTTGGACAAAGATGAAGACCCTGGTGATGCACTGAAGTTACCCCCCAGCATGAGGCTCTAGCTGAGCAGTTGGCTGGTCTCCCTTGCTGACATCTCACTGTCTCTGTCTCTCTCTCTGTATCTCTAGAGATACAGGGTGTCTCTATCACAGGGTCTTGTATTGTCATTGGTTGGATAAATTGGCCTTGCCAGCTGTGTTTTGAAGACCCTAAGACAGGGGTTATAGCCTTTAACACAGTCTGGCACATAGAAGGCATTGGAGCGATGCTTCTGAATGAATGATTAGCTCTCTTACTTTGGTCCTTAAGGCAAGGATTTGAATGCAGGTATTTTATTTGGAAAGGAAAGGGAACACCAATAGGCAAGTGCGGACTGAGATAAAGAAGGGCAAACGTCAATAATGGATTTGTTTATAAGTCACCTACCTCTACGGGTGACTGGAGTTTGGTGCCACTGGAGAAATTCTAGGAGCAGGTGGAGAACATGTGCCTCCAAGCTATCCCATCTGTCAGTAATTGGTTGAGGGCTGATCACAGGGAGTGTTAATTCTCCAGTACTCTTGGCTTAACGTGCGAGCAGCAAGGCAGGTTCCAGCAGCAAGAGGTTTTCAAGCAAAGAAATAGAGGTGCTGGAGGTGGAAGTCAGATTAGTGTGCACTGAAGTGCTAAGGGAGAGGATATGAGTGGGGCCTGGCAGTGTCTGCTAATGATAGGCTGGATTCATGAATTCTTCACCATCACCAGCTCAAGAGGGAATGCATTACCTCTTACTCTTTAGCACCCAGCTCTGGAATGCCTTTCTGGTGCTCATTCTTCAGCAGGTATCACTTTTATTAAAATGTTGGAATGAACTGAGTCACAGGCACTTGGCCCAGAGTGTAACTTGTCCCAGGTCCTGACCCACAGATGCCTTTGGATGGGTCCCTGGAAAGCATGGTTCCAAATCTCTCGTTTTGGTTTCTTTTGGCTACCTGGTGGACCCAGCAGTGGAGACAGGCTCTATGACAATGTTGGATACTGTCCCTCCTCCATTCCAGGTTTTCTAGCTTCACCGACCAAGCCTGGCTGGGTAGAATCCCAGTCTAGTTCAAAAAACTGCTTTGGGATCAAAGCTGACTTTGGGGGAAGAGAATCTATACCAGGAGAATGAAAATGAAAAACGTCTCTCTCCCTCATCTATCCTCTATCTGCCTGCCTGCCTGCCTTTCTAGCTTCTATCATCCACCTATTTCTCAGTCATCTACCACCATCAATCATCATGTCTATCTTATCTTGCATCTCTGTCCTCTTACCCATCTTACCTATATACACAGGCACACATACACACAGTTTTTGAAACAACATGACGGGATAAAGTCAAGGACTTTGATGAAAGAGAAATATCTGTTTGGGCAATGATGGAGAAACAGAGGGTCTGATAGTTTGGTAGGTCAGGGCCTCGTTTTGCTAAAATCACCCTAGGTGGGTCTGTGTTTAAGTAAACTTTCTAGAATATTTATATTAATACCACCCTATGGACACCTTCCTTATCTACAGCATTTCAATCTTTTTGGAGGACTGTGTTCTCAAAGGGAGAAGGGCACAAAAAGATAAAAGCATAAAATTGAAGTTAAGATTAAAAACCCAACTTGGTATGTGCTGCCTGAGATAGCAGGTTCATTGGTTTTGACAGTGCCACAGAACCCCAGTCTTTGCTAGTTCACAGCTCTTCAAGAAAAAGATCGTTTTCTTGGAGTGAACTATTCCCTGCTGGATAGCTCTCAAATACCAAGCCAAGTAACTCTAACTGTGGGG
The DNA here is from genome assembly GCF_030445035.2 of Dasypus novemcinctus. NCBI lineage: Eukaryota > Metazoa > Chordata > Mammalia > Cingulata > Dasypodidae > Dasypus > Dasypus novemcinctus. The sequence continues at coordinate 33,745,571 of NC_080698.1, forward strand.
AGGAGAGCGTGTACCAGAGAGAGCCCATTGTAAGCCAAGGAGTCTCAGAGCATCATTTCAGTAGTCTTTCAACTATATTTATTTAACCTTATCCCTCTGAATTAATAACATAGAGGGAATTCATTTTTTCCATTCATTTATTCATTCAAATATTTATTGAGCATCTACTTCATTAGGGATTTGGTGATCAGTAAGAAAGCCAAAGTTGCCACCTTCATGGAGGTTATATTATAGTGGTGGTGGGAAATAGGAAATAAGGAAGTTACATAAATGTGGTCATTTCAGATGGTGGCAAGTGCCATGAGGGACTACAATGATGATACTGCGGATGTTGATTGGTCAGCATGGTTCATTAGATGGGACATGTTGTCATCTATCACAGTATAACAAATCACCACAAAACTTATTGGTCAAGGCAACAATAATCATTTATTTTTGCTCACAGAAATGTTAGACAGGGTTCAGCAGGGATAGTTCTTCTCTGCTCCATAGAGTGTCAGTTGGGAAGGCTCCAGTGGGGCTGAAGAATCAGTTTCCAAGATGGGTCAATTCACCTGCCTGGCAGGCTTGGTGCTGACTGGCACCTGAGGGCTTAGCCAGGGCAGTTGGCCAGGGGAGGCATTTACCTGAGCTTCCTCACAGCATGGTGGCTGGGTTCTAAAATTAGTATTCCAAGAGAAAGAAAGTTGGAGCAGCAAGGCTCCTTAGAACCCAGCCTAGAAGTTCAGACAAGTCATGTGGCCAGCCCAGATTTAAGGCAAGGGAATAGATTCAACAGATGGTCAGGAGGGCCTCTCCGAGGAGGTGACTTTGGAGTTGGGACTTAAAAAATCAGTAGGTACCAGGTGGGTGAAGAGTTTCAGGGGTTTCAGGCAGAAGGAACAGCAAACGCAAAGGTCCTGAGTACGGTGTGAGGGAGGAACGTTAAAAACACTAGTGTGACCGCACACTGTGGGCTGGGGACGTACTACGGGAGGCAGCTGGAGAGAAAGGCAGTGGCCAGATGACATGGGTCAAATTGAGGAGTCTAGATGTTATTGTAAGTACAGTAAGAAACCACTGAAGGATTTTAAGCAGGAGTGACATGATCTGATTTAGACTTTTAAGAGTTCATATTGACTGCTAAGAGGATAATGGATTCCCAGAGTAGGTCAAGTCGGATGATTTGAGACCAGGGAGGAGGCTGTAGCAGTAAAGCAGATGAGAGAAGGTGGTGGCCTGGAGCAGGACAACATCCACGCTGATGGAGAACAATGGATGGAATTTAGATGCACTTTTTTTTTTTGGCAAAATTGTTATAATCTGCTGTTGATTGGATGTGGTGGGTAAAAGAAAAGAGGAATCCAGGATGACTGACATTTGTAGCCTGAACCTCTGGATGGTGAGGTCTTCGTGCAGCTGGGCCCTCTTGTCTCCTTCCATATTGTGTTTGGCTGCACTTGATGTCTTGGCTCTTTTAACAGTAACCCAAGGAAGATGCCAGTCAAGAAGCCATCCCTATAGATCCTGAGCTGTGGCCCCTATTGGATGCACCTTCTTGCTCCAAACAACGAAGACCAGCTCCAAATCTACAGGGTAAACCAGAAGTGCTGGGAATTAACCAGAAACAGCTCACAATGGGTCTGACAACTGGTGAATAAATAACCCAGCTCTCTTGCTCACCTCAGTTGGAAAATCTGTGGACCTGTGTACGCTATAGAGTGCCCAGCATTTCCCTGGAGGATTAAGCTTCACTTACCCACAGCTGTAGGTGGCAGGGTAACCTTTCTCTGGGCTGCCTTCCCCTCCCTGTCTCACTTCCCCATTCCCCTCCTACCATTCCCCCTACTCCCAAATAAAAGACTTGCAAGCAATCATTGTCTCAGGGTTTGCTTCTGGGGGCACACACCCTAAGTTAGAAGTCCCTCACAGGTAGCTAATTCCCAGTGCCTCAGCTCTCAACTCCCTCTGTCAGAGAAGCTGGCTGCTCCCTGAGAAGGCCGTCCTCTGGCAATCCTGGCTCTTGAATATTTCAACACCATCAATCATGGGGCCCAGTGGTACATAAAATGGTTCATCTATAATATAATAGGGGATTAAAGAAAAAAAATCCTCTTGTTTAACCCTCCACTTACTGCTCTCCCTATACCCAAGCAATGGGTTACCCAAGGGTTGAGGGAGAGAAGACTTGTGATGTTCAGGTCACTCTGTGCTTGAAATAAGACAGGATAGATAAGTTATGGACTACATAAATTTTAATTGTTAATAGGGTGAAGTTGAGGAGATAGAGTAGGAAGAATGATGTCAGCAAGATCCCAGGGCCTGAAATTTCTCCAGCACACAAGGCAGAACTGTGGAGGTTTAAAATATGTTCACAGATTCTTGGGCACTCCTCCCTTCAAAGGTAGAACCTAGTTCTCCCCTTGAGCATGGGCTGGAAGTAGTGACTGCCTTCCAACAGACAGAACATGGCACAACTGATGGTATGTGACTTCTGAGAGTCCATCATAAAGGCATCCTTTTCCTCTAGAGTCACTGGGTCTTGGGAAAAACGGGCACCATGTCATGAAAAGACATCCATCTGTGGGGACAAGTGAGCACCTGAGCCCTCCTGTCAATAGCCACATGGCCTTCCATATGATTTCCCAGTCAAGCCTTTGAGTGGCAGTGTCCCCAGTCCACATCTTGACTGCAACCACATGAAAGATCCAGAGCCAGAACCCAGCAAATCCACACCCAAATTCTTGACCCACAGAAACAGTGAGGTGGTAAGTGATTATTGCTTTAAGCCACCTTCATTTTAGGGGTAACTGGTTATGTGGCAATATATAACCAAAACAATTAGTTTGATTGTTAATGGGGGGTGGGGGATAGATCAGAAAGAATTCATCAGGATTTTAGGGAGTAAAGTTGCTTTAGCACATGACATAGATCAATATTTTCTTCTTATACTAAGAAATCAAGGCACAATACTGGGGACAATTTACAACATAAAAGATTACTCATGGAACCAGAATTTTGTGTGCGGAAAGACACCTCAGAAAGTAGAAAGGTATTGTTAGTTATAGACAGGGAAACCTAAGTTGAGAGAGAATAAGTGATTTTCTCAAAGTTCTCATACCCATTTTGGAGGGACCTGGTCTGAGTTGGAGGCAACAGGCAAACTCTGAGCAGTCGTGGGGACCAGGAATCCCCACCCATCTGGTTAAGGAGGTCATTTTCCCATGCACCTTCAACATTGCAGGCTCGTAGCCCTATTTGCAATATCCAGGAGACAGAGCTGTGGGATTACAATTCAGAAACAATATGTAAAGCCAATTTGTTTTTTGTTTATGAAAAATTGTTGAAGTCTTTACTTAAACAAATCACGAGTCCCCAAACACAGACAGAAAGTACATGTTGAATCATTTTCAGCTACTTCTTGCCAACAATTGGCTTGTCATCTGACAAGCCCGGCCTTCAAAAGGAAGTCTTGAATGTGAAGACTGATTGGGGAAAAGTCTCTAGAATGGAGATGCCTTGCATTTGCTGCCCAAATATTGAGGTTTTTCTTCAGCTGTTGCAAAGTTTCTACTTCAGGAACAGTAATAAGGGTTGACATTGCTTTACAGAGTCCCAGGTAATTTTGGTTAGGTGAAATCTCACGCTTTAATAACCATAGTACTTTGTTGGATCAAGCAAATAGCCTTAGTACCAAAACCAGATACCCAGAAATACTTCAGGAAGAAACCTACTCTCCTTTCTCTGCCCATCAATGTCTTCTTATAAATAGCAATTGTCCTAGATTTTATAACTGGACTTTCACATGTGGCTGGATGATCCAGCTGCTGCAGCCTTCCTATCCCACTGAACTGGATACCCCTCTCTCTTGATCCCTGTACCCCAGCTGTGTTAACCTTTTAGTGCCTAAAACAAGACAAGTTGTTCTTACCTCCAAGCCTTTGTACCTGTTTTTTTCCCATCTGGAATGTTCTCATCTCCTGGTTTTCAGAATGCCAGGCCCATGTTCGATGGATATCACCACAATGTCTAGTCTCAGTTCAAATGTCCCCACGTCAGAGACGTGCCCTGATGACTGTGTACACCCCTGCCCTTCCCATATTTGATCGTCAATTTTATGTGTCAACTTGCTTTGGTCATAGTTAGCAGTTATTTAATCCAACACTGATCTAGGTGTTCCTGCGAGGGTATTTTGTAGATGTGATTTTAAGTCAGTTTACTTAAGATAACCCTAGGTAATCAGAGTGACCCTGATTCAGCCAGTTGAAGGGACTTGAGAGCAGAAATGAGGCTTCTCTAAAAGGAGGAAAAATTCCACTTGTGGACAGTGGATTTTAGCTTGTACTTGAGCCTTTAGCCTGCCGTTGCTGACAGCCCACCTTACCAATTTCTGACTTACCTACCCAGCCCCCCATAGTCACACAAGCCAATTCCTTACAATAAATCTCTAAATATAGATATCCTACTATCATTCAGGAACCCTGAATGATAAACCACCCCAGTAAACTCCATTTGTTTCCTTAGTACCAGGGTTACCAAATTTAGCAAAAATACAGGATGCAATATTTGGGGTACATATATACAACAACAACAACAACTTTGTTTTTCTGAAATGCACTGAACTGGGCATCTTGCATTTTATCTGGCAACTCTACATAGTACTTACCACAACTTGAACACACTGTTTATTGATTTGTTTACTTACCTACTGACCATCTCCCCCATCTGTTCTGTGAGCTCCACGAAGACAGGGATGTTGCCTTTCAAGTTTACAGTTGTATCCTCAGTTCCTAGCACGGTGTCTGGCACACAGTGGGTGTTCAATAAATATTTATGTGGTGAGTGAATAAATGAACTTGTATCACTTGCGTATTTATGCTTTCTGTCTTTCTAGCCCTAAATCATCCATCACACGTGGAAGTCAGGTTTCATTTCATCAGCAGTTGAATGAATGGTTCAAACTATGGTATGACCTGGTTTCTGCAGGCCAACAACTCAGTTTTTCATGTTATTTCCACGCTTTTCTGCCCAGTAGAGTGCTAGTTTGATTACTTGACAATTTTAAGAGATTTTGCTCTTATTATTTGGTAAAAATGAGCAGAAAACTGGGAAAACAAAAGTGCTGGTAACAATGACAAGAGGCTTGTCTCATAAACACAGTACGATCACGATGACAAAGAAAATCGCTAGGCATGCTAAATACAGCAAATCTCCAACCCTGATCAGCAACTTAAGGAATTCAGTCTGCTTGGCTGGCTGCTCAAAATGAAAGGAGGAACAAGAGCCCTATGAAGAACATGTACGGCGTTCTAAAGCTGTCACTGACGACTGGCTAGAAGTTGAATCAGGGATTTTTTTTTTTTCCTTTAGCATCTGGAGACGGAAACCACTTTTAACAAGTGAACCCATTGTTTAATTTTAGGCATTGGCCTTTTGTACTGCTTGCAATTTAAACCTTGGCTCCAGTGCCACCTTCTCCCTGAAGACTTTCATCCCACTCCCCAGAACCTCTCTCTCTTTTCCTGGGCTCCTGTGAGTGCACGGGAATAATTTGAGCACCTGTTCTCACATTCCCTTGTATTGTAGTTACCTGTGTAGAAGTCTACCTTCTTCTCTAGATGGCAAATTCCTTGAGAACAGGAAACATTTTATATCCTTTCCACCCCCCCCACCCTAATGCTCCAAATAGAGCCTTGCTTATAGTGGGCTCAGTGAGATGGTGGAAATAAGCCTGAACTTGAAGTTAAAAGGCCAGAGTTCAAAGCCCAGCTCTTCCACCCGAAAACTGGGCTCTTTGACAAGCCATTTCATTCCTCTCGGAGGCTCAGTTTCCTTGTCTATTAAACGGGCACATCAAACACAGCATTGAGAGGCTGGCATGGAGTAACAGAGGGGGAAACCAATGGAAAATTGTAAGTTTCCAGGGAGGTAGAAGGGCTTAAGGCTATAAGCAGAAACAATGGTCAGAAAAGGTGGTTGAATGGGAGTCTATTTTACTTCTAGATCTTCTCGAGAGTTGGCAGAGAATACAAACTAAGGTTTCTTTTTAGGCAAGAATGTCTCTGGATTCTGATGGAATAGGCCTTTTCCCCTTACCCCCATCCCTCTACCCACATGGGACTGAAATTATCTGTCCCGGAACAAATTCTGTCCCGGGCTGCGTCAGGGTTTGAAACCTCCACTGTTCCTCTGGGCTGAAGGTTGCTGTCCATGGACTTGGGCTGAAATAGCAATGGACCTCCAGACAGGTTCAGTCAGGTACGTGGTGGTGAGGAAAGAGCAATGGGTTTGGGGCCTGGAGACAAACACTTCTACACCAGCTCTGCCAAATTCCAGCTATTTGATGTCACCCTCCCAGCGTCCAGCCTCTCTTAGCTTCCGTTTCATCTACGAGCATGCGTGGTAACTATACTTATACTACAGGATGGCTGCAAGCCATCTTGGCACTACTGAAATTCTGATCGAATCCTTTGTGGCAGGGGGATGCCCTGTGCATCGTAGGGTGCAGCGCAGCACCCCAGGCTTCCACCAAGGTCACATGACTCCACCCCAGTTGCAACAACCAAAAATGTCTTCAGATAACCTATGGGCGACCACTGTCCCTAGTTGAGAATCACTGCAACAAGGGTTAAATTCAATTTTCCTGTGTGAGCTTTCATAAATAGGAGAGCCCAAAACAAGTGTTCTTTATAATTATTTTTCCTGGATTCCAGGCAAAATTAAATTCTCCCCATCTGTGATGACTTACCACTTAGAAAAATAATGACAGCTGCCAATAATTGAATACTTTCTCTGTGCTGAGCTCTGAGACGGTCTCACTCCACACATGAGAAAACTAAGGCCCTGGTATGCAGCTCGTAAGTAGTGAAGACAAGACCTGAACCCATGATACATGATGCATGCCTCCAAACCCAGGCTTTCAACCCCAATGAGTTATCTATTGCTGTGTAACAAGTTACCCCTAGCAGCTTAAAACCACATGCATTTGTTAGCTGGTAGTTTCTGTGGGTAAGGAGCCTGGGCATGACTTGGCTAGGTCTGCTCCAGACTGCAGTCACATTCCAGCCAGGACAGGGCTCTCATCTGAACACTGAACTTGGGGGGAACCCACTTCCAAGCTCACATGGCTGTTGGCGGGATCTAGTTCCTTGTGGGCTATCACCCAGAGGCCACCCTCAGTTCCTTCCCTCACGGGCCTCACCACAGGATGGCAGCTTGCTTCATCAAAGCCAGCAAGTGAGAAAATCTCTGGCAGGATGGACATTACAGTCTTATGAAACGTCACCACAGACGTGACCTCTCAGGACCTTTGCTCTCTTCTGCTGGTTAGAAGCAAGCCGCTAGGCCATCCCACATTCAAAGGGTGGGGCTCACTCAAGGGCCTGAGTACCAGAAGGGGAAAGCATGGGGGCATCTTAGAGGCGGCCTGCCACTCTCCACTACCCTGCTTCCTGTTCAGCCCACTGCGTGGTAGATTTGTAGGCCTGTTTCAGCTACCAGCGCAAGTGCTGCTTCTTGTTACATAGATGAAACTGTGCACTTTGTCCAAAAAAAAAGTGCTTGATTTTTTTCCAGAGAGAGGGATGATGATTTTTCTGGACTGGGCAGCTTTTTTATGTACCTCTTCTGGAGTCAAAACCAAAGCTTGGAACTTGGTAGATCTCAAACTGTAGGCACAGTGAATGAAAAACTTATTCACAAGAGGAGAGAAAAAGTTCCAAGAGAGGGAACGCAGGAGAGGTAAACTTTACTGGAATGGGGGAGCCACTTTAAAATGAGGAGCACAGATGTCTGCCTGAGTTGAGTATTTTGACGCAGAAGTTCAAACCATGAGCTTTAGCATTCTATACACTGGATGGTTGAGTTGATAGCCCCAAGTAGCATTTTTCTCACCAGCAACCGAGGATACAGAGATAATGAATGAAAGCACCCAACATCATTTATGGCTAGAGCAGTGATCAGCAAACTATAGCTCATAGGCCAAATAAAGTTTTATTTGCACAGGGCCATGCCCATCTGTTTATGTACTGTCAGTGGCTGCTCTCCTGTGGCAGCGCAGCACAGCTGCGACGGAGGCCGTATGGCCCACAAAACTGAACGTATCTTCTATCTGGTCTTTAGAGAAAAAGTTTGCCAATCTCCTGCCCAGAGTAGAAATTCAATAGGTAGAAGCTTAAAAAAAAAAACAAAAAAACACCCAAACAAAAAACAAGCCTGGGCGGTTTGCAAAAGTGGGGCCACATGGAGGAAGTGCACGTTTCAGAGGTTGCTGTGGGAGGTGTGAGCTGGAAGGTGAGAAGGGAGGGGTGAGGAGGAAGGAGGAGGGAGGGATAGACTTCAGAAAGAAACTTGACCATCTTGGGAAGTTGCCTTGCAAGCCTGGGGCTAGGGAAATCAAGCAACAAGATTAAGAGGAAGGAAAAGAGTAAACCAAAATAAAGTGGGGGAAGAAATCTAAATTGGGCTCATTTGTGTAGGGGAAAAATAAAAAATCACACCTGGAGCCCTGCAATGAGTCCCTGAATACGCAGGAACCACGCTGCCTCCCTGCCATCCTCTCTCTGAAAAGAATCCTGTTGTGCACATATTAGCCAGCATTTGCTCAAGTCTATGTGCCAACTTCAGGCTCCTAATAAGCCGTCTCCCCTTCACTTTGCCCACTGGAAATGAGAACACAGGGAGAGATTTGTGTGTGGGCTTTTTGGGTTTCACAAAAAGACAGCTTGATTAGCCTTTTAAAAAATATGATTGCTCCTTGAATCCCCGTGCATAAATCAGTTTCAAGCGATTGTGCCGGTTGCTGGCCCCTGCTTGCCTGGATAGCAGCTGAAAGTATTCTCCGTCCTAAACAAAGCAGGACAAATAAGAAGCAAAGACCCACTCAGAGACCTAGAAGTTAATAGAAACGGATTTTCCCTTAAAGAAACAGTTCATTTTGGGAGTTGTAAAAAGGAAGAAATGAACCATTCGAAAGAGCCTTTGAGGTGAGTGAGTGGAGCAGGCCTGGCTATTGGAATAGAACTGGTTTGGGGTTTGGGGTGGAGATGGTTTGTCAAATTTTGTGGTTACTCCCTAAACACATACCACTATTTCAATATCAGATTTGAATATGCTGCAACTCCCCCGCCTCCCCAGACAGCTAAACCAAGAACCCCAGAACGGTTTGCTCTCTGCCCATAGACTATCTGGGGTTTCTGAAGTAGGTGATGTATTCTTTTTCAGGAGATCAGACCAAATAGAAATCATTCCAATTAAGAACACCACTGGGCAAGCACAACAGCAAGCACCCACCTCACACAAAACTGACCAACCACGAAGTGCAGCCTTTCATATGTACTGCTGAAGGCAGAATTTCTGCCTAGGAACCCAGAGTTGATTCCATGGGATAAAAGTTACCTGGTAAATTGGGTTGAGAGGATTTTTTCCCATGCATCCATCACAAGGCATTTTAAATGCTTATCATTTACAACTGCCCAAAGAGTAGGGAAATCTCACTTGATTACTGAGTTCAAATACTAGAGAACCCAAATATTATTTGGCTTATTAATACTAAGCCTCCGTTAACCACCAGACATATTTTCAAAGATGCACACACTCAAATCCTCTGCACATGCTTTGGTAAAAGCCTAATATATGGGACTTCTTGTGGCAGGCAACTCGTCTTACTTAGGGAGTGGGGTTCTAAATTTTCACAAAGATGAAAATTGTTTACAGTTGAAAGAGTTTTTGAAATCCCTTCAAATGCCCACAAGCACAGTCTGAGCAGCAGGAACTAAACCTGACTACCTCACGCTCTCGATCTCCTCAGGTGGAATTGTGCACAGAACCAGCGGCCTGTTGACACTACTGTTGAAATTACTTCTCTTTGTTGCTGTTTTTGCTGAGGGCTTGGCCATGAATTCACTTTAGTCAAATGTATGGATTATGTAACTTGACTATAACCTGGTTCACTCTCCCCAGGAATGTTAGTCCCCACTACAAACAAGATAGATAATACTGTCCTTTTTGTAGGAAATTTCTGACCACCAGATTTTTCACTACCTGATAACAAAGACCCTCCACTATTTTACTCACTAAAGGCACTACTGCTGTCCCACAATTTCCCTTCTTTTCTCCTATACAGGCTGGCTTGGCTTTGAAAGATTGGTTAATCCCATCTCCCCCTGCCCCCCTTTATTAGCATTTCCAAGGGTAATGCTCAAAGCTTTATAAATGCAGACAATACCTTGAAATTTCAGATACCTCCCAAGGGCTTCTTCCAACACAGATGTAGACAATTGAGTATGGAATTAGCAAATTTCCAGGCACATCCAGATTTCTAGAGGTTAGAAGGTTAGAGGTGAATAAATGGACTTTCTTGACCAGATACTTCTAGTTAAAAGTGCCACAAGCCAACTCAAAATAGCTTAAGTGAAAAGGAAAAACATTTTTGACCCATGCAAATGAAAAGTTAAGGGAAGGTATTGGCCTTGGGGTTCTAGTGATACCAATGAGAACGTCACCCCCCCCATTCCCCCACTCCGGTCTCACACCTATTTTCCCTATGGGTTGGACTCATTCCCTCCTACCACAAGTACACTTCCTCCATGTATGAGAGTTGGGTGAGCTGGCTCATATCATCCATCTTAGCAACTCCAGAGGAAAAAGGAGCTTCTGTCTTCTGGTACCCAGAAATGAATCCCCAGAGGCTGATTCTGATAGACTGTGCCAGGCAACAGGCCTCCTGGGCCCCTCTCAGTGGGACGGGAGGGATTCATCCCATGCCCACCCCTGTGGCCAGAAGGGAAGGCTAATGAGTTTGGCAGCTGACAAGTTCCACATGGAACCATACAAGCAATTTCCCAAGGAAAGATGAGGAGAGGGTTTGGGTGCAAATATAAAAGAAGAAGAAATACTGAATGGAAAGAGCAAAAACTGTTCATCTCAGGGTCCTAAGAAAAATTAGATAGAAAACAGTGTCTCACTCCTGTATTCCCATACTCAACCAAGCATCTTAATGGACCTGTGAGCACAGCTGGCCTTACTGGCATTATGTGTGATATTACCTCTGTCATTTTAGCAATAATCCTAAGTAGTCATCCCTGAACAAAATCCACAACTTGGGGAAAGCATTCTCTAATTCCAATATCTAACTTGGGGAAAGCATTCTCCAATTCCAATATCTATTCACTTCCTACGTCAAGGTTTTGTTAAGTGTTCTAATTTTGGTGGTTTACCTTAAAAAAAACTCTTCCTCCAAAAAAGAAAAAAGAAAAAACAAAAACCCCACAAAAACCCCACCAATGCCACAATTGCTTGCCATACTTATAGCAATCACTTTTGGGAGCTCCATGTGTGGATGGAACATTCTCAGACACCTTCTGCAGCCGTTCTAGACAAGACATCAGCCAGAGGTCACGCCAGTTTTTGTTTATCTCCTCTCTTGGTCCCTTCTCCCCTCCCTTCCTCACTCCTCCCCTATGCACACATATGCTTCCTCTTTTTGTTTCCTGCTCAAAAACCCCCATTATCTACACAATAAATTTCACATTCAGCTATTTAAAGACTTTAGCAGTCCCATCTTCCAGACTTATGGCCTATTAATGTGCTTCTGTTTACAAACCTTATTTTTTTGAGTACTTATGAGCCAAGCACTTTGTAAAGTCCCCATCATACTTTGGTTCCTGGTACCGTCCCAAGCTGCGTGATGGTACTGTGCCCACTGACTGCTGAGGAAGCAGCCGTAGAGGAGCTGGGGGACTTGTCCGAGACCAAAGTTAGTAAGTGGTGGTGCAGGAGTGCAGCCTGCCCTGGCACTCAACCCCATCCAGCACTGCCTCCTGCGGGTGTGCTAGCCTTTCTCTATGACTCACAGCCTCAGGTCCCCCTTCTCTGACACCTTGCTCACACCATCTCCCCCTGGGATCATCTCCCCAGTTCCCTCTGCTGAGTCCCGGGAAACCAAATCCAAATCCCTACCTGCTTTCCTGACCTGCGTAGATTTTGGGGTGGGGTGGGCAGTACTTTTCCTCATTCCTTTCCCCTTCATTTCCAAAGCTCCTGCTCTCATTTCTCTTTGTTCACCCTCAGGAGCGCACACTGCACCCCTGGCCCCCCACCCCCACCAACGTGCCTTACTAACTTCACCTCCAACAACTCAAGGGAGATCTCTACAGACCACTATTAATAGCAGAGGTTCCTCCTGTTTTCAAACATTGTGGAACTATCTGCCACATCGTAGCCACTATGAGCTTCCCGAGAAACCCAAAGTCTTGACCAGAAGAAGCTGATGACCTCAAGTTAGCAAGTCGAAACTCAAGGGTAAGGAGCTTACTTGCCAATAATTTTCAAAGCCTTTCTTTCTTGAGTTTTGAGTGCAGCAAGTGCAGCAATGATAGGAAAGGGTGATCTGGGGGACGAATGAGTTACCACCTCCCTCGGCTCCATGGTTGTTTGAGGTCAGTAGGACAACAAAGCCTTCTATAAAGCAGGGTTCGGCAGACTCTTACAGCAGAATCACCTGGAGGGCTTGTTCAAACACATTGCACTTGCCCCCTCTCCGCTTTCTGATTCAGTAGGTCTGAGAATCTGCATTCCTAACATGTTCCCAGGTGATGTCGATGCTGCTGATCCAGGCACCCCATTTTGAGAACCAGTGACCTAAGGGCTAACATACTGTTGGAGACTGAGGGGTGGATGAGAGTATAGCATTCAGATGCCCATCTGGATGAGGCTTAAGCAACAAGGCTATTTATTTTCTTAAATTTCAAGGAGTCTGGAGGTAGGAGGATCCATGCTTACATCAGCAAATGATTGATTTCGTAAAGGACTCAGGCTCTTCCCATTTCTCCACCCTGCCATGATCATCATGTTAGCTTTGTTCTGGGACTAGCCTCTTTATTATTCCAAGCTGGTTGCTGTAGTTCCAGGTATCACATGTGAACCCAATAATGTCTGCCTGTAGAGGAGAAGGGGTTTCTTCCATATGTCTCTTTTATTAGGAAGCAAATTCTCTCCCAGAAGCCCTCCAGCTGATCTCCCACTAAATCCCTTGGGCTTTGAGAGTCACATGTCCACGGCTCCTGAAAGGGTAATGGAATTACTGCCATCAGGTGAGAACAAGCAACATTCCCCACTGCTCCTCAGCACCTGGGGTGGTGAGCCCTTGAGTTAAGCCAGAGCTCTGCCTGCTACAAGAACAGTGGAGAAACGCCCATGGGGGGGCAGTCGACAGTGTCTCTTCCTCTCCAGGTGCCGTGAGTTGAGAAAACAGACCCAAGGAGGCGGGGGCGGGGGGACCAGAGCAGCAGCCAGTGCTCCCTGGCACGCTGCGTTGGAGGAGGTCTGCAGCGCTCAGCTGTGCTTTTCCTACACAGCATCCAGTTTTCCCTCTTCTGCTAGCAGCACCCCCATTTTAGGATGCCTTGGTGAGCCCTCTGCCTCACTCAAGTTAATCCAATCTGAGCCTCTCTCCTGGTGATTTTAGTCTTGAGCAAAGTGATACATGAGCAGAAAATATTTGGAGTTGATGCATCTCACTGGGAACGTCCGCCCCTTTCTGGAAATAGGAATAGGCATCCTCCCCTTATTGTCCTATCCTCATCGGACTCACTTTCTCACTTTGTCCAAGCTCTTTATAAGGCCTCCAGTCACACAGATTAAGAACTATTCTGTTTCCGTTTGGCCAGTAATAATGGATATCACCAAAGTTTCTATTTACAAATGGGTTCACACCCACAGGAGTGTGGCTTGAGATTCGTACATGTCTTTTGAAGAGTCCATGATTCAATCCCCCAAAGTACTGCAAGATACCTAGGTAAAAGCCTCAATGTGGTATTTAAACACTTTGTAAGAGAAATAAACTACCACTGGGTGAATTCAGCAAGCCTTTGTCAAGTACCTACTGCTAGATGCTTAGCTAAGATGAATGAGATTTGTTCCTTTTAAGAATACAAAGTATGACAAGAGACTCCTGCATATCTAACAATAACTCACAAGTTCGAGGGCAAATGCAATTTGGGAATTCCTCTTGGATAAAGCAGGCAATGTCATTGGCCTTGGAGTTTGACATTTGGAGGTGGGAAGGGCAGCAGTCCAGGCAGGTGAAGCAGAGTGAGCCAAGACAAGGAGCCTGGAAAGAAACGAAATGTTGAAGGGCTGGGAAGGTGCTGTGTGGTTACAGGAGGAGCCAAAATTCCAGAGAAGTTGCAGTTAGGTTAGGGAGGTACTGATGGTTAGTGGAAGGGATTTGTGCTAGATTCGTAGAACAGATGCTGCCAGTGCTCTGCCAGCATCCCTTCATATCCGTTTAGCTTTTCCATGCCTGAAGCATCTCTGGCGGAGACATTTCTTCTTGTCCGAGGGCTAGTCTCTGGAGAAGGTTGCAGGTGTGAGCAGTTAGCTGCAACTCAGCAGGCAGCAGCTGGGAAATGGTAGGGAAAAAAAGGCATGTGATCGACAGTCTCTGCTACCCTAGGAAAATCCAGATAGTTCTGTCCTGGCAGCAGGTGGAACGAAGGCGGTGGAGAGTTGAGCCAAGACTCAGCTGAAGATGTGGGTTTGGGATTCATCCAAATACAGGGGATATTAACACCTGGGAGTGGATGAGGTTACCAAGGCAAAGCATGAAGAGAAAGTGGGGAGGGAATGCGGGGAGACAGAAGGCTGGGGAGAAACCTGAATTAAGGAGATGTGTGTGCCTGAACCTGTTTAATTAGGCATCTCCAGTCACTAGAAAATTGCCACCCAGCATGAAAGCTGGAACCTTGGGGATTTTCCATAAAACTTGTCCCCAGATTTCCAACATTCTTTGGGGACAAAAAAAAAATCACACTTCTCTCACATGGCCAAGGTTCATTTTAACAGGAGACGTGGAAAAGACACAAAGTCTTTACTCAAAGTGGTCGGGGCTAGTTCAGAGCTCGGGCTCTGGAATTTCACTCTTGGGTTTGAATTTCGATTTTACCTCTTATTTAACTGGGAGGTCCTGAGCAAATTACTTACCTTTTTAAGCCTCAATTTCCTCATCTGTAAAATGGGAAGAATAACTCTAAAAGAGTTACTGAGGAGCTATAATGAGATACTACATGTAAAGAGCTTTGGACAATACTGGGCTTTTAATAAGTACTTTATAAGTGACTGTACATTTAGTTAGGCGCCATGGCCAATGTGGGTGAAGTGGGGTGGAAACTTAGGGCATCTCAAGTCATGTCTGTGCTGATAAATAACACAAACTCTGGAGCCAAACTGCCTGAGTTCAAATCCATAGCTACCTACTAATGGAGATGCTATGCCTCAGTTCCTCATCTATAAAATGGGGATGTAAACGGCACAACTCCTCCAGGGTTCTTAGGCAGATCAAAAGAAATATGCACTTTGGATGCTTAAAATAGTGCCTACCACGTAGTGAGTGCCCAGTGCATGCTTATTATAGTGATTATTCCCCTTCTGCTCCTTCTCAGACCTAGCAAGGGCCAAACGCACATGCACTGCTCCATCTAGTCAATTGGAATTCCATGTCATGGTCACTAAAGATGTGCTGGGAAAATTGGGGTTTGCTTAGGGAAGGTAATACTTCCATATTATTTACTGCAAAACTCTAGCTCAAAACTGTGTATGCAGGGGCCCATCTTTGTCAGTCTCCTGAGAATCTTTTTACTCTGAAGGACTTTGGGCCGGGAGCTGAGTCTTGGTGTTTCATGTTTTAGAGTAATTCATATAACCTCTAGAGTCCTTGTAATCCAGTCTCTGGGCAATAGCCCATCACAAGGAACACAGAGATGAGTCCACAAGTAATCTCTCAACAAACTGAAAGGCCTCAATTCACACCCATGCAGTGTTCCCACCCCTTTGCCCATAGCTGGCAGCTGCTCTGGAAACTCTGACCTCTTAGTCTTTTCCAATTCTTCATTCTTAACTTTCTGCTCCAACTTTTGATGGCCCCCAGGCTTCAGAGCCCTTGTGTAAGCCCTATTTCCCTTCCTTCTGCCTTTCCAGACCTGTCTCTCACCACCATCCTTCTGATGCTACAGCACAAAACCTTGGACTGCGGCTGTTAGACTCCCTCTGTCTGGAACATTCGCCTTGACTGGTTACCACTCATTCTTCTAGTCTCAGGGTAAAAGTCTCTTGAGATATGAGTCAGTCTTTCAAAGTGGTGCCATCCCTTGCCCAGTTCTCTTTAACCCTTTGGGTTTAGTTTTGTCTTTTTCCTTCATAGTACTTATCCTAATTTGTAATAATTTAATTTGTTAATTTTCTTTTTTCCCCATGATATCAGGCTCTCTAGAATCCAAGATCCATAAAAGCAGAGATTACATGAAAGTATTCCCTGGACTGAACACTTAGTAGGGCGCTCCATAATGAATCAATGTCATGAATAGATGAGTTATATTAGGTAGCTGTGTGACTTGGGAAAAGTCACTGAACCACTTCAGGCTTTATTCCCCTCTAATGGGGACAGTGAGACTTAATCTGATGTCCTTCTGAGGTCGTCATAAGGACCAACTTCATGAAACAACACAAAGCACCTCAAAATGCAAAGCATGATTATTTTGCAATATGAACCAAGTCGTGATAGCAAAAAATTTTCTGAAGATTTAAACAGCACCCAATGGCACATATTGCTATGTAGTAGGCTCATTCTTTCGTTGGTGCACTGGCATTTTTATTTTTTATTTTTTGCCCTTTTAACGTACCCCTGACCAATGGTCATTTGGGAGGAGTGCACCCAAAGGAATGTGTAAGTAAACAAATGACCTGCTAGCTGAGCTCAGTCCCTCACCTCCTGTCAGCTGGCAAAGTGACTGTCTAAATGGAGAGCAGCTTTCTCTTGGGAAAATATGTATCACTCTTCTCTGCTGCTCTGGCTTGTCATTATCATATTGTTCAGCTCTAGCTGCATTATGCATCCTGCTGTGGGAAATGAAATGGCCTGCACGGAGACACATCGCCTGTCCTTCTGCAATAAAGGAAGGATTTGGCCGAATGGGCTGAACTCCCCACCTCACCCCCTACCCCGCCCTAAGGAAACAACCTAAACCCACAGCCTCATCATGCTATAGCTTGGCTGTTATTTCGCTGACAAAATGTCCGCTTTTCCTAGTTGCACCTGGAGTCACAAATCAGTCACATCTGGTGACTGGATTGGTCACTTTTCTGCATTGTGATTAGTGGGGCCTGCGTACCTGCCACCTTGGCAGAGACCGGTGGGGGACAGTGGGGGTCAGGGCTAACCACCTTGCATTCTGTCCTAGCCCTTGGAATTGACCTTGCTTCTCACTTTCTCCTTTCCTCGTTCCATCACAAGCTGCAATTATCCAGAGTTTGGAAAAACATGGCTGTGTTCTTGAGTTACATAAGATGAACAGAAACCAAATAATCTAGGTACATCCCCTGTGTGCCTGGTTGAATGCTTCTCATTTGTGGCCCATCCAAGGGGGTAGCATTGTCTGTCGATCTTTATGCTGGGAAGCATCCAAAGGAAAAACACTGTGGCTGATTGCCACCCCTTTTCAGGATGATCTAGAAGAGTGCTGCTGTCCAAAAGAACTCTGTGCAATGACAGAAATACTCTAAATATGTACTTTCCAGTACGGTAACCTCCAGACACACATGGCTATTGAGCTCTTGCAATGGGGCTACCAAGGAACTGAGTGTTTAATTGTATTTAATTTTACTTAATTTAAATCAAAATAGCCACGTATCATTACTGACGGCAATATTGGACAGTGCAGGTCCACAGCAGTGCTTCTCCAAGTTTAAGGTGGGAAGGAATCGCCTTGTTAAATTCAGATTCTGAATCAGTGGGTTGGGGAATGGGCCTGAGAGTCTGCATTTCTAACAAGCTCCCAGGTTTTGCTGATGCTATTGCTCCCTGGGCCACCCTTTGAGAAGTAAGGGGCTGATGATTCTCAAATTTGACTGCACCTTGGACCTGCCTGGGGAGCTTTAAAAAAGCACAGATGCCTGGGTCCCATCCCCCAGACATTCTGATAAAATTGGTCTGGATATGATCTGGGCACAGGGCTCCCTGGTTGGATTCTAGTGGGCAGTCAAGGTTGAGAACCATGCACACTGCACTGCAAATGACCTAGTTAATTCTTTTAAAAATAAACCATCATCCCAGATGACACAGGCACCAGTTTTATAATAATCTCTGTGGGGATCTTCTTGGAACATGGCCAACTTTAGGAAGTTTAGACTGATTTTGCCCATCCTAACTGGAAATAGGGAAATTGGACTAGAGGTCAAGTTTTTGACACTCAATTCAATTAGAGCAGGTGCAGTACAACCAGGAGAGAGGGGGTGGAGGGGAGTGGAAGAAGGAGAGACGTGCAGAGCTGGGAGGTTGCTGAGCATCACTCAGCCTGCATCTGCCTGCTCTTTGCTGGCTCCAAACAGGGATTCGAAGGCACTCCTAGGTGCCTCATGTACTGGCCCCTCCTGCTCGAGTCTGAAGGCTGTGGGGACTCAAACCATAGACTCCATAGTCAAAGTATTTGGGTTTGTGTTCTACTTCTGCTGCTCGTTAGATCTGAGACTTGGGCAAGTTACTTAAACTACCTGGCTTGATGCCCTCATGTGCAAAACGGGGATAATTCCTCCGTAGTGATGTTGTAAGGATTGGTACAGTTCCCAGCACTCTCTTGCCACATCCTCCCTACTCCCATCTTCTGGGCCCCAAACATCTGAACTCCTTCCAGTTCCTTGAGTCGACTGTGTTCCCGCTCACCCCAGGGCCTTTGCACATGCTAGCATTGCCTACACAGCATGATTTCCTTCCCTTTCTTAGATCAGCATGACTGCCACTTCCCGAAGGAAGTCTTCCCTCCCGATCCTTCTCCACACCATGCTTAACAGCACTTGGTGCTGTTCATTCATTCAATAAATACTTTTAAACACCTACTATGTACCATGAAATGTTCTAGACTGGGAAGACTACAAAAGAAAAACCCTTATTTTAAGGTGCTTATATTCTAGAATAGACTAATCATAAACCAGGGAATATGCTAGAGAGAAAACAGAAAGCAAGAAGGCTAACAGACTGCATGGCCAGGGAGGGCTTCACTGCAGAGCAAATAATCAGGGAAAGCCTGGAGGAGATGTGGGAGCAAGCTGCATAGATAGTTAACAGGTATGGGGGGGATGAGGGAATGAGAGCTTGGGGGGAGCATTCCAGGCAGAGAGAACAGCAAACACAAGGCAAAATTGCAGTTTCACATTTGGGTAATAGTTTGGCTGGTCTCTGGAACACCAAGACTGTAAACTCCAGGGGGCGGGGGTGGGGGATGGGTACAGGAACAGTGCCTTTTTTGTCCCCAGCTCGTGGCTACTTGGCACCTAGCAGGCACTCAGTTACTGTGTTGAATGAATGCACTCACCTGTTGGGATATTCCAGAATGCCTCGAGAGTGTATGTGGTGGGGGATGGGGATGGGGTCATGGCACCTGTTATTTGAAAAATCTGTTGTCACTACTGCCGCCTCTCACTTGTGGAAGATAACTGTCAGGAGAAAAATCTCTTGAAACGGAATGTGAGTCTTTTCTTTTTCACATTTCCTTTCAGTGATTCTCCTTCTACCAGCCAGAGAGATCCATCACCCTGGAGAGGACCAGGATTGTGTGGCAGGGATGCAGAGAGGAAAAAAAGAGCTGATGTTCGGTTTGTGACTCCTGAAGTAGGGGCTTGCAGCACATTTCCAAGAATTCTGTAGTCGCCATGAAAGGCAATGCTTCTGATGGACAAAACCAGAATGGAAACCATTTCATAGCTTTATATAAACATTTTTCTCCCTCCAACTCGAAAGGCCAAGCCCTGAGGGAGGAGGGCATAAATTTATCCCCAAGGAATAGATCCCAATGCCCGTAGACACGGCAGGGGGCCTGCCTGCCAGGGCCAGAGGGGAGGGCAGAGAGCTGGAGGCCGTGGGGCCGATGGGCGCTTGAGGGCCCCTCAGAGACATCTGGAAGTGGCCCGACCCAGCTCCACCAGTCAGGGTTCAACGGAAGACACTTTACACAGAGGTGTGGTGGGCCCGACGCAACCTGCCAGGGAGCTTGAGGCACCCAGAGACGGGCAACCACAGGCTGACCTTACATCCCCCAGCCCGAAGGGGCGAAGGGCAGTGCTGGACCGTGTTTCTGATTCCAGAGAGCTGGCACCAAAAAGAAATCTGGCCTGTCCCCAGTTCCTGATGTGGAAAAGGATGGGAGAGGAAATGACCGGAGGGAAGCAACATGGGGAAGTGACAGGCTGCTCTAAGATCAGGCAGCATTCACTAGGCCTAAAGGGAAGGAAATCACGCCACCAAATCTTTGGATTTTGTCTATCGGAGTGCCTTGGTGTTGGACCCGGACCACACCCGATAGTTTATGTCTGAGGGCCGGGGGCCGGCAACTCCAGGAAGAAACAACACGTGCTTAGGGATTGGTGCTTTGACCTGCCTCCTACCAGCCGGACCTATGGGGAGTGGGCTGGAAGTTGAGTTCAGCCTCGGACGTTGATTCCGTGAACTGTGCGACTGTGATGAGACGCCAATAAAAAGTCTCAACGCTGAAGCTTGAGCTGAGCCGCCTCGATTGGGGATATACTCGGACGTGCCGGGAGGGCGACGTGCTCTGACTCCACGAGGAGGGGACACGGACGCTTGGGCTGTGAGGCCCTCTCTTCTAGCTATACTAAACCTAATCATAGGTATGGTGTTTTCCCAAGTCCTGGGAGTCATTCTAGCGAATTTTCCTGAATTTGTAGCCAGTTGGTCAGAAGTAGGGGTGGCCCAGGAACCCCCAAACTTGCAGCTGGTGTCTGAAACGAGGGCCATGGTGCGAGGACTGTGCCCTTAATCTGTAGAGGCAGACTTGTACCGCGGCTGGTGTCAGAAGGTGGGGTCCCACCTTGCCAGCCCCTGCACCGTTGCCTTCCACACGCGCCTGCGTGTCGTGGGTGCTTGGGGAGCCCCGCAGCCACCTCTGGTTTCAGCTGCAGCTGCAGGCAAGTTCCTTCTAAGTTCAGACCACTCCGACAGCATCCTGCCTCCAGTGCACCCACTTTCTGCTCAGGGGCTTCTCTGAAGATGGGGAGCCCTCTCAGGTGTGAGCCAAGCTCAGAAATGCCAGCAGCTGCAGCCCCCCTGCCTGGCGGCTGAGGGGTAAGTGCCTTTGCTGGGGGAACTAAACAAAACCAGCAGGAGATCTCTCCTCAGCTGCTACACGGGGGACTCTACTCTCACACGGCAATCATCCAAACTATATTTACATCAGCCTTATGCAGAAGAAGGGATCGTTTAGTGAATGACTTTCAGCACCACCCTTAGGATTTGTGATGATCACCTCTTTAAACAAATGAGGAAAACGTGACTCAGAGAGGCTAAGTAACTTTCCCAAAATCACCCCGCAGAAAATCACAGAGCCAGAGCCAGAATTAAGAGATGGTCTGATTGACTCCAAGTGCCGTGTAGTTGTGCGTGATGCGCTATCTCAGAAGCCCTCTGCCACAGTTTCTCCCCATCACACCCCTGAGTTTGAATAGTGGGCTGGCCACATGGCCTCTGGTCTGGGAGGCCCATGCTGGATTCCAGCAGCTTCTCCCACACTCTCTGCCTGTCTTCAATCAAGCTGTAACAACCCCTGCCTTGTTCATCACTGCTTTTCCTTCTCTTGCCTCCTCTAATTTCTCTCCATATCCTTTATGATGAGCCACTGCATAAAGGGTGATTTACAGTCTCCACTCTTATCTGCCTAGGGTTTAAAAAAAACACACACACAAGATTTAAATTGGATCTAGCGCTCCAGGAACCTGTCTCTGACTTCAGCCTCTCTCGTTTACCCAGTGATGCATCATGCTGTGCCCTAACGGCTTCGTAATGGGCAACTTAATCTGCCATTAAACTGACTCAGGAAGCACCACCTCACCGGACTCCTGGGCTGGGGTCCTGCTTGCTGACCACAGCACTCGCAGGGGCTGCCCCATCTTGAGATCGGCTCGGCCGTGGAGCAAGGGGATGGTTTCTCCTGGGATCTCAAACTCAAACGCTGATAGGGACCTAAGAAAGGTAAATGAAGCAGCTGCTGGGGACACCGGTGACGCCGGCTAGAGCGGGCAGCCGCTGCTTGGCACCCCCATTGGGTGACTTGTGAGGGTGGGGGCCACAAGTCTTCCTGTTTTTCAACACAAGCCAGAAATGCAAAATTTCATACATAATCTCCTCCTTTTAAAATGTCAGCATCTACTTAAAAACATTTTTTTTTTTAAAACACTGGGCAAGCCAAATAAACTATGTCAGCCAGCAGCTCAGGTCCCCACTTGTGAATTCTGTCTCCGAGAGACCCAAAGGACTCCCCGCTGGGTCGTTCCTGCCCCAGAGATTTTCCTACAGCTCTGCTCAGCATGGATAAGAAAATAATAAACCGGACACTTCACCATCCAATTAGCAGCCGCTGCACATTCCTTTCCTCTCCCCTCTGGAAGAAAAACAAAAAACAAGAAAAGGAAAACAGAGCCCTGTTTTTATTTGACTCAAACTGATGGCGAGACCGCCTATTTGAGACGCTCTGGAGTTGAAGTTCTGCGGACGGACACGCGCCTCTCCCTCAGACTGAGCTCCTCTAGCGAGTGGCTCCTGAGCCCAAACCACAGCCACCGCAGGCCACGGCTAGTTCCCCCGCAGGTCCCGCAGGAAGCTGGGGCCTTGGGCAGGGCAAAGCCGGGCTTTGAAACCAACCAGAGCGAGCCTGGGGCACAGCGGGCTGGTGGGGGGGGGGGGGCCTGCCTTGGGAACCTGCAACTTCCGGAGCCCCGTGTTCTTTGGAAACCTCTCTGAGGGCCTCAAGGCTTTTCTTTCACAATGCCCCCTCGTCAACGTCCTGTCAACGTATTCCCTTAAATTGCTGAAAAGGTGCCATTCTTGAGAAGCAGTCTAGAAGGTAACCTGGAGCCACACTGCCTGAGTTTATGTGTCGGCTCTCCACTTAGTAGCTGCATGAGCTTAAGGACAAGATGCTTCACTGCTCTGAGCCTCAGTTTCCTTATCTGGAAAGTGGAGGGAATAATTGTACTGACCTCGAAGGTGAGGATTAAGTGAATTAACATATGTAGCAAGTCTACAAAGACCCTGGCACCTAGTGAGTGCTATGCAAGTAGTAGTAGCATCAGCATCACTCTTAGTTTTGGGGAGTCTGCTGGGAGATGGAGAGTCATCTGTTTATTGGCTCTCCCAGTAAGATACAGATGAGCTGTCTCCTCCAGGGTGCTTGACTTTTTTTTAACCTATCACATTCTCACCCTCCAGGTAGTGTACTCCTCTCTCCTCTCCCCTCCCTCATCTCCTCTGTTGAAATTCTACCCAACCTTCAAAACCCAACTCGAATACCACATCCTCCCCCACACCAGACAAAATTGCCTGAACGCACTTTCTACTTTTGACACGTGTACTAGAGCATTTGGCACAAGTTCCCTTAGACAGCAGCTGTGTGAGAATATGTCTTATCTCCTCGGAGACAGTGGCCTCGTCCTATTCTTTATATCCACCATAGCACCGGCTCCTTGACATAATAGGTGTTAAGTCAATATTTGCTAAAGATACATTAAATGAATAAATGAATTTGATTGCCTTAAAGAACCAGGGAGATCCAGTAAGGTTGTGATTTGGTTGCTGAGAGCTCTCAGACTGGATTTAGACTCAGCCAAGGAAATCCCACTTCTGAGGAGCTATTAAAAGTAATAATAGCGACAACAATGGCATCATTTATTGGGCGCCTCTTGTATGCTAGACACTGTTCTACATTACTTACACGGCATATTTAATGGAATCTTCACAAGTGCCTTGAGATCTGTTCTACTTTTATCATCTCACCCTTTCAGTGGAAGAGCCTGACGTTTCTACCACTGGAGTAATGTGCCCAAAGACCTACACTGTGAGGATTTCAACCAGTTTTCTTGGTTCCCATGGAAACAGACCTTGAAACAAATATTGGAGTGCAAATCGGTGATTTGAGAGGTGGTCCCAGGGAGTACTGGAGAGGAAGAGGAAGTGAAACAGGGAAAGGGAAGTCAACAGAGAGGCTAGTGAGGTGGTTCTCTCTGTGGACACCTGAGGCTCAGTCCTGCTGGGGACTGGGGGACACCATGTAGGATGTGCCTCAGAGCAATCCCACCCAGAGTCAAGGAGGCTTGGTCATCTGTCCACCAACTCTCATTCCACTTTGGTTGGGGCTGCTCTCAGGGAGATCGCTCCCCGGCACTTCCAACGTGGCCAGTGCGTGGGCTGAGCACCCTCCTGTAGCCAGAGGAAGCCCCCAGGTCGAGTCACAAACATTTGTGGTAAGAAGCTGGTATTGTCCTTGGGAATGGTGAGTGCCAAGGGGATGGGCAGGGTGCCCACATCGCCTTGCTCACCAGGGCTGGCCGATTCCAACTAGGGTCCTCCGTCCACCACCGCCAGAGCAGTTCTGCTCCCTAAGGGACTCAGAGAACCCGCCCTTCCTGACGCTGGCTGGGCAGCGGACACCGCCCCTAGAGGCCTTTCAGCCAAGTGTTGAAATTCCCATTGTTATTTTCACAACCTTGGTGCCCTACTTCCTGCTTCTCAGAACATGTCCACACTTAGAGATCTGTAGGCTGGGAGAGTTCCACGCTGGAGGAAGTATGCAAAGCCCAGAGGAGACGCACCCAGTGAGGGCCACGTGGCTGGCTCATGGCAGCACAGGAGCCGCACCTGGGCATCCACAGGGTCAGAAGTGAGTTTAGTTTTGTATTATTTTTAGCTACTTTTTTAGTGTGTATGTGTGTGTGTGAAAAGACTGGCCTGTTGATCAGCCTGGCGAATGGCAGAAATGAAATCTTGCTGGTGAAATTAAAGGAATTCACAACACATAGACTGGCTTAAACCTTTCAGAGACGTGCCGTGTAGTCGGGTAAGGAGAGATGCTTCCTTAATGTTATTTAGGTCACAGTAACACGGGACTAGATAACCACCTGTCAAGAGGCACGGAAGGCACAGGGCCGTCTCCCCGCTGCGCCTCCCCGGGCGTCCCCGTGGCAGGCAGACTGGGCCAGCAGTGGGAAGTCCCAGGTGTGGGAACAAGCGGGCCTGCGTCGAAGTCCTGGCTAGGTTAGCTGGGAGGACCTGGAGCCAGATTTGAAATGGCTCTGGGGTTTGGTTTCCTCATTAATGAAATGGGCATAAACAAGAGTATCTACCGTTGTTGTGGGGATTAAACGAAATATGCACAGAAAGCAGTTGGCATGGTGCCCAGCTGCTGCAAACTGACTGGGGACATGTGTTCTTGAGAGACGTGCCCTGGGCAGCCGCTGATGGAGCCTGAGGCCCCGAGCGCCGGCGACTCCCCCCACAACTCTGTTTCTGAGTGGTAAAGAAAGGAACTCTCTCTCAAACATAGGGATAACGTAACCCTGCAACATAGTGAGCACTCAGTAACTGACAGGTCGTGTTAGTATTGGGACAGGCTTTTTCCACATCACCTCTCCATCTCCACCCTTTGCCCAACCTTGACTCTCCTTGGTGATCTGTTTTCATGAAGCAAAGGCCAAAGTGATGAGAAACTAAGAGATTTTAGAAATGCCACCCAATTGGCACAAGCAGAGGCTAAGATAAGGAAGCACATTTGCCTCCCCAAAGCACTAGGATTAGGAATAAGGAAGAATGATGGATACTGTGAGGAGCAAGCCAACCCCCACTTCAGGAATAAGGAACGTAGGCTCCAGGTTGCTGGGAGAGCTACCCACACCCAGCGCTAAACTGTCGGTGCCTTAAGGGGATTGCCTTGCTCCTTGCTAATGTCTAATCCCCTTCCCAATGTGTCTTGCATTCAGTGATTGATCTAACATGGGATTATAAAGTCCCACACCTCCAGCCCCAACTGGGTTTTCCTCTGTAGCGTTGACTGAAACCTTCCTTGCGACTGCATTGTAGTTCAACTTCTTCCTCTGCCCAATTTGACTTACTTCCCTTTCCTTCTTTCCTCTTCCCTTCCTCTCCTTCCCTTCCCTTCCTTTTTCTAGCTGTTGATCTCAAGAGCACTCTTTCCACCCTCCTCCAAGGCTCCCTCATTTGTTTGCTTGCTGTTTTTTGGTCTTATTCTGCTCATTGTTTTTGCTTGTCTGCTCATTGTTTCATTTTTGCTGTTTGTCTGCTCATTGACAGTTTTTTCTTTTTTGGACACCAGGAACCAAACCCAGGACCTTCTGCATGGGAGGCAGGTGCTCAACTACTTGAGCCACATTTGCTCCCTTCTCGTTTGTTT
Source organism: Dasypus novemcinctus (assembly GCF_030445035.2). Classification (NCBI taxonomy): domain Eukaryota; kingdom Metazoa; phylum Chordata; class Mammalia; order Cingulata; family Dasypodidae; genus Dasypus; species Dasypus novemcinctus. Next base: position 33,771,790 of record NC_080698.1, read on the forward strand.
TTTTGCTAGTTGTCTTGCTCATTGTCTTGCTTGTTGTTTGTTTGTCTTCTTTAGGAGGTGCCAGGAATGGAAACTGGGATGTTCCGTGTGGGAGGTGGGTGCTCAACTGCTTGAGCCACAGCTGGTCCCCAAAAGCACTCTTCAACAAAACTTCTGCTCATCAATCTCTACCTCAGATTCTGATGCCTGAAGAACCCAGCCTGCAAAAATAAGGGGAAAACTGAGCTGCAGCATAATTTATGTTCAGCAGAGATCAGGTCTGGGGCTGGGATCTTGATGGTTTAATGGTAGTGCCAGGTCCACCTTTGAAGCCAAGTATCCAAGGGCCAGCACAAATTAGGGATTTCCACATTCTGAACTTCTCTCGGTTGATACCTGGGTTATGCCAGGTTCAAACCTCAAGGAACATCCCCTGCATTCTTTCTCTTTGCAGAATTCTTTTCAAATGTCTCAAGGAACAAAGTGCTCAGGAATAGGTCTTCAGTAGAATCGATTCTGCATTGCTCAGAGGAAAGCAGGGCATTGGAGAGCCTAAAGAGACAGTACAGGATAACTGGTCCAAGCCCATCACCGTCAGATGAGAAAACTAAGGACTGGGATGGGCGAGAGAGGTCCAAGGTCCCAAACGACTTAGTAGTGGAGTTGGGACCAAACTCCAGATCTCTCAGCCGGACCCCAAATTTTCTAATTTACCCAGCTCCAATATGCGGGCAGGGTGGGGCTGGAAAACAAAGACACTCAAAATTCCGCTGGCTCAGGGCAAATAATAATAACAATGGGCACCGTGTTTTGAGCACTTGGGATGTGACGGGAGTCATACAAACACTTAGCTCATTTAAGCCCCAATCTCATTTAATTCTCATAGCAGTCCAGTGAAGGTGGGTATGGTTATGCTCCCCATTTTGTAGAAGAACGTTCAGGCTCTGAGAGGTGCAGTAATTTGCTTGGAGATACCCAACCTACGTGTGGTCGAGCCAGGACTGAATGCTAGGTCAGGGTCACTTAGGAGCCCCTGCTCTTCACCAGTGTGATTGCCAGTCTCCCAGTCTCTTCTTCAAGCCCCTTGAAGACTTAGTTTCCTTGATGAGTCTCTTCTTCCTCCTCTCCCTTTCAAAACTAAGAAGGGGAGCAGGTGTAGTGTAGCTCAGTAGTTGAACACCTGCCTCACATGTCTGAGGTCCCAGGTTTAATACCTGCTACCTCCTGAAAAAACAAAAAACAAAAACTGCAAGAAGGGGGAGAAGATGATCTGTCCTTTAATGAGTGTTTGGGACTGTGGAAACCCAGAATGGTGGGAGGTACTGGAGCCTGACAGTCCTGGATTCAAATCCTGCCTCTGTCACTTGCCAGCTCTGCCCCGTTTAAACCTCCATTTCCTCATTGGCAACATGAGAAATAGAAAACCTGTGATTATAAGCCCTCCTTTTCTGCTAGAGCAAAAGGCTTGACCCCTAGTTCAAGGCCTTTTAGGCCCCTGTTTTCCAATAGGGCATCACCTGTAGGGTTAGAAATAAGGACGGTCTTAGGACTGGTAATTGCTGCAGAAGGCAAAGGTTCGATATTAAAAATATTTAACAGACCAATGGGAATGTGCAATGGGGATGAAGACAACAGAATCAGCCTCCTGGCATGGAGGGAAATGACTGAGATAATTCATGGGAAGAGCCTGGCCAATGCTTGGTACGTTGCACATAGCCAGTGAATGGTAGTTATTGTCCTCATCCCAGGGCCAGGGGCTTGTAAGTCCTGACAGTTTCCCTTGGACCATGCCAGGAGATGGAAAGACAAGTAGTCATCAGCATCACTTGGAGGCAGGACCACCTCACGGCTATGGGACCTTTGCAGCTTAGCATGGCCCCATGTTTGCTATAGTGCTGCGTGGTCACCATCTTGAAAGTTCTCAATAATTTTTGTTTAAGCAAGGAGCCCTTCATTTTGTACTGGGTCCTGCAAATTAGTAGCCAGTCTTGCCTGGGACACTTGTTAAAACACAGAGCACTGAGCCAACCTCAGGAGTTTCTCATTCAGTAGGTCTGGGGGATGGGTCCTGAGAATTTGCATTTCTAACAGGCTCCCGGATCTTGCTGGAGTGGCTGGTCCAGGTACGCAGCAATGAGATCCCCTGATTGAGACAGTGGCTGTGAACCGAGGTGCGCGTCAGAATCACCCGGGGAGCCTAAAAAAAGGCAGCATCTGGGCTCCACCTTCACTCAAAGGAATGGGATCCCCAAGAGTGCGTTCCTGGCGGCAGTATGCTTAGAAAGCTCACCCGGCGATTGTAACGTGCAGCTAGGCCTGAGAACCACTGGGTTAGAGCACAGAATCCTGAACTTCCCTCCTGAGAAGAAACATCTGTGGGCATTACCCACACACCCACCTAGAACCCATCCCACACCCACTGCCTTGGGGAATCTCCAGAGAGGAATCAAAGAAGCTGTATGGCCAACAAACAAACCTCTCAGATGATTCTTACCATGGGACACTTTGGGGAAAAAACTGGTCCGAGTAACTCTTCTCAAACTTTGATATGCACAGGAAGTCCCTGGGACCTTGTGAGGCAGCAAATTCTGATTCAGTAGTTCTGGGGCGAGGCTGAAGCATGTGCATTTCTCACCTGCTCCCTGGAAATGCTGATGCTGCTGGTCCAGGACCACACTTTGAGTGCCCCGAGTCTGGGCTAGAGGAACGAGAAGGCGATGGGGCAGCTGAAATTTTGTTGAAGCATTCCCCAGTTGTCCAGTCCAAAAAGAAGTTGGAGGGAAGTAGTTGTGGCTCAACAGATAGAGTATCCGCCTTCCACATGGAGGGTCCAGGGTTCAATACCCAGGACCTCATGATCCGTGTGGGGAACTGGCCCACGGGCAGTGCTGTTGGGCGCAAGGAATCCCATGCCATGCAGGGGCACCCCCGTGTAGGGGTGCCCCATGCGCAAAGAGTATGCCCCGCAAGGAGAGCTGCCCCATGTGAAAAAAGCACAGCCCACCCCAAGAGTGGCACCGCACACACAGCGAGCTGACATAGCAAGATGACGCAACTAAAAGAGACACTTTCCTGGTGCCACATGACAAGAATGCAAGCAGACACAGAACACACATGGAATGGACACACAGAGCAGACAACAGGGGAAAGGGGAGAGAAATAAATAAAATAAATATTAAAAAAAAGTTGGAGAAAAGGCAACATGCCCCAGCTTCTGTTGGTGGCTGAAGCGTTATTTCATTCCGGGTGTGAGATCTCATTCTCCAGGTGGGTCTGGAGAGCCCCCTCAGCATGCCCCACTCACTCTACAGCAAGGGGCCTCAGGCGCTCTCGGTGTCAGGGCGGCAATCATCCCCAGAAGAGTCCTTTCGCTCAGCCCATCAGAACGTGGCCTGGAGGGCCGGATGTGGCTTCTGCTCCCGGCTGTCCTCAGCTGACTGTAAGGGCTTGGGTGAGGTCAGTTCTCTCTGAGTCCCAGTCTCCCCCGCGGCAAGATGAGCATGATGCCTGTTCAGACTGTTTCCAGGTGCTTGTGGACACACAACCTGAAGGTCTATTTGGTAGCAAAATTCCACATCAAATCTTGTTCCTCTGATTTCTTCCCATTGTCAGATTCTCTGTTATCCTCTACCCAACTTTCCAGCATCTTCCAGGTAAAGCAGACTGAGATGTGGCACTCTTCCTGTCCCTGGAATGCCTTCCCCTCAATCCACATTTTTACTGCACTCTCTAGGGTCTTATTAGCTGGGTGAACCGAAAACAGACAGGGGAGAGGCAGTGAGTGATAAATGGCAAGTGAATGGCATAGAGACTGGGTTTTTTGTTCTTTTGTTTTAAGGTGGTACCAGAGATTGAACCCAGGACCTCATACATGGGAAACAGGTGCTCAACCACTACAGCTACACCCACTCCCAAAACAGAGTTTGTTTTGCCATTTATTTGTACCAGGGATTGAGTACCTCATATATGGGAAGCGGGTGCTCAACTTGAGCTACATCTGCTCTCTGAGACTGGGTTCTTTAAGGTAATTCTCCAGGCTGGGGATACCAGGGAGGGCTTCCCCAGGAGTGGGCGGAGAGGGCACACAGGTACAGGTAAACTGTATTTCAGGTCAGCCAGGATCCAGGGTGCAGGCCTGTTGGATATAGAGGTGGGGCAGATCATCACAGGGTATTTTAGAGATGCAAACCAGTGTTCAAACCAGCGTGCTCCTGTTAGAGACAGGAAACAGAGGCTCTGAGTGAGAAGATGAATCAGTGGAGCATCTTTCAGTTACAGGTAACAGAAGCAACTGTCCCAAAGGAGCCAGAAGCTCAGCCGGAGCTGGAGATGATGTTTGGCAGTGGAAATGACAAGCACCTAGCCCACCTGTAGGCAGAACAGTCGTCAGCAAACTTCCTTTGCCAGAGCACTGTCATAAATTAATCTTTAATTTCTACCACTGGGTCTGTGGCGCAGCTAATCACGACCACTAATTGCTACAACAAGCTTCTCCCTTCTTTTTATGCTTCCATATTAGCCTGTTTAGTATGCTTTGTGTCTGTTTACTTTATGGCCGGAAATACTTTTAATAGCCTAGTAAATTGAAAATGGACTTTACTACCATCTGACTTTACCAGAGTTTTACAACCATTCAATTAATGGTATCAGTAATCTTCCTTCATAATTAGGCGGTTAGTAGCTTTGTCTGGCACTGCTGTTAACTAAATTAGTCCTCAGCATCCACCTAAACGTATTTTGGGGGGCGCCAAATGGGAAACTCGCAAGCTTGGGGGCTGCCAGGATGGAGTGCCACGATTAGCTGGCAGTAAAACCCGTCTGCAAATATATGGTTTATTATGGTGATAACGGGCATTTGTAGCTTACATAAATCTGAGCATTCCTGCTGACAGAGGAGAAATGGTTTTCCTTGGTTGCTAGGAAATAGAGTTAGTTCCTGGGTCTCACATGCTTCATTGCCTTCTCCCAGCAGCTGATGGATTCTCTCCATGAGGGGAGAGTGGCCGTTAGCCAGCCCGGAGCAAAGGTGGAGAGCATCACATCCAACTCCCCCGGCGCGTACCCCCAAGCAGGTCTCCTCCGTGGGAGATGACACTGGTAAGCCACAGCATTGGGTAAAAGGCGAACGGGGGCTGAAGCTAGTACATGCCGCCGTGACGATTTGAAGGCTGATTTTTAATGTCTGAAAACAATCACAATCTCTCATATGCCCAAGAATTGCTGCCAACTGTCATGCTTTGAAAGGAGACAGATTGTCTTAAGTGCATGAGAAATTGGCAACTGATAAGATATCACCCAAGTGGTCCTATTTCCATATCTACAGCACGCAAATCCCCCAAATGTATTTTGGTATTTAACAAAAAGTTAAATAAATGTTCCTGGTTAGAAATAGTGTGGCAATCCAAATATTTTTCCTTAATTGACAAAGAAAAAAGACCATAATTTCATAAGGAAGGCACGTTTGGATAAAACTTCAGTAAATTATCCAATTAGACTTCCGACACGCTGCTGATTGTCCAGATAGTGGATTTTGAACACTGGCTAATCCTGACAGTCCATTTTTTAAAAACCCTTTATGTCTGTCAGCTTTTGAAGACTTCTGAATTCTTAAACTTGATCTGAGTTGGAAGTTCCTGAGATGTCACAAGAGGTGCACTTGAGGTTTGAAAGATAGTCTGATGGGAACAGGAAAACGGACCTATTTAGCTCAGGCAGAGGGATGGTTTCAGTCACTTTAATCAAGAAGTCAGTATTGTAGGAAGGAAATGAGCCCCGAGTTATGATGCTACCACCGGCCTCCCTAGCTATGTGATCCTAGGTAACTTGCTTAGCCTCTGTGGTCCGCTTCCTCCCTTGTAAAATGTGGATGATAATATCTCTCCATACAATTGTGAGGAGATAACAGCACGAAAGCACTTGCCCCAGTGTGGGGATCATTGCAGGTCTGCAGTAAATGTTAGCTCATGTTCATTCCTTCTCTCCTCATCCCACGAAATGCCCTGACCAGACTCCACGCAGTTCAGCAAATGCCAAGTTCTGCAGAAGACACAAGCATAAGGCCTCATTCTCAAGGCGCTTTCAGTCTACTGGACTTTTTACCTCCCCAGAAATGTGGCAGTGAGGAGATTAGTTCTTTTCTCAAATCTTTTTGAGAAGTCTATGAAACTTCTGTCACGTGGGCCTCCCTAAAATGTCCTCTAAGAGGCGTAAATGCCCTATGACTAAAGCAAACATAAAAAAGAAGAAATTGGCTCAGTGGTTGAGGGCACGTGTAAGAGAGGGATTTAAATTGTAAGCAGTTTGCTGCTACTTATCCTGGCCTAGCAAAACCAGCATTGTATTGGTGGGTACAACTTTTCCCATCACTAGAAGATTGTTCACTAATAGGGAAGAAATCACTCTCCCATGTTTACTGCAGTGTGGAGGGAAGCCAACAAAACCATGCGGCTGGTTTATAAGGAACTAAGGAAGCTTAGGAAAGTGCAGTGGGTAGGCTGGGAGGAAGCTGGAGAGGTGGGCTGGAGTCAGAGTGGAATTAAGTCCCTTTTGGGGGGTTAGACTTTATCCTAAGAGCAGTGGGAAAGCGTTAAGGAGGGCGTGCGAGCCGGATGACTGAGAAGGTCAGACACGTGAGGATGTGACAGCAAGGACCAAGCTGGGCAGACAGTTCAGGACAGAGTCTGAGCAGCGAGGGAATGCGCCAAGCCCATCGTGGGGTGGGGGACAGCAGCTGAAGACACCCAACAAGACAGGACGGCTCACGGCTAAGAGAGAACAGCCTGCCAAACCATGATGGGCACTCAGCCGTGTCGAGCTGAACTGAGGAATGAGGATGTAGGCGCGTAATTTATGGACCTGTTTGAACCCTGGGCACGCAAATAAATCTAGCTCCTGGCCAACGGCCCGAGCACGCGTGTTGGGCTGGAGAGCTGCCACAGAGGACAGCCAGGCTGGAAAGGAAGATCAGACATCCTGTGCAAGTCCTCTTTGGAGAAAGACCACCGCCACTGCTGCCACCACCATCCCCAGCCTTCACCCCAGAGGAGATGTGAAGCGAGAGTTTTTGGGACAGCGCTCAGTTGCCCTCTCAAGTTGCCTTGTCTTTTTCCAAGGTCACATTCGCAGGCACTGTGAACTTGGCCAGTTTGCCTCGCTGAAGCCTCAGTTTCCTCACTGTAAAATGGAAATGAAAAAGCTGCCTTCCTTATAGTGCTGTTGTGAGGATTAAAGAATTTGGTATTGTAAGTCAAGCACTTAGGACAGAGCCTGGCACTTGGGAAGAACGCGTTCAGGGTTAGCTGCTGTCGTGGCTGTTACGTAGCACAGTGACTTAGCATGGTTGCAGACTCTTCATTCAGCCACTGTTGCGGCGCCCACCTCCCTTGGGCTAGGTGCGAGAGATAAATAACACACAATCACTGCCCTCCACGCGTCCTCAGATATTTCCATTTTAATGTAGAGCCTTAAATAATTTAACCCAAAACATGGAGAGGAAATCTGAGAATTTTGTGCATCTTGTTGAAGCCAAGGAACAGTTCGTGAAAGGAAACTTTTAGACAGGCTATTCCTGCTTTTTCCTCTCCCTGAATGCCAGGACTTTCTCCTTATCCTCCCAAAAAGCCAATGGGGGAGGAGCTATTATTGCCACCAGCATTTTAGATGGAAGAGAAACTGCTTCTTGTTACACAACTAAATACGGGCAGAGGTAGGACTTCAACCTGGAATTACCCACCCCCTGAGCTCAAGCTTTTAACTACCATGTCGCATTATCTCGTGGGTGCCTAGGCAAGTAGAAGCAGGCGTAAGTTGCACCAAGACTGTCTAAGGAAGGTGTTTTTGAGAGCAGCGACTAAGACAAATGGGAGAGGGCTAGCCAGGGAAAATGGTGACACTCTCCATAAATTTAAAGTATTCTGTCTGGAGACAAGAAGCCAGTGAAATAATTTCTCAGGGTGCAGTACTGACTTTGCACCCGTTGGAGACAGGCCGTTCTGCTTCTCTGGGGCCTGGAATTCAGACATGTACTACCTTGAGCTGGCCCTGGAAATCCTAGGGCATGAGGACAACTTCTTGCCAAATGCCAAATGCAATGAAATGTTTTCCTCTACACTCACTGCGCAGCTCTGACCATGGGGCAAGCTTTGAACGAGGAATGAAGCAAGACGGTTCAAAGCCTGGATCCTTGGGGTTTCAGTTGGAGCCATCCCACCTCCCCTGCAGGGGTATTTGGAAGTGTGTGGAGGCATTTTGGATTGTCTCGATGACTGGGAGGCACCATTAGCTTTTATGGGACAGGGGCCAGTGTTGCTACACATCCTGGGTGCACATGACAGTCCCACACAAAGAACTGTCTCATGCCCAACGCCCTTAGCAATCCCACTGAGAAAACATGGTAGACGATTCCAGGTTCTAAACCCTCTGCAGCCACAGCGTGGCCATGGGATGGAGCCTAGCTTGGATGGCCAGGCTGGGGTGGTGACGCACAACCGCCTTCTGGCTACTTCTGGACCTGTTTTCCAGTTGGAGTGAGATAAACCTCCCCTTTAGCCTCTTCGGGCAGTCTGCTTAAGGGCTCTTTGGAGCCTGCAGAAAGGGAAAGTTATTCTGTACCTTCTTCAGGCTAAAAAGCACCTAGCAGTTGGACTCAGCCACAAAACCATATCCAGACCTTTTAAGAGAAGGTCACTAATAGCAAAAGACAAACTCAGAGGATTCTTCACAAACAAATGGAATGGGATGTCATTAGTGAAAATTCCAATAGTTTCTCGGCACACAACTGTGCGTGGCTATCTGAAAATCTAGCCCTGAGGTGCTCATTTGCTTTATGTTTATTGAGAAACTTCACATGATTAGCTTAAGAGGTTTTATTGTGGGACTCCGTGAAGTTTTCATTTGAGAAGAATGGGTTTGACAGGGAGTCTGTAGCAGTTTGGTACTATTTATGAATTCCAAAAATAGATATTGGATTATGTTTGTAAATTGGTCTGCTACTCTGGGTACATCACATTGTATTGGATTCAGAGGTTTCACTCTTGTTTAAATTATGATTAAGGCTTTGATTGGGCCAGGTCACTGGAACATTGAGTCCCTGCCTCCTTGGTGGGCAGGGACTCACAGAAAAAGCAACAAGGCAGAGGAGTCGGTTGGAGTTTTGATCCCGGAGGCTGGAAGAAAGCTCACAGAGAAGCAGGTATGCGAGGAAAGAGAGAAAGCTCCATTAGACACGGTAGAAGTCCCTGGAAGAGAGATGAGCCCTTCACCTGGTAGTTCACAGCTGGTCTTAAGGAGAGAGCAGAACAGCTGAGCCCAGAGAGAAACAAGCCCCAGGAGAGAGACAAGACTCATCCCAGCCTACAGCTGATATTAGAAGAAGCTGGGACCACAGAGCCGGAAGAGGAAGAGAAAGGCTGACCATCAGCAGCCATCTTGCTCCAACATGTGGCAATGGACTTTGGTGAGGAAAGTAACTTATGCTTTATGGTGTGGTAACTGTAAGCTTCTATCCCAAATAAATATCCTTTATAAAAGCCAACAGATTTCTGGTACTTTGCTTCAGCACCCTTTGGCTAACTAATACAGAGTCCTTCCAAATCTGTGGTTGGTAATGTCTTTTTTTTTTTCTTTAACAAATCAGTGTTATTGATATATATTAATAAAGCATAAATCCATCCAAAGTATACAATCAGTGGTATTCAGTATAAGCATATAGTTGTTCATTCATCACTTCAATAATTTTTAGAGCATTTTCATTATTCCAGTAATAATAATAAACAAAAACCCAACAAACAAAACTCATCACCTTTCCATCTGTCTATGCTTCCCCTCCCACACATAGCTGCTATTCTGTTTCCTTCTCTCCAGTTTATTTGTATTTATATTTTGTAAAAATAGTCTTATATATGCAATATCACCCATATTTGTATTTTACATGAGGTTTCACCATGTTACACAGACCCATGTTATATTTTTTAGCTCTCCTTATAGTAATATAAATGTCCTTAGACCTTCCCTTTCAACCACCGTCATACCCATATAATAAGTCTGCTAGTCGTAAACACCATGATATGCCCTCACCATTTCTATTCATTTCCAAAGGTTTCCAAACAACTTTTCAAGCAATTCTGCACAGATTAACCATCAGCTTTCCATTCCCTACCCTCATTCTATTTTCTGGTGACCTATATTCTAATTATTAACTCCATGAGGTTACATAATATATTTAGTTCATAATAGTGCAATTATACAGTATTTGTCCTTTATTGTCTGGCTTGCTTCCCTCAACATAATGTCCTTCAGGTTCATCCATGTTGTCATATGCTTCATGACTTCATTTCTTCTTACCACTGTGTAACATTTCATTGTTGTATACACCACAATTTGTTTATCTGTTCTTCACTTGATGGACACCTGGGTTGTTTCCAACTTTTGGCAATTGTGAATAACTCAGCTATGAACATTGGTGTGCAGATGTCTGTTCAAGTCACTGCTCTCAGTTCCTCTGGGTATATACCTAGCAATGGTATTGTTGGATCCCATGTCAAGTCTATATTCAACTTCTTTAGTAATTGCCAACAGTCCTCCACAGTGACTTTACCGTTCTACATTCCCACCACCTGTAATAAGCATTCTGTCTCTCCACATCCTCTGCAACATTCTGACTTTTTAATAGTGGCCAATCTAATGGGTGTGCAATGATATCTCACTGTACTTTTGATTTGCATTTCCCTAATCACTAGTGATACTGAACATTTTTTCTGTAATGTCATTTGAAACCTCCTGCAAAGTTTCCATAAATGGGTGAAGGGACCGCTTCTGTCTTGCTGGTTGATCATTGTATCCTATGGATGAATCTTATTGATGAACCACAAGAGTCCACACAAAGAGGCACTCTCTTCTCTTTTTTGAACCCATGCATCAAGATCCTATATTAAGATCCTTGGGGTGTCTACTTGCATCAGTCAGAATCCTTTTGGTGTCAGAGGATGGAAACCCCATTCAAACTGGCTTCAGCAAGAAATAGAGCTACTCATCATAGGTCACTGGAAAACATGGAGGTATCTGTCTTCAGGCACATAGGCTTCAGGTGCTTCAGCCATGTCGTCAGTATGGACCTGCCCCACTCTGCCTCTCCACCCCTTGGGTCTTACGCCACCTGCACTGCCTTCATTCTCAGGGCAGCTGCTTCCTTGTGGGGGCACCATGGCTGCCAAGTGCTTCATGCCTTGTGATGCTCGGTCCTTATGATCTCAGGAGCAAGCCCATCCTTCCAGACAGTGGCAGCAAAAGATCTGGGGTGGGCTGCGATTGGTCCAGCTTGGGTCAGAGTCCTGAGCCCATCACCGTGACAGTGCTTGGGATACCCAAATAGGGTCAGCTCCACCTGAACCTCAGAACCTGAAAGGGGAAGGGGCAAATGCTGTCCAGGCTTCCACCCATAAGCTTTGGGCACTCATCGTTCCCACACCCACAGGCTTCCTGGTGTGGGGCTTCCTCTGGAGAGAGGAGAATGCAGGCGCAGGCCAGAGCCCGTGAAATCACACCCCAGCCCCCTCCCCACCCCACCCTCAGGTGGCACACTCTGAGATGTCCCTCACTGTCTCCCAGACATCCCCGGCAGAACTGAGCTTCTGCTTCTTCCCTGTCTCACTCCCCACTCCCCTACTGGTGCATCCTGCGGTCATCTTCCCAACAACCCTCAAATCCTAGTCTCAGTGTCTTTTTCTGGGGAAAGCTAAACTAAAGCAGGGACACTGGGGACTCAAAAAGATGTTCACCAACCAGGCTGTCTGTAGGAGGTCCCTGCCATCATAAAGATGTACTTCTTACCCTGGTGTTATGGGTATGTTTAAAAATATATGTGTTATTCAGATCCCCTGAGAAACAGATGCCAAGATGGGGTTAGGTGCACTGGATTTTATCATGGAAAACACTCAAGAGAAAATAGCGAAGGAGGTGGGAAAGGCTGGGAGAGCTATCAGACTGCGATGAGGGCCTGATAAGGGAGGGGGGAGGGAAGGTTGGGGGAGCTTCCTGGACCACCTTGCAGACTGAGGAGGATTCAGCAAGCCTAGAGCTAAAGTCAGAAGTCAAAGGAATCTGGCGTCTCCACGGACTGGGCCTGCCCTCGTGTTCAGCCACTGGTGGGGAGCAGCCTGAGGGCAGGGTGGCGCGGGTGCAAAGAGATGGACAAGTGCAGCCCCTACAGCCTGCGAGGCACGTGCTCAGGCCGCCTCATGCACTATTAAAGAAGTCCCACAAATTCTGAGAACTAAGATGCTTTGCCTCACCTTTCTGAGCCTCAGAAAACTGGCTGAGGGGACTACATAAAAGCATGTCCGTGAAAGCCAGTACTTGACAAAACACGAAGCATGACAAAAGCCAGTGGGACACAGTTCATGCACCTGGTTTCTTGGCGAAAAGCTGTCAGGGAGCAAAGGCTCCGTTGACATTCAACGACTCTCCGATCCTCTGCGTGTCTTAAAGTTTAACACTTTCCAAGTGTGGCAAAAACAAACACAAACACCTCTTGTGTGTGTGTCATAGTAGCGCCACTGAGAACAATGTGCATTTGAAAGTAAATTGGATCATGTTAATCTCAGAACAATTTTAAAAAGTGACTAAAATCTCATCTTCTAGGAGCTGTTTCAAAAACCCCAAGTGTCTTTGTGTGTTTTCTTAGAAACAGAGTTGCCATCCTTTGCTGAAGGCAGGTGGGGTGTTATGGAAATGTGCCTCGGTGTCTCTTGTTGGGAAGTTTGTGCTTCCTGCCTGTGAAGGGCTCCTCCTCTCAAACCAGCCCGGGGGGGCCCCTGATTAATGTTATGGGTTGAACTGTGACCCCTCCCCCCTCAAATACACATTCAAGTCCTCATCCCTGGGGTTGTGAAGGTGATCTCATCTGGAAATAGGGGCTTTGAAGATGTGGTTAGTTAAGAGGAGGCCCTAATCCAGTGAGAGCGGTGGCCTTATAAGGGGAGGAAATTTGGACAGTCAGTAGGAGACAGACAGAGGGACTGTGGCCAAGGCAGAGACGGAGCTATGCTGCAAGCCCAGGAGCACCGCGCAGCGCCGGCCGTCACCTGGGACCCGGCAGACTTCAAAGGAAGCCCAGCCCTGCCGACACCCGGGTCCTCCAGAACTGGAGACAGGACATGTCGGTGGTTTCAAGCCACGCGGTTTGGGGCGGTTTGTTGCGGCGGGCCTGGCAGGACAATGGGTCAGGGAGCCTAGACTAGGGGCGGGCAGACTGCAGCCCCAGCCGCCTGGTGTGTGAATGGAGCTTGATTGAGACCAGCCACACCCGTTTATTTATATGCTGTGCTTCACAGGCAGAGCTGCACCTGCTACCTGCAATCTCCGGGAGACCTGAGGTGCTTACTACCTAACCCTTTAAGAAAATGTCTGCTGAACCCTGGCCAGACTGTTTCCAAAAGGCAGGCCCTGGGGGGAAGGAGGGGGAGGGAAAGGAAGGAGGGGATGGGGGAGGGGAGGGGAGGAGAGGGGATGGGGGAGCGGAGGGGAGGGGAGGGGGAGGGAAATAACTATGTATTTAATGGATGACAACCCTCACTGCAAGCCAAAGAAGCTTGTATGAAATGTTAGAAAACTGAGATATAGCAAGGTCAAACAACTTGCTCAAGGTCATAGAGCCATAGAAGAAGTAACCCCTGCTCCAAAGCCCAGGCTTTTCAACTTTATGTCACTTGTGGCAGCTATTGTGTCACCAAAAGGTGATCCCACAGTGATTTCTCTCCCCAGTCTTTAATTAGGATGTTCTGGATATTACATAAAAATTGACTCAAAGCCCCTTTAACTCTAAGAAAAGCAGTGTGTTTGCCACACAAACGAGCTCCAAGACAACTCTATCGGTGTGCAATCAAATCCCATCAACACCGCAAATCCTTCATGTAGACACGTTGGTGTGTGACTAATAAGTAAAGACCACGTCACCCGTGATGAGGGCAGTTTCTAGAAAACATCGTAAAACTGAATAAGTTTGCTTTCAAGGTCCCGGCCTTTCCTTTGGACAGTTCCCACAAATGACAATACTCCCGAGCCCCAGTCTCCTTGTCCGTCAAGTAGAGACTCTTAGAGCCCCTCCCTCCTAGGGCTGTTCTGAAGATTAAACGAGCTCGGCTGAGGAGAGCCACGCTGCCGGCCTGCATCTCCAGCAGTCTGGAGCTCCCACATCCTCGCCCTCCTGGACTCGCTTTTTATCAGAAATTTCCCCAAGTTTAGTGTGTTTTCTTCTTAAGCAAAACTTACCAGGCCTGAGTTCCGTTTCCTTAAAGCTTTGCTCTATCTCCTAGATATTATATTATTGCCGGGGGAGGGGTGCTGAAGAAAGTACACGAATTGCGTCTGAAGGCAGGCTTTCCTCCTGGGGAAGGCTCTAGACAGTATACGTGGACCTGAACGTTCCACCAGTTCTTCTAAACCAAAATGGCTCGTAGATATTTCACACTCTTCCTCCTCACGCTGCTCCTTCTCACCGGTGCCTCTCACGAGAGCAGCCCCTCACCGAGACTTGCTTCTCTCCTCTGCCTGTCCCCTTCCCTTCTTTCCCATGGCCTCTGCCCCACTCAGGCCTGGGGCAGCTGTTGTCACTAGGACCCTCATGATCATTTCGTAACAAGTCTCCTGCCTCCAATTTCCTCCACCCTCCAACTGACCTGACCCAGAGCTGTCAGACCCAGCTCTGGCCATGACCTTTCCTCTGCAAAAATGGTCATGGATCTCCACGGTCATGTCCCAAATCCCTGGGCTGGGGCATCCAAGGTCTCTAGGCCGTGGCCCCGGCTCCCTCTAGAGCCTTAAACAGGCCTCTTGAACATTTAGCCGCCAGAGTGGGCACTGATCCCGCAGCTTGGATGGCAGTGGGGCCAGGCATTGGCCCTTTAGTTTCTGGTTCACAGGAAGGTCTGGGGCTGGGGTGTGGCTTGGGTCAATGTCTTTACTGACCAGTACTACACATTTCAACACCTGATGAATATCGCGCCTCTGTTGTGATCAAGGGGAAAAATTTGCTAGTCTCTTAACATGCCCATCATACTCCTCTCTGCATTTATAAAATCTGGCCCTTTCTTCGTGGACTATCTTAATTGCTACTTTTTCACTAAGTGCCATTTGGAAATCACCTTTCTTTACTATTCTGAATTCCCAAAGTGTTTTCCAATGTTCCCCTGTTAGGACAGAGAACTTTTCATCACATTATGGGTATCAGCATGTATGTGTTCCTCCCCTCCCAAGACTAGATTTGCAAACTGGCAATCCACAGACTCAACCTAGCTTGCAGGTAGTTTTGTTAAATCACAAAGCCATTATTATTATTATTTTTAGTGAGAACTTTCAGATGCCAAAACTCTGTATGTCTGGCATCTCTTGAAGCGCAGGAAACCCTGGCAATCCCGGGCCTATCTCTGGGAGTAGCTACAGCAGATGATCTGCCACACTCCCCCACCTCCCACCCGCAAAGGGGACAGGGCTCTCCACTGCACCACAGTGCCTTCCTGGCCTATTTTGCTCCTTTATGCTCCCCGTCCAGTCCCTGTTGGCATCTGAGTTTGCAGTCCCGCTGTAACAAGTCTGAGGGCAGAAACATCTCTTATCAGCCTTTGTATGGTGTGATGCTTAAAGCATGGACCCTGGACCCAAACTGCTTAGGGTCCTGCTTAGGTCTGACCCTCACTAGCTGCATGACTTTCAACATGTTACTTAACATTTTAGTTATTCAGTTTCCTTTTCTGTAAAATGGGAATAGTAGTATTATAGTACCTACTTCATAGGATTCTTATGATGATTACATGGGTTCATATACATAAACTACTTAAAATAGCACCTGGGCTATAGGAAGTAATCAAAATGTCAGCTATATGTAACAGGAAGAGAACATTCCTCACAGAATCTGGCACACTAAGTTCACAAACAAACACATTTGGAGAATAAATGAGGAAATTAAATAATATTCACAAGCGTCTCATAGAAACTTTGGACTAACCCCAGCGTGGGCCTGATGTGATGCTATTCCTATCAATGTGGCTAGTCTAGATGAAATATTTGAGGGGTTATGGAACATTATGGGGCTCCCCAATTGTGGCCTGTGAACAGACATTTTGCATGACTACAGGAAAAACACCATGGTTTAAATGGTGGGGACTGAATACTAATTCAGTGTCAATAAGATTGTCTGATTTCTAACCAGTGGCTAGTCCACAATTTCTAACCAGAGGTGCTTGGGGCAATATGGCAGAAGGGAAAGATGGATTGTGGCCTTGGAGGGGAAGTGCATCTGCAGAGAAGCTCATTATTTTTACTTAGATTGTATGTTCATTTGGAATGGCTGGAGAAGGGTTAGTTGATAGAAATTACAGGGACTTAAAATTCCCTCCCTCCTCCTCTAGGTATAACTTTCCATCTGAATTGAAGACCATAATACTTGTTAAAGGAACTAAATGTTGAAAATAATAGCCACAATCAAATGCAGAAACAGACTTCTAGAAACATTCAGCTCTTTGCTATGCTTCTCAAAAGGAAGGCATTATGGAGCATATTGTAGTCTCCTTGGCCCCTATCCCTGAAACTATGGTTAAGAATTCTAATTAAAAAGTGATTTGTATCCATGTGGTAGATACTTTATGGATGAGGTTCAGCTAAAGCTCAAACCAGAGGAAAGGTACTTACTCCATGAGGGAAACTTTATCACCCTCACAAAAGTCCAACAGCTGGAAGAGATTTTTCTCATTAAGGTAGATTTTTTTTTTTCTGGAATTCCTTCAGGACCTGACCTCAGGGAGAATGATGTCAGTGAGCCATCATCTTAGGCCCAACAGTACCTCCTTCCAACAAGACCCCAGAACCCCATCTAGAACTGAGCAGTCAATACTTGGGTGTCTTTGTCCTCAGGCACAATTCAGTCCTGACTTAGAGGAAAGGTGAACAATGATGGTTTTGAAAGCTGAAGTCTGGCATAGTTTTCAATTCATGTGATAACAAATTCCCAGCCCCAAATTTGGAAGATCTCCAAGGAAACTTCTCTCCAGAGAATCAAAGGCAGCCAAGAGAGCTTACAACATCTGGGACCACTGCTGAACATTTGAAGGAGGTGATGATTGGTTAGGCAGTGATTTACTGGTGACCTGCAAGGAAAGCAAAGTCGAGCAGGGAAGAGGGTAAGGACTGTTTGTACGAATCTTAATTGGCCCTGGGTCAAGATCAGATACCTGATAGTGAATTAAAAGAAAACTGGGGGAGAGAGGAGGAGACTGGGTACTGGTTGCCACTAATTTTTGCTGTGACCTTCTGTGAGCCACTTCTCTGGACCTTGCTTCTTTCCTCTTTAGTCTGAGGTGGGGTGGGATGAGGTCATCAATCTCCTATGCCTCCAAGGACCAGGCTGGAATTTCAGGCTGTGAAGGAGCTTGGGGGAGACAATAAGGAGGCAGGAATGCGGGTGACTGTAGCTAATCAGAGTGTGTGGTCCTGGCTAGAGGCTGTTGGGGGCTTGGTCTTCTCTGTGCACTGCTCTGGCTGGTGTGCCTCTGTGTCCCACCTGCCCAGTGTGCTGGGTGATGCTCAGGGTCACATTCTACTCCAAGATTCTGTGTGTCTGTGGTTCTTAAATGGGTCCAGGAAAGACATACGTCATACCCTTGTCTTAAACACAAAGGAAATGGGAGTGTGGTCTGTTGGGATGAAGAGCACCGGCTTTGGGCTGCCCTGGGGTTGAGTCCCCTGCTCCATCACTCACCAGTGGTCCACTTTCTCTTGTTTGCGGTTCCAAAATCCAACATCTTTGAAAACCAAACGTGTTTCTGCAAGATTACAGAAAACTCATTTGGTGGCAAAAAGCTGACCTGTGCTATTTAGAGATATTTATACCAGGGCTTGGGAAACTTTTTCTGTAAAGGGCCAGCGAGTAAGGATTTTAGGCTTTGCAGGCCGGAGGGTTTCTGTCACAACTGTTCACTTTGCCATGGGAGTATGAAAGCATCCAGAGACCCTCGATAAAGGATGGATGTGACTATGTCCCAATTAAACATGGTTTACAGAAACGAGTAGTGGGCTGGATTCAGTTCTGTGGGCTATAGTTGGCCCACCCCCGATGAATACTATTTATCGTGACTATTCATACATGTTGCTGCAGAGATACGAGTGGTTCTGATTATGGGGTGCTGCCCTGGATGCCTCCGTGCTGTGTCCACATCCTCATCCCCAGAGCCCGTGAATATGTGACTGTACCTGGTAAAAGGGACTTTGCAGATGTGATTAAATTAAGGATCTGGAGATTAAGATCCTGGAAGATAATACAGGAGATGATCCTGTATTATCCAAGAGGACCTACCCTAACCACAAGGGTCCCTGTAAGAGGGAGGCAGGAGGGTCGGAGGGAGAGAGGGAGGTGGAGGACGGGAGCAGGCAGAGGCAGGGAGGGCCCTGACGGCGCAGCCCTGCTGGCTTTGAAGATGGAGGAAGGAGCCAAGCCGGGGAACGCAGGCGGCAGGAGAAAGGGAAGCGGGAACAGATTCTCGCCCGGAGCCTCTGGAAGAAAGGCCCTGCAGACACCTCAATTTCAGGACTTTTGACCTCCAGGACTGTAGGAGAATAAATTTGGGTTGTTCTAAACCACTGAATTTGTGGTAATTTGTTACAGCGGCGATAGGAAACAAATGCGGCGGTCCTGGGTAACACATGCCATGTGTACCATTTCCTTTCTAAAATTCAAAATTTATGACTAGGAAAACTCTTGCCCCAAGAGCGTCACAGAAGAGCGCGGGGACTTAGGATCTTGAGCAAGATCTTTCAGCTCTTTAAAGCTCAGATTCTCTCAGGTAGGGGACAAAAGGCTTGACCAGGTTTTTAAAACAGAGCTGAGAGTCAGGCTCTAAACTTTTTAACTGAGGGCATCAAGGTGGGCATGTCAAATAGTTTGCTAAAGTCACAAGAAATACCTAGCAGTGTCTAGATTCCCAAACTCTGGATGGAGCTGAGGTTTATTGTGAATTTTTAAAAATAAAACGTAGTTCAATTTCTAGTCATAGAAATTCACAATATAAGCATCTAAAAATTACAAATAAACCAATTTATTTTCAAAGAGGGTTTAAAAAAATACATAGGCATCCAATCAAATGTTAAAAACATGAGGATATTAAAAAATAAAGAAGAAATTATTTCTCAAGTCCTATAAACTTTTAGTTGACCCTCAAATGCAAAACTAGTTGCTAATGGCCCAACTGTGATATTTAATCATATATCCTCACTTCAGTGGCCACGCTTCCACTTTCTGTACTTGTAACTGGCAGAGACTGCACTAACTTTGTTGCCATTAATAATTCAACAGGTTCAAAGGGAAACTGGTGAGGGGAATGGGACCAGCACTTAGAAACTTCTGGAAAGAAGGGGAGAGGCTGCCTCAACCAATTCACTCTTTTTCCAAAACAAAGTGGGACAGGGGTTGGAAGAAGAGGTACTGGAATAAAAATTTCAAATCACTGACAACTGAAAACAGAACACCTTTAGGTAATACTTTTTTTTTATCCCTCCCCTCCTTATGGCTTGCTTGCCGTCTGTTCTCTGTGTCCATTCACTGTGTCTTCTTCTGTATTTATTTTTATCCCCTCCCCCAACCCGCCTTGTGGCTTGCTTGCTGCTTGCTCGCTGCTTGCTCTCTGTGTCCATCTGCTGCACACTCTTCTGTGTTTTTGCTTGTCTCCCTTTTGTTTAGTTTCTGCGTCACCTTGCTGAGTCGGCTCTCCGTGGCACTTGCCGATGAGCCTGCCTTCACAAGGAGGCCCGGGGACGTGAACCCAGGGCCTCCCGTATGGAAGACAGGAGCCCAACTGATTGAGCCACAGCTGCTTCCTGGTAATAGAGACTTTTTAATGGAAATGCTCCTATGGCCATTCAGTAGACACTCCCTAGAAGTCCCTAGGATGTTCCTTTTCTGTATTCCATTAATTCCTATAACACTCAATGCCTGGGTGTTTCCTCCTGTCCCCTCCTGGCTGCTCTGCACCCTTCCCCACCTCCTAGGGTGCTGCCCCACCAGGATTTCCTCCCAGCCTCCCTGGGGCTCTGGCTTCCTGTGGGAGCGCTGACAGGGTGGTTGGGGGATTTGTTCCCCAGCTCCCTCCCTGAATACCATCATCCCTCAGGACAGCGCCCGCCCATGGGGCAGGCAGCCCTCTCCACACAGCTCTCTCCATCTCCGGTCCAGGGACCACTCCCTCCCCTGCCCTTCCAGCCTAGGGGTGGTCACAGCCCCAGGTAACCCACTGTGCCTTTTGGTGTCCCTATACCTCAGTCTCACTTTCTAAATAGTCCCTTTATTAAACTCTCCCCAAGTTACTTAATTTGAGTGCGCCTTTGGCTTCCTGTTGTGACCCTCACTGAAACAAATAATGAGCATTTGTTAAACATTTACTGTAAGCTCTACAAGCACCTTCTCATTTAACAGCCCCCCACTAAGAATTCCCTGAATTCCACTTTATAGATGATAAATTGGAGGCTTAGACAAATGATGATTATGCAGCTAGGAAATAGGCCAGGAATGGAATTCAGGCAGTTTGAGCTCAAACTCCAGTTTTAACCAGTGTACTATGCTGCTGTATGATTGCCAAACCTCACAATTTCCAGCCTCAAATCAATTGGTACAAATAAACTAGAATCTAGTCTACACCTGATAAAGATGATCAACATTTATTGCTGAAGATTTTCGGATTTACTCACTCCAAGCAGCATTTCTTCATCCTTCTCTGATAGGCTAATAAAAGTTATGAATCTGTGAGATCTACGGGTGCTGGAGTGTGTGGGGGAGGGTCGGGGCTAGAGAAAGAGAATGAAAAAGCAATAGACAGGCAGGTCATGCTTAAATATCAACTCACTCCCCGCCAGCTTTAGTTTTAAATAAGAGGGTGGCAGTACGCACATTGTGAGGTGCTGACCTTTGAAATCGAGAGCAAGTTTTATAGACAGGATCTCTGCATTTGCCCAACAGAGTGAGAGGCTTATGTGCTCTAGAGAATGAAATTTTTATCTGCCAAATTAGGCTAGCCAGAGACCCTTTATCTTCAAACTGCTGGTTCTATAAACTGTGGTCTCCACTTCGTACCATAATAGGTCTTTGTAGCCTCACATTTCCTTTTCAAAATGTCCTTGAATATCTTGCACATACATATGACCTTTAGACTCCATTTAGCAAGTCCTTCGGTCTGCGCCATTCCACTGGGATCTGGGTTGGAAAAGTGAAAATCATCGTCTCAGTTAGGCTTCTTTGTTGCAGGCAACGGACTCCAACTCTGGCCAACCCAAGCAAAGCAAAATTTATTGAAAGGATGTTGAAAGCTCATGGAATTTACAGGAGGCTTGTGGAATTTAAACTTGGGATGGAGAAGCACCAAGGAAGCAATAGAGTGTCAAGGAAGCAGGGAAGACAGCTGCTGTCTGCACCTGGAACCGTCACTCCAAATGCCCCTGAATCTGCCGTGGAAGACTTCTAACCAGTCCTCCTCTTGTCCTGTCAAGACTCAGAGTGGGGAAACGGACTTTGGCCAAGTGGTTAGGGCGTCCGTCTACCATATGGGAGGTCCGCGGTTCAAACCCCGGGCCTCCTTGACCCGTGTGGAGCTGGCCATGCGCAGTGCTGATGCACGCAAGGAGTGCCCTGCCACGCAGGGGTGTCCCCCGCGTGGGGCAGTCCCCACGCGCAAGGAGTGCACCCGTGAGGAGAGCCGCCCAGCGTGAAAAGAAAGTGCAGCCTGCCCAGGAATGGCGCCGCCCACACTTCCTGTGCCGCTGACGACAACAGAAGCGGAGAAAGAAACAAAAGCAGACAAAGAAACAAGATGCAGCAAATAGACACCAAGAACAGACAACCAGGGGGGGGGGGGATTAAATAAATAAATAAATCTTTAAAAAAAAAAAAAAAAAAAGACTCAGAGTGAGGGGCAACCACCTGGATGACTCAGCCGAGCTCTTATCCTCTCTCTCCTACCTTGTTCTGTCCCCCCCCTCCCCCCCCCCCCAATATGGAACTGACAAAGCAAGGACCTGGCCTTCCCCATGGAAAATAGTCACCAGGAATTGCCCTCTCCAGAAGATACTGTCAGTAAGTGACCACCCATATTCCCTTGACCTGCACTGGACGTTGCCACGGGTACACCTGCTTACTCCCTGGCCTGTGGGCTACCCTTAACCAATGAAAGGCAGGATCTGAAAGATCAATAACACAACTTTCTTGCCCCTCAAGATGACAGTTCTGAAGTGTGTTCCCCCCAGCCTCTCTGAAGGCTCTCGGCACAGCCAAGCCCAGTTGGCCACGGCAGTAACTCACACATTAGTGTCACCAAGGGACATGGGCTTTTTCTCTTCCATGTCGCACACCTAGGATCATCTCTCAGCGCTTCCTGGGATCGTCCCCCAAATAATCCTTGTCTCAAGGTCTGCTTTCAGGGCAATGCAAGCTGAGACATCTTAATGAGGCTCTTTGCAGAAGGAGAATCAGGCTTCTCCTAGGGAATTAGGCTGCTGTGAGGTGGAGGGAATGGATGATGAGTAACCACAAATGACATATAGTCATTACACACATTCACAAATATATCAACAGAAGTTTTCTAAGATTTTAAAAAGGGGAACAATTATAGATGTTACTTATTAAAAGCTTTTATTTTGCTACTTTGTTTCAAGACAAATGGGAGTTTCTCAAGTTGTATGACTGCCTTTTAGAAGTATACCTGTATTAGTTATCTACTGCTGCCTAACAAATTACCCCAAAACTTAGTGGCTTGAAGCAATAAACTTTTATTATCTCACAGTTTCTGTAGGCCAGGAATTTGGGAGCAGCTGCGTTGGATGGTTCTGGCTTGAGTCTCTCATGAGATTGCTAGGATTAACATCCCCTGGAGCTTTGGGAATCTGCTCCCAGGATGTCTCTCTCACATGGCTGTTGGCAGGAAGCCTTAGTTCCTCATCGCACAGACCTGTCTCAGGACTCTAGGAGTGTCCTTATGACACGGCACCTGGTTACTCCAAGCGCGCGATCCAAGAGGAGGAGGAGGATGGACGCTGCAATGTCTTTCATGACTCACTTTAGAAACTGCAATATTCATTTCGCAGAATCCTAGTGGTACACAAGTTGACCCTATGGAAAGTGGAGAGGACCAAATAAGGGTGTAAATATCAGGAGGTGAGGAATACGGGGGCACTTTTTAGAAGCTATCTATCACAGGACCCATTTTCTTCTTTGTCAGTCAACTATTTTGAAGTCTTTATAAAACTGACTGACTGGTGAACAATTCTACTGTGGAGTTTAATCTCAAGCTCCCACCCCATTCTGGACCACAGCTACATGCTTTAAGTTAACAGTTCAGTATGTAGACAAGTTATTTTGTGAAAATAAGGACATGAGTGCACTTCATTTCACTTGTACTTATGATCTAAGGATAACTACATCTCCTGAGCTGGAACCAAAATTTGCCTTTTGCTGGATGGATTTGTGTTTGGATAGACAAATTCTCTCCTACCAACCCTCTCCCCCCCGCCCCGCCTTCAACTCCCCAAGCAATCAGATCCTAAACTCCTGCATGAAATAAATAAAAGAGGGGAAAATTCCTTTGTAAGCCCACCAGAAACTAATAAAAACAGAGACATATGCTACAGAACCCAGTCCAGAAATTCCAGTAAGCATTAAAAAAATATAATATACCATCCTCAATGGTGCCAAGCTTTTTAAAAAGATGAGTGCCTCTGCCAACCCAAATAAGAGGGAAGGCCAAATGAGTTAAAGAACCAGGCACATTTCAGAACTATCCCTCACTCTACCAAATCATAAACCCAATGTAAATAAGGCCTGTGAATAAGGGCCTGGGAGATTATCTTTCACAGCGTGCCTTTTATTCACCAAGAGCCCGGGGTTCCACACATGGGATGTTGTGGATTATACTGCCCCAGAGCTCCAAAAAAAGAATAATAACACTACCTGAGAAATCAGCCCCTAAAAATAGACTATAACAGGGCATTTCTCTTCATGAGAAATGGAAATTACAGAGATGTTTGGAAATGCATTGAAATTTATACAACAGTAATATCATAAGTATTGATTGAAATAGTGGGTTATTTCAGTGCAAATTTTGACATAAGCACAATGATTCAAATGACAGAATGCCAGGCATAAACAGCGTTACAAAGCTCTTTCACTGAAACTTAATTGTGTTCTCTCTGGTTCCCTAACTCAGTAACTGGCATTTGCAACCATGTGGTTTCTCAGGCCAGAAAACTGAAGGCATCCTTGACATTTCTCAATCATATACTCATGCTCCACTTCTAATTTCTCATCAAAACTTCTACATTCTATTGCTTTCTCAATTCTTGCCCTCCCCTTGCCCCCCCAAGTCTCTCCATCTCTACCATCCCACTCAGGTGTCTCGCCTGGAGAGCTGCAGTCACCTCCACACTCTTTTCTGTTTCTACTCCTGCCGCGCCCCTCCCCTGCATTAGAGAGCATTCATTTCTGCTGTGTGAGTGACAAACTCAGAAGGGCAAGAAATGTGGAGGTTAGCAATCCAGGCCTGGTATGACATTCCTCAAAAATCACCAGAGACCCAGACTTCTACATTCTTGTTGTTCTACTGTTTGGCCTCCATTCCCAAGTCACCTCTTAGCTCAAAATGACTTTTAGAGCTACAGGCATAACATCTGCATTGCAGCTAGCAGGAATGAGGAAAAGGTTTGAAGAACATCGTGCCCCCTCCCTTAAAGGACGCTTCCCAGAATTGTCACACAGAGCTTTACCTAAGCTGCTCAGTGGAGAACAGAATGTGGAAAGGCAAGCACAGGCCTGGAGATCACGTAGACGTTTACTGCAATGTTCCAAGAGATGATAATGTCTTAGATAAAGGTGGTGACGATAGAGATGCTGAGAAGTAGTGGAACTCAAGTCATATTTTGGGTATAGAACCAATAGGACTTGTTGATAAATTGGATGTGGGCTGTGATATAATGAGGGATGGTCATTGAGATGGGACTGGCTGGGGGAGCTGCAAAACAATGGAGGGAAAAACCAAAGTTCTTTTCTGGATATGAGGAGCTAGCCATGCCTAGCAGGCATCCAAGTAGAGCTATCAGATAGGCAGTTGATTCATGCATCTCATGTTGTGGCAAGGTCAAGGGTGGAGGTATACTTTTTCTATTCTTGAGCACATGGATAATGTTGAAAGCCATGGAACTGGGTGAGATCACCTATGGAGGATACAGATAAAGAGAAGAGGAGGAGAGGGGAAGAGGAGAGGAGAGAAAGTGAAAAGAAGAAAAGGGGAGGGAGGGAAGAGGGCCTAAGGACAAAACCTTGATGCATTCCAATATGTACCAACTCTGCGACCAAGGACATGGACCCCTTTAAAACTCAGTTCCCTCATCTCTGAAATGGGAACACATCAGGGAAAGTATGTCAGACAACAGTGCTCCTAAAAGAAGATAGTTCTTGTTTCCACATCAAAAGGTAAGTAATTAGAAACAGCCTATTAGCTTTTATCCAGTCCACTGAAATGTTTTATAACCAGCTGTTATAAAAATAAATTGTGGTTTGGTTGAGTTTAACATAAGTCTTATGTTTAGTCCTTACTTTGTTTTTTTCACATCAGTTTATGTGTTTAGGCATAGCCCATGAAACACCATATAAATGTAAAAATTGTTATCGCAAGTGTTCATAAAATCTCCTTCATAGTTGTCTTGTTCTACCTAAGTCATAATATCCCAAAATACCCAGAGAAAAGGATTTGGAAGATAAACATCTAAAAGTAGAGGGGAAAAAAGGTGTGTGTGTGTGTGTGTGTGTGTGTGTGTATGTATATTTAATATTGAGTGCTAGGCACCGAATTAAAAAACTATCTATATTCCCACATATCATTATAAAAGCACTAAAAAGGTAAATGGCTAACATTTTGAGTACTTGCCAAATATAGGGTACTGTAGTTATTTTTTATATACATTATCTCATTTGACTCTTCCAACTCTTATATGAGGTGGACATTAATATATGCAGGTTACAGAGGGAGAAACTGAGGCCCAGAGACCTTGCATAACTTGTCAGACCAGAAAGTGGCAGGGCTGGTTTGTAAACCTAGAATAAGCTAGACCTGAACCCATGCAGTTAACCTTTCATTTTACTGCTTCATAATTACAATTTATGTTGCTTCCCTACTGTATCAGTTTCCCATTGCTGCTGTAACAAATTGCCACAAATTTAGTGACTTAAAACAATATAAATTTATGATCTTACAGTTCTATCATTCAGAAGTCCAAAAGTGGGTCATATGGGCTAAATTCAAGGTGTTGGTAGGGCTGCATTCTTTTGAAGGCACTAGGGGAGAATCAGTTTCTTTTCCAGCGTTTCTAGGGAATTTACAGATTCATGTAACAGAAAGTTCAGGGGTGGGTCCAGCTTCAAGTGTGTTTGGATCCAGGGTCTCAGAAAATGTCACCAGTTTCATTAGTTCCCCCTCTCTTTCTTTCTACTCCCCACTCCTAGGTCTCTGTGTGGCATCATTTTATCCTTTTCCAAATGCCCTTTACTCTGCAGCTTGGGACAATGTCTGCCATCTACACATAGTCCCAGTTTAGCAAGTCCAGTGGACAACAAGATCCCTTTCTCCCAACACGGATTTGCCAGTCCTATGGATGAGTCGTTTGCCCTGGTTCTCCCTTGCCCATCACTAAACTTGTCACTTTGGCCAGCTAAGGTAAAGTTCTCTGTCTCTGGCCACCCTGCCTTGAGAAGACAGGGTGCTTCAGGTCAGCTTCAGTGGGACCTGTGATGTGAGTGAGGGGGTTCCCAAAGGAACATGCCAAACATGTTCGTTCCATTTTGCACTTTTCCATTTTGTGCTTTTCTCTGCAGGACAGTGCTGCAGGCTCCCAGAAGGGGCTCTGCTGTCAGGCACAGGCACCCTGGGCTCAGGACCCAAGCCCCTGCTTCCTAGCTGGGCAAACTATTTAATCTCTCTAAACCTTGGTTTCCTTAGCTCTAAAATGGGGATAATAATAATAATACTTACCTCTTAAAGGTGTTGAGAGTGTGGCAAGAGCTGTGGACAGTCCCCTGGTGGGCAGTTCAGTTGGAGCTCAGACTCGCTGCTCATGGCCAGCACCCATCCTTAAGCAAAGCTGGACTCCTTTCTGCACTGGGTTCCAGTAGCTTCTTGCGATGTTGCAGGAGCTTTCTTGGCTGGTTCAAAAGCACAGGCCAGGCAGCAGAGGGCTTAGCATCCTTGGGGCAACCTTCTTCCAATTGGGTTGAAATCTGTGGAAAAATGCTCCAACCTCCTTGACCTCTGGGGGACTTTTCTGTGCCTCTCAGGGGCCCCTTTGTACCCAGCCCTGTAGTGTAGAGCAGCAAACCTGAGAAGCGCCCTTAGAGCGGCCTCGTCTCATTCTCCGCCTCACTCTCCCACTCCACAGCTTCACTCCCGCGTCCTGGAATCACCTCCCAAAGGAATCACCTACACACAAATCCTTGTCTCCGGCTCTGCTTCCTGGAAAACCCAAACTTAGGAGGATCAAAAGTCACAAGTCGGTTTAGCAAATGCCAAACAGACATTTCAAAAATGCCTGTTGTAATTATTTGTCTGGTATCTAGAATTCACTGGCCCTGAGAAAACTGGCTGTTAAGGTGGACCATCTCAGGGAGCTGGCTGGTTCCCAAAGGAGAGCAGGGGGTGATATTTTTTAGTGACAGCCCTAAAAATGGACTAAGTGTAGATTGAGGTTACTTGGTTAAGTCAAAATTGGTTAAAAATGGAAATGTCTGGGAGGAGTCAAGTTCTTTCATCAGGTCTGATGGGAGCATTTCACCCTCCGAACTGTATAGAATTTGTGGTATCATGGGGAGTGGGTGGAACTCAGTGGTTGAGTGTGTGCTTTGCATGTACGTGGTCCCAGATTCAATCCACAGTACCTCCTAAAACATATATAATAAGAATTGGTGGAAACCTATATAAGAAGAAGAATTGGTGGTATCTCAAATTATTAACTCACCCCGTTGGTTTTCACGTCATCAATATGAAGGGGAAAAGAGGAGGAAAAAAGCCTGCACAACAGCCGAACACAACAGCATGATATTGCCAGTGCGTAGAAGGATTTTTATTATACATTTCCAATGCTTGTTTAGCATTTATACAAACAGCTGTAGGCAAGTGACCTTGTAACAGAAACGTTTCCGAGATTTGCAGTGAGACAGGCCTTTTGACGTTAACTAAAGACTGAGGTACGTGGTGAATTGAAAATGGCTCCAGGGCGTTAGCAAACCTTCCCATAGTTGCTTTAGACATGCCATTTGAATATAGTCCACTTACTATGAAGTATTTCCGTCCAACATTTCTCTAGACACAGGGTCAGGAGTATTTTCAATTCAAATGCTCCAAGAAGGGTTCGACTCGTTACGTATTGATTGATGGTGGGCTGCGCCTGGATTCTCCTACGCGTTCCATGAAGACCCAGCTCCAAAGGGGGAGGCCAGGGACTCTGGGGGGCCATAAAGAGAGGGAGTTGACCACAGGGAACCATCTATTTCAAGATGTCTCGAAAGAGAGGAAAGGAAGACTAACATAGAGCCAGGAAATGGGGAACCTTGAAACAGCACTTCTCCAGCCTCCCCGGGGACCTCGCGGATGCTGACTCAGTGGGTCTGGGGTGGCTCCTCAGAATCAGCATTTCTAACTAGCTCCCAGGGAACCCAGTGGTTCCAGGGCCGCACTTGGAGTAGCGAAACTTAAAAAACAGAGTTCAGCAAGGGGCTGTAAAACTGACTGAGTTAAGACGTGTGGGACAGAAGTTCTGGTCCACTTCTGGAAGCTGTTAGTCTCTCAACCCACCATTCTGGGTGCGTGTGAGGCAGAAATCGAGGTCGAGGGAGATAGAGAGAGAGGCTGAGCGCGCGACCGGGGCAGAAAGCCTAGAAGCACAACACGACTCCACTTAACTTCAGCCAAGTCGGAGAACAGAGCTCATTTCTTTAGCTACTATCAAGATTTCTGGGCTGAGAGATGCTTTAACTAAAGAAACACGCTCTGAGAGACCATTTCCTAAGTGCCATCAGCACCCAGCCCCTGTCAGCGAGGGCGTCAAGGAGAGTTAGTCCTAGAAAGGGCCCTATCTAACGCCTCCAATTTTCCCCACCTGTGGGGTCCGTAAAGCGAACATTGGGGTGAGGGCAGGGGGGTCAGACTACCCAGGAAGGCCTTTCAAACGAAACCATGTGGAGGGGGGCCTCAGCCCATCCACAGTGGGGTAGAAAGTGCTTCGTGGGTACCCTGACCCCCTTCCTGCCCCACCTCCTCACGTGGACAAGGATTCCTTAATGACTTGGATCTCATTCTGTACCTTTCCCATCACGTCTGACCACTGAAACAGCCTGGCTTGGGGTCTTACAGTTTAGCCCTATTTATTTTTAAATTTGAGTCCCATATTCGATTTAGAGTTGCCTACCCTTTCCCAGGGTGGTCTCTGGGTCCTGGGATTGTGGCCACGAGGATTGTTCTTCCCTTTTACGCAGCCCTCCAGAGAGGGAGAGGGGAGGGACGACAGGCTGCCTTTCGTCCTCCGGGTAGCCGGGCTGACAGGGCACTGTACTTTCCCTTCCTAGGAGCTCTGTTTCTGCCTTACCCGACAGGTTCTGTGTGTGGCAACTTCCAAAGGCTCGTTCAGGGTGAAGCGTGTTTGTGGAGGTTTGAAAGCATGCCCATGAGTTCTGTGGTGCTCCTCTCATCAAAAGGTAGAGCATCTAACTCACCTCCCCTTGAACAAATTCTGCCTGGCTCTCTCTCTTGGGACTCTTTCCCGTGGAAACGAGCCACCACCATGCTGTGAGAAGCCCAGTGGCCACCTGGAAGGGCCATAGGCAGGCATTCCAGCTACCAGCTCCAGCTAAGAGAACAGCGAGTGAGCAAGCCCTCAGTTTCTTCCAGGTCCCAGCCTCAAGCCACTGAGCTGAAAATGAGTGACTCAGAGACAGGTTGTCCTTACTGAGGACGGCCTAACTGCCAAACCCTGTTGTTTTAAGCCTCTGGGTAATAGTAGATAAGCAGAACAAGAGCAGCTGGTTCTTTGAAAAGCCCAGTGCAGATTTCCCTGCTGCTCAGGCCCCTGACACAGACTGCCTGGTTCAGACTCAACTTCTTTCTCCCCCATCTCTAGGTTCTGCTTTGGGCCATCTGCCTCAGTGTTGTTGCTGCTGGGTTCCCTGGGCCCAACAGGTGGCCCTTTTGGTGGGAGAAGCCAAGTTACCTTCCTTCTTATCCACATGACCATAGGAGACTGACATCTCCACGCTATGCCCAAAGATGAGGCCACAGGCTGCTCTACCTCCTGAAAAGTAACTGTCTCATTCCTGCCATCTCCCTTTTGCCTGTTTCTCCACACCCCAGAAGCTTACGCTTGACAAATTCGAGTCAATCACCAAGCTTTGACTTGTTCCTCAACTTCGATCTTGTTTTCCTAGCAAATCCAGTCAGCATAGCCCACTCTGCTGAATTCCCGAGTTTTCCACTCCTAAAATCCCAATGCATGTTGGACACTGAGAAAGAAATTTCTTTTGGGATCTCTTCTAGAAACCCTGCTGGTTTTTCGAAGACTGCAAAGAAAGGCCTCGGTATTAAGGGGGCTGAGCTAGAAGTAGGCCCAATGGATATTTTTTTTCCTTATCAAATCGGGGTACTTCCCATCTAGAAAATCAGTTCAGTGGATTGGACACTATTCTCCAAGGCAGAAGTTTTCAAAGGATGAACCAAAGAAAACTAGTGTCAAATGAAACTAATGGTGCTTCACAAACACACAGCCCTAATGTTGGGGAGAGCTGGTGTTTTAGGGTGGGTCCCCAGAGGCTGAGCTTGAGCGGAGGACTCGTGTGTGAGTGATTTATAAGGGGCACGCAAAGGGGAGTCCTGCAAGAGGAGGGGGGAGGGGGAGCGGGCAGAGAAGGGGAAGGAACCAGGAGAGGGCAGTCTCAGGCAGAGTCCACAGAAGGTTGGTTTAGCCTGGCCCCACAGGGAAACTTCAGAGGCTAAATTAGGCCTCAGAGTTGCCCCCAACTAGGACAACTGATTGGTCACGGGTTAAGGGTTGCCCCTGGGAAAAGTAAATCCTGTGACACTTCCTGCTCTGTGCGTGGGCAAATTAGTTTCAGTTGAGGGCAGCCTCCAAGGAGTGCAGGTGCTAGTGTTAGGCGCGGAAGTACCCTGGTGGTGGTGGGTTTCCCCTGTCACCTTCGCTAATTGACAGTGTCCAGTCGTTCCATCACACGCTGGCCTGGTTGTTCCTGCGGAGGTATTTCACAGGTGGGACTGGCATCTGCAATCAGTTGGCTTTGAGGAAAGGAGACTGCCCTCAGCAACAGTGGGGGGCTCATCCAGTCGGTTGGAGGTCTTAAAAACTTTAACTGTGGTGTAGGTTTAAGGAATCAGCAGGAATTCTGCCTGGAGACTACACCACCCTGTCTTTCCTGGCCTCCCCTACAGACGTGCACTGACGTCTTCCACATCACTCTTCCTGGAATTGGGAGCCTCTGACCTGCTGTTTGGAATTCAGACTTGCTAGCCCCGACAATCATGTGACCCAATTCCTTACAGCAAATCTCTTTACACACACACACACACACAGAGTGTTGGAGAACCCTGAGTAATGCAACCCTGAAACCATGAGTGGGGCAAAAAGTGTAAAAATGGGTCTGAGGGGGTCTGGCTAGAGCCCTTCCATTGCCTGAGACATCAGTCAACTCTGAATGATTTACAAAGTTAGAAAGTTTTCTTGTCTGCAGAACTTTTCATGCACCTTTGATGTGATCACCTGTATTCACACCTTAAGGAAAAAGGAAATGATGCGTAGCAATTCCTTCACCCATCTGACTATGAGACTCTGTTTATTGGGATTCTGCAGATCCCAGCTTTGGGAAAGCTGCTCTCAGGGGCCTGTGTGTTGGGGAGATGCTAGCAGGAAAGGGCTTCTCTTGGCCTCAGCTGGATGCAACCCTGAAGTCCTTGGAAGCCCATGGGGACCGAGTTGGACTGAGCTCCAGCCATTTCAAGGGCATTCCGCCCACACAGCCTGGTGGATCCCATGCTAGATCTAAGTGTCAATCCTGGACCAGGGTAGGGTGTCCATGGGACTGACATCACAGCATCCTGCCTCGAAGTACGGCTCATCTGGTCTTCTGAAGGTCATGCAAGGATGGAGCAAGGACTGGACTCTGCAGCCACACGCCAAGCCCGGGACCCCAGAAGCTGGAAGAGACCTGGGAAGATTCCTCCCTAGAGCCCAAGGCATGGCCCTGCTGATGTCCTGATTTTGGAACTCTAGAAAGAATACTTGTTGATTCTTTTCTGCTTCCTAGTACTTTGATAGGGCAGCCCTAGGAAACTCATATAAATAGATAGCAACTTGCTTTCTTGCTTGACCCATTTAGTGTTTCTAGCTTTTCATGCGATTAATCTGAGGTCCATTGTCATTGCCATCTTCATCATCATTCTCACCTGCATTTATTGAGTGCATTACTTGGCCCAGCAAAGGAACTGAGAATGATGAGTCAGTGAGGTGGGAGGAAAGCTAGGGAGAGAGGGCTGTGGGGAGCTGCATGTGAGGAGTCCTATGTTCTACAAACCACATCATGGGGCAGCTCTCAGAGGCCTTCTCACCAGGCAGGGTCACTCATCCGAATGTCCAAACCTCTGGATGACCCACATTTCTCCTTGTTTATGCCTGATGGTTAATGGCATTCAGGAAATGATCTCAAATCTTCAAGCCCTCCAGAGGAAAGGCTGCTCTGGACAGCTGCCATTTTCTGGATGACTCCTTCCACATATATCCATTGAGGTCCTTTTCTGTGCTGGGCACTGGAGGTGGAATAGACCACAGCTTCTGGAGTCAGACCACTCCTGCTGTTCGAATTTTGTCTCTAACTCTTGCTGGGTGTAGATAATGGGTAAGGCACTTTAGCCTGAGCCTCAGTTTTCTCACCTGTAAATGGGGATGATAAGTAGCTTTTTTTTTTGGCTATGTACTTATATACATATTTTAATAAATTTTTAAGTTTTTAAAGAGATACTTAGATTACATAAATGTTAGATTACATAAATGTTACATGAAAAATAGCAGGGATTCCTGCATGCCCTGCTCCCTATCCTGTCCATATTTTCTCATATTAACAACATCCTTCGTTAGTGTGGCACATTCTTTACAATTGATGAACACATTTTGGAGCATGGATTATGCTTTACACTTTCTCCCACACAATTTTGTAGGTTTTGACAAGATATATAATGGCCTGTATTTGTCATTGCAATATCATTCAGATAATTCCCAAGTCCTCCAAATGTCCCCATATTACACCTGTTTTTCCCTCTCCCTGCCCTCAGAACCCCCAGTGGCCACTGCCTCCACATCAATGACATAAGTTCTTACAGTGCTAGAATCACAGTAAGTCTATAGTAGAATAACAGTAAGTCTACTTTAGTCCATAGTTCATTCCCCAATCCTGAGGATTCTGGGATAGTGATGCCCACTCCACCTCTAAATTGAGAGGGGGGCTTTGATCCCATAGGGCAGAGGGATGAGACTCTCTTGCTTGCAGTTGTAGACTCTCTCAGTTCCTTAGAATGGTCATTGTCCATCATCATCTCCTTGTTAGTTGTCCTGGGTGAGCCCAGGGAACTGCAGAGTAGGTGTTACAACTCTGCTGAGATTCAGCGCCCAGCTAGTACAAGGACAGCCCAAAGATTTAAGTCTCTTGGGCATATACCTATCAACTCTAGTACTAATTATAGGTTCAAATAGAAGGGTCAAAAGAGCCATGGGTAAGGAAATCACAACTGAGTCGAACTGTTACCCTGGAGAGCATAAATTCCAAAGTAGGGCCCACTGGCAAGACACCAAACTCCTGAGCTATTGCCCTGACTATAGTGTCTGGATGTCTCTGGAGCCCTCAGGAGCCCTGCTCTCCAGGTAGTGTTTACTGTGGCAGTCAAGGAGATCCTGCTGAGATATGCATAACTTTTGAAATGACCTCCCGACTCACTTTGAAGTTTTTTAGCCATATAAACTCATTTGTCTTTACTTTCCCCCCTTTTGGTCAAGGTCTTTCTCCAGTTGCATTGCTAGTTGGTGCTTGGTAGTAACCCCTCAGTGCCAGGGAGACACGCTGGGTGGGAAGGTAATGCATTTGCATGCTGAGTTTGGCTCAGAGAGAGGTCACATTTGAGCAACAAGGAGGCTTTCAGGAGGTAACTCTTAGGCCCCCTATAACACTAGGCTAAATTTCAATTTCAGAAGTAAAGGTTCCTATGCACAGTCATCAGTATCAAGGGCCCATCAGTGGTCCATCTTCCTTCACTCGTCATTGAATCTGTATTCAGGGGTTCTTGCTGTTCCATTAGAGAATGTGGCAGAGCTCCCCATGGTGAGAATTCAATATTCTTTTGGTTATTGTGTGGATTTCCACCCACCGTGACAATGCCCATGAACACTTGAACACATTTATATGCCTTATATGTATGAATAAATAGCTCTTACATCAAGGTGAGGTGTGAATGAAACAATGCACTTAAGTCACATAGTACTGTGAATAGAACCATGGTGAGTGCTTGATAAATGTTTCTTGTAAGGCAATAATAATAATTTTTAAAATGCTGACTGACTCTGGAATGCAGCCTTCACCTACTTTACAATTGTCCTACAGCTGATCCTGGGAAAAGTTGCCCTGGAACCCTGTCTTTTCCCTTGCATTCTCTTTCCCTCCACATCTCTTTCCTCCTTCTCTCTTGTATTCCCTCCCAAGCTCTCCATGTTTTCCATGTGTTTGGGGCTACCCTGGGGAGCTCTCCAAGACACAGAGATTATCAGTGGTTCTGGGGAGAGGCTCTGGGATCTCTATTTGTAACACATCATCTCAGGTCATTCTTTTGTGGCTGGTGCAAGGACAGTGACATGCTGGCAAATGTTTAACAAGGACTTGGAGCAGGCAGGAGGGCTGTTTGGCAGTGTTTGCCAATGTCCATGGTGTAGGGACTCCCACGTGGCCAGGATCAGGCTATCAATGTGACATCACCGACTGCAGAGTTGGGAAGCGATGCTGAGTCACACACCATGGCGTAACGTTTCAGACACAATAGACACACGTAACCCCAAGAGCACAGTACAAAAGCAAAAAGAGGTAAAATGATCAGGAAGTTTTGATGAGCTTTGTCTATTTATTGCTCTTATTTTTTAATATAATTTATTTAACTGGAAGTTCATATGTTTTAATATTTAATGTTTGGGTTGAACAACTGAGTCACAAAATTCCTGCAACTCTAACAATCAGTTCTGTGAGTTGGTGTGGGCGTGGCTCTGGCCCACCCCTGCAGGAGCCATGCTTGAATAAAGCTGCCTAGGAGATTGGATGAACTCTCTCCTCCGGCTGCCCCTAGAAACTGCACATATGTGCAAATTCTACACAGAGTCCTGCAGGCTTCGGAGATGCGCTAAAACCCATCAGGGATGTCGGAGGGAACCCATCCCTGGATTGGCCCCCGCAGTGCGAGAGTATCTCGAGGGCTAGTGGGAAGGAGGGCGGGAAGGAGCAGCATTGGGGAAAGGAATTTTGCAGAGTCTTCCCTTCTCCCTGCCCTCCACCTCTGCCACCGCCGCCCCCCTGCCTCAAAGCGGTGAAGGGGCCCACCACCAGCATCCGCCTTCCAGGAGCGCTACCTTCCTGTCAACTCCAAGCTCTTAATCTCCCTCCCATGCTACTGGGGCCACCCGGCCGGTACTATCTAATCGGAAACTGGTGACAGTCACAGTCAAGAGAGAAAAGGGAGGGGTCTTATCTCCCCAGGCTGGAAGGCAGGCTGCTCTCTTTCAGCAAAGGCCAGAGTCTTGAGTCACTGCGCTTGGTTAGGAACAAGAGAGAATGAGGCCATGGCCCTTAGTAGACGCGAAGTCTGCTCCATGCTCCATGCTGTAGGGCCGTTAGTGCATTAAGTTCTGGGAGCAGGGGTGGTGGTGGAGACTTCCATTATCCTCATTTTACAGATGGGGACTCAGAGGCTCAGAAGATGAACCTGCCTAAGATTGCACAGCTGGAGAGCCACATTCAAACGCAGGTCTGTCTGACTTCGAGGACCAGGCTCCTAATTTTTCTGCTCTTGTCCTTGCAGTTAATCCTCACAACGGCCATGTCCCCCGTTTTACAGATGAGAAGACTGGGATAATAAATAAACTCTGACAGCCTCAGGAGGGGGGAGCCAGGACTCCATACACCTCCCTCCCAACCACAGTCTGCTGACACCCTGGCAAAGGGTCTGTATTCTTTATAAAATGGGAAGGAAAAAGAGGAAGGAAGAGAGACAGGCAAGCCTGGGGGGTGGAGGGGTAGAATAATCACCTAAAAGAGCAGTGAGGGCAGGAGCAGCAGCTTCCAGGCCTGGCAGATGGGTTCCTGCTTATGGCCCAGTTGAGGGAAAATTAAAAGAGGGACGAGAACAGAGCAAGGACACCTCTCGGGCACTCTAGCTAAGTTCCTTGATTCCTTGGGAGGAGGTCATGGAAAGCTGCTCTTCTTTGTTCTCATGGCGGCTAAGCCTACCCCCTCCCACTCCCCAGCTGGTCTTCCACCAGGAACTGGTGAAACAATTGGTCTAACAGAGGCCGTGACAGTGGCTGCAGTTACCATTGCCATCCTCCCTTGTCCCCTAGCCCAGTGGTAACCATGGCAACCTGACCACGGGAACACTCATTGAGGAGGAGGTTTAGCCCACCTAGCAGGGCTGAGAGATAGCCACGTTGGGCCAGGCTGTCCCCCAGAAGAAGCTCCAGGCCCAGAGCAGCTTTTCTTGGGTCTGTGCCCACTTCTACTACCCCAGGCTGTCTTGGTTTCAACTCAATCACAACATGGGGGCAAAAGCTTGGGTAAGTTACCTAACTGCTCTGAGCCATGGAGTCCTCATCTCTTCACATTACACATGGAATAACAACAACAATAATAATACTTATTATTAAGTGTGCCATTACTATTATTATTACTCAAATAATATGCTATATGATTAATCAACAAAGGAGTCAGGCAGATCTGGACTTATCCTCCTGGGTCCCAGTTTTCTCGCAAGTAGAATATGAATGCTGTAAGCACTTGACCTGGTCACTGAGGTATTTAAATGATTGAATATGTGTCTTAGTTTGGGTTCCTCTGAAAGGAGAGACTGAGATGAGGATTTGGGTGCAGGTGGGTTTTGGGGGAGGTGATCCTGTGTAGTGCAAGTAGGGACTGGTGATGTAGGGTCAGGGAAGGGGGAGCTGATAATGAGCAGGTTGCTCCTGTGGGCACCTGTGGCTCTATCTCACTGGGGACCCTCAGAGGAATTGTGTAACCTACTTCTGAATTGTCCCACTGAGGGCCAGGGAAACTGGATGTATTAGTTTGCCACAGCAATGGCGATGTAAAGTACCAGAAATGGGTTGGCTTTTATAATGAGGATTTTATTTAGGGTAAAAGCTTACAGTTCCAAGGCTATGAAATGTCCAAACCAAGGCATCAACAGAGGTGCTTTCTCACCAAAGTCAGCTACTGGTGATCCTGGGGTCCTGCCACATGGTAAGGCAAGATGGCGGCCAATCTCTCCCAAGATCCCTGCCTTCCCCTCCAGGCTCACTAGCTCCCAGATCCCAGCTGTGGGCAATCAGGTTGTTGCTTGTCTCTTCAGGCCTGAGCTGCATTGTGGGCCCAGCCCATCTGGGGTCTCTTTTCGTGTCTCTGTGCTCTGCTGATTCCAGACTCTGGGAACTCTCTCAGCTTCTTGGGGCTTCCCTGTCTTCCCACAGTCCTCTCTCTCACATGATAGGATCAAGATGGCAGCTTCCTTTCTCTGTGTGTGTCACTTGTCTGTGTCTCCATTTATATAAGGTTCCAGTGAGAGGGCACAGACCCAACCTAAGTCATGCCTGACTGATATAGTCCAATCGAAAGTGATCTAATCAAGGTCCTTTAACTGAATCTACTGCAATCAAAGGGCCTCACACTCGTGGGAATGGATTAGTTCCAAAACAATCTTTTTTTTTTTTTGATTCACTAAATGCAAACTGTCACACTGGGTATTTATCAAACAGCTCCCATCCTTCATTGGTTGACCCCAGGCGTGTAAAAACCCCAGAAGTTCAATCTAGACTGCCCTATGCAAATAGGCTGAACTGGCTCCCACAGTATTTGAGGTGGGAGGTAGTCACTGCTGCTGGTGAGTTCAGAGGTGAGCAAGGAGAGATGAGGCAGGGCTCAAGAAGCAACCTTATAATAGAAAACACCCAGCCTGTGCTGACACATACTAAATGCTCAGGAAAAATGTATTTGCCTCCCCTTTCCACAAGACTGTATTCTCACTCTGACTTTTGCTGTTTACCCACAGATGTGTTGTTTTTTTTTTCTTTCTAAAGGCCACTCCTATTTCTACAAGACTATCACAGTGGAGAGAGCCTGGGTATTGGGTCTCTTCGGCATCAGCTGACCCTTGTTATGAGTATCAGCATTATCGCTTACTAGCTGTAGGGCCGTGGGCAGTGTCTAAATGCCTCTAAGCCTTAGTTTGCTTATCTGTATAATAATGTGTAAACCAGGAGTCAGGAAAATTTTTTCGGTAAAAGGCCAGAGAGTGAATAATTTGGGTTTTGTGGCCATACAGTCATTGTAGTACAAAGGCAGCCATGACAATATGTAAATGAGTGGGCATGACTGTGTGCTAATAAAACTATCTATAAAAACAGGAAGTGGCTGGATCTGGCTTGCTGGCCATAGTTTGCCAGCACAAAACACAGTATCTGGCACATAGTAGGTGCTCAATAAAAGCAAACTGCAATTATTATTGCCACAGTTCAGAAGGCTCAAGCCAAAAGCTCTCCACAGGTTAGGTAAGTTTCTACTTCCTCTCCCTCCATGTCATTTGACAACCCCTGAAAGCATGACTCTGTGTCTCCTAAGTCCTTGCTAACTCTGAGTGTGGTCCACCTGCCACAAAGTCACCATCACCTGCAAGGTTCTTAAAAACACAAACTCTGTCATGTAAAAGATGGATTGGATGATATTGAGTGAGGTGAGAAAAAATTAAAAAATAAAAAAATAAAATAAATAAAAATAAATAAATAAAAACACAAACTCTGAAGCTTCATCCCAGACCTACTGAATCAGAATCTGCCCTTTAACAAGCTCGCCAGAGGATTTCTGGTGCACATTACAACAGAAGAGACACCATTCTCTGAATCATTTCCTGCCTTTGGGATCAGACGCCACCTCCTCCGTCCCAGCCTCCTCACTACCCAGCTTGTCTCACTTTCTAATCCCAGTCGGTTTTCACCTTCAGCCCAGACCCCTACGTCAGGGGATTTCTCCCACGTTGGCGTCTCCTTGAATCTGCCTCGGCTCTGCTCTGGTACAATCCCCTGCTCCCCTTGGCCTCTGCACGCACTTGCCCTCCAGGTCTCCCAGCCCTTGGCTCCACCCGCCTTGCTCCCTCAGCCCCAAACACCCCCACCAAACCAACCTTCTGACTCAAGCATCCTGCCAGTGGTGGTCCAGGGTCCAGCTCTCATGCAGCCTCTGGTCAGTGAACCCTTGAAATGCAGCTCATCCAAACTGAGACATAGTGACAGTGCAACACACCCAGTGAAGACTTAGTCTGAAGAAGAGGGTGGAACAGATCTCATTGACAAATTTTCATATCGACTACATGTTGAAGTGATGTGTTGGATCTATTGGGTTATACAAAAGATGCTTTAACAATTAGTGTCCCCTGTTTCTCTTTATTTTTTTAATGTGGATACTAGAAAATTGAAAGGGACAGCAGTGGTGCTCATTGCAGTTCTACGGGCAGTGCTGGGCTGGTGGGACAGCATGAAGACTGAGGCAGTGCAGGGCCTGGAGACAGCTGTCTGCGTTCCAATCGCACTCTGCCGCTGGCCAGCTGGGGGCCTCGTGGGCACTGGGTAGCCTCTCAGGGCCCCAGGTTCTTCATCCAGAACACAGCGGTCATGGAAGTGTGGACCTCTAGGGTAGCCGTGAGGATTAAATGAGATGATGTGTGCTCGGCATAATATAACACTCGATACATGTGAACGTGTGAATACTGGCCCAGCAGGCCGTCGGTATTAGGGAGGGCCGGTTCTGAGACCTTCAGGAATCCTGGATCCCGAGCACTGGGAATGATGATTCAGATTCTGACTTCCTCCTAAATTGCTGAATAGCCACCAAAGAGCCGTGAGTGTCTCGTGCCAATAACCAAGTTAAAGGTTATTTCCTGTATTCTCTGAAATCCTCTCTCCGGGCACACGGCCATTTTCACCAGGATTCAGAATTTCCACGATGTCACCCCTTCCCCAGCGACAGGACCCACGCCCCCACAGCAGCCTGGCAGGAGCACAGATGTGTGCTCATCACGGTGGCAAATGGCTGGGGGCCCTTCACAAACGTCTGAAACTTTAGAGTTAATTTGCCAATGCCAAATTGGCAAATGTACTACTTAAAGCAGCACATTCTCTCTCTTGTGTGTGCTCTTGCTCTCCCTCCTGCCCTTCTTCCCTCTTTGCCCCCCCCCCCAAATCCTTGGTAACCCCAGAGTGAGCAGATTACAAGGAAAGCATTTGTTATGGGCAGGCATGACAGGCCAGGACCATTGGCCAGAGAAGGGCCATTAAGCATTCATCATTGCTGGAAACAAAAATCTCCAGTGAGAAGATTTAGCATTCTCTAGAGAGAGAAGAAATCCTTTTCTTTGCCAACAATCTAGCTCATCCTATTAGAAAGGCCTTACAAACAAATCAAAATGAGGACAGCTGAGTATAACACCCAGCTTCACATGGCTAAAGTCAGCCCCATTTATTGGACCCAGATGTGCATTTTGGTAAACGGTCAGGCTCTTTGGGCAAAGATTTGTCTGAGAGATCCTGTGCCCTTGGGTAAATCAAAAAATGGCAAAGAACTAACCCTTTTGTTCTCTGCCCTGTCTCTCTAAACCTCCCTTCTTTCATTTAGGTAGCTGGAAGCTTTCTGCCAATGGTTCTTTGATTATAATGTACATTGGAATCACCCAGAAAGTCTGTTGAAAATGAAGACTCCGGTCCTACCCCCAGATGAGAAGGCAGTAATTCCAGCAACCTTCCTACCTGGTTTGTGCAAATCCAAGTGCAAGGGACTTGGTGTCTAGCGGGGCCCTCCCCTCTCAGTGCATCCCTAAAGGCAGGTTTGAGGTCTAGAGGAAGCGCCCATCCTCCCTTCACTGCAGCAAATGCCCACCCAGGCCAGTGGGGAAAAGAGATGATGTTTGCAGTGGATTACAGTGGTTTCAGGCCAAGAAATTGGTTTGGCATCACACTTGACCAAATTGCTTTATGCTCTTGAGACTTGCTTTACCATTGTCATCTACTATGGTGACCCAAACGAATCCACCCCCATCCCTGGTTCCAACCCCCCCCTTAATCCTTTCCAAGATCCCTGCTTCTGGCTCTCACTGCCCTCATCCAGTTCTTGCCCTCGGTTGCACTGGGCATCACCTGGGGAGTTCAGTTTCAGTGCCCAGCTTCCACCCCAGACAACTGAGTCAGCTTTGGGGCTTTTTACCCACTCTCCAGTGATTCTAACAAGTAGTCAGGGTTAATGTCTTTTGTACTATGTTTTCTACCCTGAAGCACGTTGGACTTCCCTAGGGAGTTTTTAAAATCCTGATGCCTGAGTCCCACCCCCAGAGAGTGTAATTTAATCGGTTTAGCATTCTTGCCAGGCACTGGAATTTTTGAAAATCTCCTGCAGTTGAGAACCACTGCCTAAGCCCTTCCTTTCTGTGAAGGATGTCCCAGAACAAATTCCTCCTCGAATCATTCTTAGCTCTTCAGACTCTCTGGGGGGCCTGGAAATGAAGGCCCCCCCTGCCTGCTGTGGTGCTTGAGGACTGGGAGTTCTGGAACTCAGGGCGCCAGGAAAGTGTGTTGACTGTTTGTTCTTTGAGGAGCCTGAGAGCAAACTCATAGTTCAGTGGTTTGCAAATGAATGCAGTTTTATGCAAAGTTTAGTGCAGGAACTCTAACGTGTGGGCCCTTGAGCAGCAGCAGCAGCTGGGAGTGTGTTAAAAATGCACTTCTTCAGGTGTTACTCCAGACTTAGTGAATCAGGGGCGAAGGCTAGGGTGCCAACCAGCAATCTCTGTTTTCAAAAGTTCTCTGGGAGCTTCTGACACATGCTCAAGTTCGAGCAGTGCTGCTTCAGTGTGCGTAAGAATCTCCAAAAGAAGCTCTGCTAGAATGCAAGTTTCCTGCCCTCACCCCCAGAGAGCCTGAACCTGGCGGCGTGAGCTAGGCCTCGGGAAGCACCCGAAGATAAAAATGGTTCTAGAGCCCACTTTGAGAAACCCTGTCAAAACCAATCTGCTACAGAGGTCTACACTCCATCTGTCCATCTGTTTCCTGGATCTGCCCTTCCAGTGCCACACACCCACATTCCTTCCAAGAGCTTCTAAAGTTTTAAGCCCTCCCCTCCTCCCAATCTCCCCTAGAAAATGAGCTGAAGGGAGCGGATGTGGCTCAAGCTACTGAGTTCCTGCTTCCCCACACGGGAGGTCCCGGTTCGATCCCCGGTGCCTTCTAAAAACAAAAGCAAACAACAAGCAAACAAATGAAACAACCTACTCAGGGGAGCCAAGGTAGCTCTGAGGTTGAGCGCCGGCTTCCCACATACAAGGTCCAGGGTTCAATCCCCAGTCCCGGTAACTCAAAAAAAGGGGGGTGGTGGTGCTGCTGAAACAATCTACGGGGAGTGAAGGGCACTGGGTGTCCTGTGCAACTTTAGGGACCTGCAGTTGTATAGGGAGCTCTTCCCAAGGTTCCAGGAAGACAAAAGCCGTCAATTACTTACAGACATCGCCAGGCTGGACTTACTTATTTGTAGTAACAAACCTGGCCCCCACTTGCAGAGGGACAGTCCAAGGAGAATGGTTGGTGTCCTCCGCGCTTCCTCCTCGATGCATTTTACATTGCAGAGGTTCCTGCCGGCCGTGCTTCCCTCTATCTGTAAGGCTTCTCCGGCAGCTCCCTCCTTTACCGAGGAGCGCACACTCAGAGGCCGGCTCGGCTCCAGCCTCCCCCAGAGTTCAGAGGTGGGAGGCTGGCAGTGGATAAAGGCCGCTCAAACTTTCCAGGCGCTCCATCTCCGTTATCTTTGAGGGGGCTCGCCTTTTAATTTGCTTCTCGGGCAGCCCTGCTAATGAATAGGACCCAGCTGAAGGGCTGTCTGAGAAACAATAGCTGCTCGGCTTCATCAGCCAATTTGTCTCCGGCGCCGTTTGTTATGAATCCTGTGAGCCCATTAACCCCTGAACCTGGGAGATGCTATCTCCCTCAGGATGAATTACCTTTATTTCCAGACACGTGTTTGCTCATTTAGCACCCTATTCATAAAAGCAGCCTTATTTGGGTGCTGTTTCCCAGAAGTGGAGGGGAAGTGCCTGCCCCCGTCATAGAAGTCCATATGTGTGGAGGGACCGACTCGGGGTTCAGGGAGAGCAGATGGCCGTGCCAGAGAGTGACAGCTGACATTTACTGAGCAGTTCCTAAGACAGGAATGCAGCCGCGTGTGTGCTTTTTCTTACACCGTCATTTAATCCTCGTCATAACCTGGGGTCCTGGGTGGAATCGTGAACCCTGTTTTGCACACGGGGAGTCTGAAGCATAAAGGTGTTAATGAATTGCCCGGGAGCACCCAGCTCGGAGGTGGGAGAGCTGGGATTTGAATGCAGGTGTCTGTTTATTTTCAACCCTC
The DNA here is from genome assembly GCF_030445035.2 of Dasypus novemcinctus. Classification (NCBI taxonomy): domain Eukaryota; kingdom Metazoa; phylum Chordata; class Mammalia; order Cingulata; family Dasypodidae; genus Dasypus; species Dasypus novemcinctus. The sequence continues at coordinate 33,815,567 of NC_080698.1, forward strand.
GCTCTCACCAGTAGGTAGAGTTCCTCACCTTGACCTCCTTTCCCTTGGATAGGGGTGGGGGTGGGGGGTCATTTGAATCACGGGAAGAAAGGGTTCATTGACCTCTAACGACCCTAACCAATGAATTTTACTTTCAGAAAAGATATTTGTCTGCAAAAGTGCCACATCTGACTATTTTGAATTTGAATGCTTATTTTAATCCTGAGGTTTATTTTTAGTTACACATGCTGCCTTATTCATGTGGGTAAAGGGACAGAAAATTGTACTTAATATTTCCCAGCTCTGTCACCATTCAGCTTGAACTGAGATCTACCCATACATACCCTTGAAAAGAAAGGATGTGACCAGGACTCCTGCCCAGTTTTGGGTATTTCTCACACTGTAAACCCTGGAAGATAGAAGTGATTCATCTCCTCCCAAAATTAGATTTCTGATTGCCATCTGTAACAGTTAGGGGTTGTGTTAGCATGCATATAAGAAAACTAAGAAACTAGAGTATAAAGTGTTCTCTTATGTAAGGGCTTATTCTTTTTTTTTTTTTTTTCACTTTTTATTTGGAAATACCTAAAACGGAAAGTTTCAAAAATAATACAGAAACAATACAAAGGGTGTGGAGGTGACTCAAGTGGTTGAGTGCCTCTCTCCACATGCGAGGTCCCAGGTTCGATTCCAAGTGCCTCCTAAAGAGAGGATGAGCAGACACAGAGAGCAGAGAGTGAGTGTAGACAACGAGGTGGAGGGAATAAATAATTAAATCTTAAAAAAAAAAAAAAGAAACAATACATAGAATTCCAACGTACCCCCACTCAGATACCTAGATCTACCAGCTCTTAGCGTTTTGCCACATTTGCTATATCATTCTATTATCTATCTATCAATCTATCTATCTAAATATTTGAGAGTAGGTTGCATACATCATGTTCCTCTAACACTTAACACTTCAATATACATTTTATAAGAATAAGGACTTATGTAACCACCTTAAGGACAACCACTGAGTTCAGGACATTATTTGATATAGATATAGAGCTTACACTCTATATTCCAATATTTTCAATTGTCACAATAATGGCCTTTTGGGCCTTTTCTCCCCCAATATTAGATCCAGTCCAGGATCACTTATTGCCTTAAGTTGTTATTGGCTCTTTAGGCTCTCTCTCTTCCATTTTTTTTTAAATTGTGGAAATATAAATAACATGAAATTTCCCATCTCAAATACTCCCAAGCATTCAACTCAGTGGGATTCATCTCACTCACAATGTTGTGCCACCCTTAGTACCATCCAATACCAGAAGGAAACCCTGTGCCATTTATGGATTAATTCCCCTTCATCCTCCTTCCCTACCCAGGTAAACTCTACTCTACTTTCTGTCTCCGTGAATTTGCATATTCTAGCTATGCAGTACCACTCATACAGATACTGTATGAGTGGAATCATACAGTATCTTTCCCTTTGCGTCAGATGTATTTCACTCGACATGGCTTCAAGATTCATACACATTGTAGATGTATCAGAACTTCATCCCTTTATAGGAATGAATAATATCCACATTTGTTTATCCATATATCTGTTGATGGACTCTTGAGTTGCCTCATCTTTTGATGATTGTGAATAATGATATGAACATTGATGCACAAACATCAATTCAATACCTCTTGATTCTATTCCATTGGTTTATATGTCTGTCCTTGTACCACTTCCACACTATTTTGTTTATAGCAATATTGTAATAACTTTTGAAATCTGAAAGTTGGAAGTTTAAGTCTCCCAACTTCATGCTCCTTTTTCAAGACTATTTTGGCTCTTTGGGAACACTAGCTCTTCCATATATATTTGATGATTAGCTTTTCTATTTCTGTAAAAAAGACTGTTGGAACTTTGGGATTGTGTTGAATCTGTAAATTGTTTGGGGTAATATTGACATCCTGATGATATTAAGTCTTCCAATCCACAAACATGGATGTTTTTCCATTTGTTTAGGTCTTCTTTCATTTTTTTCAGTAATAATTTGTAGTTTCAATGTACAAGTCCTTTACATCCTTGGTTAAATTTATTTCTAGATATTTGATTCTTTTTGTTACTATTGTGAATGGAATTTTTTTTCAATTTCCTTTTTGGATTGTTCATTGCCAATATATAGAAACACCCCTGATTTTTGTGTACTGATAATGTACCTTGCCATTTTGCTGAATTCATTTATTAGCTTTAGTAGCTTTCTTATAGATTTTTCAGTATTTTCTACATAGAGTTTTGTCATCTGTGGATAGGGTTCGTTTTATTTCTTCCTTTCCAATTTGATGTCTTTTATTTCTTTTTCTTGCCTAATTGCTCTGGCTAACACTTCCAGTACAATGTTGAATAGCAGTGGTGAAAGCAGAAATCTGTGTCTTTTTTCTGATCTTAGGAGGAAAGCTTTCAATCTTTCATTGTTGAGTGATGTTAACTGTAGGTTTTACATATATGCCCATTATCATGTTGAGGAAGTTCCCTTTTATTCCTAGTTTTCTGAGTGTTTTTATCAAGAAATTGTGTTGGATTTTGTCAAATGTCTTCTCAGCATCAATTGAGGTGATCATGTGCTTTTCCTCCTTTATTCTATTAATGTGATGTATTACATTGATTTATTATCTTGTGATGAATGACATTTGTATTTCTAAAATAAATCCCACTTAATCATGCTTCAAAATCCTTTTAATGTGCTGTTAGATTGAATTTGCTGATATTTTGTTGAGAATTTTTGAATCTGTGTCTATGAGGGATATTGGTCTCTAATTTTCTTTTCTTGTGATATGATGCTGTCCTCAGAATGAACTAGGAAGTGCTCTCTTCTCTTCAGTTATTTTGGAAGAGTTTGAGCAGGATTGGTATTACTTCTTCTGTGAATGTTTGGTAAAATTCACCAGTGAAGTCATCTGGTCCAGGGTTTTTCTTCATTGGGAGATTTTTGATTGCTGATTCAATCTCTTTACTTGTTATTTGTCTGTTGAGATCTTATATTTCTTCTTGAGTCAGTTTATGTACTTTTTATGTTTCTAGGAATTTGTCAATTTTATCTAGGTTGTCTATTTTATTGGCATAAAATTGGTCATATATCATCTTAAAATCCTGTTTATTTCTATGTTAGTAGTAATGTCCCTTTTCATTTCTGATATTATTTGCATCCTCTCTTTTTAAAATTTCGACAGTCTAGCTAATGGTTTGCCAATCTGATCTTTTCAAAGAACCATCTTTTGGTTTGTTGATTCTTGCTATTGTGTTTCTATTTTTTATTTCCTTTATGTTTACTCTAATCTTTATTATTTCCTTCCTTCTGATCACCTTGGGTTGAGTTTGTTCTTTTTCTAGTTACTCCAGGTGTAAAGTTTTACAATCTTGCTTCTTTTTTTAATGTGAGAATTTAGAGCTATAAATTTCCCTCTGAGCACTGCCTTTTGCTGCATACCATAAGTTTTGTGGTTTTTATTTTCATTCATCTTAAGAGATTCCCTAATTTTCCTTCTGATTTCTCCTCTCATCCACTGATTGTTTGAGTGAATTATTTAATTTCTACATATTTGTGAATTTACCAGTTCTCCCACTGTTTTTTTTTATTTCTAGCTCTATTCCATTGTGGTCAGAGGAGATAGCTTTGTATGATTTCAATCTATTTAAATTTATTGAGACTTGTTTTGTGTCTAACAGATGATCTGTCCTTTAAAATGATCCATGTGCACTTGAGGAAAAAAGTGAAATGTTTTATATATATATATCTATATCTGTTAAGTCTGGTTGTATTATTCAAGTCCTTTATGTCGTCATTGCTCTTCTGTCAGATGGTTCTATCCATTATTGGAGGTGGTGCATTGAAGTATCTTACTACTAATGTAGAATGATCTATATCTCCCTTCACACCTGTCAATGTTTGCCTTATATATGTTTGGGCTTTGTTGTTAGGTGCATACCTGTTTATAATCAGTATAGCTTTTTGATTAATTGAAACTTTTATAAAAATAAAGTGTTCTTCTTTGTCCCTCGTAAGAGTTTTTAACTTAAAATATATTTTGTCTGTATAGTAACTATTTGCACAGAACATTTTCCCCATTCTTTCACTTTCAACCTAATTGTCTCTTTGAATTTAAGGTGAGTCTCTTGTGGATCATGCTTTATTATCCATTCTGCAAATCTTTGCCCTTTGGAGAGTTAACCCATTTACATTTAAAATAATTATTTATAATTCAGGACTTATGTCTGCCATTTTACTACTTGTTTTTTGTAAGTCTTATACCTTTTTTTGTTACTCAATTTTTCCATTACCATCTACTTTTGCATTTAGTTGACTTTTTCTGGTGTACCCTTTAGAATCCCTGCTCAATTCCTTCTGTGCATTCTTCTCAGATATTATTTTTGTGGTTACCAAGGAGCTTAAATTTAACAATGTGTATCTATAACAATCTCATTTGATTTGATACCAACTTAACTTCAATAGTAATACATAGACTTTGTTTCTGTACCCCCACTGTTATGTTGTTCTTGTCACAAATGCTATCTTTATACCTTCTGTGTCCCCAAATGTTACCTTTTATGCATTTATATGTTAGATCCTATAAAAAGTAAACTGCAAGTTACAAATAAAGAACACAATAGTTCTGGCATTTATATTCATCCACATTGTTACCTTTACTGGAGTTCTTTGTTTTGGCAAGAGGCTTTGATCTATTTTGTAGGGTCCTGTCCCTTCTTTTTAATCTGATGAACTTCTTAAGCATTTCTTGTAGGGCCGTTCCATGATAACAAACTCCCTCAATTTTTTTCTATCTGGGTAGGTCTTAATCTCTTCCTTATTTTTTCAAAAAGTTTTTTATTTTGAAATAATTTAAAGCTTACAGGACTTTTGCAAAAATAATACAAACACCATACAAACAAATCCAACATAACCTTACCCCTCAGATACTCAGGTCCATGAATTTTAACATTTTGCCACCTTTGTCATATCATTTTATCTATCCATCTAGCAATCTTTTTTTTTTTTTTTTAACATTTTAGGGTAGGTTGTACAAATCATACTCCTTGAATACACAATAATTTCATGTACATTTCCCAAGAACAAGGATATTTGATTATGTAATCACCTTAAGTACAGTTATCAAGTTCAAGAAATTTAACATTGATATAAAACTTAGTCTATATCCCAATTTTTTCTTGTGCCCCAGTAATGTCCTTTTGAGCCTTGTCTCCTCCATTCTTATACCCCATCCAAGGATCATATATTACATTTAATGGTCATTATCTCTTTAGTTTCTCTTTATTTTTTTTTTAATTGTGGAAGCATATATACAACATAAATCTTCCCATCCCAACCCTCCTCAAGCATACCATTTGGTAGGATTAATCAAATTCCATGTTGAAATACCCTCACTACCATCCATTACTAGACCTTTCCCTTCATACCAAACAGAAAAGTTACACTCAGTTTGTATTAACTTCCCATGGCCCCTGCCCTCCACTTCTGGGGAGACCTGCACTCTACTTTCTGTCTCTGAGTTTGCATATTTTCTGATATTTTCTTTGTGGTTGCCATGGGACTTAAATTTAACATCCTAAATATATAACAATCTTATTTGGTTTGATACCAACTTAACTTTAATAGCATACATCAACTATTCCTGTATACCTCTGTCCCATCACCTTGGTGTAGTTCTTACCATAAATTACATATCTGTACATTATGAATACAAAATCATTGCTTTATCATTGCATTTTATGCATTTGTCTTTTAGACCCTGTAGAAAGTAAAAACTGGAGTTGCAAATAAAAAAATACAAAGCAAAAAACATGACTTTTATATGTACAGTGTTATTATCTTTGCCAGAAATCTTTATTTCTTCATATGCCTTTCATCAATTATTTAGTTTACTTTTCTTTCAACCTGCAATTTTTTAAAGGTACTTTTGCCAGGTATAGAATTCTTGGTTGGCAAGAATTTTTATTATCAGCACTTTAAATATGTCATCCTACTGCCTTCCTTCTTCCATGGTTTTGGGCAAGAAATCAGCATTTAATCTTACCAAGGTTCCTGTGTACATGATGCATCATTCTCTCTTCCTGCTTTCAGGATTCTCTTTGTCTTTAGCATTGGACAGTTTGATTATAATGTGTCTCCGTGTGAGTCTATATGAGTTCATCCTATTTGGAATTCATTGAGCATCTTGGATGTGTGTGTTCCTGTCTTCAGCCATTGTTTCTTTGGTTAATCTCTCTGCCCCTTTCTTTCATTTTTCTCCTTCTGGGACTCCCACAATATATGTATTGGTAGCATGATAGTGTACAACAGATCTCTTGAGCTCTGTTCACTTTTCTGCATTCTTTTTTTTCCTTCTCCCTATACTAAATGATTTCTATTGTCTTATCTTCAAATTCCTGTATTCTTTCTTTTGCCTGTTCCAACCTGCTGCTGAACCCCTCTATGGAATTTTTCATTTCAGTTACTGTGGTCTTCATCTCCATTATTTCTGTTTGGTTCCTTTATATGATTTCTAGTTCTTTACTGATTCTCTTTTTGTTTCTCTATCATTTTGCTGATTTCCTTTAGTTCTTTTTCCATGTTTTCTTTTAGTTCTTTGAGCATATTTAAGATAATTTTAAAAAGGTCTTTATCTGATATGACCAAAATCTGGTCTTCCTCATTAATGGTTTCTAATGTTTTCTCTTACTCATGTACTATTTATTTGTCTGCCTGGTAATCTCTTGTTCCACACTAGACATTTTAATATTTTAATGTGTTATCTCTGGAATTTAGACACTGAGGTGTCAGCTCCTTGAGCTTGACTCCAACTATTGTTGTGACAAATTTCCTTGACTGCCAGGCATTAACAAAAAGTGAAATATAAAGAAAAAAGTGAAGACTTGCCCCAGTCTTTGCAGATTACCCTGTGCAAGGGGTGTCCTTCGGGACAGTGTTCCTTACAGTGTGTCTAAAGACTCGCCCAAGGCAAAAGCATAGGGCCCACCCCAGGTTTTTCTACACAGGAATCTTCTCCTGGGAGCGCATGTTGGTCTTAGGAATTCCCCCATCCACACGGATTGGAATGGCCCCCGTATCCCAGTAAGTAGTCTCTCCGCCCAGGCCTAAGTGCCACATTGAACTTTTCAAATTCGGCAATCCTTTGCCCCAGGTAGCTGCAACTTGACCACTCTACCACAGCATGCCAGCTGCCCTTTGTGTTGTACAGGGCAAGCTCTGGGACAGCAAGCCTTGACAAGTATCCTTATGCAGTCTGTCAGGCTGCCACCAGACAAACTGGCACAGACATGTATGGCCCCAATATGTGCACAAAGGCTACTCTGCTTCCCCCAGAACTGGGACCCAGGACCTATACTGAGAGTGTGGACTGGCTCTGCATTGAGCCACAGGATTTTCCTAACAGTTTTAAGTTGCCTTTTTCTTGATTTATTGCTTGTGTAGTTACTGTAACCCCTTGATTGTTTTCTGGAGCTCTAAGAAAAATGGTTCTGCTTGTTTTTGCTTGCTGTTTAAAGCTTCTGTGGGGAGACAGAATCCTGGAGAGTCTCACTCTGTCATCTTAGTGATGTCACTCTGCAAAAGTTTACGTTCTTGGCACATTAGAATTCCCAGGAAAGCTTTTAAAAATCTTGGTGCCATGGTTGTATCCCAAAAAAAACAATTAAATAAGAATCTTTGGGGTAACACCCAGACATCAATACTTTTCAAAGCTCTCAGGTCATTCCAATGTACAGCCATGGTTTAGAATCAGTACTCTAGCATAAAGGAAATCCTAATGTGGGCATTCCAGTGTTGAGAAGGTGGCCCCACAAAGCCAACCCAGGTTTCCTTCTATCTTTCTACACTTCCATCCGCAACAACTGGCACTCATTCAAGGTCACCATATAGTCTAAGAAGGCCACTGAAGTTCCAGCCATCATGTCTGTATTCCAGGAAGGAGAAAGGGAGGGAAGGATCAAACAATATAACACCTAGCTGAAGTGATACCCCTTCCAGAAGTTCCATCAACACTTCTGTTTATCTCAATAGCCAAACCATGGTCACCCAGAAATACGAAAGAGGCTGGGAAGTGGTCTCTTAGCTGGGTGCATTGCCACCCCAAACAAAATCCAGTTTCTATGACCAAGGAAGAAGGGAAGATACTATAGTAAATGGCAACCATCAGTCTCTTGCCCCCATGCCCTAATGAAAATGAAAGATGCTGGGAGAGGGTGGGAGAATGGGAACGAGAGAATAATATAAGGAGTCAGGAACTTCTAAGAGAGAACACTTAATAAATTAGGAAATTAAACTCGGGAAAGTGAGTATCATACGTCAGGGTGCGCCAGGAACAGAAGACAGCAGTCCTGAAATGGGTTTCCGTGGGACCCCCTAGGGTACTCAGCTCACCTCTCAACGTCTCAGTTGCTATTCAAGAGGCGCCTGAGCAGAGTCCAGCTGTTGGAAGACCAGCTTATCCACCAGCATGGCCTGGGGGTGAGAAATGTGTGTGCACAGAAGCCCCTGGACAAGCAGCACATCTCAGACTAGCAGCATGTTTTTTCTGGCTTTCCCACATGCCGTGAAGTAGCTTTGCAGCAGGTCTTTTCTGGGCCACAGAAGGAAGGCATGGTAAAAGCTGGAGAAATCTGAGATGAGCAGACCCTGGGCACTGCCTGGCAAGGTGGATCGGTAGCCTGGTTTCATTTAGTGAGCAAATATTTGAGGACCTTCCACACACCGTGTGCTGATGGTAGTGGTGAAAGACAGCTGGGGACCCAGAGCTTACATTCCCGAGGGAGACTGCGAGCAATAAACGAGCCCACAAATAAGATCATTTCCAATGAGGTAACGAGGAAGAACTGGGCAGCATTAGATAGGAGTCTGGGGAGGAAATGTTTGATTTAAGAGCTGAGTGATGAGAAGGGCCCAGCCACGGGGACATCCCTGGAAAGAACGCTCCTGGCATAAGAGCAGAGGAATGAGAGTGAGGTACAGCAAGGAGAGCAGTGATTCCCCGCATTGTGGGCAAGAGGGAGAGCAGCGAGAGATGAGGTCGGAGGGGACGGGAGCCAGATAACGGAGGGCGTGGAGCCAAAAGTGAAAGGCTGAGGATTTTCTTTCAATGGCAATTTTAAGGCAGAGAGATAGCATGGGAGGATGGGGAGGATGTTTTTAAAGACTGCTTGGCTGCCGTGAAGTTCGTGCCGGATAGGGAGTGGCCAGGGTAGAAGGAGGGAGGCCAGTTCGGAGGCTGTTGCCCTGGTCTGGACAAGACATACTGGTGACTTAGACTACTACAGGGGTTGGCAAACCCTGCCTTCAGGCTGCTGTTTTTGAAAATAAAGTTTTATTGGAACACAGCCATGGTCACTCTTTCACATATTGTCTATGGTTTGTTTTTGCACTAAAGGCAAGTTCGAGTCATTGTGACAGAGGCCAAGCGGCCTGCAAAGTTAAAAATATTTCCTCTCTGGCCCTTTATGGGAAAAGTTCGCTGGTCCCTGAACTGCACAAGATTGGGGTGGGTGGAAAGTAAAGGAGGAATTTGGGGTGTATTTTCGAGGTAGAGCCAGCAGGATTTATTGGTAGATCAGATATAGTGGAAAGGGAAAGAAAAGGGATTCATGGGAAGTGGATGTGACTCAAGTGATAAGGCCTCCATCTACCATATGGGAGGACCCAGGTTCTATCCCTGGGGCCTCCTGGTGAAAAAGAGAAAGCATGCCTGCGAGGTGAACCAGTGCCCACGCAGTGAGCCAGCACCCGAGCAGTGAGCCAGTGCCCACAGTAAGACGATGATGCAACAAAAAGAGAGACAAAAGGGACAGTCAAGGTGAAGCACAGCAGAGACCAGGAACTGAGGTGGTGCAATTGACAGGGAACCTCTCTCCACCTCAGAGGTCTGCAGGATCAAATCCCTCTGAATCCTAGAGGAGAAAGATGAGAAAAGAGAAGACAAAAAAAAGAGAAATGAATACAGAAGATCACACAGCGAGTGGACAAAGACAGTGGAGCAGGGGTGGGGTGGGGGTGGGGAAAAAATTTTTTAAAAAAAAGGATTCACATTCTAGGCTTTTGGCTTGAGGAGCTAGGGATGGTGATGCCATTTCCTGAAATGAAAAGATCAGGTTTGGGAAGAAAAACCAAGACTTCTTTTCTGGAGATGCTGTTTTGAGATGCCTAATCAGACACTGACAAGCAGGGCAGAGAACTCTCTCCTGTACACGCGTCCACCCAGATTCCTGTGCCACAGTCAGGAAGTCGCTGTATAGGGGAGCCAGCCTTCTTATTCATGGCCCCTGGGAGAGTCAGAACCACGGGCTCAGACACTGAGACGTTCTTATACCTGTAGTCCCGCTAGGCTCGGAAAGACCAAGAGAGCAAAAAGTCCTAATGGGCATCTGGCTTCAAATTGGCCAAAGGATTAAGCAATGACTAGGTGGCATTAATACCACTTCACTAATTAGTAAAATTAGTGCCAGCGTTATATTATGCTTCTACTGGCATGAATTGAGAGACTTTGGGCTCCCTTTGCAACCCCGAAGCGGCTGCTCTCTCTGAGCTGGAAGTCCCCACATAACCATTCCCATCTTCGGATGACATCGCAAGAGTCACAGGTGAGGCAGTGTTGTCATTCACCCTTCCAGACACCCCGGCACAGTCTCTTATGCAAGTTGGAGGCCTCAGAATTATCCTCTACTCCCTCTCTCGCTCCTTTGAGATGTCTCCCAAATCATCAGCTCTCATCCTTCTGGCTTAAACTGAAGCAACAGCTGCCCAACTGGTCACCCATCACAGCTGTCCACGGGGGCTCCCAGGGGGACCGTCCTAGAACACACATCCCGTTGTAATGGACAGTGGTGGTTTTGTCTGCCAAGAACAGCAGCTCCCTCCTGCAGGGGAGCCGCTCGGCCCCTCTCTCCCCAGCATGGGCTTTTGATGGGGCTGCTGATGGCAGCCCTCTGCCCCCCGCCCCCTGGCCACCAGTGGGCAGATGCCCTGGCGTGGGACAATCAGAGATTCCCTGCTTTCCCAGCCCTAGAGCCTCAGCTAGCACGGGAAGCTGGGGGCTTCCCCCCAAGATCATCATTTCAGGGCGTTGAGCTGACAGCTCAGAGGTAAGTAGCCAGCGGGGGAGAAAAGGGGCTCCTGGCAGAGGACACAGCCCATTCAGAGGCCTGGTGTGGGGAGGGTCCAGAGAGCATGCCCAGGACTCACGGCAGCCCCGCTGGAGAGAGGACGAAGAGAGCAGGGGGAGCAGGTGGCAAGCCGGGTAGCATCTTAGCAGCAGCAGCAGTACTGCAGCAGACATTTGTGCAGTGCCCCAGTGCTGGGCACTGGTCTAACCACTTTACATATATTAACGCACTTGAACCTACAGTAACCCAGCGAGGGAGACATCTGTATCCCAATTTTACATCGGAGGACAGTAAGACAAGCAGAGGTGGCATGACTTTTCTGAGGTCACATGCCAGTGTGTGAGAAGGGACAGCGAGAAAGACAGAAAGGAGAAAAATGAGGCAAATGGTGACAAATCAAACAGATTGGCCACTAGCTGCAAGCACACACCCCCCAATCCTGGGTGGTGGGGCTGCTGGGGGTGAAAAGCTGTTTTGGCTAAAAGAGCTCCCCGCTGAGCCCACCAGCCCCACGGTGGCCACGGAACACGTGGAACTCATGCAGAGCTCCTCCCGGCTGGTCCTGGGCGAGGCGGGCTCCAGACGCTTTGACCCCTAAGGCCTCTGCAGAACCAAGTCAGCTCCGCAATGAGCTCTCAATCAATGTCGCCTGGAGGGAAGTGTGCCCACTGCCGCGGTGCCCTCACTGGTAACTGGAGCCTCGGCCCCGGGGCTCACTCTGCCCCCTGCGTGGAGCCGATTCCTGGATTGGCTTCCTGTCCCTTCTGCTGCTTTTCCGCATGGCTGGATTTATTTCCAAAACAATTTATAGTTACATTAAATATTAAAGGCACTTTGCAGGTGGTGTTTACTGTTTGAAAAGTTAACACATGTATGTTGTGCCATATAAAACGGCAAAACCAATTTGGAGCACTTGATGGCTGGGCCGGGCGATCGCGACATGACAGCTATTCCCATGTTTTTCTGCAGCAGCTTCTTCGGGGCAGCTTGGTGGGTGACTTAGCAGGAGGGTCACCGGGGGGCTGGGCTGAGTGCGGGGCCGTGGATGGAAAGGCCTTTGTTAGCCTCTGCATTTCCACAGTAGCCGTTTACAAAGCTTAGGGGTCTACGGCCAAACAATGCCCAGGGAAGCATGGGGGCATGTTTTATTACGGTCATATTATAAAACTTTATTACGGGGCTGCCTCCTGTGCCTGGTCCTGTGATGATTCCTCTACATTCATATATGACAAACCCCTTCGTTCCTCCTACCCACAAATATTTATGGAGTACCCACCATGTGCCACGTGCCTGCTCTCCTGGGGGCCTCCATGCTGGTAGGGAGTACAGACAAAAAGCAGGTCAACAAATTCAGAAGTTAGTTACTTACTTCTGGCACTAGGATGAAATAATGTGTAGTGATTTGGAGTAATGGGGGATGGGGCAGGGTCAGGGAGGGAAGGCCTCTCCAAGAAGGTATCATTTAAGCTGAAGTCTAAAAAATAGCAGGGTTGACCAAGGGGAGAGCCAGAGGACAGGCAGTTCAAGCAGAAGGGACAGTAAGTGCAAAGGCCCTGGGGCAGAAAAGAACTTGGCACAGTCTAGAACTGTCAGGAGGCCAAATGCAAAGACCCACAGTGGAGGAAATGACTGGTAGAGGAAATGATCGGGTGAAAGGATTAGCATTTCTCAGGTTGTCCTGGATTTCCCATGGGTAGAGGATATGTCTCCACCCCCCTGCACAGGACGGTCCTGTCACTCTATTCATGTGGGCACAGATGCACGGGATTGCGCCAAGCCTGAGTGAGGCCCAGCCAATTAGGCCACCATGCAGTGCTTTAAGTGCCTCCCGTCCCTTTAACACCCCACACCCCCCCACACTTTATACTGCTCTCACCTGCGGAAGTGTCTCTACAAGTCTTGGGGGAAGTGATGGGGAGATAGACAAGATGCAGAAGTGCCCCCCTGGGCCCGTCCAAAATGGGCTCCGACAGCCACGGGCAGAGCCCCCTTTAATTAGGTCCTCAACCCACACTCTTCTCACCACCGGTTTCAAAAGCACCCGTGGGCGGAGTGGGGTGACCAGACAGAGCAGGCTCCAGGTAGTTCAGGCCAAACAAGACCGAACACCTCCCCCTCCTTCCAGAAGAGACAGGACGGGACAGGAGAGTCTGCCGGCTCTGGAAACCTCAGGCTACTGTGGCATCTGCATGGTACCACCAGGGGTGGCCCTCCCACCACCACAGAGGCAGGGAGAGCTGGCTGTACTCTCGCAGAAGCTCCCTCCTCCCGGCCCCACTGAGCCCAGATGATTGGAATTTACTCACTGGGTTGCTGTTTGGGGCCTGTGGTCAGGTGGTAAGGTCATCATTCAGCTGTGGTTCTCCTAACACCTGCATCAAAGTCCCCTGGAGAGCTTAAAGAAATGCAGGTTTCTGGGCTCTGCCCCTGACTCTAGGAATCTGTGCTGTCGTGGCCTCCTGCAGGGGGAGTGGAGAGAGGCCCGTTTCTCAGATAGATAAGCAGGCACTGAGACCAGAATGGAGGTTTCTCTCATATATCTTTTTTTTCTAAAATGGAAATATCTTCTTTTTTTATTTCTGATAGCATGAGGTCAATGTAAAAACTGCACTGAATACAGAAGTAAAAAGGGCATATTACATGGGTAATGTCATATGCCCTTCTTCGAGTAAATTCTTCATTGGTTTGATGTACATTCTTCTAGGGCAGCAGTTCTCAATGTGTGCTTCATGGAACCTGGAAATCTTGAGACCTGTTCAGAGAATCCTCAAGTCAAAACTAGTTTCATCGTCACATTAAGACATCATTTGCCTTTCCACTGCGCTGATATTTGTGCTGATGGTGCAAAAAACAATGGTAGGTAAAACTGCTGGCCCCTTAGCACAAATCAAGATAGTAGCAACAGGGAAGCAGACTTGGCCCAGTGGTTAGGGCATCCATCTACCACACAGGAGGTCCACGGTTCAAACCCCTGGCCTTCTTGACCCATGTGGAGCTGGCCCACGTGCAGTGCTGATGTGTGTAAGGAGTGCCCTGCCACACAGGGGTGTCCCTGTGTAGGGGAGCCCCACGCGCAAGGAGTGCACCCCGTAAGGAGAGCTGCCCAGCATGAAAGAAAGTGCAGCCTGCCCAGGAATGGCGCCGCACACAAGGAGAGCTAACACAATAAGATGATGTAACAAAAAGAAACACAGATTCCCGTGCCGCTGACAACAACAGAAGTGGACAAAGAAGAACACACAGCAAATAGACACAGAGAACAGACAACTGGGGCGGGCAGGGAAAGGGGAGAGAAATAAATAAAATAAATAAATCTTTTAAAAAAAGAGATAGTAGCACCAGTTTTATCAATAGTCATTGTAGTCTTCATTACCAAGCACTTGTAGTTAAATAAAACTGGATTTTTTTAGTGTCCTTGATGAAGCAATGCTAATTATTCATTTTATTAAATCTCATCCTTGATTACACAACTTTTCAATATTCTTTGTGATGAAATGAGAAGTACACATAAAAGACTTTTGTTGCATATTGTTGTATCCTAGTTGTTTCAAAGAAAAGCATCTGTGCAATTATTTGGGTTGCCAGCTGAAGTAGCCACATTTTTTAATGGAACACCATTTTTACTTGAAAGTATGACGGTTATATATCTTTGGGAATTTTGTAGACAATTTCTTTTAAAATTAACAAAGTGGGTCTGTCTTTTCAAGGAGAGCAACTGACTGTATTTGTTGCCAGTGAAAATTTTGAACTTTCAAGAAAATATTAGAATTTTTAAAAACATTTATCCTCCATTGTGAACTTGACATCTTTCCAAAGCTTAAAGATTCTTCTGATTGTTATTAACAAATATGACCTTTTGGTATTGTCTAATGAAATGTACCAACATTTGAAAGATCTGCGTATCTCATTGGAGCTATATTTTCCAGGTGATTGATGGCATGATCTTACAAAATCATACATGGGTAAAAGATCTATTTAAAACACAACATTGACAATTGATTTTTAACATAAAAGGGTATATTTGACATCACAACTAACCTTTTTAAAAGACTATAACTTACTGAATTTGATACTAGGTAGTATCGGAGAAGAATATCCACTTATATGAAAAGGCTATTAAAATTCCTCCTCCTTTTCCAATAGTGTGAAGCTCGATTTCTTCAAATATGTCAACCAAACAACATACCACAACAGATTGAGTGCAGAGCAGATATGAGAACCAATCTTCAATTAAGACGGGCATTTATAAAGGTTTACAAAAATGTAAAACAATGGAACTCTTTTCACTAAATATTTTTGTTTTAGAAAATATAGTTTTCATAAAAATATGACACATATTTTAATAAGTAAGGGCTTATTATTTTAATTAATTTTAAATCCACATAAAAACTCTTTGCTGTTCTGTAGTTTTAAGGGAATACAACTCTAAGACCAAAATTTGAGAACCTGTATTTTAAATTATTTGATGCATAAACTCACTTTTTCACTTAAAAATATTTCAGGACTTCCTTTCACTTCAAATATAATATCTAATAAAACAAATTATAGAATGAGGGTATTTATTGAAGGCTTATAATGTGCCCAGTAGTTTGCATACCTCAACCCATTACAGTAATTCTTCACAAAAACAAAAATCTGTAGGAGGTAAACACTATTTTCCCCATCCTACAGATGAAGAAACGGGGGCACAGAGACATTAAGTTGCCCAAAGAGACACAGCTAATTGGGTGAGCAAATTTTGAACCTAAAGCCTGCAGGTGTCAAAGTAGTAAAAATATGGAGGTTCCCAGATCTCTTGAATAAAGGCACAGTGAGTAGTTATAAATGACTAGAGTTATATATAGTGCTTTGGTTAGAAATAACTACAACATAAATGTGATGACTTGATTGATGTTCTTGTGAATCGCCTATCACAAGTAATGTGTGGTCTTGGTACACCTGTCGTGTCTTTATGCAGCCCTCCTGGTAGCACCTGAAAAGCCCCAAAGACAAGGCCTTCTGCCTGCACACTAATTCCACATACTCAGTGAAAGTCAGACTGTGAGGGCCGCCTTCCCTCACCCCACCCACACACCAGCTTCTGCCTTTTTATATGTTCTCCCACGATCCCCTACTTTTCTTTTGGGCCATTTATCACAATCTGTAGTTGCCTATTTCAAGTCTGGATTGCTTAGCCACCCCACCAGACCCCAGGGTCCACGAGAACAGTCATCCTGGCTACGTGCACTCATGCTTGCATCCTCTGAACCTAGGACAGCGCCTGGCACCCAGTAGCTGCTTAATAAACACGCATGGCTGTGAAGCAGACACTCCCAGAGCTCAGCCCCTAACCCCTCCATTCCTTCCCCTTTTATATGCACACCAGCTCTCAGGGGCTCTCACTCCCACCGGCCTGCACCTGCGCCCTTCAGGCTGCAGGAGCCTGCTTTGCCTGCACCAGTAGACAGCTGCAAATGCCTGGAAATTTGGATCTCTCAGGACAGTCCTTAACCAACGGCTGACGGGTGAGAGTAGCAAGGATACACATTCCAGCGCTGTCACCCCTCATCAGGACGCTCTGTCTGGAGCTCCCCTGCAGGATTGTGCCAAAGGAGCCCTCTGTGGGACTTGGCCTGATAGCACGTCCTTCAAGGCTCCTTCCCTTTCCTGTTTCACTCCCCCCACCCCCCATCAGTATTCCCTTGCAACACTTCCTAATAAAACGTGCGAATCCCCCCCTCAGGGTCTGTTTCTGGGGAGCTCAACCTAAGGTAGACTGGGGCAGTGCTTCTGTCACCTCTGCCTCCCCCGGCCTGGTAGACACTTTGTAGCTGTTGAATGGATGAATATCGGGCCTGGTGTTCTGGGGCAAGATTTCCAGAGTGGAAGAGTTAGGAATGAGGACTTTCCAGTCTTGTTCTCTGGAAACCTTGATAACTACGACCTTTGGGAGAAAGTATCACAGTGGTACGCTGGAGCAGGCTAGAACCAGCTGGTGAGAACCGACTGTTAAATAATGAGGAATTTGGCAGGGAAACTCCTGGGAAGTTGGAATGGGCGATGGTGGGAGTTTTTACACCCCAGAAAATTAGCAAATGTTGCAAATCAGGGCTCCCCCACCACCAGGAGCCAAATGACCTCCAATCCATAAAGTACAACACTTCAGTTAAAAAGGAAAAGCCTGGGAAGCAGACTTGGCCCAGTGGTTAGGGCGTCCGTCTACCACATGGGAGGTCTGGGGTTCAAACCCCGGGCCCCCTTGACCCGTGTGGAGCTGGCCCACGCGCAGTGCTGATGAGCGCAAGGAGTGCCCTGCCACGCAGGGGTGTCCCCCATGTAGGGGAGCCCCACGCATAAGGAGTGCGCCCCGTAAGGAGAGCCGCCCAGAGCGAAAGAAACTGCAGCCTGCCCAGGAATGGCACCACACACGGAGAGTTGACGCAGCAAGATGACGCAGCAGAAAGAAACAAAGATTCCCCTGCTGCTGACAACAACAGAAGCGGACAAAAAGAAGAACACACAGCAAATGGACACAGAGAACAGACAACTGGGGCGGGGAGAAGAGAGGGGGAAAGAAATAAATAAAATAAATAAATCTTTTAAAAAATAAAAAATAAATAAAAACCTGTAGAATAAATAAAATATAGTATGATGGTTCAAACTATGAGTTCTGAAGTCTGAGATACCCAGGCTCAATTTTATTGTCGCTCCTTGGCTCTATGATCTTGGGCAAGTTACTTAATTTCTCTGTGCCTGTATTTGCTCATCTGTAAAACATGGATAACACCACTTGTCTCTTGACATAATAAATGTGAGAAGTGCTTATCTCAGTGCCTTGTACATAGAAATAGCCCAGTGAATGAGGACTATTATTACTATTAAGTTAAAAGAACCAGGAAACACAGAAAGGCCTGGAACACGGTCTCAGCCTTCTGCCATGGTGCCCCCATGTCAGTAGACTGCACCTCTTGGGCTGCTCTTTGGTTGTTAGCCCAGCCCTACCAAGTTACCTTGACCAAAAGCTCATGCTCTTAGTAAACTCTTAAGATTAGCTGCTGATCTTACCTCAGAGCTTATCGCATAGAAACCCTAGGGACCAGATCTTTGGTTGACTGGTTCTATGGATACCTCAAAGAGGGAATGGGTGCTGGAACTTGGCCTCTGATGCTTCCTTCAAGAAAGACAAGGAAACAGACTTGGCTCAACTGATAGAGCATCCACCTACCACATGGGAGGTTCATGGTTCAAACCCAGGGCCTCCTGACCTGTGTGGTGAGCTGTCCCACACGCAGTACCGATGCATGCAAGGTGTGCCATGCCACACAGGGGTGTCCCCCACATAGGGGAGCCCCATGTGCAAGGAGTGCGCCCCGTAAGGAGAGCCACCCAGTGCAAAAGAAAGTTCAGCCTGCCCAGGAATGGCGCGACACACACGGAGATCTGACACAGCAAGGTGATTCAACAAAAAGAGACACAGATTCCCGCTGCCGCTGACAAGAATAGAAGTGGACACAGAAAAACACACAGTGAATGGACACAGAGAGCAGACAACTGGGTGGGGGGGGGGGGCGAGGGGAGAGAAATAAATAAAAATAAATCTTAAAAAAAAAGAGAGAGAAGAAAAGACAATTAATTAAAGGCAGACTTGTTATGAGGTAGCCATGCCCCAGTGGCAGGAAGTCACACTGCCCCTGAGACCAAGACACACTCTCCTGGGGTGTTCCAGGAACTCAAATTCATCCCATCAGCCTTGGCACCCACTAAGCATGCAACACATTCATACCCTCAGTTGAATGCAAAGGGTTATCTGAAACTTTGGCAATCCCTGGGTGTCAGTGCCCTGCCCGTGTCCCCTTGGGACTTGCTGTTCTCACCTGATAGCCAATGACCTTACTCATCCACCTGCAACTCTGGCCACAGGTGCACACATGCAGGGCTGGCTAGAGGCACTCACATCTTTATCTCAGGGTCTGCTTCTATGGGAACCCAACCTAAGACAAATAGATACCAATCATTCAACACCTACTATGTTCCACACACAGAATTTGGTGCTTTCCTCTCTGGAATGGTGGTATCGAGGGGATGGACTCAGATAAGCACCAAGATGGGGAACTAAGCTGGTTTGAGAGTGCAAAGCAGGCTGGGATTTCTGGTAAAGAGTTATCATCTGCTCTCCCTGTATGCTTCTTGGGTTTTGATATGCCGTACATATATGGAACGTGTGAATATTCACTGTGAGCATTTTATCAAGACTGAGAATTACAGATTTGCTGGAGAAACCCTGGGGAAGATGGAGCAGACATTTAATGTGGAGTTTCCAGCCTGGCCTTTTCCATTAGTAATAATAAAAGATAGCATTTAGTAAGCTCTTACTCTTTGTCAGTTACCGCAATCAAGGGCACGGTCTCATTCAGTTACCACAACAGGACCATGTGATAGATGCTATTGTATTTCATTTTATGAACAAAGACACTGAGTCTCAGAGAGGTTAAGCTGCTCATCCAAAGACACACAGCTCAGGGGATTGGTGCCATCAGGATTCATTTGAGAGCCTGTGCTCCTGGGCCATTGCCCTCAGCGTGCACTGTCCTGAGGGGTGATTAAGATCTATAGATCCAACCATCCCTCTCCTTCTATCCCCCTGGACTACAGAGTCATCATTCAGTTACTCTCGGGAGCAGCCTCTTTCTGATTTGTTGTGTTTTTGACAAGGTGCCAATATTCATTGTGGCACCTTGCAAAATTCCCCTCCTTCCTCTACCTTTATGTCTTTGCAACATCCCCACGTGTTCATTGCAGGCACATCAGGCGGAGGGGAATGGAAGCCACTGTGAAAAATGAAGAAAGTCCACCATTGCCAGTGGTCTGGGACGCAAAAACCAAGTCACTGTGCTTTAGTTTTCTAACTAAAGGTCATGCATGTCAATCTCAACATTGGCTGTGAAGTTAATACTTTGGCCAAATGACTCAGTCAAGACGGAAACATTATTTTGTTCACACTGACCTCGGCCAACATATCCCAGAGAAAACCCTGCTCGGGGTCAGTAGAACCTTCAAATGAAACAATTGTCTTCCGTCCTCAGCTGAAGCTCCTCCTCACCAAGCTACTCTGATGTCTCTGAACACTGCCCTGCAAAGACCGACCGAAGCAGCCCTTCTCCACCTTCCCCTGGTGTAAATGGATCAACATCCCGCAGGAGGGAGGAGGGATTGAGGGTCGGCCAGCTCAGGAAGGGGCTGGCTGCGCAAGCCTGCCGCACGCAGACTCCCAGAGGAGGCTGGGATGGGAAAGCTCCTGGCAGCTGCCTGAGAGTCTGGGAGACAAGGGTCAGGACGGCTTGGCTTCAACCAGCTGGCTCCGATTACTTGGCTTTCGGCTCTGTGCACTCGCTCCTCCGGCCGGAGCCTAGCCAGGTCAGCCCGACCCGGGGGTGTCACCCCAGAGGACTGTGAAATCGCATGCGCTGTTAACTGGCCACCACTGGCCGGTGCCTGGATCTCGGCTGCTGGGGCTTGAGTTGGCCTGCGCTGGGGCCAGTTCTATTTGCTTGAAAATTATTGTAGGTTTCTGTGGAAAACTGTGGGCTCTGGGCCTTCAAGTCTGTGCATATTCCTCAAGCTTGCACTGCTCTGCTCTGAGTCTTGGGGGTTGGGGGTGGGTGGAGAAGTGTGGGGGGTAGGGGGCAGACGGGAGTAGTGGGGAGGCAGCCCCTTGCTTGTTGGGCTTATCAGGCTATGACATCCCCGTGGCTGGGATTGGCCCCGGGAGCACTAACAGGAGGTTGAGGTGGAAGGAGACACCCCAGGGAATCGTCCCCACTCCCGCAGCCTCAGCCAATGTGGCCCCTGGCAGCTCTGTGTGCTTGGAGGTTCCAGCTTCTGCTGGGCAGGGCTGCTTGGCTCCAGCTCTCCAAGGGTGACCCGACTCCACCTGTTGGGGTTTTTTCTTCCCAATTTTTAAATTTTAAAAATCTTCCTGGATTCCGATACACCTCCTCTCCCTTCCATCCCTCCAGCCCAGGGGTGGTGCTCCTTGCTGATGTTCCTTCATCATCCTCCCTCTGGGTTTTCAGTTCTTCCATCAACTGAGCAAGAAATTCCTGTTTTACATTCTCTCTTTTTAAAAAATACTTAGGATGGCTTTTGTCCTCCTGGTAGAACGTGAACTGATAGAGAAACTGGGAGCATTTCAGTGTTATCAGTGGAAAGGTGCTGCTTTTATGAAAATTAGCATTTTCTTATTTTCATCAAGGGAGAAACGACAAGATTGACAGCTACTTGTGCATACGTGGGCAAACCATGAAACTTCTGCAGGCCTCGCTGTCTTCATGTGTAAAGGCTATCGTTGCAACAATTAACAGTTTTTCTCTTTTACTGTGTTCCTGACACGAGGCTAAGTGGTTCCCAAGCCCTAACTCATTCCATCCTCACAGCAGCCCATGAGGTAATTAGTACCCCCAGCTGCCTGATTCCCACGTCCCTTACTCAGCATCTTTAAAGTTCCTCCCTTCCAGTTATTTGCCAAGTTTATTGGGCATCTACTATGTGTCCAGCACTACAAAGGTACAAAGAACATAGCCGTGAACAAGGCAAACAATGTCCTTAACCTTAGCATACTCGGTTCCATGGCTCCATTACATTCCCAAGACAAGATTCGCAGGCTGAGTGAAGATGTGCTTTTATGTAATAAAAATATTAAAATACTAAAAATGATTTTCTGATTATGAAAACCAAGCATATTTGCATAAAAAGCTCATAGAAGAGTACTGAAAAGTACAGGGAGGAAGTAAATCACTGCACATCTCACTACCTAAGGGGACTTTTATTGATATTTTGATGAAGACCCTTCCAGCAGGGCCAGAACTAGAGTAAGGCAAGTGAGGCACTGGCCATGGGTGCACCCGTAAGGGGAAGGCAAAGGACTCGGTAGCTGAGATAAATGGCATGCTAACGCGATGTTTAAAAAATCAAAAGCCAAGCAAAGATTCCATAATGAACCAAGTTTCTCAGCTTTAAATAAAGTCAGGAGCTGACTTTATTCCAGCTCCGTTGGATTCTATTTAAAAAGTTGCTTTCTTAATTTTGATTTAAAAAAAATAATGCATTGAAATATCTTTCATCTTGATTACTGCATTTTTTGATAACCCCTTAGATTTTACACCTGAAGCAAATACCTTGCTTGCCACCCCTCATCTCAGCCTTGCCTGCCTGTATGTGTAATATGTAAATATACCCAGAAAAACGTTCTGTACAAGTGGTGCAGCCACTTCTGTACTTGATGTTCTGCAGCCTGCTTTCTTTAATATGTCTTTGAGCATTTCCTTCAATGAACATCATTCTATATTATCTTTTTGGGGGGCTGCTTGGACCCTGGTGAAAGGTTTTATCATAGCATGTTTTACCAATTCCCTATTGATGGATTTAGCAGGCTCTGCCAGCTCCCCACCCATCTCCCTAGCATTTCAGTGTGCTCCAGCCAGATTCCAGCTCTTGGCATCTGTATTTCTGGGTTGGAAATCTTTTTCCAGAACTGCAGAATTCCATGCTGTGAGGGCAGCCAGGCAAGTGCTGGGGAAATAGTACCTGCCAAGAGGCATGCTTGACCCATGACTGAGGGGAGTTGGCTTGGAAATACCCCAGCTCCCTAGCCCCCTGGCCGGGACAACTCAGCTGTGTGCTTGCCACTGTGTCCAGACTTTGCCCAGTGGGAAAAAGCTCCATCATCCATAGTGGTCCTTGTCCTCACAAATGCTGTTTACTGGCTGCCTGCCCTTCTCTATATCACTTCTTCCTTTCTCCTGGGGCTGTCCAGACCTCAGAAATAAAATTCTTAAATGCAAATCTTTGGGGGGAAGTGGGTGTGGCTCAAGCAATTGGGCTCCTGTCTACCATATAGGAGGTCCAGGTTTCAATGCCCAGGGCCTTCTGGTGAAGGCAAGCTGGCCTGTGTGGCGAGCTAGCCCATGCAGAGTGCTGGCCTGTGTGGAGTACTGCCCCACACAGGAGTGTAGCTCTGCGCAATAGTGCTGGTCCACATGGAGAGCTGGTGCAGCAAGATAATGCAACAAAAAGAGACACAGAGGAGAGATAATAAGAGAAGCAGTAGATCAGGAAGCTGAGGTGGCGCAAGAGAATGACTGCCTCTCTCTCCCACTCCGAAGGTCCCAGGATCGGTTGCCAGAGCCACCTAATGAGAATACAAGCAGACACAGAAGAGCACATGGTGAATGGACACAGAGAGCAGACAATGGAGGGAGGGGAGAGAAATAAATAATTTTTTAAATCTTAAAAAAAAAAAACTCAAATCTTCATCTCAGGGTGTGCTTTTGTGAAGATGGGCATTCAGATTAGTTCAATTTTTCACTAATGACATTTTTCATCACCTTGGATACCAAATTGGTCATTGTAGCAGTTTGGAATTGTTCATGAATTTCAAAAATACGCACTGGATTATGTTTGTAAACCGGTCTGTCTGAAGTTTTACTTTTACTTAATTAAATTATGACTAAGGCTTTGATTGGGCCATGTCAGTAGGGCATGGAGACTCACAGATAAAAGACATGGCAAAAGACAGACTTGGAAGTTTTGAGCTGGAGCCTAGGAAGTAAGCACACAGAGGAGCAGAGCAGCTGAGCCCAAAGAGAATCAAGCCCCAGGGAGAGAGAAAGAGCTGGTCACCTGATAGTCTACAGCTCTCCTTGTGGAGAGAGGCAAAGCCTAGAGAGCCTCAGAGTCTACAGCAGAACTTGTGGAGAAAACAGAGGTGCTGAGCCAGGAGAGAAATGAGCCCCGGGAAGAGAGGAACCCAGGAAGCCTAAACCATGGCAGACGTCGGCAGCCATCTTGTCCCAACACGTGGCAACAGACTTTGGTGAGGGTAGTAACTTATGCTTTATGGTCTGGTAACTGTGAGCTTCAACCCCAAATAAACACCCTTTATAAAAGTCAACGGATGTCTGGTACTTTGCCTCAGCACCCCCTGGCTGACTAATACACTCTTCTGCAATGATCATGTTCTCTACATGCTGGGGCGTCACTAAGAAGGGGAAGCAACGTTCTCCCCCTCCAGACTCTGTTCACTTCTGTAGCCCCCATGACTAGCCTGCAGTAGATGATCGATAAAAACGTGTTGTGTGAGTGAAAGAGCAATTGATTCATGCTCTGAACCTCTGCTGTGCTGAGTACCTGAGAGCCTGTTAACTCTCCTGAGCCAGTGAGCCTCTGTGCCCCGAGGTTCTCGAGCACCACACTCAATGCAGACAGCAGTACAAGACAAGGGGTAACAAGGTGAGCGGGGGTTCCCTGGAGATGTAAAACTGGGGCCCAGTCTTGGCAGGTGAAAACATGTTTGTTCCTAATTGGAAGGAGGAAAATCTTCCAAAAGCTGGAATCAGGCCATAGTCCCTCCCCCGTGAGGGCTCCTGTGCTTGCGTGTGCTGGAGGAAGAAGGAACTTCTCCATCTCAAGATACTGCATCTTCCACCAGCTTCCTCCTCCTCTGCTCTCCTGGCTGCAAAGAGCCAAGTATGACTTCATGGGATCCCTAAGCTCCATGAATCAGGTCTAGACCCAAAGCTCAGGGCAGCAGTGAAAGTAGGATTTCAACAAAAACTGGACACTTCAACTCATTCAGCTGCTATCAGTTCACTCTGGAAGCATTTTTAAAGATGACGAGGACATCTAGCTCTTCAAAGAGCTGATGATAGAAGGCTGTAGCTTTTCCTGAAATGTCTTTGTAGGAGCCCTGGCTGATGAACACAGAAACCAGTACCCCACTCCCAGCTGCCAACCCAGCTCAAGGTGGAATTTGTTCACACTGATCTTAAATGGCTTATTGCAAACAGCAACCCACCTGATTACTCCTAAGCTCATCTCTCTCTCTCTTCCCCCTTGCAATTGGCTTGGAGAACAGGTGCTTCCATTCCAGAGTCACTGATCCTGTTGCGGGTTTGCAGCCCAAGAGGCAGCAGGCCCGTTGGGTGGAGCAGGGAGGGTGGGCAGCCTTCCCCATTTGTTTGAAAAGTAACATTTTATTTGCTGAGTTTTGTTTACTTCCTTTTTGGCTGCTTTTCTCTTCATTTCTGTCAACATGTTTACCTTCACTTCTGCCCACCTCTAATGCTTTGCCCTCAAGGACTCCACCCTTGAACTGAGAGTCTGTTTTGACCTTTCACAAATAACCCTCCTGGCCCATGCACAAATGCAGTCTAATCCTTTTCCCTAGGCATCCCCAGGGGTCACTGTGGGAGAACAAGCTCAGGATTTGGGTCCTATGGAGGTTCATTCCCTGCAGTCTGGCTCCAATCGCTCTCACTAGAAAAGCAACTTTTCAGAGGAGTCTGTCTCCGCATCTCTAGTTCAGCCTCCCATAAATCACTCATCAGTCTTCACCATCTCACCTTTGGAGAACAATTATACAGAGGTGGCCTCATCACCCAACAGACCAACCTGAGGAGGTAGCCAGAACTTCCCACATGGCCTCCTTTGGTGGCACCCCTGCATGATCTGTCCCCTATCTATTTGTATTAGTTAGCAACTACCACAACAATGCATGTAACAATCAAACAGAAATTCAGTGACTTAAAATAAGGGTCAATTCTGCACATCACCTGGCAGTCTTCAGTTCAGGTGTGCTCCACAGGTCTTTCATGTTCCTTGGACCAGCCTCTAGCATGAACACGAGAGGCCAAGCCCAACTGCTCAAGCACATTTAAGATCTATGCTTGGGGAGCGGATACAGCTCAAGTGATTGAGCGCCCGCTTCCCACGTATGAGGTCCCAGGTCCAATCTCTGGTATGTCCTAAAAACAAACAAGTGAAGAAACAACTCGCATTGGGGAGAGGATGTAGCTCAGTGGTTAGGTGCCTGCTTCCACTGTATGAGGTCCTGGGTTCATTCCCCAGGACCGCCTAAAGAAAAAGAAAATCTAAAAGATCTAAGCTCACGTCATAGATGTCATAAACAAGGACGCTTCCATTGCACATTCCTCGGCTAAAGCCAAGTCACGAGGCCAAACACCAAGTCAATGGGGCAGGGCGTGTCCTTTTCACTAAAGGAGCAAAGAGGAGATATGCCTAACAATAATGCGATTGATCACAACTGCCCTGCCAGCCTCATCTTGAGTCGTTCTTCCCCTGGTTTTCTATTCAGCCATAACGAATGCACCGTGCTAGCTCCAGCCTCAGGACCTTTGCACAAGCTCTTCCCTTTGCCTGGCAGGCTCGCTCTTTTCCAAGTCATCAGTTACTTTGACCCATCCTTCAGGTTTATGTCTACCCTTATTCCTTAGGGAAGCCTGCCTGACCTCCTAGACCAGATTGGCTCCCCTGCTTAGATCTACACCACGTGCCTGAGTCACTGCACTGCTTGCAGGAAACCATTCAAGATTCTCACTCTGACATAGCTTCCCCCCCCCTCTCTACAGTCCTCTGCCTTCTCTTTATCTACCTGGCCCCTTGTAATTCATAGCTCAGCCTAACCATCCCGACCCCTGAACCTCCAATTTAAAGGAGCACGTGACACTCGGCATGGCACTTATAACTGATGTTTTTCTTAGCCAGTGGGTTGCTACACTAACAGTCCCAGAGAAAGAAGGGTCCTGGTCTAATCGGCCCACCTCCGTATCACCAGAGCCTGACACAGTGCTTGGGACTTGGTAAAAACTCAAAGATCTTGTGAATGAATTAACAGCTTTGGTAACAGTGTTTCAGCAGCCCTTGTACCTGCTGGACTACCACCTCCAGGCTGCCTAGGATCACCCCATCTGGCTTGTGTCGTAGCTCCCGGGCCTGTGACCAGGCCATCCAGGCAGTGTGTGTGCCATAAATATGTGGTCATCACCTGAAAGACCGTCCCAGGTTGGGTTTCTGCAGAGGCAGACTGCGACGTGAGGCTGTCAGTGCAAGCGGTTAATTGGGAGATGACTGTGGGAAGCACCACAAGGGGTGGGAGGCAGGGAAGGGAAGGCAGCCCGCGCAGGGTGTGGCTGTGAGCAGGTCCCCTGTGGGAACCTTGGGCATGCAGTGTAGAATACACCTTAGAGTTATCCCAACAGCAGGGCCGGGTGCTGGGGTGCTGATCCACAGATGTCCACCAGACCCTGGGTGAGGGCTGCTGCGGGTGTGGGGGGCAGCGACTCCCTGCGCCAGGGGCTGGAAAGCCCTCAGAAAAAAAGGGAAGTCAGAAAAGAAACCCTCAGGCAGAGAGGGCAGTGGGAAACCACTAGATCAGATCTGCTGGCCCAGGAACGAGCGGAAGGGGACGTATGGGCAGGGCACTGCCGTGTCTGCTGCAGAGACGAACCAAAGAAATTAACCGAAATCCAGGTAGAGGTGCCACAGGGGAAGGCAGGATGCGGAGTGGGTCACTTAAGGCAAGAGAAAAAAGACAGGAGAAGCATTTGCTCCCAGCTTTTATGGCCGTGTGTCAGAGGTCTTAGGAGAGGGTCTTCTCTTAGTGATGATTCATCCCAGGAGTAGGCCTCCGCGGACCCCTGAGCCCGAAGTCCAGGCTCAAAGCCATCAGAGTTGCTTGGCAGCTCACGGATGGTTTCCCAGAGACAACTGCCAAAGCGGAAACAGTGTCTCTGCCTTTAAAAAAGCTTAGAACATTCTGGAAAAAGACCTAAATTTAGCAGAGGGAGAGAGGGAGGAGAGGAAGTGGTTGGAAAGTCTGGAGAGAAGCCAGGAATCCTGCTTCCTCTTCCCAAGCCTCAGAAGACAAGTGGACATGTCTGGGCAAGTCCCTTCTGACTGGAGGCAGCCCCCTGCTGATGTCCAAGGGTGGGAAAATCCAGGCCTAAACCCTCCTCCCACGGGCTTGCTTGGGGATGTTCTGCCACCTCTTAATAGTTGCAACCAAAGAAGGAAAAGAAAAGAAACAAGAAGGAAACTCAAAGCAGCTAGCCCTTCTGCTTTGTGAACGCCTTGGGTTTGCAAGGATAGGTGGCTGAGCCATCACTGTTCCAGTCCTGCCCTGGGGGGACAGGGGCAGCTGGAAGCTGGGCCAACGCCTCGCCCTGCCCCATCTCCTGTATTTCTGTAGCTGCCTCCACACCTCTCCCCTCCTCCTCCTCAATCCAACTTAAGGACTGCTTCCAGACTAAAACTCCAAAACCACTGTCTTCACCTAGGCACCGACCTGCCCGTTAGGGACACTGTAGGTTCTCTTTCCTGGAAGCCACATAGCAGAGTGGTTAAGGACCCAGCCTCTGGGGCCAGATTGCCTGGGCTCAAATCCTGGCTGTGCCAACAGCTAGGTGTTCCCCAATCAGTCCCAGTTCCAGGGAGCCTCTTTCAGTGAGAGCATCTCCCCAAGTAGAGGGTGATATTCATGTCCTTTCATTCACTGGGACTCAGTGAACACACAGCAATCTGTTCCAACACTGAAGGAAACATTGGCTCTGTTGAACTGGTAAAGAGATCGTTGTGGTTTCTGTGCTGGTTTGAGTCTTTTGTGGAACCCAGAAAACCCTGTTTTAAAGCAAACCTTTCTTGTGCCTAAAAATCCATTGTAGATGGGCCCTTTTGATTGGATTCAGTTAGGGGGGCTTTTGATTAGATCACTTCAGTTAAGGGCCTTTGATGAGATTGCAGGACCCAGGGTGGGTCTTAATCCTCTTACTAGAGTCCTTTATAAACAGGGGACAAAAAAAATCACAGACACAGGAGAAAAGGTGCAGAGGGAGAGAGAGGCCACAGAGGCTGGAGGCTAGAATCACCATAACACAGAGGCACAGAAAGAAGCTGAGAGAAAAGGCCCATGGAGAGCAAGAAGCTAAAGCAAGGAGGTCCAGAGAAGAGGAGAGAGATGAGTGGACCCTGCCATGAGTCTGATTGCCCACAGCTGAGTTAGGGGAGAAAGTGAGCCTGGAGGAGAAGACAGTGTGTCTTGCCACATAGTCCGGGATCACCAGCAGGCGACCTTCGGTGAGTGCAGCTCTGATGATGCCTTGATTTGAACATTTTCACAGCCTCAGAACTGAAAGCTTTTAATCTGATACATTCTGACTGTAAAAACCAACCCGTTTTCTGGTATATTGCTCCCAGGAGCTTTTAGCATACTAAACAGTCGCCAGTAAGGTCCCCTTCCCAAAGTATTTTCAAAAACAATTTTGAGCCGTTCTCCCTTCGCCATCTTGGAGCCTGTGGAGGCCGCTGGGACTGGGGCTTCTAAAACAGCAAATAAGTTTGGAAGGCTGTGGCCAAAGCCATTTTTGCAGTGGCTCCTGGAACCAGAGGGAGGACACAGCTCCTCTTAAAATTGAAGGTGTTTGTGCCCAAGATGAAACTGAATTCTCTTTGGGCAAGAGATGTGCTTATGTGTACCAAGCAAAAAACAACACAGTGGCTGCTGGCAGTGAACCCAACACAAACAGGTCTGGGGAAAGGTAACTTGTGTCCGTGGAAACAGCGGCATAGTTCGTGACAAATTCCAAAACAACTTTCTTGCTAAGACCATTGGACACCAAATCCATGTGAGGCTGTATCCCTCAAAGATTTAAAATTACTGAAAAGTAAATAAATATATAAAATTGTGGATTTGTAAAAAAAAAAAATTTTTTTTTGGTATTCTTAGTGATTTTGCTTCAGGCACAACTTCAGAATCTACCCTTCTGCCTTTCGGGTTAATTGGATCAGAGTAGTTTCTCCAAGGGTGGTCCCAGAGATGCCTTGAGAATTTCCTGGAGTGCTTATAAAATAAGTACAGGGCCCTGGGCCCCACCACACAGGAATACCCTCGTCTGCTTCTCTCAAGCACCCTGCGGGGTAGCTAGCGTGGGGTAACCTTTCACTGTAGATGAAACAGAGGCTTGAGAGGTTGAGGGACATGCCCAAGGTCACACATCAAAAATACCAGCATGTCTTTGATTGCCACACGCCATGCTTGTCCAAATCTTTGGCCGCCATTCTCTTTCCTTCAAGTGATTCTACAAAAATTTCCAAATGCAGCTCCTCATGTGTTCACCCCATGGATCCCCTTGACTGAAAACAAATAGCCAACATCCCAAGCTCGGGGATCCTTCAGGGAGGCCGATTTGTCTCTCTCCCCTGGTTTAGCACAGGTGAGAGCTTCTAACAAAGCTGTCTTTTACAGTCAGCCCTTTGCACTGCCAGAGAATCTGGTTTTTGAAACTCTGCCTTGGGCCTCATCATCTCCCTCTGTTTCTCAATCCTTTGGTATTTTATTTGCAGGCGAGCCTTGTTCAAACACTTCATGCATTCACTCAACAAATATTTACTGAGCATCTTCTACATACATGCCTGTGGCTGTGTGAGGCGCTGGAATGAACAGGCATGAAGACAAAGTCCCTGCCTTTAGGAAGCTTCTATTCAAAAATCAAAAAGGGAAAATGTCAATGGGAGAAAAGGGCTAGTAAGTTTGATTAAGCAGGCTCAGGAGGAGAGAGTGAGAGGGTAAGAGGTGTCTTTTAATGCTAAAAATACATACTTTTTACAAAATACGACCCCAATGCCATCATTGTACTTGAAAAATTAACATGAATTCCTTAATAAGCTAGGATAGTCCATCAGTATTAACACCTCCCCATTACTTAGGTATTTTGTTTGGAATTTGAGTCTGATTCAAACAAATCTCTTTTAGTCTAAAGGTTCCTCGTCCATTTCCTTTCTTGTTTTTTGATTCTTACAGTTTTTTTGTTGTTGTTGTTGTTGAAACAACCAGGTCATTTATCCTGTAGAATTTCCCACAGTCTGGATTTTGCTGATCTGCATCCCGGAATTATCATTTAACCCATTGGGACATGCAGTTTTAAATGAGGTGTTTCCTCTGGGGCTGCGACATTTGAGCAGAGACATGAAGGAAGTGAGGGAGTAAGCCTTGCAGAAATCCAAGCTTGAGAGGGTCCAGCTCACACTTGTACCCTCTGAAATCCCATTATTTTTTCATGCAAGTACTCTGCTGTTATATGTAACCCAGGTACCGCCATCAATTTGAAGTGAAATATTTGTGGTTAAAAGCACTTGGCCTTAAAATCTGGGAACAACCCAAATATCTATCAGCAGAACAAATAAACACATTGCAGTATATTCATACAATGAAATACCGCTTAGCAATGAAAAATGAATGAACTACAGATTCAAGATTTGTTATCATGGGTAAATCTCAAGAATATCATGTTGAATGAAAGAAACTAGATAAAAAAGAGTACACACTATGATTCTAGGTATGTAGTTCAAGAATAGGTAAAATTAACCCATTGTTATAGAAATCGGACCAGCACTTTCTTTGGGAGTGATAGGGACAATGGAACATTCTGGAATGATGGAAATGCTCCCTACCTTGATCTGGGTGTTGGTTACATGGATGTATGCACTCATAGCAATTCATTAAGCACATTAAGGTGTGTACTTTCCTGTATGTAAATTATACTTCAATTCAAAAATAAGAATTAAAAAGTAGGTCGATTCTGGATTCAGGCAGATCTAGCCACTAGTTAGCAATTTAATCTTTATCAGTTCTCCTAATCTCTTCGGACCTTGTTCCTTAAATATAAAACAGGACTAGTACAACCTACTTCATTGGTATTGTGTGAAAGGACAGTACCTGGCATATAGGAAGCCCTAAGAAAGATAGCTACTATTCTTCAATATCATTCCAACTAATTCCTCACCCCACTTCCTGACAATTCGGGGTGAAACCTCATTCCAGCAGATTATGTATTCATTTTAGTTTCATCTGACTGGCTCAACCAGGCTCATGAAAAGACTGTTACATTTGTAACTTGTTCATTAATGGTAAGCACATTCTTTTAACATGGTATCTATTTGATCTAAGTGCAGCAGTTTGGGGCTTCCTCAAACTTCCCACACTAGGTGGTATTGCTGCCAGCCTCTGCCAGGTCTCCCCAAAGCCTAAAGACAAAGGAGTTATTGGAAAAAATATCCTACTCATCTGGAATTTTCCCCAGAGGACATTCTTGATTAAGATGTTGCCAAACACTTGCAACTAGTTTATAGAAAAACCTCAGTTCTTTGGGACTATAATCTGGAAACGTAGCTCTTCCTATCCATTTCCTTTCTTTGCTTTTGATTCTTGCGTTTTTGCTTGAAGTGACCAGGTAGCATTTCCCACAGTTTGGGTTTTGAAGCCCACATCTCTACTAGGCTAAAATCCTGTTTCCCTTTTAATGTTCCCTTAGTGACATCACAGTCTAATTCCGGAACTTTTCAGTCAAACTTCATTACTTTCAAGTTTATTTCATTAAATTTCATTCCAAGAATTAAGGCTTAGAAATTTTCTTTAAAAATCATTTTGCAAATTTATTTAAATAGAAAAAGAACTTACAGGGAAGTACACAGATTATAAGTGTACAGCTCAATGGATGTACATAAAATGCACACATCTGTGTAAACTTTACCCAGATAAGGAATAAAAAACAAGATGAAAATCTTAAAATTTGGGACTTTCTCCCAGGAGGTAAAAAAAAAAAAACTCGATTTTTAACACTGTGGATTAATTTCGCTTCTTTTCGAACTTTACATGAGTGAAACCAAATAATGTGCACACTCTTCCATATCTGGCTTCGTTCACTCGACTTTCCATTGAAAAGTTTATCCATGTGCTGCACGTAATTGTAGTTTGTTTGTCCTCACTACTTAGTAATATTCTATTGTATGGTTCTACCATATTTTATTTACTGACCCCACTTGCTATTATATTAAGTTTCTATCACAAACATAATTACAAGATCTCCACTCTCCAGGGCAGCCCAGCACTGTGGTTCTTCGCTTCTTTTTTTTTTCCCCCCCAAACAAATCAATTTTATTGATATGCATTCATAAAGCATGCCATTCCTCCAAAGCGTACACCCTTAGCTTCTTGACGTTGGGAATGGGAGTGAGGGATGGGGGCGGTGAGGGGTCATCTCTTGAGAGGACCTCATCCCTGCCCCCTTCACGCGGGCTTCTTCAGTGTTGGGGGCCTGAAGGAGGAATGGGGGGAGGCAGGGTCTCCTTGCCTGGCCCTCCTCGTGTCTGTGATGGCCAAGGGTCCCTGTGGCTCCATGCGGTGCTGATGGTGACTGTTGCCATGGCGAACTCCACATCAATGGTTGTCCTGAGCTTTTCCCAGTCCCCTCTCCAACGAGGAGGATTTCTCCCAGAGATGCAGTCATGTCTCCTGTTGGCACTGCCGACACTTTTCCACACTGGGCCTCCCATCGCATGGTCCAGGGGCTACCAGGGCCATCCTATGCAGACTCTGACCTCCGTGCTTCCTCTTGCAGAAACAGCCCGGCTCCTTGTCTGCACCCTCCGACTGCAGTGGAGAACAGGGACGGCAACACACCATGGTCCCCGCAAGCCCTGCTGCCCGGGGCCGTTTCTAGGCAAGAGCAGGCACAGGGCTCTAGGTTCAAGTTCACGCTCCAACTGCTGAGACCAGACTCGAGCTCTTCCAACAGCATTCTCAGCATACTCAGCCCTGGTGGCGACACCAGTTGCTGCCAGCTACTCCAGCTCAGGCGGCCACCAGCCGGGGACTAAGAATGCAGCCCCTGCCCTTGCAGGTACTGGCAGTCGTCACAAATACCGGAGATGCTGTGAGGCCCCATGGACCCCTTCAGCCCTTGCTGTTCCAGTGCACACAAGCCTGACTTCCAACTGCCAGCACCCTCAAGGCTTCCTCCAGCTGCTGGGACCCACTCTGCCAGGCATGCAGCGGCTGAAACTCCAGAATTGGCATCCTCTGGGCCCATCGATCAGAGTCACAGGTTCAACACTGACGCCCAGGGTTCCCCAGGGGGCTCGAGCTCCAGTCACCCCACAGAGGTATCTCATTTTCTAACATACCCTTTTTGTGCCTGTCTTCCTTCCCTCAACTCCTTCCCCATTGCCTGTTCCTGGGGTCACCTCCCAAATAAACTAGTTGCAGGAACATCTGTGTCTCAGGGTCTGCTTCTGAGGGGACTCAAACTAAGACAACCCATGTTTTTCTTGCAATCCCCCTTGCTTGGCTTCAGAAAGGGTGAAGTCCCCTTCCTCTCCCCATGAGGAGAGAAGCACTTTTTTAAAAAGAAAAAGGAAAAGGATTATACTCCCTAAAAGGCCATAGCACTCTGGCCTCTCTTTTTCATTCAAAGATCACCTGTTGGGGAGCGGATGTAACTCGGTGCCTCCATGTATGAGGCCCCGGGTTCAATCCCCAGTACCTCCTCTAAAAAGGAAAAAAAAGATCAGGGTATGGAAGAGCAGTCAGTGATGACGATTAATGGTCACGGGGCCCATTCCAGCACCTCAGCCAGCCTTGAGGACAAAGTGCTGTCTGCAGAAATGAGAAGGCAGGCGCTGGCTGTTGCCTTTTCTCCCTAGCCTGGGCCTTTGTCAGCAATGCTGGGAAAATGGGGAAAGCCCACTTAGTCTTAAAGTTAACTCTTTTCAAGGCTGGATCCTGACATCCAATCTCAGACTTCTCCCAGACACCAAGGATTTACATCTTCATGTTTCATCTTCCACCAGGGACCCCTCAGTACATTTAGATTTTCCATCCTGCCCCTTCCCAGTCCTGGACAGCTGCCTCCTAAAAAAATCAGAATAGCTCTTGGCGCACTAACAATGCAAGGAGCTACAAACTGCTCCACTAATGGTCTCCACTGGGATTTCAGGGACAAGCTCCTATTGTAAGGTTTCTGAGTCAGAAATTTCCACCAAACTCCTGAGTAGTCCTCTTTTTGTCAAGCAGGAGAAAACAAGGCTCTAAAGTATTCAGGTTTCAAGTTCCTCATCTGCCTCCACTAGGGTAATTTTGGAGACTGCAAGGTTCACTGACTTGGCAAATTTTCAGAATGATTTTATTTGCAGGTCACTGAGACAGCAGTAAGGAGGCAGAAACCTCCCCTACTGAAACCTCCCTCCCCAGCATCCTTGACTAAGGGTCCAAAGATGGGCCTCTGGGATGTAAGAATCCCCTGAATACTGTTAGCAAAATTTTGCCTGCATTTGTTCATGTGCACTGTTTTGGGAGCTTCTCAGAGTAGTTGCATAACTCCGTATACTGAGAACTCCCTCTAAGTAGGAGATCTGATTGTCTGAAAAATGAGTGGCCTTCCCAGGCCCCAGTGAACCCAG
Organism: Dasypus novemcinctus; assembly: GCF_030445035.2. Classification (NCBI taxonomy): domain Eukaryota; kingdom Metazoa; phylum Chordata; class Mammalia; order Cingulata; family Dasypodidae; genus Dasypus; species Dasypus novemcinctus. Next base: position 33,850,755 of record NC_080698.1, read on the forward strand.
ATCACCTTACCAGATAGATACGCATAACCCAAATATGGCCAGCTGGCCTTGGGGCTGGGCACTCAGTCCCGACGCACATCAAGACAACACAGACCAGCTCCTGAAAAGGAGTTTTATAGATTGAATTGTGCCTCCCAAAAAGATATGTTGAAGTCCTAACCTGAAGCACCTCAGAAGGTGGCCTTAAGTGGAAACAGGGTCATTACAGACAGAACTGAGCAAGTTAAATGGGGTCATATTGGAATAGGGTGGGTCCTCAGTCTGATATAATTGGAAAGCTGGACAGAGAGAGATGGAGGACAGAATGTCACATAACAAGAGCACGGATAGCCTATGAGCCTCCTGAAGCTGGAAGAGACATGGAAGAGATTCCACCCCAGGACTTTGAAGGAAGCATGGCCCCGCCAACCCTTAATTTCAGCCTTCTAGACTCCAAAACTGAGAGACCTTAAATTTCTGTGGTTTTCAGTCACCCCGTTTGTAGCAGTTTGATATGGTTATGAATTCCAAAAATAGATATTGGATTACGTTTGTAATCTGGTCTGTACCTGGGCATGATTAAGTTATGATTAGGGCTTTTGATTGGACCATGTCATTAGGGCGTTGAATCCCCCGCTTGGTGTTTGGGGACTCACAGATAAAAGGCATTGATGCTGAAGCTGGAGCCCCAGGGAGAGAGAGAGCCATTTACCTGATAGTCTACAGCTGACCTTGTGGAGAAAACAGAAGAGCTAAGCCAGAGGAACCCAGGAAGCCTGAGCCCTGGTCGATGTTGGCAGCCATCTTGCTCCAACATATGAACATAGACTTTGGTGAGGGAAGAAATGTATGCTTTATGGCCTGGTATCTGTAAGCTCCTACCCCAAATAAATACCCTTTATAAAAACCAACCAATTTCTGGTATTTTGCATCAGCACCCCTTTGGCTGACTAATACACCATTTGTGGTAGTTTGCTGAAGCCATGCTAGGACACTAAGACAAGGAGTAATGTATGGTTCTTCCAAGATGATCAGAGGGTTGCAAAGGTTGGCTCATACTGTGTGATATCAGTAAAACAGGCTGGATTTCCTCATTAAAGCCAGATGCTCACATACTGTGGGAGCTGCTCTCCCCAAATCTTCTTTCTCTGCCTCTTCCTAAAGACTCTCTTACCCCTTCTCTCACCTATTCTATCTCTTCTTTCCAAGTAGCTTCAAGCCTTTTCTGACATAAATCTACTTTGCCTCTCTCAGCTTTTCACACCCCTCCAGCCATTAACCTGTTCAGCATAAGGAAGGGACTGTGGAACTAAACAACACCAGCATAGAAGTTTCTAGAAGGTATTGGAGCCAAGATGTCTCCAAAAGTTATACCCAAATAGTTCCTGGCACACATTCATAGGGTTGATCAAAATGAAATTGGGGGAATGGTTACCTCTTAAACTTAAATTGTATTATGAAATAAGTGAAGAAGAGCTATTTGAACTGACTCTGAAAAATATCTAGGTATATCAAGCAGGGAGGGAGGAATAGGCTGAGGCGAGCAAGATGCCAAGGGCAGTGTGGACCCTGCATAAGTATGAACCTGAGTCAGTGCCTCCTTAAATCTCGTACCCTACAAGACTTACCCTAGTCCTGGCTCTAATATTAGGTAAAAACAATAAAGCACAACCCCAATTCACATTTGTAGTACAATCTTGTATATAAACAACATATATGTATATTTAATATATAGAAAGAAAGTTCTAGAGGAATCACGCCAAAACTGTTAACAGTGGTTAATTCTGGGCAGTGGGATTGGAGGGAGGTAAGAAGGCCTTCACTCTTAAATTTACCCATTTTTGTAACGTTTGAAGTTTCACAAAATAATGCTCACATGTGGCTTTTATAATTTTAGGCCAACCAAAAAATAAATAGAATAATGAACTGTATTACATGTCAAAGGACCTACCAAAAAATTGAGACAAAACAGATTGTCGGCATTTCTTCTGTGGTCAGATGCCAATGGTGAAAATTGAGGTGTGTTGATGATTCTCTTTTTTTACCAGATTTCAGAGAACTCTCACTTTTGCTATTTATCTCCAGTCTCCAAGACTGCACCACAGCCACCCACATCTGATCCATCTGGTCTGGGTTTGGTGCAGATGTAAGCAGGCGCTCCACTGGGACGGACACAGCAAGGGGGCCTGACAGCGATCGTATTTCCCTTTCCCTCCTCTAAAATGGGAGACATTGAGGACGACAAACATCCAGACTTTCAGAGACACGCTTCTTAGGTTCTGCCCGTACAGTCAGAAAGGGGGAGATAGAAGGAACTAGAATGACCAAACTTCGAATACTTGGCCAGCAGACACACCTGGGAAGGGTTTGAGCCATCACTGAATAAGCCCCACAGGTTAGAATTATAATTTCAGACTTTCTGATATGTCAAAGGTATCCACCAGTCTCATCCAGGGTTTTCTGTGAAACTTCCTTCAAAAGTCCACATTTCACTGAGCAGAGCAGAGACGTGTACCTGACTCCACTACTTTCCTTGCTGGCATTCTGCCTTTCCTTGTACTTGTTCTCTCCAGCCTGACACACCATTCTCTGCACTACCTCCATCATTCTTGGCACCAGAGAGGCAGGGGGATACATCAATACTGTTGCCCTGAGCTTGTTAGAAAGACACATACCCCTACCCCCAAGAGTTGGGAGCTTGCTGGAGCACCCCAGGCAGTGGCTCCCAGGACGTGGAGGATCTAGTGCGTGAAGGCCGAGGATGCTGCTAAGCATCCCACAGAGCACAACGCGTCACCCCCCACGCTGTCAGCAGGGCGAGGTTGAGAACCCTAGTTCTTGAGCTTCCCTACTCAAAGACTCTTACCCGGGGAACTTGTAGAAAATGCCCAAGCTCAGGATCTGCATTTTTAACAAGATCCCCAGGCATTCAGATCTACGTTAAAATCTGAGACGCACCCAACCAGAGCAATAGTACTTGACGCTGGGTGCATATTAGAATCATCTTGGGTGCTTCAAAAATACTGATTCCTGGGTTCCATTCCTCTAGAGTCTGATTTACTTGGTCTGGGATGCAATCTAGGCAACTAGACTTTTAAAATCTTCCCAGGTGGTTTAACATGTTGGGGTCGGCAAACTTTTTCTGTAAAGAGCCAGGTAGTAAATATTTTAGGCTGTGCGGACCAGCCCATCTCTGTCCCAACTGCTCACCTCTGCAGTCGGGGTAGGAAAGCAGCACCGGCGAAATGTAAATGAACGGGTGCGGCTGAGTGCCAATAAAACTATTTACAGAAACAGGCAGTGGCTGGATTTGGCTGGCAGTGGCTTGCTGACCCACAGGCAATATGATACTATGGAAACAACACCCAAAATAGCGAAGATTTACTTCTCCCACCCCCTGTGTGTCCATCCTGTGTTGGCTGAGGGCTTGCGCCACGGTGCCTCAATCTTTACAAACTTTGCTGGTCACCAGAGCAAAACAGATGTGAAGTACAGCATGGCCAAGGAGATACTGGCTCCTAAAGCCTCCAGCTGGACATGCCACCTGCCTCTCTCTTTTCATTGGCCAAAGCAAGTCAGGTGGATGTGCCTGACTTCCAGAGGACAGGGAAGTGTGCACAGGAAGGTGGCAAACCCTAGTGAAGGCTGGATTGCCACCAGATTCCAGTTCCAGGCTTAATTCATCCCATCTATGAAATCCATTAAGTATTTGACTAGATGAGTAGAGCTGCATCCCAGGGGAGGAGTGGCTCATCCGGTGATGATCTCCTTTCCTCCTCCAGAATTACAGTGAACACTTAGGTTGATCCAGTGGTCTGCTCTGTGCCAGGCACCGAGCAAAGCACTTAACACGGCTCATAGCTTTCAAAACTCACAATAGTCCTAGAGATGGGTATGGTGCGTTTTACCAATAAGGAAACTGAGGTCAGAGAGGTGACACAACATGATTGGCCTAAGGCTACCAGCAGGGAGGGGGGTGATAGAGTTAGGACTGACACTCAGTCCTATCCATTTTATCATCATGACCAAACATTTTTTGAGCCCTTCCTAAGTGCCGGTCCTTGAATACACATTTTTGCTTTTAATCCTTACAATGACCATATGAAGTCAGAGTCATTAGCCCCCCTTTAACCATTAAGGAAAAGAGGCAGAGACGTTAATCTGTCCAAGGTCACACACCCAGTGGTGGAACCAAGATTCCAACACAGATCTGTCGACTCCCAAGATTGTGCTTTCACCATTGCCTAGTGCCAGGGCACCCTTTCTGTAACTTAGGTCCTAGGGCACTGCGGGTGTGCGCCTCACATCCCTCGGCCCTCAGTCCACTTGCAAGTGCCAGGATCTACATGCCTGAGCCTGAGAGCCTTCTGGGAAGCCGCACGAGAAAGGCTGCTCTGTCTGTGAATATGGGAGACCAGAAGAGCCAGGAAATTACCATCACAGGACCAGTGCCCTGCCCTGCCCTGCCCTCAGCTATCAACCAAAGACTGACTGTGGATGTATAACTACCCCAAGTGCAGTAGCTCTGGGGCATGTGTTCTACGCTGGATCCCAGAGATCCCCAGTGGGAGCCGCTCCAGTCACACCCAGTAGTAGCTGACTGGAGATTGCACCCATTATTGGATGCCATCAAAGATTGTCAAAATTAACAAATAAAAATTAGAGGACACCCAGTTTTATTTGAATTTCAGGTAAACAACAAACGATTTTTTAGCCTTAGTACACCCTATTCAATACTTCGGATATATACTAAAAAAGTATTCTTTCTTTATCTGAAACATTACATGGGCTTCCTTCCATTAAAAAATCATTTGTTGTTTATCTCAAGTTCAAGTTTATCTGGTGTCCTGTATTTTAGCTGGCAACCCTCCTGCCATGCCTTTCCTGTGTCGTAGCCTCCCTCCCCTACCTTCTCCTGTATAAACCGCTTGTATTTGAATCCTCGTCTCAACGTCTGCACTAGGGGGATTCCAAACTAACACATCGGATGATGCAGTGAGAACTAAACCACGTCTGCACACAGCAGGGGTTTCCTGATGTACAGGGGCCATCTGGGCTTTGGGGGAGCCAGGGCAGTGTGCCTCCAGTGTCACAAGACCCACTCTGCATGGAGCTTATGTAGAGGAGAGAAACCTCTCCTTCCCTATGGCCACTGAAACCACCGTTTGATATTTACCGTGGAGGAAGTCATTTATCTTCTCCGTGTGTGCTGTCCAGGAGCCCTGAAAGATCCTTCCACTGTGTTCAACATCAGTAGATCAGAGCAATGCTCAGGAATACATGGTACCTGCACGGACCAGGTGCTGTAGCCAGCACAAACAGCCACCACACTCTCTATCATCCCAGCTAACATACCCCGATTTTGTTCACCTTCTTCAGAGCAGGTTCATCCTTTGGGAGAAATCCAGGCTGTCCCAAGACCCAGAGTGGGAATCCTTGTTCAGTCAAAGCCAACCATGGTAACTCCATTGCCTTTGCAATAAGTGGTTTGGAAATGGACGGAAGACACACTGTTGAGCAGGAGGACAGCAGAGGCCAATGGTTGGAGGCATATGGAAACATTTCTTTGCTCATAAAAAAAAAAAAAAGGAAAAGAAAAAACACGTGTAGTGCATGCCGGGTGCACTGCCACATCCCTCTTCAGGCCATGGACACTCATTCCCATAGCTGCCCCTGGGGTCTGGCCCAAGGCTACACCCCAGGGCCACCCGCATCCAATGACTGGTCAATGCGGAGGTACAAAGGCCTCATTTCCTCCACTTGGGACACCTCTAAAGGGCCTTCCAGCTCCAGAGCACTCTGTGGGGCTGGCTGGGCCTCTGGTAACTGCAGCGTCGCTCAGCCCCTCCCTCTGGCCAATCCTGCCCCCTTCATCCCCTGACAGTTGCTAGACCTGGGAGCACTTGCCAGTAGGTTCCGTGCACACAAGTTTCCATCTCAGGGAACCAGGCTAGGACGTTACATGAGGAGAGAAGTTCCCTTTCTGCCAGCAGACTTTGCTGTTTGCCCATGGAACTACATCAGTCGTCCTAGGGAACCAGCCTAAGAAGATGAGGCAGCACTCTGGAGACAATGGGACAAAAAAGTAAAAAAGAATCTGGGTCTTGAGTGATGTCATTAACTCTAGAACCACATCCCCATCCCTACCTGTCACTGTGAGGCTTCTCAGTTATGCCAGCAAATAAATGCTCCTTGTCATAAAGACTCTTTTAATCTGGTTTTATGTTATGGGCAGCAAAATCATTTTAGATTATATACTACATATCAGTAGGAGATAAGGTGAAATACTCCAAAACAAAGGTGTCCTGGGAAAGCAATGGGAAAGAAATGCTGCCCAGACACTCAGGTGGCTAGCCGGTACACCTCCCCGAATCCAGACAAAGTCCCCTCGTCCCAAGTCAGTGTGAAACTCTCTTTTTCTCAGGCCACTGTTGCTTGGTAAAGCCCGAGACTAAGAGTAAGTGGGCAATTCTTTGTACAGCTCTGAGAAATAAGGAATCCCCAGGTAATTCCTTGACACCTTGTAATTCATGACCATCCAGCCTCCTTTTTCTCAAGACTTAGAAAGAAAGTAGCAGAAAAACCTGTCAGGACAGGAAAGGCTAAATCATTCCAATGGATGCCTCCCTCGTAAATACTGTGATATACTGTAGGATGCTCAAACAATATTTATATAGTTTTGCCCCACTTGTGATGAAATAAGCCACTCAGCTGTATTCCGAGACCACCAGGCCTCTAATCAGTTTTGTCCTGAAAGTCATGGATGCCTTTGACACACAAGTTATTGTCAGTGTGCTAAAGATAAGACAAGCTGTATATTGTCTAATACATAACTCAAGCATCTGGCCCCCCTTGCCTGAGTTTTTATTTTCACCAGTTTTATAGAAGAGTAGGAGTTAAGATCAAGAATTTTGGAATCAAACAGCCTAGGGTTAAGTCCTAGGTTTTGGACAAGTTACTTAACCACGCTACACTTATATAATCATCTTTAAAATGGGAAAACTAATAGTACCAGGCAGCTCAGGCTAAGTTATGCTGCAGTAACAAACAAGCTCCAAATCTCAGTGACTTGTAATAATAAGTTGATTGCTTGCTAACACAGGTCCATCATGGGTTGGCTGTGGCTGTTCCACGGGATCTTCGTTCCATGATTTAGGCTGACACAGCAGCCTGTATTGGGGACCTTGCCAATCTTGTGACAGAAGAAAAGAGAACCTGGCAGAATCCCATGATGATCATTAAAGCTTCTGCTTGGAAGTAGCGTACATCATTTTGCTCCTGTTTCGTAGCTCAAAACATGTCCCATGGCCAAGAACGAAGCCATAGGGTAGAAAGTATAATTTTCCTTCATGGAACAGTAGCCAATGTGCTGCACAAACACGTAGAATAGCTACAAGGAGTGAATGTAAATGGCACAGAGTAAATACTCAGAATCTTAGTGATCATAAACATTAGTATGATCATTTTAAGTCTAAGTTACTGAGCAGAATAACGAGCTTTTAATAAATAGGCCTTTCCATTCAGTAGTCATTTAGTGTAAGTCTTGGGAAGTACTAACTCTAGATAACATGTGAATTACTGGATAATAATAATTAGGTGAATCAGTGACCAAGTAAACAAAGCTTATCCTACTCTAGGGAATGAAAGCAATGTCTGCCTCCTAGGGAAGCCGCAAGGATTGAATGAGATAATTCGCAAAATGGGAGATTAAAGATGGCTGCAAAGGCTTTGCTAGCCTCCCATTGAAAATGGAGTCTAATTCCCTTCCCCCTAGAGCCTAGGCTAGCTTTAGTAATGTGCTTGACCAGCGGAATGGAGTGGAATTAATATTTGGGGACTTCTGAGGCTAGGTTATAGAAAACCTTGTAGCTCTGCCTAGCACTAACTTGTTCTTGGATCCCTGAGCTGTCATTTAAGAGGTGAGGGCCCCAGCTGACCCATCTTTCTGTCTGTGACAAAGTGAAGGACATTTGAATAAAGCCGTTTTGAACCCGTCAGACCAGTCTAGCTATCAGCTCAATATCACAAAGTTACCTCAAGTGATGCTTTATAGAGCATAAGAATCACCCAACTGAGCCCTGCCTGAATCCTCGGGCCACAAAATCATCAGATATGATAACATGGCTTTAGTTGTAGCCATTAAGTTTTGGGGTAGTTTGCTATGCAACAGTAGATAACCAGAACACAAACAAGCCCTTAGCATTGAATCATAGGTGGTGCTCAGAAAATGCTGCTACCATTGTTAAATCTTGGATAAGCCCACAGTTCATTATCTTCATGTAGTTTGGAATGCCAATAACTTAAAACTGAGGAAAGGATGATAAAGACGAATCTTTAGGCAAATATTTCCCAAATTGCTTCTTTGACCTTCCCCTACATGTAAGAGAGAAAGGAGGAATACCGCAGGTTCTGTATGGGGAGTCATAAACATGCAGGACGGGCTGACAAGGTGAACATCAGGGATCTCTTGACTGTACTAGGATGTGCATTTGCCTAAACCTTTCATGAAAGTGAAAAGTCAACATTTTTAATCCCCTTAAAACTTCTGGTAAAAATAAAAAATACTTTAAAGAAACGTCAAGTAAAATCAATGCACCTATGCAATGCCCTATTGATCCTATGATTTCAAGCACCCCTTGGTGCCCCTCCACATGCCTTCAAGAGACTATGGACCCTATTTGGAGAAATTCTCCTATGCAATAATAAAAAAGCAAATATGTCTGGGTTGGAGCTATCCTCTTTGTTGTTCGTGCTGATTTGTTTGTTTTCTTGACATAGGGACATGGTCATTTTAGAAAGAGGCTTAGAGAGAACTCACCAAACTACATCTCCTAGTCCTCCTGGGGACCCAGCTAGCCCATATTTCCAGCATGCCCTGCAGCGAGATGGCACCACGTCACTGAGATCTGGCCAGTGGCATGTGGGCAGCAATGGAGCACACCCCTCCCAGGCCTGGCCCCTCATTAAACTCTGTACTGCTTCACCCTTACATTATCTGCCAGACAATCCAAGGGAGAACTTCAGGACCCAAAGGAATGGTGGACCTACAAGGTGGGAGGAACGGGGGTCCCTGAATGATGAAGTGCAGCAGACCCCCACCTCCCACCACCACCACGCTCACCAGCAATAGGCTGTGACCAGACAGAGAGACAAACCTTTACTGCGTTAAGCCACTGAGACTAGGGGACGTTTGTCACGGTAGTGAGCCTTCCTTAACTAATAGCAAGGAGTGGCACGGGCAGCAGTTTGTGCCATTCTCTTTTCTCCAAGAAGAGAAAGCTGGGGCGTCCCAGGGCCTTTGTCGGAGAGATTCCTGCCAAGTTAGACTGTTGGTCACAACTCCCAGAAAAAAAAGAAAAGAGTGGCTTAGAGGGCTGCCCCTGCCCTCCCCAGTCTCCTAAGGATATGGAAGGTGAGTCTTGTCTTCTCTCATTTTCTCTGCAGGTGAACAGCAGGCAGATATCTAGACCATCATGGTCTGCTGGCTCCAGTGACCAGTAGATGAAATTCTATCACTCGTCCAACAGGAGACCTCAGAAGTGACTAATTTAATCCCCGAGGCCTCTTTAGAAGAGACTCTTCCACTCTCTCTGCAATGCCTCCTTTTGCTCGGCCTGGTTTCCATGAGGCGAGATGGGCAGTTGCGCTCAAATCAGCCCAGCAGGGAGCAGATATTCTTGGAGCGATTCTTCCCTGATTTGGCTGACTGAATTGAACAGCTATTTCATTGGAGTTCTGAAATGGTGTTTCTTAAATAACACGGCCTTGGTATAATACCCTGGAAATCACCCTGTCCAAAGAGCAGCAGAGGTGGTGGGTGCGTCTGTCCGAGAGAGGCAGGACACTCCAGGCTGGCAGGGGAAGAAGTCGGCGCCTGCAACCGAGTTCTTCAGCCTCAGAGCTCTGGATGTCCTTGGCCACCAGTCCCTAGACACTAGGGTCCTGGAGGTTCACGGAGTGGGAGGCGACTTGGAAAGAAGGAAGCCCAAGTCTGGAAGTCACACAGATGGAGGTTTGACACCCAGCTCCAGCACTTAGGGCCAGCTGTGGCCTGAGAGTGGAATCCGACATCTCTGAGCTCCCGTGTCAATGCCTGAATAACGGGGGCTGATGAAACTTAACTCTTGGAGTTCTGAAAAGGGGTAAATAGCAAGTAAAATGCCTGCTCTCTCCAAATTCTTGAAATTGGCCTCACCATCATATTGCTCCTCACTAGTGTGAAATATTAGTGAAGACAAGCCAGGCAGAGGACATAAAGCTTAAGCTTTCAGAGTGTGTGCCACTGTGGACCTGGTAGCCTTATGGGAGAGCAAAGGGTGGTCCCTCCATCCCAAACTTAAAAGGGCCCTCCTATAACCCTAAGTCTCCTACCACCCCAACATCTACCCTGTCCTAGAGGAACAGGGGAAGGTCAGAGGCTGATTAGACCTCACCCAATCCTCCGGTCATACTTGAAATACATTGCAGGCTACCTCGCAGCCCAGAATTGCAAGTAAGTGGCACACAATTCACTACTCTCTGGAACTTTTCCTGCGGCAGGCATCGCTATGTTCAATCACTGCACTCCTCTCCACTGAACCCAGACAAAGTCTCAGGATCCTGCCTCACATAGCACTCCAGGCAGTCACCACCTATCGATCAGAGATGTTGTGCAAACTGAAACCTATTTACCCAACCCCAGACATTTGCCCTTTGGAGTGGCCCAGCCCGGGCGAATAGGCAGTCAGAGAGTCACAGACAGGAGGAAGCCAAGGAGGCCACCGAGCCTCCGAGCGCTTCCCAGAACTCACTGCAGGGCCGCTAACAAAATCTGGATGAAATGATGCAATTAGCTATAGAATCCAGGTTTGAAGAGCTATTTCCCAACCACAGTTTCCATACTTTCTCTGTGTTGCTTTGCAGGGCATGTTGTTCCCTCTGGCAAGGAGGTCTCCTCTGGAGAATGAGCAAAGCACACGGAGAGGGGTTCATTTTCACACAGTTCCAGCCCTCGTTAGCCAATCCTCTTAACTCTACACGCAAGTCAACAAGCCAGTTAGCCAGAGCTCATCCCTCCTCCAGAGCAGTTAACAAGACAATGACATACAGCGCGCCGGGTCAAGTCTTCCGAGGCAAGAATCCTCGTCTTCACTGAATGGCCATGAATCAACTAAACAGGATATGCCAGGATGGTTAAGACGGCCATATATTTATTTATGAGTGAATGACCAGCTCAGTATTTCTGCCAGTTACCTTTATGGTTTTTATGAGATTTGGATAACGTTTATTTATTGCCAGTACAGCCTCCCATTCACAATGGAGCTTTGTTCGACACTTAGAGACATTTCTAGTGTTTTTCTGCTGGTTTCTCTGGCATGAATAAAGAGATCTTTTTTCTTTGGGTTTCTGCGAGGAACTCATGCAAAGCTAATTTGAATGATAAAATGATACCATTTCAAACATCTTCATGCACGGATTATGTTATTTGAAACTTTACACAGGAAGAGATTAATCATGTGGTTTGCATCACCAATTTTAATTTTAATAGCAAGGCTGGACAGATGAAGAGCCAAAATACATCTTTCACAATGGAATATGCTACATATGAAAGAATCTTGTGTTCTTGCTATTGGACTGTGCTTATGTCATTGTCCATCTGAGAGATGAATTTAATTGTTTCCAGAATAGGCAATATATACCCAAGATGAAATTATATCACTTATTGCTGTTAACTGTAATATTAATAGCTCCCATTTATTGAAAGTTCGTTATATCCCAACCATATGCACAACCTGACAAGAACCTGGGAAAGTAAGTCTCAGTGTTCCCTTTTTCCAGACAAGGAACCTGAGGCCCAACACAGCTAAGAAACATCCCCAAAGTCCCTCTGCTGGCATGTAATAGAACCAGAACTGGCGAAGCAAACTGGCCTAATGCCAAAGCTTGTCCCTCTCCAACGATGCTCTGTCATCCTCGTGGCCCACGCCTTCAAGGTGTCGCCACAAATTATTTTATGTGGTCAAACCCATGAGGGAAAAAACAACAAACTGGTTGCCAAATATCATGTAGACATAACAAAAATTTAATTGACTGAAACTTTTTTGCGGTTTTAGGGGAAAGTTATCTTATCCTTGGAGACAAGCAACCCACTGGTTTGAAGGGCCCCAGGGGCCCCAGGGCCTCTCTCCTTCCCTCCTTTGGGCTGACTGCGCTAATCTCCTCTGACAACGCTGTCTGGCTCTGTACCCAGCAGCCGGGGCACAGAGCCACCACCATCTCCACGGTGTCATAGTCATCAAAACCACACTCAAAGGCAGAGGCTCAGCTCACCGCACGGCGCGCCCTGCCATATACCTGACGTGCACCAGCTCATTTCAACCTCTCAGGGAGCTGGAATAGTCTACGCGTTTCACACGCAAGGAGACTGACTAACGTGGGGCTGGCCAAAGCCACGCGCCGGTCAGCAGTGTTGCCGGGGATGGGAATACAGGCTGCTGAGGCTGGAGCCCGTGAACTTGACCTCTTTTTGGTAGAGGCTGGGAGACCTCGTCCCAGAGGACAACAGAACACACCCCAGGACAATGCCACAGGTAGTCGCAGAGCTGGGACAAGAACCAGGGCTCTCCTTTCTCGTTCTAGGGCTTTCTCCATGATGTCACATGGCCCCATCCTTCCTCCCCATTTGTTCTCCAGCAACCAGGCACTGACAATTGGCCTACTGTGTTCCAGGAACTGCTCTAGATGCTGAGGGGAAACAAAAAGAAGAAAACAAAAATAAATTAAGTCAGGGCTCCCGTCCTCAAGAACTCCAGGCTCACACTGCTCTGGATTGCTTTGTAAATCTGAGCAGTATCTTTCTTCTCTCTGGGCGTCATGTTCCCCATCTAAAAAATAAGTTTACTATGAGGATTAGAAGAAAATAACCAGTACAAGCTTAAACGGGTTAAGGCATTTTTGTAAAACACCTGGTACATTCCGTGGATATTTTTAAGCTCTAAAAATTCGTTTTTTCTTTTCCTTATTTTAATCTATTTTGCCTTTGCCTTCCCATTAAAATACATCTAAAACTACAGTCACGAGTAGGCAACCAGCCAATCTAGATTTACAAAGTGGGGGAGTGACGTCACCAAGATGGTAAAGTGAGATGCTCAGGGGTTCCGCCCCCACAGAACTTTTAAACAATAAGCCAACACTGGCAGAACCATTTTTTTCTGAGCTCCAGAAAATAGTCACAGGGTTGCAGTAACAGGGCAAGCACCAAAACAAGGAGAAGTAAAAAAGCCATTAAACAAAAAGTTCATTCCTCTCTATCTGACTCTGCAGAAGGCCCAGAGTGTGGTCAAGTGAGAAAAGCTACCTGTGAGTCTGGCGTCTTACCCTAATAAATTCCCATTATAAAAGCCAACCCTTTTCGGGTATTTTGCATTGGCAGCCTTTAGTAAACAAAAACACCCTGGCATTTGGTCCAGACCGTGACACAAAGTAGGGGTTTGATAAGTGCCTGCTGCTTGTCGTAAGCAGCCTCCGGCAGTGGCCCAACCGCCCCTGCCCGGGCACCGCGCCCTACATAATCCCCACCCCTTGAGTGTGGGCTGGACATATGGACGTGCTTCTAACAAGAGAACATGCAGAAGTGATGGGATGCCACTAGTGAGATGAGGTTCCAAAAGCCGGTAACTTCCGTCCTGCCGGCACATTCTCTCTGGCACTTCTTGCGTCCTTGCCATGCTAGAGAAGGCCACTGGCAAGGAGCAGAGGGTGGCCTCTGGCCAGTGACCAGGGAGGAACCAAGGCCGGGATCCGGCCCCTATGGAGCTGAGATGGGCCCTGGCCAGCGTCTTGGTGGCAGCCTGCCAGAGATCCTGAGCCAGGGGACCCAGCCAAGCCACGCCTGGGTCCTAACTCACAGGAACTGTGCCGTAATAAATGTGTATTGTTTTTAAGCTAAATTTGGGGTAATTTGTTCCACAGGAATAGATAATACCTTGCCCAGCAGAAGAATGGAGAAAGGGGAGAAAGGTGGGAAGGGATAAAGAGCAAAGGGGCAGGTGCCGAGTCCTCTGTAGCACCCTCCCCGGCTGTAATGTAGGGTCATTTCACCCTCCTTGACCCCGTGCTCTGGTCTCTTCCTTGTCCCTGTCAACACCCATAACTGCAGCACAAGGTGGTCTGTGTCAACGCATGCCTCCATTGAATTTTCCTTCCCTGGGTCATGTCATGCTTGATGATTTGGGCCAAATTTTTAGTGTATCCAATATGCCTCGTTTCATCAGGGTGGTGGCAAAAATCAGTTACTGTTCTCTTAAGGCTCATGTAATGACCCCAAGCCCCAGTCAGTGAAATGCACAAAACCCAATTCTTGACCAGCTGCTGAACAGCCAAGGACTTTCTAAGACTCTGCAGTGGGAAGTCCTGGCCCACGAAATCACGGCACAGGACGGGCTGTCTCCGCCTCACCCAAGCTCTCAGGACCCCGTACCTGGGAGAGTGGATTTAGTGCCAGCTCCACCCATCTGCCCCCACCAACCCCCTGGCTACTGGCACTGGTGCCACTTTAAGCCCATGGACCCTAAAGCTTATGTCAAAGGATCCCCCCAGCTTTCAACGGGCTTTGGAATTGGTGAGGAGGGTCCAGCTAAAGCCCCCTCCCTCCCCGCTTCCTCCGGCACAGTCAGGCCTTCTCCCCATTAAACGACCTCTTCCCCTCAGCGCTGGAACAACTTCACTGGCTTTGCCTTCTCGTCTCCCTTCTGATCCACCAATTATGGGGACACATACTGTGACTTTAATAGCTTTTCAGGAGGGAAAAATACTATCATATATGTGCACTTGGATTTTCAAAAATATCAAATGTCTTGAGGTCTCGTTTACATACCATTAAACACTATTTCTAAAGGTACATTTTGATGCGTTTTTGACTAATTTATACCCCCTTGCAACCAGGACCCCATTAAGATCTGGAAGATTTCCATTACCCAAAAATCTCCCTTATGTCCCATCCCAAACAATTCCCTCCATTTCTATCCCCTGGCAACCACAGATCTGCTTTCTGTGATTATAGGTTGTTTTCTAAAGTTTCATCTCTTTGGAATGACAAACCTTGTACACTTTTGTGTCTGACTTCTTTCACTCAGCATCGTGGGACTAAGACTCATCTGCAGAATCAAATGGAAGGTATCCAGACACAGGAACTTGTTCCTTTTTATTGCTGAAGCGTGTTCCTGTCCATTTGATGCTCATACCTGGGTATTTTAATTTACATTTTGCACTTTATTAACGATAATTGGCATACATTAAACTGCACATAAAAATGTACAATTTGATCTGTCTTAACTGATGAACACAAAGATTTTTACAAATTAGAATTGTTTTTAAGAAATTCACTGTACTTTAGAATGGTGAAATAATTCCTTTGTTCAAGTCCCTCTAGGATCTCTAGATGAATATTTGTGTCACTAAAGAATCTTAGAGGACTTCCCTCTCCCCCCGCAAAAATAGATCTGCTCTAAGATTACTTGCTGCCTCTGCTGAAGAAATTTTTGAAAACAGTTCTCTTGCTGAAAACAAAACTAAAATGAAACAAAAACAAGACTTTCTAAGACATCTCACTACCTTCACAATAGGACTCTCACTTGCAGTGACATAACCAAACTCAAACTGTCTCAGCAAAAAAGTAAAGAAAGAAAAAAAGGCCAGGAGGGGGTGGTGGGTAACATACATGGAAAATCCAGGAGGGGCTTCAGGCACAGTTGAATCCGGAACTTAAATGTCATCCTCAAAACTCGGTCTTCTTCTTTTGTGCTCTCTCACAACAGTGCTCTCTTCCATTAGCTTCCTTTCCATCCAGCTCTTTCCACGTGGTGGCCTGTTGCATGTCTAGGTTACTTTGCTCTTATTCATGGAAACAGAAATCACTCTGAGTATTTCCTCTGGAGGGCATTTGATGCAGGGAATTTGTTACACAGGTGATGGAGTTTGCTGACAAGACAAATCAGGGATGTTGAGTAATCTAGATAGGCCACACAGCAAAGAGACAGAGAAAGGAAGATATAACAGAGGATGGGGTTGGGGACACCTCACAAAAGCTGGAGCACGATGGGCTGGAGCTGCCCAGGAGCTGTGCCCCCAGGCAGAGAGGGCCAGGGGAACTTCCGTGGCTACTCTCTCCCTTCACCCTCCATAGCCCCCAGTGCCTCCATGGGCCCCACGCAGATGGAAGCTGGCCAGGGTGCCCAGGAAATGCAGCCTGCAGAGACCAGCTCCTCTGGGACCCCAACTGGAGCAGAGAAGAGTAAGGGAGGACTCTGAGGCCAGGCCTGGGACAACGCAATCCCCGCGGACTGTGGGCTTTTTAACAGTTCCCACTAGCTCCTAGAAAGGAATCTGATGTGTCCCAGCATGGGTTTCAAACCCAGCCCCCAGGGAGGGAGGCCGAAAGAGGATGGGAGTCAGGACACAGACCCTAAGCGTGATACAGGAGGGCCCCGGAGCCAACTCAAGGTGCTTTCACCTGGCAAGGATGCAGGACAGACAGACTTACACAGCTGCCTCACGTGCTGCAGGGCGGGTGGCATCAGAGGCGCCACGATTACAAATGGCCCAACCCAGGCCATCTCCACATGGCAGACTTGCAGGTCTGCCAGGTTGCCCAGCTCTGGCCCAGGGCAGGACCTTGCTGATGTTCCCAGCCTCTGGGAAGGTGAGGGGGAGAAGAAATAAATGAGAGGCAGGATCCTGTCCCTTCTAATGAGGCTCCATCACGCCAAGCCTGGATTTTGTAGCACGAGGCCCAGGCCTGGGTGGGGAGAGAGGCTTAGGAATCCAAACCTCAAGAAATGCAAAAAACAAATGACTAACAGGTCTTCAGCGGCTCGTTGCCTCCTAAAGGAGATGCTTTGCAACCCAAATGTCGAGGCCGAAGGATTTCTTACGAGTCTTTTATAGTCCCTGTAAATTTCAAGCGGGCGCGCTGGTGAGCGGCTGGGCTCTGTCACTGTCAGGTTGCTGATTGAACGTGCCTTTAATGGAGTCTCCAGCAGCCATAAAAATGCATGAAAACAGCCTTCCGGACACAGCGGCTCTGATCGATGGAGTGGTGACACCCCAGAAAAGCCAGAGAGGCTGGGGTTGCCCTCGTGCCTGTTAAAGAGCATACGTCTTGGTCTCCTAGGACAGAACTGCGCTTCAAGGGCCGTTAGGCATTCTATATGAAATATCTCCCCAGGGGCCAAAAGAAAATTGTTACACACACATATGTACTCACGTGCACACACACACACAGGTATAATCAACACTAAGCGTCACAAGGCAAGGGCTTTTATAGTAGGCAGTGAGCCACAGTGGTTTCCAGCTTGGGCCCTGAAGTCAAGGATAAGCGAGGCCAAATCAGCCAGGGTCTAATGCCAAGTGAAAGACTTTGGATTGGCTCCCAATGGCAATGGGAAACCACGGAAAGATTTTAAACTTAGGAGTGGCCTGACCAAATTTATGAATTGGAAAGCTGATCCAAAAAGAGGAAAAAAAATCACCTCACTTCTCTGGGCCTCAGTCTCTCCAACCGTGAAGGGTTGGAAGAGGTGAGCACCAAGTTCCTGTCATAACCAGACGTGTTCCCCTTGGATTGCCCAGTGGCCTGGTCCTGAGCTGGGCCCTTTGACACCCCCCTACCATTATGGATGGCCCCAGCAGGGCAGAGAACCCGGCCCTGTAAACTTGACTTTCAGACTCTGGTTTCAGACCATCCTCAGAATCCATCGCAGGCTCCATCCTTCACCAGCCCCGATGGCTCGAGAGCTTGTCTTTCCCTTTCTGAGCCTTGATTCCATCCTTTCTAGAATGAGGTTGAGGCCAGCACCTCTCCCATAGGGCGATGTGAGGATTGAAGAGCCACACCAAATTACTGCCTCCACCTAATTGCTGCTCCAGGCCCCTCTTTTTCTGAAAGGCTCCCCTGGCCCCTCAACTTGGTGTCCTCTGCTACACATTCTTGCAGCACCCTGTCCTCATCCTTCTGGGTGGGCATCACACTCTGCAGGTGGATTGTGTCAGCACTCAATGAACCACCAAGCTGAAACCTCCCGCCAGGCAGCTCACACTCATATCCTCAAGGCCTGCTACATAGTAGATGCTCTACAAGTACTTGCTAATCATATAGAATAATTACTGGGAGCTGGTGGGTTTAAAATTTGAGGTGTGGGTCCTTGAGCCAATTTAGCTAACATTTGTAAGTCTCTGTTTCCCTGTCTACAAATGAGGAATATTAACAATGGCACCTACAGATAAAATGAGCAGAGGATACAAAGCAAGTATCATCACAGGATAAATGTGCCATAAATATTGACTATTGTTACTACTTATGAGAAAATGGAAGGGAGGGAGGAAGAGGAACTATTAGAATCTGGCTAAGGGGAAGCTGATGTGGCTCAAGCGATTGGGCTCCCATCTACCATATGGGAGGTTCTGGGGTTCAATTCCTGGGACCTCCTGGTGAAGGAAATCTGACCTGTGCAGAGAGCTGATGCAAAAAGATGATGCAACAAAAAAGAGACACAGAGGAAAAGACAAGGAGAGACACAACAAACCAGGTAGCTGAAGTGGCTCAAGCAATTGAGTACCTCTCTCCCACAACAGAAGGTCCTGGGATCAGTTCCTGGAGCCTCTTAAAGAGAAGATGAGAAGACAAGCTGACACAGAAGAACACACAGTGAATGGACACAGAAAGCAGGCAGCAAGTGCAAGTGGCAAGCCGGGGTCAGAGGGGGATAAATAAGTAAAATAAATCTTAAAAAAAAATAATCAGCTAATACTCATTGCAATCCTGAAATAACAGAGCATCCTAAGGGAGCACAGGACTGAGACCTCACAGCACACAAGTGGTCTTCCTTCACCATAACCCTTGCATTATAGCACCTCAAAAGCCCCTTGAAATACAGCTCCTAGAGGAGGGCAAAACGTCTCTCTTTGAATGCAGATATTAATACTTGCAAGGTTCTTTCCTCTTTCTGCCACAATGAAGCCAGACTGATTTGCAGCAGACTCCCTTTGTCCCAGTAAGGTGGTCACTGGATGGTGAAAGCTGGCCAGAAAGTTCAGGAGCCCAACTCACCCTTCAGATAAGAATTTGCACCCAGTCCCTTTATTCCTGACATGGGCATCTGGTACATATCGGTTAACAGGCACTAAATTATGAAAGTCCTCATTTCTTTTAGAATGCATGTGAAGTAAGCAGAATAAAACCTGTCTGCTTTTCAAAATAACTCATTCCTTTTGCTGGGGGTAAAATGTCTCCTGTGGGAAAGGATTCGTTGAAAGTAAATGATCTTCAGGGGGAAAGCATATGTTTTTCTAAAGGAGAACATAGTTCCCTACACATTTTCTAATTCAAAGGCCGTATTTGTGTGTGCATGTATATACACATGTATTAAGTGCAAAGATGGAAAGTCATTAATCCTATTTATTAAGAACTGAAAAGGCATGTATACCCTGCATAACTGGAGTTCAGACAAGTGTCTTGGTGTGCCTGGCTGCTATGACAAATACTACACAATGAGTTGGCTTAAACAGAAATCCATTGCTTCACAGTTTCAGGGGCTAGAAGTCCAAAACCAAGGAATTGGCAAGGCAATGCTTTCTCCTAAAGTCTGGAATGTTCTGCGACTGGGTTACTGCAATCCTTGGGACTCCTCGGCTCGCACCTCTGCTTCCCATCGTGTGGTGCGCTCTCTCTCCTTGTGTCTCCCCTTCTGGTATCTGCTGACTTCCAGGTCCTCCTATGTGGCCTTTCCTGAATAACTGCTGCTTATAAAGAATTCCAGTAAAATGGGTTAAGGTCCACTCTGACGTAGTTGGCCACACCTTAACTAAAAATAACAGCTTCAAAAGGTCCTCTTTACAATGAGTTCCTACCAAGAGGAATGTGGATTAAAGTTAAGAATGTTTTTCTTGGGGTACATAATCCACTTTACCCCAAGAAATTTTCTCTCATACACATATAAGAGAAATCCCGGAGCAGAGAGTTTGGTGGTAGTACGGTGGTTCCATAGTGTCCTCAGAGACCTAGGCTCCTACCTTCCCTTTGCTAAACTCAAACTGAGTGGCTTCCCTCCTTAGAGTCACCTTATCATCCAAGATGGCTGCTGGAGTCCCAGCTACCACGTGTGCATTCCAGGCCAGTAGTGGATGGAGCGGGAAAGAACAAAGGAGTGCAACTTCCAATTGTATCATCTCTTTCATAGCCTTCTCAAAAGTGCTACACAGAATTTTCAATCATCTGCCCACCTCTAGCTCTAAGCAAAACTGGAATGTTGTCTTTTTGGTGGGTGCATTGTCAACTCAAAATTGTGACCTATTACTGGGAGAGAAGGGGAGAATAGATACTGAGTGGCAATTAGCAGCTCCTGCCATTAACACAGAAAACTAAAAATAAACCTGACCAAGTTATTCTGTGTAAAATCTGGAACCAAGATTGGCTGGCATTTAGAGGATAAAATGAGTCATGTTTCTTTGCTTCTATTTGTAACCTGATTAGACATATTCAAGAGTTGATATGCAAATTTGAAAACACATCACTGATCTAGAGAAATACATTCCTTTGTAGACTTAACCTTCAAACAGTTTCCTCAACTTTCAAAATCGTGATCCCAATCACATTATACATCATGATTTATTAGTAATTAAAACCAATGGCCAATGGAAGAAGAGAATATCATCTGTTAAAACTGTCACGTATCTCATACTTGGCCTTTGGGTTGTTTATGTGAAATAGATATAAATGGATTAAATCAGTGACAATCAAATCTACTAGGAATCTTCCATAAGGAATTCTGGAACAGCCCCCACCGCAATCTTTTACTGCTGTTTCCTTGAGGCCATGGCCCACATTTATTAAAGTTGATAATCCACACTTAAGGTCAAAGCAGACATGTACATCTTTCTAGATCACAGACTAGTCCAGTATTTCAAAAATGTTCCTCAAAGAAAGGATTCCAGAGGCAAGCTCATTTGGAACACACTCAGTTAAACAAAAATAGTTTATTTTGGGAAGCGGATTTGGCCCAACAGATAGGGCATCTGCCTACCGCATGGGAGGTCCAAGGTTCAAACCCAGGGCCTCCACGTACAGGAGCCCCACATGCAAGGAGTGTGCCCCATAAGGAGAGCCGCCCAGCGTGAAAGAAAGTGCAGCCTGCCCAGGAATGGTGCCGCACACATGGAGAGCTGACACAGCAAGATGACACAACAAAAAGAAACACAGATTCCTGTGCTACTGGCAACAACAGAAGCAGACAAAGAAGAACCACAGCGAATGGACACAGAGAGCAGATAACTGGGGGCAGGGGGGCGGGGAGAGGAGAGAAATAATTAAAAAATAAATTAAAAAAAAAAGTTTATCTTTCTTTCCTTTGTCTTGGGGGCATGAACTGAGCAATACATTTGATGCCAGTAGCAACTCCCCAACCCAGTTGTAACAACCAAAAATGTCCCCAGATGTTGCCAAATGGTTCCTTGGGGCAAAATTGTCTTTAGATGGGAACTACTGATCTAAGGAAAGTTCTAAGATCAAGAAAATATATTGTGACTTTTCAAGAGATCTCTCTCTCTTTCTCAGAGTATGAAGTCTCAGCCCATTTTCAGGGTCAGTTTTAATAACATTCATTAAAAGGAGGCAGAATTGGGGAGCAGCTATAGCTCAGTGGTTGAGCACCTGCTTCCCACGTACGAGGTCCTGGGTTCAAGCCCTGGTACCTCCTAAAACAAAACAACAAAACCCAAGAGGCAGTGTTAGTGGTGAGGACTCACTTAAAGTAAAAAATAGAAATGACAACATTTTCCTGATCTTTCTCTAGACCTTTTCATCTTTGTCGGTGTCTTCTGAGAAGCATAAATCCCTGCCTCTGGGAGCCGCACAATGGTGCCTACTGCCTTTCTTAAAGGTTAAGTCTTTCTCTTGCTGCAAAGGTAAGAGCTGACTTTCTTTCTAGAACTGAGATCAGGAGTTCATGACTTGGATCCAAGGATGACCTTTGAGAGTTTGCGTATTTCTGGTCATTGTATATATAAGGAGTACGTTTTTGTTCCCACACCCCTCCCTCCACCCCACAGAGGGTGTCCATAATAGACCTCGGATTCTATAGGTGTTCATTACCCAGAAAGGTGAAAAAACATGGATCTAGTTTAGTGGTTCTCAAATGTCAGCGAGCATTAGGAATATGTCCAGAGCTTGTTAAAACAGTTGCTGGCCCCCACTTCCAGAACTTGTTGATTCAGCTGATCTGGGGTGGGACCTAGGAATCTGCATTTCCAACAATTCCCTGGTGATGCTGCTGCTGCTCCAGGGTCCACACTTGGGGGACCACTGGTATATATCAGTTCATTGGCTCGAAGAGGAAGCTTTGTTCTTCCTTTCACCTGAGGCAACATTTCCAAGGTGTGGTTTGTGGCCCCCTAGCATCAGCGCCCCTGGGGTTCCTGCTGCCCTCTCCAGCCCTGTCTTTGGCAAGTCTTCCTAACACCTTCCATGCCCCAGCCACGAGGAAATGCAGGAGGCACACTGGACCTACATAGGCCTGTGCACAGGAAGTCCTCTGTTCCCTGCTTGGTCAGATACTCTCCATCCTCCTTTACGTCTCACCTCAAGCATCACTTACTCTGGTGGGTACTTCCCTGGTTCCCAAAGAGTTGCTCCTTCCTCCACCCAAACCCTCACCTACAGCACACTGAAATTAGAACACATGCTCTTGTGGTAGATTCCCATGTAAGGGGCTCCCCAGGTGAACCCCACTTTATAATCTACCAATCCATTCCCCAAGGATGCTCAATGCTGGAAGCCAGAAGGCCAGTCTCCTGCTCCCCTCGGTTCTGCTCCCACTGCTGAGTGATAGGTTCACTGACCAAGGGTCATTTGGGTTTCTTCCTGAACCTGATTTTTGCCTGTTATGCTCGTTGCTGAAATATGTGATTTAGTTAAGTGTTATGTAAACCAATGAAATATGACTTTCAAAAGAGTGTTGTTTTATGAAAGCAAAGTTGAAATCTTATGGGAATTTATGGAAGAAGTCCATGAATTAAACTTGCTTACAAATGGTGGTGGGGTCAGGTATAGTCAAGACAACAGTTTTATCTTAATCAGAATTTAATCACTTCCCAGATTCCACTTTGGCACTCTGTCTCAGAAAAACATGCATTGTTGAAAGTCAAGTGTACCACTTTCATATGTTCTTAAAAATCCATTTGGGATTGTCTTAATGCCAATCACTAAAATTCGGCTGGTTCAACGGAGCCAGCAGTAAACTGTGAAAACTCTCCTACAAGATTCCAGCCCAAAGGGGAATCTGAGCCTGGAACATCTTTTTGTACCAGAAAGTAAGAAAGTGCTTGGAGACTGATGGGGTCATGTCAACCAAACACAGAAGTCACATTGACGGGGGCTCCCACTGGCCAGATCTGGGATAATGTGAACATTAAAATAAATGGCAAACAAGTATAACCCATCAAATAAATTAAGAAAGAATAAGAGTGTAAGCTCCCTGAGGCGGGAGGTGAGGCAGGTTAACACAGGGAAAGAGGGAAGGCAGCTGGGACCGGCAGAGGACATGGCAGTGAGACCCCGCCTGGAACCCCCTGCTACCAAGAACAAAGGCTGGGACCTGCTGAGACCCTGGCCACGAGGTCCCATTTGGAGCTCTTGCCGGATCTAGGGGAAGCCCCAGGTAACGCCACACAACAGGCCTCCCTATTGGGCCCCTGAGAGCTAAAACGCGGGGCAACCAATCAGAACAGCAAACAGCTGGGCCCCTCCCCCGCATTAGGAAAGGGGAGGTGGGGAGGCCTTCAAGAGGCTCACCCTGGGCCCCCCCCCGTGTCTCCCCCTGTAGCATGCCAGCACCCGTGTTTCAGTTTGTGACCTCATCTCATTTCTAGTTTTCTTGTTTAATAAACTCTTACTCCCTTGCCTCCCCTGCCCAGAAACAAAACAAAACAAGAACCCATGAGTCCACACTAATAAGAATGAATAACTGAATGAATAAAAATAGGGAGAAGTGAAAGCTCTTTCTTATAGTAAAAATCCAACTAATAATTTCAAAGGAATAGTAAATTAGAAAACCACCCCTTGGCAAACACATAATAATTAATGCTATGAAGACTAACCAGCAGATGCTAAAACCAATAGGTAAAAGTTTGAGAAATAACGGAGTATTGACACAGTCCCAAAGTATCTTCTCACAATATAATTATCAACTACGAAGGGAAAAATAGAACTTTCCAGTGGAGAAACCTGGCAGACAGCACCTAACCAAATGCTCGAGGTAAATATTACCGGTAATGGGGCAAATGGCCATGGAGGACGCCCTGGTCTAAGGAAGATCACTATCACATCGGAGGCGTGGCTGCCACCTAAGCCCATTTGTGGAAACATTGGACCGACCCAACCTGAGAAGCTATAAAAGAACTGGCCTGTGCTGCCAGTGGTTCGTGAGAGGGGAAAACACATGGGTCTGGATCCATAGATTATATATTGCAATAATATATAATACACTTTATATATTCATAGTATATAACACATGTAAATGTATTTAAAGAGAGAGAAAACACAAGTGCGATAAAAGTTAACATTTGGGACATCTGGGTGAAGGACATAAAGGACATAAAGTTCTTACAACTTTTCTGCAAGCCTGAAATTGTGTCCAAATTCAGAGTTCAAAATGAAAGTAAACTCTGAGCTAGGACCCCGCCCCTCCCACCACACACGGGAATTTCCTTTCCACCTTGTCTCCCTCCCCTTCCCCCATGTTCAAGATCTTTCAAACCTCTCCCGCTCAAAGGATTCTGAGCACTGCTAGGTTTTGTCTGAGTGGCTTGTTACAAATAGATTCTCAGATCCCACGCCCAGAAATTCTGATTCAGCCCATCTAGAGCAATGATCTTCACCAGGTGCCTGAGAGCCACCCCGAAACTGTGATCAATTGGCTTGGAGTGCAGTGTGCGCCTGAGGGTTGTTTTGTTTGTTTTTGAGCCTCCCAGATGCTTCTAATGAACAGATAAGGCTGAACCCGAGCTTCTCAAACTTGAATGTGCATGTGAATCACCTGAGCACTTAATAAAATGCAAATTCCTGTTCCCTCGTTCTGGGGGAGAGGTTGGCTGGAATTCTGCATTTCCGACAATCTGGCGAAGGGTGCTGCCAGGAGCATACCTTGACTTTCAACCATCATCTAGGGTAGACTCCAAGTGTTCTTCGCCAACAGAACTTCACCGTCTCAAATTCTGAAAACTCCAAGAGGACAGATAGAGCATCTGTTTTATTCTCTGCTATTGAGCACTTGGTGTTCCATAAATAGTTGAATGCATCCACAAATGAATGAATGGCAAGTCCCCTGATGCCATGCTAATCCCCTCTAGTACCACCCAGCTGCTTAATATTAAAGAATGGTCATATTTTGCATTAGAATCGCCCCCATCAGATTTCAAGAAATCAATGGCTTTTGAAACTAAAAACCACTTTGGGGTGAGAAGAGTTGGCAAGATCTCAGTCCCCTGCAGGACTCGCCTGGTGCAGGTGCAGATGACTGAAGGGCCTCCGAGTCAGCTGCTACCTCTTGTACTAGACTTCTCCAATCATTTTCGTATTAGCATATCTCCAAGTGCATATAATTTTCACATCAAAGAGTGTAATTTTTTGCAGAAGTGGGGTAGAGAATAATTTATCCGCTGAAGTATTTCTAGCAGCCGTCTTGATAGCGTGACATAAAAATTACACAGAAGACAGACATTCAGAAAAATTTGGTGGCAGGATTTGTATTATTTAAGTAGATGTGGAGAAAATTCACCAATTGAAACCAACAATCTGTGGGGTTTCTTTTTGGTTTTTTTTTTTGAGCTAAAAGCAGACTCTAGTTCAGTGAGGAGAGGTCGGCGTGGACTCTCCTTCTCTGATGCGGTGGTCGCCGCTGACCAGAGCCATGGCATTCGCCGGCCCTCCGTGCCCCAGCCCTGCCTGGTATTCCAGCTCCGCACGTCCCTGATGCAGTCATCTAAACACCACCTGAGGGGAGAGCCCGCTTTGAGGCAGTCTGTCCTGAGGTGGGAGGCACGTTGAGACACCAACCCTAATTTCCACTCCACAGCACCGTTTCTCTCCCACGGCCAGCCTGGCTCCCATCTCACATCCTCTTTCTGACAAAGTTCTGCTGTCCCTGTCCTGGGCCCCAGGGATCTTATTGTTGGCACACACACACCTAACACACACAAATACCTGATAGCACACACTTCTAATACACATACCTGTATATACACACACCTATACACAACAAACGGTTTTACTCTCTCTCTACACAAACACACAAATACACTTTGATTTTATAGACAGGAAGAAAGGATGTATAAAATGCTTTAATTCTGAGGTATGAAACAGTTTAATTCTGAGGTATATATGTAAATAAACATTTGATTTAAATATATATATAAGTCAAGGCCAGAACACTGCAATGCAGTGGGGAAAGGATGGTCTTTTCAATGAATGATGGTAGGTCAACTGACTATGTCTGTGAGAAAAACAAACAAACAAACAAACATATCTTATCTTTCCCTTAATCCCAGATGAAGGACAGACATAATAAGAAAGGTGAAAATAAAGTTCTTAGAAGAGAAATTCCAACCTTTTGGAAGCTTGGAGTTGGCAAAGATTTCCTAAACAGGATTCAAATAGAGACTAATGATAAAAATGACAAGTATCATGGTCCATAATAGATCCCAGTGGAAATTACCCAACCCCCCACCAACGGTGACAAGGATAAATTGATTGTGATGTAGTCACACAAAGGAATATGATACAGAAGTGAGCATGATCATCTATAGCTACACAGAAAAAATAAGTCTGAGCCACACAAGCATAGTGTTGCATGAAAGAAGCAAGACACAAAAGAGGAGCTGCTTTATGATTCTGTTACTATAAAGTATAAAAACAGGCACTTGGGATAGTGATTACTCTTGGGTACTGTCAATCTGGGGGCAAAAGGGACTTCCAGGATGCCGGTGACTTCTGTTTCTACCTTGGGTGCTATGTACACAGGTGTGTTTGCTTAAGAAAATGCTTGAGGCTGTACACTTATGATAGGAGTGATTTTCTGTACAGATATTAGACTTCAGTAAAAAGCTTTATTAAATGCTATCAAGGTAAATAAGGATTGATATTTGGCATAATGCTTGTGCTGGTTTCATATAGGTGCTATGTAAACATTTCTGCTTTTATCATTTAGCAACCAAAAAATAGAAAATAGGTACACATGGTTTTAAACAAAGAATTCAAAGAGTACAAAAATTGCACAATGAAATATTAGTCTTTTACTTCAGACCCATAGTCCCCTTTACAGAAGAGCCACTAAAAATAATTTCCTGCTTATCCTTTCAGAAATTTTCTATGCAGGTGCAGTCTGGCACGTGTGTGTGTGTAATTCTGAATTTATTTATATATGTGGGTTTTTTTTAAGATTTATTTATTTATTTTATTTCTCTCCCCTTCCCACCCCCCCCCTCACCCCCCCGTTGTCTGTTCTCTGTGTCTATTTGCTGCATGTTCTTCTTTGTCTGCTTCTGTTGTTGTCAGCGGCACCGGGAATCTGTGTCTCTTTTAGTTGCCTCATCTTGCTGAGTCAGTTCTTCATGTGTGTGGCGCCATTCCTGGGCAGGCTGCACTTTCTTTCATGCTGGGCAGCTCTTTATACAGGGGTGTGGGGCTTGCCTACACGGGGGACACCCCTGTGTGGCAGGGCACTCCTTGCACACATCAGCACTGCGCATGGGCCAGCTCCACACGGGTCAAGGAGGCCCGGGGTTTGAACCGTGGACCTCCCATGTGATAGACGGACGCCCTAACCACTGGGCCAAGTCCACTTTTAATACAAATGAGAACAGAGTAGCATGGTCTCCTGTACTTTTCCTTTTTCTTGAAACAGTATCTTGGAGCTAGGGCCTTATCAATACTAAAGACACAGTTCCTTTTTTAAATTCTGTTGTACAGATCCTATATTCCAGAGATGGCAAACTGCAGCTGCTTGCCAAGTCCTGTTGGCCACCTGCTTTTGCAAACAAGTTTTATTAGCACAGTCACACCCATTTGTTTAAATATTGTCCATGATTGCTTTCACTGCCCACAGCAGAGTAGTTTAGTTGTGAGAGAAACTGGATGTATTAGCTTCCTATTGCTGCTGTAACATAGTACCAGAAACTCAGTGGCATAAAACAAGTTTGGGATGTCAGAAATCTGAAATGGGTCTCAATGGGCTATAACCGAGGTGTCAGCAGGGACAGCTCCTTTCTGGAGGCTGTGGAGAGAATTTTCTTGCCTCTTCCAGCTTCTGGAGGCCATCCACATTTCCTGACTCGTGCCTGCCTTCGGTCTTCAAAGCCAGCAATGGCCCTTTCTTACGAGACATCACTCTGACCCTGACTCTTCTGCCTCCCTGTTCCACATTTAAGGACCCCTGTGACACCATCAGCTCCACTCAGATAATCCAGGATAATCTCCCTAATTTAAGGTCAGCTGATTAGCTACCTTCATTCCCTTTTGCCACGCAGGGGTAACATTCCCAGGTTCTGGAGATCAGGACCTGGGTTTTTTTGGGTGGTCATTATTTTACCCAAAGCACTGTATGATCAGCAAAGCCAAAATTAATCTACCATTTGGCCCATTTCAGAAAAAGTTTGCTGGCCCTGCTCTTTGAGGAACAATTAGTTCTGTTCCTCCACCTGCTGCCCTCCTGATGCAGCCATCTGTAGACCTGAGTCCCTCCCCCATTCACTGAGGATTAGACCCTGGCTCACCATCTCTCCCTTTCCACCAGGAGACCTGCCGTAGTTCCAGATGATTCTCTCGATACCCTGGCCTCTCGTTCCCTGGCCCACCTCACCCACAATGGTCAGAGCCTGCACCCCTCCCCACCACTCACTCCTCAGTCTTCAGGCCCAGAACTTACCATGGGCACTGGGTGCTCCCTGTCATCTCACTTTCAAACATTCCTCCCTCTCGCAATTCTTTACCTCTCACTCACGCCCTCCAGTACCCCGACACCCACAATTTTCACCTGCTCTAGGACATGCCATCATTGCTCCGTCCACCTCTTTGCTCCCCTACTTCCCTCCTTATCAGCTCAGTTACAATCACTTCCTTGCATGCATTTCTACTCTCTTGACCCTCCCTTCTCCACCCAGTGAAAATCCAGACCTCGTAAAGTCCAACTCTCCACCCACTGTTTGCCACTGAGCCACAGAAAGAAACTGGAGAAAAATCCAAACTGCTCAGCCTGACCGAGAGGACCCAGGCCAGCCTGACGGTTTACAGTCGCCTCCTCCACTTTCTCTCCATCTCCACAAACCTCCTCATCCTCCCCCCACACCCATTACACCTTGAACCTTAACTCGTTTTTTACTGAGAAAATGGAAACAATCAGAAAAGTACATTGGCAAGTTCCTGCTGCCTAGTGTTGCCAGATAAAATACAGGATGCCCAGTCAAATTTGAATTTCAGATAACAATGAATAGTTTTTTGATATATGCCTCAAGTTATTAGACCAAAAAAGTATTCGTCATTTGTTTGAAATTTAAATTTAACTGGGTGTGATGTATTTTTATTTACTAAATCAAACGAGCCTACCTCCATGGAATCTACCAGCCTACAGCCACCCGGCCCCAATACCCAGTTCCCAACCAAAGCTGGCTCTCGCGCCAGCAGCTGTTCCTGTGCCCTCCTAAACCTTCAGGTTTTCCTCACAACTGGATCATTCCCAGCAGAATAAAATGGTACTGGAAACATGTCTCTTTAAAATAAACGTACTTGACCCCCTACATCCCTTCTAACTATCCCTCCATTTCTCTGAGCTCCTTTACAGCAGAAATGCCTGAAATGGATTGTCTATGTCTATGTCTATTGTTTCCACCTATTTTTCCCCAGAAAGGCTTTTGCTGCCTCTAATCCATCAAAACTGCTCTAAACAAGGGCCAGTGATCTTCAGGCGGTTAAATCTGATCAATTCTCAGTCCTTATCTGGAGCACTCTGTCCGGGTCTCCTCCTACCTCCTGGGCCAGTCCTCCTCAGGCTCCCCTACTGGACCTCCCCACCCAGTCTTCTTCTCATTTTTATCCATAGGCATGCCCTAGGAGCTAGATGCTCTCATGGCCTTAAACACTGTCAATGTTCTGATAAATACCAAATGTACAATTCCACCCCAGCCCTTTCTATTAAACTTTAAACATGTAACTGGAGGTGTTGAGTCATTAGTTGGAACTTGGCCTACAGTAGGTATTTCGAAATTAACACATGCAAGAATGAACAGCACATTCTACCACTGCTCCAATCTGTTCCTCTTATCATCTCACCTCTTTAGGCAAATGTCAATTCCATTCTGTCAAGAGTTATGAAGGGTCTGAGATGTCATCCTACATACAAGTTAGCCTGCAAAGGTTTCAAAGATGCTGGAAGAACACAACATGTCTGGGTTAGAGACAAAGGGCTTCATTCCTCACAGTAACATCAAAGCCAAAGTACTAGCATTTTCTTGTGCTATTGCCCCAAGCCCCAGTCCCCGTAGGGTAATGCAAAAAAGCCAGGTGACACCTGCACAAGTAATAGGTTGCATTACAGGACAGGAGTCTGGAGTTAGGGAACCAGAATCTTTTATAATGGGCAGTAAACAAGCCTGCCTTCAGGAGAGAGATGCTATTTTTATCTCCCACCACTGGTTGCTCTACAAACCTCCTGTACAAGATGGCCTGGAACAAGGCAGTCAGTACTTCAGCTCGCAAGACGTGCAAAAACGCAAAGGTCCCATGGAGCGTTGCCTTCCAACATATTCAGTCTTCCAATGGCCAGTCTGAAACCTTCACATTCATCCTTAACTGGTCTCAGTTTTAAACCCCATCAGTAAATTCTACTACCTCACCATGACCATGCATTCCATCGTGCTTCAAGTCACCACCATATTGTCTTTCTTTTGAATTTTTGCAGAAATCTCCCACCTGGCCTCCTTGCTTTCTCTTTTGCACCCATTCACTCTGTTCTCAATACCACCATCACTCCAGCTAGATCATATCACTCTTCTGCTCCAAATCCTCCAGTGGCTCTCATCTCATTCAGGATAAAGTCCAAAATCCTCTCCTTCAAGGCCTTATGAATGCCTCGCTTTTCTCCCACTCTGATCTTATTTTCTACAAATTTCCCCCTCACTGACTCTACTCCAGCCACACTGGCCTCCTGCTGTTCCTGAAACACACCATGCACATTCCCACCCCAGGGCCTTTGCACTTGCTGCTCCCCGACCCTGGAAACCCCTTCCCCAAATATCTACATGGTTCACTCCCTTACTTCAGTCAGTCTCTGCTCAAATGTCACCTGACCTGATCACCCTCATCAAGGACAGAGGAGAATAGCTACGTAGTATACATACGATTGAAGTTAAACTGGTATCAAACCAAATGAGATTGTCATAGATCTAGTGTGTTGAATTTAATACTCAAGGTAGCCACAGAAAAAATACTGGAAAAATTTCCACAGATATTAATGAGAAGGGATTCTCAAGGGCTCACTACAAAAATAGGCAAAGGACTTGAATAGACATTTCTCCAAAGAAGATATACAAATGGCCAATAAGCACACAAAAAAGATACTCAGTATCATTAGCCATTGGAGAAATGCAAATCAAAATGGGGGGAACGGGGTGGGGGAGAAATAAATAAAAATAAATCTTTAAAAAATAAAAAACAACAATGAGATCCCACCTCATACCCAGGAGCATGGCTACTACCCAAAAAGCTGAATGTAAAAGTGCTAGTAAGGATCAAAGGAAATGGGAGCCTTAGGAGAGAGCTGGTGGGAATGTAAAATGGTGCACTGCTGTGAAATACAGTTTGGTGTTTCCTCTGAAAGTTCATCCAACTCCCCTATAACCCGGCAAGCCCATTTCTAGGTATATACCCAAAAGAAATGAAAGCCCGGATTCATCAGATATTTATACACTGGTGTTCATAGCAACATTATTCACAACAGACAAACAGTGGAAGCCACCCAAATGGCCCTCAATTGATTGATGAAGGAATGTGGTATATATGAACAATAGGCTAATATTCATGCCTAAAAGAAATGAAGTTCTGATACATGCTACTATGTGGATGAACACTGAAGACATTTTTTTTTTTTAAAGATTTATTTATTTATTTAATTCCCCCCCCTCCCCTGGTTGTCTGTTCTTGGTGTCTATTTGCTGCGTCTTGTTTCTTTGTCCGCTTCTGTTGTCGTCAGCGGCACGGGAAGTGTGGGCGGCGCCATTCCTGGGCAGGCTGCTCTTTCTTTTCACGCTGGGCAGCTCTCCCTCCGGGCGCACTCCTTGCGCGTGGGGGCCCCACGCGGGGGACACCCCTGCGTGGCAAGGCACTCCCTGCGCGCATCAGCACCACACATGGCCAGCTCCACACGGGTCAAGGAGGCCCGGGGTCCGAACCGCGGACCTCCCATATGGTAGACGGACGCCCCAACCACTGGGCCAAACTCTGCCTCCCCTGAAGACATTTTGAGTGAAATAAGTCAGACACAAAGGGACGGATGCAGTATGATTCTACTCAGATGACATCTCTAGAACATACAAAGTTCGTAGAGATGCAAGGTAGAAACAGAGTACAGGTTATCGAGGGTGAGAAGAGGGGATTGATCCATAAGTGGAACAGGGTTTCTGTCTGGTATTGGAGGGTCGTGAGGGTAGCAGAGCCTGGAGAGTGTGATGAATCCCACTGAGTTGAACTCCTGGAAGGGGTTGAGATGGGAAAGTTCATGTTGTTTTTATGTTTTCACAATTTAAAAAATAGAAAAGAGGGAGATTAAAGCGCCAGTAACAACCAAAGGCAATACATGATCCTGGACTGGATCTAATAACAACAGAGGAGAAAATGCCCACAAGAACACTATTGAAAAAACTGAAGTATAGTTCATAAGCTTTATATCAAAGTTAAATTTATTGAACTTGATAACTGCACCGAAGGTGGTTACATAAGTGAAGATCCTTTTTCTTAGGAAATGTACACAGAAGCATTAGGGGTTCAAGGAGCGTGATGTATACAACCTGCTCTTAAATGTTTTGACACGAGATAGAAAGGTAGGTAACTAAGTAGATAGAAGGACACGTAAACTGTGGCAAAATGGTAAAAGTTGGTCAATCTAAGTCCCTGGATGGGGAGAATATTGGGGCTTGTAGTCTTTTTGCAACTTTCATATAAATTTGAAATTATTTCAAAATTTAAAAAAAAAACCTTCCAGGCCTGCAGTTGGAAAGTTTTGTTTTACTGTAATTTATATTGGTTGTGATTTAATTCTTTTCTTGTTTCTTGGTGAATTTAACACTTGTAAGCTTTGGAAAGAGTTGGAGAGGTGGTGGCTTAGCTTTAACATCAGAAAGAACTGGCTCAAATCCCAGCTTGGCTTCTTAAGAATGGTACAATCGCAAATCAAGTCAAGAAACTTCCCTCCGCCTCAGCTTCTTCATCTGTAAAATGGGCAGGGTAGGATAATAATAATAGTCCCTACTTATAGGTTCTTGTGAGGATCAAATGAGCAAAGGCACCCAGTTCATGCCTGGCATGTAGTAAGTGCTTAAACGTTAGCCATAAGCACTGAACGAGGGGATATTTGTAATGCCCAGGATACAATACAAAATAAAGTACAAATAACAAATGATTCGATGAATTTATCTCCTCTGCTTGCCACAGTCACTAAATTCTATGTATCTAGCTGAGAAAACTAAATTTTCTAATGATACCTTACCTGCCCAAAAGAACATTCAGTTGATAAATATGTTATCTGTGTGTCCATAGCAAGTCACTCAGTTTTCCTATCTGTTAAATGGGAATAATCTATAAAATAAATTGCTACGAGGATTAAAAGACAACACATGTACTGTCCCAGGACACAGCAAGAGTGCAACAAATAATAGCTATTCATATGCTTTATTCTAAGTCCATAGCTCCCTATCTAAAACAGTTGGGGCCAGAATTTTTTAGGCATCAGAGCTTTTTAGATTTGAGAAAGGGGCAAATGGGTGTACTGCGTGACACCCCCAGCGGGTCTGGACAGCAGACTATAGTCAAGCATATTTTTGCAGCTTGACATGTGCATGATCCCAGAAGTGGGATTACCAACGTGCATTAACAAACCACATCACACTGGTACAGGTCAGGTTTAGCAGACAGTGACCTGAGGTCAGGTCAGATTTTAAGACCAAACAAATAACAAAAACCTTTCAGTTTCCACAACTTTGCAGACCAGCAGAGAAGGGATAGTGGCTTCATCTTTCAGTTTTAAAAACCAAAATCCTTTGTGTTCCACTCTCCCCTAAAAAGACACAATGTAAATAAATGTCTTTATTTCCCATAATACGATATATTTCTTTAAAAAGAGAAATAAATGATGAACAATATCCCAAAATAATGATATATGTGAAAGAAGAAGGAAAAAAAAAAAAAAAGGACAGGTCTGAACTAGAAACTAATTTCAGTAGCAGCAATTGATTTTTTCTTTTAATTTCTTGTTCACAAAATGCAAAAACTGCCGTACTTAACATGTCTTTCCAAATTTGGTTGAAACATCCGTCCTGGTTTTGGAGAGGTCTTCTCTTGAGTCATAGCCAAGAACACATTCCTATGGCCAAGTTAGAGACTTAAAAACGAAAATGAAAATGCAAACACAGAGAGGCGTTCCAGGAATGGCCAGAAAATGTCCAGTGGTTCTAGACACCTTCCAGGCTGTGTGATCAGCCCCCTGGGTGAGGCGCGCTCCCTAGTAAGGCCACTGTGATGGTGTGAAGCAGTGGGGACCCCAGAAAAGTATGTTCTTAAGGTTAATCCATTCCTGTAGGTATAGACCCATTGTAAGGATCTTTTGGTGAGTAGGACCTTTTTTTTTTGGAGGTACCGGGACCAGGGATTGAACTCAGGGGTTGAACTAGTGCCCAACCACTGAGCCTCGTTAGCGCCCTTGAGTTGTTTTTTTCGTTTGTTTGCTTGTTTCTTTTTAGGACACAGCAGGGACCGAAACCAGGACCTCCCCTGTGGGAAGCAGGCACTCAATCGCTTGAGCCACATCCGCTCCTAGTACTGAGCTTAATCTTAAGATGTGATGTACTTTATTCAGGATGGGTCTTAATCCACTTACTGGAGTCCTTTGTAAGAGAACGAAATTCAGACATAGAAAGAGAAAGCCATGGAAACCAGAAGCTGGAAGCAATGCAACCGGAAGAGAAGGCAGAGACCAGCAGATGCCACCATGGGTCTTGCCATGTGACAGGAGTCCAGGATCACCAGCAGCTGGTCTTCAGGGAGCAGATATCATCGCGATGATGGCTTGAGTTGGACACTTATCACAGCCTCTGAACTGTAAGCTTGTAAGCTAATAAATTCCCATTAAAAAGCCTGCCCATTTCTGATATATTCCTTTGGGCAGCCCAACAGGCTAAAACGGCTACTTTCTGTTAGGCCCAAAACCATTTCGATTGCTAAACATGTGCAGATGCTACCCATTTCATTGAATTGTTCTGAGTTCCTTGTCAAAATAATTAACGTGCACCAGAAATGTAAACAAACATGGTGCCCCTCCATTGGGAGTGGAGCTTTTGTGGAGAGGGAAGGACACTGAGTTGGGCAAGGTGGCTTGGAAAGGGCCCTGCTGCCATCCTGAGCAGGTAACAGGTGTCATGGAAGACGCAGCTCCTGCTTACAGCTCCACACAGCTGAATTCTGCGATATAAATTATTAAAGAATGTGCAGAACATTACACAGTTCATGTACTTAATGATTATAGTTCACAGTCTGGGTCAGATATAATTAGATGTTACATTAAAATAGCTTCACAGAGCCATTTATTCTGATTTAATTACTTAAAATGATAGCATAATGAGCAATGCTTTCAAGGAAAAAAGTTCTCTTTTAAATGGGCTCATTTTAAGTTAATATGAAGAAAATTAATCATTTAACTAAATGTAGGAGGACAAGTCCATGTCTTAAGCGACATTGTTTCGGTGTCACAAGGGTTGCTTCCCTTTGACAACATGTGGCAAGCGATAGGGAAATAGACAATTTTTTTCCTTGGGAATATAGATTCTCATTTCCCCCATTCACTCTAACTCTTAGCCTCTTCCGCTGGTTCCCAGGCACAGGCAATGGTGACTTTGAAGGCCAGCACTGAGCTGCAGACATCTGCCGGAGACTGCCTAGGTGAACAGGAGAGGGTAAGGAATGCTTGGCACCCTTCGGGGAGGTAGTGGTAGAGATTGCTTGAAAGCAGAGGCGTGGCACACAGGTTAAGTGTGCAGATGCTGGCGTCTGATGGGGCCAGGCTTCAAACCCCACTGTTGCCCTTATACCTCTGAGTTGTTTAGACGGTCGGGGCCTCAGTTTCCTCATCTTGAAAGTGGGGGTAAACAAACATTGTTCCTGTCTCATAGGCCGGTTTTGAAAATCCAATGAAGGGAAGCAGACTTGGCCCAGTGGTTAGGGCATCCGCCTACCACATGGGAGGTCCACAGTTCAAACCTCCGGCCTCCTTGACCCGTGTGGAGCTGGCCCATGTGCAGTGCTGATATGCACAAGGAGTGCCGTGCCACACGGGGAGCCCCATGCACAAGGAGTGCGTCCCGTAAGGAGAGCCACCCAGTGTGAAAGAAAGTGCAGCCTGCCCAAGAATGGTACTGCACACACGGAGAGCTGACATAAGATGACACAACAAAAAGAAACACGGATTCCTGGTGCTGCTGATAAGGATAGAAGTGGTCACGAAGAACACACAGTGACTGACACAGAGAGCAGACAACTGGGGTGGGGGGGGTGGAATAAATAAAAATCTAAAAAAATTTTTAAAAATCCAATGAGGTCTGTAGCATGCAAATGACGAAATCCAATGGCCTGCATTCAGGCACTGCTAATAACCCTAAGCCCTTGTTATTGCACACAGAGATCACCAGTGTTCCGCTGGCTTCTGGCCCCTACGGCATGTGCCTCCCACTGCATTTTTCCAGTAGAAATTATAATAGTCTTGATATGCAAAGATGGGGCCTCCTCCAACCCCACTGCTTTCTTCTGTTTCTAATAACTATAGATGATAAGAGATCCTCATATGAAGCTTTTTAGAGTAGTACTGGTTCACTCAAACAAAAATCCTACATGGTTTAAAAAACATATGGCAATGTTTATCTGCTATTTTTCTGTCCTGTGTCAGGCTTTGTAGTGAAAATATTCAATGCTGAGCTCAGGGGAAATGGGAAAAATTTTTAAATCAGGAACCTTCCTATGAATACCTTCTTAAGACAGCTGTAATGCTACTCGGGGGACGCTGTATTTATTTGGATCCTGGGACACTTAGCAAAGGTGATGACAGAAAACATTGGCTCATGGATATAGGGGGCTGTGGCAGCCAAAATAATGTGTCAAACTTGGCCCTGCATGAGAAAACACCATCCAAAAGAGAGCTGACACAATATCCAAACGTGTAACATTCTGGATGAGAAAACCAAAGAAGCCACGGGGTTTCGAGAGCACGCACCGTCACGTGAATTCCTGGTGCTTCAAATGAGCTTTACCCCTTGGGGTGGGAGCTGCACGCTGCACTCAGTCAGGAAGAGAGTAGTTCAGGGGGGTGTCTTAGTTTGGGTTACTCCAAAAGCACATTCTAAGGCAAAATTTAGACACAAGTAATTTATTTAGGAGGTGGTGCCAAGTCGCACAGTGAAGAGGAGGTGAAGGAGAACTGAAGCAGAGGCTTTAGTGAGCAGGTTACTGCCGTGGGCGACAGGCTCAGCCTGCTGGGGGCCTTCTGGGAGGCTGGGGCAGAGGACACGTTGCAATGGTGCCACAAGGACAAGGAGCCAAGGTGTCCAACCCCCATTTTCCATCCTTCACTGGCCAAGGGGTGCTCCTTGAGGCATTCATTCCCTAGCCTTCCAGGTCTGCCTTGCATGTGGCCCAAGCATCTCCCAGAGC
The DNA here is from genome assembly GCF_030445035.2 of Dasypus novemcinctus. Lineage (NCBI taxonomy): Eukaryota > Metazoa > Chordata > Mammalia > Cingulata > Dasypodidae > Dasypus > Dasypus novemcinctus. The sequence continues at coordinate 33,888,718 of NC_080698.1, forward strand.
CTACCAATGCCCTAATGAAGGGACACATGGGTGCTCGAGGTAGGAAGCCATGGGTGTAAATGGAAACTAGCCATGGAAGCTCTAGGTGATGGCTGGGCCAGGCCGAAGGGACACAGGCAGGGCCAACAGCCCCTGCTGCAACATCTGGGCGACTTGCACACACGGTTGAGGATGAAGTGAAAGAACCATCTGAGCATGAATCTCCAAATAACCTTTTTGACTCTTTCATGCTCCTGTCTGACTTGGTTAACCACATCAGACTTATCAGCTGAGGGTTGTTTTATTTAATAACAGCTTATTAAACTATAGTTCATGAACTGTACAATTCAGCCACTTGAAGTACACAATTCAATGGTTTTTAGTGTATCCACAGATGTGTGCATGGCCAGTTTTAGAACATTTTCACCACCTCAAAAAGAAACACATACCTTTAGCTTCCACTTAGCATATGCTTTCAAGGTTCATCCATGTCATAGCATGTATCAGTGCTTCATTTCTTTTTATGCCCAAGTATTCGTACAATATTCCACTGTACGGATACAAGATTTGTTTTTCACCTGCACATCAATTGATGGACATATAGGTTGCTTCCACTTTTTGGCTATCATGAATAATGCTGCTAAAAACATTTGTGTACAAGTTTTTGTATGGACATATGTTTTCCTTTTTCTTAGGTGTATACCTAGGAGTAGAATTGTTGAATCATATGGAAACTCTATGCTTAATGTTTAAGGAACTGCCTTACTGTTTTCCAAAGTGACTCCCCATTTTACATTCCCATAAGCAGTGTCTGAGGTTGCTATTATTCTATATCTTCATAAACATGTATTTTCTGACTTTTTTATTATAGCCATTCTGGCAGGTATGATGTGGTAATTCATTCTGGGTTTGGTTCGCATTTCCCTGGTGATTGATATCAAGCATCTTTTTGTGCTTATTGGTCCTTTATAAAATTTTTTTCTTAGGAGAAATGACTATTCAGATTCTTTGTCTATTTTTTAAAATGAGCTATTGGTCTTTTTATTATTATTTAGTTGTAAGAGTTCTTTATATATGCTAGGTGCAAGGCCCTTATCAGAAATATAATTTGCAAATATTTTATCTAATTCTGTGGATTGTTCTTGTAACTTACTTGATGGTGTCCTTTGAAGTACACTTTTTTAATAGTGTCCTTTGAAGCACAAAAGTTTTTAATTTTGATAAAGACCAATGTATCTATTTTTCTTTGCTTGCTCATGCCTTTTGTGTCATATCTAAGAATCTATTGCCAAATCCAAGGTCATGAAGAGCTCCCCCTCTGTATTCTAAGAATTTTACAATTTTAGCTTTTAAATTTAGGACTTTGATACATTTTGAGTTTTTTAAAAAATATATATGGTGTAAGGTAAGGGCCCAATTTCATTCTTTTGCATGTGGCTATCGTTTATTGAAAAGACTCTTCTTTCACTAGTCAATAATCTTGGCACTCTTATTGAATATCCCTTGATCATAGACACAAAATCAGTTTCCAGACTCTCACTTGTATTTGATTGATTTCTACATCCCTCCTTATGCCAATACCACACTGTCTTCATACCTGTTTCTTTGTAATAAGATTTGAAGTTGGGAAGTGTGAGTTCTCCTGTTTTGTTCTTATTTTTCAAGATCATTTTGTCTACTTTGGAATTCCATGTGAATTTTAGAATCAGCTTGTCAATTTCTGTAAAGAAGTCAACTGCGATTCTGACAGGGATCATTTCAGGGATATTGCTTTTTTAACAATATTGTTTTCCTATCAATCAATATAGGATGTTTTTCCATTTATTAATGTCTATATTTAATTTCTTTTAACAATGTTCTGCAGTTTTCTAAGTTTTGTCCTTCTTTTAAATTCATTCTGAACTCTCTTATTTTTTGTGATAACTACTGTAAGTGGAATTGTTTTCCTAAATTCGTTTCTGGATTGTTCATTGCAAATGTAATAGAAATACAATTGATATTTGTATATTGATTTTGTATCTGCAAACTCGATGAATTCATTTATTAGTTCTAATACGTGTCTTTATTTGGTTGTTGTTGTTTTTGTCTAATAAGTTTCTTAGGGGATTCCTTGGGAGTTTTCTATATACAAGATCAAGAAATATGTGAATTGAGATAGTTTTACTTCTTCCTTTGTAATCTAGATGCCTTGTATTTCTTTTTCTTGCCTAATTGCCCTGACTAGAACCTCTGGCACATGCTGAATAGAAGTGACATGAGCAGAACATCATTGTCTCTTTCATGATCTTAGGGGGAAAGTGTCCAGTCTTTCACCATTAAGTATGATGTTTCCTGTGGGATTTTTGTAGACGCTCTGTATCAGGTTGAAGACGTTCCCTTCTATTCCTTGTTTGTTGTGTGCTTTTATAATGAAAGGGTGTTGGACTTTGTCAAATGCTTTGCGGTATTATTTTTATACATATTATGTTGACAAATGTTACAAACCCAATAAAGCATCATTACAATTATTTATATAATTTTATGTCTTTCTAGGAACTTCAGAGGCAAAAGAAGAGCAAGTACATATTTATAACTTCTGTCTTCATAGTTTCTTAACTTACCATCTCTGGTTCTCTTCATTTATTCCTATGTACCCGAGTTGCCATTTAGAGTAATTTCCTTGGCCCAATACACCTTTGCTCTGTTTGTTAGAGGAGTACTTTGGGTTCTGGGCTTCTAGGTTCTTGGCTACGTCGCATAAAAGAATTTAAGGACACACCATAGGGTAGGCAAGGAAGTAAGGAGTTTATTAAGAAACAAGAAAACTAGAAAGGAGGTAAGTGCACACCTGAGACATGGGTTGCCAGCATGCTAGAGGGTGAAATGCAGGCGTGGGGCCCCACGTTAGGCCTTTTCCCGGCCTTCCCTCCCCCCCTTTCCAGCGCTGGGGAGCGGCCCAGCAGGATGCTGTTCTGATTGGTTGCCCCACCTGTTAGCTTTCAGGGGGCCAATAGGGAGGCCTGTTGTTTGGAATTACCTGGGGCTTCCCCTTGACCCTGGAAAGAGCTCCGAGTGGGATCTTGTGGCCAGGGTCTCAGCCGGGTCTTTCCAGTTTTGTTTTCAGTAGCAGCCTTCCCATAGGGGGTTTCTGGGTGGGGTCTCACAGCCCTGTTCTCTGCCAGGTCCCAGCCACCTCCCCTCTTTCCCTGTGCTAACCTGCCTCACATTCATCTCCCTTGCACTGCTATTGGCAAATGATACATTATATACATATTGTCTTCCACAATGTTTTTTAAAACAGTTAAGAGAAGAAAGGAGAAGAAATATGCATTTCTATTGCCTTTTCTAATTATATAATTACCTTTAAAGTGCTCTTCGTTTTTTGTGTGTGGATGCAAATAATTGTTTGGGGGTCTCTTGCCTTTAGCCTGAGAACTTCCTTTAGTAGTTCTTGTAAGGTAGGTCCAATAGCAACAAATCCTCTCAGTTTTTGTTTCTCTGGGATTGTCGGTTATTGCACCTTCATTTTTTAGAGATAGCTTTGCTGGATAAAGAATTCTTTGTTGACACGTCTTTTTCCTTTGAGCACTTTGAGTATGCTATCACATGGCCTTCTGGCCTCCATTTTTTCTGACAAGAAGTCAACTGTTAATCTTATTGAGACTCCTTTCTAGTGATAAGGAAAAAATAATAAAAGCAGCAAGAAAAATTTTACTTGTCTTTGGCTTTCAGTGTTTTTACTATGATGTGTCTGTTTTATGGAATTCTTTGTATTTATCCTATTTGGAGTTCATTGAGCTTCTTAAATGTGTAGATTAAAGCTGTTGTTTGTTTTCTTTCAAATTTGGGAAGCTTCACTAATTCTTTCTTCTGCTTCAAATCTACCGTGAGCCACTCTAGTGAATCTTTCATTTCATTTATTATACTTTTCAATTCCAGAATTTTCATATGGTTTTTATGATTTCTATCTTTTTGTTGGTTCTCTCTACTTGGAGCAACATTTTCATTATAGCCTCCTTTACTTCTTTCAGTCATGGTTTCCTCTAGTTCTTTGAACCTATTTATAACGGCCTCTTTGAAGATTTTGTTAAATCCAACATCTGGTCACTCTCATAGATGGTTCACATTGCCTGCTCTTTTTCTGTTGTATGGGTCATACCCTCTTGTTTCTCTGCATGTCTCACTATTATGGAAACTGGTCATTTTAGACAATATATTTTAGCCTAACCCTCACCCTAACTCTGGATACAGTCCCTCTGCTCCCCCACCCCTCATCCTCCCAGGCTTGCTATATTGTGATTTGCTTATTTAATTGTTTAGTGACTGACTGGATTCATTTAGTGCACTCTCTTCCCCCTGCAGTGTGCAGCCTCTGACTGTTCCACAGGAGCACAGCCTTGGATACTCTCACAGTGAGCCTGGGAGGACTCAAGTTTTAGCAGGGCTCTCTTGGACTTTCTCTTTCCCAGACCACACCCAGCTGTTAGGCTCCACTAAGGGCAGGCTGTTTGCTACATAGTTTTCAACACTGCCCTAAGGCACAAATTGCTTGGCAGGCTCATCCAATCAAACGGCTTCCTTTGAGGGGCTAGCCCCTGAGGTCAGTGTTCAGATCCCAGGAAGTCACTTCCCACTCATCTCTTTCCCAGTTTCTCTCTAACAAAGGGGTCAACCTACAGTTTAGTCTATGTGTACAATTAATCTATCAGTATCTTCCCAATTGCCTTTCTCCACCATCTGCACTCTTCATTAGAGCACCATTAGGCCTGAAATTCTCCAGGCTCTATTGCAAAGGAAATCATTTACTTTGGGGAGAGATTTGGAGCTCTCTGTTCTAGTGCCTGTTCTCCTCCGGAAGCAAAGTCTCTGGGGACAATGGTGTGCTTCTTTCTAGGTGACCCTCCCACTTTAGTAGCTGAGTGCCTGGTAAGGGGTATGGCAGCCCTCGGCTCCTGGCTTGTCTCTCAGCATGGAGCCCCGACCCCACAAGCCGAGCCGGGGCAAGGGAGATTGGAGCCCACTATTCTCAGCAGTGCTGCACCCAAGGTGGAGCTTCCGTCCCACAAGTAAAGGCTGAGTAGAGAAGGCAGGCCCCACCTGCAGGCTGCACTCACCCAGAATTTAGCTTCAGGAACATGGGGTGGGGGTGGGAATAGAGGGGGTGGAAGGTGCCCTGTGTTCTTGGCTTCTTCAGTTTGGAATGTTTGCATCTTAGCTGGGAAGTGGAAGGGAGGAATTGGGTCTTGGTTCAAATACCACAGACTTACTGTTTTTACTGAATTTTAGTAGATTTTTTTGAAAAAATGTTTTTTCATTTGCTATATGCCCATCGGGCCATTTTCAGATATTTTTTAATGGCTTTTTTTTTTTTAAGTTTTCACTAATCTCACAGGGAAATTGGTGCATAGAATGTCTCACACTGTTTGCCAGAGGTGAAACCCAGCTGAGTACGTAAATATTAATTTGACTCGTAATTCCCCTGGAAAAGTGGCAAGAGAAAGGGCTTACTGTGAATCTTCATTGAATATCCTCTTTCCCCTGCTTTGCTAGCTGTGTGATTTCAGACAAATTATTTCACCTCTCTGTGTGTTTGTTTCCTCATCTATAAAATGGGAATAGTGATTTCTACCTTGCAGAGCTGTTTTGAGGAATTGAAATAACCAAAGTGCTTGACACACAGTAGGCCTTCAGGAAAATGGATTGGTTTTTATTATTAGGGAGAGCTTAAAGAAGAAATTGGCCCATAAAAGAAATGGACTTGGGGGTCAGGAACACCTAATAGTGGCTCCAACTTACAATTGTTTATTGATTACAAAATCGACCTCCTCCTGGGGTACTGGACGATCCCGCATACCTCTCCTTCCCCTTCCTTACACACATACACACAGCGTACAATGCATTCAAGGAGAAGGAGAAAAACTACAGCTGACAGATTTTTATTTTTTGATTTAGTTTACCAATTTAACATGCTCACAGGGAACCCTCCCGCACTACCAATAAACTGTTGCAAAACAAAGAAGGGCAACAGAATTGCGTCCAGAGCTTACCAACAAATTGGAAAATTTGGAAAGAGTTTACCCCAAACTGGTATAAACATGACCAGGATCCCTCAGGGGTGGTTCTCCAACTGATGAGCATAGAAAATCCAACGGAAAATTTTGTTGAAAATTCTGATTGCTGGTCTCCTGCCCTTCCCCTATGGACTCTGATTCTGGGGCTCAGGTGGGACCCTGGATTCAAGAGGCTTAACAAACCACAAGGAGTTCTGATGCAGGTGCTCCTGGTACTTTGAGAAGCCCAGGCACGTTGAGTATATTGGAAACCAGCTTGAGTATCTGTTCTTTCTGCACACAGACATATGAGAGAGTCATCCTCTGGGTCCTCTCTGGGAGGCTTTTAGGAATGCTTCGATAACTTCAGTTCTTAATTCCAGCCCCCCTCTCTCAGGGGAGTCTGGAGGGAACCCCGGATCCCTGTGCACAGTTGGAATTCCTCTGCTTCCTCCTTCTAGCAAGAGAAGTATGTGGCCAGTCCTAGGCCTGTTGTCTTCAGATCCATTCCCGACCCTTGCCCAGCTCTGCTCTGTGTGTCTGCATGGCCCGGGTGTTGTGTCACCTGACTTCTACCTGTTTTTTGTCCAATTGGAGGTCCTGGCAGAAGACTGGAAGCAGGGGAAGGGAGAAGCCAGGGTATTTCTCCCTCTCCAACTCTTATCTCAGCAGAGTCCACACACCAGCTCCCACTGGGCAAGCCCCCGTGGCTCCCACTTCCCTGGCCTGCTTGTCTATGAGGTCACCCCACTTCCATGGATGCTGTAACCCCTCTTCCCTCCTTGCCCCTCCATCCTCCCTTGTCTTCTCAGCTCCTCCATCTCTGAGTCACCAATTCCCCACATTCAATTCCCTCTGTTATAAATACTCGAAAAGGTGTCCGTCTTTCTAATTAGACCTGATTGATAACAGCAGGACTGGCAAATAGGAGTGAGGATTTTGGTGGGAAAAGGAAGGTACCTTTTGTAGAAAACAGAGAACGGGAGCAAACAACCAGAGGTCTTCTTCATGGAGATCCTTCTCTAGACAACCCCCTCTCAAATCCCCCTTGCAAGAAATGGGCAGGGGGGTGCGATAGCAGAGAGGCTAGAACCAAAGGAGAGGAGCAAGTAGGTCCAGAGCAGAACCTTTACATCGACAGCTACCCCAGAGACCAGAGGGTCTCAATCTCAACAGGGTTGACATTTCAGGCCAGATAATTCTTTGTCAGGGGGGCTGCCTTGGGCATTGCAGGGTGCTTAGCAGCATCCCTGGCTCTACCCACTAGATGCCAGTAGCACCCAGCCCCAGCCCCTCCTCTCCCCGCCGAGTTGTAACAACCAAGAACGTCTCCAGACATTGCCACGCACGTTCCCTGGGAGAAAAACTCACTCCCTCCCCGACTGCCACAGCTGAAAACCGCTGTACTCAGCTCAATGGCAGAGCTCATGGGCCCCACAGCAATTCGTTGGCCGCATTAGCTTGGATGAAATCAGCGTAGATGAGGAATAAGTCGTGACTGCTAGAGACCCTAAAAAAATGACAACTAAAAAGGTAAGAGCCATCACCCAGAAGTACGGAGCCCAACAAGTCTCCCTGCCACGCTCCTTGTCCTCTGCCGTTGGTCCCACATTGGTCCAGGTGACGTCAGGTAAAAGCAAAGGAGCAACCTGGTGTCAAAGCTGGAGGGGTCTGAGGAGAAGCAGGGTGGGTCTTTCTCTTTGGCCTACATTCCATGAGGTTGTGGAAGCTAAGGAGGCAGTTGGACCTGGATTCAAATCCCAGCTCTGCACTTGCTACTTATATAATGTTGGGCAAGTCACTTAATCTCTCTAAGCCTCCACTTCCATGTCCGTCAAATGGAAATAATAGCTCCTTTACGGAGCTGTGTGTTTCCCCCTTTGGAATGAAAAGAATGCTTGTAAAATGCAAAAAACAGGCACTCACTAGATCAGAAGATGGCCAGCTATGGCCCACGGGTCAGATCTGGCCCACCTAAGGTTGCTGGATTTAGCAAATAGAAGTATTTCCTCTGGCAACCCTAGCCACCAGCTACCTGTTTCAATAAATGACTTTTTATCGGTCACAGCCATTCCCATTTGCTCACATGTTGTCAGTGACAGCGTGCACACTACAGAATGGAGGAGTTGCAGTAGCGCTGGCAGGGCACAAGAAGCCTGGGACATTGACAACCTGTCCTTATAGGAAAAGTGTGCTGGCGCCTGCCCCCGAGGGTGGGTGTTGCTTAGAATAGCGGCTGTAGCAGAGCTGCCTTCCAGGTGGTGATGGGAACAGCAAAGCTGGGTGGCTATGATGGGGCCTCTGCAATCAGGCAGCCCAGGTTTAAATCCTGGTTCGACCGAACACAGCGCGTGTTATGTTACCTCCCAGTGCCTCAGTTTCCTCCTCTGTAAAATGCAGTCATATGGCAGCTGTCACAGGAAAGTAGCATGCAGTCAGGCTGGGTGGGTATTCCGGGTTTATTCAGAAAGCCCAGAGAATCCTTTTATAGGGTCCTGGTGAAGCTAAAATAAGTTAATGCATGTAAAAGGCAGAGCAAAGTGCTTGGGAAGTGGTAAGCACTTGAAGAGATCTGAACTATCCCAGCGGAATGAGAGGTCTTCTAATTCTACAGTTCTGCTGCCACTGCTATGATTAGGCTTAACTGAGATGTGAGTGGGAGGGTCTGGCCCATCGTAAAGGCTCATAAATACCACATCTGCTCCCTTCCCCTCGCCCCACTTTCCTGGGCCCGGGCCCCGTCTTAGACGGCAGGATCTTGAGCTCTGCCCAGACCCGGCGGTCCTGCTGGAAGGAGGGCGCGTCAGCAGACTCTCCCACTGGGAGGCCCGCTCCCCAGGAGGGGGGAGGGCGTGCACCCCTGCTCCTGAATGGCAGCTCAGCTTGGTTCAAACACCATGTCTCCTAGACCCTCCCGATTGCGTCTCCGTCCCCCAAACCACGCCCCTCTAAAAACTACAGAAATCGGAGAGGGAGATGAGCTATTAATTCCCCCGACTTGGCCCACTTCCTGGGCTCTGGCTGAAAACCGTGGGCACAGGAGGTTCTGGCAGAGCCCCATAGAAGATTAGTGTGCTAACGGCCCCATAAAACTGAAGCATTTATGGGGAGGGCTTTATTTCATTTACCTCGGTTCCCTCCTTTTAATGAGACTGGCTCCACCGTGTCAAACCTTGGGAGGAGGGGGGCAGGCAAAGGGCGGTTTCGAGTTCCAGACGCTGGCTGAGGGGCGTTAGAAAGGAGCCGGTGTCGGGTGGGGAGGTGGCCGTGCCAGGGGTGTGAGGAGGGCTGGGGGACAGAGGCACAGGGGCTCTGAAAGCCTGCGCCCTGCACCAAGGGAGCGCCTACGAGGGAAGGGCCTAGAAAGCCTGGGCCCCGGGAGTCCTTTGCAGACAGGGCTTTAGGCCTGGGCGGGGACCCAGCTGGCCTCCACCCGCCTCGGCTTCTGAGCCCTGGAAGAGAAGCGCTGCCGGCTTGACCAGGAAAGCAGGACTAAGGCGCGGGAGGCAGCGGGGTTGTCGCCGCCCCCTCTCGGCTCCTGCTCTCCTGCCTCCCTCCCCCACCCGCCGACCGCTTCCTCTCCTCCTCTCCCTCTTCTCCAGAGAGCAGCTCAGGGCCTGGATCCCTGGCTTTGCCCTCAGGTAAACCTGGTCTCAACTCCCCGCTCTGCCACCTCCTAGCTGCCCAGATTTGAGCAAGTTCCGTCCTCCTCTCGGGACCTCATTTTTCTCACCTTTAAAAGGGGAATGGGATGACAAAAGACTGATGCCAGGAGCAGATGTGGCTCAGTGGTTGAGCACCAGCTTCCCACACACGAGGTCCTGGGTTCAATCCCCGGCCCCAGTACCTCAAAAAAAAAAGCCAGTGCTGTGGACGATAGGGTTAAATGAGAGCGTGAAGTGCTGGGCATCCATGGAGAGCATTTGAGAAGTGGAGACTGTCCTATTAGAACAGACAGCAATGGCTTCAGGGTTGCCCTTGACCTTGGCCTCGGACACACTGGGAGCTTAGCTGAAGGAGCTGGAGAAGTCCCAGGACTAGTGCTCCAAGGGAACAGCCAAGTCCCTCACTATGGTGTGCCCCTGCCTTTCCTCCTCTTTGTCTCTGCTGTGGAGCTCCTGGCAGCCGCATGCGTGGACTGTGCACATGCCACGTGCTAGGAGCTGGGGCTTCCAGACCAAATGAGAATCCATGCCTGCCTCAAGGATCTCTGTTTCTCCTCTGCCTGTTGAAATGCTTGCGGGATTGGAGATTCCAGAATGTACCCGGAATCCCAGCATTCCTAAATCCTGCCACAAACCTGGCCTTCTAGCCTATGAGGCTCTGAACATACATTCCCAAGGACCAGGGCAACAGGAACTGTTGGCTGAGGCTGGGATTCCAGAGCAGAGAACACTGGAGAAAAGAGGGTAGCTGCATGTGGAGATCTGCTTTTTCCTAAGCGGGTGGACCCGATTATCTTCAGGGCTGTATCCCCTCAGCCCACCCCCGAGTCCCAGAGCGTCCCCACATCCCTCTGCCTGGACCTCCTCTGGCTGAGGACGGGTCTTGTGGACAGAGCCCCCAGTGTCCCTGCCCTCAGTGGGACAACTCTGCCCGGTGTCCCAAGGGTTCCCAAGGGGGATGAGCCCCAGCTGCCCCTGTAGCACACCCGCACCCATGTCTGGGGGTGTGCTATCTCTTTCCTTGTTTCTAAGTAAACTCTTCACCCCCTTGCCTACCCTATGGTGTGTCCTTAAATTCTTTTATGTGACGTAGCCAAGAACTTGGACGCCCAGAACCCAGAGCGTTCGGCTAACAGTAGTGCCTGTGCCAGGGCTCCCTGCCAGGCTGGCTGCACCCGCAGCTCTGCTCCTTCCCCACTTCCTTTCACGGGACTTGTTCCCTCATAAACATCTTGCACCCCAAGCTCCACCTCAGGGTCTGCTGTCGGAGAACCCAATCTGCAACATTCCCCAAAGCCAAACCTGAGCCTCCCCACAGATGTCATCCCCCAGTGTGGGTGGGCAAGGGGGCTCCTCAGCCGGTGGAGTGGCCCTCGAGAGCCGACCTGGTCACACACTGTCAGGCTGCAGGGTGAGAAGGAAGGAGACGAGGTTGGGGGGAGAGAGAGAGAGAGAGACAGCTGGGCCTCCTCCATGCCAGGTCCCCAAAGCTTGTTGGCTGCAGGGAAGAAGGGAGAAGCGGGAAGGAGAGGACAGCGCCAGCCTGCCTGCCCTGGCCCTTTAGCACGGGGCCCCACCGCCTGGGAGATGGGGCTCAGTGCTGGCCCTGAGGGTGAAGTGAAATATAGCAAAGGCCGCCAGTCCCTCTGCCCTCCCCCCTTGCCCAGGAGCAGCTGTTCTTTCAGCCTGAACAGCTCTTGGGGGTTCTGCCAGCCCCACTAACTGGAGTCCAGAGGACAACACTCAGCCAAATCTCCTCAAGAAGCAACTCGCCGCCAAGAGGGGAAGCTTCCTCACCAGAATTAGCTCTTGTCAACAGCCGTTGCCTTATTAAGAGACGGACAGCTCTGTGCTGGGGGCTGGGGGAGAGACAGAGGGCCAGGCAGCCGCTGCCCTTCAGGAATGTGAAAATCCACTTTGCAAGCTGACGCAGGCCCAAATAACTACAGAGCAAAGCAACATATGATAAATGGCATGTAAATGGTTTTTGAAAAAGAAGTGCCTGTGGGAAGCACCTCCTTCCGCCAGAGTGGTCAAGAAACCTTCTAGAAGGAGGAGGTGTTTGAACCAAGACTTCAGGGATCAACCCCCTTAGCCAGCACCGTCCAGTGGAAGCATAGTTCAAAATATCGTGCAAGCCACATATGGAATTTTAAGCGTTTTAGTATCTGCATTAAAAAGAGTAAAAAGAGACAGGTGAAATTAATTTTAATAATATATTTTATTTGAACCCTACATACCCAAATTATTATTTCAACAATAATACAATATTAATTTGATATTTTGCAATCCTTTTTTCATACTAAATCTTTGAAATCCGGCATGTATTTTACCATCCAGCTCATCTCGGTTTGGACCGGCCACACTTGCCCTGCTCAGTAACCACTGGTGGTTGACGACCACCTGGGACAGTGGAGCACGAAGTTGCCCCTACTCAAAGCATGTTCACGAACCAGCAGCATCCACAGCCTTGGGGGTTTTGTTAGAAATGCAGAATCTTGGGCCTCACTCCTGAATCAGAGTCTGCATTTTAACAAGAATCTCCCAAGCAATCGCACAATAAAGTTAGAGAAGGGTCACTGTACGAAGTCCCGCTCTCCCTCACTCCACACAGCAGATCAAATGCTCGGGCCTGTTGAGTTCAATGTTAAAATGTCTCTTGAGGGAAGCGGGCTTGGCCCAGTGGATAGGGCGTCCGTCTACCACATGGGAGATCTGCGGTTCAAACCCCGGGCCTCCTTTACTCTTGTGGAGCTGGCCCGCGCTTAAGGAGTGCCCTATCATGCAGGGGAGCCCCACGTACAAGGAGTGCACCCCATAAGGAAAGCCGCCCAGTGGGAAAGAAAGTGCAGCCTGACCAGGAATGGCGCTGCACATGGAGAGCTAACACTACAAGATGTTGCAACAGAAAGAAACACAGATTCCTGGGCCGCTGACAACAACAGAAGCAGACAAAGAAGAACACACACCAAATGGACACAGAGAACAGACAACTGGGGCAGGAGGGAAGGGGAGAGAAATAAAATAAATCTTTAAAAAAAAAGAAATACATATATTAAAAAAAAAAAAAGTCTCTTGAATTGGGAAGCAGATTTGGCCCAATGGATAGTGCGTCTGCCTACGGCATGGGAGGTCCAGGGTTCAAACGCAGGGCCTCCTGACCCGTGTGGAGCTGGCCCACGTGCAGTGCTGATGCGCGCAAGGAGTGCCCTGCCAAGCAGGGGCATCCCCCACGTAGGGGAGCCCCACGCGCAAGGAGTGCTTCCTGCAAGGAGAGCTGCCCTGAGTGAGAAAAGTGCAGCCTGCCCAGGAGTGATGCCACACACACGGAGAGCTGATGCAGCAAGATGACACAACAAAAAGAGACCCAGATTCCCAGCACCGCCTGACAAGAATGCAAGCAGACACAGAAGAACACACAGCAAATGGACACAGAGAGCAGACAATGGGGGAGGGGGCGGGAAATAAAAAAATAAATCTTAAAAAATGTCTCTTGAATTGAGCCCACTACTTACCCTTCCCCTGTCACCACTCTGGTCCCTGCAACCCCTCTGTCCTCTGCATCACTGTGATAGCTCCCAAGACTTCTTCCCTCTCCCACTCTTGTCATCCCTAACCCCAATTAATGCTCTGCTCATAACCAGAGGGACCTTCCTCCAATGAAAATGGGAGCAGCTCACTCCCCAACCTGCCCCTCCCATGGCTCCAAACTCCGTTTCTGTTCACCTCCCAGTACTTCATACCTTCCCCTTTCCCCAGCCCACCCCCCCGCCACCACCACCACCACGCTGCTGGGCTCCGTGTTCCTCAACAAGCCAAGCTCTTTCCCACCTCAGGGTTTTGGCACGTGCTGTTCCTTTCCCTAGAATTCTGATCCCTGCACTTCCCCCTTGGCTACCTCCACTCATCTTTTGGGTCTCCCTTCTTTAAGGGGCCTTTGCCAGATGAAATCCCTGTTATTCTCTCACAACACTGTCTGGTCCTTCCTAGCAGTGCTATTCAGAGTGTGATCAGCAGCCCAGGGCTGGGCCATGAGCAGCGTATCGCCTCTCCACATTAATTTACGGAATTTGAGTGCTCACAAACTTTTCTTGCCATTTGACAACACTGTGACATCCAAGCAAATGATTGGTGGACCCCTCTTGTCCAGCAAGGTTTAGATCGGCTTAAATGTTGCCCAGTTCACACGGTGAACTCCCGTGGTGTGGACTAAGCAAGGATGGTGCCTGGGAGGGCCACGTACTGGTCTGTGATGGGCAAGACATGAAAATAACTGGTCCTTCCCTGCAGATATCAGAGAAGCACAGAAACCATCATTAAGAATCCATTTTCATTTGTGGGAGGTTGTGTTTATTACCTGTCTCTCCGACAGACTGTCAGCGGCGTGATGGTGGGAACTGTTTGTTCTGCTCACCACTGATTCCCAGGATGTCTCCCCACGCCCGACACAGAGAAGAGCCTGATAAATATTTGATAAATGAATGAATGGGTAGGATTATGACGGGCAGGTGTGGGGGGCATCTTCCAGGTAGACAGGGGGGCATGAAGCCAACATTTGGAGGTGCGAAACTGTACTGGAAAACCAAACAAAGACTGCCGGCCCGATTTTCAAAGCCGGATGACTTCACACTGAGGAATTCCTCAATGTTAATATGGGGCACAATAGGACAGATGGAGAATTCCAGAGGAATGGATGGATTCTTTCAATCTTGGGCTGCATTCTGTTTTCACAATTGTTTTTGGCAGAACCCTAAAGAAAATGCAAACCAGATGTACAGAGAAATATTTTCTTCGTCAGAAGAAAAGAAGAGAGGAGTTTTTATCCTGCCCTCGCATTGCCGTCCCTCAAACACAAGCCAGATTCCCAACCTTTACCTTGAACGACTTGGAAGACACTCTAGGACCTTTTGCAGCCTTGAGAGCTTGGGGTAACTGGGAGGCCAGGGCTGTAGTGGCCACCGCCCTCTCCCCTGGGGCTCTCCAAGCTGGAGAAGCAGATGGAAATGAGATTTCTGCTTCTCCCCATGGTGGAGTGAGCACTGTGGCTGCATAATGAGCCCAGAGCTTAATTGAAACAAATAAGAAAGCTTGTGCAAGCAGTTTGGGGAGGCTGCAGGGAATTCATCTATCCCTTGGATTCTTCAGAAAAGCCTCTCTCCTGCTAGGGCCGCGTTGAGCCTCCTGGCGCCTCGGAGCCCGTTCCCCATTTGCTGCTGCCCCCCCAACCCCAAATAGCCAGCTCCTGCCCAAAAGACAGAGGAGCGCAACGTTGGCCTCCAGCAGCCCTAACGAGCCCTGAAGTGCCCACGGTCCTCCATAGACGCCCTGGCTGGTTAGATGCCCCTGCCTGAACTGCCGCCCCTTGCCCTGACTCCCATGCAAACGCCTCCGACTCGTAGACCCTTCCGATAAGCATCATGTGGGAAGGATGCCACCGGGGACGACGTGCTCCTGCAGTGCTCCTCACACCCGTCCAGGACCAGCAGCTTCCGCACGGCCTGGGAGCTCGTTGGGACTGCAGATTTTCAGGCCCGACCCCAGACCTCCCGCATCAAAACTGAGGACGGTCCCTGGCAATCTGCTTTAACAAGTCCTCTCGGTGATTTTGATGCACGTTCAAGTTTAAGAACTCCTATGCTAGGCGGCAGACTTTGCCCAGTGGTTAGGGCGCCCGTCTACCACATGGGAGGTCCACAGTTCAAACCCCCGGCCTCCTTGACCCGAGTGGAGCTGGCCCATGCGCAGTGCTGATGCGCGCAAGGAGTGCCGTGCCACGCAGGGGTGTCCCTCACGTAGGGGAGCCCCATATGCAAGGAGTGCGCCCCATAAGGAGAGCCGCCCAGCACGAAAGAAAGTGCAGCTTGCCCAGGAATGGCGCCGCACACACGGAGAGCTGACACAACAAGATGACGCAACAAAAAGAAACACAGATTCCCATGCCGCTGACAACAACAGAAGCGGACAAAGAAGACACAGCAAATAGACACAGAGAAGAGACAACTGGGGTGGTGGGGGAAGGGGAGAGAAATAAATAAATATTTTTTAAAAAAAAAGAACTACTGTGCTATCCACTACCCTTCCTTCCCTCCTCACACCCAGGTGCCTACCTATCCCAGGCAGGTGATCTGCCCAAGTAAGCCCTAGACAGTCTGCCCTGTGGGGGAGGGGCTGCTGGTCAGCTCCAACCTATAGAAGCCAGGCTAAATTGGGGCCTGGTTTTTCCGGATCTTCCCATTTTTTATGAGTAGCTGGAAATGTGGACTTTGTTTTAGGTGAAATACCGCAATAGTTAAACATTGGTTTAATTTTGTCTAAATGCAGCACAGGCCAAACAAGCTTCATTGTTGGCCATTCCATCTTTCCAGCTGCACAGGCCAAAAGTTATTCTCCATTCAACTCTCTCTTACCCCCTGCCTCCAGTCTATCAGGGCATCCTGTTGGTTTCACCTTGCAAACATAGCCAGCAACCAGCCACTTGTCCCCACACCCACTGGTCCACAGGTCTGGTCCAAGCCACCACCGTGTCTCCCCGGGTCCGTTGCATAGTCTTCTACCTGGCCTCCCACCTTTCACCCTTGCCCTATGCCCTCTAGTGTCAGTAGAGCAGCCAGAGTGATCCTTTAAAAATGAAGTCGGATCATTTCCCACCTCTGCTCAAACCCTGCCTGGTTCCTCACCACACTCAGCGTAAAAGCCAGAGTCCTGCAAGGTCCCTCATGACCTGGCCCCACAGCTCTCTCACTGACCCCATCCAGCCACGCTGACCTCCTTGTCAACCCTCCAACGGGCCAGGCACATGCCCATCATCGGGCCAAACACTGGCGTTCCCGCAGCCTGCAGCATTCCTCCCGTGACATTCACTCACTCTTTTTGGGTAACTTGGTTCGAATGTCACTTTCTCAATGAAGCCCACCCTTGCAACCCTATTTAACAGCCCTCCCCCTGGCCCTCTGAATCCCCCACAGCCGGCTCTTTTTAGCACCTAATCATATACCATACTATCTACATATATATTATTTATTTTCTGCCTCCATCTGCTCCAACTTAAGGCCCAAATGGGTAGGAATTTCTGTCTGATTTACTGATAGCTCTCTCACATCTGGAACAAGGCCTGGTACCCAAAAGGTACTCAGTAAATACGTGTTGAATGAATGAATGCAGACTAGATACTGCCATCAAGCAGCTCTGCATTTATAGTTTAGCAGGAGAGTCTTGAAGATGTTGCCCCAAGCCTAAATCTTGTCTGTACTCATGGGGATTTCAGCCATGTCACTGACTGATTGGAGGGAGATTTAAAGGTTGAACATATTTCTGGGGTCCTTGAATAGAAAGCACCCCAGTCCTACCCACATCGAGACCACCATTTATGCCTTCACAGAACTTTTTCATCCTAGAAAGTGCCTGCAGCCTGCACAGTAACAGCTGGTCTTAGTTTGCCAGGGCTGCTATGACAAATACCACAGGCTGGCTGGCTTAAACAACAGGAACTTACTGTCTCACAGTCTTGGAGGCTAGAAGCCCAAAATCAAGGTGTTGGCAGTCCATGCCTTCTCCTGGAGTCTGTAAACTTCTGGGGCTGGCTTGCTGCCATTTGGGGGGTTCCTTGGCTTGAAGATACATCTCTGCCTCTGTCACATGGTGACCTTTCTCTCTTTCTCTGGCTTCTACTGACTGCACCCAAATATCCTCTGCATATAAAGGCTTCAGCCATATTGGATTAATGCCCACACCACCCTGACTCAATTTTGCCTCATCAAAATAGCATCTTCAAAGATCCCATTTACAAATGATTTCACACCCACAGGACCAGGGGTTAGGTCCTGAACATGCCTTTTGTGGGGGACATGACTCAATCTACCACACTACCCCCGCTGAGCAAAAGTTTCCTAAAACATATTCTTTGGAATGCTGGTCCCATGAAATGCTCCAAGAAAAATAAGGTCTGGAAACACATATGCTGTCCCTCCTTCTTGAAGTTCACAATATGTATTAACATTTTAAAGGCTTTGAGAAGCCTGGTAGCAAAGGATTCTTTATCTCTTTATTAACTCCAAGTTATTCAAATTCATTGGACCACATAACCTGTTCCCCAACAAAACACATTTTAACGCTCCAGGACACTAAGTTTCTGGCCAAGCAATTTTATGTTCCTCATCCTTTTGTGGGAGAGGGGGTAGAGGTGGCTCTGAGACAGTATTTTCTATTGATTTTGTCCAACCGGTCACACTCCATGGACTTGGTGAGATACTGAGATCTCCTCATGCCTTTCAAGATAACTGTGTCTGGCTCTCTGCATTGCTCTCCCCAAATTGTACCATATGCCCTACTTCACTGATGTCAATTAGGGCTCTTACCATTGCAAGCGACAGGCAAACCAACTTAAATAGGCGAGCAAACACAAAGGGGATTAATTGGTTCACATAGCTGAAAAGTTTAAAGGTAGGTCTATCTTCAAGCATGGCTTGATCATGGATCAAAGCATGACATTAGGACACAACTTTGTCCATCCTCCATTTCAGCCTTCCACTCCAGATTCTCCCCACATGGTGACAATATGGCTACCAGACACCAGTCTCATCTTCCCTCAAGATCAAATCCAACTGGATAGAGCCAAAATCTTTTCTGGGAGCACCTTCAAAACTCATGAGCTCCACTCTGATCAGACCCATTTAGGACATCTGACCATCTTTGAACCGATCAGCCAGAGGGAGGTGTTGTGCTGACCGGCTTGGGTTCAGATCCTATATTTCATGCCTGGAGCTGGGCTTAGAGCACAACTCAGATCACAGCATGATGAGTAGATCCCCCCACCAAAGGGAAAAAAGATCAGGCATTATTGGAAGCAGAAAAGATGGATGCTGAGAAGGCAAATCTCAAAGTTTTGGATGCAGATCCAAACACTGCATCTCCTCCAGTCAGCCATTCTAGATCCCCTAAGCCACAACTAAGCATCCCTCTGCAGATCATCACATATATATTCAAACACCTGTAGAAGATGGCAGAAAGGTTGCAGGTGCATCAGAGGCTGCTGTAGGTAGTAAGAAATATATAAGATATGGAATCAGACTTGAGTTCACATTCTGAATGTACGACATGGACAAATTACTTAGCCTTTGAGTTTCAGTTCCCTCATTGCTAAGTGTTTGGTTTTGTTTGTTTGTTTGTTTTAGGAGGTACTGGACATTGAGCCCAGGACCTTGTACATAGGAAGCAGGCACTCAACCACTTGAGCTACATCCACTCCCCTTGGTTTTTTTAAAATAATAGTCACTCACGGTAGAAAATGTCAGCAATAAAGAAAAGCATAAAGAGTAAACTCAAGGCAGCCGTTATTCCATCTCTTTGCAACTGGATCTCATCTATCCCCCGTCTCCAGATCCATTGTGCTCAACTCACCCCCAAACATAGTCATCTCTCTCCCAGGCTTCTCCAGAGACAGCTTGGGGGAACATCTCCCTGTCTTACCACTTCCTCACCAGGAAAGGGCTTCTTGTAGTCTAGCCTGCAGTCCTACCTGGTACAATTCACCTCAGTCCTGTGTTCTCAGCCTGAACTTCCCCCATCAAGATGGAAAGCCAGAAACAGCATTTGCAGCAGTTTCCAGGACTCCCCCGAGTCAGGCAACCTCTGGAGATTAAAAAAAAAAAAAACTACACTAAATACAAGTATTCAGCTTCATGCCATACAAAAGTGCTACTGACTTGAGATTAAAATGGGAGAAAGTACGTCCAGGCACCGGGCAGTGCATGACTTTCTCCTAAACAACTGGGAAGAAAGTAGCAAAAATAATCATTCTCCTTGAGGCAGAGATAAGCGGTGGAGATGTGGAGGAGAGACAAAGAGGGGAATGGCAATGCCGAGGAAAACACAAACTGGTTTTTCATAACAGATTTTATTTTATTTATTTTATTTTAAATAAATAAAATACTTATTTATTTAAAATATTGAAGTACCAAGGATTGAACCCAGGACCTCGTACATGCAAAGCAGGTCCCCAACCACGCAGTTACACCTATTCTACAGGAACTATTCTACAGGAACTAATTTTTGTCAGTCGTGGGGCTCCCATTTTAGGAGAGGGGTTTTAGGGACTTGTGCTCCAGGAGATGGTGATAAACCCTGGGCTAGATATATATGCATTCATTTCTTCATTCATTTCCACAGTCGACAAGTATTTATTCAGCATATAGGACATGCCGAGTGTGCTGAGCATAAGAAGGACACAAAAGACCCTGTCCATGGCCCTTGCTGAATGCAAGGAAAGACAGGTAATAAACCTGCAAATGTTACAAATAAATACATAACTACCAGCCATAATAAATGCTAAGAAGGAAAGTAACCCAGGGCAGTAAGCGAGAGTAACAAGGTGGTCAGAGCAGAGCTTAGAGTCTGATGGAGAGAAGAGCCAGGTGGGCTTAGAGGAGGAAGGAGGGGCCGGATCTCACAGGACACCCAGGTCGATGGAGTTTGGACTTCAGCCTGGGGAAGGTAGAGAGTGCTACAGATGTTTTAAGCAGGTAGAGCACAAGGGGAAGGGGCTCGTTGTGCTGGGGCTGGAAGTTCCCAACAACGCTGCTGGGAGCGGGTGATGAGCAGCTCTCAGCTCGTCCCTGTCGGTAGGGCAGCTTTGAAATAACTGAGTGGCTTTGCAGTCCTGCCTCAAGCATTTCCTATCTCTATGAGCCTGGGAAGGCACTGCTCTTTTTTGAGTCTCGATTTCTTCTGTAAACCGAGTGTGATCTAGCAGCTACCTCATGGGATTATATGAGGATGAAATGAGAGGAGGCGCAGAATGTGTTTAACTGGGCCCAGTGTGTTGGGAGTAATCATCACTGATGTTGGGTTATAATCGTCACATCTAGTACAGAAATTCCTCTTGGGGGAAAATACTTGGGTTAGAAAAAGACAAGATGTGTTTTTATCAGAAATTAAGAGGTTTTGGGGATGTGCTGATGGGAGAAAAGAGCAGGAGGGCATTGGAGAGAGAAGGAAAAGGACAGTTGAGAACCTTGGAGAGCATGTAGAGTGTAGGTTGGCAGAAGTATCTAAGAGTAGGTTTTTGTTTAAGATTTGTTTTTTTATAACAGGTATGTCTAATTTAGGTTAATTGTGTTTTATGATGTGGATTTTCTTTGCCTCCCCAAATTTTCAGTACAGTCTGCTACATACAAAAATGCCTGTGGGACACCATTGAATAGGGAAATCACGGGGCAGACCAAGTTCTCCATCAGGGCTGATGCGATTTGACGCAGGGATGACATTCAAGGACTGTAAGAGAAGCAATAAATTCAACTAATTTTTGTGCCACTGAAGCTCAGAACCAGAAACCAAGGGAAGATTTGGTGGGCTCTGAGGGCAAGGCCTTGTCAGTCCCTTCCTTTCCCACTCTAAAATTTCTTTAGTTGCATCTTTTTTTTATTATAAAAGAAATACACCCTCCTAATTACCAGTCCAGAAGTATGCAAAGAAAAACTTAAGTAAACTTTCCTCCAAGCCTTTATATTCTAATATCTATCTGTATTTATGTTAGGAACCCCCTTCTCTTCAACCCCATTTTGTTTTACAAATATAGCATCATACTCTAGACACTGTGACCTGATTTTACATTTAACATTATCACAGCCATCTCTCTAGATCAATCTATAGAAAGTTTGGGTCTTTTCCATTGCTGTAGAACATACCATGAAATGGACACCATTTTCTTTTAGAGAAACTACTGGCCATTTCTATATGTTGCAATAAACATCCTCATATCATTAGACATGATGTTTTAATTTCCATAGGGTAGCTTTTCATAAAGAAAGGACATTGATGTTTTTAATTACAACAGATATCACAAGATCACTTTTCCAAGTCGGTAGCAATTCACACTCTCGCAAAATATGAGAAAGACTATTCCCCTGCATCGGCATCAGCACTGGAAGTTATCAATATTTGAATTTTTTGCCAATCTGTTTCTCTTTGCCCTTTGAAGGTGTCATTTGGAAAAAATGGTTTTGTCCATTATTGATATTCCAAAAAAAAAAAAAAAAAGGGAAACAAGACTAGGATCCAGGAAAGTTAGAAATGCCTGAAAACCCTGAACAAGACAAATTGCTTCTGAGATTCCCATATCCCAAACTCAGTGCAGAGGTCCCCGTGAAATTGTACATCGAGATTTAGGTGGGCCTGTCTGGCCCTGGAGGACATCAGTCACTGCCTGCCACCCCCCCTTTTAAACTCCCTATCCCCCTCCTGCACCCCCGGCAGCTCACACCATAAAGATCGTCCCTCCTCCAGCCACAGCTGGTTGGATAGATTTGTGTACCTCACTGTTGGGGATGCAATCATGTCCCCCACGGAAGGCATGCTGGGCCCTAAGCCCTGGTCCTGTGAAAGTGAATCCATTTGTAGAAAGGAGTTTTGAAGATGTTATTAGTTAAGGGGCCCAAACTGAATGAGGGTGGGCCTCAATCCAACATGGCTGAAGTCCTTATGAGTAAAGGAAAATTGAACACAGAAGGAGAAGCCACGGGGAACAGCAGAAGCTAGAAGTCAACGGAAGCCAGAAGAGAAAGGAGAAGACGCCGCCATGTGCATTGCTGTGTGACAGAAAAGCCAAGGACCGAAGATTGCTAGCAGCCAGCCCCAAATTGCCACAGATTTTGGGGAGAAAGCATCAGTTCTGGACTTCTCCTAGCCTCAAAACCGAGCCCATAATCCCCTTTTTTAACAAAATGCAGCCCATTTTATGGTATTTCTTTTAGCAGCTAGGAAATTAAAAGAGTTTTCAGTATCAGAAAATTGGAGGCTGCTCTGACAAACACCTAAAATGTGGAAACAGCTTTGGAATTGGGTAATGGGTAGAGGCTGGAAGAACTGTGAGGTGTTTGACAGAAAAATCCTAGATTGCTTTAGAGAAGGTTAGTAGAAATATGGACGTTAAAAGTGCTTCTGGAGAGGCCATCGAAGGGCATGATGAATGTGTTATTGGAAACAGGAGGAAAGGCAGCCCTTGTTATGAAGTGGCAGAGAACTTGGTGAAATTGCATTCCGATGTTGAATGGAAGGCAGAGCTTGAAAGTAATGAATGTGAATGTTTCGCTGAGGAGATTTCCAGGCTAAGTGTGGAAGGTGCTGCTCGGTTTCTCCCTGCAGCTTATAGTAAAATGAGAGTTGGGGAGTGGGTGTAGTTCAGAGGTTGATTGCCTACTTCCCATGTACAAGGTCCCGGGTTCAATTCCCGGTACCCTCTGAAAAAAAAATAATAGAGAGGAAAGGTTGATAAGCTGAGAATTAAACTCTTAAGAACAAAGGACCCAGAAATTAATGATTTTGAAAATTCTCAGCCTATCCAGATAGCACAGATAGAAGCACCTCTATCAGAGCCCTCCCTGAGCTTCTGGATAGTGAGTCTCCAGAGGACAGGGCTCCATGTGCGGGCTTAGCTGAACAACCCTCTGCTAAAGAGAGTGTGGCTGAGTATGGAACCAGTCAGCCGTTTCAATGGCAGTCAGGATGGGAAATGCAGTCATCCAGGAAGGATGTGTGGAAAGTTCTATTGTCTAATGGTTTGAAACCCCTGGAAATGTGTGCAAAGCCAACAGTTCTGTACAAACAGAAGCAATACCTGGAACGGACAGAGAAGGGACCAAATGAAGGAAGAATGAGTTTGAGGGCAGAACTATGGAAGCAGAGGTCTGGACGGAAAAGATCTCCTGGGACAGAGAGAGTGGACATACCCATGCCTGTGGAAACGGTGGCTCTGCCTCTAAGCTTGGTGAAGGGAGGCCATCTCTCCAGTGCTCAGAGGGGGTGGGCCTTGAGCCCCATTGTTCAGGGAAAGTGCCCCCACCTCAGTGCTCAGAGAGGGTGGGGCCTGTGCGCCAGGGCTAGGGAGAGCCTGGCCCCCATACTGATGCTTGGAGAGGGTGGCGCCTTCACCTGTGTTCAGGGAGAGCATGGCCACTGCGCAAGCCCTGGAAGGGGTGGTGGGGCTACAGCTTCTTCAAGCCCGGGGGCACAAAACATTGATCCATAGATGATCCCCAGTCCTTGAAATCTAACGGACTATGCCGTGTGGGGTTTCAGAATTGTTTGGGACCGGTGACCCCTGTTTCCCTCCCAAATTCTCCCTTTGGGAATGGAAATGTTTATCCTATGCCTGTCCCTCCTTTGTATCTTGGAGGCAGATAACTATGTTTCACGGGTCCACAGCCAGAGTAGAGTTATGCCCAGGACAGACCATGCCTATAACTGACTTCGTGTTTGTGTGTGTGTGTGTGCCGATAAATGATTTGACTGTTACTGAAATGATCTAAGGCTTTTGGGATACTGTGATGCAATGAACATATTTGCGTGTGTCTTTCGGGGTCCAGAGGTAGAGTGTTAGGGATTGAATCATGTCCTCCACAGAAGGCATGTTCAGATCCCAACCCCCAGTCCTGTGGGTGTGGACCCATTTGTAAATAGGACCTTGAAGATATTATTACTTAAGGTGTGTCTAAACAGAATGAGGGCCGGCCTTTATACAACACAGCTGAAGGCATAAGGAAAGGAAATTGGATACAGGAGAAGCAGCCAGAAGCTGAATGTCAACAGATCCCAGGAGAGAAAGGAGAAAATGCCCGCCTTCTCCGAAAAACCAAGGACCCCCAAATGTCACTAACAGCCAGCCCCAGAATGCCAGTCATCAGGAGAAAGCATCAGTTTGGGACTTCTCCTAGCCTCAAAATGTGAGCCAATAAACTCCCAATGTTCAAGCCAACCCATTGCATGGTATTTGTTTTAGTAGCTGAGAGACGGAAATACTCACCCAAGAGACAGAGGCACTGGCTGCCAGGAGCCAATCAGAGTCTCTCTACTGAGCAACTGATGGAAGGCGGGTGAGAGTTTTGTTAATGATGGGTGCCTAGCATCCTACCTAAGGTCCCTAAATATCTGCTGCTCTTCCTGCGTGTGGTTCTCCAGCTTTCCCTTGGGTTCTGGAAGACTAGAAGCTTATGAGAAACATTCATCTATAAGGCTGGTACATTGATGGAGGTGGGGGCCCAGCAAGTCTATATTCCCAGGAACCTGGAAGCCTCCTGGGAGACCCCTCATGCTCAGGGAAGGAGGAGCTGGGAAGAATAAGCTTGACTGAGCGAGGCTTTGGGGATATTGTGATAGAATGAATGTATTTGCATATGGAAAGAACATGTCTTTTTGGGATCCAGAGGGTAGACCCCAAAGGATGGGGTCCTGTAAAAGATGGGGGTAGGATGCTTCTGAGTGCAGTGTGGTGGAATAGAAATCATGGAAATCCCTCAAACCTGTGCTAATATCCCCAGCCTTGTTCACAAATAAGAAAACTGAGAGGTTGAGTCAAGTGTAGCAGCCATGGAAATGTGCTGCTCAGATCCTTTGCCATGGGGAGACTAGAGGACTGTAAGCCCCAGCTTTTTTAAAAAATTAATTTTCTTTTTAAGGTACCAGGGCTGGATTGAACTGGGACCTTGTATGCAGAAAGACAGCACTCAACCCCTGAGGCACATTGGCTCCCTAATTTTTTTCATTTGTTTGCTTGTTTTGTTGTTGTTGTTGTTTTTAGGAGGCACTGGGGGCCAAACTGGGACCTCCCATGTGGGAAGCTGGCACTCAACTGTTTGAGCCACATGTGTTCCCCCACCAGCTGCCTCTTGATCCCCCACCACAATGTCACCGAGGCCACACTTCATCCTGGGCCTCAGGGTGGGGCCACAACTGCAGGCTCATTCTTGAGGGTGGCAGAACTCCTGTAACGGCATCTTTGGCTCAAGGATGCACCACTGGCCTGACCGAAATGTTCTTGGAGCTGCATGGCCTCTGAGACTCTTCTACCCAGCCTCCCTCCTTCCCCCTCTCCTTGCACAGGACCAGACCTACATCGCGGTCTAAGACCTTTCCTTGCCTACTCCAGCTCTCTCCCTTCTATCCTTCACAGGTATTTCTCCCAATAAATCCCTCTCATGTTGTCTAATTCCATTTGTTGTCTCCTTCACGGAGGACCTGAACTGACATACACAACCAGTCAGGACTCAAACCCAAATCTATCTGAATCCCAAGCCACTGCTCCAAACTACCATCTTCCACCAGTATCCCATTCATGGCACCTGTACACATTTGAAAAAACTAGGAACCCCTGTCTTAGGACATATCAAAAAATGCCCAATTAACGTCAAACAACCTATACATAGTTAGTAGCAAGGAGACAGAGACAAACTGGGTAATGAGCCAGCTTTCATGGAAATCTCTGAATAGCCTTCTACCACCTCCTAGTCCTCACCCAGCCCAGGGGTAAGCCCCACATTTGGGCAGCCTAAATCTTAGCTACTCAAAGTACGACATCAGCATCAGCATCACCTGGGCGCTTGTTAGAAATGTACGCTGTATTAGTTTCCTATTGCTGCTATAATGAATTATTTAATACGGCAAATTTAGTGGCTTACAACAACACAAATTTATTATCTTACAGTTCTGTAGTCCAGAAGTCCAAAATGGTCTCACTACACTAGAATCAAGTATCAGCAAGGCTGTGTTCCTTCCTGGAGGCTCTAGAGGAGCATCCATTCCTCGCACCTTTCCAGCTTCTAGAAGTCATCTGTATTACATGGCTAATGATTTCCTTCCTCCAACTTCAAAGTCAGCAACTGCAGGTTTAGTTCTTCTCACGTTGTATCACTCTTCTGCCTCCCTTTTCCACATTTATGAATCCCTGTAATTCCATTGGGCCCACCTGGATACTCCAGAATAATCTCCCTTTTGTAAGGTCAGCTGATCAGCGATCTTCATTCCACTTATCCATGTAACGTAACATATTCTCAGAATCCAGGAATGAGGGCATGGACATCTTTGGGGGCTGTTATTCTTCCCACCACATAGATCCTAAGGCCTCACCCCAGACCAACTGAACCAAAATCTGCTTTTTAACAAGATCTACAGGTGGCTCAGATATACAGTCAAGTTTGAGAAGCGCTGGCCAAGAGGCCCTGCCAGGGCAGACATCACTCAGGCTCTGTTCAGGACTGCCAGACTAGCGGGCCACAAGGGCCACCCCAGAAGCCTGATCTTCTCAGCCCGGTGGCCATAGCTGCAAACATTTCCTCCAGCCCTCCATGGAGAAGGGAGTCTTTTGTCTAGACACTCCAGAAATTGAGACAGCCTAGAGACAGCCCTTTGAAGTTGTTTGAGGTTTCTAAAATGTGCCCCAAGGGTGTGAAAACGGGACTCACATGCAGGTGTAAAACTTGCACACATCAGAGCAGAAGAAGAGAGTTTGCTCATCCCCCACTGCAGGTCCCACAACTGTGGCTGGTCCTGGGAAAAGGTCAGCAAAGCGTGGCGAGAACTGTGATTCCCTCCAGCTAATTGGAATCACAAGCTCCCAGAGCCTGCAGGGAGGGCCTTGCAGGTTTAACAGATGAGGGAGCAGCTCAGAGACTTGCCCAAGGTCACCCAGCAAGTTTGGAGGCCAGGTGCTCCAGCCAGCAGGCTGTGCCACCCCCCCACCCACCCCCCACCCCCGCTGTTGCTGTTTCTGATTGACAGGCATCTGGAGGCTGTGCCTCCCTGAGGACCACAGGGGAAGCACAGGAAGGAGCAGGCGGGGACTGAGACCTCCAGCCCTCTGGCTCGGTCTGTTCTGATGGAAAAATGATCCTGACAACTGCCTGGACGCTCAGCCTGATCTGGCCAGTGCCTCGGGCCCTGGGCAGCCAGCCAAATCTGGCATTTTCCAAGCAGCCGGTGCAGGCGCAGAAGCTCTTCAGGCGTCACTGCCTGGGCCCCGGCAACTCCAGGCTCCCAGCAGGAAATTGAGGTACATGCCTTCCCCGGGAATGCTGACAGGGCCTTTCCTCCCCGGAGCAACACCCAGCAGGTGTCAGTCACCAGCTGCCAGCTCAGAGCACACCACTGGGGTCACTAACAGGTGCCATATCTAGAAACTTCTTGGGGCGTCCACTTCCTGCCCCGTCCCAGAGCCCCCCAAGGAGCTGACATTTGGAAGCTTCCCCCACAACCCAGCAATGCACAGCTTCCCTTTGCTGCCGAAAAACATCTGGCCGGCTTGGCACCTAAGCCGGGTAAAAATAGCATGCCATCTTGTGAGCGGGCGCCATGCCATCTCGGCAGATGGAGACCAGCCGGCAGCCAGGAGACTGCGGACGGTACCCGCCGCATTTGCAAAAGGCAGGATCCGCAGCTGGAGGGGTCACCGCCGAGTGCCAGCAGCCTGGGTGAGAGGGCAGAATGAGGGGCAGGACCCTCTGCCCTTCTCAGACCGGATGGGGCAGAGGAGGAGGGGACGCTCCCGCTGCGCTGGGAGGAAGCTGGATGAGCTGGTGAGGGCCAGGCTTCGAAGCCAGACCAACCCAAGCCTGAATCCCGCCTCTACCCTTTTCTTCCATTGTGGAGGACAGACGTTCATCAAAACACCACCACAAATAAAAAGCAAGATGCCAACTGCAACGTGAGCCTCGAAGGGAAGGCTCGTGGTGTAATTAGAGCCCATAGCAGCCCGAGTGGGGGCTGAGCTGGGCTGACCAACGGGGGATAATTAAGATCTGAAGGAAAAATTAAGTAGGGGAAATGAGAGAAGGTGCGTTAAGCTCTTAGCACAGTGCCTGGCACCTAATAAATATTGCTAAGTGGAATTGATTATTGGCTAATACTTACGGAAAATGAAATTGTAACAATGACAATTTCTTCCATTGAGGAGTTAGAGGGTAGGACTCTAAGTGATCCCCAGGGTGCTGAATAATTATGCCACAAGAGAGAGCCTGATTTCATGTCTCCACTTGGGAGAGAGCCAGAAGCCAATGGATCTTAAAAATAAAAACTCATAAAAATTTCTCAGGCCTCTAGTAAGACCCATTTAGAGGTCCCGAGACACTGCTGAGTTCAAGCAACAAAACTCCCAGGATCTCCTTTCCTATGAGTTTTGGTCAGCTTGGCTGGGGCCCAAACCAGGTTCATATCTAATCTTTCCCTTTTTCTACAGGCAGCCTGAGCAAAACCACCAGCTCAGCCTTGGTTTACCTGGTCCTGCATAGTGCAGGCTCTGTTGGCTGCATCCTCACTGACCGCAGACCCTTGGCTACAGGGCCTTGAACTTCACCCTGGGGCACAATTGGCTTGTAGGGTGAGCAGGAAGCTAACTTTTCCCTCTGAGTGCAGTCTGCAAAAATGGTGCTGTAAAGACTCAAAGGACAGGAAGCAGATGTGGCTCAACTGATAGAGCATCCGCCTACCATATGGAGGGTCCAGGGTTCGATCCCCAGGGCCTCCTGACCCGTGTGGTGAGCTGGCCCACGCACAGTGCTGCCACACGCAAGTAGTGCTGTGCCACGCAGGGGTGCCCCCACATAGGGGTGCCCCAAGAACAAGGAGTGTGCCCCACAAGGAGAGCTGCCCCATGTGTAAAAAGCACAGCCTGCCCAGGAGTGCGCAGCCGCCAACACAGAGAGCTGATGTAGCCAGAGCACACAACGAAAAAGAGACACAGTTTCCCAGTGCCTCCGGATAGTGCAAGCAGACGCAGAAGAACACACAGCGAGTGGGCACAGAGAGCAGACAACAGGAGGGGGGGAAAGGGAAGAGAAATAAATAAATAAAATAAATCTTTAAAAATAAATAAATAAAGACTCTAAGGAGAAGACATTGGGGAAAGAAACACCAGTTGTCAAACTGTGAGCTACAGTGTGCCTGTAGTGGAAGAGGGGCCCCTTGCTCAGGGCTGCAGCCTCCACCAACCAAAGCTCAAACCAGGGGCTGAGCCCCGTGCTCCCGAGATCAGGCACATCACATGCATAAGGCCATCAAAGAGGAATGGGCGGAGGGAGACAGCAAAGGCGAGTGGTGTTGGACCCCTGCTCGCCCTGCCTCGCTCCCCCTCCGCCCACCTTTGACTCCAGCAGCTGCTGCAGGAATCCCACGCGCTCAGGAGCACCCGGCAGCACCTGCCTCGGCTGCCCCGCACATCTCTCTTTCTGCCCCTGGGTTTGTTGGCTGTCGTTAGGAGGGAACCCTCAGCCATCTGCTGCATATACTTACCTGGGAAGATGAGTGCGCTAACGAGCCACGGGGCAGCCCCTGACCACTGGGAGGCAGGAGCCATTTGGAACTTCCTCCCATTCTGCCTGGAGTAAGACAGCTCTGGGGGGTCTTCTAAGCGGCTCCTCAGAGAGTCCTCAGAAGCCCTGGTGCTAGTGCCCCTCGGCGGGGATTAGCTCAGTAATGAATCCTGGCCCTGCTTTCCCCCCTTCCCTGTGCGCCTCCCCATGGGGTCAATTCCCAAAGTGAACTGCCAGTGTGGGAAGCCTTTATTCTCCACCTCTGCTTTTTGGGGGTAACCCAAGCCAAAACTGTTGTCATCCTGCCTTCTTCCCAGCAGCCGTCAGGGACGTGGGCCTTACGGTGACATGCGTGCGTTCTGTGGTCAAGAAGTCAGAGACTCGCTGTTCTCTCCCCTCCCACCTGGAGCCTGGACAGCTGCACTAACCTCTGTCATGCCGGAAAGACCCGTCACCTCGTGCCTTTCAAACGTGTTAATAGTGGAACTCTTCCATAAACAATACCATATGTGTATAGTGGGCATTTGTTATCTGGGGCTGTGACGCATCTACTCCTTCTTCCTAGAGAGCCTGGTTTGCCTCTTGGAAATTTACCTTGTGCCTGGTTGTGAGTTCTTAGTTGGAGTGAGTGACCACTCCAAGGGCCGTTTCTTCCTTCTGTGATGGTTAATTTCATGTGCCAACCTGGCTCCTGAGTTGTTTGGTCAAATACCGGGTTAGCTGTGATTGTGGATGTACTTTGTAGATAGGATTAGCATCTACGATAGGATGATGTGGGTGGACCTCAACCTATCAGTTGGAGGTCTTAACAGCAAAAACTAAGGGTCGCAGAGATCCAAAGGAATTCGGCCGCCAGACTACACCTACCATTCCTTGCTGAGTTTCCAGCCTGAAGAATTCAGACTTGAGAATTCAACATCAGTCTCTCCAGAATTTCCAGCCTCTGGCCTGCCCTACAAATTCAGGCTTGCCAGCCCCCGCAATCAGGCAAGCCAGTTCCTACAGTTAATATAAATAAACACACAGGTCCTGTTGGTTCTGCTTCTCCAGGGAACAGGGTTAACAGCTCAGCCGCCTGAATGCCTTCTTCATGGCTTTAATCTTGACCCAGGGGCTGAGGGGCCATCTTTGCGACGGCTCCCAACTCAGCCTCCTGAACTTCCTTGGTCTGGTCCCCCACCCCACTTCCACCCTACGCCCAAGCCTAGTCCTCCAACTTCTTAGCCAATCTTTGACTAGTTGGCCCCGCTCTTATGTTCTTTTAATATATTTCCTCTTTTTTAAGCTAGGAGGGTCTGTTTCTGTAGCTTGCAATCAATAACACTTATTGATATTCTTAGAATCCCAATCATGGAGAAAAGTGGAGAAGCTTTGTTGAAATGGGGAAGGGAGGTCAGGAGCTCCTTGCTCTTGTCATATCCCCTAATAAGAGGTTTCTTATTTCCAACATGCCACTAGGGCCCTAAAGATCTTAGCTTGAGGTGGCGGACTTGGCCCAGTGGTTAGGGCGTCCGTCTACCACATGGGAGGTCCGCAGTTCAAACCCCGGGCCTCCTTGACCCGTGTGGAGCTGGCCCATGCGCAGTGCTGATGCCCGCAAGGAGTGCCCTGCCACGCAGGAGTGTCCCCCGCGTAGAGGAGCCCCACGCACAAGGAGTACGCCCCGTAAGGAGTGCCGCCCAGCACGAAAGAAAGTGCAGCCTGCCCAGGAATGGTACCGCACACATGGAGAGCTGACACAACAAGATGATGCAACAAAAAGAAACACAGATTCCTGTGCCGCTGACAACAACAGAAGTGGACAAAGAAGATACAGCAAATAGACATGGAGAACGGGGCGGGGGGAGGGAATAAAATCTTTAAAAAAATTTTTTTTTATTAAAAAAAATAGATCTTAGCTTGAGAACCCTTGAATTTGTCCGATTCCCTTTATACAAATGGCTAAACAAGGCAAGAGAAATCCACTGATTTGCCAAGATCCCAGGTCTGCTTATCAATGACCTGAAACTCCGGCCTCCTGCCTCCCAGGGCAGGGGCCTCCGACCACTCATGTTAGCTGGCTCGCTGGAGTGTGAGAGACAGGAGACAACAGAGTAAGGCCACGCTGAAATCACGCGAAGGACATGGTGTCTTCCACACTTCTCCAAGACCACAATAAACAGCAGGAGCAGGGCAGCGTTGGAGGGCTACCTCATGCCATCAGGCTCATGTCCTGTGTCTGCTCGTCCTGTCTGCTGCAGATGGCTGGTCCATGTGGGGAAATGCCCTCTTGCTGGCAGCTGACCAACCCTGCCTCAGTAGGCATACCTCTGCCGTGACACCTTGAAGCCATAAAAACAGAAATGCTCTAAGACCTCTCCACCAGCCTTTCCCAATAGGACAGCCCCCTGATTCCTGCTCCTATAATATGCTCTGCAAAATACGGGTCCTGTGATCAAATACCTCATTTTCTAGATCCTAAGATGCACTTTCTTTATTTCTTCACCTATTAATATTAAATGAGAGAAGCGGACTTGGCCCAGTGGTTAGGGCATCCGCCTACCACATGGGAGGTCTGTGGTTCAAACCCCGGGCCTCCTTGATCCATGTGGAGCTGGCCCACGCGCAGTGCTGATGCGCGCAAGGAGTGCCCTACCATGCAGAGGTGTCCCCTGCGTAGGGGAGCCCCACGCGCAGGGAGTGCGCCCCATAAGGAGAGCTGCCCAGCGCTAAAGAAAGTGCAGCCTACCCAAGAATGGTGCCATACACATGGAGAGCTGACACAACAACAAGATGACACAACAAAAAGAAACAGATTTCCGATGCCACTGATAAGGATAGAAGCAGTCACAGAAAAACACACAGCGAACGGACACAGCAAGCAGACACCTGGGGGGCGGGGAAGGGGAGAGAAAAATAAATAAATAAATCTTTAAAAAATATATATTACATGAGAGGTTGTGTAGTGGAATGACTATGAGCTTGTACTCTGAAGCCTGACTACATTGGTTTGATTACCGGCTCTGCCCCTTACTAGCTGGGTGACTTTGGGCAAGTCATTTAACCATTCTGGGCCTCGGTTTTCTCATCTGTAAATTGCAAATGAATTAATAGATCCAGTTGTGTTGGGTTGCATTCTGCAAGAAGCAGAAACCAAGATGAGAGAAAATGTGCAAGAGATTTAGTAGGGAAAACACCTGCGGGGGAATATGGTGAGAAGCTAGAGGAGGTTGGAAATGGGAAACTTGATGCAAACTGATTCCTGCAATAAAGAGAGGGAAGGAAGAAAGATGGGGAGAAAAAGACTTAGGCTGCAGTTAAGTTCTAAGAAAATTTCAGCAAAGTTTGGGGGAGTTCTTGAGTGAAAGTCACCCCCATCAGATGAGTCCTGCATTTGCCAGGAAGGGGCCTGCCTCAGTATCCCTGCTGTGTTCAGCCCCTGGCTGGGAATAGCCCATGGGAAGAGGGGTCTCTGCCCAGTGGGGTGGCACATTCGGAGCCCAACAGTCAGAGTCAATTAAGCTTGTGCCACAGGAACACTGAGAGCACATTTTCAGAGCCTTCAGGGCCCCCATGAACCTCAAAAGGTAGGATTAAGGAGCCAGTTTACATAAAAATTTCAAAATAGTGCCTGGCACATAGCGCATACTCTGTGTGTATTGCTTTTAAACAAACACACAAAGAAGGTTATGAAATCAGAATGCTTCCGTAAACCAATTTCTACACTGGATTTGACGGTTTTCCCTTTTTGTTTAAAATGCTGATAAGCTATTGTTCTGTTATTAAATTGCTGATACATCTTACAATCAATCAGTTCATCCTGGAATTGAGGAAACAAGTTTGGAAAACTTGGTAAAGTATATGCCTCATGGAGATTTGCTTTATCATCCTAAAGCTTTTGAGATGCAGCAACAGAGGGACAACTTTGATTAATTCCCTATTTCCCACATTTCTTTGGCCACAGACCTGTTGTTTACATAACACTTTTCTCCTTAGTTAGGGGAGTTTGGATTCTGTGGCTTGTACCCAAATGCCAACCAATACACCTGGCGTCTCAATCTAGACAATGGAAAAACGTGGAACTGCTCTTGTTAAGGGTGGGACTGGGGACAGAACTAGAGTTCATGGAACACATTTTGGCAAATGCCACGCTTTGCAATGTTGGTTGCTGTAATTTGAGGATTCTTAGGAATTGGGTTCAGAGAAAATGAATGGAAGGATGGAAGAGGAAGAAGGAATATTTATTTCCTGATAGGCCCAGGCCACCCCACCCCATCCTGAAACTTTTTCCACAAATAAAGCAGAACTTCTGCTCACGTGGGCAGGGGATGCTGGAAGGCCGCCCTGCCCTGCCCAGAGGTGGGCCTGCAGACCCCCCGGGAGGGGCACGTGTCTAAGCCAGCCCCTGGGGAGGGAGCTCGGCCACCATCAGGCGCTGAGCGGAGCCTCCTTTCAACCAGGCTCCAGAAAGGCATAAACGCGCCGTGCAATACGAGGGGAGGGGATCCTGCCTTCCTGCATCCAGCACACGGCTGGATGTCTGCCCCGCGCCACGCGCCACGCTCCGGAGCAGGGGCGCCGAGGTGAAAAGCGATGACACCGCTCACCGTGGGAGAGCCTTGTGATGCGCCATCCCGCTCTTCACTCTTCGGCGGTCACCTCTGTGCTCTGCCCAGAGCAGCGGCACCCCTCTTTGGCTACACTGGGTGTCTCCTGCTCTCCGCAGGCCTTCTCAGTGGTGGTGTGGGAGCCACAGGAGCTGCCTGGCCATTCGACCCCTGGCACACCTGCAAGTGCAAGACATTTCACAGCTCCAAGGGCAGATCTGGCTCCCTGGACGCTGTTTGTGTTAACTCGGGCTGCTGCATGTCATTTTAAGCTGAGCTCGTCACTTTGTATTGTGTTTTATGATCTTAACATGAAGAGAACCTGTAGTGGATGGAAAACCTACCAAGTATGGCCTTGGGTCTGCATTAAACAGGATAATCTATGTTCATACAGAAAAGAAAAAGAAACGGAGCCAATGAGGCCCTCTTCTGTGTCTTGAGTGGGCTACCTTGAGGGCCACTCCGTAAGCCGCTCCAGGGTCCCAGCGGGATGGAGCTGGTTGCCCTCAGCAGCGACCCACTCGTTTGTGCAGCCTGGCTTGGCCAGCCGCCTCCGCCCCTCGAGGCCCCCTCCCCAGTCCCTATACCCTTCCCCAAGAATCGCTTCCCAAAATAAGTGATCTGCACAGAAGCCCTTGTCTCAACTTCTGCTTTTCAGGAAACTCAAGTTAGCACAACAGTTTTGTTCTTTTTTTTTAAAAATAAGAATGCTTGGCATCTGTAGCAATTAAAAGGGCATAGACTTCTATTAACTCATTTGAACATCAGAGCAACCTGGAATGCTATTCAAGCCTGGTATCAGCCGCATTCTAGAAAAGAGGAAAAAAAACAGTCCAGAGAGGTCTGCTTGCTTGCCAAATGTCACACAGCAGGGAAGCAGCGGGAACCAGGACTCCTGCATCTCAGCAGGAGCTGCCATGTCTAGACCAGGTCAGTTCAGGTCCGGGAAGCCTCAGCGCAGCCTCAAAAGTGAGCCTAAGGTTTTGGAGAACGTTTCTGAGTGAGCTAGATGAAGAGAGGGTGAGGGCAGGAATCCTGGCGGAGGGAGCAGCATCTGTGGAAGCCGGGAAGTGTGGGTCATGCGGCGGGATATCTTCTGGGAACTGTGGGAAGTGCAGTTTGGCAGAAACCTAGCGCCAAGGAGACACGTGAGGTATTGGTAAAGAGACAGAGCAAAAACCACCACAGGGCTTGTGGACTATGAGGTTTGACAGTTGATTTAGAAATACCAGGGAGCCAGGCAGGGAGGGGAGAGGAGTGAGGCACGGAGGAGAAAACTTCAGCTCTGTGGATTTGGGCCAAAGACCACTGGTCCAGAGTCAGAGCCTCGGCCCCTGGCCCCCGGGCTGGGGATGCTTGTTTCCCCGAGGGCTAAGCGCTCCATCATGGAGTGGAGCCGCCCCTTCCACTGCTCTTGATTGTCTAAAAAGACTTGGCCAAAAGACTTGGGAAGAGGCACTTCTTGACT
The DNA here is from genome assembly GCF_030445035.2 of Dasypus novemcinctus. Taxonomy (NCBI): domain Eukaryota; kingdom Metazoa; phylum Chordata; class Mammalia; order Cingulata; family Dasypodidae; genus Dasypus; species Dasypus novemcinctus. The sequence continues at coordinate 33,924,514 of NC_080698.1, forward strand.
CTCTAATGAGGAACCAATTAAGGCCAGTGAGAGGCTAGGAGGGAAAGCAGTGCATTTAGATCATCTCTGAGCCAGCAGCCTGTGAAGTGCTAGCTCGGCCCCTTCTAGCATCTCCCTTCAAGCTGTGGGTATTTGTGTGGAGGAAGACTGAGGAGCAGCCCTGTCTACACCAGGTGGGAAGAACAGTTTTTAACGAGATCACACACACACACACACACACACACATACTCCAGCAGAAATCAGTGTCTCAACAGGCATTCTCTCTCCCACCTTGCTGCAGAGAAATTTGGCAGTATGTATCAAGAACCTGAACAATGCTTATTCCTTTTGTTTCTGCAATTTCCCTCCTAGGAATTTATCCTAAGGAAAGAGTCAGATACTTGGGCAAGGATATTCATTTCAGCCTCATGTAGATGAGGAGAAATTTTAAAACATCCTCAGTGTCCAACCATTGAGGCTGCAGAAATTATGGCACGTCCATTCAGTAGAAAAGAGTGCAACTGGGAAGCAAATCAGTATGGGGTAGCTTGATTGCAAAAATAACCACAATTCCTTTCCTCCCTTGATACTGACCTTCACAACGTGTCTTTGCTATAACACCCATCATTTCCCATGTCCCGAGTCTATTTTGCATGTGACTCAATTTGGCCAATAGAATACAGAGACAGTAACAGTGGGCCGGCTCTGAGCTTAGGCCTCAAGAGGTCTGGAGCACTACTGCTCACATTCCTTCTCTCTCTCAGAATCCTGCCACCACCATGTGAACAAGCCAAGCCAGCCTGCTGGAGGGTGAGCGACCACATGAAGGAGAGCTCCGGTGTCTCAGTTGAACCCATCCTAGCTCAGCCTAGCCTAGAGCCCGCTGACCCTCAAACACAAGAAAAGCCCATCAAGATCAGCAGAGCCACCCACCAGGCCAGAGCTCACACATGCACACATATATACACATATGCACACATATGTGTGTGAGCTCTGCCAAGACCTGAAGAGTCAGCCAGCTGACCTCAAGACTTGTAAGCAACAATAAAATATTTATTTTTCAAACCAGCAGTTCTCAAAGTAAGGTCTGGGCGTCCCTGGGAGTCCCGAGACCCTTTTAGAAGGTCTGCGGGGTCAAAATTATTTTCATAATAACACTCAAATGCTATTTGCTTTTTTGCATCCCCATCCTCTCATTACTGTACAGGGGAGTTTTCCAGAGGGTACACGACATGTGGGAGCATCAGCGCTTTGATAGGCAGTAGATTGTATGCTTTATATATCCTTGATTTTAAAATTCTCAGTTTTAATTTCCAATACTGTAAATATCAATAGCTGTAACTGACAGAGACAAAAGCTCTTTGAGGTTCTTTATGACTTTAAAAGGGCAAAGGGTTCCTGAGGCCAAAAAAAAAGTGAAAGCCACTGTTTTAAACCATTAGATTTGGGGGAAATTTGTTAGGCTCAATAAACAGCTGATAGAACGCGGATGCATGTTCTTGACATGGAGGTTTACACTCTAGTGGGTGGTAAAGCAATTTTCAAAGAATATGTGAATTTCACTTTTGTTCAAAAATTTTTTATACAAATATATGCACAAGGTTCATAATGCTTATCTCTGGATTACAGGTGATTTGGGTGGGGGGTTGTGTTCCCTTTTTTTTTTAACTGATCTGTATTTTCCAATTTTTTCTAAGCAAGTTCTTGCTTACATAAGAAAATAGCTTTAAAATAAAGAAAACTTGCGTCATCGTATAGTCTTTAGAAAGAGAAGAGAGAAAGCTCCGTTCCCTATTTCCATGCACACTGCTGGGGGGAGTTTGGATGGAAGAGGGTGGAAGTGGTGAAGGCGAGGTTCTTTGTAGTCCCTCTCACTCTTATCCGGAGAAATCAGAGAAGGGTCTCTGGTTTTCCACCCCTCAGCTTCCCCGGGACGGTTGGGTCAGATTCCTCCCGCTGCTCTCCTTTCAGGAAACGAGGGGCTGTAACTGCCAGTGTAAGGGTCCCACTCAGAGAAGCCCCCAAACGATGTGAGCTAGAAGCATGTCATAGTACTGTGTGTTCCAATCCTCTGGAAGTTGACTGCATTCCAGCAGCAGTTGCCACGGGAACACCAGGGACAGGAGGGAGCCGTGGGGACACACTACATACCTTCAGCAACCGTTTGCGTTTGGCAGCTATGGCCAGGGGCCTTCCTCCCCGTGGAAAAGCCCCAGAGCCCCAGAAGGAATGGGAGCCAACTGAAGCCACAACAAGGAAGGTCGTGGACGAGGGAGAGGGGGGCTCTTAATTCTTCTCTTGCTGCTCCCCAAAGCCAGCTGGGGCCAGGATCACTAAGAGTGAATCCCAGAAGGGGTCCCCAGGGTGATGCGACCACAGGCCAGGAAACCCAGAACTGGCTCCTTCCACAGACATCCTCCAGCCCCCCAAAATCTTGCCTCTGCTTCTGCCACCCCGGAAGGCAGGACGGGCTGGGGGGCTGGGCTCCACGCTGCTGACGCAGTTAACTGGGATTGTTTACCCGACAGGTGAAAAGTCTGAGTGGCAAGAAGTCGGCTGTCTCCTCTCATTAGGGCTCAGCCAGTCCCCCAGTGCCCCATGAGGAGTGACAAATGAGCCAAGCCAGCCCCCTGTGCTCTGGAAACCCAAGCTGCTGCTCTGCAGGGCTCTCGCTTCCCTAGGTGAGCTCTAAGCGCCCTGGGGTTTCCCACGCCCTGGGTGGGATGGAGAAACAGCCAGAACACAGACCCAAAAAAAGAGAGCAGCAGGGACCCGCTTCACGCCTGGCTTTTCTCACTCCCCCCTTAGGAAAGTTCTAGTCAGATCAGATTATATAAAAAGTGATTGGCTCCTTCAACCACCACCACTCCCCACCCCTTTGCTTCCAGGAACCCTCCTCCCTTTCCGGATTGACCACATCTGTAGGCACTATTGAGACAGAGCCAACACAAACACAAACAAACCCAAGCCCGGCAGCCGGGAGGGCGGGGATGTGCCACCCCTCTGGGCAGGCCGCGTGCAGGGCTGGGGACGGCCAAGGCTTACCTCCCACTGGTAAAAGGCACTGTGTGGAGTAATTAAGGAGTCTGGCATTGGACAGGCTTTGGTGAGTGAGAAGTACCATGTAACCACACAGAGGTAATTGGAGAGGACGAGAGGAGGACTTTCCCAAGTGAACATTTGCATGTGTGCAGATTGCATGACCCTCTTGAGCAGAAGGGCAATTGGCTGGCAATGCCCCACAATGTGGCTGCCATCATTTGTCTTCCAAATTGCTTCCCAACCAGAATGGCTTCTGGGTAGTTCAGCTTCTATGTATGCATAAAGAGACTCGACTTAAAATCATCCAGGATTTTTTTTTTTTAATGAGAATGTCCAGAGCTGATAATAACAGAAGAGAAATGGACACTATCACAGATTGCTGGTGAGGATGACAATTGGCTGACATTTCTGGAGACCAATTTGAGCTCCAAGACTGCTCGCAAGCCCATAAATGAGACCCAGGCACTGTGGTTGGCCAAGACGTCCAGGATTTTGCAGCCTGAGGCGTGCCACTTTGCACTGGAATTCTGCTTTCACTGCTGCTACTGGTGGAGCTGAAAATCCGCCATCCCCCAGAGCCCTGAACCTCTACTGGCACCAGATTTTGATGACCTGGGTGCAATGAATGGAAATCCCTCTATGCTATACTCTCTTGGAGGAATCAGACACAGCAAGGCTGTTTGAGTCCAAAGCATTAGGGTGTAGAGAGCTCTCTCCTTCAAGAGGAGTGACTCTTTTCTTGTGTTAACTCTACAGTGCCCAGAACTCTTCCCTTTGAGGCTTATGCTCTGTTGGACATCTGGTTTACCAAGTATACTGAGCTGAATAGCGACTCCCCCCTTTCCCCACATTCATGTCCACCCAGAACCTGTGACTGTTATTTGGAAACTGGGTTTTTGCCGATGTAATTATTTAAGATGAGGTCATATTGGATTAGGGTCGGCCCCTATTAAGAAGGCCACACAAAAGAGAGGCAGCAACTGGAAGGATGCAGCCACCAGCCAAGAGCACCAAGGATTACTGGCAGCCTCCACAAGCCAGGAGAGAGGCGCGGAGGGATGGATCCTCCCTCAGAGCTCCCAGAGGGAACCTGCCCCATCAACAGCTTGATTCCAGACTTCTGGTCTCCAAAACCATGAGACAACACTTTTCTGTTGCTGTAAGCCTCCAAATTTGCAATAATTTGTTCAGGCCACCAAGAAATTACTTTACTCTGCTAGACTCCATCCCTATGATAAGGTGCGGCGGCTTGCTCGGTCGGTAGAGGTGGGGTCTGGCTGCGGACGAGGGGTCGGTCCAGCTCTGGACGAGGGGTCGGTCCCACTTGGGACGAGGGGTCGGTCCAGCAGCAGACGAGGGATCGGTCTCACAGGGGTTGCGCGGTTCGGCTGACGGGGTCGCCCGGCGAAGCCGGCGACGAAGGGGTCGCCCGGAGAAGCCGGCGACGAAGGGGTCGCCCGGAGAAGCAGGCGACGAACTGGGGACAAGGGAGGCCAGGCCCTTGTCGGGGGCTCTCAGGACTGGAGGGCGCACGGCAGAAGAACTACCGCAGAGACAAGGTAAACACGCAAGTCCACTTTACTGAGGGAGAGGCAACAGTCTTATAGGGGCTGGGGAAGGCTGATTGGTCGAAGCCACGCCCTGTTCTGATTGGTTGCCGGAGAAAGGTCAGTGGGCGGTACTGGACGGGGGAGGGGTGGTGGTTAGGGATTGGCTGTCGCTGTTGCTGGGGGAAGGGGCAGGGTTTAGGGATTGATGGCTGCTGTTGCTGGGGTGGAGGGCAGACTTGAGTTTCCCGCCCACGCCTGGCTGTTGCTGCTGTCGGGGGAAGGGAAAAGGGCAGGCTGGATTTTTCCGCCCACACCTGGCTATTGCTGCTGTCGGGGGAGGGGAAAAGGGCAGACTGGAATTTTCTGCCCTAGGGAGAAGGAAGAAGAAGGGTGCCGCCCCACAAGGCATCGGGTGGCGCCATCTGGGAGGAGGGGCGGCCGCGGAAGCATGGCTGCCGAGAAGGGGCGACCCGAGGGCACTCTGCGCCCATGCCGAGCTTCCTTCAGGGGTGGCGGTGAGTCCGACCAGCCACCCTATTATGGGGGCAGCGGAATTAGGCCTACCGCGGCTGCTCCCCTGCCAGGCCAGCAAACCACACTTCAGCCCGAGGGGTGACCGCATTTCCCCCTTCTTTTCAAATAAGGGCCAGGATGGCAGCAGCAACAAGTAGCCGAGGCCCAAGAGGCAGTAAGCAATGAGGGAAGCGGGGCTGAAGAGGGAGGTGAGTATGACGGGGATACAAATGTACAATTTGGGGGGCAGTATCTTGCCGTTGCAAGCAAGGGTGGCCAATGTCCAATTCTTGTTGATCTCGGTGGCTATAAGGTCCATTTGCTTGTTAAAAGTCCAGGATGACAGCGCGTTACAGGTAGTTGATCTCTTCTTGGCGGCGAAGAGCGGTAGAGGCAGACTGTGTGATGGTCTGGAGGATCGCAGCGGTGAGGACAAGTCGCGCGCGTCAGGGCACCAGCGACGGTGGTGGCGGCAGCGTCGGGAGTGGTGGAGACGTAGGCGAGGACAATAAGAAGGCCAAAGTCTTCACGGGCGCGAGAGAGGCCGATGTTAATGGGGCGGGCCGACATGGGGCGGCCCAATCTGCAACGCAGTAGGGGTTCAAGCGAAAAAAGGAGGGGGGCGGGGGACGAGAAAGGATGCTTTGGATGGCTGAGAAGAGGAGTGAGGTCGAGACAGGAGGAAGCTCCGCAGAAGTATGGGGAGGCAAGAGCAGAAGCATTATTGGATGCTAGGAAGCAGGCCGCGGGCCGGGGAAAGCGGGTTTCGGGCCGTTTAGCAGGGCTGGAGCTGCTTGAGAGCGATGGCGGCATGGGGGCCGTGGTTACAATCTTCTGGGGTGGTAGCGGCTAGACAGATGGCGGAAAATATTATCAAGAAAGCAAAGGTTATGAGAAAGAAATAGAGTATTAAAGGCTGTGGGGGAAGTGAGAAGATCATTTAGAGGATAGGGTTGAGAATGGTATGTTTAAGACAGAAACTTTGTGGTTTGTAGGAGACTGCTTTATAAACGAAGGAGAATGAGGGCAGTAAATATAGTAACGATAGATAGGAAGATGACAGTGAGGAGGAGTCTTTGTTTAAGGTTCCAATCGTCCGGCGCAACAGTGGCTAGGCCGATAGCGAGGGGTGTTGCTAAATAGACAATGGCTGCAAAGACAAAATCATCTTCTGCTTCCTCAAAAATAACTTTTCTTTAAATACTTAGTAGCATGCAATATTAGAAACCGTTTCCTAAAAGCAAGTTGGTAGGGGAGCTTGGTTGCTGTTAATCTTTCCTGTTATAAAATTACCTTTTATTATTATTATCATCAATTCAGTTTTATATATATATATTTAAGAATGACCTTTTGGAATTAGCCATTTAATACCTTAATGTAAGCTATTGAAGATAAATTTTATCTTTACAGAACACATTCCCTTACGTAAAGTTATCACAATACCTTTTACACTTGCCGCATGCAAATTAAATTTCAAGAGTTTATGAAAAATTAGCCATCTTACTTTAGGACAAAATACGTCTTTTTGCAAAACTTATTACATTTCCGTTAGCATTTTTACAAACTTTTAACCTTTTTAATATTCATATAAGTTTTACATTCTTCATATTATCCTGTGAAGAAAAATAAGTTATTCATTTTAATCTAGGCAAGAACAACTTTTTATGAAGACGTACAGTTAATTTTGTTAATTAAGACTTACAATTTTTTTTAAATTGTAGATATCTTATTAACATTTAAACTTATGTATTAATATAATAAACTTAAGTATTAATATAAGCGCTTATTTAATTTTTGGCCATTTGAATAGAGCTCTTTTAAAGATTTCTAGTAATTTATATTTACCATCCGGAGGTATCACAATATACGTTGACATTGAACGAACAGACAGACAAACACAGAACAATTACAACACATTAACAGAAATATATAATTTATTTACAGTTGACTCATAACTCTTACTTTCTTGGTATAGCTGCTTTTAAATCCTTTTTTATATAGCATATCATAGATTATAAGCTGTTTGAAAGAGATCTTACACCGGTGAGTGTCTAGGAGACCGGCGAGGGCCCGAACTTGTGGGGCTTGCTTAGCAGATAGGATGTTACCCATTGCTAATGGCCTTTTGGAGCCGATAAGAAAAGGGGCCCTTACCTTGAGAGCGCGGCGATGGGAGCCGAGGTGCGCGGTGAGACGAGGGGTCGGAGCCGGTGGGGCTCCGACGGTGGTCGCGGGCCAAGAGAAGGCCCCGACGAGGGGAGGGCGGGACGACGAGCAGTGGAGCAAGGCAAAGGGGAGCAAGCGCAGAGGGGAGGAGGCAGAGGTGAAGGCAGGGGTGGAGGTGCTCAGGCACGTGCTCCTGAGAGTTTTATTGGCGCCTCTTAATCATAGCGGGTCGGTATAAGCCCCCGACATGGAAGGAGAAAGCCATCCAGCGATTCTCCCAGACCGCCGTGGATCATATGAGGTCACCAAGGTTCAGGAGCAGCAATGCAGAGCGAAAAGATAGGGGTGAGAAAAGAGGAGAGCGTAGGGCTATGGTAGGGTTACTTCAGACGTGCAAGCGCGTGCTCCCGAGAAATCCAAGGCTCCTCTTAATCATAGCGGGTCGGTATAAGCCCCCGACATGGAAGGAGAAAGCCATCCAGCGATTCTCCCAGACCGCCGTGGATCATATGAGGTAGCCAAGGCTCAGGTAGCAGCAATGTTGCACGAGAGAAGTCCCAAGGTGAGAAGAGAGGAGGGGGTAGGGCTGTGGTAGGACTACTTCAGACGTGCAAGCGCACGCTCCCGAGAAATCCAAGGCTCCTCTTAATCATAGCAGGTCGGTATAAGCCCCCGACATGGAAGGAGAAAGCCATCCAGCGATTCTCCCAGACCGCCGTGGATCGTATGAGGTAGCCAAGGCTCAGGTAGCAGCAATGTTGCACGAGACAAGTCCCAAGGTGAGAAGAGAGGAGGGCGTACGGCTGTGGTAGGATTACTTCAGACGTGCAAGCGCACGCTCCCGAGAAATCCAAGGCTCCTCTTAATCATAGTGGGTCGGTATAAGCCCCCGACATGGAAGGAGAAAGCCATCCAGCGATTCTCCCAGACCACCGTGGATCGTATGAGGTAGCCAAGGCTCAGGTAGCAGCAATGTTGCACGAGAGAAGTCCCAAGGTGAGAAGAGAGGAGGGGGGGGCTGCCAGGTTATGGAGTGAGGCTGTGGTGGGGTTGCCTTGCCCCACGTTGGGCGCCAGCTGCGGCGGCTTGCTCGGTCGGTAGAGGTGGGGTCTGGCTGCGGACGAGGGGTTGGTCCAGCTCTGGACGAGGGGTCGGTCCCGCTCGGGACGAGGGGTCGGTCCCACTTGGGACGAGGGGTCGGTCCAGCAGCAGACGAGGGATCGGTCTCACAGGGGTTGCGCGGTTCGGCTGACGGGGTCGCCCGGCGAAGCCGGCGACGAAGGGGTCGCCCGGAGAAGCCGGCGACGAAGGGGTCGCCTGGAGAAGCAGGCGACGAACTGGGGACAAGGGAGGCCAGGCCCTTGTCGGGGGCTCTCAGGACTGGAGGGCGCACGGCAGAAGAACTACCGCAGAGACAAGGTAAACACGCAAGTCCACTTTACTGAGGGAGAGGCAACAGTCTTATAGGGGCTGGGGAAGGCTGATTGGTCGAAGCCACGCCCTGTTCTGATTGGTTGCCGGAGAAAGGTCAGTGGGCGGTACTGGACGGGGGAGGGGTGGTGGTTAGGGATTGGCTGTCGCTGTTGCTGGGGGAAGGGGCAGGGTTTAGGGATTGATGGCTGCTGTTGCTGGGGTGGAGGGCAGACTTGAGTTTCCCGCCCACGCCTGGCTGTTGCTGCTGTCGGGGGAAGGGAAAAGGGCAGGCTGGATTTTTCCGCCCACACCTGGCTATTGCTGCTGTCGGGAGAGGGGAAAAGGGCAGACTGGAATTTTCTGCCCTAGGGAGAAGGAAGAAGAAGGGTGCCGCCCCACAAGGCATCGGGTGGCGCCATCTGGGAGGAGGGGCGGCCGCGGAAGCATGGCTGCCGAGAAGGGGCGACCCGAGGGCACTCTGCGCCCATGCCGAGCTTCCTTCAGGGGTGGCAGTGAGTCCGACCAGCCACCCTATTATGGGGGCAGCGGAATTAGGCCTACCGCGGCTGCTCCCCTGCCAGGCCAGCAAACCACACTTCAGCCCGAGGGGTGACCGCAATAAGGCTCACCCTGGAGCTCTCCCCCATACTGGACCATCATCAGGCCTCCCTAAATTCATTCATATAAGTCCAAACCCAATAATGGACAAGATGATTTTGTCAGGAGACTTCTCACAGGTTGCAAATAGATGACCTGGCAACGGGCTCTCATCTAATTCTATTCATCTGGGCGTTCAAACTCGACTTTCTTCTCAACCAAAACACCATTACATGAGCCTAGAAAATGCCTGGATGTACATAGACAAATATTTGTGAGGAATCTCTCTGAAGGGTGGCATTAAATTGACTTTCTGTTCTCTACTTCTATCCTTGCACTGTTAAGGGCTTTTGGCTTTTCAAGTTATTTTGAATCTGTTATTTTGTGGGTGTAGCAGATTGTTCATAAAAATGACCAAAATTACCCTCTTCCCTGTATCCACATCCCATTGCAATAAAATTGTGCCATTTCTCCCATCAAGAGGTGGAGTCTGGGGAAGCAGATGTGGCAAATGATAGAGCACCCACCTACCATATAGAAGGTCCAAGGTTCAAACCCAGGGCCTCCTGACCTGTGTGATGAGCTGGCCCACGTGCAGTGCTAATGCACACAAGGAGGGCTGTGCCACTCAGGGGTGTCCCCCGCATAGCAGAGCCCCACACACAAGGAATGCACCCCGTAAGGAGAGCCACCCCATGCAAAAAGAGCGCAGCCTGCCCAGGAGTGGTGCCGCACACACGGAGAGGTGACGCAGCAACATGACACAACAAAAAGAGACCCAGATTCCTGGTGCTGCTGACAAGAATGCAAGCAGACACAGAAAAACACACAGCAAATGGACACAGAGAGCAGACAACAGGGGTAGGGGGGAAGGGGAGAGAAATAAAAAATAAATCTTTAAAAAATATATATATATCATTTTTAAAAAAAAAGAAGTGGCGTCTGTGCCCCCACCCCTTGAATGTGGGCTGGCCTCATGATTTGCTTAGAGCAACAAATGTACCAGCAGTCAACGTGCACCTGTACACTTCTGCTTTCTCTCTTGGACTCCAGAAACCTCTTCAGCTAGCCTGTTGGAGGATGTCAGACCACGCGGTCAGAGGCACTGTCCCAGCTGGACCACCCTGAACCAGCCAGTCCCCAGCTGACTTGGCAGCTAACCACAGACACCCGAGTGAGCCCAGCCCAAACTAGAAGAACCACCCTGCTGAACCCAGCCCAAATGCTGGCTCACAAAATTGTGAGCTAAATACACAGTGATGTTATCAGCTACTAAGTTTGGGGGAATTCTTTTTAGGCAGCAAGAGCTGATATCGTGAGTTCCCAAACTTGGTGGGGAAGGTGTCATTTTAACCTGTTCCGGAGTCAGAAAATGCTGGCACAGAAAGACTGGGTGCGTTTGTCAAGCTCCCACAGGCAGATAATAACAGATTCAGAACCTGAGCTCAAGTGTCCCGCTAGCTGCGTTCTCCTAAATGGCAGGTACGTGAGAGGTTGCCGGACAGCGGTCCCTATACAAATCCCTCCTGAGGGGGCCTGTGCCTTTCTTGAGGATCTGGAAGGGCATCCTAGTTCACCTGCTGCTCACCCTCCAGCCTGCCCTGCTGCAAACCCTCGGCGGGTAGCAGACCCCTGCCCACACCCACCCGCCAGCTCCCTCATGACAACCCCAGCCAGCACTGCCAGCTCTTTCCATTTGCAGGGCGCACGCTGCTCCCATGCCAGCCGGCATCCCTCCCGTGTGCAGGCAGCAGGAGCAGCAGCCTGGAGGACGGAAAACACTTCTTTTCAACCACGCTGAATGGGATCCGCGGGTGGGCCTGTCCACTTGTCAGAATCAGTTGGAGATCAAAGCAAACACAAGAGGGAACGGACCCAAAAGGGAGGAGGAGGGAAAAGCCTCCCTGCAACACACTCCAAACCCAGCCAAGGGTCGGAGGGGGTGGATGTGGAAGTCATCCTGCCCGAAATGCCACCCCTCCCCAGGGAGCCGAGAGAGAGGATGGCAAGGAAATAGGAAGGTGGGGGTTTGGGCAGTGGGAAGGGAAAGCAAGAGAAAGTACAGAGGGAGGGAGGGCCACTGCAGGAAGCGGCTCGGCCCTCCGGCAGCTCCCGGGGAGGATCCTTCCCTATCTGCAGGGCCCTTGGGGACCGACAGGAGGGCAGGCAGCCCAGGCGGGAGGCAGCCGCTCGCGCGTCCTGGCTCCGTGCGCTGGCGCTGGGAGCTGCCGCTGGAGGGAACACAGGCTGTCCTGGCCGCGCCAGGGGGAGGGCTGGTGCTTTCCTCTTTCCTCTAAAGTGGTGGGGAAAACAGAGCCCAGCCCATGACCCTGGCCAAGCCCAGTATCCTCCCATAAGGCAAATTCTTTCCTGTGTTTGGAAACACACCTGGCTGGAATTCTCATGCCACGGGCCAGGTGCTCCAAGCTTTCTGCCCAGCGCAGGGTCCCTAGGGGGAATAAAATGCTTGGCTCAAGCAAAACACGGGTGTCAAAAACCATCTGAGGGGGACAAATAACAAATGCTAAATGGTCGCTCAGTTTGCTCTGAGTCGGTAATAGTTACAGATATGGTAATAACAATAATAATAATGGCCACCCCTTGGGGAGCACTTCTTAGGTGCCAGGCATGTCATCGCCTCCCCTCTGGGGTAGAGCATCCAGGTGCAGGCGGCGTGTCCCCCCCACCCCGCCCCACTGCCCTGGCATGCACAGCCACCTGGCCTGGCATGGGCTACCAGCACCCAGGCCTCTTTGCCCGAAGGCCGTGCCCACTCACCCAGCAGGCTGAGGTGCCAGGGGACTACGAAGTGGCCCTCCACCAATGCGTGGCGGGAGCTGGTGGGCGGACAGCCCAGCTGCTCTGCTCTGAGTGAGGCGAGGCTGTGCCGGTCCCCAGCGGCCGCAGTGGTACCTGCGTGATACACGCCGGGCCTGCTGCCTCCCTCCGGGCTCACTTCCCACGCCTCCACCAGTGTTGCCTGGGGTCACCTCCCAAATAAGTTCCTCGTGCTGGAGTCCTTGCCTCAGGTCTGCTTCTGGGGGATCCCAGAAGAGAGTCTACCTCCATTTTATGGGTGAGAAAATCACGGCCGAGAGAGGTTAGGAACTCGCCCTGGTCTAACTCCAGGTGCTCTTCATGACTCTTCCCTGCAGCAATCGCCACGATTTTTGCTAAAGGCTTTGGGTGCAAAGGAAGCCTCAGTTCAAGCCAGAAAAAGCCCGAGTGACGCACCCCTTTGAGAGCAGCTTCCGGCAAGCAGTGCGGGGGGAGGTGGGGCCCTACAGAGACGGGGTCTAGGCACCCTGGTTACAAGGGCAAGCTTTGGCACCCCAAGGCCTGGGTTTTCCTTCCGCAGATGCCACGCGAGAGCTCTGCAGCCTTCGGCAGTTCTCTCCTGACCGCCCTGAGCCCGGCGTCCTCCTCTTTGAAGCGTAGCCACTGCCCAAGGTGAAGTTTAAAGCAGCGAATGGACGCCCAGCAAGTGCCCAGGAACGGGAGCTCCAGGGAGGGCACAGCAGTGTGGCGAGGAGCGAGAGCCCATCGCGGCGTTGTCCAGAGGCCCATGGGCAGTTCCTCATTCTGCTGCGTGCCCGGAGCGGGGCGCTTTCCACTCCTCGAGCCTGCCTTCCCGCCTCTGGTGAGCGCTGACGGGTCACGCGGATTAAATGAGATCAGGAGTGTGAAGCACTCGGCAGGGGCCCTGACACCTGGGACAGTACTTTTCCTTCTTTTCTGTTCTTCCAACAGCTCAGGATTTGTGTTTCACTGGGTTGATCTAAGCCCTCGGGGGCATTTAAGTAGAGTTAGAATTTTTTTTAAAATTCTGATTCCAGCATCCAGTCCAGGCAGCCCTACAGGTGCCCAATTAACATTCTGAATTGCGAGGGCGCCTGCCCAGTGGGGGTTCCAGAGATGAGCAGGTTTTGCAAAGAGCCTCCCAAGCCCCGAGGCCAGTCATTGCTGGAGGCACTGCCCTAGGCCCCTGGCCAGAACCCCGATGGCACTTCTTCTTGGAGAGAAGCCACAGATCAAAGAGTGCTCAATTTCTAAAGGAAAGACGGTGCTCCCCCGAGCAGAGCAGCGGTTCTCCATCAGGAGGATCAGAGCTTCTTAGAGAGCCTCACCCTTTCCTGGCCGGCCCCACTAGGCTGGACGCCTCCCGTCCACCGCTCCACCTGCGCGATCCTGGGAGGCTGCCCTGCAGCCAGCGGCTCCCTGAGCTCCTCTGTCCTCTGCTTCCTGTTAGTGCTGGCAGGCGCCTGGAAGGCAGGCCCGGGGCCCTGGCTGGGTCGCTGAGCCAAGGCAGCATCCTCCATCCCAAGTCACAGCCCCGAACAGGCAGCCTTCTCCATTCAGCTGCTCCACACGACTTCAGGTAACCACCCACTTTCTTGCCCGTTAGGCCCAGGAGCAGTAACAGCTCCCCGTCATCAGCCCTGGGGTACAGCCTAAACCCTTGTGGTTCCCCTAAACCCTCCAACACCTTTGTAAACAGTCCCTTTATCAAACTCTCTGCAATTACCCTGTTTGAGTATATCATTGGTTCCCTGATGAGACCTGGACACAGACGCCCAAACTGGAGAAGGCAGTCACTGGAGGGATTTTAGTCATTTCAAGGTGGGCCTGTGTTGTTCTCTTGGCCTATCTCTTGTAGACACAAGATACCTGCTTCGGCTCTAGGCATCTCATCCATACTCAACTTGGGAATAAGTTGGCAATATGAAAAAGGGACAACACCAATCACTTCTGCACAGGAGATTTCCCACAGGTGCTACCCAGCAGACTCCACTTACAGGCAAGACCTTTGGAGCCCGACCACCGGAGCAGTGCAGGGAAGCTGGGAAAACAAATGCTCTGGCTTTCTATCCTGTACACTGCGATGTGGTCAGGGAAAAAGAGGCTGGGAACCATGTGAGAGCAACATTCAGCAGGATCTACCACGTGCACCAAGGAATAAAGTATGGCACAACTTGCAATGAGTACCAGGTACAAGGCACAAGTTAGTGTGAGGTCAGACCACCCCACCCCTTTCCCTGGCTTTACTGGAGCAAGGCAGTAAATGACCCTCTTCAGCAGCACCCTGGCTCTTCAAGTATGCTGCCAAAAATACTAGTATTTTGAAAGTCTAATAGTCCCACAAAATGTTGCCTTAAAGTAATTCATGTTTTCCTGGCCATCCCAGTAGTTCTGTGGCTCTGGTAGAACAGCCAAATCCTCTAAATTATGAGTTTGAGAGACTGAGAAGACTCCAGATCAGTAGACAACATCTCCTTACCTCCTTACTCCCTGTCTCCACCTCAAGAATGTTCCTGTGTCTTTTCAACCTCCAAAATGTATCTTGCATTGTAAGGAAGGCAATTCTTTCAAAATATCTTCCGTCAGTTCTGCCTTCTCCTGCAAGAATGTCTAAGCATACAACTGCTCAGCTGTCCCATCACCGTAAAATGATACCAGGCCAGTTATTTTCTTCATTTTGTCCATCTGTCTCTTCTCATTTTGACAATGGACATATAAGGTAAGTAATCAATTTTTGCATTTTTTTAAAACGATATCAGGCAACCATTAGAAGGGAAATAAAAATACCACCCTAGCAAATTATACCTTTGCCTCCTTTTGACTGAAAAAATATTACACCCCCCCTCCCCACAATGGGCATAAACAGCTACCAATCATTCATTGAGTCAGACTCAGGAAGGCTCTCAAGTGAATAGTTCAATCTGGTGGACAGCAACCTGCCTGCTTGGAGCTTTCTGCATAGCCTGGGGGGAGAAAGGTTAATTCCACACTGTATTTGGGTTTATCAAATATATCAAACTTTCCTCAAACAGTTTTGGAACTGGCCAACCAATGGGGTGACCCCACAAAACACTCTCCCACTTAATTTCACAGACTATGTGTATCTCGATGGAAATATAATCCATATTTTCGCTTCATTTATACATTCTCACCCATCCAGCTCTGAGAAGCAGCTGATGGATTTCCAAAGGCCTGTGGAGACCTTTTGAAGAATTCTTTCCTCAAGAAGGAGGAAGCTGCCGATGGCTGGTGGCAGAAGGCGCTTGCCTGCCAAACATTTGTGAGTAACTCAAAATACAGAAGCCATGGCTATTTTCTGCCTCCGGTATTTATAAAGCACCTACTATATTCAGGCTTCAGCACTGGGGACGGGGACAGGGAAGCTACAGAAATCTTTCATATATGGATTTCATATATGGATTTTCTCTTCAAGGAGCTTATACAGAGGTTGGCAAATTTCTCTGCCAGGTGCTGGTTTACAGGCCAGAAAGTCTTGTGGCAACCACTCAACGCTGCCTTTGTAGAGTGAAAGTAAACGAATGGGTGTGGTTGTATTCCAATAAAACTTTATTTACAAAATGGGTGTGGTACCTTGGCCCTGGCCTGGTGGTTTGTTGGCCCCTGGTCTAGGTGCAACCATGTGTAATTGTGGGTATTTGACCCTTACTGATCTCCACAAACAGTGATTTCATATGGTTCTACCTAATGGATGAGGAGATTAAAATAAACAGAAACAACTCTAATATGAGGAACAAAGTACAGAAGCCCATAATCATGATAGCGATAACTTTGTTTCTCTGAGAAGAAACAAGAAGACTTTGTTTCTTTGAGAAGTTGGGAGAACTAACATTTCTAGCCAGGTGACCTCAAACTCATCTCTCTTCACTTCCCCCACCAAGCATCTTAATTGTACCAAGTCAGTGTTCACTTCCCGAATGAAATGGGCTCCCCTGGGTTTCTGATACTATTATAATGGGGCTTTGCATGAAGTTAATTTTGTGAGTCAACTTGGTAGCTTATGATGTCCAGTTGTGTGGTCAAATACTAGCCTAGCTGTTTTCCCAGATGAGATTAGCAGCTACAATCAGTTGCTCCTCAGTAAAGGCGATTATCCTCCATAGCATGGCTGGGCCTCATCCAGGCAGTTGGAGATCTGTCTGCAAGAACTGAGGATTCCAGAAGGCAGAAGGATTTCTGCCTCAAGACTTCAATTGCACCTTTATTGGAACTTCCAGAATTCAGACCTGCCAGGCCTCACAATTGCTTATAATAAATCTCTTTATATATGAACATCCCATTGGTTCTGTTTTTCTGGAGAACCCTGACCCTAATATACTTTTTTTCTTTCTTAGGCGGTTCACTTGAACTATATGTACTATAACATTCCGTTCTTGCTTAGATCTGCCAGAGATTCTGAAACTGAATTCTTTCACAAATAATCAAATCAAACAAAGCCCACCTGTTCAAGAAAGTAGCCAATACACTTTAGAAAGCAGAGGTTTTAATAGGCATTCCTGAGAAGGAAAGAGGGGATGACAGGTTTGAGGAAGTTTGAGAAACAAGGAGAAAAGAGGCGGACCAGGCTGGTTTCCCATGGGCCTCATCAGGGCCTGTGATGTGCTAACGGGGCTTAAAGTCTCTAGAAAGGGATGGAGCGTGAAGCATTTCCCAAACTGATTTGTTCAGGGAGATCTTTGTTTTTGAAAAGCATTCCTCCCAATTGTGGTCCTGTGAACTACGATGTGGGAAATCCTGAACTTTGCGTCTCTGAAAAGGCCAGTCTCCTCTTTCTAGAGGAGTCCATGCCGTTTCTAGTGTCCATGTGACTCTCCAGTGACAGAGAGGGCAGGTGGGAGTGAAAGACCACAGCTCAGAAGACTCAGCTACTGGCCAGCAACTGTCCTGGCCGGGCAAGGGAGGCTTGAGCCAGCCTGGTGCCCAAGGCAGCATGGATACAGAACCACCACTTCCCATTTCCTGATTTAAGCAAGGTAGGTTGACACCCAGACTTGACCCTTTCTGGAAGAATTTGCATAATGACGTTATGAAATCTTGTGGTCACCCAGAAGAACCCACTCTATTCCCCTTCGGGCTGCGGACCTTAAAGGCCATCAGCCAAAGGAGCCCCAGGATGACATCTTCCCTCTCCCGGCTCCTGGTTTGGCTGACCATGCGCTTCTCTCACTGCCCAGAGGATGGTCTTTGGACCAGCAGAACAAAGAGCAGCAGTTCTGATGCAAATCCTCTGACTACTCCAGAATCTGAGCCAGCATTTCATCAAGATCCCAGGTGATCACCATGCAGTCAAGTCTGAGGAACCCTGCTGTAGTCTTCTCTTTGTGGCTAGATGCCAAGGTTTGCTTATTTTTTTGAGAATCGGTGGGGAGAAGAAGCAAGCACCAGGGGCAAGCAGATAGAATGTTGATCTAGAGCAGGGGTTCCTAACCTTTTTTATTCCACAGACTCCTTTGCCGGTCAGGTAAGAATCACAGACCCCTTACTAAGTCCACACTATACTGTGTATTGTTCAATAAGTATATCATACCTGCACCAACACATCCCGACAAGAATGTTTTTTATTTTATTTCTCTCAATTCAGGCTCATGGACCCCTCATTAAGAACCCCTATCTAGAAGTTCCTATGTGTGGCTCTAACTACTTCATTGTTTCCAGGGCTTTCCAAGGGTCCTTGGATATGGTTGATGCGGGTTTTTTGGTGGTTTCTGCTAGTATTTATCAGGCATTTTGGGACCAGACTCCACATTAAACATTCTATATGTACCTTCTCACTTAACTCCCACAAACTTTGAGGTGGAAACTGTAATTAGCCCCACTTTATGGATGAGGATACTGGGGTTTGGAGGGAAGTGAACTGCCAGCTGATTGTGCCAATGAGCTCACCTGCTCAGTCCCCAAAATGCACTAGAGCTCAAGTGCCATAATAAAAAGAGCGGTAACCACACAAGAAGAAAGCAACCAGAGGGAGGACCTGCAGCAAATGGGAAATGCCAATACACAGCTTTGGAAGGTGGAGCCTGGATCGACAAATGGCAGCCAGTGTGGTTCTCAGCTTTCTCCTTTATGCTAAGTGCCTTCAGGGAGGGAAGCCAATGAGAAGCAAGGAGTCTGCACTGCAGAATCTGGGATGATTCAGGAATTGGAGGTACCAGGTACCTCTGGAGGCAGGAGTGTGAGGTGGTACGAAAAGAAGAGGGTAGATTGAAGTCTTTACTAGCTGAACACACCCCCTGCCCCAATCTCTCCCCAAGCCCAACTTGTCAGGCCCACATCTGCACCTGCAGGTGGGAACTTGGCCCTTGGAAGAGGCTACTCCAGGGATGCTGGCTTGGGGGACACCAGCCCCTGCCCAAGTTAGGGATGAGGAGCCATAAGGAAAGCAGGCGAGTCAGTGACTGTCCATCCACTGAAGGGTGAGGCTCAGACCCTTTCCCAGTGGCTCCAGGACGCCCATTGCCTAGTTCATCATCATCCTGCTGCCACCCCCCAGCATACCAACACACAGAGGTCACCAGGCAGATCAGCAGGAGCTGCTTCTCTGGGAAGGTAACTGGACAAAAAGCAAAGACCAATAGAATATGGTATTTGGGGACACTTGGAAGAAAATGCCTACCCCACAGATTTTCTAATCAAAAACCCCTAGAAATTTGAAGAGTGCTTCTGACTTGATAGACAGAAACCCAGAGAGATGCAGGGGGAAACTTACAGGATGCAAGGAGCAGAAAAATGTTTTTTAAAATATCCTCAGAAAGAGAAGCTATTGTAGCCTTTAAA
Source organism: Dasypus novemcinctus (assembly GCF_030445035.2). Taxonomy (NCBI): domain Eukaryota; kingdom Metazoa; phylum Chordata; class Mammalia; order Cingulata; family Dasypodidae; genus Dasypus; species Dasypus novemcinctus. The sequence goes on from NC_080698.1 coordinate 33,943,365, forward strand.
CAAGAACAGGATACCCTCAGAAATGAACAGAAAATAAGAGCTTCTGGAAATTGAAAACAGGATAGCAGAAGGGTTAGGTAACCAAAATGGGACGGCTAATGAGGCTGTGATTTCTTGCTCTAGAGTCTTTGTTTCTTCGCCACTACTCCCTGTTTAACAAATGCTCTTTCCAGTCCTTTCAACATTTTCATCAGACTCTTGCTTAAATATCCCTCAGGAGGACTGTAGTGTTAAATTAAGGATCATTTTCTTGTTCCAGGAATGAAGAAAAAAATGTAAAATGTATGGATCTTTTCCCAGAGAACAGAATTCTGCAGGCACAAGTGCAACATAAATAGGCTTTACTGTCCCCTCCATCTTCCCAAGAAGGGGAGGGAAGGACCCCTTCAAGCAAAGAAAGAGTAAAGGAGCCTGGTTTCTCATTACTCCAGGTAGGGGATGGAACAAACTGATGGTGGGTAAGTTATATCTACAGTCTCAGGCTCTCCAAAAAGCTGGGTCTTCTTCCCTCCACAACAGCCACAGGTCAGCAAGGCCCTGGGAAGACCCACACCCACAGCCCAGGCCAAGTCAGAAACTCCACCCAGGCCTGTACATCCCTTTGCCCACGGCAGCCTGCTTTCTCCCTCATTAAGAACCACCGTCTCACACCTCTGAGTCTGGAACCTCCTGTGGCCAACTAGTTTATCTAATCAACCTGCAAGTGTTTCCCATACTGTCAGTAGCAGGTGTTAAATCAACAGTTTCCTTGCACCCTCCCCTGGAGATTGATTCCGTTTGTGTTGCCCAGAAAATTCTAGTGGAGGTTCATTTAGAAAACATTAGACTAACCCCTGCTCAGTGGGATGGCGTCTTTTTGGGGTCCAGGGTTTTTAAACGGTGGCCTTTTGAAAGGCCATGTGGTTGCCTCTGGACACCTGCCCTTTGAATGACCCTGATATTTGATCCCTCCCGAGCCTTCAGCTCCTGTAGAAGATGGCTTCCCCAGGTGGAGTCAACCTCAGTGAAGGACAAGGAAGGGCATTCCTGAGATAGGAACAGCTCAGTGGATGGAGAAGTCTCCTATGATCAGCGCTGTTGTCAAACAAAGGATGGGGGCCCTTGAGAAAGAGTGACTTCCCTGGCCATGGAGGAATTCAAGCCAGAGCTCAATGGATGAGCTTTGTCATTGGAGATTGTGACTTCTGCCGGTCACAAAGGTGCTTGGTAATTGCCTCCTGGAAGCATGGCAGGTTCATGTGGAGTTGTGCTACTCAAAGTGCAGACCACAGAGCAGCAGGGTCAACAACATGCCGTAGCTTTTACAAACATCCCTTGTCAGACTCCATCCCCACATATTTCCCTTGCCTTAATCTAGGGTCAGGCCCTAGCATTAATACTTTCTAAAATCTCCCCAGTTGACTTAAAGCTCAAGCCCAAGAGTCAGATGAGACCCCAGAACTCCATCCAACTCAGAGATAGCAAGTCTTTCTGACTGGGGTGGTTGAATTTGCAAGAGGAGGGAAGAAACATCCATTGAAAGCTACAGTCTTCTCCAACATATATAATGGCATAAAACTGATAGAAGTTTATCTCTTGTTCAAAAAACAAAAAACGGGAAAACTGTTGTCTCTTTGTTTCTTTCTTTTCTGCTCTGCTCAACAGGAATCTGTCACCCAGCTGCCTCCAAAAGCAGTAACTCAGAGAAGGGCATGACCTCCTCCAGGCGTCGAGGACGCAAGGCCTGCAGGCGTGTCTATCCTTGGATTCCTGCTCCAAGTTCCAGCCGTGGCTGAGGCCACAGAGGCAGGCTGCAAAGTATAAAAAGAAGACAAGCTCCCCACCCATCCCTAGATACATCCTGGCAGAGTCAAAACATGGCAGAAGCTGAAATAATAATAAATTTTTATTGCGTATTTACATATTCACACTGGCCACTGTATTTTCTTTATATGTGTCACATTGTCTCATTTCTGGAGCCATCCAAGGATGGATTGTTATCCCCCATTTCACTCCTGAGGAAACTGAGGCTCAGAGCAGGGCGGTAACTTGCCCAGCATGACACAGCTAGTAAGCGGTGGAGCTGAGAGTAAACCCAGATGGACAATTTAAGCGCCTGAACGCTGAACCAGTGCGCTGTGCTCTCTGTCTAAACTAATAAGCATGGGAAAGGGGGACATCTACTGAGGCTAAAAAGTTTAGGAAAGGCTTCCTGGGGGAAGATGTCTATAAGCCTGGCCCCAAAGGGTTGAAGAAAAGTGTGAGGAAGCCAAAGTGAGACTGGAAAGCTGAGGAGCAGGTATCCAAACTGTGCCTCTGGGAGAGTTCAGGCATTGGTAGAAAGGGTGGGCTGGTGGACCCCCGGGCGAGGAGGAAGAGCAAGGGGTTTTGTTCTGAAGCCCTGAGAAAATTAAATTGTTGCAAGCAGGGGATGGGATGGGTGTGGTCCCTCTGGCCTGGATGATGGGCTCCCAGCCCCATCAGAGGGGGAGGGGAGGAAATCCACGTGAGACCCTGCCAGGCCATCTCCGTTGTTTATTTGGTTTATCCTATTACCTCCACTTTACTCTTCTTACTTAAAGGGGGCCCAGGGCGTAAAGGACACCGGGCTCTGAGAAGCCAGCCCCTTAGCCGAGAGCTCCTGGCCCAGGACAGAAAGACCCCTCTGCCTGACCCAGCAGGTGCTCCCAGGGTTGAGGAAATGAGCCTTCCTGGTGCACCTGGCAGGTGAAGAATGCGATTGTCCTCTGCTTCTTCCTGAGAATCACTAACGTGAGCGTCAAGGCGGGTTTTTAAAAAAAAAGTCACATGCTTGCAAGGAAAAAGAGAGCAGGAGGAAAGACAATGTTCAAGGAAAAAATTTTGGAAACGCTAAAGCAGGTGGATGAACGCTGATTTATCGGAGTGGAGAGATCTGAAGCCAGGCCCAAGGTGAAACAGTGTGAAGCAAGGTGATCTGTGTCCTCAGAACCCCAGAAAACAGCAGGAAGTGGAGGCACCAGGTAGCCCTGAAAACAAGGGAGCTGGCCTGAAAGCTAGAGAACTAGATGAAAAACCTTGAGGGGGAGAATGTAGATGTCAGGACTTCCCTTCCAACCCCAGGCAGTAAGAAGACTCAGCCTCCCCCAGTCCAGCAGAAGAAAAGAGGCTGAACCTCTAGACCAGGGTTCTTAACCAGGGGTCCGTGAGCTTGAAATGAAATTTTAAAAAACATTATTCTTGTGGGGACGTGTTGGTGCAGGTGTGATGTATTTATTAAGTAATAACAGCATAGCGTGGACTTAGTAAAGGGTCTGTAGTTTACCCCTGACTGGCAAAGGGTCCATGGTATAAAAAAGGTTAACAACCCCTGCTCTAGACAGCTTTGAGCAAAAAGGCTCTGGATTTGGGGCTACCGGCCCAACTAAGGGCAAGGCTCAGCCATCAAATTCAAAATAGGGAGATTGTCAAACTCGACACGCTGAGTGATGAGACCCCAAGAGGTTTACATCTAGAGGGAGCAGTGGTCCTGGGTTGCCTGGGATGGAGGAGCCTCCCCGCATGCTGCACTTGCAGCGCTAAAATGGAGAAAATCCTGAGCAAACCAGGATGACCTGGTCACCCTCCTTAAGTCCTTCCCACATGAGAAGATTCCTCTCTGGGAAAAATGACAGGCCCAGGACAGAAGATCTACAGGATGAAGGGGAGGGAGAAGGACATGCCCCCGTGAAAGGGCACGTCTCAGTCTTAGGATGAAACCCCTGGCCCCTGGTCCCACCCACATGCAGAGCTCCCCGCAGCCAGCCGCAGGACAAGCCGGGAGGGCCGGGAGGGCCGGGCGGGTCCCCAGCAGCGCCAGCTGTGCGTGCAACACCTCCAGGGACGCCCAGAAGTGCTTGGGGAGCCCTCACGCTGGGCCTTGCAGCTGCCGGAGCCTTTAGGCTGCCGAGGGACTGAGGGAGAGCATGGACCTGCCACAGGGAGGGGCGGTACAGCAGGTTAGACTAACCCCAGCAAACCCCACCGCGCGTCTCTCAGACTCCGAGCGCTGCTCAAGTTCGCCCCATCCAGGCCCTGCTCTCAGGAAGCCCTGGAGAGCCAGGGACGAGGACGGGCTGGCTCCCGAAAGGCGGTGGCTGAACTGAGCGCCAGGGTGCCTCCCTCCCCCAGAGCGGCAATTAATCTCTAAGTCCCCAAATAAAAGGGAAACACACAGGCTCGCACACACCTTGAACCGGTTTCCCTTCCTCCCACCCCCACCAGACCCCTAGCAAGTCCACAGGGCCCCAGACGCTCCCAGCACTTGGCATGCGTTTCCAGAATGTTCTCACGAGAAACTGTCAATAAGTGGACGCCACAGACCGTGCTTTGTGCAACTCCAGTTAGGTTTGTTTAAGAAACACAATTAGGAAGGAAAGCACGCTTTTTTCCCCTGGTGAGACCTGGGGGAATTGTTGGTATTCAGCCGGCTCTCTGGAGGCCTCTTCCTCCTCGGATGGCGCATAAATACACGCATTCCAGCCGGCCACAAACAGACCAGGAGCCTGACGGTCCCCGCCCAGGAATTCACGGCAGCAGCCAGCACAGCCCTGTCCTCAGCAACTTGCAAATGTCATCATCTCCTACTCCAGCAGTGTCCTTTTTTTTTTTTGCACCGAAATGTTTTTTCTTTCTTCAAGGGTTTGACTTTTGAAACCTCAAAATCAAAATATAAAGCAGACTTATAGATGAGCGTCTCTGGTTAGCGTACAATGGGGAGTTCTGTCCTCTGTCCTCGTGTCCACCTAAGGCCTCTCTAGACACTTGGGGTTCCCCAGAGCACAGTTTGAAAACCACTAATCTGGACCCATGTCTGGGTCAATACATGTCGAAGTATGATTTTCAAAAAGCAAAGACCGTGACTTGCACCTATATAGAAAATGCACATGCGTCAAAGATTTATCTAATGGATTAATGGTGGCGGGAAAGGCAACCCAGTTGCCTGGTAAAGCCAGTTCAGAGGACTATGGGAGAGGCCAGAGTAAATGCAGTCAGGGACAGAAAGAAAGCTGGAGTAAGATTGCACCGTGAAACACAGAAATGGTCAATGTCCTATGCAGCAATAAAATTATATTCTTTGGGGGTCTCTTTTACACTGGACAGAAATTACTTTCATGTCTCCTGGACCAAAATTATTTTCAAGCGGCCAGTCTTCCACAAATTAGCATCAACCTTTCCAGGAGTCTGGGCCCAAATCAGTAGTAAATAGTAACTCAAACAAACTTTCTCTGTAAAGGGGCAGACAGTAAATATTTTCGGTTTTGTGGGCAATATGATCCCTCTCTGGAAGTACTCACCTCTGTAATGTTGCAACGTGAAAGCAGACACAGACAATACGTAAACAAATGGGTGTGGCTGTGTTCCAATAGAACTTTATTTACAAAACAGGCAGCAGCTGGATTTGGCTTACGCCCTAGAGAATTAGATAACACTTAAGCCGGCCTGTTAGAATCTGGTGTGGCAATCAAAGGACATGCAGTCATGTTTTAGCCTTATTTTCAACTTTGGGGTGTTTTCCCCTAACATACAAATGTAGAAACCAGAGAGGGAAAGCAACTTAGCCAAAGTAATCCAGCCAGAAGCCACAGATCTCCCATCCCATCTCCTGGTTCTTTGGAGGCGGAGGCACTTTCCACCTGGCCCACCAGTGGGGCAGATTGGCCTAAGGTAGAAGCAGCAGTTTCCAGCCGGTAGCTCCTCTTTTTTGCCCACAGGGCCAGCCCAGAAGGAATTTCCTCCTCTGCCTCTCCAAGGGGAGCTGTTGATTGAATAAAAATCATTGCTCTCTTCATCCAATGCAGATGCTTTGAGACCAAAAAGCACAAACCCTCAGCAGATCAATGGGCTTCCCTCTTGCCGTGATCCGTGGATTAAATGCAAGTCAGAAAGGGACATCTCCACCAGGACAATTAGTGTGGAGAGCAGGGCTTTGCTGGGTTTCTGGCGAATTGCTGAGGGAGAAAGTAAGGAAACGATTTGACATCGGAGCCTTGGAAGTGTTTTTTCATTCAACAGGGAATAAAAGCACTTTGTTCCCTTTTCCTTTCAAAATCAGCGCTTCCCGCCTCCCCCCCCCCCAACCTACCACAAATGTCTCTTACTGCATAACAGCGAGGCAAAAAGACTTTTAATGGAATGCTGTCACGTGAGCACTCAGCGCCCAGTTCTTTAAGCAAGCAACTCATTGTCTCTGAGAGGAAAGAGAAATCAGCAGAGAAAGGGATGTGAGGCTGCTTTGAAAAGGTGTTGAAATAAGAGTGTGAGACGAGGATCTTGTGCGCCACAACAGGCTCCTTCATGCTCACGTGGGCGCTGCCTCCACGACCTCATTCTCCTCCAGTTCACCAGCCCGTACACCTGCAGGCACTTTGCACAATTACTCTTAGCGATCCGTGCACGCGAGCACAAGCTCGGTCGTGTGCCCGCGTCACTGAGTCTCACCACGGGCCAGGCGTCCTTCGGTGTAAGCCCTCGGAAATTATAGACTCATCCGGATGGCCTCGTGAGACAGCGCCCGACTCATCACCCCCATTTTATAAAGACCAGGGGCAACACCAGCACTTGAACCCTGAGACCACACGTTGAGCCTTTCCCACACCTCCTTCAAGAGCTAACCCCTGGCTTTGTGTCCCAAACTAACACAGGTCCTGGGCAGAAAAGCAGAACTGAAAGCTCGAATGGTTCATAGGCACAGAAAAGAATAGTAGGTCAAACTTCTCAAGAACGGGCTCTAGTTACATTTTTTATATAGTTGCCCTTTGAAAACTCTGAGATTTACAAGGGTACCAAGAAGGGCAGATGAAGTGAAGATTTCTAGTCCAAGCCTCTGGCTCCTGACAAGGAGAATTTAAGAGGCATTCAGTCCTCACATATTTATTGAGAAGTTAATAGATACCAGCAGCTATTGCAGGTACTAGGCTGAACTTCCGGAATAGCCTCACAAATCAGTTTCCCCTGGTGAAGATGTGAAGCACTTTAGACTTTGGCTCTCCTGGTCACTGTAACGGTCCAGGAGAGTGACCCAAGCTGGGCCAGTTACAGCCCTCCCAGTGACTTTTGCCAGGTGCTTTAGGAAGTAAGCATTCTCTTCTGGCTGATAGGGCACTCGGGCAATTTTGGGTCATGTACTTTTCTCTAAGATTCTGTCACTGGCAGCCCCACCAGGAGGGAGAGGGACAGTCTCAAAGAAGAAAATATGTTGGACAAACAGAAACAATGGAAGAGCTCTTGGGGCATTCCTATGGAAGGGTATAATGTAAGAGTATCACATTGCTGCCTTCAAAACGAGAATCCAGCCTGGCAGAGGCAATGAGGTGTTTTTCCCAAATGCCAAAAAAGTCCCCAGCGGAGAAGATGCTGTTGACGCCCACACCAACTTCAATTCTCCTTTCCCAGGCTCACAGAGCTCCAGTGCTCAGGTCTCCATCTTCCTCCCAGAGGACATGTGCTCCCAGAAGGCAGATCTGGAATTCCAGCACAGGAGTAGATCATGCTTTATCTAAACCAGTCATGATGATTCCATACCCCTATCGGGGATTAGCTCAAACTCAGACGTGATTCAATGGAAGCTGAAGAGCATCGAATGAACATAAGGGATACACAGAAAAGGTCAGCCTCTCTTCTTCAACTGTCATCATGTCTATATAAGCTTCCTGGAGCTGTGGCAGCCATTTTGTGACCATGAGGGAAGAAAAAGAAAGTCAACACGCTCAGGGCAGTAAAGTGGCGAGATGAAAAAACGTGGGTCTTGCTGATATGGTAAGCTGTTAAATCAACCAACTCTGGAAACTACTATGCCTCCAGACTCTTGTGAAATAATGAATTCATTGCTAATTAGGGCAATTGAAGTCAGGCTTTTTATTTCTCGCAGCCTCAGACACCCTAAGCCAACACTGTCCCATAGAAATATAATGTAAACCATAAATGCAAGCCATGTAGGTAATTTTTAGTTTTCTAGTTGACACAATTTAAAAAGTCAATAGAAACAGATGAAATTCATTTTATTATATATATTTAACACAAATTTATCAAAATGTTATCATTTCAACGTACGATCAATACAAAAAGTTATGAGACATTTTATATTCTTTTCTCCTACCAAGTCTTGGAAACCTGATGCACATTTTATACTTACTACATTTCTCAATTTGGATGGGCCACATTTCAAATGCTCACTCACCACATGTAGCAAGTGGCAACCAGCCCTACCTGATGCATCACGCCATCATTCTCTTCTGTATTCCTCTCCTTCACCCTTCCATGGTGCATGCTGGGATTGACCCTGACCTAGACTCTTTGTCACTCAAAGCCTTGGCAAGGAGTCTCTGCTGCTGTCCGGGTTCCTTCTGCTCTTTTTTTTTTTTTCTTCATTTCTCCAGTTGAGCCACCTGTTCAGCACAAAGTAGGAGAGCTGATGCCGGGATGCCTGAAACCCCATCCTAGCCCTGGAGGAGCACCCTGTCAGTAGGCATGGAGGCGAGACCAGACATTTGGAAATGCCCCAGGGAGACATCCAGGAGAGGGGACAATTAGTAGGAGAAGCCACAGGGGCTCACCCCACTCCTTGGGGCCAGTCATGGCTAGAAGGCAGCAGTAAGGGGAGGGCGGAAGCCTGGCCCGCGTGGGCTCAAATGCCAGCTCTGCCCGTTACTAGCTGTTTGAGTCACCGTTTCCTCATCTGTGAAAGGGCACATTGCTACTTTATGGGATTCTTAAGAGGACTTGATGCATGAACGCACCCAAGGTGCTCGGCACTGTGCCTGGCACACAGGGTTTGCTATATTTTTTTTATTTTTAAAAAGAAAGGGAAGGAAGAAAAATGAAAGGTAAGCATGCTGATATACTGGGAGAGAAGAAGAGAATAAGGAGAATTGAAGGGAGGGAAGAGAAAGAGAGAGAACAGAAGAAGGGAGGGAAGGAGGGAGGGCTGGGGGGCGGGTCAGCCTACTCAGACAACGGTTCAGTCCCCAGGTGCCGCATGCAATGCACAAACAGGATTTCCAATATTTATTCATTCAAAGAACATAAAGAGGATCCAGGATAGAGCCTGAGACAGCTCCAGATTAAAATCTCCCAGTTGTCCAGCCTCCTGGGGTTTGCCCTACACAGCTTCTGGGCTGCTCCCCTAAAAGAAAGCCCTCACCCCCGTCCTTCCTCCTGCCCACCTCTATCCCCCCTCCGCTTGGCTTCTCACATCTAGAGGTCTGGGCCAGAGATAAAGAGATGGGAGGGAGTGAGGAGGGCAGGGAGGAAGGGGGGTGCTTGGAGCCGGCCCCCCCGGCCAGCGCGCCCTGCACTCCGGGCTCTGGCCAGGCGGGGAGCATTCAGCCACTTGTGAACCCTCCAACTCCCGGCACTCAGAGCCCAGCTGGAGCTCAGGATTTATAGGGCTCTTCGCATTCAAGGGGCTAAACGGAGGGTTTTCCATCGTGAGCCATTCCTCAGGCACAGCAAATGCCAGGGAGGGACAGAAGGGCACAGAAGGGCGGGGCGAGAAAGGGGAGTTTGGACAGGAGGTCAGAGAGGAGGAGGGAGGGAGAAGGATGGAGAAAAGGGGGAAGGAAGGGGTGAGGGAAAGGAGAAGGGAAGGAGGGGAAGAAAAAGTGGGTAAGGGAGAGGAGGGGGAGAGAAAGGAGGGAAAGGGAGGGAGGGAAGGAGGAGGGAGAGATGGAAGGGGAGATGGAGGTGGATGGAGAAAAGCGAAGAGGAAGGAGGAGGAGGGGGGAGGACAAAGTGGGGGGCAGTAAGAAAGGGAAGAGGGAATAGAGGGCGAGGGGGATGGGAAAGAATACTACTTCTGAATTATGCTGGAGTCTAGAGGTCTCCCAAGTTTGCCCCGCCCACCTCTCAGCAGAAGGGAAGCCCACTCATTTCCCACCGGAATGCCGTCTGCAGAGAGCCCCTTTTAGGGGATGCTCCGTTCCGGAGCAGCCTAATGCTGCTGAGAGAGCAGGAGTTCAGGAGAGGGCAGCTCCCTGGGCTGGGGCTTCCAGTGCGAGCTGCAGTTTCTTCATCGTTCGATGAAGAGAGTTCGGCTAGATGAAGTCTGAGCTCTCTCTGGCTGTGCTTCTTGTCCACATGGAGTATCCAGAATCGGTATTTTCCTAGTACCCTGTGTTCTTGCAATCCCTATTTGGCAAACGAAGAGAGGAGGCTTAGAATTTACACAGCTTGCCCAAGGCCCCTCAGTCAGGAGCCGGCAGAATTGAGATGTGAACCCGGACCCTGCAGCCGTGAAGCTCACCTCCCTTCCTTAACCACCATGCCAGAAAGCCTCTCTAACCCGGAAGTGTGCTGCAGGTCTGTCTCCTGCAGCTACAGGACCTCAGACTCTTAGCTGGGCCCACGGTCGCTCAGAATCAAGGTTCCATTTGCAGCTTCCCTGGCCATCACTCATTCCCATTGGCTACATTCTGGCGAGATGTATGGAGAAGCCACATGTACATCCTCAGGGATGAGACTTTCAGGAAGGAGCGTGCTTCCCCATCCCCCACTCCCCTTTTGCCTCTTCCCGCTCCTGCAGTATGAGCCTGTGATAAACCATCTTGGCAAGCCAGCACTAGAGCGAGGGAGGCACCCAGGCTACTAAATTTAAGGAGGCACTGGCAGAGCCAGAATCAGCGCCTTGGTAAATTTTGCACTTTAGGTTACCTCCCTTGCCTCACCCTAATCATGACCCTGAAATTCAGACCCTGTGGATGAAGTCAAGGTCAACCTCCTAGGAATGGTGGGGCCCCGATAACCTCACAGAGCAGAGCTGCCATACTGATCCACCCCCTTCCAGCTCAGATAGTGGGGTGGAAGGCGGTGGGGTGGCTCCAGGACTACGTGCATCGCCACGTTGCTCCCTGCCTTGGGTAGCTCTCTCAGCAGCGGCTCAGGGACTTGCTCTCCCCAAATACACTCTTGCCCTTCAATCCATTCTCCACGCTGCAGCTGCAGTAGTCCTTCCCAACAAGGTGTTTCTCCATTGTTCTCAGAGTAACGCTCGAGAGTAACATCCAGAAGCGCCCCTTCCTTTGGCCCAGGAGGACCTGCTCCAACTGGTGCCTTCCTCCACCGCCCTCTCTGCTGCCGCTCTTGCTTCAGCCTTCCATGAAATCCCCCACCACGGCGTATGGTGCCCCTCTGCCTGGCATCTGACCCCCAGCCCCCCATGCGTCTGCCTCCTATTCGTTCTCCGTTCTTCAGACCTTAGCTGAAGTGTCATTTTCTGGGAGTCCCCTCCCCTGAGCCCTGCGACCAGCACCCCATTTTATGCTTGCCCACAGCCCTTCCCCCCGCCCCCCACTGCTTCCCTCTCATGGCCCTTCTCACAGCTGTAGCTTTTCCTTGATTTGTGCAATTAAATCGTGGTCATCTCCCCTGGAAAGTGTGAGCTCTGTGGACACCGCTGCGGGCTCAATTGTGTCTCCCCAAAGGACATGTTCAAGTTCTAATCCCTGTCCTGTGCACAAGACCTTATTTGGGAAGAGGGCCATGTGATCAGTTAGGAAGAGGCCAGAAGAGATTAGAGTGGGTCCGATTCCAGCGTGACTAGAGTCCTTCTAGGAAGAGGAAACTGGGACCCGGGGACAGCCAGACACAGGGGAGAAGGCCATGTGACAATGGGAGCAGACAGAGGCATGAGGTGCGACAAGCCGAGGAGCACCAAGGGTGGCCGGCGCTCGCCGGGAGGCCAGGAGAGGCAAGGAAGGCCCCTCCACGGTTCCAGAGGGAGCGCAGCCCTCCAGCTGCTGCGCTTCAGGCTGTGAGACAGCCCACCTCTGTTGCTTTAATGCGCTCAGTTTGCGGTACCTTGTTACCACGGTGCTGGGAGATGAGTTCAGATGCTAAGGTCATTGCCGCCTCGCTCGCCTCTCAGTCCCCAGGCCCTCGCACCACGCCTGGCGGCTGAAGCTGCTCAGTATCTATTCGCGGAATAGGAGGCAATGAAATGGGCCCTGGGTCTGTGGCAGGAACTTGGGCCCAAAGGACAGGTCCAACACAGCAAAGGGCAATGTCGCGGTCGAGCTATCAAAAGCTGGGTCCTCATCCAAACGACGACTCTGGTTTAGCTCTTGCTGCACAGGCTCCAAGGAAGGCAAAGGAATGCTTTTTGTGGCCTTTAAGTAGGGTGACCATATAATTGAGCATCCAAACTGGAACACCTTGGGGACTAAGAGGGGGTGCTATTAATAACCATCCTGGGACAACAGGCATAAACTGGGACTGTCCCAATAAAACCAGGACATACAGTTGTCCTACTTCTATGCCGTGGACGCCATCCTGGTGCACCCTTGTACGTAGCTCAAAGGTACAAAATCAGGGCCGTCCGCGAGCCCATGAGATCCTAAACGTTAATTTTTCTTTTAAGTACACTGTTTCAGTGTGTGCTTAGGTATGAAGAATTGTTCTAAAGAACGCATGAAAAATTAATTAAAAGAGTTTCCTCTAATATTTAATCTTACCAGCCATGTATTCTGAGTGATGTATTCCCAGTCAGCGTGTCGGGTCCTGAATAATTAAAAGAGAAGGGGAGCGTGATTCAGCCCCTTGACGAGGCTTTCCGGGGTTTTAGATTTAGCTCAGAACCCGGATGGTATCACTCAAGGAAAAGTTTGGCCCTGGATGGCAGGCTTCAGTTCAATGTTGACATGTGACACCGCATCAACCCTAAGGGCAGATGCAGGACAAGGGAGGGGAGGGTTTGGCTGTGCTGCGCCATGGTCCCCTGTGAAGTAGGGTCCTTGCCTCTTCCTCCTGAGGAGGAGGGGCAGGAGGTGGTGGGAAATTATGGAAACCTTAGGGCTCCCCTGCAAGCTTGGAGCTTCCATAGCCTCACCTCGAAGTCACTGCTTCTTCATTTTGGAGCATTTTGGAAACTAAGATGTGAGTCAAAATTGACAGGAGGACTTAAGGTGGCATTTTGGGGAGGTGTTATAGGACGCTGGTTAAGGGCAGACTCTGGAGGTACACTGAGGCCAAACTCTGGCTCTGCCATTTACTGATTGCATGGACTTGGGCAAACCCCTCTGTGTGCCTCAGTTTCCTCATCTGTAAATTAGGATATTAATCACAGTACATAATCAATAATAAATGGAAGAGAGCTTTAGTGTAGTGCCTGGCAAGCTCTCAATATATGTTAGCCATTATTTCTCCCACACACGTGTGCTATTATTAACTTGTTGGAGTGTCTAAAAATGAACAGTCATCTTCAATGTGTCCACAGAACTGTTATCCTTCCCAGAAACGGTTCAAAGGCAATTACACTGAGCTCATGCAATGGCGACCACTGAGCTCATGCAATGGTGACTACCTATCTGGAGCGTGTTGGGTAGGGGAAGATTTATATTTGATAGCAAGGCTTTATTGAATGTCATTTACTCAGCTAAATGCAGGATAAATGAAGATCCTTGATGAGCAAAGCCTTCCATGGTGGTTTGGAGCTCTGTGCCCCAGAGAAACATGTTCTAAACTGAACCCATTCCTGTGGTGTGAACCCTGGTAAATAGGACCTTTTGATGAGGTGACTTCAGATAAAGTGTGACCCAGGATGGGTCTTAATCCTATTACTGAAGGCCTTACAAGGAAGGTCACAGAGAGAGAGAAAAATAAAGCCATTGAGGGAGCAGCCAGGAGCTGAAAGTCAACCAAACCTAGAAGAGAAGAGAGAGGCCAGAAGGTCTGCCATGTGCGTTGCCATGTGACGGAGAAGCCAAGACCAAGGGTCACTGGCAGCCAGCCCCAGAATACCAGACTTCAGAAGAAAGCATGCCCTTGATGAGGCCTTGATTTGGACTTCCCCTTGCCTCAAAAACGTGAGCCAATAAATCCCCATTGTTTAAGCCAACACACTGCATGGTATTTGCTTTAGCAACAAGGCAACTGAAACACCCTCCCAACTTCTAACTCTCCTCCATCTCATAATTTGATATACTAAGCCCAGGACATAGTCTTTCTTGGCTTTTACCAGAAGGAGGAGTTCATCATGAGGGCAGTGGAAAGGAAAGCTAAAAAGGAAGTCTAATTTTCATCTTGGCTCTTGTACACAAAATAAGGTAGGCAGCCACCACCTATCCTGGCCAACAAGGACTATTATAGATCTGGTGGTTCCAAAAGAAGATGAAAAGCATAATCCTTGGACCCATACAGACCTGAATCTGTGCTCCACTTCCTCATCAGTTCCCTATTCTATCATATATGGTTGTTGGAATGATTTATTGAAATAACGCACATAAGGTGCTTTAGGCACAATCAGTCTCATAAGAAACTCTCCGTCAATGTTAGCTATTATTGTTAAACCCAGAAGTCCCTTGGGCCTGTATTGGTAGGGGCAAACAACAGAATCCATTCAGGCTTGCTTAAGCAGAAAAGCGTTTATTAGAGGAGATCAGATAGCTCACAGAATCCTGCAAAAGGCTACAGAAGGCCACTCTGAAGTTCTGCCCCAGGAAAGATGTCCAACCTCATGGTGGGGACTCCTGAACCATTGCCACGGCTATCAGCCCTTTGACACACAGTGCCAGTGCCAGGGGATCCCCCTCTGCAGCCCCTGCAAGGCAGAATGCCTTGGCCACCATACATGCCAGAAGATCAGGTTCTCTTCAGCAGCCACTTCCTCATGTGCTCACCTCTAAAGATGAGGCTCCCACAGATGCATCTAAGTAGCAGAACCAAGGTCATGTTCCAAAATGCAAGGACTCTAACACGTGCATCTTCTTCCTTCTGCCTTGATATGACAGGACTCAATGTAGAAAATTATCCAAAATGTAGGGAGAGGGTTCCAGGGTGATGGGCAGCCTCAAATTGCCAGCATCTGCCCTGTGCTACATTGTCTCTTGGGATTTGGGTACACTTGGCTTAGACCTCTGTACACGAATCTGTGTGATTCTGGGACCCACTCCCTCCCTCTCCACAATTTTGGTTCATTGCCCACTTTACTTCTCCACTCCCATGTTTATTGTGCCAGCTCAGCTGGCCCATACGTGGACCTGCCACTGGCTCTTGCCTCACAAGAAAACCCATGCAGAGATTTCATGGAAATCTTCTAAAAGACTTGAGGAGTCGCCTAGAGAGGCTGCCCTGTACATACCCAGCCTTCCATCATCTCTCCCCCTGCCTCTATTGCCTCTCAAAAGCCCAGGCTCCCAACCCACACACTTCCTGCCTCAAGCAACCTCCTGGAAAGCAACAGCCCAGTCTTCCCCATTATTCTGAGAGGAACAGTTCACCAGGCTGGCTGCCCTCCCCTGGCCCACCCCCAAGAGTTCAGACTGATCCTATTTTCTCCATCTTGTATTTTGCCGTCATCATTTTCATTGATGTTGTCATTTTCTCCCTGAGACACTGAATCAGTTTTTTTGTTTGTTGTTTGTATTTTGATGTACCAGGGCTGGGGATTGAGCCCAGGACCTTGTATGTGGGAAGCTGGTGCTCAGCCACTGAGCCATGTCAGCTCCTCAGAGTTGGTCTTTGTTTGCACGTTGTTTTTTGTTTTTTTTAGGAGGCACTGGAGATTGAACCCAGGACCTCCCATGTGAGAAGCAGGCGCCCAACCATTTGAGTTACATACACTCCCCGGAATCTGCACCAGCAGGGGAGTGGGGAAGTGAGACGGGGTGGGGGGAGGCCAATAAAGGCTGCTTCAAGCCTCAGTTTCCTGCAGCTGCAGGTACACAGTACTACAGAACAGATGGCTTCAAACAACAGAAATGTATTCTCTCGGTCCTGGAGGCCAGCCGTCTGAACTCAAGGTGCTGGCGTGCCCGGGCTTCCTCGGAAGCCTGCAGGGAACAATCCTGTCCCTGCCTCTCTCCCGGCTGCCGGGGGTGACCGGCCATCCTTGGCATTCCTCGGCATGTGGCACAATACCTCCCCAGCCCCGTCATCACATGGCCGTCTCCCCTCTCGGTGCCCACCTGTGGGTCTGAGTTTCCTCTCGTTGTAAGGACACCAGTGGGATTTGGGTACACTTGGCTTAGACCTCTGTATACCAATCTGTGTGATTCTGGGACACACTCCCTCCCTCTCCACAATTTTGGTTCATTGCCCACCTTACTTCTCCACTCCCACCCCAATCCAGTTTGGCCTCATTTTGATTTCATTAATTCCACCTGAAATGACCCTATTTCCAAATAAGGTCACACTCACAGGACCGGGGTCAGGACTTGAACATGACTTTGCGCGTTCTTTTTTGGGATGGGCACACAATTCGACCCATAACCCTTAATCAGTGGGTTGCCACGTGGACAACTGGGGCTCCATCCCTCGGGATGCCCCCCACGAGACCTGCAGAACACACTTCAGAACTGACCGGCCGAGGAGAGAGGAGGCTGGGCCTTGCCCACCCCCTGGACCCTCCCTGGTGGAAGGCCGCTCCCAGGGGCCTGCCTTCTCAGGCCCGGCAGCCTGCTCCATGCCCAGCGGGGCTTCCGTCTGCATTCAGAGAAAGCCTTCAGGTAGAGAGACACCAGGCCTTGAGGCCTGAAGCCACGCTCTGCACAGCAAGCCTTGGGGGACCTTGGGGCGACCTGGTAGCTAGCGTCTGCTGGGATTGGGCACCCTGTACCTGCTGTGTCCTTTACTCCCGACAGCAGCCTAGAAGGTGGGTGGTGGCTCCCCATTTCACAGATGAGAACATTAAGGCTCTGAGAGGGGACACCCACTAGGAAACTGCAGGCCTGGAAGCGGCATGCGCTTCCATTCTGCTCAAGTCCCTCCGCGTGTTCTCCCCTAAAAGGTCGCGTCTACTGTCGCCTCCACAGGCTGTACGGGATCTGGGATCTCGATACAGGTGTAGACCCTCAAGTCAGGCTATGAAGTTCAAAGCCCGCCGCTGACCCTTTCAGCCCTTCTTTATGCTCCTGAACTTCTTAGAGGCTCAGTTTCCTCACCTTCCATGTGGGAATGAGAGCAGAGCCTGCACCACAGGCTTACTGTGAGGACTGATGAAGATGCGATATGGAAAACAAACACTAAGAAAAACTTGGTTTAGCGCCTAGCCCTTAGCAAGTGCCCTGGAAACGCTGGCTGCTGCAGTCATCCTCGCGGTGACATTTGCTACTCCTGAACGTTCAACATCAACCCCTGAGCCTTTATACAGAGCTCCTATTTCCAGGCCCCAATCCAGAAGCCTTTTATGTCATCTTCTCCACGCGGCGGCCGCCCCCGAGTGATGGCAGGCATGCGAGGGCATGCAGGCTGCTGCAGGAAGGGGGCTGCCGCGGGGGGGGGGGGGGGGGGGCGCTGCAGGGCACCCCCCACCTCCTCCCTCCCCCCTCCCCCACTTCCCCCCTCCTCCCCCTCCCCCATCTTCTTCCTCCTCCCCCTCCCCCACCTCCCCTCCCCCACCTCCTCCCTCCTCCCCCTCCCCCATCACCCCTCCCGGCAGCGCCCACCACAGGAGACCCGGGAAGCCCCGGTAAAAAGCAGGGCTCCTGTCTGCAGCCCGCGGCAGGGGGCTTTCTCGCAGCCGCTCCTCCCTGGGCCGCCGGGGCTCCGGGGGCGGCGGGCAGACGAAGGGCCGCGTTCCTGGCAAGCCCGCCCGCCTCCCGCAAAGCCCGGCGAGGCGCGGAGCAAGGCGCGGACCCCCGGCCCGGCGGCCGTTCACGGGCGCCCACGAAGGCGCCGTTATGAAGACGCTCGGGGGCTCGGAGCTGGCGGGTAGCAGGATGGGAGTCTCGTTAGCGACTGGGATTCCGCATTTCAAGAACGAGAGCTCGGTGGCAGAATGCCTGCACGCGCGCACACTCGGGAGTCACGCCTTCCGCCGCCTCCTGGGGAAGAAAGATCGCGGGGGTGGGGGTGGGCGCGCTCGTTCCTGCCTGGGGTCCACAGCGGAAGGTGAAGGCCGGGGAACTATGGTGCAGGCTGGGGCCCCAGCCCGGGCACTGCCTGTTGGAGCTCCCGGGAATGTCTCCCCCAAACCTGCCTTCTCCGCCGCATTCTGCATGGTCTTTTCTTTCTCGGGTAGGATTGTCTCCAAACAACTAAACACTAGAGCGAGAGCTAAGACTTCTACTTCGCTGCTGGGCACTTCCCAGCAACTCCTAGTGTGTCTTGGTGAGCGTGGGGAACTTACCAGGCCCTGTGCTCCGGCGAGGAGAACGCCTGGCTCACCTTCTTTCCAGATGCTGACAGTGGGCAGGGGCAGGTCAACAAAAAGGGATAAAGCAGAGGTACACAGGGATGCCGTGGGAGAACAGGAGAGGAGAACCTCACTCAGCCTGGCCAAGTCAGAGAAGCTTCCCAGGGGATGGAAAGTCCTAGCAGGAATGTGAAGGACAGCTAGGAGCTAGCTAAGAGAACCACACCAGCACAGATCCTGCAGCTGGAGACAGCCTGGCACATCTAAGTCGTGGGGTTCTTAACCAGGGGACCACGAGCTTGAACTGAAATTTTTAAAAACCACATTATTCTTGTGGGGATGTGTTGGTGAGCATGTGGTATATTTATTAAATAAGACACAACATAGTGTGGGCTTAGTAAGGGGTCCGTGGTTTTCACTTGACTGGCAAAGGGGTCCCTGGAACAAAAAAGGTTAAGAGCCCCTGTTCTAGAATATTCTATAACATGAGTATGTCAGGCAACCAAAGGGGAGGTGGAATTAAAGAAACAAATGTTAAGAGTGGACATGGCTCAACTGATAGAGCATCCATCTACCATATGGGAGGGTCCAGGGTTCGATACCCAGGGCCTCCTGACCTGTGTGGTGAGCTGGCCCATGCGCAGAGCTGCCGTGTGCAAGGAGTGCCGTGCCACTCGGGGGTGCCCCTGCAAGGAGTGCGCCCTGCAAGGAGAGCCACCCTGCGTGAAAAAAACACAGCCCACCCAGGAGTGGCACCGCACACACAGAGCGCTGATGCAGCAAGATGACACAACAAAAAAGAGACGCAGTTTCCCAGTGCTGCTGAGGGTACAAGCAGACACAGAAGTACACACAGCGAGTGGACACAGAGAGCAGAGAATGGGGGGTGGGGGGGAGAAATAAATAAAATAAATAAATAAATAAAAGAAATGGGGTTTAAAGCGCTAACTGCATATTTCAGTATCTAAGAGGCAGTCACCTAAAACTATAGAGGTATTAACCAAAAATTGTCATGAGTTCATTTTACTTGACAAAAAATAATTTTGAGTATTTTTCTTTCTATCACTTATTCACCTAAATAAAATACTGAGGATGAACTAGATATCAGGACCTATGCTAGTTACAGGGGATTCAAAGGTAATTCTGACACAGTCTTGCCCTTAAGAAGTTCACAGTCTAATCAAAATGGAAATCATAGCTTAGGATGACTGCTCCTTGAAAGTTCCAGGCACATGCTCTATCCCATTTGTCCAGTCTGTCTCCTGAGTGAGGGGTAGATGGAAACTTCAGGCTGCGTTTATCCTCCACGGTCACCCAGTCCCTGTGTCAAATGAAAGGGACGCCACACCACTGGGCACTTGAGATGACAACAGAGAAGGCAGTGGGGAGGGGCATGTATCAGATGAATGAAATCATCTATCATGTATCAGAGGGAGAAAGGGAGGCGGGAGGGAGAGAATGAAAGGCAGATAGAGGGAAGGGAAACAGAAAGAGGAGGGGGCAGAGGGGAAAATGAGAGAGAAAGAGGCAAAGGGGGTCGGAGAGAGAGGGATGGTGGGAGAGAGAGGGAAAGCAAACAAGAGTGATGGACAGTGAGAAAATGTGAGGCGGGCAGGCAGGCAGAGAGACGAGAGGATGGAGAGAAAGGACAGAGGCAGGGAGACAGAGAGGCACACACATAGAGAGTCAAAAACAGAGACATACATGAGAGACAGAGAGATGCTTAGAGATACAGACAGCAAGAGTGGAGAAACAAAGTTAGACACAGAAAGAGAGAGAGATGGGGAGAGTCAGACAGGAGAGAGATGAAGAAAGAGACTGGAGAGCAAAGGATAGAGGGCAGAAAAGGGGTAAGAAAGGTAAATGCTGAAAGAAAGGGAAATGATCAGGCGGGGAGAGAGTCCAAGAGAGAAAAACAAAGGAAGCCAGGCACAGGGCCATTCGCACAGTCAGATAAAGAAACAGAGAAAGTGTGACGGACTCCAGAGAGACCGAGGTGGTGGAGGGAGAAGACCAGCGGGTGACTGCCCCCTAAGAAAGCCAGGGCTGCAGACCCCGCCGGCCGAGCACTGAGAGCCGAGCCCTGAGAGCCGAGCCCGTGGGGTGGAGAGAACTGCAGGCTGCGACGCTGCTGGCAACGGGCTCGCCCCTGTGCCCACCCAGCCCCCACACGCCAGGCTGGTCCCTCACTGCAGAAACAGGCTGGTGTGCCTGAAGAGCTAAGGTCACGGAGCCGCTCCTTGCAGCTGGTAACCCCACCATCAGCCAGGGAAGCTGGAGCGCTGTGGGATCCTGGGGCCCCAGCTCAACAGCCGCTGTGTGCTTACTGCACCCCACCCTGGTGTCATCACCATCACAGGGTTGTTACATGCTCCCTGGGTGCCAGGCCCTGCGTCCTCATGGTGAGGCAGTCATAGCAACCTGTCTTACAGATGTGGAAACTGAGGGCCGGAGAAGTTAGGGGACTTGGCTGAGGTCACCTGGTCAGCACGCTTGACTGGTAGGTTCACTGCTGGGCTGCTCGGCATTTCTTCATTTATTATCTCATCATCACAAAAACTCTTGACGTGAGCGTTAGGACCTCACTTTACAGCATGGAGAAAATGAGGCTCCAAGAGGTTGAGAAGGATACCCGGGCTACAGAACTGGTGGCAAGGAGAACTGGGACGGGAACCTTGGAATGCCCCCTGCAAAATTCCAAGCCCCTGCCCTACACACCCTTGCTCCAGGACACACACGTGTTCCACTGGGCCCTCAGCGTTCAGGACCCGAAAGGAAAACAGTTTGGATCTTCTGATGGAGACACTGTGGGGTGCCTGGCAGGCACCCCCTTCCACAGCACCCCTGCACCAATGATTTGTCCTCATCCCATTCCTCTGTCCCGAGGGTCCTTAACTGGGGGCCACAGAACCCAGGGAATTCATGGATAGAATTCAGGGGTCTGCGAACTTGGGTGGAAAAAAATGACATCATTGTTTTCACTAACTGCTAACCAAAATTCAGCATGTGCTTCCGTTGCAAAGGGAGGCAACAAACCAGGAGAGGCCTAGCAGTACCTGCAACTTTGTCACCAATAGAAATCACAGATGCTTTTGTATCACAAGACAGTTGTCACAACATCTTGGAATATTGTGCATGCTCAATAACTACTTCCAGTGTTTATTAGACCCATTGCTAGATCTTATTTCATGCATTAACAAAGAAGAACAAATATCCAAATCATGGACTTTTCTTTTAAATATCTAGATAACTGTATTTCAAAACAACTGCCTTCCTTTTTCCTAGTATACAAATAAAAACATTTTTCTGAGGAGGTTCCAGAAGCTTTATCAGTTGCCAAGGGGTCCCAGATACACAAAAGGTTCAGGTTTTCTAGCCTATTCCTTCTCACACAGGCTGCCAAAGGAGGTGCAGAGATGCAGAGCTGGGTCCACTACAGTCTCCCCTGGCTCCCTGGGGCCAAGGACATGGGCCCAAGCCTCCTGGGTCACAGCTGAACGTCCCCTACCATCTGAGCGGTGCAAGTCACAACCAGTCAGTACTCTCCTGTCCTCCTACAGAGCCAAGTCTCAACACATGCCAGCATTTGAAGAAATGAACCCTCGCCCTTCCAAGGATTTTCAGGCAGCCACCCAGAAGCATTCAAAGCAGGCTTCCTTACCAGCTGAACTAGTTTACTAGGCAGAAAAGTGGGAGGCACTGGTTCTCCACTTTGGTTGCCCATAGGAATTCCCTGGGGAGCTTTGAAAAATACTGATTACTGGGTTTCCTCCCAGAATCACCCCAGCTGAACCTGCCCAGGACTCCCCAGGGCTTGCCAGGGCTGAGAAGGTCTGGAGTACTGGGAAAAGCAAAGCCAGGGGCTAGTGCTCAGGACACAGGAGACTTAGCTCTGAGTCCTGGGCAAATGGAAATCCCATTGGCATACATTCGGGTGTGGAGAAGGGAGCTGTTTATTAAGCACTCACCACATGCCAGGCACTCTCCAAAACTCATCTCTTTTACTCTTCTCATCAGTTTTGTGAGGGTGGCGATGGTACCCCATGCCTAGCATCACCCAGCTAATAAGTGCTGGCATTTGAGTTGGAACGCCAGGTGTCAGACACAGAAATTCTGTCCTTTCTGCTGCACCATTCTGCTAAACCAGTGCCTCCCAAACTTTTGTCAAATCTTGTTAAAGGTCTCCCATCCCGGGGATGTTTTCTGTTCTCAAACAGAGGGATGGGTGTCTCTTGAGAGCATGGAGAGTTCCTAAAAGGGGAGGACAGACCAGTGTGTCAAGGCCTCAGTGTTGTTGCAAGTACTATGAATCTTGTCCTTCAAGGAGGGAAGCCTGGTGGTTGCTGTGGGCCCTGAGGGGAGGGGGCAACGGAAGTGTTCTGCATGATCTTACAGTGATGGGTACAGGCCATGCTGAATTCCGTCAAAAATTTATCAAAGTGCATGGTCTAGAATGTAGACCCATAAAGTAAACCATTGACTGTGGTCAGTGGCTGTGTTTCAATATTTGTACACCAGTTCTAACAAATGTACCATCCATGTAAAAAAAGTTATTGATACGGGAAGGGGGGAAAGCGGGAGGATGTTGGGTATATGGGAGTCCCGGTGTTCCGTGTGTGACTTTACTATGACCTAAAACTTCTTTGATGACAAAAAGGAAAAAACTAAGACACCGAGGAAAAAATGGAAGAAAATGTCACCGTACATGTAGGACAACAGATACTACAGTGAAAAAAGGCAAAACATCAAAAAAAAATTTTTTTAATATTTTTATTTTTCAATATCCCAATTTTAAAATTTTATTTGTTTTAGTTTTCTAAATTATTATGTATTTCATTTCTTATGTGTAAACTATCATTATTATTTCATTTTCCTATTGTATTTGGTGATATTCTTGGCTTCATTTTTGAAGAAGTTTTGGATCACAGAAAGGTTACAACTGTGGCAGGGGAGGATCACTGGTATGGGGTGTCAGTGATGGGGGATACATGGGAGAAAGTTCACCTGGGCATACACATAAGGTATATAAATGTGTTCAGATGTTCATGGGGCATTGTCACAGTGGGTGGAGAGTCACACAATAACTGAAAGAATATTGAATTCCCATCCTGGGGAGCTCGGCCACATTCTCTAATGCAACAGCAACAATCCCCCAAGTGCAGGGGCAATGACTAGTGAAGGATGGTCCATTGGTGGACCTTTGATATTGATGGCTATGTTTATGAGCCTTTGCTCTTGAAATTGCTACTTAGCCTAGGGTTGTAGGGTGCTAAAGAGTTACCACCTGAAAGCCTCCTTGTTGCTCAAATGTGGCCTCTCTCTAAGCCAAACTCAGCATATAAATGCAGTACCTGCCCCCCAGCATGGGACGTGTCTCCCAGGGATGAGCCTCCACAACCAATGCAAGGAAAAAGACCTTGAATAAAAGGGGGAAGGGGGATGTGGCGGACTTGGCCCAGTGGTTAGGGCGTCCGTCTACCACATGGGAGGTCCATGGTTCAAACCCCGGGCCTCCTTGACCCGTGTGGAGCTGGTCTATGCGCAGTCCTGATGCGCGCAAGGAATGCCGTGCCACACAGTCACGCAGGGGTGTCCCACAGGTAGGGGAGCCCCATGCGCAAGGAGTGCACCCCGTAAGGAGAGCCGCTCAGCGCAAAAGAAAGTGCAGCCTGCCTAAGAATGGTGCCGCCCACACGGATAGCTGACACAACAAAATGACGCAACAAAAAAAAGAGAGATTCCTGTGCCGCTGACAACAACAGAAGCGGACAAAGAAACAAGATGCAGCAAATAGACACAGAAAACAGACAACGGGGTGGGGGGGGTAGAGAAATACAGAAATTTTGAAAAAAGGGAGGGGGGTAAAGTCAAATGAGTTTATATGGCTAAGAGACCTCAGAGTGAATCAGGAGGTCATCCCAGAGGTGTCGATCTCAGCAGGATTTCACAGACTGCCAAAGTAGATACTACCCCAAAGAGTGGGGCTCCTGAGCGCTCTGGCGACACCCAGGTCCTACAGTCATGACAGCTCCAAAGTCTGGTGCCTTGCCAGTGGGCCCTACTTTGGAGTTTGTGCTACCAAGTGTGATGAGCTGGACTCAGATGTGACCTCGCTACACTTGCCTCTTCTTTCCCTTCTATTTGAACCTATAGTTGGCGCTGGAGTTGGTAGGTGCACACCCAAGAGACTGGAATCTTTGAGTTGTCCATGTGCCATTTGGGTCCTGAGCTTCAGCAGAGTTGCAACACCTACTCTCTAGTTCATTGGACTCACCCAGGATAACTAACAAGAAGATGAGGATGAACAACCACCACACCAAGGAACCGAGAGAGTCTACAATTGCAAGCAAGAGAGTCCCATCCATCAGCCATGTGAGATTTTTTTTTTTTAAGATTTATTTTTATTTCTTTCTCTTCCCTCCCTGCTCCCCACCATTATCTGCTTTCTGTGTCCACTTGCATTCTTGTCAGGCAGCACTGGAAATCTGTGTCTCTTTTTGTTGCAACATCTTGTTGTGTCAGGTCTCCATGTGTGTGTGTGGCCACTCCTAGGAGGGCTGCGCTTTTCGTGCAGGTTGGCTTTCCTTGCAGGGCACACTCCGTGCACATGGGGCACCCCTACAGTGGGGGGGGGGGGAGGGCACCCCTGCGTGCCATATGGGATTGAGGTCCTCTCTCAATTAGAGGTGGAATGGGCATCACCATCCCAGAATCCTCAGGATTGGGGAATAAAATATGGACTAGAGTGGACTTACTGGTATTCTACTATAGGCTTATTGTGATTCTAGCAATGGAAGAAATTATATCATTGATGTGGAGACGGTGGCCACTGAAGGTGCTGAAGGCAGGGAGAGGGAAGAAGAGGTGTACTATGGGGGCATTTTGGGTCTTGGAATTGTCCTGAATGACATTGCGATGACAGACACAGGCCATTATATATTCTGCCATAATCTACAGAATTGAGTGGGAGAGAGTGTAAACTACAATGTAAACTGTAATCCATGCTTAGTGGCAATGCTCCAAATGTGTTCATCAATTGCAACAAATGTACCACGCTAATGAAAGATGTTGTTAATGTGGGAAATGTGAGAGGTGTGGGGAGTGGGGCACACAAGAATCCCTTATTTTTTGTGTGGAACATTCTGTGTAATCTAAGCATCTTTTTTAAAAAATTAAAAATATGTATATAAAAAAAAGAAGAGCCAGAAATAGCAGCTATGAACAGCAGGGGAAACAGAAAGATTGAGAAGTGAGGAATTTTCTTGTTTGTCTATTTTTTATTATTATTGAAATAATGAAAATACTTTAATAATGATTGAAGTAATGAACACACAACTTTGTGATTATACCAAATACCTTTGATTGTACACTTTGGATAAATTGTATGCTTTCTTAATATGTATCAATAAAAACTATTTATTTTTTTAAAGATCTTGTTAAAGCGTTAAAGGGCTTGTTAAAATGCAGATTCGGTGGGCCCCGAGAGTCTGCATTTCCAACAGGTTCCCAAATGATGCCAAAGCTGCAGCCCCAGGAAGCCACTTTGAGTAGCAAAATGCTGCACGGGTATGTTCCAAGGTGTTGAAAGGTGTTGGTGGTGGAGGGTTATGTGAGAATCCTGTATTTATGCATGATTGTTCTCTAAACCCACAACTTCTCCAATAAAGAAAAAAAATGCTGATGGGCCTTTGTGGTCAGCCTCTGTTCTGGTTGGCCAGTGCCACCACTGGGCCGGCTGGGTAACCGTTTTGACCAACCCTTCTGCCAGTCCGTTCCCCCTATTCTGATGACAGCACCTACATTTGGCACTAGGCTCACCACCACTCCCCCTGTTCAGCCACGTGGCTTGGGTGAGAGTGACATCACCCCAGCTCCAGGGTGGGCCCTGACCAGCCTAAGCTATCTATCGTCATATCCCACCCCTCAGCCTGGATGTGGTTCAGGGATGGGCATAAAACTCAAGCCGGCCAAACGGGATACCCAGGGTTTGAGAGTAGAAATTCCTCTCTCCCATGGGAGTAACAGAGGGGAGGTCTTTCCTCCTCGGGTTGGTGCGGCTTGAGGATTTGAAGTATGTGGCTGCTGCAGCTATTTCCTTCCATGTGGGGAGAGACACAGCTGTGGCCTATGGGACCCAAGGGGGTGGGGCCAGAGAGTGGAGGCAGGCAGAGCAGAGAGACAACAGGTCCTTGGGGACATTATTTGAATGACTGGATTAAGACTAGCCTGAAGCCCACATCTGGGCTATAGATTCACATAGATCATTTATTCCCTTTATTGTTTAAAGCCAAGTTGAGGGAAGCGGATTTGGCCCAACAGATAGAGCGTCCACCTACCACATGGGAGGTCCAGGGTTCAAACCCACGGCCTCCTGAACCATGTGATGAGATGACCCACGCGCAGCGCTGATGCACACAAGCAGTGCCGTGCCATGCACGGGTGTCCCCGCATAGGGGAGCCCCACCCGCAAGGAATGTGCCCCTCAAGGAAAGCCGCCCCATGAGAAAAAAAAGCGCAGCCTGCCCAGGAGTGGTGCTGCACACAAGGAGAGCTGACGCAGGAAGATGACGCAACAAAAAGAGACACAGATTCCTGGTGCTGCTGACAAGAATCCAAGCAGATACAGAAGAACACACAGGGAATGGACACATAGAGCAGACAACTGGCTGGGGGGGGGTGGCGAAGGGGAAAGAAAAAAAATCTTAAAAAAATAAAATAAAGCCAAGTTGAATTAGGTTCAATACCTTCTTTATTATTGTTAGAACAGTTGAAGATTTTCAGAAAAATCATGCAGGTTAGGTCTTTTAACATAAGTAGTCCTAACACAAGCTCAGCCTCTTCCCAGCTGGGTGGCCCCGGACAGTCAATAACCTCTCGAGCCTCAGGTTCCGCAGTCATCAAGTGCAACTACTAACGCCTACCCCAGGATCCTTAAGAGGATGGGGAAGCCATGTGGGTCAGGAGCCTAGTGTCTATGCAATAAATGGTGGCTACTGTTATCAAAACTAATTTCCAGGCCCATTCTGGCAGGCCCTCATTCTAACAACTGTATATGTCAGCAGTTGCTTCTAGCTCTTGGCAAACAAAAGAAAGCAAATTAACTTAAAAGACCGGGAGTTGGGAGAGGGCGTTGCCTCAAGGTTTATGAGTAGCATTGAGAAGGAAGATAAAAAATGGTTGAACTCTTCTCTGTAACCAGAAGAAATGAGAAAGCTTGTCTTACCCTAGAAGACGAGTCTTGCTGGGGCCCTAAATGACTTGGTCATAATGCACTCAGACCTTGGCTCCATCTAGCAAGGCGTATGGAAGCCATGTTCTGCTTCTCTGGATATTTGATGGTCTGATTGGCTCAGCTTTCCTAATTGTGTTGTATTGACAAATATATTTGCTTGGAACCAGTAAATGTATTGCAGGCAGGGAACAGACCAACTCCAAGAATTTATTTTGCTTTCTGGCACTGCTGCACTGAGCTTAGCATTCATTATGCGCCCATGTAAAACACTCTCCCGGAACGCTGGCCTGAGTTATCTGTTTAATTATATTTATTTTTTCAGCTGCATTTCGGATCATGAACAGACTTGCTGGTGCTAACCAGGCCCCTTTGGATGAAACCTCCTGCCTCCCTCAAAATCACATTGTGTGGATTAAATGTTCAAAGACATCAGATGAAACTATGATCCTGCCATGGGCCATTTTTGCTAATGGATGAGAGAAGGGGTTAAGTTAGTCAAATCCCTGCTCTGCGCCCAGAAAAGTCCACAGAAACCAAACCAAATCCTGGTCTCCAGATTGAAATTGAAAGCAGGCTTAAGCCGTGAGATGAAGAGATGAATAGAAGGCAATTCAGAATGGATCATTCTGGGATCACCACATCCACTTCACTGTGGCCTCCACCTAGAGGGACCTCTGACGGCCATTTTTGAATAATGTGGCCCTTCTCCCTGACTGGATTGAAAGTAAGCACCTGACCCCAGAAGGGCCAATCAGAGTCCCCGCTGGAGTAACTAGGCAGGAGAGTAAGAGGCAGGCAGGCAGACGGACTCTCCACGGGGCAGGGAACATGGCGGGTGGAGGCAGCCATCTTGGCTGTCATGTGGACAGAGTAGAAGCAAAAACCCAGGAAGGGCAGAGCGGTCACCAGGTCGTGCAGATGAGAGACCAGGAGCAAGATCACTCCATGGGTTCCCAGCTTCCTGCAGTCCTGGCTGCCCTTGCTGAGACATCCTGCATCCTGAGAAGAAATTCCCCTTTGTTCATGCACGCGCAGCTCCAGTTGTTCGCTTATTTACATCCATACAAGGGAAAACTATGCAGCCAACTAAACAATGCTGTGGGGGAATATTTATTAACATGAAGAATGTACACAAGAATGCTGTTGAGTGCAAAAAGCATGTTTCTTTCCTCCCTTCAATAGACACTTACTGGATACCTACTCTGTGCCAGGTGCTATAACAAATGCTACATGTAAGGTCATGCCCCTTTCAAGACCACCCAGGAACGCACATGTCAGCAAATAACTTTAACAGTCACTAATCTACCGTTTTACATGTATCAGTGACTTTTTGTCAAAACAACTCCATAAGATAGGTGCTATGAGTTCCCCGTTTACAGATGAGAAACCTGAGAGAGAGAGACGTTAAGTCACACAGCTAGGAAGCAGTAGAGAGGGGATTCCAACCCAAGTAGTCTGGCTCCAAAATCTGCAGTTAAGCTACTTGTCAAATAAATCCCGAGCATCTTTGCCGCTGGTAGAGACAGCACCTCACGCTGTGAGGACCACTGGCCCATGCCACTCTCTGCCCTTCCCTGCACCTGCTAATCGCGCTGTGTGAGACCTGCACTTCCTCCCAGATCCTGCATCTGGGCAGACTGCCCTGTCCCTTCCAGTCTGGGTGGGAAGTCTCCCTTCTCCCTCCCACAGCTGAGAAGGGCCCTACTCCCCAGAGGGACAGAGCCTTTACAATCTCACCGCCACCCTTTGCCCCGTGGGGTGCCCACTCAGCAGGGTGGCTCCATTAAGAGGGTTCTCACAGCAGCCTCAGACCATGCCCCGGACAAACGCTCCTCCAGCTGCCTGGGTGCTGGGTCCCGGCTCCTTCCTTATGATAAGTTTCTGCTCTAAAATCCTGTGGTCCCTCTGACTGTCTGACCTTGAGTGAGGTCAGCCAAGTCCATAAAGTAACAAGTAAAAGCCAAAGTACCAGAGTCTTTGCTCCCAGGAAGCAAATCAGTCCATGGAGGGGGAAAACCATGTAAATGAGAAAAGATTAAAGGGGTGCCACGAGCCAACTCACCCACCAGGAGTAACTAAGCCCCAGTGGCGAATAGACACATTGGAGTGGAAGTGACCCCCTCCTCGCGCCACCTGCCAATAGAATGCCTAAGCCAGGCCCGCTCAGCCAATTACACATTGCACAGACACCGTTAATCAACCTGGAGTCTGGCTCAGTTTGTTAAAATGTAAACTGTTTCCATTCTGCATGGTAAAAGTTGCGGCCTGAACCCCCACAGGCCAGCCCAGCTGCCCTGGCCCCACCTTCAGGACCCTCCCGGTGACCAGCAGCTAGAGGATTTGTGCCTGGCCCAGCAGGGGACCTACCGTGGGATTAGAGTCACTGTCTTTTCTGAAATGCCAGTGCTAGTTGGCAGAAGGATCTACATCAAATATAGTAGTGCTATGTCTGCATATACATGGTTGTCAGTTTTCCTTTCCTTTTTCCTTTTTCCTTTAGCTTATTTATGTTTTACAACTTCTCTACAACAAGCATGATTTATTTATGTAACCAAAATTACCTTTTTAAATATTCAAGATAAAAAAATAATGGCAGGTTATTTCCTAAAAAGAAGTGGGGTGCCCTTTGCCTGCTCCTGCCTCCCCGCTAACTCTGGCAAGCAGGACCGGGGTGTTATCAAGAGCCTCCCAAACCTGGCTTTGACTTCAGAAACCAGGCCCTCGCCCTGGGATCTCAGCAAGGCAGCATTGTGCTGCCCCGGCCCTGAGCCCACCCACCGCCCCTGGCCGGCGTGACTAACCGTCTAATTTTGGAGGATTGGGAACTCATTGAGGGATCTGGCTTCCTCCAGAGAACAGCCCTTTCGTTTCCTGAAGTGACTGGTCCACTGGGAGATGGGCCAGGACAGACCTTTGAAGTGCTTGACAGCCAGAGGAGAGGAAAGGAAAGCACAACAGAGCGGCTGCCGGGGGCTAAGAAGGGGATTAAAGAGTTCATGTCCCTGGAAGACCCAAGGTTGGATCAAAGCTGGCAGATTCGTGCCCACACAGCCCCTCCCACGAACCCGCCACCCGAAGCCGATGTGGCCTGTGGATTATGGCGCTCTCATCTCACCGAGGCAGGACCCACCGAGAATCCTCAGTGCCGCTGCTCCAGGCGATCTCCACCACCAGTTGGAAGTGTCACTAACGCTGAAGCTCTTCTGTCATCCCTGGAGGACTGGGGTTGCTGATGCTAACTCTTCAGAAAAGTTGACCAAACCCCCTGCGTGCATGAACTGTGAGTTTTCCCTGGAAAACTCAGGAGCCTGTACCACGTGGTGCTGTAACCTCTGTAGTTAAATCCCCCTGACTCACTCTTCTAACATCAGGGAAATTCCCAGCTGGGAGCGGCTCTGCTTCTGACGGATGGAACCTGAGAGTTCATCTCCTGCGATGGTTTCCAACCTCCTTTAAGTCACAGAACCCTTTCTTCCACTCACAGCTTAGCCAGAACGCCAAATTACAAGATAAATCAAAGCAAACTACTGTGACTGAAGAGGAGGGGGCAGTCTCATGCCACCCCAGCCCCAGATGTGGCCACTAAATGGTTTTTATGGAACTCCTCCAAACGCCAGTGTTTTACAGATGGAGAAAATGAAGCCCCGAGGGAGGAAAGGACGGGCCAAAACTCACCCGGCCAGCGAGTGGCACAGACGAGAGACCCAGGAGTCTTTTGACCCAAAGTCAACCTTGCATGATTCTGTCTCCCTGAGGTGCTCCTGCCACTCCCTGCTTCAGGTCCTGGCTCTTCACCTGTGACTCCCATTTCTGCATCTAAGCTCAATCTTCCACCTCAGCTTATGACTCATCACACTGCCTCTTGGGTACTGTTTTAATCTGCTAGGCTGCCAGGAAATTCAATAGACAGTAAATCCCGCCTTTACAGTAGGGATTTGTTCGCTTACAAGCTTACAGTTCTGAGGCCATGAAAATGTCCAAATCAAGGCATCACTGGGTGACGCTTTCTTCCCGAGGACCATCTACCGGCAATCCTGGACTCCTCTGTCACGTGGCAAGGCACTTTGGCGGTGTCTGCTGGTCTCTCCTTCTCTTCAGGGATCTGTTGCTTTCAGCTTCTGACTTCCACAGCTTTCTCTCTGCTTCTAAGTCTTTCTCTCTCCATCTTCATCCCATTTATAAAAGACTCCAGTATGAGGAGTAAGACCTACCCTGGGCCATGCCTTAACTGAAGTAACCTCATCAAAGTTCCCACCTACAATAAGTTTACACCCACACGAATAGATTTTCTGGGGTCCGACAGCATCATACCAGCACAGTAACCTCTACTGAGACATTCCGCAAGAACCTCAAACTCACCGTCCAACTTGAACGCACACCCTTTTCTTTCCTAACAACTCCCTAGCCAGTGTTCTACTTTGCAGTGGCCCTACAAACACCCCAGTTGCTCAAACCATTGACCTGGGGCATCCTTGATTCCCTGCTCTCCGGTGATCAGCCACTGTGGCCATCTACATCTGGCCCCATCCGTTTCTCTCCATCCTTCCTTCGGGCCACTCTCAGTTCTCCCCTGGAGTCCAGTGTGGGTGACAGGACAGTAATGAATGAACGTACTGGTAATGAAGGGCAGGAGAGGTGCTGGGGAACCTTGGGGTAGAAGGGGCAGCTAAGGGGGAGCCCCAGAGCACAGTGAAAGGAGGGGAAAACATGGCGGGCAGGGGGAAGGGCTTGTGCAGAAGCCTAGAGAAAGAAAGTTAGACCATGATCCATCCCCCCAACACACACACATGCACACACACTTTGGACAAAGTCATTAGGAGTCTGCGTGGCAGGGCACTCCTTGTGTGCATCAGCACTGTGCGTGGGCCAGCTCCACACGGGTCAAGGAGGCCCGGAGTTTGAACCACGGACCTCCCATGTGGTAGATGGACGCCCTAACCACTGGGCCAAGTCCGCCGCCTTGAATGAACCATTGAATTACTCCCACAAGCAATTCTGTTTTTGTTTGACCTCATGTCATAATCCCTGAGCCAGACAGTTGGCCCCTTCATCTACTCACAGAGCTCTGACATTTTCTGTAGAACAGAAGATGCATAAAAAGAGAAAGAAAAAGGAGAATGAAAAACCCAGAGCAAACCCCACTGTAAGGGAGTGGCACTCTGTGTCCAGCTCTGAACGAGACTATACACAGGTATAGTCTTCCCAAAAGTTGCAAATATTTTATCAACCTATTGTTTGTGTTTCAGCTTTGTTGATAGTGTCTTTCCATGTACAAAGATTATCTAATTCCCAAGATTCATTTCAGTGTTTTTCTCAAAGAACACCCATCTCTTCTCTAAGTTGATATTGCCGATTTATTTATGGGTCCATCCAAATTGACTAGAATGTTCCTAGAGGACAGGAACAACTTGTCCATTGCAGTATCCTTAGACACTAAGTCTGGCACGTAGTAGGCTCTCAGCACATACTGGGCAGGTAGATGTGTAAATGGATAGATGAATGAAGGGTGGGTAGGGGGATGGATGGATTGATGGATGAGTGGGCAGGTGAATGGACGGATGGATGAGAATTAAGGAGAGAGGGAGAGAGAGAGGGAAAGGGAGTAGAAAGGAAGGGAAAGGAGAAGGAAAGAAGAGGAGGAAGCAGGGAAGGTAAGAAGGAAAGAAGGAAGCTAAGAAAGAGGGGGACCAAAAAGAGGGGAGGGGAGGGAGTAAGGGAGGGGAAGAGGGAGAGAGGGACGGAGGGAGGGAAGAAGGAAGAAAGTGCTGAGTACAACTCGGGTCTGGCTGCTTCTGTCGGCTGTGCTCCCTGGCATCAGCCTGGCTTACCTGCAGCTGTTGGCTGCCGGCTCCAGGCCTGTATGACACACCTGCTGGCCCGGCTGGGCTGTGCCTGGCAGCTCAGGTGCCCATCCCTCCTTGCTGCAGGGTAAATCAGATTGCAGCTCATCACACCCCACCTTGGTGCCCAGCTAATTGTCATCCTAGCTTCTCAGTCCCAGCCTGCTCCTTCAGTCCTTGATCCTGGCCTCCTTTGGCACCTCCGAAAGCCTGGCATGTGGTAGGCCCTCCAGAAAGCTACAAGGGATGTCGAGGATGTTAGGGAGCGGCTGCCAAGCCGGGGGAAAGGGCGGCCTCTGTCCCCTTGATCTAAAATAACAGCACCACCCCGTTCTCCTGCCTTGTTTCTCTTCCCAGCACTCATCACCACCACTGCATATTTATTAGAAGCAGTGGGAGAGAATTAAAGCGCTGATGCTACAGCAAGATGGCACAGGTTCAAATTCCAGTGCTGTGCCTTCCTAGCTGGGTGGCCTTGGGCAAGATTCTTAACTGCTCTATGCAGTTCAGTTTCCTCAGAGGATACGATGGGACCTGCACCTGGCTCATAAAGTTAGTGTGAGGGTCAGAGGAGTTGATGGGCATCAATGCCTTCCAACCATGCCTGGTACATAGTAAAGGCTCAATAAATGTCAGCATGTTGTTATTACCATCTCCCACCCCAGAATGAAACTCTGTGGGGAGGAGAATGGTCCATCTTTTACCACTTCATTCCCAGGGCTTAGGACACAGCATGATGCCTCATAGACACTTATCTCCCTTAAAAGAGTGCATTTGACAACTGGGAAAAGAAAGGCCCAGAGAGGCTGTGAGGCTTACCCAAGGTAAGCAAACTTACACAGCAAACTGGAGGCAGAGCTCATGGCTCTTCCAGCTCTACTGCACCACACAGCTGCCCAGGAGGCCAGCAGTGGAACACCTGCAGGAACTCTAGCCTGCAGGGCTGGAGCCATGCTGTCCAACTCCGTAGCCACCAGCCATGCGTGGCCCTGAGCCCTTGAAACCAGTTAGTGCGATTGATGAGCAGAATGCTTCACATGATCTGATTTTCATTAGTTTACATTTAAATTTCAAAACTGATCCCCAATTGTTAGGAAAAACTGTAGTTAGAAATCAAGTTAGAAAACTTTAATGTATGCCTAGAACAACTTGGGTAGATAAATCTATTCTTTCAACTCTAAATTTTATGAAATCTCAATACACAATAAGTATTTTCCATGAAAATTTAGTATCCAAGTTGAGATGTGAAAGTGCAAAATACACACCCAATTTGGAAGGCTTAATGTAAAAAAAAACAAAACACAAAGCACGTATAGACTGTTAATAATTGTTTACATCAGTTATATGCTGAAAGGATAATACTTGGGATATTATTCAAATTTCACCTGATTCTTTTCCATTTTTTTAACATGACTACTAGAAAATTTTAAAATGGCATGTGTGGCTTGCATTATGTTTGCATGGACCAGTCCCAGGCTAAGGGGACAAGGCTGGGATGGGGGCAGGCAGGCCAGTGGGTCTGGGGAGCCCCCCCGCGCCAGGGCCGAGCAGCGCTACTTGGGAGGCCCCAGCCCCGCGCTCCCTGCCCCCTGCCCTCTGGCTCTGCTGGGAAGTGACAGGGCAGCAGCTCGGGGATTAGCCTTAATTCTTTCCCTGGAGGGCAGATGGGAGAAGGTTAAGTGCTGAGTGGCAGCAGCTGCCCAATTAAGCCCTGGGAGAGGGGAGAGGGCTGAGGAGGGAACTAAGGAATGTTCTGAAGGATTCCCAGGGCGACAGGAAGCTCCAGGGCTCGACCCCCTTTATCTCATTTCCCCCTCCCCAGCTGGCCTGTTTCCCTGCGGCTCAGCGGCTTGGCTCTCTCTCCCGAGACCACTGTGCCGGCTGCGGGCTGACCTGGGCTCCATCCTCCCGAGCCCTTGCTCCAGCTATTTAGGCAGCAGCCCTCGTGGCAAAACTGGTGGCCGCTTTGCCGCTGCTCCGGGGACAAGAGAACTCTGAGGATGGCGTGGGGTTCTGCCGGCGCCAAGCCTGGGGGTGGACCCCACCTACCCCAGGGAGCAAGTGCTTCTCTGCATGCGGTTGCCTGGTCTGACGGGAACCTCCCTTGTGCTGCCTCTTCTGGGAGTCTCCCCACCAAGTGTCGGGCTTGCCAGCGGGGAGGCAGAGGTGCTGGCGTCACTGCCCCAGGTTTCCTCTTGTCTCTCTGAACCTTGAGGACAGATGCCACGTTCCCTGGGGCTACCGCCTACTTTCCCAGCTTAAATGCCACCTCTACCAGGAAGCCCTCACTGACTCCTTCCCTCCTCCCAGCTAGTTACCTGCCCCCCTTCCTTACTCCCTCTGCTCTCCTAATCATTATCGTCACCCACATAAAAATAGCCAACATACCCAGAGTATTTTGCCCATGCTATCTCAATTTACTCTCACTACCGTTCTGTAAAGGAGGTACCATTCTTATTTCCACTCGACAGATGAGAAAACTGAGGCACAGAAAATAAAATGGATTGCTAAGGGTCACAGGGCTCATAAGTAGCTAATAACAACCCAGACGTTTCCAGCGCCAACACACCCTCTTTGGAATGCCACACGGTTCTTGCCTCCAACACAGCACCCCATTGGATTGTGGGTTCACTTGTCTGTCTCCTGCCCTCCCGAGAGAGAATGAGCAAGACTAAGTTGAGGTCCTGCTGGTATCGCAAAAGTCAGTGTGGTGCCGGTGCCCAATTGAAGCTCCTGAGTCTGCGGCGCTCGCCGCTCGGGAGCCTGGGCTGGCTCCAGTCGAGTCACTGGTGCTCCTGTCCTTCCTTCACTCACTGGCTGGGCACTGCCTGAGCACCTCCTGGCAGGCGCCAGGGGAGCAGCAGGGACAAGCTTGGCAGGGCCCCCTTCACGGATCCTGCAAGATGGGGAGACCCAGAAGGCAGCCCTCCAACAAGCACATCAAGTGATTTCCAGTAGTGACAAGGACGATAGCGGACGCTCAGGCTGAGTAAGGCGAGGAGAATGACGGAGCAGAAGGGGCGTCCAGGGAGGGCTTGCCTGAGGAGGGGACATTGGGGTGAGCCACAGGTAGGTCTGGGGAAAGGCACTGTGGGAGAGGGGAGGGCCGGGCCATGGCTCTGCCACGGGGCTGACCGTGGTCCCGGAGCCAGAAGGGTCCACGTAAAGTCAGGTACACAGAAGTTCACAGCGGCATTATGCACCACGCGGAAACAGTCTAAATGCCCATCGGCTGACGAACAGCTGAGCAACATGTGGCATAGCCAGACAAAGGAATGTTTTCATGCAGCCAGAAAATGGCACGAAGTGCTGCTGATACAAGCTGCAGTGGATGAACCTTGACGACATCTGGCTAAGCGAAAGAAACCAGACACCAAAGGACTTG
Source organism: Dasypus novemcinctus (assembly GCF_030445035.2). Taxonomy (NCBI): domain Eukaryota; kingdom Metazoa; phylum Chordata; class Mammalia; order Cingulata; family Dasypodidae; genus Dasypus; species Dasypus novemcinctus. Next base: position 33,979,886 of record NC_080698.1, read on the forward strand.
TATTGTGGGATTCCTTCTATGTGACATGTCCAGAAATGGCAAATGTATAGAGACAGAATGCGGACAGTGGTTACCCAGGGCCAGGGGACGGGAGGGATGCGAGTGACTGCTAATAGGTGAGGAGTTTCTTCGGGGAGTGATGAAAATGTTCTAAAAATCGATTGTGGTGATGATGGCACGACTCAGTGAACGTACCACAAACCATGTGAACAGTACACTTTAAGTGAATACATTTTATGGTATGGAAACTACATCGCAATAGAGCTATGGAAAGAAAAAGCGAGGTGGAGGCAGGGAAGGAAAGAAAAGAGGAGAAGGAGGAGGAGGAGGAAGAAGATGAAGGGGTCAGGTGACTGAATCAGGAGTGCAAAGAAATGAGAGAGCCCCTGGGGCCGATCACCAAGAGTTTTACAGATGAAGAAGGAAGTCCTTGGGTATTCTGAGCGGGGAGCCTGATGGTCCTGTGTACGTTTTTAAAAGATCACACAATTGAGGGGCAGCGTGACAGTTACAGGGACTCGTGTCTGGGTTCAATCCCAGCTGGGCCTATGTCCCTACCTAGGTGACAGCAAGCAATATCGTCTTTGGGGGCCTCTGTGTCTCACCCCTAAAATGGGATGATAATAGCAGCTCCCTCAGAGAGGCTTAACTGAGTGAATATTCATGAAGCACTTTGAACAGTGCCTGGCGGTTGGTGAAAGTTTGGTAACAAATAAATAAAAGGTGCTGCCTGAACGATCTGCCTGAAGGGAGCCCAGCCAGCCAGGCCCCGCTCTGCGCTTTGCAAGGCCCTCACCGCTCCTGGCTCAATCCGCCAAGTAATTGCTCCGGGGGCCTCATTCCAAACGGGCCATAAATCAGAGGCCAGGGGTCCACTCCGGTTACCAGCAGCCGGCCGCCAAGTCCCTCCCCCGGTACTTGGAAGCAGATGTTGCCAGCCCAGTTGGGCCCCCAGCGGCCTGTGTACCTGGGCTGCTCACGTCACAACAGGGGAACAAGAATTTCCGCGACCTTTAATAGCAAAGGTTGTCAAAGAAACAGCCTCCTAGGGCTTCCAGATGGTGAGAGGCACGTGCCAGGGAGGGAGGTGGACAGCTGATGGGCAGCCCTCGGGGGTGCTGAGAGAAGAGGGCAGGGGCAGAGCTAACACTGGGCTCCTGCAGAGGGGCCTGAAGGGGGGCAAGGTGTGGGCGGCCAAGAGGGGCAAGCTGTAAAGAAGACGGCTTTGGCCCCCTCTTGATATAGGTGTGGAGTGGACACAACCATTCCAAGGTCCACAGGATGGAAGAATAGAGTATGGATTAGAGTGGACTTACTGATATTCTATTCATGAACTATTGTGATTAGTAATCGAAGAAAATGTGACATTGGTGTGGAGAAAGTGGCCATGGTGGCTGCTGGGTGTGGGGAATGGGAGAAAGAGATGAGATGTGGGGGTGTTTTCAGGACTTGGAGTTGTCCTGGGTGGTGCTGCAGGGACAGTTACGGGACATTATATGTCCTCCCGTGGCCCACTGGGTGGACTGTGGGAGAATGTGGGCTATGGTGTGGACCGTTGACCATGAGGTGCAGCGGTGCTCAGAGATGTATTCACCAAGTGCAATAAATGTCTCATGATGATGGAGGAGGTTGTTGTTATGGGGGGAGGAGTGGGGGGGTTTATGGGGACCTCATATTTTTTTAATGTAACATTAAAAAAACAAACAAAGACCAAAAAAATTAAAAAAAAAAAAAAAAGAAGACGGCTTTGGGCTTAAAGGGACAATGTTCAGGTTCCCCTTTTTTTTTTTACCACCCCATGAGTCACCTTTCCAGACTTCTGTTTTCTCCCCTGTGAAATGGGGATGTAATCGCCTACTTCAAATGTATTTGAAGGATAGGAAGTAATGGAAATTAAAGCTTTCAGCACATGAATGGAGCATTTTAAGTGCTCCAGAGACTGAGGGAAGCTACCATGAGAACAGAGCTGTGTGCAAAGCCTTGGTTCCACAACAGGACTCTTCTGTGCTGGACACTGAGCAGTGAAGCACAGACGAGAGGCCTGGAAGCCCTCGGGATGCTTGCTTTCCTTCCACATTCCCTGAGGCCCAGGCTTTGAAAAGACCCAGAAAATCCCTCCGCAGTCTTTCAGCAGCAAGATCATGGCAATTAGGCTTTAGGCGTGGCTTCGCTCAGGGTTCAAACGATGTCGAGGGGCGCCATCTCCCCCTTGTTGCCTCCCTGACGGGTTGCCAGATTCAGCAAATCACAATACAGTCCAGTTAAATGTGAATGTCAGGTAAACAACAAATATTTTAAGTATGTCGGTTGGTCCCGTTAAATCTTTTGGGCCGTATTTATTCTACTGGTCTCCTCAGGTTACCATAAAAAATTACCACAAATTGGGGGGCTTAAAACAACAGAAATCTCTCTCAGTTCGGGCAGCACCCAAAGTCCAAAATCAAAGTGTCGGCAGGTTTCGCCCCCTCTGGAGGCTCGCCCTCCGCACCTCCCCCGGCTGCCAGCAAGCCCTGGTGACCAGTGCCCGGTCATCACCTCCACCTTCACAGGGCCTTCTCCCCAGGGCCTTCTCGCCTTCTCCTCTCTTCCAAGGAATTGTGTCATTGAATCCAGCCCCCGCCCTGATCCAGGATTATCTCGGCTCAAGATCTCTAACTTAATTCCATCTGCAAAGATGTTTTCTCCCAATCCGGCCACATTCACAGATTTTGGGTGGATAGATCTTCTTTTTGGGGGCTGGGGGCACCATTCAATCCACTACAGTTATACTAAAGAAATAATTCATTGTTTATCTGAACTTTAACTTTAACCGGGCACCCTGCCTTTTACCGGGCAGCCCCATGGCCTTCGACCCTAGACTGGGTCCTCTGGTGGCTTCTTCTTGGCTCTGAGGCAACCACGTGACGCCCCCCCAGTCAGTCCCGGTGGCCGGGGGAGCTTGCTACCCTGGTTGCCAGCACCAGTGTACATGCCCCACCCCCAGACTCAGAGAGGAGAGTCAGTGTATCACAGGCTACTGGGGAGGAGGGTGGCTCTCCCAAAGCCAAATCCAGGTGTTGTGAAGACAGTGCGTTCAGGGAGGAGTGGGGTGGACACAAGACAAGGAAAGCAGGCTCCACCGTGAGCAGATGTGCGGGGCCCTTCCAGAGGCAGAGGCAGGGGCGTGGTGACCCCCGCTGGCGGGCTGCCGGGAGAGAGAAGGCACAAGTCGATCCCTTAGGGCAGACGAAACCCCCATAGTTAGGCCTGCTTCTGTGGCAGCATCTTTGGGTGAACCCCACTTCCAGGAAGTCCTTCCCTAGTGATATCTCTTCCCTGACCCTCTGTTCTTCTTTAGCAAAGAAGGTAACGATTTCAACCTTGTAGAGTTGTGAGAATCATCTGAGGTTTAAGTGACCCCGACGCGGGGCCCAATGAGTTCCTGTATAATGGTCCCAAATTCAGGAGGCATCTCTTAAATCGTATTTCCTAGTGGCAATTTTTTTTACAAATTAGGGTCCCAGTCTTAGTGATCTACCTCATGCCTTGAAACCACTCCATTTGATGATGATAACTTATCAGGGGTTCTCGACCTCGGCACGATTGAAATTTGGGGCTGGATAATTTTCTGTCTTGGGGCCTGTGCTGTGCATAATAGGCTGTTTAGCAGCATCACTGGCCTCTTCCGCCCAAACGCCAGTAGTGGCCCCCACCCACCACCAGTTATGACGACTAGAAATGTCTCCAGACATTGCCATCACCCCCTCCACGAAGGACCACCGTGATAATAGAATGAAATACAAACACATACTCTTATAAACACATATGAAGATATTGCAACAAATACACATTGCAAACCCTACATTATACTTGCTTATCTGGATGGGCTGAGCCAGCTGAGGTTCCTTAAAATAAAATAAAGTCCACATAAATTGGACTGAAGACACCACTCCCTGAAGCAGGCAAGCCTGAGTGTTCTTCCTGCCCCAAGGGACTTTTAAACTGCATTGAAAATGAGAGTCATCTGTCTCAAAAATGTTTACTTGTCAAGTTAATTGAATGGGGAAGGCTGGGGATGGGACAATGCCCAATTGCCCAATGATCTCTTTAGCTTCCATTTTAGCAAGAGCCACAGGGCTTCTTGGAGCAGTGTCAGGATTTGTGTAGCCTCAGAGTCTTGCAGTAAGGTTTTGCTTTTTACTATTCTTTTTTTTTTTTTTTTTTACTTTTCTTTTTCTCTTTTTACTATTCTTTTTAAGTCATAAAAATCAGAGTCACAGCTTTCATCAGCTGTGGTAGGTTGGAGGGAAAGAGTGCAGGTGCCTGCAAGAAAAACACCAGGCAGACGACAAAATCCAGTTTAAGGTAGAACTAGATCTTTCACTGAAACCTGGGCTTGCCTCTCACTAGCTGGGCATCCTTGGGCCAGTGCCCCTCCCTCTGGCAAAGCTGCCTTCGTGGGTGTGACCCGTGCAGTAAGAAGGGACCCCACACTTGGTTTAGTGCTCTGTGGTCACCGTCTTGAAATCCTTCCTACTTTTTGAACAAGGGGCCCTGCATTTTCATTCTGCCCTGGGCCCCACAGATCGCATGCCCATCTTGCTCCCTGAACTCAATTTTTTGCCTCTGTAAAATGGAAAGAGCAACGCCCTCCCTCCGCAGGAGAGCGGAGTACGGCACGGGTTCCAGTGGCTGCTGACAATTCACAACACTGCCGGTACCTGCCTGGTTCACGCTAAATAATAGAGACTGTGGTCATTTTCAGACCAAAGGACATTACGACCTCAGAAAGAAGTCCCCAGAGGCCTGCCGCTGTGTGTCTGAACTCCTGGAACCTTTGAAATCCTCACCGTTTATTATTTTTGTTACTCCCATCTGTTTCCTGCAGCCTTGAGGGGGGGGGCAGGGCAAGGCAGGGGCAGGTTGGGAGTCTCACCCCTTGGGCAGGCTGCCTGGGAAGCAGAGTTCCCAGGGGACAGAGAAGATAGCAGAGCTGAGAAAAACAGGCCACGTCCCCAGAACTTCTGCAAGGGAGGAAGGAAGAGGATTTGCACCCCGTTAAGCTTTCCTAAGAGGGGGAGGGGGGGAATGACAGCTGGTGCTAAAGGATGCGCTCAGAACCCGCAGGCCATCCTCTCCAACCCCTAGCATGCTGTGAGCTTCTGCCACCAGGGAGCGTCACCACCATCCCACAGAGGTGGCACGTCTTGGAGGGTTCCAGTCCTGTCCCAGGGAAGCGGGAGTGGTGAGGGGGTCTCTCTCCTCCATCACGATCACCCACCCCAGCAGGTGTCCAGGGCCCCAACCCATCTCTACCATTTCCACGTGTCCTAAGACACTGAGGCCCGAGTCTGCACCCAGGATCAGTAGAAGGCGCCAAAGCAGGCCTCGAGACCTCGTGGAGGTTCTCACATGGAGCAGTGTGGCCACCCCCAAAGGGGGCCCTCGCCTGCCACCTCCAGAAAGGACAACCGTGTCATTCCTGCGTGTGGACAGATGGTGTACGAGGACCACACGCATAAACGCGAGAATACGGAGAGGCTGGCCGTGCTCCCTTGCCCATCCCCAGTTGATGATTCAAGTTCCCCTCCACTGGGCACTGGGGAGGTGCCTGGGGTCTGAGTCATCTCCTGCCCCCAAGGCCCCAGGAGACCCTGGACCTCACCCAAGTCCTCAGAGGCACAATAAAGGAGAGGGATCCTTTCTTGTGCCTCTTCTCTCTGTCTCCCTTCCTCCAGCCAGAGGACTCCTTTCCATCTCCAGCCAAGAAGCTCTCCTCTTCCCCCACCCCAATCCATTATTTATGCCCATCAGTCCTTCTCATCCCCCTGAGGCCTAAGCTTTTGAAACTCAGAAGCCAAGAGCTGACTCTGTTCTAGCAGTTTCTGCTGAGTCATGCCCTCCCTGAGGCAATGAGTACAAAATGCACAGCTGGCAGAACAGAGCGGGGGACAGGGTAGAGAGAAACACCAAAAACAAAAAAACTCACATCAGTTAATACATCAAAAGTCATATCCCAACACATACTCTTAATCATTATGTCAAGAATTATGATTTTTTTGTTGCTGTTTCACACAAAAAAATAAAGATATGCCTGTGGGAATGTATCACCGTGGGAAGACCATCTCTCAGGTGCCAAGTTGCTGGAGAAGGGAATGGTTTCCCTGCCTTGTGCTCCAAGTCACCAAGCTACCAAAGGACGTGCTGGGGAGGCCCAACCCATTGCCTGCATGGGGTCTTGGGGCTGAGACTCGGCAAGGCTTCTTAAAGCCCTGCCCCTCTCTTTCTCCCTTCTGAGGGCAATCATCTGAGACATTCACCCTTTGGAAAGTCACCTTCTCTACAGGACACGGCGGAAGTCACCAGAAAGTCTGAGATGGAGCCATGTGGGAATTGGCAGGCCTTCTAATGCTCAGTAGGGAAGCTTACCTACAGGAAAGTTAGATGTGCTGGGTACTCAGCTTCTTTTGAATGGGAGCTTGATTCAGCCAATAAACTTTAACAGCTCTTTCAGTTAGCATAACAACGTTTTGGAAACATCCTCCCGCACTTGGGGAAGGCTTCCTGTCCGGTGAGTAGAGCTCTCCTCCTCCCCCTGGGGAGCAGGACCAGCCTGCACAGACTCACCTGGTCCACAGTCTTGGTGGTGCAGGGAGCTCTGCAACCAGGGACACCAAGACGGTTCTGAGAACGAGCAAGCCCGCTCAGTGACCAGCTTGGAATATAAAGCACCTCATTCTAATTTGGAAATGACATTTCCAGTCATTGCATGACAGTCGGGCTCCCGTCAACAAATGCATTTTCAACCTCAGGGCCAGAATGAGGTTTCTAAGGGCTGAGGATTGGAGAGAACTAGGTGAGGCAAGAGTGAGCTTGGACCCACCGTCACGGCACCCACTCCAACCCTTGTTGGATATGGGTTTGGGTCACGAGACCAAATCACAGAATTTCTCTGCTGAATTCCTCCCAACGTTAGGAACACTGTTCCTACATGGTGATTGAGGGAGAGCCCCACCACAAGCCGGGCAGCCGGCCTCGGGTATATTTTGTGCCCCGTGCAGTATATATCCCCAGCCATAAAATGGGAATCATCCTTATCCTCCTTCAAAATACAGTGAGTCCCTTCTACCAGATCATGAGAGATCTGAGGACAAGGACATGGCTTATTTATTTACCACAGGGCCTGGTAGAGGTTTTTATAGTAACAACTACATTAGCAGTAAAAATAATAAAAATAAGTATCCTTTATTGAGGACCTGCTATGTTCCAGGCAGTCTACTAAGGCTTGGTCATACATTGCCTCATTTACTCTTTTTTTAAACATTTATTTTTATTTATTTACTCCCCCCCACCCCACCTTGTTGTTTCGTACTCGCTCTCTGCTCTCTGTGTCCATCCGCTTTAGGAGACACGAGGAACTGAACCCGGGACCTCCCATGTGAGCGAGACACTGAAGCACTTGAGCCACCTCAGCTCCCTGCTTTGTTGTGTCTCTCATTGTCTTTCCTCTTCGTGTCTCCTTGTTGTGTCATCTTGTTGCGTCAGCTTGCCGTGCCTGCTTGTTGTGCCAACTTGCTGTCTTGTTTGTCTTCTCCAGGAGACACCAGGAACTGAACCTATGACCTCCCACATGGTAGAAGGGAGCTCAATTGCTTGAGCCACATCTGCTTCCCTCATTTACTCTTTACAACAAACTCCTGAGTTGATACAGTTATTATCCTCATTTTATAGATGAAGAAACTGAAGGTCAGAAAGAGGAGAAAGTTTAACCTACTCTATTTGTGATACTTGAACCTGGTCCACTTGCTCTCCCTTATCTCCCCTCCCCACCTCTTCCCCTTCAACCAAAAAAGAAGGTAAGATATATGAAAAGACTGTCCATAAATATGAGCTCAAGTAAATTGTGTCTAGAGCATCTTAACTCCCTCTCCACCCCCCAGAATCAGTGGCCATTCATTCACTCATTTCAACATTTATCACAAGTTTCCTCTGCACAGGCATTGGTCTAGCTACTGAGGATAAAATATTGAGCAAAAATAATCATTGTCCAGTCTTCAAGGAGCTTACAGTTTAGGAATATAGTTAAATCTGCTGGAAATTTCTGTAAGCAAATGAGTGACTGCCCCTGCCCAAGGTTTATTCATTCAGTCTTCAATATTTATGATTCATTGAACTAAGATTGGATTAGGCTGCAAATAACAGGAAACCCAATTATCAATGGCTTCATTAAACTATAAAGAGAAGGGTTTATTTTTCTTATATGACATAACATACACGAGTAAATTGTTTAATGACTACAGTGTGTCAGAACCATCTTAGAGAGTCTCTGGGCCTTTATGCCCATGAACCTAAAATGGCTGCCATAGCCCCAGCTATCAAACATGTATTCTAACTAAGAGGAAGGTGGGAAGATCATAAGTAAAAGGGCCAATGGCAGTTGGGTTGGCCTCCCTTTTATGGAGTTTGTCAGGGAGGGAGCCCTTAGCAACAACTTCCTCTTACATTTCCATAACAGATACTGTTGCTCCCTGCTCGAGTCCCCTTGGCACTTACCTGTCAGGTACCACAGCAGCTTGGTTCTGCTCTGGCCCTGTGATCTTGCTAATATTACCACACAGAGAAGGCCAGAAGTGCCAGATTCAGCGCTGCCCAGGAGCAGCCTCAAACAATGACCAAAGACCCCAGCTTCCTCCCCCTCCAGAGGGACTGCGCCCGGGCAGTAACTTGCTCCCTCACTCTGCTTTGGCATTTCCTCATTGCCCCTCTTCTCTACCAGTCCTCCAGGATCACCTCTCACAGAAACTCATTGCCCTTCAATCTTTGCCTCAAAGAGCCTGCTTCTGTGGGGAGACAACCTGGCTGGCCCAAGTACATCATCCGCCACTCCAGGTATGAAGGAGTCTGGGAAATAGATGGATGCCCTGCCGCTCCAGTCACTATTGGGGTTCTGTTGGTGAGGAAGGCGGGGAGCAGATACTGCATGAGCATCTTGCCCTCTCTGCCACCTCTACCCTATGCCTACACTGAGCTGGGCACAGCCTCTGCCCTCGAGGACTTCCAGTCTCCGGGCAGGACAAACGAGCAGACAACACCCATAGTGCAGGAATGGGTGCTACAAGGAGGACTGGGTGCTGACCTTAGGGAGCCCTTGGTCTGAGTGAGGCCCTGTGCTAAGCACTTTACATGCACCATCATGTGTAAGCCTCACCACACCCTCGGAAGCGGGGACTATTTTTACTATTCTCATTCTGCTGAGGAGGACTCAGAGAATCAGGGTGCTCGAGTGACTTGTCCAAGGACACAGGGCTAGTAAGTGTCAGCACTCAAACTGCAAACTTAGTGTGTCTGGCTCCCTGGCAGAAGTGATTGATGCCTCAGCTACGTGTGGAAGGATGAGAAGGATTGAACAGGTAAAGAGGGAGCAAACTTTTCCAGGTGATGACCCTAGCACGTGCAAAGGCCGGAGGCTGAGACACGCAGGAAGGCCCCGGGGCCGCTCCAGCCTCCTCTTTGCCTCCTCTTGCAGAAACAGAGGCCCAGCTTGGAAGGAACTGCTTTCATTCCCCTGGGACGCTGCCCTACCATCCTCTCTCGCACTCTCCTACACGCGCACACACATACCCGCCATGCTTATCTTTTTTTAAAAAAAAAAATCTGAATTCTTTATTTAGGCCAGAATTTCTCTGATCCTTATTAAATTTAATAGCTATTCTTTACATGTGTTATCATTTTCTACATGTACAATGGTATCACCTATGAAGACAGGCAGTCTTACATATTTCTATCTATCTGGAAGACACCTTTTAAAAAATAAGTGAGATGAAGTTTTTTGGATGTAAGATCAATATTCAAAAATGTTACTTGTGACAAAAATCAAATATAGAACTTTTAAATGACAATATCATCAAAATTCTTAATACTTAATGAAATATTAATACTTAATGAATTGTTACAAAACATGACCAGGACAGCTACATTAAAACCACAGTTTGATGAAAAAAATTAAAGAGCACCTTATAAAGAAATGGACATTCAACATTCGTCTTGAAATTCAAAATATCAACTCTCCTCCCAAATTACTGCCTAGGTTCAATAAAAGACCTCAAATATTCAGGAAGCCTTTTTTTTTTCCATTTAAAACCTAATTGTAACACTTTATGCAAATGCAAAGGATCTAGAACAGCCCACACAGGTGCATAATAGATCTTATTTGTAGAACTCACACTCTCTGATACTATCCCATAATATAAAGCTAGAGTAACCAAAGCAATGTGGCATTTTCCTAAAGATGGACCAGTAGATCAATGACAGAGCCTAGACAGGCCACACATAATATGCACACATGTGTGGTCAAATAAATCTCAGCAAAGGACCTCATGTAACTGCATGGAAAAAGGATCATGCTCATCTTTTCAAAAGTAACTTCTCCGACTTGCCGCTCGCTGGCACCCAGTTTACACCAACTCCCTGTTACCTCCAGATCAGGCGCACCATTTCCTGTGTTTGCACCAAGGACTTCCGAATATCACCTTCATAACCAGAGAGTCATGGTTTATATCCCAGCTCTGGATTAGCCATGGGCAAGTGGGATCTTCTGAGTCTCAGTTTTCCCATCTGTATAATGGAGATTAAAATACCTACCTCACAGGGACATAAAGAGGACCAAATGAGATGGTATCAGTGCACTGTCTGGCATATGGCAGCTATTTTTTTTCATTACTACTCCTAGCACTTGTACCTTAGGATATCCAATCTTATCATACTCTTCCCTAAGCGTGCCCCCAGTCCTGCGATGCTTATTCCCATCACCTCTTTTGCTCCAGCTGTTTCTCTCAGCTGGAACGCCTTCTCCTGTCCTCTCTAGCCATTTAAGTCATGCCCATCATCAAGGCCCAGGACCCTTTCCCTCCAGCCCGTCCTCTCCTAGCTCAGCGGGTCTCAAACTCGACTGCACATTAGATACAAAGGGGAGCTTTTAAAAATCCCCATGCAGAATTCTACACATGCGCATGATTGTTTTGTAATTTCACAACTTCTGTAATAGAAATACATTTTCAAAATAATAATAGGGTGGGTTGGGGGGGAAATACACCAAACGTAAGATATGGACAATAGTAAGCGCAATACTTTAACGATATTCTTTCATAATTTGTAACGAACGTTTCACAACAATGCAAGTTGTTAGTGGTGGGGTGATGTATGGGACCCCTGTATGACGTTATGCACGTCTGTTTTGTAAGTTCACAACTTTTACAATATAATTGTTTATGTATGTTCATGTATGAATGATATACTTGAATAAAATGAAAAAAAAAGTTTTAAAATCTCTACGCATAGGCCGCAAATCGGTCCAACTGCTCCAGGCTCTCTGGGGATGGGTGAGACTCGGGCCTCAGGCCGTCTTAGGGCTCCCCAGCTGCCCTCGATTTGCAGCCAGGGTTGAGGACCGGTGCCCTCACCACCTCCTTCCCCGAAGGCCGGCGGGTGGCCCCAGTTTGCCCAATGACTTCCATTGTTGGGCAGCTGGTGTGGGTGTGAGTGTCTTGTCCGTCCACAAAACTGAGTTCTCGCAAGGACGCGCCGGGCGCCATCCTCACAGCACCCACAGCGCCGACCCTTCTCGGCGCCCCAGGTCAGGAGGCAGCAGCGGGGCGGTTGGCACCCCACAGCTGCTCGCTCAGGGGGGTCTCTCCTCCCCTCGCCCCTTCCTCTGCCGCGGCCATCGCTCACTTACCCACGGAGCCGGCCTCTGCCTCGTCTGCCAGTGGCGCTCGGTGGGGACCACTCCCTCGCCGCACCTGCCCCTGTCACTCGCAGGGTCCGAGAGCCGTGTGGGGACACCCCAGCCTGCAAGCTCCATCCCCACCCTCAGCCTCACCCACGGTGGGGGGGCGTCCATCCTTGGGAGGCCTCAGGAAAGAGAACCAGGCAGGCTGCGGATGAGGCTTTCCGAAGACGCCAGGAAAACCTCTCCCTTTCATGTCCTCTAACCAGGTGGCCTTTCTCCACCACCAGCAAGGGTCAGCCGCTAGCTTCGCCCCTTGAACCCGGGCAGACTTCTGTGACCCATGACATGTGGCAGAAGCAGCGCCGTGTGCCCCCCGGGCTGGGTCGTAAAAGGTGATCCAGCTTCCTCCTGCTGCCCCCCTCGGGCTGCTCATTCTCGGGATCCAGTTGCCAGGCCGAGGAGCGCAGGCCGCACAGAGACCACGTGCAGAGTTTCTGGCCGGCAGCACAGCGTGCTCCTGGTGGAGGGCCCAGATGACGGCCAGGGCCAACCATGGATGTGGGAGGGAAAGAGTCTTCCGAGGAGTCCAGCACCAGGTAGCGGTGGACCTCAGGAGAGACAGGGAGAAGCCCTTCCCTGGCCCGGCCGGGCCCCAAACCCGAGAGGCAGTCATAGTAATGAGATGCTGGTAGTTTCCCAGCACAAGGTGGGGGGCTTATCACACAGCAATGGCGGCCTGCACGGTGGCAGTAACGGGGATGGATATAATGACTACTGCCCGAGGACTCGGGGGCAGGGAATTGCAGGGTCCCCACGGCCCACAGGTTGGTCTGGAAGAGGGGATGTGAGCTCTGGGAGGTGGGGGGAGGGCATCCCCTTGACCCAGTGGACCCTCCGCCTTGCAGGAGGGGGCCCAGCTCGGGGAGGGCAGGAACGAGACCCTCTAAAAGGTGTGGGGTCCAGGAGGGAACAGACCGTCTGGACGGAAGGGCAGTTTAGGAGTGGTGGTCCCACTGTGGGCTCGCTCTTGCCATCTGCATGGAGGAAGCAGAGCCCAGGGCTGAACGAGCTGGGCTTTGCAGTCAGGCAGAGTTATCACCCGAAGATGTATTTGACTTGGCTCCCACACTGTTTTTTTTAGAAAAGCAATGTGTTGCCAACATTTGAAAATTGGAAAACTTCAAATAAAAACCTGTAGATGTATAAATACGTATTTTCCCTCTGATTATAAAAACAAATGTGTAAGATTTTCTCTTAAAAATCATATGATCTAGCCCATTAGGTCTACATTACCTTGTGGCTACAACTAGCTAAAGCTGGGCAGATGGAACCTTCCCTATCTAGTGTGCCCCAGTCCCCGCCACTCCCTAGTGCCTTAAATTTACCAAGCTTCACGCATTACATTAAACTGCCAAGCTTCACGCATTACATAAAACACTGTAGGCGCTGGAGTTCAGAATTCCCAAGGTACATTTGCTTATCACTTACTAGCTGTTTGACCTACTTATTTTTCTCTGCCTCTGTCTATCCGTCCGCACAACTAAGACACACCTGCCTTGGAGCATGAGGTTGAGAACCAATATAAAAATGCATGGGGCAGGGAGCAGATGTGGCTCAAGCAATTGGACACCTGCCTCCCACATGGGAGGTCCTGGGTTCAGTTCCCCATGCCTCCTGAAAAAATAAAAACAACAAACAAGACAAATGATAAAACCGACTCAGGGAAGCTGATGTGGCTCAGTGGTTGAGCACCAGCTCCCCACATACGAGGTCCTGAGTTCAGTCCCCACCCTATACCTCAACAACAACCAAAAAGCATGGGAAAGACTTGTCGCAGCATCTGGCATAAGGAAGCACTTGAGAAATAATTGCTGTTATTATCCCTATAGTTATTTTTGTTATTTGAAACCTTGGGCCCAAGTCCCTGCCCACTGGAGCTCCTGCCATCTCCTGTGGCTCCCAGTTAGCCAGCCCAGGCTCTCTCCCAACATCTCACTCGGCAAATCCATCCCCTGGGCCCAGAAGAGCCGCAGGGACAGGAAGCAGCCCTGAGCTGCAGCCTTGCCTTCGAACGTAAATATTAGTGTTGGCCCAGCCGGGGAGCGCTGCGAACAGGAGAGCGAGCACGGCACAGCCCCGAGCGGCTCGCCTGCCAGGAGCTGCCAGCAAGGGGCCACCCCGGCCTGGCCCTCGAGGCTCCTTACAGGAGGCTGGGGCCAGAGAGGACACGGGAGCGACGCGTGCACCCTCACCCTGCTCCCGAGCCCAGCCAAGGGTCAGTCCTGGGCATCTCCCAGAGGCCCTCGGGCCTGGGGCTCCAACCACAGCAGAATAAGAGGTGACGCGGGGGTTCTGGTTGCCGGCTGTGCAAAGATCACCCAGAGTGGGGACAGCAGAGCAGAGGTTTCCCTCTGGAAGGACAAGTCCGGGGAGGAAGCCGTGGGCTTCTGCAGCTGGAGCTGAATGCCTCCCGCAAGCCACAGCTAGCTGGATAATTCAGGCAAAAGCAAGTAAACCGAAAAATGTCAAGGGCTTAGGCTCCGGCTCGGTGGTGCAGGCTCTCTTGCAGACAGCCACTGGAGACCTACTGTGGCTACTGGAAGCCATGGCATGGGGGCAGGAGGGCAATTGTCCTACCTGGGATTCGGGGAGACCCAGAGGCTACTGTCCTGCTGGGTCTCCTACGGACCCGTGGTATGTGCCCTGCCACCAACAACACTTGGGCACACTTCCCCAGTCCTGGGCCTTGGGTGTGTGCCAGCAGCCTCTCCCACCGCGTCTCCTTGAGGGCGGCCTACAGAGCCCATCAGGCCAGGCTTGCGTCCAGACTCTGCCACTTATTAACTGCGTGACCTCGGGCAGGCTTCCTGACCTCTCCGAGCTTCCGCTTCCTCCTCTGTACCCTGTCGTACCTGTACCCACCTCCTGGGGCTGTTCTGAGGAGTAAACGAGCTGCCAGTGGAGGGAAGCATGCGGGGTGGCCCTGGGACGGATGCCGACGTGCCAGGCGGGCAGAGCTTGGTGCACGGGCTGCCCCCAAGTCACTGACCGGCCCGTAGACCATCCACAGCCACCTCCTCCTCCATCACAGCCGGGACAGAGCAGCTCTGCCAGCACGGGCTTGGGGACGTCCCAGGCCGGCTGCTGAGGACGGTTTTCTCTGCCCGTCACGTCGCTGTGGGGGGCCGACACCGCCAGCTGGTTCACAGATGCCCGCCCCAGCACCCCCCACCGCCCCGCCGCCCCTCCCCGACTCTGAGAGCAGCGGCCACCACGAACAACCCCGGGCACGGCGAGTTTCTGCGGAGGGAAAACCCTTCTCGACTCAATTCGCTGCCAAACCAGGCAAGCGCTCCAGCTCGACAGGATTATCAGCCCTGAGCTCACAGTGACAGATGACCTGAGAGGCGAGTGGGGACGGCGGACAAACACAGCTATTTCCCAGCTCAGAGATTTCATCTGGGCTTCCCCCAACCGAGGATGGATTTCTCTGTGGAGGTGTCCACGCGACCTGGTGCTGGAGTCAGGTTTACTCCCTTCGGCCTTGGGCGAGCGGCTGAGGAAGGGGGGCCCAGGCAGCCAGCCCCTGTGGCACCCGGAGCCTCTTGCCACTCAAGGAAGCTTTCCGGTGATCCCATCCGAGAAGCCACTGGAGACGAGGAGGAGAGGGAAAAAAGAGTCTGAGAAAAACGGCAGTAGTTTGGTGAAAAGGGATAGGATGTCCGGGGGTGAGTAGAAAACAGTCAACTTTAATCCAGTAGGAAATTATTCTTTGCCCAAGGCCTTCTATCTTAGGCGTTTTCCAGCCAATCTTGAGCACCAGACAGGAAGCCATTTGGGGACTGGAACCATTTGTGGGGGAATGGGGGTGGGGGCACACGTCCTGCTGCGCTGAAGTATCCTACAGTAATGAGACAAGAAGGTTCTCGAGCCAGACATTCTAAAGCTTTGTGGCTGCCGAAAAGGCCAGGGGGGGAGTAGATGTGGCTCGAGCAGTTGGGTGCCTGCCTACCGCATGGGAGTTTTCCAACCCAGGCTGGTTTTCAGGTGCCTCCAAAGAAAACAAGCAAAATAGCAAGCTGATGCAACCGCTGGTGCAGCGAGCTGATGCAATGAGATGTCACAATGAAGAGACAAAACGAGGAAACACAGTAAGAGACACAACAAGTGGGAGCAGAAGTGGCTCAAGCCATTGGGCACCTCTCTCCCAAATAGGAAGTCCTGGGTTCGGTTCCCATTACCTCCTAAAAAGAAGATGAGCACACAACGAACAGACACAAAGAGCAGACAGCAAGCACAAGCAACAAGGGGGGAGGGGAGAATAAATAATATATATCTTAAAAAAAAAAAAAGGCCGCAGGTACCCAAACAGGTGCAGTCATGGGTCCTGTGTTACCCCTGAAGCGCCACAGTGAGTGGGAGGGCATCCAGCACCAAAGGCTTTCTCCTGCCCACCACAGGCACCCTGTATGAGCTGCTCAGTAATTGGACAGCCCCATCCATAAAATGGGACTGAGAAGACACCCTCTTACAAGCAGGAGTTTGTTTAAAGACCATTGTTCACGCATCTTGATATGGAGCATTTCAGAAGGCTAAACTCTAGGAAGGACAACAGTTGGGTCAAAAGGCATGTGCACAAGCATTTTGACAGATACTAAACGCTCTACCAGTTTTCACTCCTATGTCAGACCAGTCTTCCTGTGTAACAACTTTGAAATTTCAACCCCGCAGAACAACGAGCACTTCTGTTCTCACTCACTAGCCAGCATCGGCTGGGGTTTGGCTGAGATAGGCTTAGCAGGCAATGTTCCTCTTCTCACTGGATCAGCAGCTCCCTGGGGGATGTAATCCACATGGCGATGGCAAGAGCACAAAAAGGGCATGTTTCAGCCACCGTCACTTCTGTCCTCATGCCACTGGCCGAGGCAAGTCGCGTGGTCAAGCCTGGCAGCAGTGGGTAGGAGGTGTCCCTCTCCCGTGGAGTATGGGGTAAGGGAGAGAGCAAAGGCTTGCCCAGCAATGACACGGTCTGCACAACGCCCCGCCCCGTGTGGGTGTACATGTCTTATATTCATGCATGGGCACAAAGAGGTATGCACCAGAATGTGTGCCGCAGCATAGCGACATTGAAACCTAGAGAAAAAGCGAATACCCACCAACAGGGAGTACTGAATAAACCACATGCCATGCGTGCAATGGAATACTATGTCACAGTTAAAAGGAGCGGGGTGCATGGGTATAGCTCAGGTGCTGAGTCTGTGAGTCCCATGTCTAAGGTCCCAGGTTCAATCCCTGGTACCTGCTAAAAAAAAGCAAAAAGGAATGGGGCCTACTCCAGTGACAGACTTGAAAGGATTCCCCAAGATACGGTAGGTGAGAAAAGGAAGTCACAGAACAACACACATGCACAACCCTTCCACTGTGGGAAAAGCACCCCACTGGCGTGTGCACGGAAGGCAGACCGTGACGCTGGCCACAGGCGATCTTCCCTATGGGGAAGACGAACGGAATCATTTTAATCTTTGACAAAGGGAATGTGTTTTCATATTATCCATGCAGTTTTTTGTTTTTGGTTATTTTTGTGTGGGTTTTTTAAAAATTAAAATACCAGAAGAAGAAAATTAGGAAATAACCATTGTTAGGGCTCAAGACCCTATTAGCTGTGAAAAGTTTAGGGACCTGGGAACGCTGGACTCTGCCGAACCAGGGCCAGACAACAGCCCCCTCTCGGCCACACACACACGCAAACGCTCCCATCCTCACAACGTTCTTCTGGGAGACACACTCACACGAGAAGCCCGGGGAAGGAGACCGAAAGGGGCCCTTGTATTAGGAACTAAGCGCGCAGCTTCGACCCAAGAGCCAGGCAGGCTTCGCCGGTCTGCCCACCCTGGCCCGTGGCCAGCCGCCTGCCCGGCCTCCTGAGGGGCACGAGCGAGACGAGATGGCCAGGCCGCTCCCGCTGAGGTCTCCAGCGCCAGGAGGGAGGAGGGGCCGCGCCTCGGGAGGGTCCTGTGACCACAGGGCGACCCTGCCCACCGGGAAACCCGGCTCAGCCCCAGGGCACCCCCTCGTCTCGCGGGAGGTACGGAAGGCGGTGGGGAGGGCCGAGCCAGCACCTCTGCCCCCCGGGACGGCTGCTTTCCAAGCCACAGACCCGCGCTGTCCGGGACGGTAGCCCTTAGCCTCATGAGGCTGCTTCAATTTAAATAACTTCAACAAGATTCAATATCTCCTCCCCAGTCACAGCGGCTGCATTTCAAGTGCTCAACAGCTGCATGTGCAACTGGATGGGTCGTAATCCAGGCTACTGGAGTCCTTTATAAGGAGAATAAAAATCAGACATAGAGGAAACGGGAGGAATGGAAGCTGGAAATCAATGGAGCCCGGTGAGGAAAGGAGAAGATGCCGCCACGTGCATTGCCATGTGCATTGCCACGGGCAGGAAAGCCAAGGACCCCAGGGATGCAGCAGCCAGCGCGCCACACCACAGCCTTCGGGGAGAGCATCGCCTGGCTGACACCTCCGTTTTGGACTTCTCCTCGCCTCAAAACTGTGAGCCAATAAATTCCTGTTGTTTAAGCCAACCCATTGCAGGGTATTTCTGGAAAGTAAGACAATGGGAAGACGATGACAGTCCAACTCACAGGATGTAAGGATGATTGAGATAATTCAGGTGAGGCATTTATACAATGTCTCATACGTAGTAAACACTGGTTTTCTAACACATGATTAACAATTTCATTTTTATCAAAATCAAGTAACTTTAAAACCAACAACCTGCCTCTCCCCAAATAGATATCCACCTGGATTTCGGCACGTTCTGGACCCTTTGCAGGTGCCAGCCAGCCCTGGAAGGGACCCCCCACTGCGCATCACCTGGGTGGGCCTGGGGCACAGCCCTCCAGTCTGCTCCACAGCTGGTAGGTTGGGTTAATTCATTTCTGGCTTGTTATGGAATTCAACTGCTGAGCACAGGTCTCCGGCTTGCAGCCAACCACCCCAGCTCCCCTCCCAAGGAGCCATGTCAGAAGAGGAAAAATAATTAGCCATTAAAACAAGTGCTTCAGGGACATGACAAACGTCAAGCCCCAATCGCCCATCTGGGTGACATCCTGACACTTAACGCAGTCCACGGCCCCCTCCTGATGCTCATGATGCATCATCCACTCATTTCCCAAACCAGAGCTGGTGGCCCAGAGCCCTCCGGCCGCCCTGCTGGCAGTGGGCTCCATGTGCGCTGGGTTTCTGTGGGCCACTCGCTCTGCCGTCTATCTGGCAGGGTCACACAAAGTACCCAGTGTTAACGAGTCAAAGTCACAGGCCTGCCTCCCAACCCCAATCACCGACCCTCCTTTCTTCCAGCTGCCAAACCACCTGCCCATTCCTCCATCTATTCACCCATCCATCCATCCACCAACCTGCCCATCCTCCCTCCATCTACATCCATCCATCCATCCATCAACCCAACCCATCTGTTTACCAGACAACCAACTAGTCACCCAACCAGGCAGTAGACATTTAATGAGATCCTACTAGCCATGCATATATTCATTCATTTATGCAGCAAACATTTATCAGCAACTGCTAGTCATTCATTCAGCTAACATGTATGGAGAACTTAATATTCATAGGAAGCAGATGTGGCTCAAGCAGTTGAGCTCCCACCTACTACACAGGCGGTCCCAGGTTTGGTTCCCAGTGCCTCCTAAAGAAGACAAGCAAGACAATGAGCTGATGCAATGAGCAGGTACAGTGAGCTGACACAACAAGATGATGCAACAAGGGCCATGAGGAAAACATAATGAAAGATACAACAAAGCAGGGCGCAGAGGTGACTCAAACAATTAGGCATCTCCCTCCCACGTCGGAGGTCCCAGATTCGGTTCCCTGTATCTCCTAAAAATAAAGAAGACCAGCACTCAACAGACGGGCACAGCAAATACAAACAATGAGGGGGTGGGGAGAAATAAATTAATTAAATAAATCTGAAAAAAAAACCAAACTCATTCATTTATTCATCACGTGGGAACTAGTGAAATGCAAATACTTGGGCCCTACCCCAGGCCCAGCTGAGGCTGGGTAATAAGTCCTCCTGGTGATTCTGATGTATGCCAGCTAGAGAGCCATGAGACTGCTCGAGGGTGCTAAGAGTTGTTCTGCATGGGGCTAGTGGTATGGTGGGTCCAGAGGTTTCTGCAGGACAATGTCAATACCTTCGCTTTACTACTCAGATAATGAAATGCCTATAGTTGCAAGGAGGGGAGTAAGGGGGAGGGAACGTGGGGCACTGGGAGAAAACTGCCCCTCCTGTCGGCAAAGCAATTCCCCGCCGTTCCCAGGTAGAGAGCTTGGGGACGGAGGGGTCCAGGTGGGAGGAAGCCCTTGCCTTAGGGACCTCTTACTCCTGAAGGCAAGGGGCAGCTTCTGGCCTAGAGGGCCCAGACCAGGACCTGCCAGTTGCGGGCGCTCTCCCGGACCCCCCACAGCGTCTCAGGCGGGGATGTCGCCGGAAACAATGTGCTTCGCCAGCCGCCCTTGGCTGTGTTGGCGGGCGGCCGGCCTGGCGTCAGGCATCACAATGACTCTCATTTCCTAGGAAACAGGGAGTCGCACTTGTACCTTTGCTGGGAGCCTCTGCATTTGGAGGCGTCATGTGACTTGCGGAGCTATTTTTAGCCTCCCCTGGCCCTGTGTTGTAGGAAGAATGATTTGATGAAAATACTAAACTCATTAAAAGCCTGGGGGATGGGGAGGGAAGCAGGGGCTGGGAGTGCAGGGAGGCTGCAGCCCTCCAGATTCCAGCTCAGCCTGAGCTGCACGGAAGTAAAGGCCGCTGGGGCCCGGCATTCCCAGGGGGTCTGTGTCGGGGAGGGGGCACGGAGGACTCTAATGCCCGGTGTTGTATCTTCTACGGGCCAGGTGTCTGCATTTTTTCTTTTTTTCCTGCCCCACAACACCCCTATAAGATAAGAACTGTTAACATCCCTTTTTTGCAGGTGAGGAAACTGAGGCCCAGAGAAGTTAAAGTTGGATCCTTTAGCCAGGAAGCAGGAAATCGAAGATTCAAAGGCAGCCTATCTGACGTTGGAGCATGACCCTAACCACCCAGCTTCAGGGAACCCCATCCATGGCCACCAGCTGTTGGAAACCAGGGAAATGGGCCCTACTGCCTGGGTGCACAACCTGTGCAGCTGTACTGGGCCTACACGCAGGAGGGTCCTGTGCACAACTCTTTTTTTTTTAAGATTTTATTTTTTTATTTCTAATCCCTCCCCCCTTGTTGTTTTCTGCTTACTGCCTGCTTTCCATCTGTTCATTGCATGCTCATCTTCCTTTTAGGAGGCACCAGAACCAAACTTGAGACCTTCCATGTGGGAGGAAGGCACCTAACTGCTTGATAGGCCACCACTGCTCCCTGTTTGTTGTCTCTTATTGTGTTTCCTCCTTGTGTCTCTTTGGTGCATCATCTTATTGCGCTAGCTCGCTGTGCCTGCCCATTGCATCAGCTCGCTGTCTTGCTCATCTTTAGGAGGCACTGGGAACCGAACCCGGGACCTCTTGTGTGGTAGGAAGGAGCTCAACTGCTTGAGCCACATCTGCTTCCCTGCACTTGTCTTACCGTTCTGAGATTGCTGTCTTGAAATTCTCAATAAGTCTTGAACAAGGGGCCCTGAATTTTCATTTTGCACTGGGACCTGTAAATTTTGTGGCTGGACCTGCTGGAAAATTGTTCCTGCCCTCTTCGCAGGCTCCTCTGAACTGCACGCTAGGCTAGTTTCTCAATTTATTTTTCTTCCCCTGTTCAGAATAGAGCAGGAATGTTCTTTTTTTTATTGTGCTCATGGTTAAGGTGCAGATGCTGAAGTCGCCCAGATGTGGTTTCAAATCTCCGCCTTGAATTTGCTTCACCCTTCTGAGCCTCCATTTCCTCATCTATAAAATGAAGATAATAATAGATCCCACCTCATTTCCTTGCTGCCAGGATGAAAGAAGATTTTTCAAAGCACTCATCATGGTGCTGGGCTAGTAGTAGCTGCTCAATGGTTGGTAGCTGTTGTAAGGAAAACTGCCAACATCTCATGGCTCCACCACTCCCCCCCACCCCCCACTGCCCCCAGATGCAGGAAGCAGGACCTTCAGCTCCTGCGGAGTTTTCCCCTGGGTACGTCAGGTTTGCCAAGGGGCGTCTCACTCAGGCTTATGAACCACGACATGAAGCATTTGCCGTGGAAGTCCTCTCCTCTCCAGACCCCCTTCACTGCCTAGAGTCTCATTGGAGGGTCCTCGGCTGTGCCCCCAAGGCTCAGCCAGCTGAGTGGACCCCAACGTCAAGGTCAACAGTGTGTGTGTGATTCCCACGATCCTCAGAGGCTCAGGTCCTCCAAGAACACACCCAAAGGAGCCCCAGGGTCCAGGCTGAACTCTAGGGCTTATCAAATGCTTGGGGTAACAGGGTCCATGTGGGCATCCAAACCTAACTTCCCGACAGTCCCCGTGTTACTGCTGAGCAAGAGTGAGCTCTTTGTCCAGAGTCACAGCCAGAAAGTGGCACAGCCACGATTAGAACCCAGTGGGGGAAGCAGACGTGGCTCAATTGATAGAGCATCTGCCTACCACACGGAGGGTCCAGGGTTCGATGCCCAGGGCCTCCTGGTCCGTGTGATGAGCTGGCCCATGCACAGTGCTGATGTGCGCAAGGAGTGCCGTGCCATGCAGGGGCACCCCCGTGGAGGGGATCCCCACACGCAAGGAGTGCACCCCGCAAGGAGAGCTGCCCTGCATGAAAAGAGTGCAGCCTGCCCAGGAGAGCTAACGGAGCAAGATGACGCAACAAAAAAGAGACGCGGTTTCCTGGTGCCACCTGACAATGCAAGCGGATGCAGAAGAACACACAGCAAATAGACACAGAGAGCAGACAACAGGGGGGACGGGAAAAGAAATAAATAAAATAAAATCTTAAAAAAAAAAAAAAAGAACCCGTTGGGGGTTGCAGCTCAGTGGTTGAGTGCCTGCTTTGCATATATGAGGTCCCAGGTTCAATTCCCGGTACCTCCTAAAATTAAAAGAGGCCCAGCTGCAAATCCAGGATGAATGCCCCTTTCCAAAGGATTCAGGGGCTGGGGTGGGAGGGGTGGGCAGACAACTTAAAAGGCCTCTCTCCCAACCGCCAGATACCCACGCAGAGAGCCTCCTCCCCAAATGCGGACAGTCATAAAGTCAAGAATATGCTGAGACCATTGGAATTTATAAATAGAAAACAGGAGTAAAACACATAGAAAATAAAGTCTAACAGATGTTTGTCACTCTTATCTAAAAATGTGTTGAATGCCCTCATGCTCACCAGCTCCTCCAGACCAGCCTCAGCTCCTCCAGCCCCAGGGTGGGGAGGGGGGTCTCCAGGTCCAACGCCTCCGCTGGAGGGAAGCTGGAGAAGGCTGCTGGCAGGAAGAGACCCCCAAGCAAAGGCTGGTCCAGAGGTACAGGGTATGCCCTTCCATGCTTAGGAGAGGACAGGGGACCACAGGGAGAGAGTTTTCAGGACACTCTCTTGCCTTTGAAGGACTTCTAGAGTCAGAGCGTCCTCAGGGCCCAAAACGAGCCTGGCCTCGTGGCTTCGTGCCCTGCAGCTCCGGGGCATTCCTTGGCCCCAGCAAAGGCTGGTCCAGAGGTACAGGGTATGCCCTTCCATGCTTAGGAGAGGACAGGGGACCACAGGGAGAGAGTTTTCAGGACACTCTCTTGCCTTTGAAGGACTTCTAGAGTCAGAGCGTCCTCAAGGCCCAAAACGAGCCTGGCCTCGTGGCTTCGTGCCCTGCAGCTCCGGGGCACTCCTTGGCCCCAGCGCCTTCTCAGCAAGCACCTGCAGCCTCTGTCCTTGGGGGTTCTTGGGAGCGCAGCGCACACGGGGTGACCACCCCAGGTACAGCCTCACCTCCAGCTTGCAATTCGAGGCGTGCTTGGCGCGGAGCCCCAGCGGCCCAGAGGCAGCCCGCCCAGGAAGGTGCCCCGTCTCGGCGCCTTCCTTCTCCGTCTCAGCCCCCGGCGCCCCCGCCAGTGTTGCCTGGGGTTGCCTCCCATATATACTACCTGTCCTTGAACCGTCGCCTCCGAGCCCGATTTTGAGGGATTTTTTGAGGGAACCCATCCGAACACAGCAAGCCTGCAGGCGCTCCTTCCCTCGCCCTGCAGCTCCTCCCTGCATGTCTGCCACCGAGCATGAAAAGTTAGTTCCCCTAGGCCTCCACCTCTAGAAAAGGGAAATTACCACTAGGGCAACCAGCACTTCCCGCACCTCTGTGTGCCCAGCCCGTGACACACGCTCCATCCCCTGGCTCTGGAAAGCGAAGGATACACATAAAAATAGGCACTGTGAACTATAACGAGACGCGAGCCAGACCCCGGGCCGGACCCCCCACGCCTCCTCTTATTTCCTATCCACAATGACCCAGTAAAGCAGCTATTATTAGCCTCCGTTTACAGACAGGGGATTGGACCCTCAGGGAGGCAGTGTTTTTCAAGGTGACACAGCAAGGAAACGGTGAAGTCAGGATCCCAAACCAGGTCTACACCCGCTCATCACCCCCGGGCTCCACAGCCACCCATCCTCCATCCTCGCACCAGCTGGTGCGGAGCCTAAAGGGACCCTGGCTCCTCTCACCAGCCGAGCAGCCAGCGCCACAATTGCATTCATTATTTCATTTCAATTAACCACATACAAAGCTGTCAGTGGAGGAACTCGGTGGAAAAGCACTCAGGCTCCCGTGTCACTTCAAGGCTCCTCCCTTCACTTGCTCTGTGACCTTGGGCAAGTCAGCTCACCTCTCTGGGCTTCAGTCTCCTTGTCAATAAAATGGGGCAGTGGTGAGGGTGGTGTGAAGAGAAAGTAATGGCCGTTAGCTCTTTCTACTTGGACATGAACTGACACCCTGTGACTGCAGATCCAGGGTGTCAGAGGCCAACACTTATATCTAAAGAGAGCCTCCCTGCCCCCACACCCACCACACACATACACGGGTTCACCCAAATATGCCATCCAGGCAGGGCAGTTGGTAGAGGCAATTTCCAAGGGTGTTTCCGGGAGAATCTGAAAGCAGTGGGATCAGTCCTGATGCTTTTCCCACAGAAACACTGTTCCCATGCACAAGAGCTGTTTCAGCCACCGTGTGCGTAAAGGCTGGTGCAGAGGTCGCACCTGCCTCGTCACCCAGCAGCCGGCTCCCCCTCACTTGAGAAAAAGGCATAAAAGGAATATTTCACAACGTCAGGAACACAGCAAGTCCCAAGGTCGGGGCCGCCCAGCCGGCAGTGGGGTGGAGCGGGCGAGGAGCTTCTGCGCGGCAGTGACCACCGGGGATGTCCACCTGAGCAGCGAAAGGCTCTGGAAGCAGATAGAGTCTGACCACCCCGCTCTAGCTGTCACCTCTCTGAACTTGGATTCCTCATCTGTGAGACGAAGATTCTTTTTTTTTTTTTAAAGATTTATTTATTTATTTATTTATTTCTCTCCCCTTCCCCCCGACCCCGGCCGTCCACTCTCCATGTCTATTCACTGTGTCCTCTTCTTTGTCCACTTCTGTTGCAGTCAGGGGCATGCGAATCTGCATCTCTCCTCGTTGCGTCATCCTGCCATGTCAGCTCTCCGTGTGTGTGGCACCATTCCTGGGCAGGCGGCACCCTCCTTCACGCTGGGCGGCTTTCCCTATGGGGCACACTCCCTGCGCATGGGGCTCCCACACACGGGGGAAACCCCCGCGTGGCACAGCACCCCCTGCGCGCCTCAGCGCCACGCATGAGCCAGCTCCACACAGGTCAAAGAGACATGGCAGACAGACGCCCTAACCACTGGGCCAAGTCCACCGCCGAGATGAAGATTCTAACAGCAGCAGTGTCAGGTTGTGAATGTTAAACGACATAGTGTGTGCGAAGGGCTTAGCTCAGGGCCCGGCTAAGTGGTAGCTCTTGACAGATAGGGCGAGCGAGCGTGACTAGCCTGCGACGTGACTTTGACACTCCTTCCCTCGAGTGGTGGGGTCTGGGCTCTCTCCCCTGGACCCTGGGCACGCTTGAGACCCTGGTGGAGGTGACACTGCAACTTCAAGGTCGTAAAAGCTGATACTGTACAACTTCCGCCCGATTTTCTTGGGATGCTCACGCTCGGAATGCAGCCACCATGGCGTGAGGAAGTCCAGGCAGCCGCGTGGGAGACTCATGGAAGCCCACGGACCCCACCCACAGGCCTGGCTGAGCTCCCAGCCCACAGCCAGCACCTACGTGCTACCCTTATGAATGCGCCTTCTTGAAAGAGTATCGTCCAGCCCCTGTGGCGCTACCTCAGCTGTTGAAAGGTGGAACTGAGAAAAGCTGTCCCACCCCACACTGCCCAAATTGCAGATTTATGAGCAAAACAAATGACTGTTGTATTAAGCCATTAGGCTCAGAGGTAGTTTGTGATGCAGCGGTAGATAACTAACACAGAGAGACTAAGGTATTTGCCCAATGTCACACAGCCAGCCAGTGAAACCAAGCCTTGAACCCAGCATCCTGGGGCAATTCTTTTCTCTTTCACAATCCTCATTGAACAGATGAGGAAGGCAGGCTCAGAGAAGTTAAGTAACACTTTAAGGGCGCAGAGCTAGTAAGTGGAATTCTAACCCAAGTGTACCTGAGCTCCTGGCAATTAAGGTCTGGTACCGCTACCCCGAGGCATTCTGGGAAGGCTTCCAGGAGGAAGTGGCATTTACATACTGAAGGGTGCAAGGGAATTCGCTGAGAGATGAGGGGAGAGAAGAGTGTTCTCTGGAGAGGGGGCGACTCGGGGCGCTCCAAGGATGGCAGATGCTGGTAGTGGCAGGAATGGCACGGGGCAGCGAAGGCCCAGGCTGGAGCAGGGCCAGAGGTGGGGCAGCCCGGGGGTGGGCTCTGAGCGGGGAAGGTTGGATGCCATCCCCCAGGGCAGTGGGGAGCCATCTGCCTGATTCTTCTGAGCCACATAGCAGCAGCAGGATTCCTCTCACAGCGTTTCACACTGGGCCTGGCCCTCCTCCTGCAGCCAGGAAGTGAGGGAAATAGTGGGTTTGTGCTCGGCGGGAGGGAGCTCTTTGCAAAGGCCCCTTGGGCCCGGGAATTAAGGGCTTCTGCTGACGTTCCCACCCTGCAGCCCTTCAAAGGGCTCCAGCGCTGCCAAGTGCGGTCTGAAATGAAGTCCTCGGAGGGGCTGAGGGGGTTTGGAGGTGCTGGGGGGCCCTTGGGGGATCAGGAATGTCTCTCCTCCGGGGTGGCCCCCAAATTGGTGGCCTCTTACCACCATCTCGGGAGCGCCAGGTCAAGCCCTCCAATTGTTGTGTTACTGGGATGGGTTTACAGGTTTAGGCTGCTGCTCTCGGCCCCCGTGGAGCCCTGGGTAAAGAGTCGTCATTAAGATGCTTGTTGTCAGGATCAAGGCCCCACGGGGGATGCGCCCCCTCCCATCCCCACCCCCTCAAAAAAAGATAGCTTCTAAGTGCCTCCTAAAGACTTGCCCTGCATTCCCTCCAGATCTACATTTCTCAGGCAAATCACTCTCAAGTGTCCCTGGGACCTGCCCCAGCCTCCTCTGTTACCCACTCAGCTATTCATCCTCCCCCGAGACTACACATTCCATCAGGAAACATCGGGTGGGTAACTGGTGGGAGGTGGAGGGGAAGCTGGGTGCCAAGGGGCACTGCAAGGAGGAAAATACCACACCCAGCCCCCCGCAGAGGCCCTCTTTCAACTCGAGGACTCTCCAAGTGGAGGCTGTCACGGGAAGAGGGCAGGGAGTGGGGAAGGCTGGCCCGCCATCCAGGTAGGAGCCGGCCACGTGGCCTCTTCAGTGGACGCTCCCCGCCCATCCCCACGAGTGCTTGCAGCACCCTACCAGTCCCCTCCCACCCTTCCATCCCCTGCCGGGCGACACACCCTGCCCCAGCTCCTCAGCCCCTGAGCGTCCAAAAGACATCAGGGGTGTGCGCAGCAGGGACAGGGGAGCACGTGGAGGAGGAGGGAGAACGCTTCGCTGGCACGTGCCCGGGCGTGGGTTTTGTCTCTGCAGAAAGGAGAGCTGTTTGTGGCTTGTTTGTGGAGGGTCCCAGGGGTGGCCGGGCCGCTGGGTTTCCCGCAGGGCTTGGACACAGCCTCTCTTCTGGCTGTTGTAAAATCTAGCTTCCCCCCGGGGTTCTCGGAGGGAAGAGAGGGGAAAGATTCCCTGGAAGGGGTGGAGTAGGAGGGTGCTCAGTGTACCCCCCAGGGAGGTGGCGGGAACACGTGGCGTCCCTAAGGAAGCTGGCCCCGGGCTCTGATACGACGCCAGCCCGGCTGTGGCTTAGATGGAACCGCCCTGGGGAGCAGCAGGTGCCTGGCGCCCGGCAGGGCGTGGAGTTGGGTGGGGGAGGCCGGGCCGAGGGTCCCCGCTCTCTCCTGCACCAGAGTCCCGCAGGAAGGGAGGCGGGCGGGCTCCAGGCAGGACGGAAAGTGAGCGTGCGTCCACACAGCAAGCTGGGCTTGTCGTCAGCTAGGTTATCTCCAAGAACAAACAGAAAGCCCGAGTCCACGGCTGCAGACTCATGGAGGAAGAACTAAAACAGGAGGGGGAAGAGGCAGCAGGAGAAGGAGAGCGAAACAGAGGGACAAAAAGAGACACACGGACTGAGGGAGAGGGAGAGGAGAAGGGAAGCCAGCAGGAGAGATAGGGAAGGAGAGGAAGGAAGGGCAGAGAGAGCAACAGAGGAGAGGGGCCCAAGGGAGAGGGATGAGGGAGAGGGGTGGGGGAGAGAGTAGGGGGGAGACACGCGAAGGAAGGAAGGGGAAGGAGCTGAGTGTGAAGGGGTAGAGGGGAGGGGAGGAGCCAGAAGGAGACCCAGAGAAGAGGAGAAGGAAGAAGTGTGGTGGGAAGGGGGAGGGAGAAGGGGAACGAAAGGAAGGAGGGAAGGAGGGGAGGAGAGAGGAGGGAGGGGGAGGGGGGGGAAGGGGGAGGAGGGGAAAGCTGGCCTCAGTCAGTCGCAGACCCCAGGGCTGTCCCGTGCCAAGGCCACGGGGCTCGTGAGATGAGTTCCCCGCTCAGCCCCTCGCTGCGTTGCCCTCAGCCTGTGATGGGGACACAGCACAGGGGCAAAGCACCGAACCCCTAATATACCCCCGGAGCCTCAGGGTGGGGGTGAGCAGAGGCTAAAACCCCGCGCCCACCCCATTCCGGGGCTGTGTGTCCTGCACGGCTGTGTGTCCTGGCACGGGGCTGCAGCCTCCCGGCATAAGGGCCCCTTTTCTAAGGGACACAGACCTGCCGCCCATTGGGCAAGGCCTGGGCCCTGGAGCTGCAGCTGCGCAGAGGGGGCGGCTTTTGTGAATTCACAGGAAGGAGATTCTAAATGTGAGGAGCGGCCCTGTCCTGACAGCCCCTTGGCCAAAACTTAGTCATACGGTCACACGGGGCAGCAAGGAAGGCTGGAGAATGGCATCTTTATTTCAGGGGGTCGTGTGCCCACCCAATACTTGGAAGTTCAATTTCTAAAGAAGAAGAACAAATATTCAGGGCCAGGAAGCAGAAAGCAGAGCCCGGGAGAGCCAGAGCACAGAGTAATGCTGACAGGAGAGGCAGGCACGAAGGGAGGCCAAAGGTCCACGGCCTCTCCCAGGAGGAAGTACCAGAAGGAAATGCTGGGGGCAGGGACAGGACGCACAAGGGACTTTCAGCCCGAGGGTTGGTGCCATATGTCACCCCACAGACCTTGGGAGGCCTGCTGCTTATTACGTGGGCTATGGGCAAATTACTCCAACTCTTAGAACCTCAGTCTCCTCATCTGTAAAATGACAACGAAAGCGTCACCCTCACCGGGTTACTGCGAGAGTGAAGGGGACAGTGTCAACCGTATACCTAGCACTGTGCTTGGCAGGAAGGAAGCCCCAGTGATGGGAAGTTATGGTAGGCCAGGGAGGTGCCGGAGCCAGGTGGAGAGAGGCGGCGTGGTGAGAGAAGGGTGGCCACTGCCTGAGCCACCAGGTTGCCAGGTCAGCAGTCACAGGAGCTGCCAGACCCTGTGCCAAGCCCTTCCAGGCCGTCTTCATTTCATCCTCACCCAGACCCAAGGAAGCGGAGATGATACATCTCCATTTTAAAGAGGAGGAAACAGGCTCCGAAACCCTAACAAACTGCCCAGTGTTTCCCATGACTATGAAATGACCGAGCCTAGGCGTCAGAAAGGGGTCCTGAGAGTCCCCTCAGTCCCCTCTGCCAAGTGTGCCCCATTCCAGCAGAAAGCAGCCCCAGGTCTGGGAGATGAACAGTCCTCCCCTCGGGCCTAGGCACCCGGGCTGACTCTCCCAGCTGGAGCCAGACTTGGCCCCTGCAACGAAAATGTCTTAGGGAGCCCTGCCTGGCTCCAGGGAAAGCCCCAGGCCCTGGGCACAGGACTTAAGTGACAAGACACACACACACATCCCCCCCCCCAGCTTTACCTGTCATCCCTCTCTGCACAAGGAGCTTGAAGGAGTTGCAGCAAGAAAAACCCACAGACAGGACAGGAGGGGGTCCTGCAAGGGACGGGCAGGTGGAAGCCTTGAGCAGAGGGGCCAGAGCGGGGGGCAGGGCGTCTGAGCGTTTCTCTCAGGCTGCCTGGAACAAGGTGTCCTGCAACGAGGAGGCCGGCCAAGCAGCCAGGCGTGCGTGCACGCGTGTGCGCGTGTAGGGGAGGTGAGCGGCACCGCGGGATGTCAGGGACGGGATCAGACTAAATGGGGAGGCTTAGGCATTTGTCTAGGCAGGACAGTGGGAGGGGGTGATAGAGGAGGGAGTGGAAGAGCCAGAGGAGGGGGCAAGAGGAGGGAGGAGGAGACACAGGGAGCGCCTGGGCAGGAGATGTCAGGGGCATGACCTGCTCTCACGCCCCCTGCATCCCTCAGCTGAGGAGAGCTGGGGTCCCTGCTCCGAGAAAGTCCTCCATGAGGCCCACAGGGGATGGGCACAGAGAGCCTGCCCGACGGCCTCCTCTCTCCGTGGCCACCTTGTCCGTCCTTCCCACCCTCTGACCTTCCTGGTGAATCAGGAGCAGGAGGCTGATTGGGGACCACTGATTCCGGACGTTGCTGAAGGGGCTGATGGCACATTTTCTGTTTGATTTGTGGTTTGCATCAGTGATTGCCTAATGATCTCACTTGGTATTCTAAAAAATCTGCAGGTACCTCGGTGTTGACAAGGTTAAAGTGTGTGGCTGACGGATGATGGCCGGCTGGCTATTAATGGGACTGAACCAGGCCACAGACTCTGGGAGTCTGACTAAGTATGCCTGACTGGGCTGACCATACCTGGGATGATTGATGGAGACTAGCCAGGTGACTGGTTGACTAGGGGACTGACTCACTGACCCCGTGACTGACTGACTGGCTAGTTGTACACAACAGCTTCGGTGGGTGGTTGACTGAATGGTTGCCTGACTGATTCCGACTGACTGGATAACTAGGCAGCTGTCACTGACTGGCTCTTTTGACTGCCAGAATGAATAACTGTATGACTGACAGATGGAATGAATAACCGACTGATTGGCTAGATGGTGGGTGACTAACTATGACCTCTTAACTGGTAGTCCTGACTACCAGTCAGACCACCGCGACTGACTGGTTTTAGCTGACTAGATGACTGGACGTGGCTGTGACCTGAAAGCTTGACTGCATGCCTGACCTGACTCTTCAGGCCTAACTAACTGGCTTGCTGGTGTTTCCTTGTGGCTGTGACTGTCCAGGCCACAGACTGGCTGCCTGTGACTGTGACTGACAGTTCAACTGACAGAAACTGGCTGTGCACTGACTAACTGCCTGAGTAATTGAAAATTGACTGTCCACCTTGACTGCCAGAGATTGACTGGACTGGTTGGCTGATAGATTGACTGCCCAGTGACTGACTGACTGACTGGCTGGCTGACCTCGGCCAGGCAGCCCTGTGGCTTCTGCTGTGAACAACTGTGTCTGAATAGATGACTGTGATGAGGTACCTGAGTTTGGATGGGAGACAGTATCTTACTGACTGCCTCAGTTAAATATGCTTACTACTGGATGACTGAGTTTGAGTGGTCATCTGGTGACTGATAACCCCCAAGTGCCAGATGCCTGTTCAAGATGGCCTAACTGACCCTGTGTGGACTGACTGACTGACTGGCTGTCAGACCAAGATTGACCTGGCAACTGAGATTGGCGGGAGACCTGACCGGGGCTGTACCTCACAGCATGAGTAGCCTTGTCTGACTGTGTAGCCCTGACAGTGTAACAGGGTCTGACTGGGAGGCAAGGACTAATTCCTGACTGGCTGGCTGCTTGAGACTGGCTGGATAGCTGAGTGACCAGGCGGCCACAGCTGTGACTCCTGTCGTGAGTCGCGGCAACTGGGAGGCCCCGGCTGTGTAACTGAGCCTGGCGGTGGGGTGGTGGCCGACTGCCCGCCTGGCTGGGTGTGCATCCTGGCTGGCTGGTTGAGGCTGGCCAGGCGACGGCTAACTGTGACTGTGACTCACGGTCTAAGAGGCCATGCCTCCTGTGAGGCCCTGGCTGTGTAAGAGTCTGACTGTGAGACAATGACAGGCCAACTTTCCTGGATGACTGCCTTCCCAGAACTGCTGGAGCGCCCTAGTCAGGAGCTATCTCAGCCTGAGGGGACAGAGAAGCTTTTGTGGAGCAGCAGGGGCAGGAAGAGGGAGGCAGGAGCTGCCACAGAGAGAACAGGAATAGGCCCTGCCCAGGACTGGGCCCAGATGGAAAGTTCTCCAATTCACCCTTACAGAGGCTGGGTCACCCGCACATTTTCTGAAGGTTTTTTTTTTTGCTTGACTCTCATAGCTCCTTTGTTTAGGGGAGCGGGGGGAGGGGAGCCCAGGGAACCTATAAAAATATTGAGCCAATAACTCAACCGACAGGACTCCAATTATAGGCGCTTGGGTGAGGGAGGGGAGGGGGGCAGCCGGGTGGGGTGAGGCCCAGCTGACTGACAATTACGGGACCTGAATTGGGGCCAAATGGTGCCCTAGAAAATCCAGGCCTTGATAAGGCAGGGCTGGGGGGATTCTTTGGAAGGAGGAATGTGTCTATCAGGCACACCTCTTTCACTTCTGTCATTTTACAGCGGAGGAAATCACAGGCCCACAGAGCATTTCCCAAACCCCACTCTCCCAGGGCTGCCCCACCACAGCCCAAGAAAATGGCAAATCCCAGCTCTCACTCACTCTCCGGAAAGATTTCCAGGGGCAATTTTGATGACCTTGGGCAGTCACTTCACCTCTCTGAGCCTCGGTTTCCTCATCTGTTAGATATTTCTAACAGGAGGCCATTTGGGAAAATTCAGATTGGGCTCAGCGTTACCTCTGCCACTTACTGAATGTGTCATCTCAGGCAGGGAACTTGACTTTTTGTGCCTCCATTTCCTCATCCACAAATGGGAATAATATCGATAATGACATTACCTCCATAAGCTTGTCACAAGCAGAGAAAAAAAACAACAATCCAGATAAAGACTTCAGCTCAATGCCTGCCTACTAGTAAACAACCAAGAAATGTGCATTTCCATGATCATTAAGAGTCATCTCACGCGGGATGTACTAGGAGTCAGCAAGGTCTTTGGTGCGAATGTACTTGGGAAACCATGAAGCTGGGCCCCAGGGAGGGGAGGCAGCTATGTGGCCTGGTAACAGCTCCATCAACGAGTCCAGTGGGCCTCCCCCAGCCGCCCTGAGATGCCGCCTGTTTCCCCCAAATGATCTACAGACTCTCTGGGGGCACCAGCTGCTCCTGCCACCACAGCCCCTGGGGCCTGGCCTGTGAGGACAGGGAGAAGAAAACAGGAAGAAAATCTCTGGGCTTCCCCTGGGAAGCGACAAGGGCCCAGCTGTCATGACTAGCCCCGCGTGGCATCAAGGTCTTGGGGCCTCCCAGGCCAGTAGAGAATGTCGGGCTGTCCTCGGGGGCCGAGGGGAGCCAGGGCTGGCTGAGGGTAGGATTTCCCCACAAGGCCAAGCACCTGCAGGTGGGCCCAGAAAACTCCCTCCCAAGCTCACACTGCTGGCCTGTTCTCAAACGACTGCTGCAGACATGAGCTCATGTGAGCTTTGCAGCCATCCACACCTGCAAATTACAACAAAACCCCAAGGTGACAATCAAGGAACAGCAAGAGTGCCTCCTGGTACATTCCTTCCTCATTCATTCCTTCAGTCAGCAGGTTTTTATTGGGCACTTATTTTGCTGCACCAGGCAGACAGATACAACAGCTAGAAAGGCCCAGTCCCTACCCTCGAAAGATCTGGAGGAACACTTGGCAGACACTTAAGAGTTCAGACTGAGGGGCTAGGCAGACCTGTGTTCCAGTCACCTCTTTGTACCTCCGTGTTCCCATCTGCAAAATGGGGATAATTATAGCACTAGTCTCTCAAGGTCACAGCAGCCACGTGAGAAAATGTTCAACAAATGCTTAAAATACATATATATTCATGGCTCAGGGAGCTGAGCGTGGGTGCCTTCAACCCCACAACCCCTTCCTCACCTGTGAAGTAGACATAAAGCTGAAACCTACCCCAGAGGGTCACTGCGAGGAGTTAATGAGAAAACGTGTGCTGGTGTCTCACACAGATCCAGGGGCCCTATTCGCCTCAGAGTTGACCAGGCCCAGCCTGCGCAGTCTTTCTCCAGCCCTGCCTGACACACGTCAAGGACTCAGCAAGCAGGAACTCTTTGCCTTGCTCCTAGAGGGGACAACAGGCCCGGAAATGAGCCTTGAAATGGCCACGTTAAAGGGTGATGTGAATCCAGAAGAGGGCCTCTCTCTTCTTGGGGGAATGAAGAAGGAAAAGAAGGGGTCAGAACCAGACAAGGCTAAGGCTAGGGGAGGGGTGAGCCAGGTGAAGGTTCTGGAGGGTGGGGGAGGCCTGGCAGAGGGCTGAGTACAGGGGCCAGTGGCCTCTCTGCCCCAGAGTGAGGCTGGAACTCAGGTCCCAGGGAGATGTGTGGGAGAAGATACCCTGGGCCTGCACTTGTGGGAGTGGGGGGATAGAGATGGGGGAGAGTCCTCCGGGGGGTGGGGGGTGCCCCGTTTAGCCTTGGTGAGGGTCTCGGGCAGTCTCAGGCCCCCGGGCAGGGCCACTGCGCTCCTTCCCCTGCACGGCCTGAGGCCCGGACTAGCTTTGGCCCATTCACTTCTTGAATCAGTCTCCTATTGCTGCTGCAACAAACTGCCACAAGCTTAGTGGCTGAACACAACACACATTATTCCCTTACAGTTCTGGAGGCCGGAGGTCTGAAAATCGAGGTGGCAGCAGGGCGGTGTTCCTTGTGGAGGTTCCGGGGGAGAAGCTGCTTCCTTGCCTTTTCCGGCTTTTCCTTGTCTCCTGGCCCCTTCCTGGCATCGCTCCGACCACTTGCTTCCGCCATCAGGTTGCCTCTGTCCCTCGATCTTGGAAATACTCCTGTGATTCTATCAGGCTTGCCCAGATCAGCCAGGATAATCCTCCCATCTCCAGGTGGGCGATGATTCCCATTTGCCAAGTCCCTCCTGTTCCAGGGCATTGGTGCTTGCCGTTCCCTCCGACAATGGGCACGGCTGACACCTTCGCTTTTTTAGGTGTCAGCACAAATGAAACCAGCACCCTGGCACTCGCCATTCCTTTGTTTTTCTCTGCTATTTCCCCTGCTCGATTTTGCTCCATTCTACTCATCCCCAACTGGTATGTTCTAGATTTGTGTGTTTGTGCTTTTTGTTGTGGTTGTTGTCTCCCCACAACTAGAAGGTAAACTGCACAAAGACTGGGATTTTGTCTACTCTGTTCACTGCTCTATCCTTAGCACCTAGAACAGTGCTTAGTACTTAGCAAGTATTCCAAATGAATGAATGAATGAGGCAATCAAGGCTCAGAGACGTGAACTATCTTGCCCAAGCTCACACAGCTAGTAAGTAGCAGTGCTGGGGATTTGAACCCAGGTGGGTCTGACTCCTAAATCCCAGTGTGTTTCAACAATGCCTGTCAGCCTCTTAAAAGGTACCTGTGAGGGCAGCAGCCCTCAGGCCCTGCCCTCTGCCTTTTATGTTCTCCAGGTGTGGGAGGTGGGAGGTGTGGGCTGCTGTGTGACTCACTCTAGGAAATAGCCAGAGAAACAAAAATAGTTTCTGTCTGTCCAGGGCATCAGATTTCACAACAGACGGAGGGTGCCGTGAGAGCAGGGACCGTGCCCGTTTCACTTGTCACAACATAATCCACACCTGGCACAGGCCTGGCACAGAGTTGATGTTTAAGAAATCTATGTTGATGAATGAATGAATGACTCATTTGACTGCATAGAAAAGTCCTGCTAGCTAGCTAGCTACTTGTCTGATATCTAAATATCTGTTTATCCATAACAATCTGCCTATCCCTATCTATCTGTCTCTCTATCCATCCCTCCCTATCATCTGTCTTCATAGCAGCTCCTAGACATATAATGTTTGCCCAATCCTGAGACATCCAGCTGGAGGGAGAGAAAATTCTGGGTGGGGTTCTGCCTTCTCTCAAGCTGTCCCTCTGCTCTGGGAGAGCTGGCCTAGGGGCAAGCCGGCCTCAGGCCCTCCCCACATTCCCTCGTCTTCCCACACCCTCTCACCACCGCCCCTCCACCCCTAGCAGCACCTCAGGAGGCCCCTGGAGAGCCCCTTCCCACCCCCTGACCCCTGACGCAAAGACGGATCCTCAAAGATCGGCCCCACGACAGTGGCTCTGATGAGGGTGACACGGTGGAGAAGGCCCTGCCTCCGTCTCCCCACCCCTCAGCCTGAAGGCCGCCTCAGGGCTGGCCAGCAGGTGAAGGTAAACACTTATTTTTAGGCTCCCCCAAACATTTCTTTTCGGCCCCCACCTCTCCCTTCTCCAGCCCCTATTTTTTTAAGAGAAACGGACCCCTTATCCCTTTGCCTAGTTTCCTTCCTACCAAGCTATCAGAAAGAGAAGTCTTGAGGGAAGAAGAAAAACTAAGAAGCAACAGGAAGGTGTAAACAAGGCTTAATTAAACCCCATCGCAGCCCAGAGAGGCACCAAGAGGCAGCTGCAGCCCGAGGATTTGAGGCGGAGGGAGGGCCGCTCGGGCTGGGCACGGCAGGAGGTGACTCATGCTGAAGGAAAAGGCTTGAAACACGGAAAGAAGAAAGGGGTTTGAAGAAACCTGTGAGGAAGATTTGCTGAAGGAATGTTGCCAGCCTTAAGAGGGAGGCAGTCTAATCGATGGCTCCTCAGCGTTCCTGCCGTCCCACGCACATATATTTTATTCGGCCACAAAAGTACTGCGCGGGCCGGCAGGGCCGGGGCTGCCCTGTGGCCCCAGGAAGGCCGTAGCTCCAGGATGCTGAACCCTCCGGGGCCTTGAGGCGGGCGAGAGGGAAGTTTGGGAGAGAAGGTACAGCCTGCCAGAGCCCAGAGCCTGTGCCAACCTCGACCTCCCACGGGCGACAGGAAGGGGTGTCGTGTGACTTGTGGGATCTGTGGGCAAACAAACTGTGTGCCTGGACACTCGCCCAGGGACAGGAAGCCTGCTTCTGCACCATTTGATTATAATAAACGTCAACCATTTGTTAAGTGTCTACAGTTTGCCAAACCCAGATGACTGCTTTATACGGCTCAAGCTCCCCACTCTCCTCCAGCTAAGTATGACTAGTTTCATTTTACTGATGAGACTGAAGCTCCACAAGTTCACACAGCTCCAAGGGACAGGCCCGGGATTTGAACCCAGGCCTGGTCTTAGGCATCTCACCCTATTGCCTAAGGCTCTATTTCTCAATCAGTAAGGAGGGTTTTACTTGCAAGGGACAAATGTCCAATTCAAACAGGCCTGAGTCTCCCCCCACCTTCCCCCTCCCCCTCCAACAGGAATTTTTAGAGAGTTTAGAGTGCTCACTTCTGGACACTGATACTCGAACGCTTTCTCACAGCTCAGTCTCGTCCTTTGGGTCTGTGCTCTTCTGTGTTAGCTTGACCTTACGGTAGCAGAGATGGCTACCAGAGGCTCTCGGCTTATACCCTGTAAGCTCCAGACTCGGTGGAAATGTGCCTCTGCTCTAGTGCCAGCACGCATCCTGGGTATTATTTTCATTGGCCTGGCTTGGATCACGTGACCAGCTGGAGCAAACCATTTGGCCAAAGGGGTGTGAAAGTCCCAATGGTCAGGGATGGATCAGGTGCCCACCCCTGAAGCTGGCAGGTGAGAACAGCCCTTATCCCCAAGTCGTAAGGGCAGAGAATGGGGAGGGATGATTCACAAGAGAGAACTTGGGGATCTCTTACCAGCAGACAGGTTGCTGGGCAGACAGAAATAGCAGGTGCCCACTACAGCCTCTCTGTTTCTCCCTTTGGTCTTTGGAAAACCTCCAACTTCATCTTCATGGAAAGAGAGGCTGTGGTGAGGCAAGGTGGCCTTGGGGTGAGCTGCCTTTGTATGGCAGGTCTGATTGTGGAGGAAGTGGATTATACATCTACTCCCCATTGATGTTGTGCTTGACCATTTGACTTGCTTTAGCCAATGGAATGGGAGTGAATGTGATGTGAACAGAAGCTGTAAACGTGCTGGCTTAGCTTGGCTTCGGGGTCTGTGCTTCTGCCATTTGCCCTAAGACACCCTCTGGGTAACCACTGATTCCAGAATGAAGAAACACATGCAGTATACCTGATCCTAGACCCATGGCCTAAAGTGCAGCTACTCCAGACCAGATACCCACAGTCCCACATCTGTTGTTGTAAGCTCCTCAGATTGTATGGGTTGCTTATCACACAGCATTATCACTGTGCAAAAACTGGCTAACACACTTTGAAAGCTGAGGAGTTTATTTTGAGGGAGACCA
Source organism: Dasypus novemcinctus (assembly GCF_030445035.2). Classification (NCBI taxonomy): domain Eukaryota; kingdom Metazoa; phylum Chordata; class Mammalia; order Cingulata; family Dasypodidae; genus Dasypus; species Dasypus novemcinctus. The sequence continues at coordinate 34,018,435 of NC_080698.1, forward strand.
CTACTCTTTGAAGTAAATAGTCTGCCAGGGCATTAGTACTCTTCCCAAGATGCCCTGGAAATGCAGGAAGGGACAGCCACCATATTTTAACCCAGCGCCATAGCTCAACTCCCACCAAAAGCAGTCTCTATAGTCCAGAACAAGTATTTTAGCGTCTTTTCTGTAGCCATCCAAACTGCTCACCCTCCATCCAGAGTGCCTCAGGACCTTTACTAGCTGAGTGGTGTTGGGCAAGTCATTTACCCTCTCTCAGCCTCCGTTTCCTCATCTGCAAAAGAAAATAAAACCAATCCTTAGCTTTGGGGGAAACTAATGGAGAAAATGCAAGTAAAACATCGAGCCAAGAGCCCAGCAGAGTTTGAGAGTTCCGTAAATGTTAGCTTTATATTTATTTCTTTTTCATCTTACCTGGGGAGTAAAGGTACACTTGAATGTTCAGTCTGCAGCTCTGAGCCTTGGGAACACCACGCAGTAGGTGGGTCTACAGCCCAACAACAAAGCCGCCCCCGTGCCTCAACCGGAGAGAAGACAAAGATGGTCCATTGGCAAGGCAGGGTTTTTTGTTTTGTTTTATTTTGTTTTAGTAACTTGAAATCACACAGCCAATTTACTTATTTTGATTGTTCATCACACAAGTAAAAATAAAACAAAGAAGTGCGAACAGTGACAGCATTTACTACAACTTTCTTCTTTCGTGAGAAAGAACCAAAGCTGGAAGAAAAGTCACAATCCCATTAAGTGGGAAAACATTGAACGCTCACGCTCCATTTCCATGGGAAATTTACTGTGAGGTGGTATTTTAGTGCCAATTGACAGACCAGCCCCTGGTCCAGGCTTTCTCCTCAGGTTCTGCTTTTGGAGGCTTCCTGTCCCCACCCTGCAGTGCCGGACTTGGAAAGAAATAATGATCCTGATTAAATTATAGTAGCCGAGCAACAATTTGTTGGATACTTGCCAGGCGCCAGGCACTCGGCGAAGTTCTTAATGGCAGGATCTCGTTTAAATCTCACCTTATTCCTGTGAGGCTGCTCTGAATTTTATCCCATTTTGCAGAGGAGGAAACCACAACACAGAGACCGTTAAGTCACTTGCCCACGTCCCATAGCTGGTCAGGGGCAGAACTGGGACTTGAACTCAGCTCTCATGCAAAGCTTGTGCCCCAAATCCCTATCTGGGGGATTTGTCCTGCTAACTGCCGGCCCCTGAGGCCTGCTGAGTCAGCGGGCCATCTCCCCCAAGGCGTGGGGAATCCCAGCAGCTCAGCCTCAGGGTCTTTCCCCTCCGCGGTAGATGACGCCCTGCCTGTGAATCTGGCCCCGTGGGTCCACCCCCCTCTGGGAGGAATGAATGTCAACTTCAGGCCCCTCAGGGGCCACATCTAGGAAGCGCATCCCCAGAACTCGAACACCTTCTGCCCTCACAGCAAACTCCCCAGGCGGGCCTCAGGCCCAGGAAGCCTGCTCGGCCCCAGAGGATGCCGGAGGAAGCGGCTGGGGACCCGGGCCCCATGTCTGGCATCGCCTCTTCCCAGGTGTGTGGCCACAGGTAATCACTAACCTCCCTGGGCCTCGATTTCCCCACCTGTAAAAGAATGGCGCCCACTTGGCTCAGTGGTTTCCAAACATTTTTAGCCAAGGAAACCATAATGCATGCAGCACTTGGCAGTGGAAAGCCCGTGAGCGAGCAGCTGTTCCAGATAAAGGAAGCCTGCGTTTGGGCACCTCTCAGGCTCCGAGGGGAGCAGTGGGGGCACCACCATCCTAGCTCGCCCCGAGGCCCCACCCTGCTCTAACACTCTGTCTCCCATCTTGTCGCACGCTTCCCAGGAAAGTTCTCCTTCCCAAATGAGCTGATGAAGATTCTTGGGGTACAAGTAACAGAAACCCAACTCAAACTAAGTTAAGCACAAGGAGGAATGCCTGAGCTCTTGTCTGGAGGAAATTCAAGGATTTATGTGCCTTTAGACACAGATGAACCGAGGGGCTCAGACATTAGCTTCAGAAATGTCTATGTGTCTAACCTCACCTTGTTTCATTCCCAGGTAGGTTCTGTCTACAGGGAGGAAAGATGGCTCTGGCAGCTCCAAGTTTAGATGTGTCCTTAGAGCACAGACACTCACCAGGGAGAGAGACCCTCCCTCTCCCAGAGGCCGTCTCAAACCCATTAAATGACTCTGGGTCTGGCATGTGCCACCCTAGACCAATCACTGCAGCCAGGGAATGGGGAGCCCTGATAGGCCAGCTTGGGTCATGTGTTCATGTGAGAAGGAAGACTCTCTTAACTGACAACTCCATTAGGACCACATGTGGTAGGAAGCAAGGGTTCTCAAAGGACGGGCTGTGGAGACGCAGCATAGCCTGTGCGCACTCCGCTAACCACGCCCTTGTAGGCAGAGGCCCCAACACGCCCCCAGCCCGCCAGGAGTTGGATTTGGCTGTTTCATCTCCTTTCTTCCCTAAAACCAATCTCTCACCAAATCCAACTACCTAGCAGATCCTCCTCCTCCTCCTGCAGCCAGGGTCTCATCCCGCACATGGTGGTCATCAAACATCCTTAAGACTGGGTAGGCTGGAGACTGAGCCCAGGACCTCGTATGTGGGAAGCCAGCACTCAACCACTGAGCCACATCGGCTCCACTGAGGTGGTTTTTTCATTTGTTTTGTTTTTGTGTTTTCAGGAGGCACTGGGGACTGCCATGTGGGAAGCAGGCACTCAAGGGCTTGAGCCACATCCACTCCCCCACTGTCATTTTGAGCCATGCTCTTCTGGCCCTCTCTACGCTTGCCACACTGGACCTTTGCACGTGCTGTGCCCCTGGCCTGGGATGCTCGTCCCACTCTTTTCTCTTCCCGGTTCATTCTCACCTTCCAGGTGTCAGCTCAAATAGCACCTCTTCTGAGAGGCCTTTTCTGTCACTCCGACTTAATTAGCCCACCCCTCTCACCCTCAGTCACTTGCCATCACCTCACCAGACCTTATTTCCTTATCATTGTCTGTAACAATCTTATCTATGTCCTCACCTGTTTATTGTCTGTCTCCCCATTAACATGGCCACTGCACGAGGAACTTTATATGGTTTACTGCTGTCCTTGACTTCTTTTTTTTTTTCTTTTTTTTTTTTTAAAGATTTATTTATTTATTTAATTCCCCCCCTCCCTTGGTTGTCTGTTCTTGGTGTCTATTTGCTGCGTCTTGTTTCTTTGTCCGCTTCTGTTGTCATCAGCGGCACGGGAAGTGTGGGCGGCGCCATTCCTGGGCAGGCTGCTCTTTCTTTTCACGCTGGGCGGCTTTCCTCACGGGCGCACTCCTTGCGCGTGGGGCTCCCCCACGCGGGGGACACCCTTGCGTGGCACGGCACTCCTTGCGCGCATCAGCACTGCGCATGGCCAGCTCCACACGGGTCAAGGAGGCCCGGGGTTTGAACCGTGGACCTCCCATATGGTAGACGAACGCCCTAACCACTGGGCCAAAGTCCGTTTCCCTGTCCTTGACTTCTGATACCATGCTTGCCGTGTACAGGAGCTCCACAAATAATTGTTGAATGAACAGATGATTGGCAGGAACACCTCATCCTTGACCAGGTCCAGACTCCATTGCCTCAAATTTATCACATCCAAAACCCAAGTTCATCATCTTTCCCTATAAGCCAGATCCTCTTGCTTCCCTCCATGGGAAGCCACACCACCCAGCCGGATCTGCAAGCCTGTCTCCCCGGACACCTCCCTCTCCCTTCGGCTCCCCACCAACCCATACCCACATCCTGCCAATTCCACCCCCCAGGCTCTCAAAGCCAGGCACTCCTCTCCACTCTACTGCCCTCCACCCCCGACCAGCCCAAGCTTGTATCTCTCTCTGGGCACCTCCTGTAGCCTCCCAGTGGGTCTCCTAGAATCCATTCTTGCCCTGTTCCAATCTGATCCCCCTGTTGCAACTTCAGTGGTGTCACCCTCTACTAAAAAGTTACCCAGAGCATTATTTGGTACGTTCAGAATATCAGATGCTTTCCCATGGGCCACAAAGCTCTGCCTGGCCTACCACCCGCCCCGGTGGAGCTCATCTTGTGCCTTGCTGTCCCTCTCTCTCTGTTCCAGCCATGTTCACTGGGCTGCCACCCACAGCTTGGCAGAGCACAGATCACAGTCATGCTGCATGTTTATGCTGTGGGTACTAGCTCAAGTCGATGTCCCCTCCCTCACTATACACTCCATGAAGGCAGAGATCTCACCTGGCTTTGCTCACCATGACATCCTCAGCCTAGCTCTGTTCCTGGCATTTAGTGGGTACTTCATAAATATTGGGAAATGAATCAAAGATTGCTGTGGAATGCCTACTATAAGCCAGGCATTAAGAAAACATAAATACATTCTCTCATTTCATTTTCATGATCATGTGCCATAGGTGCTCTTATGAATGAACGAATGAATGGGTGAGTAGATTTCTAAGCCAGGGAGGAGGCACAATCCAAAAGCCCACAGAGGCCAGGAGGGAAGGTAACCAGCGAGAGCTGCCAAGTTCAAGGCATTAGTGAATGGAAAGGACGCTGGCAAAATGAGCCGTGGCATCCAAAGGCATTCACGTCCCAAAACATTTTCCAAGCCCGGGAGGGCCAAATAAGACTTGTCCGCAGGTGGCGTTCTGCCCTGGAGGGCGAGGTGGCGGCCCCTGCAGGCTCCCGAGCTCCCAGAGCGCGCTCTGTCCACGAGGGAATTGGCTCTGTGGGAAGCTGAGGTCAAACAGATCAAATGGGAATTCAATTATGGTCTGGAGACAAGTCCATGAGGTCACAGATTAAACGAGGGCAGAGGCTGGCACGGAGCCTCGCTGTGGTGCTTGCGCCCCAGGCGCCAGAAGCTGCGCGCCACCTCCATGCAGAGCTGGACGAGGCCCAGCCTGTTTGTCAAGTGCAGGAGAAAACCTGAGAAGATCTAAAAAAATATATAGGTCGGGTTGGTTTATACAAGGCTGTCGACTGATTCCTCCAGCCTTTGGTACTCAATGCTCTGCAATGCACGTTGGAACTGCTGTCTACGAGGATCTGCTAATTATTAAAATTGAATCTTCCCTTCTATTTGGTTGAGAAATCTCATGTTACATATACAGGTTAATTACAAACTGGCTTTCAGGACCCCTTTGTTGGATGCTTGTCTTATTTTCTCCAAGATGATTCTTTTAGCTCCATATTTGGGAAAACAGACGAAGGCTGGCTTAACAAAATCGTTTCCTCATTCTAGCAGATCCCAGATGCAGCAAGCCTTTCAGATGGCTTGATGGAACTGGGATTAACGAGAAACCACTTCAAGCCTTCCCAAACCGTCTAAAATGTGGTTCTGTTGCTTTTTCCATTTAGACTGAGGACTGTCATCTTTTCACCATGTTGTCCCGGTTGCAAAAGTAAGAGCATCTCAAGTTCCGGACCACAATGAGAGACACACAATATTCTGGTGGCTTTACCAATTAGGTCTGTTTGCTCCCGGCTTTGAGGAAGGTAAATGGCCTATTACTTGGTGGTTAATGCATGCCACATGGCATTCCTCGGCCTGCAGGAAGCCTGAGAGGCTTCATATTTATAGTGAGAGCTGTACCATGACAGGATGCAGAGCAGGTCCCCAGCGCCAAGGCTAAGACAGCCCCCCCATTCCCCGCCCACCTCTGCCAAGGAGTTCCCTGCTTGCCATGGTCCCACCAGAGTCTTCCCAGAATTTGGTTTTCCTCAGCAATGCTCAGAAACTTCTATGCAATACACTGAGGTAGTAAAGTTTGTTGTCTGCCCGGCCACTTCCTGCTTCCTCTGTCCTCTCCAATTCCATGTGCATCCACCAGGCTGCCACTGTGGTACCCACCCCCTGGGCATCAGGGTCCATGCTGGATCAGTCATACAATTCTCTCTGTTGGGCACAGGAATGGGCACACGGCCCAGACTTCCCTGGGACTTTGCCATTTTAGCTAGTGTGTTAAAATAATCCTTTTTTTTTTGTTTTAATTTCTGTGCTATAGGATGTAGACAGTCTTCTGAGAACGAACTTTCTTACCTGATGTAGGATTCCCAGGTGCAGGTAGATTACCAAATAAGTACAAATAATAGCAAATGTTATACAAAGCACTATTCTAAGCACATTACATATATTACCTTTCCTAGTTCCTAACCTCATCTTTTGAGGTCAACAATTTTATAATCATCCCCCATTTTATATAGTTGAGGAAACGGAGGCACAGAAAGGTTAAGTAATTTTCCCAATCACACAGCTAGTAAGAGTCAAACCCAGGCAGCCTGGGTTCCATCTACACTGTTAATGCTACCACAGAGTGAGCAAGAGAAAGAGGAAGGGATAAAGACTCTAATGACATCAGGTAAGTCCCTTGATCCAGCCAGGCCTGAAGCTATCCCTGGATTTGCCAGTAACACAAGACAATTAATTACCTTTGTTTGCTTAAGCTGGCTTGTTTCACTGTCTGTCTATTGCAACCAAAGGAGTCCTGTTTCACCCAGTCCTCAAATGCATTTCTCCTGGGTGGAAGGCAAACAAAAAGCACCTTCGTGTTTCCCATCGTCCATTTAACAGGGTTCTTCTACCTAAGAACATAAATTCCCTTCCTGTGTTTCTATTATTAATCTCATTCTACAAACCATGAAACGGAGGCTCAAATATGTCAAGTCATTTGGCCAAGACTACATAGCTAATAAATGGCAGCTGTGCCACAGTCCAGTCATGTCCATGACCTTGACTGTCCCCATCCAAAACTTTAGTGTCTGCATGCCGATTTGTAATGCACAGCCCATTATAGTCAAAGTTTCGTGTAAAAGTTTGTAGCAGAAACACAAAAGCCAGAGCAGTTAAAATTAGTCTTTCTTTTTTAGGGGGAAAAAAGGATGGCTTTACTGAGATATAAGTCACATGCTATGCAACTCAACCATTTAAAGTGTACAGTTCAATGACTTTTAGTACATTCAGAGTTTTACAACAATCACCACAACCAATCGTAGAGTATTTCTATCACCCCAAAAAGAAATCCCTACTCTTTGGCAGTCTCTCTTTGTTTCTACCCACCCCCACCCCCACACTAAACCAGTATCCTACTTGCTGTCTCTAAGGATTTGTCTATTCTGGACATTTCATATCAAGGGAATCATACAATATATAGCGTTTTGTGTTTGGCTTCTTTCCTTTAGCATAATGGTTTCAATGTATTCATGTTGTAGCATGTATCAGTACTTTTTTTCTTTTTATTGTCAAAATTGGAAATTGTATGGATATGTCACATTTTATTTTCATTCATCAGTTCATAGATATTTGGGTTGCTCCCACTTTTTGGTTATTATGAATATTGCTGCTATGAACAGTTGCATGCAACTTTTTGCATTGACGTATGTTTTTAGTTCTCTTGGGTATTATATACCCCAGAGGATAACTGTTGACTTATAGGTAACTACATGTTTAGCCATTTGAGGAACTATTAGTTTTCCAAAGTGGCTGTGCCATTTTACATTCTCACTAGCAGTGTGTGAGGGTACCATTTTCTCCGCATCTTCACCAACATTTGTTATCTAATCTGTCTTTTTTATTGTAGTGGGCGTGAAGTGGTATCTCTTATGGGTTTTTTGTTTTTGTTTTTTGTTTTTGTATTTCCCCAGTGACTAATGATCTTGAGCATCTTTGCATGTGCTTATTAGCCATTTGTATCTCTTCTTTGGAGAAATGTTGGTTCAGATCCTTTGCCCATTTTTCAATTGGGTTATTTGTCTTTTTATTTCTCTTGAGTTGGAAAAGTTCTCTTTATATTCTAGATACAACTCCCTTATCAGATTTATGATTTACAAAAACATTTCTTTCATTTCACAGATTGTCTTTTCATTTTCTTGATGATGTCCTTTGAAGCACAAAATATTTTAGTTTTTACGAAGTCGAATGTACCCACTTATCTTTGATTGTTTGTGCTTTGGGTGTCATACATGAGAAACCATCCCCTAAGGTAAAGAAGATTTACCCCTGGGTTTTCTTCTAAGAGTTTTGTAAGTTACGCTCTTCCAGTCAGGTCTTTGATCCATTTTGAGTGAATTTTCTATATTGCGTGAGGTAGGAGTCCGGATTCATTCTTTTGCCTGTAGATATCCAGTTGTCCCTGTTCTATTTGCTGAAAAGACTATTCTTTCCCCTACTGTCGATGTCTATCAATCAATGTGTGGGTTTAATTCTGGACTCTCAATTCCATTACATTGGTCTATACGTCGATACTCTTGCCAGTACCACACTGTCTTGATTCTTGTAGACACGTAGTAAGTTTTTAAATCAAGGCATGTAAGTCCTCAAATTGTGTTCTTCTTTTTCAGAGCTGTATTGGCTACTACAGGTCCCTTGCATTTCCATATAAATTTTAGGATCAATGTGTCAATTTCTGCAAAGAAGCCAGCTGGGATTTTAGGGACTGTGTCGAATCTGTAGATCAATTTGGAGAGTATTGCCATTTTAACTATATTAGACATTCAGATCCATGAACGTGGGAATTTCTTTCCATTTATTTCGGTCTTCTTTTATCACTTCGAACATTTTCTCATTTTCAGAGTATAAGTTTTACATGTCTTATTTTCTTCCTAAATATTTTTTTGATTGTGGTAATACATATACACAATGTAAAATTTTCCATTTTAACTACTTTTGAGTATACAATTGAGTGGTGTTAATTACATTAACACTGTTGTGGTACCAACACCATCATTCATTACCAAAACTTTTCCACCACCCAAACAGAAACTCGGTACCCATTAAACATTAACTCCCCATCCCCCTTCCCCCTACCCCTGGTAATCTGTAAGTATTTTATTCCTTTTGATGCTATCATAAATGGAATCATTTTCTTAATTTCATTTTTGCGTTGTTCATTGCAAGTATAAAGAAATACAATTGATGTTTGTATATTGATCTTGTATCCTGCAACATGGCTGAAATTGATCATTAATTTTATTAATTACAATAGGTGTTCAGTGGATTTCTTAGGATTTTCTCTGTACAAGATAATGTCATCTGCAAAATGAGATAGTTTTACGTTTTTCTTTCTAATCTGGATGCCTTTCCTTTGTTTCTTTTCCCTTCCTTCCTTCCTTCCTCTCTCCCCCCCTTCCTTCCTTCCTTTTTTTTTTCCCCCTAACTTCCCTGAATAGAATCTCTAGTACAATTTTGAATAGAGGCGGCAAGCGTGGGCATCCTTGTCTTGTACCTGAAAGACGGGAGGAAGCATTCAGTCTTTCTCCATTAAAGGGGATAGAGCTATGGATTTCATAGATGCCCTTTATCAGGTTGGGAAAGTTTCTTTCTGTTCCTTGTTTGTTGAGTGTTTTTACCATCAAAAAGAGTCCTTGGGACTTTCTCATTTTGTTCCCCCTTGGAACCCAACTTAAACTAGAGTAAAGAACTTTTTCCTCCCTCCCTCCCTCCTTCTTTTCTCCCCTCCCCTCCCCCTCCTCCCCACTCTTTTCCTTCCTTTCTCTTTCTCTTTCTTTCTCTCTTTAGCAAAAAAAAACACAGACCTGGGAAAAGGAGACGAGACAACAAAAAGCTATTTTAAGCTGGAAAATAAAAAGGTAGGTAGAAACTGCCTCAAGGAAGCCAAATCCTAAACCTAGTAGGAAAAAACCAAGAACCAAACAAATCTTCCAGAAAGCCAGGAGTTGGTTGCTTGTGTAATTCCAGAAGTGGAAGTGAAGGGCGGGTAGGACTAAGGACGGATTAAAAGCTGTTGAAGAAGTAGATGGTGCCCAGACCTGCCCACGGAGGGGTGGCTGTGCCCGTTGAAGCTGAGACCCGGGCCTTCACCAGGCTTCATTTTGGGGTCACATAACCTTTCCATAATCTAATGAGAATTATGAAGCCAGCTCTTGATAAAAATGCCATTTGTGTTCGTTTGTTCCCTCCCTCCCTCCTCCTTCCCTCCCTCCCTTTCTCTCTCTCTCTCTCACACTGTGGTCAGCAATTTCAGGGAACTTACGTCACAAATCCTCTGAAGCCCATTCGTGAATTCTGATTTAAATTTTCCTTCAGTCTCACCTTCTTCAAAAATTCTCAGTAGCAGAGACTCAGACTTCTAAATGAAGCCTGACATAGGTCTTAAGACATTTTCCAGTGGAGGACAGGGCCCTGTAATCTTTAGCACTGGGTCGTCACCATATTTGCAGGCAGTCGAGGAATATCTGTGGGACTAACCCCAGAGGCCCTGTGAGGACCCCATTGCTGGAGAAGGCATCAAGGTCACTTACTAAGTGAAGGGTGGAGCTGGACTCCAAATCTATTGACTGAGACTTTGGCACTGTCCATAGTCCCAAGCTACTCGAGGTGGGGGTACAGGAGACTGTAGCAGAAACATTACAATTTTTCTGAGGCATCAGTTTTTCCAGGATTTTTTTTTATCGGTTAAGATTAAGTTCATCTGCATATAACATAAAAACCCCAAATAAGAGTGGCTTAAATAAGACCAAGGTCCATTTATATCCCACCTAAGAGATGTCAAGGGCTACACAGGACAGACCTGGGATCGCAGCCACAGGGGATCATTGGGTACCCAGGCTTCTCGTTTTGTGCTGACGTCCTTTCCATATGGCTTCATTACATGCTCACTTCATGGGCCAAGATAACTGATAAGAATTCCAGCCATCACATTCACATTCCAAGTAGGTAGCTTGAGGAAGCAGAGAAAGCAAAAGGACACCCCCTTAGACTGAGAAAATTCCACAGCAGTGGCACATAACACTGTAGCTTGCTTCCCGTTGGCCAAAAGATAGTCACATACTTAGCTGCAAGGGAGGCTGGGAATGTCATCTTTATTCCAGAAGGCAATGGTCCTGCTAAAAATTCGGATTGCATTCCGAAGGAAGAATGGAGATTGGGAAGCAGATAAGAGTTTCTCACATAATTGGGATATGCCATTGTTTTTATACTCTAATATAACTGTTCTTATCAAACAAATCCAGTTTTCAGTCTGGCCATGCCCCTTTGTGACATTGGGCAAAGGTTGTCAAGATTTAAGGATTGTCTGTTTGTTCATGGGCTGGGATAGTTGTTTAGTGAAAGGTCAGAGTAGACTCTCATTTCCAGAGTGGACTCCTTGTGGACCAAAACTTAGGGGTGGGCAGAAGTGAAGGCAAACATCCTGTGGAAGTGAAGAGAAAGACAAAACAGAGGTTTTGCAGCTCAGGAAATATAAGGTTACATCTTTCAAAGCAGCAGGGGAAAGCTGCCCACCACCTCGGCTCCTCCCAGCAGGCCTGCTGCCTCTTGGGATGCAAACTGCCAGCAGGATCCGTAGCCCCGGAACGGAAGCACCTGCTCTCCAAGGGAATCGCAAGGCAAAGCAGGACTCTGGGGGGAGTGGAGCTCAGGGAACGGGGCGAGGGCATCAGACACGCTATTGTCTTGAAGAGGCCTTTTAATATCAAACAGCACCAGAGCCAGTGCTGGCCTTGGTGAGGAGGGATTAGCCCCTGGGAGGACAGACAAGCTAAGACAAGAGAGAGGCTCTGGGCCTGAAACTCGGGTTTTTGGACGTGTTCAGGAGTGTGTGTGAGAGAGAGCCACTGACTGTCTGCCAAGTGCCAGAATCTAGGAAAAGCACATAGCAGGGCCTTTGAATTCTTGCTTTAGCAAATATATATTTAACCCTTCCTGTACCCCTCCCCAAATTAGGCATCACAGGCCGGGGCAGGCTAGTAGGGGCCGTCTCAAACTTGTCAGGTGAAGTTCCCACCGAGGCAGACGAGAGCGTACTCTTTGAGGTCTCGCATTTTACTCTTATTGTTGTGTTTCCCAGCGCTCCCTAATTCTGGTGTTGTGTGCTGAGCGCCTGCCGCCTCCCGCCTCGCCCCTCTGGCGTGCCTTTCCAGGAAGGCCAATGGCAGGCCACTCGGTGGGTCCCACGCTGCCTGCCGCGGCGCTCTCTCAGCCCCCCACGCCTCCTCCAGCAGCCAGCAGGCTCCAGTAAGCCACCTCTTCAGACATCTGGGTCGCCGGGGGCCTAGGATTTTCACAGGCACTGAAGTGGACGGTCACGTCAAGAGGCTGCCAGCGTCTCACCTGCTGGCAGGAAGAAAGGCTGCTGGTGTCCAGAGAGTCAAGAATGACTCACTTAAGCCGGAGTGTGACTAAGATGAGAGTGTATTCGAGAGCTGCAATGGCCAGAGTACATGGTTAGATCCTGCAGAAAGTGACGGAGGAGGAACCCAGGAGGCTGAGAGCGTAGCTCCCCGCCACCGTGCTGAGCCGTGCCACGCTGATGGCTCACAGGCACTCAGTGAGCATTTCCCTGTCTGCAGTTAGGATGCCCGAACCTTCCCTCTCCTGCAGATGGGACTATGTTTTATGGATCCGATCGGTCTCATCCGTAACTGGGAGGCACGTGAAGATGAAGTGAGCTGTCTCTTTGCAAAGCCACAAGTGGTTCTCAGTGTGGCCTCCATGGTGGAAGATGCAGTTACGCAGGACCCCTGGGTGACCCGGGGCTGGGGCACAGAACTGACATTTTGTGAGCATCTACCAGGTACCAGGAACTCACTAGCTCACAAAATTCTTATCACCACCTTGCCATTTTGTGGGGAAAGAAACTGAGGTTCAGAGAAGTTAAATGATTTGCTCAGGGTCAAAGCAATGCAATTTTACCTTGTATGTCTTAATTACCAGTCCCTTGCTTTTTGTTAAAGCTTCCCCCAAAATTATATTAGTCGGTGGAAGGTTGGTCAAACAGATTTAGAAAACACCATATTACAGAAAGTTAAGTGGGGGGTGTGTTTTGTTGTTGTTGCTTTCCTGCAGGACTTCTTAGAACCTTTGAGGTGCTAATGAGTACTGTGAAGTTCCAAGAGGGTACATACATTAAACAGAATTTACCAGACTCATTTGGCCATGGCCAGGCATCGGGCCTAGCTGGTGTCCTTAAGAACATACTACAGGGCAGGCTGTCCATTCAGCCTCTCAATAAAGCAGATTAGACGCCCTTGGTTGGAATTATCTGCTTACTAGCTAGGTGACCTTGGACGAGTTCCTTAACCTTCCTGGGCCTGAGTTTCCTCACTGGTAAAACAGCGATTCCACGATTCCTTTTTCCCCCACTACTACTGAAGGCCTAACACCAATAACCATTCCAGACATGGAGGGCGGTGTCCAGCACCTACCGCAAAGCATGTGACAGATGAGCGTCTGGGCCCGGGGCCAGCACACTTGTTCTGTGAAGGACCAGATAGTATTTTCATCCTCACCGGTCAAAGGGTCTCTCTCACAAGGTTTCCACTCTGCCTTTGCGTAGGAAAGCAGCCAAGGACCATGAATGGGCATGACGATGTTCCAGTAAAACTTTATTTATAGGCACTGAAATACGAATTTCCTGTATTTTTTTCATGTCACAAATATTATTCTTTTTCATTTCCCACCCCCAACATTTAAAAATTTAAAAACCGTTCTCAGCTCCCAGTCCATACAGAACCCGGCAGCGGGCTGGATCTGGCCCATGGACGGGAGCTTACTGACCACTGCTATATTCAAGAGTTACCATAAGGAAAGCACTTAAAACAGTGCCAATAAAAGGTGCTGTTCTTACTCCTTCAACAGGCTTTGCTACTGTGATGCCCATTTCGTGTTGCGTAGCACTGGCTGACAGAGTGAAATGAGAAACTGTCATGGGGCTAGGAACCTAAAAACAGGTCACAGAGCAAGCTGAGCCTAAGACCCCCTCAGGATATAGAGGCCTCTGAAGGAGAGCAGCAGGCCTGGTCTGGGTCTCAGCAGCCAGTGCCTGCTTGGCAGCCCACCCACCAGTGTGGCCCCATCTTGCCGGCCAGGCAGGCGAGCTGGCCCATCTGTCCACGGCGACATGATTAACAGCACAGGCGCTGCGGATTGTTCCGAGATGAATGGGAGACACTCACAACTCTCCCGCTTATTACCCTATTTGTTTGCTGCCTTCGTCTGCATTGTCAGGACAATCTCAGCAAGCAGGAGTCCCTTGGAACTTTACAGTATAATTTATTAGAGGGTCCTGCCTCTTGGGAATGCCTCAAATTCACACATTTTCTGCTCTGGCAGATGGTTATAATTCCAGCCAATGAGATAGCTCTACTGTAGACTTCTCCAAACGGGTACAAATTCCTTTAAATGCAAAGAGGCAATGAATACAAATTATATACCTGCCGCCGTCCCATACAAGGAGCTCTTCTCACTCTGGGACTGCTGTGCTGACTGAATTACTGAGGCTGAAAAAACCACTCTCTAGAACCTACTCTCCATGAGTGTATTTGTGGTTCATCTAGTGGTTTGTAGCTCAAACTTTTCTGTGCTAGGAGCTTGTGACATTTCTACATGAACGGAAAAACAGCTCTCCCAATTACTGATGCATATACACACGTATGCATGTATTTGTGTAACTTGTGTATATATGTATACATGTGTAAAGATGTCTGTTGGATGTGTATATGTATATAATCCAGCAACTAATGCTTGTTAAGCTCCTACTGTGTGATGCTATACCAGGTACTCTGCAGATCTCATTCTCCCATTGACTCTAAACCTTGTCTTTTTAATAAGATAATATTAACAATGTTGAAAAATCAAAATTTTAATGGTGAAAAGGAAAGCTATAATCACTGTAACCCTGTTTATAGGCACAGAAATAAGTAGCTGTCAAAAATGTCCCTGGACTTTATTTATATGTGACCTTCAACCAACTGCTCTTTCCTCTGGGTCAGGAAAATAAATAAAAATATGATTAAACAATCACAAAAAAGAAAAAAAAATTCCTTCTCATTCCTGGCTTTCAAACCAATGAAGCATTAAGAAAAAAGTTCAGGAAATAAAAATTTGCTCATTATTAAAAACATGGTACAACACAACCAATACTGGGATATTGTCTTGTGACACCTTAGAGCAAAGAAAAGAACAGCAGAGTGTATGCTTCTACTCTCTGCTTTAGAGATGAGGAAAATGAAGCCCAGGAGGCCAGCTTGGCCAACGTCACCCCCTCAGGTGGAGGGGGAAGTCTCGCCCAGTTCCATCTGACTCCAAAGGTGTATCCTGTTCTTTCCAGGAATCACATCCGTTTGGGGCTCCACATTTGTTATTTGAGAGTCCCTGAAGTTGACAGAACCGGTGCAACTGCCTGGACAGGTCCCAGTCCAGCCTACATGGCAAGACACCCATCGTGGCTGGCAAGCCTTTGGTTCTGGGGTTGAAAGTTGCATTTTAAAGCTACAGTCCAGGGAAGCGAATTTGGCCCAATGGATAGGGCGTCCGCCTACCACATGGGAGGTCCACAGTTCAAACCCCGGGCCTCCTTGACCCGTGTGGAGCTGGCCCATGCGCAGTGCTGATGCGCGCAAGGAGTACCGTGCCATGCAGGGGTGTCCCTGCGTACGGGAGCCCCACGTGCAAGGAGTGTGCCCCGTAAGGAGAGCCGCCCAGCGTGAAAGAAAGTTCGGCCTGCCCAGTAATGGTGCTGCACACACAGAGAGCTGACACAAGATGATGCAACAAAAAGAAACACAGATTCCCGGTGCTGCTGGTAAGGATAGAAGCAGTCACAGAAGAACACACAGTGAATGGACACAGAGAGGAGACAACGGGGGGGGGGGGGGGGGGGGCGGGCAAGGGGAGAGAAATTTAAAAAAAAAAAAAAGCTACAGTCTGTGCTCAACACCAACCTCCCCAAGAATCCTCTAGTCTGTTTTGAAGAAAAAGCAGAGCTCTTCAAAGGATGGTTATTTCTCTCCTTTCCTGACTCCTCCAAGCCTCTCAACTGGTTCTCTCCTTTGGATTCCCAGTTCCAAAGAATGCTCCATAATTGAAGAGTTGATTAAAAACTGCTTTGTAGGGTTCCCCTATCGCTTTGGGTAGGCTTTTTCCGAGCAAGGGAAGATGGGTTTGCCTCCCGTGAACTCGTGGTAGCGATACCTGTGGAGCTGTGCAGTCTGGATTCAGCGGAGAGTACTGCGATTAGTGACAATCGGCACAAACAAGGTGGGGATGGCAACAGTTACAGGCCATGCCACTTGCCAGGTCAAAAGCACCTACGAAAGGACTGATTTCTCTCTCCTCTCCATGCATTCATGCTCATTCATTGAATGCACAGTATCAGGACTACGTAAATGCTTCGTGACTGGATGCCTTGTAGTGAGCTCTGACCCCAGCCTTGTGTTCAAAGCCTGGATAGAAGGTAGGCTTACCAAGCAGCTAACACCTGGATCTACTTTCACTTCAGGGTTTATCTAGATCTAAGCCCCTTCCCACCTTCCCAGATACGTCTCATGATGCTTCCTAGAAAAATCCGAGCCTTCCCTGCAACATCCAGGGGCCTATTTCCACAGTGCAGAGCATCGACGCTGCAGGGGAGGTGGGGAGTCTGCTTGGAGCCCAGCTTCTTTAAATAATTAGCAAACAAGGCGTTGACCAAGGTCTTTTGATCCTAACAGGAGTGGCTCTGTACCTTTACCTGCTATGAGTTTAAAGTTCAAGAGTGGCTCTTCAGAATTACTGGGAGGTGAGGGACAGATCTAGGGGCCACCCTGCTGTCTCATGTTCTTTTCATTGCCCCAGGCATAGGCTGGCTGGCTATGTGAGCCCTCTTTCCAAGCCATATGACTACGGATGCTGCAGAAAGCAGGTTGGGCACTTTCCGGCTTAAGAAACATCTTGCTTCTCGGTTAATGGCAGAGCAGGTGTAGCTCAAGAGGTGAGTGCCTGCTTCGCATGTGTGAAGCAATCCCAAGTACCTCCTTAAAAAAAAAGCAAGAGGCAGCTTTCTACCACAACAGTCAGTGTCCCTGGCCAGCCTATTCCTCAGTAGTCCTCAGCAGGGGTTCTGGACATTTGGTGTCTACTCTGGAGATTAGTTGAGGACAAGAGGAAAGAAGTCTTCAACTGTTTCCATTTATACAACCGGCATCGGCACTCTTGCTGAAAAAACAAAAACATCCTCGCACATACGCCATGAGTGAAACCACTTGCTGCAGGTCAACATCTAGTGTGGTAAGCAGTTGGTATCCTCTCCCAAAGGGTGGTACCAGTGCCATCAGCAGTGGGACCCTCAGGGACTCCTCAGGTACCCATGAAAGCAGCGAGGGGTCTTTGGAGGCATGTACTAAAACACAATCAACTTCAGCTTCTGTTAAATAACTCAAGTTCTTGAAATGAAATCAGCTTCCTATTCACACTGAAAATGTTTCCACAAGTAAAAAAAAATCTGGTACAAAAAGTGACAAATTTTCTAAGGGCTAAAATCTACACACACAAAAATAAAAGATTTCCAACGTAAATTTTACTATTTTATTTGTGAAAAAACTACAAGCAGAATTCATAAATAGACATTTCTATTTAAAGCAGGAAAATGATAAAGTGGCTTCTAATAACATAGTCGTGCACATGCCAGTAACAGGAATATATTAACATCTTTTATTTGCTAGACAAAGAGCAGTGTCCAATATAAATTTCCCCAAAACATTTAAGACCTGTGAATTTCTGACCAGTTCACAAAACCACCAACTGACACTTTAGCATGAAGAAAAAAACAAACCTAACAGACTGTCAGCTCTAAAGACATTACAGAGCAGAAACTTCCAAAAAGCGTTATACAAGCTGTCTTTCTGGGCAAATGAAAAATATAGCTCGTATAATACATTAACAAAAATTCACAAGATTATGTTTTGACATACTTAACAAGCATTCTCTATTTGTCTCCAACAAACAAAGCTAAGGAAATAATGTAACCATCTTTACACAGTAAATTAAGGTTACAAGTCATACACAAGAACAGAACTGCTTGCGCATTAAAAACTGTTCAGCTCCATTGTCATACTCTAAATGTTGGCTCTTAAACCATTTTCGGTTACATACAAGCAAAGGTTATTATATATTCAGCAATTAATAAATTTTCAATAATTTAAGATATGGAACTTAAAGTAGACTGAGAATGGTTTTAATAAGGCAGGTGAAACATCTTAGTGGAACTAAACTCACAGAAGCTTCTGCCAATGTTTCTGAATATCCAAATTGAAAGGTTTTGATTAAAACATTTTGTGGGTGTCAAGATGCCTTTACTTTTTTTTAAAAAATAAACTGCATGACTCGAGCAGAGCAAGTCAGGTAAGCCCTGTGTGTGCGCACGCACGGGTGTGAAAGGTTGCGTAGTATCAAAACAAATGGAAACTTGGAAGCATAACACTGTGCTTTTGTTTTGTTTAACCTGCTTACTGTGCCACTGAATACCAAGTATTTCTGGTCCTCTTTTAATATAAATCTTTATAATCTACACTCTAGTGTTTTTATGCACTGTCTACTAACTGTAGGGCAAACTGCAAATGGAGGAAGTTACAGGAATTCCATTTCCAGAATACACGCCTGAGGGATGTCATCAAATTCAGAAATTTAAAAGCCCAAAGTATCTACCCACCTCACTACAATTCAACAGAATAAGCAACAGCAGCTAAAGGACTGGCCCAGTAACATCTGATTGCTGAGATAACTTCCACTTAGCTGCAGTATCTACCAAAATGGCAACTTCATACCACTTGTTCCAAAGCAATCTCCACATACTCCCTTTTTACCCCTCCCCAATCCTTAATTTATCATGGAGGCAAAACTGAAAAACCAAGACATTGGCAATGAATTAATTAGCAGCCTGAGTAGCTGGTTAATCAGCTTTTTCCACTAATCTAGGGGGTCCAATCACTTTACATGAAACTAATTTTTAAAAAGTACACAGTGTTTCTGAACAAAGTGCATACCAACACTTACTGGTTCAAAAAGCAGTGCAACCCACTTCAGTTTGGTGGCATTTAAATTTTCTTTAAAAAGTTAATTAGAAACTTAGCAATTCCTTATACCTCTGGAAAATAAATATGGCTGACTAATTTACCCTCCCTGAGACCCTTAATAAAAGGAATATTAAAACTTTAGAAGGAATGTCTTTGCAATATCCCACTAATATTAAAATGTGGATTTAAAATTCATAGTCAAATCGCTATGTATTATATATTCTGATACTTACAGAAAGCATCTGATTTCCTTTGGTTCATTAATAAATACTTTAAAAATGTATTTAAAAAGATAAGCATAGCTTGCATCCCAGATACAAGCATTATTTTAAAAAGAGGGGAACATTGTCCATGCATTTGAGAATAGGACCACAACAAAGAGCACTGCTTTAAAAATCTATACCTTTGAGAACAGAATTTAAATTATGGTACATTAGTGACCACAGAATAGTTTTAATGTAAATGTGAAAGGAACCTTTCTCATTGGCTACTCAAATCAAGCTGTTAATTTTTTTTACTTGTTGCCTCCACTGACAGAAGTTACTTCTATTCTTAACCCAAACCAGGTTTTTAACATCAAAATGTGGTGCTTCATTTTAAATCAGCTGCCGTCCAAAAGTCCCTATGATCAAATTAAGGAAATTAACTTGTCAAGTTCCCATGCTTGAAATAACTGAAGTACTATAAACTCTGTGGATAATGAAAGTATAAGTCAAACAGAAGAGTCAAAATCCAATCAAAATAAAATATTATAAAATGAGAAGGGTATTATTAGTGGTCTTTGTTTTTTTGTAAGACAGTAGGAAAAACAGTGAAAAGAAACTTAAAAAGAGTTTAATCAAGTTATCGTTGTATCAAGGAAGAAAAAGATCACACACTCGCCATCAGTATGAGCTTTTTCCTGCTAATCTGGCTGCTAAAGCTAAAGCTATTCACCACTGGAATTCTTGCCCACAGCAGAGAACTGAGAAATGTCCCCAAACACTGAATGTCTGGATTGGATGTATGGTTAACTTCTTTCAGTAAAACAAACAACAGATTTTAAGAAAGAATAAAATAATTCTTACACCGAATTGGTAAAGGGGGAAAACAAGGGGAGACATGAGGCAAACAAATTTCAACTACAAAAAATCACCACTGCAATGTCACATGGAAAGTGGAAACAAGTAATTGCTTCCTGTACGGACCAAAATTACAGTTCAGACTGTTTTAAATCCTAAAACTAAGGGACAATATATAGATTTACCTCAGACATGAGTAGAGGTCTGGAAAGTAGATGGAATTCAAGTTACAGAATACCATATTTTCATGAATGCTTATGTAAAATGTGAATAGTGATGTGAACATGTAACCGTAATTTACATGAATACTTGGCATCCTGGAGCTAGTTTAGTTACTTTTGAATGATCAAAGCCCTCCCTAAACCACTTGTGATTTGTCAGTTATTCCATCGCAAATGCAGGCTATCCGGAGCAGTCTTTAAATTTGAGATCACATTGTTTAAAAAATATATATTTTCATGTCATCCAGTACTCTTTAGACAGATGAGAGAGTCACGTTCCCAAGTGGGTTGGAACATACTTCATGTAAGACTGATTTTAATTTAATTTCAGTACTTTCATAGAAGGGACTGTCCCAGATCTGTAACTGTTCAATGTTGTATTCACTTCACAGTGTATCAAGCACCAGCGTTGCCATGGATTGGTTTCAAATAACCCTTTATATATAATTTTATATTTATATATATATAGTTATATCAAAATTGATAGTACATAGTATAACTGGAAGAAAGAACTAAACTTAAAAGGATATGCTGAAAGGATGAAGTTTGTGAACACAATAAATAAAAGTTCCTCCCCCAACCCTCCCCCCCAACAAAACAAAAACCAGTTGTAATGTACATGGAAAATTGTGCACAGCAGATTTTTTTTTTTATAAAAAGTAGATTCAGGAGCACATCCAATTATAAATGATTGTTAGGAAAATCATATAAAACAATGGAATACATAAAAGTGTCAAGAGTAATCGTCAGGGTGCGAAATTCCTTGGTGGCCAGATGCCCATGGCAAGCAGAAATTATCCTGGTAGCATCACTAAGAGGTCGATGTCCACAGAAGAATCTCCAGGGGTGCAAGCAGCATGGGCAGGTGGAGGATTTGAATTTCATACCCTGATTCATAGTTTTCACAATTCCATGTGCAACTTCAGAAAGATTCATCATTAACTGCTGACATGTCGCCCTTTGGCGTTGAGGAACGTGAGGAGCCCTTGTCTGTGCTCTCTGACCCCGAGCTGCTCTGGTTCTGCTGTTCTGACCCTGCGCTGGAGGTCACTGTGGATGAGGATGTTGAGGAAGAGCGAGTCTTTTCCTTAAAGTCTGTGATAATGACGGTGACGTTGCCCACAGTTACTGCCAACTGCTGTGCGGTGCTCCTGTCCACGTTTTTCAGCCGGGGCCTGAAAGCAACATCATGGGAATAGCCTATTAATAAGCTACAGATGAAAACTACCTCTGGCAGAACAGCATCCATATACACAGAGATTTCATGACACTGTGGCAATGAATCTAAACAATCCATACCTAAACTTACTATTACAAAGTGTGCTAGTTAAACTTTACCAATAATAGAAAACAACTGTAAAGAAGCAAAGCTTCGGATCACTGCAAAACTGTTAATTATATTTCCTTTATTCTGTCTTGGCTAAAATGAGATAAAACAAAACAAAAAAAACAAAGGATAACAGTCCCACATTGAGCACTTCACCTCAACCTTCTCCTAGCCTAGAAACCCACAGGTACGAAACCAACCTGGATGCTGATTATGATCACATAAGTAAGAGTGGCAATTTAGTATTTTATTTTAGATTCAAAGTACCTTGAGGTGTGATTTGTTTCACTGGTCTTTGTTGTAGCATTTGCAGACTGTATGCTGTTTGCTTCACTAGGAGGGTCTTTCAGAATATCGGACTTTGGTCTAA
Source organism: Dasypus novemcinctus (assembly GCF_030445035.2). Classification (NCBI taxonomy): domain Eukaryota; kingdom Metazoa; phylum Chordata; class Mammalia; order Cingulata; family Dasypodidae; genus Dasypus; species Dasypus novemcinctus. Next base: position 34,040,189 of record NC_080698.1, read on the forward strand.
AAGAGGGGAGGAGTTTTAAAAAAGACATTTAAAAGATATCTGATTCATTTATAAAATAGTATAAAGTACTTAGCTACCAAGGAACTTACTTTGTTTTCTTGTTGGTATTTTTCTTGGTAACACTAGGACTAATTTCTTTATCTTTCTCAGGTTTTTCTTTGTCTTGCTTTTCAACTTTCTCTTTCTTCTCCTTTTTAGGTGGTGGTGGGGTAGCATACTGCTGTGCCACCTGTTGTGCAACCAGCTGAGAATTTATCCGAGGTTTTCTGAAAAGTTCAAGAAAAGATACATATCGTTATTTCCTTTATAAATAGTTTATTGCTTTATAAATATTTCCTTCAATCTTTTTATTTTGGTCTCATTATTTCTTAAGTACTTTGTTACTGGTATCTGGCAAATAAAAACTAAACTAGATGGTCAACTATTATTTCTGATTATTATTTCTATGAAGTATGGGCAAGTCCATAAAACTTTCCCTTTTCCAAAATTAATTATTACTTTCTGTACATCTACCTTTAATGACATATACCCATGGCACACACATACACATTCCTCGAGTAAAAAAAGTATTTCAGTTAATAAAACATGACACTGTCTCTAATAGTGCTAAAAATACTACTTCCTTTGGGCTGTCAAGATTATACTGACTGACAGCTTTCAAATACTCCTGCTTCAGAGGGTTAATCTCATTTTATTAAATGGACACTGGTAATCCCTTGAACAGAAAATGAAATTAGAAGTGTGACATTCACTCCTCAATCTAATTATTCTGACTTGATTTGCTCCCCTACAGCTCTTGTCAGTGGCATGGACAATATATAGAGAGCAATAAAAGGTAACTGTGTCTCATACTAGCTTCCAAGGGAGTGAACACTGAAAGTCACTATTAAAAAATCCTTCACAAGTGATACATTCATTATGCCATCAACCATTACATTATGCCCGTGCCACTCTCCAATGAACACTGATTCTTAGCACTATTGTTTACAAATTCTAAGTGGTGCCAACTACTTTTCACAATGTGTGACCATTCACATACCCAAATGGAAAGGGAAAAAGGCCTCCTGTGCATGATTTCTATTATAATAGCGAAATAGAGATAAAAAGAATATATAATAAGTTAATATATATTAATTTTCTAAGACCCACCAGGTAGACAATTACAAAATAATAAACCATCCAAACATGCAAGGTACTCTAGCAAGGTGAGGCAACTGGCTTCCACAATAGTAACTAACATTCAACCTTCAGATATATAACTCCCCCTTCTCCCCCCAGGATGGAAGAGATGGCCAGAGAAAAGTGACTGGACACACTAGGTCTGGCTTATCAATGGGAAAGCCACGGGTGGAGGGCTAGGGAAAACAAAAACAAATCTAGGAACAACAAAACAATGCTTCTTTCTTAAATAATTCTACTATTCTTTGCAAGAAAACAATAGTCAGAATTGCCAGGTTCACAGCATGCTGACCACTCATACTAAGAACGGTTACCGGAGCACCTGGTGGCAGTGGATGCCCCGGGGCTGACAAGGGAAGCACAGAAGAAAGGGACAGAGCTGTTAGGGTAGGGAGCCTTCCAGTTACCAACTTAGATCCTACCTCAATAAAAACTGTAATCAGCAAGGACCCAATAAAGTCATGTAGTTCAACACCCTCATTTTCCAGTAATCAAACCCAGTAAATTTTTTGGCCCTTTCTATGCCGATATCACACAGCTATTTAAGAGAGATCAAGTTGGGGCCTAAAATTCAGATCTTTTTTTGTTTGTTTGTTTTTTGTTTGGTTTCAAATTAGCACTTACTCCAAGTCATCATCAAGGCTAGGGTGAGTGCTGAAGGCATTGGGTTTGTTCTGGGTGTTTCTGTGGTAGTATGGCTTTGCAAGAAAACATACAAAGGAGCCATTTCTGAGAGCAAATTTCCTATAGGCCTCCAGCAAGAGACCTTGATTATAGGGATGGCCATACTCGAAAACCCAGTCTCCTTAAAGTAAACTTCAGCGTGGATCACATGTGGTCCCACCTGTCACTGAGCAAAGGGTTCAGACAAACAAGTGAAACCATCTCTGGAGTACAGGGTATGTACTTACACGAAGCATCCCAACCAAGGGAGATACAATTCCAATATGAAATGTAACTTTGTCATTTCAGAGGTTCTAATAGCAGCAGCAGCCATTCTAACATATTTCATCCCATCAAATAAGTATGACGGTGTTAATACTTACACAGAAGAGAATCACCACTACAAAACATTTCACATGCACTCACTGGGGAGATGAAGAGATTAGCTGTCTACAGGGATTATCAAAAGGTTTAATCAGAGTAAAAACAAATGGCCACACATCAACCAATACTCAGTTGTCAAAATGAAATCACTCAGAGTTATGTGAAGAAACCATTATGTTTTTCATAAAGTTTTAACTTGAGGTAGGATTTCAATCAAGCCAATATATGTATATATTTTACTCCAGAACAAGAAAGAGTATCTGGAGACCGATTTAAGAGTACCCTAAACACCAAGAGAATCGAAGCCAGATGCCTAGTCCCAGAGCACTCAGAGCCTCATCACCAGGCCCACTCAATCTGAGCTGGAGGTGCTTCTCACTCGAGGGAATTCTATGATTCTACAGAATTCTATGATGTCATTTTACTTTCTACCATAATTGCCAATCTATTATACCTCAGGAAAGGAGTGGGTTCCCATTCTTCTGAGACAAGACAGAAAGAAATGCTAGGCAAAGATAAATCAACATTTTTACAAGGAAGAAGATAATCTGAGGAGGTTCTCTGGGTTGGCTTCTCCTTTCCAGGGAAGTAGGAGATAAGACTCACTGTGAGCTAGGGTGGGACTATGGGCAGAGTTTGGAAATGAGAAATCAGACAACCATGGAGATCAGAAGTGGTGACTGCTTAGATGACTAGGAAGTACTAACAGTACAAAAGAGAGCTAGTGATGAACAGAAAGAAAAGGAAATTATGTGTCTCTCTCAAATTGTCCATAACGGCACAGGTATGATGTGCCTAAAAGAAGTGAACATGCTTACCCAGAATTCCCTACCAAAGTCAGATTGCCAAGGCTCTTGATTTGCTATATACAAAACGTGAGGTACCTATTGGATTGTTTCTGCTACTAGTGATCCATTCTCAAGATTTGAGCGATATACTCAGAATTCTTCTTCAACATATGCAACATAATCAAGTATCTATAAAACAAAATCTACAATGTACAAAACAATAATAAATCCAGCCAACACTCCTAATACACAGGATGTGTACACCACATAACCTGTGTGAACGTTCTCACTTGCCCCTAAGCAAATGAATGTTTCACTACAGTGATAAAGAACATTTTCTCTGTTGGCTAACCAAACAAAAAGTTCACAAGTGAAAAGGACTATTCTGGGCCTGGATATTACCAAGAAAAAAATGGACACTTGCTAAAAATGCCTGTGTTGTTTCAAAACGTATTTTAAAGTTCAAGTAACAACTAAAATTTTAAAGCCATTTCACCCCTTTTCCACACACCCACACACACACCCACACACACACACCCCTCAACAATAGAGGATTAATTTCAGTTGTTCTAACTGCTTTTCAAATTAGTTTCCCGTCAAGTCCTAGGGTTAAGGAGGAAAGTAACAGGTAAATTCATCTCTGGGGTGGGGGTGGGAGTGTAAAGAAAACTAGAAGAGTCACTGGTGTGAAACCTCCCAAGTAAAGCTGCCACCAAGTCAGAATTGCTGTGGACTTTTGCCATCTATCCCTTCATTTTTAGAGTAACATACTTTTTTTTTTTTAATTAAAATTTTATTTTTTATTTATTTCTCCTACCCCCACCCCCCACCCCCCGTTCCCCCTATTGTCTGCTCTCTGTGTCCATTTGCTGAGTGTTCTTCTGCGTGTGCTTGTATTCTCATTAGGTAGCTCCGGGAATCGATCCTGGCACCTTTCGGAATGGTAGAGAGGCGATAACTCTCTTGCTGCCACCTCAACTCCCTGTTCTGCTGTCTTATTTTCTCTCCTCTGTGTCTCTTGTTGTATCATCTTGCTGTGCCAGCTCTCAGTATTGGCCCACACTCCTGCGCAGGGTGGCTTTGGGGGTGGGCGGGGAGAGGCACTCCTGCACAGTGTGGGCCGGCACTCCACGTGGGCCAGCTCGCCCTCATCAGGATGCCCTGGGCATCGAACCCTGGACCTCCTATACAGTTAGGCAGGAGCCCAATTGGTTGAGCCAGCAGGAGCCCAATTGGTTGAGCCACATCCATTTCCCTAGATTAACACACTTATGACTGCATGTGGACATCTGGACTTCCCACAGATGAATCCATTATGACAGTATCCTCAAATCTTTTTCTCTCTGCCTTTGAAGAGCACAGATTTGTTATTTGGAGTGTGTTGTGTGTGTGCACGCAGGAAAAGACTGGCTTCATAAGCCCAGGTTAACTCAGATTCTAGTTTAGCTAGATGCCTTCCCTAGAATCTCAATGCCCTCTTTACCCTTACCACATACCTCACTCTGGCAAGAATGTTTTCCTTGCTTTCCAATGCCCTTGGAACATTCCCTGTAAGGAATAAACCCTTATCATGATATTTAACACTTCTGGTCCATAAGAAATAGTTCCTTCCCATGAATTTACATTGCTTATTAAAGACTTCTAAGTGTCATACAGTATACTGCAAATGCCTTTTACTTAAAGGGCAGAACTTTCAGCACACTATAGAGTCAATTCTTCAATATGTAGCTGTCCTGGTTAGTATCTAGAGAAACCAGAGACAGTCTGAGTCCTCCAAGATTACCAAATTTTCTCAATTAACAGATTCAAAAGTAAGCAACTAACAGTCTTCATGATACAGAAATATTAGACTGAAGTTCATTCATGGTTTCATGGCTTTTAGGGGCAAGCCAATCAACCAGACTACAAAAAGTACCCCACCACCAACAAAAAAAAATACTACTAGACAGAGATACACTAAAGTAGAGAGAGTGCTTAGTTCCCCCTCATAAGTAAGTCTGGAACCAAATAAGCTTTTCCTATCTTGAAACTGTTGGGTTTTTTTTTTAATGGTCTTTAAAGGTTTACTGGTACAATTTCAATAGTTTACAAATGAAAATCTTCTGTGAAAATTCCATAATAGACATCATAAGGAAAACATTTTTATTTAACATTTACATTTTAAAACATTTACATCTAAAAAGCTAGTATTTCAGAAGGCATGGTCTATTCTAGAATAAGTGAAGCAAATCATTATCTGGGTATATCCTTATATTTGAAGATGGATAATTTCAGAGAGGGTGAACATGCATGAATGAACCATCATGAACAAGAACATAAAGCAAGATACCTTTCTGGATTGCCCTCAACCATTTTTGGGAAACAGATAAAACCATACTTTTAAAGAGGCATTTCCTCCATACATCCTTCTCCTCCTTTTTTCCCTTGTTCACTCAGGGGGCCTGAGATCTTACCTCATTTTTTCATTTACGCCTCTCTCAGCTACCATAAGAGAAGGGCTGACCGAACCCCCATCAAGATGGTGGAATGACATTGAAGGTTCCATCTTCCCAAGGAAGCTTTAATCAATAAACCAGAACTGGCAAAATGATCTTTCTCAAAGCTCTAGCAAAATAGTAAAGGTTTGCTGTAACAGGATGAGAGCTGAATCAAGCAAGAGGCAACTTAACAAAGTGGCAGGGTCTTTGTCGAGCCCTTGTGGGCTCCCTCCCTCCATTCCCCCATAAGCTTCGTGCGGAGCTGGCCTGCCATCCCAATGTACATACTAGAGTACATGTTGTGTCCTTGTAGTAGGGTACATGCATGCCCCTGTCTGGACTATAGTGGACAATCATTGCCAGCTTGCTGTCCCAAAATTTGCCCTGTGCATAGAGAGAGCTTGCAGAACTCTCCTAAAAAATGTTATAGGAGAGCAGTCAAACAGCAGTTGCCTGGGGCAAAGGACTGCTGGATGTCGGGCATACAGGGTAGCACAGTGGATCACGAGAAATAGTTTCCTAGGGGAATGGGAATATTTGTGTCCATGTAAACAGGGGAATTCCTAGGGCCACACACGCATGCCCAGGAAGATGCATGTGCAGAAAAGACTGGGAAGACAGGGCTATTTCTCTGAACTTGTTGTAAGGTTGGCTAAACTCTGGAGGACAGCATCTGCACAGGCTAATATGCAAAGACTGGGAAAAGTGTTTTCTTTTCTTGGCTAGACTCTAGCACTGAAGGAAATCTTCCTGTCATAAAACAAGCTGGATGTAAGCTTAAGGAACTCAGTGCCTAAATTCCAGAGATAATATATTAAAATATCAAAACGTCCAGGATGCAACAAATGATTACAAAGCAGACAAACAGTAATTGGTCCGTGCAAAGGAGCAGGATTAAATGATTAGAAATCATCAAGAAGAAGGACCAGACTTGGGACATGGGATACTCCAGACAAACACTCTCAAATTAAAAAACAAGTCCTAAATGTACTGTCCATGTAAAGAAACATGCACAAAGAACTAAAGGAAATCAGGAAAACAATGGATGAATTACAAAGAAAATAACAATAGAGAGAAGGAAACAGAGTTGATGACCATAGCAGCAGGTATCTGAATTTCCCTAGAGGGAAAAAATCCTAACAAATTGTCTCTTTTCTGTTGATTACTTTCAGTTTTTCATAAACTATCATTTGTGCACTTTGCCTACTGATGGAATTTCACCTGTATCTTTCAATTAAAACACTCCCAAGACTTTGGAATCAATCAACTCATCCACCTAACAAAGAAAAAATAAATGATGCTTTACAATGAATAGAGTTCTTTACAACTTACAAAATGTCTTTACCAAACCAGTATATTGCTCGAGTTCTTTGTAAATTTTTACATAATCCCTTCCTAGCTTTTGTAATCTTTTAGTTGAATAATTAGCAGCTTCAAGGACTTAACTGTGAGCACACCTTTCCCATTCAGCTTAATCTTTTTATCAGAATCCCATAATTTTTCCCCTTTAAAGAAGCTTTAGATTACATAAATGTTACATGGAAAATACAGAGGCTTCCCATATACACACCCCACACACACACCACTTTCCCCTATTAACATCTTTCATTAGTGTGGTATATGTGTTATAACTGAACACATTGAAGCACTGCTACTACTAAGCATGATCTATAGTTTATGTTTTATACTTTGTGCTGCACAATTCTACAGGTTTTGACAAAATGTGAAATGGCTTGTATCCATCACTGCAATATCATGAAGTATGATTCCAGTGTCTCAAAAATGGTTATACCTTTGGCCCTGCAGTTTGATGGAGCCGTTGGTTTCAAACAGGGGCCTAAAGAAATGTCTTCCTATAGTCTATTGGCCATTTCAGAACGTTGGAGATGTTATGGTCAATTCCTTCAAAAGAAACATCTGAGTCATTGGTGATAGATGTGACCTATTTTTTACTTGTAGTCTTTGGGGATCCAAAATGTAGGGATCCTTGATTTAACTTGTTCATTCCAATTATAATGCAGTTTAATCTAATTCTTACCAAAAATCACTGAGGAAGGATTTTCCATTCAAAACCAGCTAGTTCAGCACTGTGACCTTCCTTTGAATACTGTCCCTTATTCTATGATCAGAGCCCTAACAAACTTCATTCAATAGTGAGTGAGAAACTTCCTGTTTCTAAAAACGAGGTATTTTTTTCCTCCTTTCAGTTAATTGGCCTTTGAAACTATCATAATGTCTCTCTTGATTTTGCTGTGGGACTATATTTACCTAATATGGCAATAACGGACAACTAAAATTTTTGAGTTTATGGGATTCTGAAAGTGCATCTTTATTACAGACATTGGTTGAAAAGTTTATTTCACTGGACAGGCACTAGTTATTTAGATATCTTACTATATGAAAGGCAAAAATGTCACTGGATCTCACTGCCTGGTGAAAGACAGCAAATATTTGGAAAGTAAAATGTATTTTATTTAGGAAGACAAGAATAAGAACTCTCTCCTTTTGTCAAGAAAAATTAATTTTTATATTGTTTATTAAATATTTTGCTTATTAATTGCAACAAATGGCTCAGAAAGGATTACTATCGCTAATATGTAAAATGCTTGTGTGAAGTAATTAAAAACGAAAGATAAATGCTTAAAATGTAATTGCTTCAACTCCTACACTCTGAATTATTGGACTTACCCCACTCAGCTAACATGGAGTTGAAGAATGTCAACCACCACACCATGGAGCCTAGAGTGCCTACAACTGAAAGCAGGAGGACTGCATCCAGTATCCATGTGGAATCTAAGCCCCCTCTTGACATAGATGTGCAATGGACACAACCAATCCAATGTCCACAGAGAAAATGTGGCATTGGTGTGGGAAGGGTGGCCATGGTGGCTGCTGGGTGTGGGGAATGGGAGGAAGAGCTGAGATGTGGTGGCGTTTTCGGGACTTGGAGTTGTCCTGGATGGTGCTTCACGGACAATTACGGGACACTGTAGATTCCCCCAGGTCCCACTGGATGGAACGTGGGAGAGTGTGGGCTATGATGTGGACCATTAACTATGAGGTGCAGCGAAGCCCAGAGATGTACTTACCAAATGCAATGGATGTGTCATGATGATGGGAGAGAGTGTTGCTGTGGGGGGAGTGGGGGGTGGGGGCGGTGGGGCTGAATGGGACTTCATATTTTTTGAATGTAGTATTTTTTTAAAAATGAATAAATAAAATGTAATTGGACAAAGGCGACTTATGGACAGATTTAAAAGAAGACAGAAGTGGCTAATAGTGTACACTGTTACTATAAATAAATGAAATAAACAAGGAAATGTTTATATTTGTAAATTCAATAGAAGTACTTTAAAGTAAATTTTAAAATACAAAATTTATTTTTTAATAAGTACATCTAAAAAGTTGGTAATAATAAAGTGAAATGGGACCACCTAAACACTGCTGGTGGGAATATAAATTGACACACACATTTGGAAAGCAATTTGATACTCTTTGAGGTAGTAATTCCATCTCTGGGAAATTATTTTAAGGATATAATCACATACAAATCACTATTTTTCTGTAAAAATATTTATCTAACTGGAGACAGCTGGAGATGGGGAATAGAGAAGTAAATCATGGCATAACATTGGAATCTGTTAGGCATATTAAACATTTAGCAAAATTTATGAACGACATAGGAAAATGATAGTGACAAAAACAGGGCATAGAATTCCATAGATTGAAACATGTTCTTTGTTTTAACTGCATGGAAGTAAAGACTAGGAGGGGTATAACAAATGTGATTGTTTTGGGGGAAAAAACAAAACCAAACCAGTTACACCTATTCTTCCCTCTCCCTCCCCTGACATCCTCTGGTGACCACTGTGTCTTTATAGCAACAAGTTCTTCCACTGCTGGAAAAACAATGTCTACTTTAGTCCATGGTTGCATTTCCCCCCTTATGTTGTTCTTTCCTCTTGAGGCTTTGGGGATGGTGATGCTCACTCTGCTTCTGACTGAGAGGGGGCTTAGATTCCATGGGGCAAATGGAACTGACCTGCTTGCACTTGCAGATACTCTCTGCTTCTTGGGATGGGCACTGTCCCATAATCCTTTTGTTAATTGTCTTGGGTGAGTCTGATGAACTGGAGAGCAGGGGCTAGCTGCATGTCTGCTTAGATTCAGGACACACATGGCATATGCACAGCCGGAAGATTTAAGTCTCTAGGACTTGTATGTAATGGGTATATCACTAATTATGGGTTTAAATAAATGGAATAGAAGAATCATGTGTAAGAAAATTATAAATGGGTCTAATTCTGATAACACTGGGGGAGATGGTTATTATATATTTCAAGGTAAGGCCCACTGACGGGGTGTCAATTTCCTGGGGCGGTCTACCCTGCCTATATTGTCTAGATGTCTTTATGCTAGATCACACAATGGAACTGTACTTTTAAGGAGCCTATTCACATGACTGTTTTCCTGTCCCATACACTGAACCCATCCATCCTATATATGGATTTTACCCCCATCAAAATGTGACTGAATTTTTGTATTCTTGATGCCCCCATACATCTACATCCCAGATAGGAAGTACACACAGCAATTATTCAATAATATCTGGCAACTAAAAAATATTAAACTGAAATGGTAGTGATAGTAAATCTACCTCAGGGAAACAGGTTAAGCCAAATATGTGAAAATGCTTGATCAACTGCTAAGACCTTAAAATACCATATAGGAAAGATTCCTTCCCCCTTTTTGTCCCCTCTCCCCCATTTAATTTAGAAATGGATAGATTTAAAGTAAAAGGCTACTTAGTCTTTGGGCTCTTTTTCCTTTCCTATCCTTATTTCTTAACAATTTCACTTCACTTTATCCTCAACCATTCTGAAAGGTAAATTGGGAAGCCACTAATATTCCCAGTTCAAAACCCAGGTTTGGGAAGCAGACTTGACCTAATGGATAGGGCGTCTGCCTACCACATGAGAGGTCAGCGGTTCAAACGCAGGGCCTCCCTGACCTGTGTGGAGCTGGCCCATGCGCAGTGCTGATGAGTGCAGGGGTGTCCCCCACGTAGGGAAGCCCCACGCGCAAGGAGTGCGCTCCGCAAGGAGAGCCGTCCAGGACGAAAGAAAGTCCAGCCTGCCCAGGAACGGCGCCGCACACACGGAGAGCTGACACAGCAAGATGACGCAACAAAAAGGAACACAGATTCCTGGTGCCGCTGATAAGGATAGAAACAGTCACAGAAGAAGACAGCGAATGGACACAGAGAACAGACAACTGGGGGCAGGGGGAAAGGGGAGAGAAATGAATGAATGAATGAATGAATAAATAAATCTTTAAAAAACAAAAAAAGTCCCACAAAGCCCAGGTTTAACAACCTAACTAAGACCAAAATGAATCAGAATATCCAGATTGTTAGTCTGGTATTCTCTCGACTACACCATGCTAGGCTGAATGCCTTTCGTTTAATAAATGGGTTTTATTTCCTAAAATTTTCTGGTGTCTGTTAACATTTGTTGCAGTGTTATAGTACAGTACTACTAAGAATCACCAATGAATCACTAGCCCAATGAAGAATAACAGATGAGGAATTACTGCCAGATAATCTGGTTTAGAAATAAATTCTCAAGCAATTTCTAGGTAAAAAAATCTTTGCCACTATTGTTAAAAGACTGATTATCTTAATAGATTATTTGGATAAACATCCATTTGTCCAACATTACTCAGACTTAGCTAGCTTTGCCACAGAGAGATTAGTACTCATGGTTTTTCCTGGAGCTGTTCTTGCCACAATGTCAGGCCATGTTACAACAGGGTGAAAAGGAACATACATGACCTTGTGACCCTCACTGAAGCCAACCATCATTATCATATGATAATCTGAAAACTGAATTGTCACTTATTTAACTTTGCTCAGCATCACACCATGCAGGGTATTATTAATTTCCCTCTACTTCACAAATAGACGTTTTCTCCCTGTTCTTTTCTAACTAGTTCTTCCTCTCTCATGGAAACTCCAGTCTTCAATTCCTCAAATCTTCTCATCTTCTAGAACATCTTCTAGCTACTAGGTGACCCTAAGGGTCTGAAGTTTCATTCTAGGTTTCTCCTTTCCACCAGTATTAAGATATACCCTTGACTCAGGAATATCACTGTGCTCTGAATTAGAGAACAATAATTTTACCCCAAATCTGACTAAAACCAAAACTAAAGAAGCCCAAGTCATACCTCTTTTGCCACGTTATCTCATTCTGTCATTTTCACAGATACTTGGGAAACAGTGTAGTATAAAGGAAAATGATGGACTTTGGAATTAATGACAACTCTTGGACTTACCCAAGCTCTCTGCTAAGCTTAGGTAAATTGCTTGAAATAGGAATGGGGCCACACTTAATTCAACAAATCTGAAATCAAAATCAAATGAAGTAAAAATTCACTGAGCACCTGTCACAGTACCTTTTACAAGTAAATGTTCAACAAAATAATTCCCCTTTAAAAATATTATATACAGTTCAAAGCACTCCTTTTCCAGCAGTTAGATGGTCTACCACCCTCTTGCTCTGATACTGGGAGGCAAATGGAAAGATTTACATGTGAAAGAAGTTGGTAAGCCTTGCTCTGGGAAATGGTTCTGCAACAGACATAAATCCTGCGCATATGTTAGTGTCCTTGAGTTTATTATGCTGTCTAGCAACAACAGCAGCAGTGTGGATCCTCATCAACATAGTTGCCAATTTTCCTGCGTATTTCAGAGAGAATGTTGGTTTTGTAGACATTCCTTTTAAAAGAAGATGCCTTAAGTGGGAGAGGGGCAACAGATTTCAATTGTGCTTATATACAGTATCATAAACTCTTACCAAATCCACCTTGGTTACGAACAACTGGCTCCAAAAGAAATTTATTTGACACTGCTTATTTTGAAATTCTCTACTCCAGATTCAAATTGCCGTTTTGAACATTCAAACGTTTCTAATGCCCTAAAAGTGTACCTGTTTTTAATAAGTACTTGAGCACCAATTGTGCAGGCACAATTCATTTCCTGCAACTCGGGAACATATTCAGTAAGTACAAAGTGCTACTAGTGGTTCAGAGTCTTGAAAACAAATACCTATCTAATAAACCAATATGGCAGCAACAGACATCTGTTGAGTTCTCAAACTCATCAGCCCAACTGTTCTCAAAGTGTGGTTCCAGAGATGGCTAATAGCCCCCAAGAACTTTTCAGGAAGGTGTAAAGCACGGGTTCTATCAGGAGTTCACAGATCCCCAAGGGGGTCTGTGGAAAGATTTCAGTGGGTCATGAGCTTGAACTGAAAAAAATCTACTTACTAACTTTATTTTCTCTGACCTTTAGCTGAAATCTAGCATTTCCATCACTTATGAATGTATACAATAATAAATAAATTACAGTAGTATTCATTTCACCTGTCTGGGAAAGAGGTCCGTGGGAAAAAGAAAAAGATGAAGAACCCCTGATCTATGAGGAACCCCTGATCTAAAGTCAAAACTCTCATAATAATTCTAAGACATTACTTGTCTTTTTCACTCTCATTCTCTTCAGAAATTTACACTGAAATTTTCCAAAGGCTATATGACATGTGAAGACACTGTTGTGCTGACAGCTAATGACATGTATGTTTATTTTACCATTTTAAACATTTGTTTTAAATTCTGACATGTAAAATATCTACAGATATAACCAACACAAAACCAAGCTCCTTGGAGTCCTTAATAATTTTAAAGAGTGTAAGCAAATCTGACTAAAATGCTTCAGAATCCCTAAAATGCCTAGCACCATGCTGAAATATTTTACATGCAAGTTTGCTTGATCACAGGGCAAAGAGAAGACTTTTTTTAAAGAAGGCAACTTAACTCAAACTTGAAGGCTTCTTTCTCAGCAAAACTTTAAACGAGAAACATGAGCTGTAACATCACCTCCAATACAAGTTAAGAAAACATTTTAAATATAAAGAAAAAAACGTAAGTACTAAACACTATAACAAATTGCAAGAATTGGGCTTGAAATATTTCAAAGACTACACATCTTTCTGTTTCCTCTCTCCCGTGGTGCCTATAGTAACATAATTTTGTCATTCAAAAAAAATTTTTTTTAAATAAATGCCCCATAAGTCTCCCACAGCAGGTTTCCAAAAGGTAAGTCCACGGGCAAAGAATGTATTACTTGGAATCATATAAAGAAAAAATGTTTCCTAAATTGTTTTTAAATGGGCTTTCTCTGAAGACAACTAACTAAATTTCTTTTTGGTACCTCTACTCCATTATCTTCAGAATAAATTGTATTCTACAGTAAAAGATTTCAGTGTTAAAACCGAAATGGGTCTTTTGCTTCCTGAAGATTTGGTCTGAGCAGTATTTTAGGGTCACTGCCACATTTATGAGGCAGTATAAGTATCACAGCAACGGCTGGTTCTGCATCTTTAAGTCTGGTGAAGACAAGTCTCCTTATCTGCCTTGTTTGAAGATGATAGCTTGAACAAGCATCCAATGCCTACTCTTTGGATCAGCACCCCCTGCTTCTCAAATCTAGTTTGGTAAAGGAGCCAAGAAGTAACATTTCTTGCCCTGTTTCCTCTCCTGCTTTCACCTTTGGCATTTTGATTTATGTTTCCAAATGCACTAAAGAGATTTTTCTGGGTTCCTTCTAGATGCCCAGGCAGTACTTTACATTCCGGATGCATGTGGGTGTATGCTCATTTTCTAAAGGTCTGATTAAACATGCCACAACAGATGCCAACGTCCCTGGATCTCATTTCTGTTGAGGGTCCTTGCTTTCATGAGGTCCTCTCACTCACAAAGGTGGGATGTACGACTGTAACAAGTAATACTTCAGCTCTCCCCTCTTTGCTTCCTGTATTTATTTTGGAACTCTGTGACTTTGGACTAATTATATAATCTCTCCAAACTTCAGTTTTCTCATTGGTCAAAAGAGATGAGAGTTAAGTACTTTTAAGCCCAGATATTTGCATTCAATATTAAAACAAACAAACAAACTAAACAAAGTATTTAAAGGTGTAAGCAAGTTTGCAGCTTATGCTTTGCTCTAATTCATTTTGCCTTTTTTTTTTTAAGGAAGTAAAAAAAAAAAAAAATTGAACCCAAGACCCAGGACCTTGTACATGGGAAGCAGGCACTCACCATTGAGCTATATCCACTCCCAGCCATTTTTTAAAGAGTCAGGAATAAATATCTTTAGTTGTTCTACAAACTATACTGCTGGGTTTAGATTTAGTGAATTAGGCATGACCTCTCCCTCCCTTCCTCAAAAGACACAAAAAATTACTTTATAAATCAAAAATTAAAATGAATTACAGAAATCAAAGATCTCTAAAAGCAAACCATATTTTCAGATGCAAATATACTTAAGGAATCAAGTCTCTCTTTTCAAGAAAAACTATACTAAAGCAAGTCAATATGTTCTGCAATTACTTTATAGCTGCCAAAGATCCTATTTTCAATGCATTTAATCATTTTGAAATTACAATTCATATTCAAAAGCTGGGCACTTGCACAACACAAAAAAAACTTAGTACTTCTTAGAAGAAAAAGAGCTGTTAGATGATTCAAAGAAAGTCAAGGTCTAACAAATATTTAATCACTTGCCCTCTTTAGGTCTTTGTTTCCTCATCTCCAAAATTAAAGAGTTGTGCTAAACTAATTCAATCTGAATGAGTTCCCTCAGTTCCAATCTTTAAAACAAAACAAAACAAAACAAAAAGCTTAACTGCTAAAAGAAAACAGTTCTGACAAATAAGCTAATTCCTAGTCAAATTATCATGCTACAGTGGTTTCCTGAATTACTGGTAATCAAACTTTCTTGATGCACATTATCATTTCAGAAGACCTCAACCTCACTATCTCTTGCAGGATGTCTTAATCTCATCATTATGGATATTCTGGGTCTGACAATTCTTTGTCATGGAGAGCTGTCCTGTGCACTGGGAAAAACGTTTAGTAGCATCCCACTGCCTCTAACCACTAGATGCCACAAGTACCTTCTTCCAAGATGTGACAGACAAAAATGTCTCCAAGGAGCTGATGTAGCTCAAAAGGTTGAGGACCTACTTCCCACATAGGAGTTCCTAGGTTCAGTGCCTAAAACAAACAAAACCTAAACAAACAACAAGCAAACAAACAAAACAACCAAAGCAGGGGAGCTGATGGGACTTGGTGGTTGAGTGCCCACTTCCCATATATGAGGTCCTGGGTTCATTCCCAGTCCCTGGTACCTTAAAAAAAAAAAAAAGTCTCCAGACATTGCCAAATATTCATGGGTATGAAAAATCACCCCCAGGTGAGAACCAGAAGTCTATTTTGTACTAGCACACTAGGAGTATTTACCAATATGGGAAAGTAACCCAGAACAAACAGCACCTCCCCTTTCAAACATTTTATCAAAAGATATCTGCCCAAGAGAGCGGATGTAGTAGCTCAAGCTGTCGAGCCCTGCTTCCCATGCTTGAGGTCCCAGATTCCTCCCAGGTACCTCCTTTAAAAAACAAAAACAAAAAAAAACCTATACTTGCCCAATACGTCTATGAAGAGTTAAACATTCTAGTTGGTGAGTTTTGTGAGAGGGTAGGACTAACTTAGGGAGAAGAATCCTAACAACTCTGAATATACTGACACTGTGGCTTATTGTTTTATAAAGTTGGATAATAACTTTTCTCAAGTATTTTGCTATACATGTACTAAATGAAGTTCTGTTCTGCTAGCACACAGATTTGCCTACCATAACATATATCTTTTACACTGAACAAAACGTCTTTATTCATTCTGTTTATAGCTAAGCATCACAAATTTAGTTTGTAAACATATTAAACACTCAGATTTAAGTAACATGACTTTAACATGTAGCCCCTTTTCTTGGTTGAAAACCTAAGGTAGATGTGAAGTTACTTCTGCTTATAATAGTATGAGACCAGCTAATCAATCACCAGACAGACCCTTGAGCAAAGGCTATTTGATGTCAGAACACAATTACAATGCCAATAACTAACACTATCTATACTTCAGGCATTTTGGTTTCATCATAGTCTCTATTTCTTTTGGCTTTAAAGTAAGAGAATGGAAATGTTAGGGTATCTTTATTACTTCAAATGGCTGAAAAATTAAAAAGTGAAGACTGAAACCACTAGTATCCAGAGAGAGATACTAACTCTGGGTGTGAGAAATCCTTCAACTCAACAGACAAGATTTTGTTTTGCTGGGGCAGCAGGGAACAGGTAAAAGTTGGGAATGAATTCAGAAACCAACTTAAACACTACAGTAAATCTTTAAACTTAGTGTTGATCATATTTATTCTAGGCAAGGATGAGATGTTCCCCAGAAGAAATAACCAGAAAATTAAAACAGAAATCCGAATAAAGAATATTTCAGATACACTGTCAACAGCCATCCATTAATTTTGAACACACTGAATCATGCACTGTATCTTAATACCTAAGAAATTAATCATGCCTATAGTCAAGTATTAAAAGTCACATCAGCTAAAGAAATTGTCACAAAATTTTTATTAATTCTAGGATATACCCTTTTAATTGTGAAGGACCTAAGGAAGTAATGTTAAGATATTACATTAGCAAATAAATAATTTTATTATATTAAAAGTTCTGCATGCCTCCATCCCATGATGATGATGATGATGATGATGATGATGATGGTTTACCCAAGCAAAATTCTCAAAGGAGTTTTCCTAGCAAGTGAGTGATAAAGTAATGCTACTAAATGAATGTATCAGAATGAGTGCTATCTATGTCTTCACCATCAAGCATCTATTAACACTGTGTTCAAAACACTCATCTCGGGATACTCTGGAATAAATACTCACTGCCCTCAGCCTCATTCCTCACATGCCCAAGAGGGCATGAGAATACTGTCTATCTCAGAAAAGCCTCTCAAACCTATTCTGTCCCCTCTTCTACATCTTCATTGCCTTCCTCTATCCTAGTTCAAGACCTAAACACCTTATTCCAAAATGTCCTCTCTGGTCTTTTTTTGATCTTCCTTCTAGTTATTCCGTATAATACTATGAGACTAACAGTCCTAAACAGATTGCTTACCACTCTTTTTTAAAACCTCTATGACTCCGTTGCTTATAGAATTAAATCTAAACTCTTTAAGCTAGTTCATCTTTTTCATGAGCTCATCTTTCCTCCATACTTACCACCCCAAGATATGTGGCAGCACAAGCTACACTGCACTTTATTTTACCTTCTTCAGATAATACCTTTTAAGCACTTGCTGGTATTTGCTCACTTGCTGATTTTGCTGATCTTTCAGCTTCTAAAATGTCCTTCCCTATACTCATCTGAAAAACTTATGTATGCTTTAAGACCCAGCTCAAACGCCCCCTTTTCCAATTTCCCCTGACAAGTAATTGTGGCAGGGTCTTCACTGTTCCAAAACCACCTTGGCATACCTCTACCACTCAACGTTATACATTAAAATTTATCACCCGATTTACCTGCCTCTCTATTAGATTGGGAGCAGCTCTTATGTAGCACTGAGCTTTTTTTAAATGTTATACTCTCAAATTTGCTTCAAAATAATTACTTGTTTCCTGGCAGCAGTTCAGTAAATGCTGGCTGGAAGAATGCCCTGTGTATAATACAGTGAATGCCACAGAAACTACATTAGTAGGTAGCATAACATTGAATTATAATGCTATATTTAAATAATTTTCTGAGCCTCAGAACTGAGCTCTTCAGGGGCTTTGTATAACATCTTTTATACTGCCATTCCCTACCAAAAAGCTTAGCACATAGTAGGTTCTCAATGAATATGAATATCTACCCCACAGAAAGGACAGCTGCCAGCTTAAAACAGGGGAAGAAGTAAGAGAATTAACAAGCAATAAATGCTTCCTATGAGGCAATGTGTTGGGTGTTTTACATATATTCTCTCTCATAATCCTCACAATTTTTTGATGTTAGTTACTGAAGGAACCAAAGCGGAAAGGTCCAAGAATAAACATAAAGTATAGCAGGTAGAGTTTAACCCAATTTTATGTTCTCTCTACTGAACCACACTGCCTACCCAATGAACCTTGGGATTTTCTCCATTTAGAAGGGAGATGAACTAAAGCCCATGAAAATTAGGAAAACAAAGGAAAATGGTATTCAATTTTTTTTTCACGTTTCCAAGAAAAAATGGCCAATAATATTAAAAGCAGCAGAAGACACAGAAAAGGCCTCAATCTGGCAGTCAAGGAAACAAAGTTTCAACTCCTCCACTTCTTTGCTCCCAACTCATGTATCTCAACTACTTAAACATATCACACTATACTCATAATACATGTATGAAAAAGAAGACTTTTATATTCTGTTCTCTAGTACCTACATCTATGTATCTAGGGCCAAGGAACTAGGACAAAAATCTTAGAAAGTCAATTCTAAATCCTCCAGGAATGCACTTTTCTATTTCTTGAAAGTAAAAAGATCTATAGGTAGTAACAACTGTGTCTCAAAAGCATGTCACAATAAGTCTGCTTACTTAACCTTAGAGAAACGACATTATCCTAAGAGTATGTACTGTGGCATTGAAGAGGATTCTCACACTCCTGGCAAAATCTCAGATTACAAAGATTTATCTAATCTTTAGCTGACAAAAAGGGAAATTTCAATAAATTAGGGTGGTCCTAAATTGCATACATGCAAGTATATGTGTGGGTGTAATGATTTTGATGTAAGAAACTTTCGATTTGGTACTTTACTCTAAATTAAGTATCTGCATTCAGGCATCAAAATAATCCAATTTTCATGCCTTGTTAAAAGTTTCCAACAAAGTAAGGTTTCTATCTGATCCATAAATGACTCTGAAATGTCACTGTTTGAAAAGAAAATGAGTTTTTTCCTTTTAAACTTGATTGCTGCAGGCTAAGTATCTTTAAATAATTTGCAAAGACCAAACAGAGTTTTCCAAAATGGTTCTTTAGAAGTTTGAAAAAAATTTTTAATGTTTTATTTTTAACTAAGTTTGGCCTTAGAGAAAAACTGCAAAAATTGTACAGAGTTCCGATATATACAGCTTCTCCTAATATTAATGTCTTATATAAATAGTACAATTATCAAAACACTTATACTATAGTGCAGAATAGGTATGACATGGGGCATTTTTTGGATACTGTAAGTGTTCTGAATGATACTGCAATGATGGATACAGCCCATTATACATTTTGTCAAAACCTATAAGGGAATAGATGTGGCTCAAGCAACTGGGCTCCCGTCTACCACATGGGAGGTCCAGGATTTGATTCTGGGGGCCTCCTGGTGAAGGCAAGTTGGCCCATGTGGGAAGCTGACCTGAGCAGAGTGCTGGCGTGCGCAGAGAACTAGCAGAGAAGATGATGTGACCAAAAAAAAAAAGAGACACAGAGGAGATACAATGTAAGACTCAGCAGACCAGGGAGCTGAGGTGGTGCAAGAAACTGCGTACCCTCTCCCATTCCAGAAGGTCCCAGGATCGATTCCTGGTGCTGCCTAAAGAGAGGACTATCAGACACAGAAGAGCACACAGCAAATGGACGCAGAGGGCAAACAACGAGGGGGTTGGGGGTGGGGAGGAGAAACAAATCTTTGGGGAAAACAAAACAAAACCCTATAAAAATGTGCAAAGTGTAAATTATAATGTAAACTACGGACAATGGTTAGTAGCAATGCTTCAACATGTGTTCGTCAAATATAACAAATATACGACACTAATGAAAGATGCTGTTAATGGGAAAAGTGTGGGAGGGGGAGGGATGGGATATATGGGAATCCCCTATATTTTCCATGTATCATTTATGCAATCTAAAGCTTCTTTAAAAATAAAATAAAACAAATTTAAAAACACTGATACAATACTATTAACTGCAGACTTTTCTTTATTTTCACCAGCTGTCCCACTGATACCCATAACCTTTTTCTATTTCAGGATCCTATCCGGGCTCCTATATTGCATTTTGTTGTTTCTCATTTTTAGTCTCCTTCCATGAAAGAGAGTTCCTCAATCTTACGTTAGTTATCCTTCATGATCTTGAAACTTTTTAAGAGAGTACTGGCCAGTTATTTTGTAAAATGTCCCTCAATTTGAGTTTGTGTGATGTTTCTTATGATTAGAAAAAGGTTATGCACTTTTTGTAATACCACTGAAATGATGCTGTATCCTCCTCAGTGCATAATATCAAGGGGTTCAGAGTGTTATGTCTTATTACTGGGAATGATAACCATGATCACTTGGTTAAAGAGATGTCTGCTGAGTTTTTCTATGTTTAAGTAACTATCTTTTTAGTAAATATCTTAGATACTTTGAGACCATACAAATACACTGTTTCTCCTCAAACTTTTGCCCAATAATTTTAGTATCCAAAGGTAAATTATTGTCTGCAAAAATGACTACTGGAAGTTTTTTCCCTAATGGTGACTTTCTAATTACCTCTTCTACATTTATCAACTGGAATTCTTTAAGAGCCGTTTCATCTACCCCATTTATTTATTCTATTATTTCTATTGGTACTGATATGGACTCATGGTTATTTATTTTATCCCATGAGCTGAAAATCCAATACTATAATTATTTTGTTGCTCAAACTGTTCCTGCTTTGGCCAGCAGGAGCTTCTCCTTCAGGTTGGTTAACTACTGTGTTTTTTTAACCAAGCCCCAATCTTTTTATTTTTTGAGACCTCAAAAATCTAGACATTTTTAGTATCAAATGTCCTTGTAAGCAGCCTGCAGTGGAGGAAAGTAACAAAGAAACTATTCCTTTTGACTTTACCTGGCCATCTGAGTAGCCCTAAAAGAACTAAGACTGGGTTGTTTCCAGTTTTCAGCTATCAAGAATAAAGCTGCTAGAAACAATCACACAGAAGACTTTGTGTAGACCTATGTTTTCATTTCTCTTGGGTAAAACACCTATGGAGACTCCATATTTAACTTTATATAAGAAACTTCTAAGCTATTTTTCAAAGTGATTATATTAATACCATTTTACATCCCCACCAGGAATGTACGAGTTTCAATTGCTCCACATCCTGAACAAAATTTGGGATTGGGATTGTCAGTCCTTTAAAAGTCAGCCATGTGAGTGAATGTATAGTTGTACCTCAATGTGGTTTTAAGGGTTTTAAGTTGCAATTCCCTGATGATTAATGGTATTGAGTCAACTTTTTCCCTAGGTTGCAACTTTATACAAACACAGTGTAAGCTGAGCCAGATACAATAAGCCCTTACAATTACTGTGAAGATCAAGGAACCTACCAGTATGATAACGGTTGAAGCTGGGTGATGGGCTAGTGGGGATTCATTATTGTTTGCTGTCTCTATTTGGTGTTTTAAGCATGCTCAGTTTCCCATTCAGAGAATGTCTTGAGGTACAAGGACTCAGAAAGACAGGAATGAGTAAAAAGACAACGAAGCTGCCCAATTTAGGCACAGAATAATAGAAGTATTTTTTTACTGTGCTAAACAGCTTTACAAGAACCTACAACACTTATCAACTAACTCAACCAACTGATCCAGATGACTAAATCGGTATGTACTATACAAAGGTTTGTAAAATCGGTGAATTAGATATAGACAATAGAGAGATGACAAGACTAGAAGGGAGAGCTAGAGGGGTATCTAACACTTATGATGACAGAATAAAAATCTGAAAGAGTTTTGTGAACTGTAATAATGGGTTTGAAATCTGACAAGACTTCACAGTATGTGGTATTTGTGGAGATAATCTGCTTGCTTTATTTCTTAATCTCAATGTAAATGGTCTAGTGAAAAACACATTTGGGGAAACCTATACGGCTTAAGCAACTGGGTTCCCATCTACCATACGGGAGGTCCAAGGTTCAGTCCCCCCCCCCCCCTTGTGAAGGCAAGCTGGCCCATGCTTAGAGCTGATGCAACAAGATGATGCAACAAAAGAGAGACAGAGGAAAAGACAAGGAGAGACATAACAAACCAGGAAGCTGAGGTAGATCAAGTGATTTGGTGCCTCTCTCCCATGTAAGAAGGTCCTGGGATTGGTTCCTGGTGCCTCCTAAAGGGAAGACTAGAAGACTAGCAGACACAGAAGAACGCACAACGAGCCGACGACGAGCCGACAGAGAGTGCAGACAGTGAGCACAAGTGGTGGTGGTGGGAGGGGGGGTGGGTAAATAAATCTTAAAAAAAAAAAAGAAAAGAAAAGGTATATTTGCTATTAAGAAAATGTAATTCCAGCCCTGGTTCTTTTATCAATTTGTACAACCTCAACCTACCCAAGTGCTATAAAGGAGAAAATACTTGTCCTGTCCTCCCTCCATTGCTCTCAACATTGGAGCCAATAAACTAACATTTTGGGTTGAGAGGGAGAGGAGTATGAAGAAGAGATATTTTGTTATTCACACTCACACATACATTTTTGTACACATATTCATAAAACAAAAGAAAAAAAATTTTAAAGCTTTGCAAATGTAATTAACAGCACTGAATTATATATCTGAACATGGATGAAAGGGGGAAATTTTAGGAAGTATGCATGTTACTAGAATAAAAACAAAAAAGGCCACAGGACTGTACAATACATATGGTGAACCGTAATATAAGCCATGGACTACAGTTAATATACTTTCATCAATTTTAACAAATGTAGCACACTAATGCAAGGTGTCACTAACAGGATGGTATACGGGAACTCTGTATTTTATGCATGATTTTTCTGTAAGCATAAAGCTTCTTTAAAAAAAAACAAAAAATAAAAAACCACCCATAGTTCATATTCTCTGAATTACATTAAACACTATATGGAAAATAAATTTAACCTTCTGATTGCATTAGGCTGCTTATTACTGTGAGATTCCCTAGAAAAGTATTCAGAGCTGCCTTGCTCTGTATATACAAGCCACTGTTTTCATAGTACATATCAATTATAGTGTCTTGTAGTTATGCCACCTCTGTTATAGAAGCAACTGTCCATTGTTCCTGCTGCTTTCCACACCTGTACCCAGATTCCAACCTGGGAGACTGAAATGAATTAAAAAAACAGGATAGTTTATTCCACAGACTATAGAATATGCAATGGATTTTTGACAAGTGTCTTTTAAAGAGACTTGTTCTCTTAAGTGAGGTATTATGCATAAAATCTATTAGTATTTTTTAAAAATACCTGTAAAGCTCTCCCCACTGAACTATTCGTAATAAATAAGCCAGTCATGTTACCTCAATATGTATCCTCATCCTGAATCTAAAATCTAGTTAGAAAAATTTTACAAACACACATCAATAGATACATTCATCTATTAAGTATGAAATACTATCTCATCAAAGGAAAAAAAGGCCAAAATCCTTTCCTTCAAAGAGGAGTTAGGAATTGCATTTTTGATTGGTAGAGAGGGATGTGGTTGAGGACATACTAGAATTATTTAGCATTTAAGCATAAATGATGAGCTGCCTACTCAACAAATGACCTATCTTCTACTTAAAGAACCAATATTGACTTAATATTTACAAAAGCACAAAACCCAGAATAAGCCTTCACACTAAAAAAATTCACTGTTATCAATTTAACTTATTTGTTGTGTAAAATAAAACTAGCTTCATTCAGTCCTATCAACTAGTGAATAATATGAGCCCCCTACTGATAAGGTTTTGGCAAATTGAGCAAATGGCCCCACAGAATTAAGAAAAATATGAGTATGTTTAAAACAGAGGAAATGATAAGGACAATTTTCACCGTATTTTCCGCATACAGTGATTTCCCCCTCTAACTTTCTGTATTTCAAGTAGTTACCCACATTCTAAGACCCACAAGCTTTGATGACTAAATTCAAGGGGGGAAATGGTCAAACTCTTCTTTTTCAGCTCCTAAAAGCACATCTCTTGAGCAACCAGAGCCTGCCTGAAGACCCGATTCTGCCTATGCACAGCTGCACACTACAAGAAGAAAATCAAGAGTGCTTAGAAAAAGAGAAGCTTGTCTTTCACTTCTGTTCCTCAACAGGGAGGATAGTGGTTCAAGTCTTCACATGTTCATTCAAGCCTACATACATACTAAGTCTCAACTAAGTGCAAAGTTAGTCCTATGTTAGGTGTTACAAGAAAACTAATAGTGATTTAAGACAGAGACCATGGGAAGTGGATGTGGCTCAACTGATAAAAGCATCTGCCTACCACATGGAGGGGTCCAGGGTTCGATAACCAGGGCTCCTGACCCATGTGGTAAGCTGGCCCACGTGCAGTGCTGCCGCGTGCAAGGAGTGCCATTCTATGTAGGGGTGCCCCCATGTAGGGAAACCCCACAGGCAAGGAGTGCGTCCCAAAAGGAGAGCTGCCCCATGTGAAAAAAAAAGCAGCCCGCCCAGGAGTGGCGTCGCACATATGGAGAGATGAGGCAGCAAGGATGGTGATGCAACAAAAAGGAGATGCAGTTTCCTGGTGCTGCTGACAATGCAAGCAGACACAGAAGAACACACAGCAAAAGGACGCAGAGTGCAGACAATGGGAACGGAGGGGAAAGAAATAAATTAAAAATGAAAATCTTAAAAAAAAAAAAAAAAAAAAAAGACCATGATATGAAGTACAGGAGGTTAAATACCAAAGGAAGTACAAAGTACATCAGAATTCATGCAAAGGAGAAAATACATCCAGTTGGTGGGATGAGAAAAATCTTTAAGGCAGAAATTTCAAGTGGTCTCTAAGAAATAGAACACAGGACTTTCAAACTTTTGAAGACCTAGGAGTTATAGTGTAACTTTACAGAAGCCTAGAGAATTTCCTAGATAGTGTTTGACCAGGTGCAAACAGATGTTTTTTGAAGAAATAAGTATGAGAAACATATGTCATAGTATCCCCCACCCCCCCTTAAGATTCACAGATTAAAAAACACGAAAGACTCTGAAACGTCCTACATTAAATCTGTAATTTTGTTTTTACCCAATGATTCCCACATTTATTTGATCACAGAATCTTCTCACAGAAGAGCTCTCTGAAGTATTGTATTTCTACTTTAGTTGTTTTGGGGATAAAAATCTTCATACCAACTGATTTTACTGGACCATCAATATGAACTGTAACTTGTCTTTACAACATTTTTACCTACAATGGCTTGGTTTTGTTTGCTTTTCCTGCTTATATTCATTAAAATTCTACCTTTCAAAGGGTTTTCCTTGTTTCATCTGTCTTGTCAAACTAAAAGTATGAGGACTGATGGTGTTTTTTTTTTCTTTTTGGGGTATTCTGTTATTCTAAAGCTGTGATTCATTATTTTCCCTTTCTCTAGTTATGAAAGTTAACTTCAAAAACTGCTAAGTATCTGTGATACAAATCTGAGTCAGTAACCAATATGACAATGAGCTTATACATTTTACATATTCCAATTCTCAGGGTAGTCAGGGTACTGTAGTTGCACAATTTTAAATGCTCTTCGGAATGCTAACATATAGAAGTAACAGAATCGGCAGAAGATGCTGGAGTACACCTTCCTTGCTTGGTTTCAACTGTTTTTTGTCACAATAAAAAATAACTCCCCCTATTTTACAGATGGAGTAAACAGGTTTACAGAAAACTGGGAATTTTAAAGAACATGGGATTAATTTGCCTCCATGGTCTTAATAACCAAGTAAGTACCTAACCAAGACTCCTGGAATCTTTTCTCAGGTGTAACAGAAGGGTCAGAATGTAACTAATACTCTTGCTTATCTAATCTAACCCCCAACTTGATGTCTTGTTTTCTTAATCTTACTGGGTCAAAGGAAAGTTTGACACAACTACCTCACACTTCCACTTTCTAATACCAACTGAAAGTCAAAACGGCTGTCCAAATTTCAGAAAGCTTAAAGATGAGAAACTGATGTATGAGAAAAGGCTAAACTGGGTATGTTTCGATTCCCTTCTATGGTTCACTTAATACCTGCCTGGAGTAGTTACCACTGCCAGAAAAAATATACTGCTTAAAAATAAAACTGAGATGCTCAGAGATGAACTTACCAGGTGCAATGGATGTATCACGATGATGGGAGAGAGTGTTGCTGTGGGGGGAGTGGGGGGCGGGGGCGGTGGGGTTGAATGGGACCTCATATATTTTTTTAATGTAATTAAAAAATAATAATAATAAATAAATATTAAAAAAAAAAAAGAAAGAGACACAGATTCCCGTGCCACTGACAACAACAGAAGTGGACAAAGAAAAAGAAAGACTCAGCAAATAGACACAGAGAACAGACAACTGGGGGGGGGAGGGGAGAGAAATAAATAAATAAATAAATCTTTAAAAAAATAAATAAATAAAAATAAAACTGAATTACCTTTTTTTTTTTTTAAAGATTTACTAATTTATTTCTCTCCCCGCCACCCCGGTTGTCTTCACTGTGTCTATTTGCTGCGTCTTGTTTCTTTGTCCGCTTCTGTTGTCAGTGGCACGGGAATCTGTGTCTCTTTTTGTTGCGTCATCTTCTTGTGTCAGCTCTCTGTGTGGGTGGCGCCATTCTTAGGCAGGCTGCACTTTCTTTCACGCTGGGCAGCTCTCCTTATGGAGTGCACTCCTTGCGCGTGGGGCTTCCCTACACGGGGGACACCCCTGTGTGGCACGACACTCCTTGCGTGCATCAGCACTGCGCATGGGCCAGCTGCACACGGGTCAAGGAGGCCCGGGTTTTGAACTGTGGACCTCCCATGTGGTAGACGGACGCCCTAACCACTGGGCCAAGTCCGTTTCCCTCTTAAATTACTTTTAAATATTCAGACCCTGAAGTAAGAACAAATTTCTTTCCCTCCCCATTAGTCCAAAATAGTTAACTTCAGGGAGGTGGCTAAAGTAATCATTGTCTATTAAGTATCTATTTTTATACACAAAAAATTTTTTTCAAAATGACCCAGGAAAAGTACTCTTCTTGAAATGAATTGCATTCTGCTGTTGCAGGCCCAAGAAGAACCTCAAGAAGTGAGAACATGGGTTAGTGTAGGGAATTATAGGACATCTACAGGAATTTGCTTTTCCTGAAAAATACCAGATTCATGTCCCTAAGAAGCATTTATTCACTGTTAAGTGCTGAGGAAATAGAAAAAGAAACAATCGTTTCAAATAAAATCTTCAGTAGTTCTTAACTTGGTTCGGTAGGGTTCCTCTTCTAAGCCTTCATGAATGTGATGAAAACTATTAATCTAGCAAGGGAAAAAAGCACACACACATGAAAATGACTGCCTGCAATTTTAAAACATTTTGTGGAACATGGGTTACAAATGTCTGGGGTCTAGGAGATATTATAAAAAACAAGCAAGAACAAAAAGAGGGATGACTAGTTAAAATTCTGTATCTGGGACCTGCAGAATCTCTATAGATGTTACTGTCTAAGCTGTCTTGACTCTTCTCTCTCTTAATTTATCAACTATGAGAACTGCAAAATGTAACATTTAGGATACTTTTTGCCTTGAAAAATATCCTAAGACCAAGCTAAAACCAAAATCATTGAAAAGGGCCACACACAAATGTTTTTCTCTTCTTTGGCACTTATTACTTATCCAAAACGCATTCTAACTTCCATTTCTCAGATTCCATGGAGGCTTTTTTATTATGAAGGAAGTTAACAATGAGTTTATACTTTTTTACCTTGCTTATATTCTTGGGTTTTTGCTTGTGTAATTAATTTCCCTAACAAAATTTTAAGTATCTTATGACCAGAAGACTAGCTTTCAAACTTTTAAAATCTGTTTCTGTCACATAGTATCTGGAAGATTAAGATTACCAACACTAGTTTGATAGGATCCCAAGAGATGATGCATTTCTTTTTTCCTGTGACACCTTGAACAACAGCCCTGAATTCAAACTCTACACTTTAGCCTTCTCAGAACAGAGATGTTTTAGAACCTTTTCCAATATGAGGAAATTAGTTTTTGCATATTAATCTATCCCCTTCATAGCTGAATCCATTAGATCAATATGAAAATTGAGTTTGGAAATATCACAAGCAGATCCTTGAGTTAACTGATGGGGTGGCTTGGGAGATGACCCACAGGCTTGTGTGGAAAAACCATCTGTATAAAGCTTATATATGTATGTGTGTGTGTGTAGATATATATGTTCACATATACGATGAAATACTTCTTTCAAGGCAAAGGCAGTCCCAAAAAGAAGTAGAGATGTAGTCTCTCCCAAGGGCCTCCAAATAAAATCCTAACCTACCACATTGACAGTGGGGAGTCTTTTCTTTCCCACCAACCAGCTTCTCTTCCCAGATAAAACAGCACCCCAGTGTTACCCTCTCTCAATCTCATCTCAGACACACCAGCACATAATCCCTCTGGACAGATAAATATACACGTGTAACTGCCTACCCCTCTTCAAACAACCCCCGGAAACCACCCCATACAAGTATACATACCCTTCAAGTAGATATGCACACAAATATGCCCCTTAAATGCACATGTCTGTCATATACACATTCATAAAAACACAACAACAAAGCACATACGCAAATAAAATGAAACCAGAATCAATTTTCCCCACAACATACATGTTCATTTACTTGCCTTTCATTACCTTACCTAGTCACCAAAACATAATATACTTTATGAAACACGATCACACCCTTTAAATATACAAACACACAGTTGAATTCACTCCCAGTGCATAACACCCCACCCCCACTGTAGTGGTTTTAAAATGTCCACAAATTTTGATACTCCTCCTCAAAAGGGGGGGCCCAAAAACAAAGAAAAGTAAAAGGTAGGGCCTAATTCCCTTCTCCTTAAGTGTGGCCTGGACTTAGTTACTTGCATATAACCAATAGAATATAACAGAAATGACTTCCAAGATTAAAATATAAAAGGCACTGACTGACTTTCTCCTGTTCCCTCTTGGATCACTCACTCCAAGGGAAGCCAGTCATCATGTCATGAGGACATTCATGCAACCTTTTGGAGAAGTCCATGTGGTGAGCAACTAAGACCTTCTCCCTACCAACAACCATCGAGTAACTGACTTCAAAGTCCTAATACAAGCTATCTTGAAAAGCATATCCTCCAGTTCCAGTCAAGCCTTCAGATGACTGCAACCCTGGCCAGTATCCTGCTACAACCTTATTAGGGATACCCTGAGCCAGAACCACCCAGCTAGGCCAATCCCAGATTCCTGACCAAAAAAAACATGACATAGCAAACGTCTGTTGTTTTTAAGTTGCTCAATTTGGGGGTAATTTGTTACATGGTAATAGAAAACAAATAAACATACACAAACTTTCCACATCCCCCAAAGAGACACCATTTTTTAATTTAAAAGTAAATAAATACCTAGAAAAGTAGATGTATGCTCTAGGTTATGATATGTATATATATTCTACAAAACCTTTAAAGTTGGACTTTGATCAGATCTACTCTAGAGGGAATAAGGTTAATTTGAGAAAGCTGGAAGTAAATCTCAACTAATATAAATAACCCTGTTCTAATCATACCCCACAAAAGCAAGCCACAATGATCATTTTGTCATTATCCACTCTTACCCTGAATAAGGTGGTCCTGGTAATCTAATAGACAAATTACAAGCCATCCTAGATAAATGAGAACTATGCTAAATGTTTAGCACTTAACTGAAAACGGAATATATTAACGAAATGGCTTAAATGTATATATTTCCTTAAAAACTATACAAGCAGAAAAAAATATAATAAAAAGCAAAACAAAGACAAACGAAAAAACTATATAAGCAGAAAACCAATACTTCAGATATTCAAACAAATATTTATTGGCTACTCAATATTTACTGGTTGTCGAATATATACAACCTAATGGATTAATTCCAAGGCAGAAATAAATTATTTTCAAACATGTTAGCTTGGAAATGTTGGCCCACTTATATTTTAATTTGAGTTTTCCTTGTGATTTACAATTTTTACTCTGGGTAATATTAAGAAAGCTACACTATTAAAGTAGAGTCTTAATGAAGAACCGAATACATGACTATTTTTTTTATAATCTGTTCCCCCAAACCCAATACCTTCCATTAGGCCAGGGGTCAGCAAGCTTTTACAGTATAGAGCCAGGCGGTAATATTTTAGGGCATTGTACGCTAAGAGGCAAAATCAAGAATATTTTGTAGGTACTCATATAACAATCATTTAAAAATGAAAGAAAATAAAATTCTTAGCTTCCAGGTCCTTTACATATAGGTGGCAGGCCACAGAACAAAGATGCACAATCTTGTAAAATTCTTAGAAATGCACATTTGTTTCAGTTGAGATATTGGGAGCAATGTTCCCAGCAAAAAAATACTTCGTCAGGCAAGTAAGAGGTTCAAATGGGAAAGCTGACATATTGTTATCCAAAGCAGCAGGTAATCACATGATTTATCTCCAACTATTGCCATTATCACATCCTCTGACTTTAGAACTCCTCAAATTACAGGCTTTTTATTTCATAAAATAAATGGATACAGAGCTTTGTAAATGGAATTTATTTGGACCAATGGATGCCTGGAATGAGGTTAATTAGATTAAATCAGCCCTTCTACCAATATAATAGAATACCTCCAACTTCTAGCCTTCACACTCTGTGCCTAGCTATGCGGCCTTTGCCCCAATCATTTGTGGGGTTGAGATTCCTTATGATGGAGCTAAATGTATTATATTTGAATCCATTTCAGTAGTAAGACTCCATAACACTAATATATAAAGTGTCATATATTAGACACAAAATATGAAGAAGTTTAAAATAATTTAATTCTGTCTATTCGACAGATATTGTGTGGCAAGTAGGTGTTCCCACACGAAAAAAAGAGGCAAGAAGATGTGAAAAAGAGAAATTTAAGGTCTGAAAAATACTCCACTGGGCTTATTAGGTTCTCATATTGGGGAAAATTCTCTTTCCAAGAAGCCAATTAATTGTTTTCTAAGGGAATGTCAGTCTCCTGGTTAAACGTGCCTTAAGATAGTGTTTTGTCTCCATGTCTAATATTATAGACCTGTTAATGTTCTCAGTAGAATTCTTTTTTCCCCAATAAAAGCTGTTAAATGTCCTCTCAAGCGAAAATATCACTGAAAGCCATTGAAATCAGTCTGGTGGGCCAATCAATGACCCTGAAGACCCCTGCAGGAAAAATAGCAGGATCAAGCTACATCTGCCATAAATGGAGAGCCGGGTGCTCATTGTGAAATTATACATAGAGTCTTGCACTCACTCAACCTCATGGTTCTCTCCTTGTTGGCAGTTGGGAGCATTTAGGGAAGACCTCCTTATCCCATTCTTTGGCATCTGGTAGCAGCTTGAAACCATTCAAGTACACTATGAATTGAGAATTGTTTAAAAGTCTTTAAACAATATTTTAGACATACTTAGCATGAAGTGGTCAATGCACTTAGCATAGGGCCCATGGTTAAGTAAAATACTTTAAAAACCAAAAAGCACTAAATACCTCAGGAAAACTCAATGTTTTAAGAAAACTTACTTTTCTTAAATTTATATCTTAATAAACTTACTAAAACACCATGATCAACCACCTCCCCTCCAATAAAATCTATTCCATATATTACGGTAATGGGGGTTGAGGAGAGGGTTAAAGTTTCAAAGTAATAATAGAAATGAAATTAATACAGTTGACCCTTCTTATTCATGGATTCCTTATTTGCAAATTCCTCCCTAAAATTCTTTTGTAATCCAAAAACAATACTCAGGGCACTTTCACTATCATCTGTGTTGTCTGACACCTATTTCCCAGTTGAAGTCAAACAAGGCAACATTCTCTGCCTTCTTGTTTCAGCTTTCCTATTGTAAACTTGTTTCAGCTTTCCTATTGTCAACAAGTGTCCTTTTCATCATATATCTAGTGCCACTTTCTTATATTTTTGTGCTTTTTAATACAGCCTAAGCAAAGTGCTAAAATATTAGGTAATGTTTCCAAGCACAGTAAGACTATGTGCCTTACAGAGAAAATACATGCATTGTTCAGGCACAAGTTATAGTGCTACTGGCACTGAGTTCAGTGTTAACAAATCAACAATATATATTCAATATGGTGTCTTTAAACAGAAACACATAAAACAAGGTTACGTGGTGATTGCATGGTGAAAATGCTGTGACCAGAGGCTCAAAGGAACTTAACCCTGTATTTCTTCTAGGAGCAATGGTTCAGTCCTTGCTACTTTCATGTTCTCAATGACTTTACTGAACAAAACTACCATGACCATTAATAAACAGTATTTAAATGAGCCCACCTGAGACTTAAAACAATACCAATGAAAAACAGAAGCAGAAAATCAGGATGAGAAAAAAACAAATATAAAACATTGCTGTTACATTTAGCTGAACTTTGGCTCTGAGCTTCCTAGTGACTCAAATGAAAAAGGAGAGGCAATGAAAGAGAAGGAATGAATGGGGGGAGAGGGCAAAGCAATGGAATTCCCTCAGTTTAAGAAAAGACAGGACTCCAGGGTACTTTTAAAAATCACTCAGATAAGAACCTCTGGTTATTCCTGCTTGAATTGTTAAGAGCTTGAGGCAAATGAAACTATATGGTCTCTAATCTTACTTAAATATCACTTTTTGGCTGATTTTCTAGAGAAGCTAAATAGAAAGTAGTGGAGGAGGCAGTTTCTGAAAAGGGCCTAGATAACAGAAACCAGATATAAAAAGTTAACAAAAATTAAGGAACTTAACCAGGCCATCCCACTCCCTGGGGAGTGAAAGCAGAGGAAGTCATAGGAAAAGCCCCATTTTTTTAATTTGGTGAGTCCACCTCGGCACATGTACAAGCACTAAACTGACTCCCCCAAGTTCTGTATCACAAGCCATGGGGTAAAGTGGTCTTCACACGGAAAATTTTCAGGAGAGGTACCACCCACAAGGATCACAGAAAAACCTTCAGTATACTACCATGGATACTGCAGCTTTGATAATGCTTTCTAGTAAACTTAGCCACTACACAGGCTTAAGCTTAGGCTTCCTGCAAGGCTAGTCATTAGTAAACAACACTGATAAAGCCCCATGCATTTTATTTCACGGATAAATAAGGAGAAAAAAAAAAGTCAACCTTGTTAACTTTTTTCCTTGTTTTATAAGTACTATGGTATGTTTTCTTTTAAGATGTAGGATGAGACCAGACAAGAAAGAACAGGAGGTAATCATGTTTCTGTTGGTTCTTCTCACTTAGAATGTATTTAATCCAATTTCTTCTATTTTATAGATTAAAAAAATGAAATGCAAAAACTAAGTGATTTGCCAAAGGTTATACTATTTATTTAGTGTCTTTTCTTAGGTCCAGCAATCTTGCTTTATTATTCAATAACACTGTCATGTAAATAACAGAATATTCACAAATATGTGAAAAAACATACCCAAAAGTTTTAGAAATTTGTCCCAAGAGCCATCTGCTATTAATAAATACCAAACAATTATCCAACAATTGGCTTTCTGCCATTTTAAAATTTTAAAAGTTTCAATTATTCTCATCTCTTTGCCACCCAGAGAAATCATAACTACTTTGTGTCAGTAAATTTGCTACTACCATTTGATAAAAACTGCACTAAAAAATAACCATCCTTTATAAACACTGGTTAATTATTTCTCCTCCATAAGATTTCTCAAAGTTCTTTTTTTTTCCAAAGAGGTTATCAGGGATTGAGCACAGATCGTGTACACATATACATGGTAAGTAGACACTCAACCACTGAGCTACACCTGCTTCCCTCAAACAGCCTTCTTAACATACATCCTGCAGTCATTCCTTAAGGCCCAGGGATAACCAATACACCCAGCACAAATGCTCTCCCTTTCAAACTCACTGTAAACGTGGTGGAGCCCAAATGGGGCTCCATAATACTCAACCTACACTTAAAAGAAACTGAGATTTAAAACTCACATCCTACTCTTTTCTCACACTTATTACTTCCAGTTTCCTTCTTGTCCTTCCACTTTACCCCATCCTAATGCCAAATTCACCTTGTAAAAATGCAGCTCTGATCTCTCCTCTAAAACCTTTAATGTCATTTGATTACTGTAAAGCCTAAATTCGACAATTTGACACTAGTATTACCAATGCCTGTCTTGTCCCAGCATGACCTCTACACCATAAACAGGTCCTGCTACTTACCCCTTTTCCCACCACCCTCAACCCCAAACCTAACAACCAACTTCTAAATCTTAGAATCCCCGTTAACTACGATTCGAAGCTTTCCTTGACTGCTCCTATCAGTACCACTTTCTCCAGTCTCAGAAAGAAGCATCTGAGTTCCTATTAGTTCTCCTATTTATACATGGCTCTGTAGATACATACGGCTAATGAAACTTCTGTCCAGTTACCTTGCTCTTTCACACATCCATTCGTTCAAACCACACTGTACCTCAAGCAATTTGCTAGATGTCAGAAATACAATGGTGGACAAAAACAGGACAGATATCTGCTCTTAAAAGCTGGACTAATAAGGGAGTCAAGCAAATAATCACTCACATAAATAGAAAAATTACATAAATAGAAAAATCACAACAGATATAAGTGTTCCAAAGGACAGGAACATTAAGGGCATATTAGAAGAAAGTGGCCATGTCTGGGGTGAGGGAAATGTGAAAGTTAATCAGGGACAGTGGGAAGGGGAAACCACACACTGTGAATACAAGGAGGTGAGTGTGACTGCGTTGCAGAGAGTGGACACTACTAATGAGGCATGAATGGCTGGGGGAGCCAGACTGGCACAATTGATTATTTAGGGGTCATGAATTTGACTACTCTGATTCCACTATACTGTTCTACTACAATACTACAGCAGGAAACTTAAAACTCACTTGCTAAGTTAAATACTTCATATACAAAAGTAAACAAAGTGTGTGTGTGTGTATATATATGTTACTTAAAAAATAAGCAGCGTGGAAGGCAATCCTACTGGATTCCTATCACGGATTCTCAACCACACTTGTCCTTAGATCAGTAGTTCTCAAATATGACTGTACCTTAGAGTCGGGTGAGGAGCCTTTCTTAAAGATACTGATATCATGACCTACAACAGAGATACTGATTTAATGGGTCTGAGAAGGGGCCTACATCTTGGCAAAAGTATTTTAAATGGCTCCCCAGGAGACTCTAAGTCCAGGTAGAGAGCTCTCCCAAAAAGCTTCCCAGAAATAATCATTGGTTTCTCACAGTCCTCCAAAACACTATACCCCCCACCTGGACTTCTCCTAGATTTAACCCAACTGCTGAGAACAGCTAACACATCTGAACCGCTAAATCCCAGGAACCACAAAATTTTTCACATGCTTCGAAACTGTCAACCTTGTTTAAAAAATGAAATGGTAGTAGACAGAGTAATAAAGCCAACCTGAAAGTAAATGGTTTAGTCTTAAATACGCTAATCAAAATTCCAGTTTGTGGGAGAGGTGGTAAAATCCATACAGTAGCAGGAAAAAAAAAACAAAATGGTGAGTGACTTGTGTCCAAGAAAGCAGCTTCCCCCTAACCCTATCATGAGCAAAAAAGGGAAAAAGAGCAGAGGAAGAGAAACCACATGATCCATGTTTGCTTGCTATATCCAAGCAAAAGAGCTTTGAGAATCAGACCATGAATTTCAGATAGTGGGTCCCAAGAAACTGGAGGAAGGCGTGTTCAAAATTATTCCACAAGTTTGCCAAGTCAAATAGGTCAATAGCTAAGCTATTAAAGTTGCCTAAATGTAAGTAGAAAGACCTTAACAAAAGCTTGTGTTTAGGGAGTTTTAATGATGGATCCCTGGGAAGTAAACACACAGGGGAGGAACACAGAGGAGTAGAAAGAGCTCCACTGACATAAGGACCCAGGAGAGAGAGAGCCTGACAGTCTACAGCTGACCTTATGAGGAAAGAATAGAGCAGCTGAGCCTGGAGAGAAATGAGGCCCTGGAGAGAGATGAGACTTATCCCAGCCTACAGCTAATACTGGAAGAAGCTGGGACAACGGAGCCCTAACGGAGAGAAGAGGAAGGTTGGAGCCTTGCAGACAGTGGAGGCCATCTTGCTCCAATATGTGGCAACAGACGTTGGTGAGGGAAGTAGTTTATGCTTTATGGCCTAGTAACTGTAAGCTTCTACCCAAGTAAATACCGTTTATAAAAACACCCACCCAAAAAAAAAAAAAAAGGCTTGTTTGGTTATGTAAGAAAACTGCCAGCAAATGCTATATTGAATAACAGGATTCCACCACTAATACTGGTTATATACACACAATTCAAAAAGTGTGAGTAATGTTTATAATAATTACATGTTAAATGCACTTTATATGTAATTGCAGATTTTACTGGCTTCTTTGGATTATCATGTATCTGCTCACCATTAGGTTGTTGCATATTCCTGATAACCTAAGTTTAAATTAAAGTATACTGAAATCGTGACCATTAAGTAGGTAACTTTCCATATGGGGAAATCAATATTTGCTTACCAAAATTTATCTCAAAAGTAAAAGATGCATTGCAATTTTCACATTCTCTATTTCAAAGCTAAGTTCATTTTACAAACAAGTGACATGAGGAAAATTAGTTCCCTCCAAGAACTTTTATTCTAAGGTGAAGCTGGACCAAATGCAAATTACTCCATCCTGGCACCATCATTTTCAGTCATTTTCCACTGAAAGAACCTCACACATCAATACTAAGGCACTTAAAAAAATTTTTTTTTAACGTTACATTCAAAAAATATGAGGTCCCCGTATAACCCCTACCTCACTCCTCCCCCGTAACAACAACCTCCTCCATCATCATGAGACATTCGCACTGCACTTGTGAATACATCTCTGAGCACCACTGCACTCATAGTCAATGGTCCACACCATAGCCCACTCTCTCCCACAGTCCGTCCAGTGGGCCATGGAGGACATAGAATCTCCGGTAACTGTCCCTGCAGCTCCCAGGACAACTCCAACTCCCGAAAATGCCCCCACACCACCTTTCTTCCTCCCACTCCCTACCCCCAGCAGCCACCATGGCCACTTTCTCCACACCAATGCCACATTTTCTTCGATTACTAATCACGATAGTTCATGAATAGAATATCTGTAAGTCCACTCTAATCTATACTCTATTCCTCCATCCTGTGGACCTTAGAATGGTTGTGTCCACTCCACAGCTTTATCAAGAGGGGGGCTTAGATTCCACATGGATGCTGGATGCAATTCTCCTGCTTTCAGTTGTAGGCACTCTTGGCTCCCTGGTGTGGTGGTTGACCTTTTCACCTCCATGTTAGCTGAGTGGGGTTAAGTCCAATAAAGCAGAGTGTAGGAGTTGCAAGTCTGTTGAGGCTCAGGGCCTGGCTATCACATGGTCAGTCCAGAGATTCAGGTCCCCTGGGTATACACTAAACCCCAGCACCAACTACAGTTTACTAAGGCACTTTTCATTACCCATTCCACTATGCCCACAATCTATCCTGAGTCTCCTGATACAGTCTTCATTGACCAAAGCTTATAGAGACTGCTATGAGAATGGTTTATTAGGCCTCTTAATGCTTTTACCCCCTATTGGCTAAAGGCTGAACACTTGGCATTGTGTCTGAACTACATTAACACATGTAGAATTGTCAGCCTAATACACAAGGTGTCACATGGAATCTCAGACTGAATAAAAAGATCACACGAGTAGAGATATTGCACTTACCATTTTAAAGAATATCACCTAAATCTATAAACAACACAAAATATTCAGGACATATAAAGTTAAAACAAAATAAAATATTTAACAAGCTAAACAGTACATTTGGTGAACCGGTGAATGAATGGGTGATGGGATAACAACAGTCTATTGCAATAATTCATTATAGCTTCCATGAAAGAGCGGAATACTTCTTGATATTATAGGGCTCTGTTTGATTCAAATCTCTGGGGGCAAGGTGGGGAAGCTAACAAGCTGACACAAGACATTTCAGAAATTAATTCAACTAGAAAGAAGTTTCATGTAGGAAGAGAAAAATTAAGACTGTTGCATATAAATCTATGTGGTCTACAAAAGGTAAAGAAGGATGAGGGCACAAGAGAAGAGTGATGGTAAGAAAAAGGCATGTAAAACAACAGCCACAGTGTGTGACAGCCAAATACTTAGAAAAGGCAGTAAATATGGTTAAGTTACTCACTGAGGTGGGAAGCTAGCTATTATTGGACAGAGTTCTAGATTTTCTTTCAAAACTATTAAACCATTAAAAATAGGTCACCAAATAAATTTTTAAAAATAGGTGATATTAGGTTGGTGGAAAAGGAATTGCAGTTTCAGACCATGAATTTTAAACCATTGTAACTAGGCTCAAAGACATCTTTATTAATCAAAATAGGAACCATTGCAATCAACACATTTTTGCCAATGAGAAGTAAGTGTGCTTACTCCTGCAGTGTAAAAATTTGTGCTTTGGGATTCAATGAACTCTTGGAAAGCATTTTCTGTATCCCACTGGCTGTGGATGCATTTTCCCTGCAAGAAGCTGTCAAGAGGTAACTCTTGACAACCATCTTGACAACCATCAAGTGGTAGTCGGTTGGCAAGAGGCCAGGTGAATATGGCGGATGAGGCAAAACTTCATAGCCCCACTTGTTCAACTTTTGAAGTGTTGGTTGTACGACATATGGTCAGGCCTTGTTGTGGAGAAGAATTAGGCCCTTTCTGTTGACAAACTCCAGACAATGCTGTTTTCGGTGCATCTCATGGATTTGCTGAGCATTCTTCTCAGATATAATCATTTTCACTGGGATTCAGAAAGCTGTAGTGGATCAGCCAGGCAGTAGACCACCAAACAGTGACTCTGGCCTTTTTCAAGTGCAAGTTTGGCTTTAGGAAGTGCTTTGAACTTCTTCTCGGTCCAACCACTGAGCTGGTCAATTGCTGGTTGTTGTATAAAATCCATTTTTCATCAGACATCACAATCCAATCAAGAAATGGTTCCTTATTGCAGTCAGCTCATGAGGCACCCACTTATCGAGCTTTTTCACCTCTCTACTTTGCTTCAAAAGCCCAACAACCGTAGAATGGTCGACGCTGATTCTTCAGCAACTTCTCGTGTAGTTTAAGAGGATCAAGCTTCAATGACTGCTATCAGTTGGTCATTGTCAACTTCCGATGGCCAGCCACTATGCTCCTCATTTTCAAGGATCTCGTTTCCGTTGCAAAACTTGAACCACCACTGCACTGTACGTTCGTTAGCAGTTCCTGGCCAAACGCACTGTTGATGTTGGGAGCTGTCTCTGCTGATTTACAACCCACTTTGAACCTAAATAAGGATAGCACTCAAATTTGCTTATTGTCTAATATCATTTCCATTGTCTAAAATAAATATAAAATAAACAGTAAGTAACGTCATTAGCAAAAAAAAGTGAGAAATGCACATTAAAATGATGTATAACACAATCACATGTATTTAACAATGTATGCCAATATCAAATGGCAAATTTCAACAATGCAAAACCGCAATTACTTTAGCACCAACCTAAAATAACGCTGCTTTCTCATAGAAAGACCAGTGTTCCATGTATTTGAACAAATTTTAAGACTTGACTTATTTCTTCAATACATAATTAGCAAAAAAACACCTATCCTGTTTCCAAAGGAAACAAAAACAATTTCACCTTAGTTCCCCACCAAATTTGCAAAGGACAAACCTTGAAGCTATTTGGTGGTAAGGGCAATCCTTCACAACTAAGCAATACCACTATTCCTAGCCCTCCCACTTCTCCTTCCTTTGCAATTCAAGTAAGCATACCATACTACTTTTTTTTTTTAAAGGGGGCAAGTAAAAGATTTATTGAGAAACAAAAGAAAGCAGGAGCACACGCTGAAGAGTTACATCTGTCAAGAGGTGGCAGAAACATCTTCCTTAAACAGTTAATGGACTGTAGTTACAGGGTGAGCACTGAGTCAGTATGTTTTTTAAGACTATCCACTTAGAATTTAAGTCTTTTGATATGCTGTTGGATTCGATTTGCAAGTATTTTGTTAGGAAAAGGGGTACTTAAAAGCTGTATGTTTTTTAAGACTATTCACTTTGAATGTAAGTCTTTTGATATGCTGTTGCATTCGATTTGCAAGTATTTTGTTGAGAATTTTTGCATCTATGTTCATTAGAGAGATTGGTCTGAGTGCCGGCATGTTCCAGGATGATAGGTGTCCCCATACTACTTTTTATGTATTTTATGAATGGGTTACATATCTTTAAAATTGGGGTAACAATGGGTGCCTTAATGGCTGCTGAAAAGTTAAAAATCATCTACAGAATGTCCTGTACAGAACCTGGCAATAATAAGTAGTTACTATGCTATCTGCCTTAGCGAATACTTTCTACAAACCTCTGCCTCAGCATCCTCCCCTTTTTAAAGTTAATCACAATGTATCAAAGTTCGTTTCTCTATTACCACTGTGATTATACCACTCCCTTCCTCAAAAATATGAGCATGGGTTCCCATAATGCACTATGAGCCAGCTTGTTCTGAACTCCAAAATCCATTTCCAAGTAGCACTGGAGCTTCTCCGTTGGCACCTTTTGCCTCAGACCACCAATTCAATCTATAGTGTTACACTTGTTGATTATATCCTGAAGTCTCACTTCTTTGACTTAAATTATTTACTGAACATCCACCATACGCCGGGCTTTATTCATTAGCCTGATTCACAAGAAAACTGACAGCTAGAAATCTCTGAACAAATCATACTTAGAACTTAGATTTTGCTACACTGTACACTTCTATTTTGCTCCTTTCTCATTTTCAATTCATTTGCTCATAGTTCTCAAGCAATTCTTTCAAAGCAACAATTTCATAAATGAGAAAACTGAGGACCAGAGATGTTACTGATCTGACCTTTATGTGTTAATGTTCCCAACAGACTACAGTTATGG
Source organism: Dasypus novemcinctus (assembly GCF_030445035.2). Taxonomy (NCBI): domain Eukaryota; kingdom Metazoa; phylum Chordata; class Mammalia; order Cingulata; family Dasypodidae; genus Dasypus; species Dasypus novemcinctus. The sequence continues at coordinate 34,081,461 of NC_080698.1, forward strand.
GTTCGACTGGTTTGAGTGTTGTGTTAATGAAGCCAAGACTGTATTTCTACCTCTGTATGGGCCAAGGTGCTATGCTATGTGATACCCACATACACTGCTACTGTTCTTACTGGCAAAGCCTTACTATAAATACCTACCATTACATAGCAAGAGAGTTAATGAATTTTTCAGCATTCACCAACATACCTTTGGTCTCGATAAATCTAACAGTCCCTGCCCTATTGAGATGTATAGGAATAGAAGTGAAGATAGTTCAGAAAAATATTACTTTTAAATGTGAACTATGATGGTTATGTTATAAGTCTAGGTATTACAGCACAAAGAGAATATCAACTCTGCCCTGGGCGTCAAGTAAAGGCTTCATAAAGTTCAGTGAACCAGGTGAACAAAGGAGACATCCTTGACAGAGGGGAAAATATATGTCTGCATGTCAGGGGAGAGACAAACAAGTTTGGGGAACTTCAAATCATTTGGACAGCCGAAGCACATTATCATTAGTGATAGAAAGGAACACAGGTGTTCACTAAGTATCTGGGTTACTGAAGAGCTAAAAAGCATATGCCAGGGGGAGTGGGTGTAGCTTAGCTTGGCTGAGCACCTGCTTCCCATGTACGAGGTCCCAGGTTCAATTTCTGGTACCTCAAAAGTAAAAAAAGAAACAATAAAAACTAAAAGCATATGCCAGGTGGTGATGTCTCAAGTACTAAGGCCATCTTTGCTAACCAGTTTTGTTTTGCACTTGTATATTAACCCTGAGAACCTATTACATTACAATGAGCTCTTCTAGATTCACAGCCTTATTGCTCCAGGGCTACTTACCTGAGCCTGAGTCACAGAACACAAAAATGACAAAGAGTGATTATTTTCTCAATTCTCCCAAGAATAGTGTGATTCTGAATGCACGGAAAAGGTAATCCATTATCTATAATGGAAAGCTTAGGGTAGTAGGGCTCAATTCTCTTGGAACCTTGTTGAGAAACCCTATGGGATACGAGAACTCTGTAGTTCTTTTAGTACTGAACACTATATAAAATTCAACTGGAGGTTTGCACTCGTACCTGAATGCTAGTAAAGGTTAAGAAATTTTCATTGTTATGTTTTTTTGCTCAGAGATAATAGTAAAAAGGTAGTAAGATATCTTATGTCATACCTCCCCACTGTCTATAAAGTATTTGCAAATAATATAACTGCTAAGAATCTCAAATGACATATTAATTTAACACAAAGCTTTTAAAAAAAAATCACTACCCACAAATGAAGAGGAGTTCTTAATCTGGGGTCCATGAGCCTGAATTGAAATTCAAAAAAAACATTATTCTTGTGGTGATGTGTTGGTGTGGCTGTAATATATTTATTAGATAACACATAGTATAGTGTGAACTTAATAAGGGGTCTGTGGTTTTCACCTGACTGGCAAAGGGGTCTGTGGAACAAAAAAGGTTAAGAAGCCCTGATTTAGAAGGAAGCACTGATGAGAACTAATAAATCTGAGCCTTTTGCAGAGGTAACATGGAACCCAGGGTTTCCTCAGCACCATCTATTTCAAAAAGACTTTATAAAGGAGAAAGCAGATATCTTCCTTAAGTAATAGCAGTAATGGGATAGGAAAAAAATTACTTTATAATGCTTCCCCAAAACAGCATTTATATTAATAAACGTTTCTCCTCTCTGGGCTCAGAGCTGGTTCGCAGCATCATGGCAAAAAGCACAAGAAGGTTGGAATCGGTGGTAAATACGGAACCCGTTATGGCGCTTCCCTTCGGAAAATGGTGTAGAAAATTGAAATCAACCAGCCCGCCAAGTACACTTGCTCTTTCTGTGGCAAGACCAAAATGAAGGCAAGCGGACCTGGCCCAATGGATAGGGCATCCTGCCTACCACATGGGAGGTCCGCAGTTCAAACCCCGGGCCTCCTTGACCTGTGTGGAGCTGGCCCATGCACAGTGCTGATGCACACAAGAGTGCCCTGCCACGCAGGGGTGTCCCCACGTAGGGGAGCCCTATGCGCAAGGAGTGCATCCCGTAAGGAGAGCCGCCCAGCGCAAAAGAAAGTGCAGCCTGCCCAGGAATGGAGCCGCACACAGGGAGAGCTGACAACAAGATGACACAACAAAAAGAAACACAGATTCCCGGTGCGGCTGATAAGGATGGAAGCGGTCACAGAAGAACACACAGCGAATGGACACAGAGAGCAGACAACTGCGGGGAAGGGGAGAGAAATAAATTAAAAAAAAAAAAAAAAAAAGACCAAAAGGAAGAGAAAAGCTGTAGGGATATGGCATTGTGGTTCCTCCATGAAAACAGTAGCTGGTGGTGCCTGGACCTACACCACCACCTCTGCAGTCATAGTAAAATATGATATCAGGAGACTGAAGGAATTGAAAGAGCACCACAATTTGGACCATCTCTAGCCTGTAATAAATGGGTTAATTTATGTAAAAATAAACGAATTTTTCTCACTGTCAAAATTTTTAGGTCTGAAAATACATTAAAATCTGCTTACTGTACTGTTGATGTTATTCTAGTTGATGAGAGACTCTGGTAACTATCAGGAAAAAATGTTTCCAATGTGCTAAGAACAGTTTAAACTTAATAATTATGAAATTGATATGTGTATTTAAAGTTAAAAAATACAAAGACCCATCTTTTAGGAGTCTAAGAAGATATTTTAGAAAATCAACTTAAATAGCATCTTATGGTCCATTTGTACTTTCACTTAACCAGAGAGAATAAGCACAATTGGAATTTACTTGTTTACTTGACTCAAAACAAAAACTAGAAAATGAGTTATGCAGCTATACTAGTGCTGAAAATAAGAGAATAGAGAATTCAAAATATTTTTCTACATTGCACCAAGTGGATTTCATTATTTGTTAGCAGATATACATTACGCTGTTGTGGAGTAGAGCAGCCAAGGAATCATGAAGCAGGGCAAGTTTTCTGCTCTAATTGGAATTCCAAATCTATTGATAACTTCCCAAACATCCTTCCTTCCTCACTCCTGAAGACAATGACAACCAAGTGAATCAGAGAATATATTTCAAAGGCATAAAAATAAAACCCACCACTAACTCAAATACTGTGAAGAAAACATAATTGAGTCATACAGTAAAAATGTAGCTAAATAGGAGCAAAACCTCTCTTGGGAAGAAAACTAAAGAAGGAATATAAGGGAGTAATATTTCTACTGAGACTATCTAATCATTTTGATTCCCATACTCATCTACTGTTTAAACTGTCCACATTTCTTTAAGTCTGCAAAACATGTTTCCTGGTTTGTAACTGAGGGAAAGTATCCAAATTAGCTTGGGGAGAGCAGGGTACCTTATCCACCATACAGTTTATTAGACTATGGTTGGTAAGAAGACAGGATCAGACTACATGCTGCTCTGCTAACTGCAGCTTAAGGAAAAGTGTGTGGCTAACTCAACAGGACCCAACACCATAGAAGGCTTTTTATATTTTCAACCCCCCCCCTCCCTGTTTAGCATTCACTGTCTGCTTTCTGTGTCCATTCGCTGTGTGTTCTTGTCTTCTCTTTAGGCAGCCATGGGAACTGATTGTGGGCACTCAAGCTCTTGCGCCACCTCAGCTCCCTGGTCTGCTGCGTCTCTTACTGTCACTCCCCTGTGTCTCTTTTCGTTATGTCATCTTGCTGCACTAGCTCTCCGCACAGGCCAGCACTGCCATGCAGGCCAGCTCACTTTCACCAGGAGGTCCTGGTAATCAAATCCTGGACCTCCTATATGGTAAGACCGGAGCCCAATCACTTGACCCACATCCACTTCTTCATAGAAGGCTTGAAACACTTACTTAAAATCCAACATTGCAGGCAAATTCCAAGACAATAAATAGAGGTTTAAAAAATTATAGCATGCTTATTAAAACATTTTCCCCATATGAACATGCTTGAGCATTAACTATGTTGGGGGAAAATGTGTATGTAAGCTAAATCTCTACAAAAGCAGGCCCTCTACGTCTACGAGAGGAACCTTCACACAACCATGTAAAATACAAAACATTAAAAGGATATACCTTCCAAAAACTGCAGAGCTAGTTCCCAGATAGGAATGATTTTGTACAAGAGCTCAATTAGTTCCTCCACCACTTTAAATGTTGCATATACTTTCTTGCTCACAAAATCCCCTCATTTAAATATTTCGGTGAAGAACCAACTATTAATAAGTTCCTAATAACTTTTTTCCCATTTTGCCACCACCAACCAAGTTTAGTAAAGTCATTTCGCTTTTTAACAAGAAAAACTTGGAAATTTTCTTCCAAAAAGTAATATTTCTTCCAGGAAAACATGGAGTTCCTTCATCATGCAGAAATATGCATATGAATGTGGAAGCATACATTCCTTTGCTCATACTATTGTGTCCTAATTTGAGAGGTGAACTAAAAGTGACTGTACTTTCTGATCTTCAATACCAGAATCACTTACATGGCATGTGGCCCATTCATGTTTAAACACTGTCCAAATTTAGAACAGTTCTGTGTAAAGGTGATATTCATAAAAGGTGCTTGATGCACAAAGTGCTAAGGATAAGTACTCAATCTCTTGACCGATTTCAAAATTCACCTGAGAGGTTCTGTTTCAATTAAGTGTTACCACTGTGCTGCCTTTTGCATATGAAGATGATGAAAATGGGTAAGAAATACAACTCTAATACCATAATTAGATGTATATTTTTTATTCCTTAACAGATTTTCTCCTTAAAAAAAACAGCAACAGTATTTACTGATGATACACCTTGCACTTTCATAATTACCAGCCAGCTGGTGGCAAGCTAACACAAAATTGAAATATGTAAGTATGAAGGGAGGAAAAAAAAGACCAGAGGCTTTGGAGAAAAAATAAATATACTATAAACTTTTATTTCATTGTTAAGTAACAAAACAAAAACCTAAGGAATCCAGTAAGGTTTTAGAAATAAACTAGAAAAGGCTAATATAATGTATACATCATATTATTACTGGTAAAACTGCTTCTTAAAAAATGCACTTCCATAGGAAGAAAATGATAAAGTAGATTTCATCAAAATTAAAAACTTTTCTTGAAAATACATCAATAAGAAAAATGAAAAGGCAAAAATAAAGCTGATAAAGGATTTCTGTCCAGAATATAGAAAAAACTTACAACTAAATAGATAGCAAGCCCAATTTTTAAAATAGGTAAAATATGTTAATACATTTGACCAAAGATACACAAATGGTTAATAAGCACGTGAAAAGATGTTCATCATTAGTCATTTGAGAAATGTAAATTAAAACCACAATGGGATTCTGTAATACATCCACTAGAAAGGATATACTCAAAAAAATTAACAATACCAGTCAGTAACAACATGGAGAAACCGGAAACTGCCTATGTCGATGGTAATGTAGAATGGTACAACCAATCTGGAAAACAGTTTGGCAGTTTCTTAGGAAGTTATAAACATAAAGCTACCAACTGTCCAATTGCAACTTGTAAGTTGTATGACATGCAAATTATACAATTAAACTATTAAAAGTAATAACTTTATAAACCTAAAGTTAACATAGATGCTAATTTCGAAAATACTTTTTTTTTTGCCAATAGACAACAGGTTATGTTTTCAAGCATAAACTGTACATAAGATTAATAGAAAATCAAGATAGTAGCAGTATCTTACTTAAGATTTGAGGTTTAAAAATTTCTCACAGATTGTATATATCACATTCTTTTTGTTGGGCCATACAAATCAATGCACTACCCAGTGAATACAATCTTAGGCATTTAACCCAGAGAAATGAAACCTTATGTTCCCACAAAAACCTGTACATGAATGTGCACAGCAGCTTTATTCGTAAGATGGGAACACTATAACTAACCCATATGCCTTTCAAGAGGTGGATGGTTAGCAAACTACAGTACATCAATACCATGAAACACTACTCAGCAATAAAAGGAATAAACTATTAATACATCCAACTTGACTAGCTCTCAAAGGACTTATGCTATGTGAAAAAATAAAATGTCAAAAGGTTATATACTGTATAATTCCATTTATATAGCATTCTTTAAACGACAAAATTGTAGAGGTGAAGAACAGATAATTTGTTGCCAGGGGTTTCGATGGGGAAGGTGATTATGCTACAAAAAGGTAACATGAGGGATTCTTTGTGATGGAACTATTTCGTATTCTGACTACAGTGGTGGTCACATAAGTGACACATGGGATAAAACTGCACAGAAGTAAACACACACACAAATGAGTGCAAATAAAACTGGTGAGAACAGAATATGGTCTGCGATTTAGTAATGCTCCTAGTGCTTGCTATGTAAAATGCTGCCACTGGAGAAAACTGGGTGACATCTCTCTGTATTAGTTCTTACAACTACATGTTGTAAGAAATAAAAAGTTTTTGAGAAAGTTAAAAGAAAAAAGTCAACGCACTGTATCTCTACTACTACTACCATGGAATGCTAATATATTACATATTCTGAGGCTGAATTATTTTTATATACCAGCAATGAATAACTAGAAATTTAAAAGTATCACTTAAAATAGCACCAAAACAATAAAATACTAAGAGATAAATCTAACAAAATATGTGTAAGCTCTGTATGTTTAGGTTTATAAAGCACTGATAAGCAAATCAAAGACATAAATAGAAATATGTCTGTAGATAGGAATACTTAATGCTGTTAAATCCAATCTTTTCAAAATGATCTATACTTGCGCTGTCCATTATTCCCTAACAGCTATTAATGACATGATGATTTACATTTTTTTAAATAAAATGAAATTAAATATAAAATTCAGTTCCTCCATACCACTAGGCATATTTCAAGTTACCTATGACTACATGATACTGGACAGCACAGATATACTATACTTCCATCAATACAGAAAGTATAAATGGACAGGCAGTGTTGATCTATAAACCCAATGCAATAGTCAAAATCCCAGCAAGTTTTGTATTAACTGACAAACTGATATGAATCCTGAAAAAGAAGAACCAAGTTGAAGGACTGACTCAACCTGATTTCAAGACGTACTATGATCCTACATTAATCAAAATAGTGTGGTATTAGCAAAAAGACAAAAGAAGAATTAATGGAACAAAACAATAGTCCAGAAAGAGACCCAAAAATATGTAGTCAACTTATTTTGACAAATATGCCAATGTAGTTCAACAGAGAAAGGGACCCTTTTTAAAAAACGGTGCTGAAAAAATTGGAACATGCACATGAAAAATTAAGAACCTTGATCTATGCCCTTCTCCACATAAAAAAATTAATTCAAAATGGAACACAGTCCTGAACGTAAAACCTTAAACTTATTATAGGATCTCTAGAAGAAAACATAGAGGGAAGCGGACTTGGCCCAAAGGATAGGGCATCCGCCTACCACATGGGAGGTCTGTGGTTCAAACCCCCGGCCTCCTTGACCCGTGTGGAGCTGGCCCATGCGCAGTGCTGATGCGCGCAAGGAGTTCCATGCCATGCAAGGGTGTCCCCCGCGTAGGGGAGCCCCACGTGCAAGGAGTGCACCCTGTAAGGAGAGCCGCCCAGCACGAAAAAAGTGCAGCCTGCCCAAGAATGGCACCGCACACAGCAAGATGAGGCAACAAAAAGAAAACACAGATACCGGTGCCACTGATACGGGATCACAGAAGAACACACAGCAAATGGATGCAAAGAGCAGACAAAACGGGGGGGGGAGGAGGGGAAGGGGAGAGAAACAAAAAATAAATCTTAAAAAAAAAAAACATAGAAAGAATGCTTTGTGACTTCAGTTTAAGCAAAGATTTCTTCGATAAAATAAAAAGTATAAACCATAAAAGAAAAAAATCAATATACAGGATTTCATAAAAACTGAGAACTTCTGCTCTTTGAAAGATACAACTAAGAAAATGAAAACCACAAACTAGCAGAATTTTGCAAAACAATGTGATAAAGAACTGATATCCAGAATAAAAGAAAAACTCTAAGAGCTCAAAAGGAAACAAGCCAATTTAAAAATGGGCTAGAAATTTGAATCTACTTTTACCAGAAAGATAAATGGATGGCTCACATAACCACATGAAAAGACGATCAACATCATTAGTCATTAAGAGAATGCAAAATAAAATTTCAATGAAACATCACCACACAACTACTATAATGCCCTTTTTACAAAGTCAGTTACAAGTATGAGGAGGATGGATAGGAATGAGAATTCACATATTGTGCATAAGAATGCAAAATAGTACTGCCAGTTTTGGAAACAGTTTGGCAGTATCTTATAAAATTAAGTTTAAACTTACTACACAGGAGAGTAATCTCACTAAGTATTTCCTGCAAGAAATGAATACCTATGTCTACACAAAAATCACACTCATAACCATCCAAACTGTAAATAAGCTAAATGTCCCTTAACTGGTGAGAGGATAAACTGAGATACATCTGAACAATGGAACTCTATACTCAACAATAAAAAGAACCTATCTGATATTTGCAACAACATGAATAAATCTCAAAACCATTATGCTAACTGAAATAATCCAGATGCAAAAGGCTAATTCTATAGGATTCCATTTATAAGATATTCCAGAAAAGGCACACACACAAAAAAACCACCTACAGTAAAGAAAACAGGTAAGTGGTTGCAAAGAACTGGGGAAGAAGGCTTAAGGCTGTGAAGAGTTGAGGGATTTTGGGGGGCAATGAAAATATTCTTTTTCTTGACTGTGGTTACAAGATAGTTTCTCAAAATTCACAGACCTGTACATCTAGAAAGAATGAATACTACGATATACAGATACCTCAATAAACTTGACTCAAAAATTCTCAAATTTTGTTGTCTTTCCACAAAATTTTAAGATCCCAGTTTTCCATTTGAAAACTCATGTCTTATACGTCTACATGGCACGTTTAGAACCTCATATAACTACACCTAAAGAAACGAGAGATTCAAGAAAAACCAAAAGTTGTTTTGTTTTGAAAAAAAAATCCATTAAAATGACAAACCTTTAGCCAACTGACAAAGCAAAAGACAGAGGGGACACAAATAACTAAAATCAGGAATGGGGACATTATTACCTTACAGAAGGAAGGATTTAAACATGACATGTTCTATGAACAATCATATGCCAACAAATAAAGAAACCTAGATGTAACAGACCAATTCCTAGAAACATACAAAGTACCTAATCTGATGCAAAAATAGAAAATCTCAATAGACCTACAAAGATATTGAATCAGTAATCAAAAACTTTCCAAAATGTGTGTTCATCAATTGTAACAAAAAATACTACACCAATGAAAGTGTTAACAATAGGGTGATACATGGGAAATAGTCATGATTATTCTTCAAACCCACTATATCTCTCTTTTCGAGGAAAAAAAAAATCCACAAAGAAAAGGCCAGGACCAGATAGTTTCACTGCTGAATTATACCAAACATTTAAACAAGATTTACACACCAATCCTTCTCAAAATCTACCAGGAAAAAAAAAAAAAAAAAAAGTACTACTACTTAACTCATTTTATGAGGCTAGCATTACCTTGATACTAAAGCCAGGTAAAGACAGCACAAGATAGTTACAAACAAAGATCCCTTATGAATACAGATGTAAATATCTTCAGACTGAATCCAACAATAAAGGATTATACAACTAACCAAATGGGATTTATTCTAAGACTGCAAAAGTGGTTCAACATAAGGAAGACCAATCAATTATAATAAGATTAATAAGATAAAGGGGGAAATGAAAACACCACTTTCTTCCTAAGAGCATGAATATGACAAGTCCATCACCACTGTTATTCAACATTACACTGGAAGTTTGAGCTACAGCAATCAAAAAGAAATGAAAGACATCCACATTGGAAAAGAAGAAGTAAAATTACTCCTGATTCCATATATAGAAAATTCCAAAGAAACCACAAGAAAGCTACTAAGAGCTAAGAAAACAAATTCAAAGTTGCACACATCAGTTGGGTTTCTATACACTAGTAATGAACAATCTCAAAAAAGAAATTCAGGGAAACAATTCTTACTGCAATAGCATCTAACATAATAAAATACCTAGTAATAAATTTAACCAAAGAGGTGAAAGACTTGCTCACAGAAACCTACAAAACATTGCTAAAGGAAACTAACCATGACCTAAATAAATGGAAGAACTTCCACATTTAGGGATTGGAACACTTAAAATGTCAAATTGCCTAAAGCAATCTACAAATTTGTAATCCCTAATCCCAAAATCCTAAATCCAGCACCCTTTTTTGCTGAAATAGAAAAGGTGATCCTCAAATTCATATGAAATTCCAAGGGACCACAAGCAGCCAAAACCATCTAGAAAAAGAACAAAGTTAGAGGACTCATAATTTCTGACTTAAAACACACATCTATTACCAGATGATTTTTGAAAAGGATGCCAAGTCCACTCAAAGAATAAAAAACACTCTTAACAAAAGGTTTTAGGGAAACTGAAAACCCACACGAAGAATGAATACCTCTTTATATATACAAATTAATTCAAAATGCCCTAAATATAATAGCTAATACCATAAAACTCTTAAAAGGAAACATATGAAAATATCTTGAAGACCTTGTAGTAGGTAATGGATTTTTAGATTTCACACCAAAAGCACAAATAAAAAATTAGGTAAAATGGACTTCATCAAAATTAATAACTTTTATGCAAAGGACATTATCAAGAAAGTGAAAAGACCATGTATCTGATAAGGCTCTAATATCCAGAAGATATCAAGAACACCTACAGCTCAAAAATAAAACAAACTCAATTACAAATTGGGCCAAGGACTTCAACAGACATTTTCCAAAGAAGACATTCAAATTGCTAATCAGTATATAGAAAAGATGTTCAACATCTTTAAGATGCAAATTAAAACTACAACAAGATACCACTTAACACCTACTAGGATGGCTATTATGTTAAAAGACTGAAAATAACAAATGTTGGTGAGGATGCAAAGAAATAAACCCTCATACACTGTTGCTAAGAATATAAAGTGGTGCAGCCACTATGGAAGAGACTAGCGATTCCTTAGAAACTTAAGCACAGAATGGCAAATGCACTCCTAGGTACATATTCCATAGAATTGAAAAGCTGTAACTCAGATATTTATACACCAATGTTCACTGCACTATCATTCACAACAGTCAAAAGGTGAAAAGCAACCCAAGGTGAATGGATAAACAAAATATGATATATTCATAGAGTATTATTTGACAGAAAAAAAAAAAGTGCTGGTACATACTACAACATGGATGAACCTTGAAGACATCATGCTGAGTAAAATAAGCCAGAAACAAAAGGACAAATATTCTGTTTCCTTTTATGAAATACTTTAAATAAGCAAACCCATATAGGCAGAAAGTAGAATAGTGGTTACCAAGGGGAAGAGGGAGTGGGGAGTGGGGAGTTATCACTAAATGAAGGTAAGTTTTGGTTTGGAATGAAGAAAGTCTGGAAATAATGGCGAAAGTTACACAGTATTGTCAATGTACTTAATATCAAAGAATTGTTCACTTTAAATGCTTAAAGTGATTTTTATGTTATATTTTACCACAATTAGTAATTTTAAAAAGGTAAAGAAAAATTACAGAAAAATAGAGTTTGATATTATTTATATACTGCTAACATCCAAGAATACAACATCCATGAGAAAGAAAAACACCAAATTTAGCAAAGGCTGTTCCCTTGGGTGGGATGGAATAGAATAAGATCATGAGGGTGAATGGTAAGACCAAGGGCAAGAAATTGAAACCTTCATGAACTGTAAGTGGGGACTCTAATTTGGTGCAGCCACTTTGGAAACAGTGTGGTAGTTCCTCAAAAAATTAAACAGAAGAGTTACCACTTGACCAAGCAATTCCACTCCTAGGTGGAATTATACCCCCAAAGAAATGAAAACACATTAACAGTGAAATTCAAAAAAGCAAAAAGGAGGAAACGCAAACATCAACTGATGAATGGATAAATAAAATGTGGCATATCTTTGCCATGGAACATTATTCAGCTATAAAAAAGGAATAAATAATGATACATGCTACAACATGGATGAACCTTGAAAATATTATGCTAAAGAAGTCAGTCACAAAAGATCATATATTGTATGCTTCCATTTATATGAAATCTCTAGAATACAAAATCTGTATAGAAAGCATATTAGTGGTTGCCTAGATTGGGGGGTGGGGAATGATGGCAAAAAGTTATGGGATTTCTTTTGACAGTGATGAAATGTTCTAAAATTAACTGATGATGGTTGTACAACTCTATGAATCTACTAAACATCACTAACGGTACATTTTAAATGACTGAACTCATATATGTGAATGAGAGCTTAATAAAGCTTGTTATTAAAAAAAGGATATAAATCTTTTCAGGCATTAAAAAATAAAAATTTAAAAAGTCTGAAAGATTTTTCCAGCAGACTTCCACTACGAAGAATGCTAAATGAAGTCCTTTAGACAGGAGGAAAAGATTACCAGATGAAAATGTGGATCTACACAAAGGAATGAAGAGCACTGGAAATGTAAATATGTGAGAAAATATAAAACACATTTTTTGTATTTTTTAATCTTTAAAAAATCATTATTTAAAGCAAAATTCGGAACATATAATGTGGGGGATTACAAGACAGGTATTAAGTAAAATGTATGACGCTTTTGCTCCTGGCAGCCAAGCAAGGAAGGTGCACGTGGGCCTGTCAGCCGTGAGGGCCGGCGGCCTGGGGACACCCTGACGCGATGCAACAAAGCTTGAGTTTTAAAGAAGTATGAAGATCATAATGCTAAATGTTTTCCCAAAAAAAGATGGCTAAAAAAAAAAAAAAAAACAGCTATAAGAGGTACCTAAAGTTACAACATATAGGTAGCTGCAGATCAATGTTCAGGTCCACAGCCGTGGTATTCAGAAATTCTTCTTAGCCTCAAGTGTGGCATACAACAATCTTGGGAAGAAAAATGAATTGGCCAAGAAGACAGATGAATAGAAGCAGATGGAGAAAATTAGTTTGATGTTGATAATCTTATCTCAGTTTAATACTTACATTTTTAATTTCTGAGCAATAAAGTCTGTTTTCTTTTTTAAAAAAAATGTATGACAACTACACAAAGGCAGGAGAAGGAATTGGAAGGATACTGCTGAAAGGTTCTTATACTATAGACATGAAGAAGTATATCACTTGAAGTTTGACTGGTAAGTTAAAGATGAATACTAATACAGCTAATAATCTAATAAAGAACCTAAAATAGGAGGAAAAGCACTCAAGCCAAAAGAAGATAAAAGAAGAGGAAGAACAGATGAAATAAATAGAAATAGCAAATGGCAATTTTAAGACAAATCATATCAAATTACATTAAATATAAATGGTCCTAACATCCCAATTAAGGCAGAAATTACAGTGGATTTAAAAAACCAAAACCAGCAAAGCAGATGGGTAGGGTTCAAGTAGTTGGGTGCCTACCTCCCATGTGGGAGGTCCCGGGTTCGGTTCCCAATGCCTCCTAAAGGCAAACAAGATAGTGAACTGACACGACAGGCTGGCAGGGCAAGCTGACACAACCAGATGGCACAACAAGGAGACAAAACAAGAAATACAACAAGTAGGGAGCAGAGGTGGCTCAAGCTAGTGAGCACCTCCCTTCCACATGGGAGGTTCCCACTGCCTCCTAAAAAGAGGTCAAGCACAAAACGAAGAGACACAAAGGGCAGTCAGCAAGTGCAAAAAGCAACAGGGATGGGGGGAGGAATAAATAAAACAAATCTTTAAAAAAAAACAACTATATTCTGCCTTAAGAAATCCCACTAGAAAGCTGGATTAGCCAGCTATATTAATATTGACAAGGTGTATTTCAGATCAAAAATGTCAGTAGGAATAAAGACGCTCACCTAATAATAATAAAGGGATGGATTAATCAAGAGGATAGAACAATTCTAAAGGTTTATGAACCTAATAGCAATGTTAATCATTATTAAATTAAATCAGAAAGCAAAAGGAGGGGAGCAGATATGGCTCAATTGTTCCAGTTGCCTCCTGGAAAAAAAAAAACACACAACAGGCAAAATAAACGATAAAACCAAATCAGGGAAGAGGATGTAGCTCAGTGGTTGAGTGCCAACTTCCCATATACAAGGTCCTGGGTTTAATCCCTGGCCCCTGGTACTGCAAAAAAAAAAAAAAAAAAGACATCTGGAAAATCCCCACATACTTGGAAACCAAGTAACATACTTCTAAATAACCTAATGGTCAAAGAAGGAATCAAAAATAAAAACAAACATACAAAGTGCTTTGAACCAAATGAAAATAAAAACACATTATCAAATACACTACCTAGTACTCAAGGGGGAAATTAATAGCACTAAATATGTATATTTAAAAAACAAAGAAAGGTATGTAATGAATTACTTTCCACCTTAAGAAACTAGAAATAGAAGAGCACATGAAACTCAAAATATGCTAATGGAAGTAGGGCAATTTGAAGCTTTTGTGGACCCCAGAAAATCCTGTTCTTAAAGTTAATCCAATTCTGTGTGTGCAAACCTATTGTAGCTGAGAACTTCTGGTTAAATTACTTCGCTTAAGAGTCTTTGATTAGATTGTGTGACCCAGGGTGGGTCTTAATCCTCTTACTGGAGTCCTTTATAAATGGAGGAATAAAAAGCCAGAGACACAGGGGGAAGAAAAAAAAAGAACCCAGCAAGGTCCTGAGAACCAGAAGCTGGAACCAACAGAATACAAAGGCTGAGAGGAAGCCACTTAGGCCAGAAGCTGAAAGCAACAAGGCCCAGGGGAAAGGGGAGAGCTGTGCATATGCTGCCACACTTGACTGTCCAAAACTGCAGCTTGGGAAGTGTGACAGTTTGAAATTATTCTTGAATCCCAAAAGAGAAAGATCATGTTTATAAACTGATCTATTCCTCTGGGTGTGATATCCTTTGATTGTATTAAATTCAGTTGAGGGGTCTTTGATTAAGATTACTTGATAAAATCAATTTACCCCTTTTGATTGGGCTATTTTCAGTAAGACCCTTGGCTGGGTCAAACCTAAACAGAAAAAGAGAAAGACTGACTGAGATAGACACAAAGGAAGAGAGAAAGCTCTGTCATTTTTTATCCTGGGACCCCAGAGAGAGATGAATCATTCACTTTATAGTTTGCAGTTGACCTTGGGAAGAGAACAGAACAGCTGAGACTGATACAAAAGGCCCAGGAAGAAACCAGCCCTATGCCAGACTGCTGCGCAAAGACAGGAAGCCCAGAGGGGAAGGCTAAACCCTCCCAGAGATCGCCTGCCATACTGCCTCAACACATGGCAGCTGATTTTGATGAGAAAGTACCTATTATGGTAACTTGCATTGGACTTTCCAAGGCCTTGGGACTGTAAGCTTTTTACCCCAAACAAATTACCTTTACAAAAGCCAAGAGATTTCTGGTACTTTGCATCAGCACCCCTTTGGCAGACTGATACAGGGAGAAAAAACATGTCTGATGATGCCTTAATCTGGACGTTTTCATGACCTCAGAACTGTAAGCTTCTAACTTAATAAATCCCCATGGTAAAAGCCAACTCATTTCTAGTATATTGCTTTGACAGCATTTAGCAAACTAAAATCGGAAGTAACAAAGATCGTAAGAGAAATCCATGAAACAGAAATCAGAGCTGAGAAAAAACCAGTGAGACAAAATCTTGTCCGTTCAGACTAATAAAATCCTGATAAGCCAGGTAAGAGAGAGAACACAAATTAACCAGTGAGGAATGAGAGGTGATATCACTATGAGTGAGGTGATATTGCTCTGAGTTCTTTATACATATGTTTAAGGGATAAGAGGGATATTAAGAACAACTATGTCAATAAAATGGATAAATTCCTTGAAAGGCACAAACTCCCAAAGCTCACTCAAGAAATAACCTCGATATTCTCACTCAATTTGTAGTTAAACTCCAAACCCACAATGGCTACACTCCTGAAAATTACTAAACACTTAAAGAAATAATACCATTTCTCCACAAACTATCAGAAAACTGAAAAGGGCATACTTTCCAAGTCATTCCATGAGATCCATACTACCCTAATTCAAAACCAAATACATGTAGGGGAACTACAGACCAATATCTTTCGCAAACATAATCCAAGTATCCATAACAAAATAATTTTCAACACGGACTACTGTCATGATACTACATTGACAAAGTGCAATTTATCCCAGAAAAGCAAGGTTGGTTTAAAATTCCAACACTAACAGATATTCAGTGTTTTACATGTAAAACCTTAAGACTGTACCAACAGATGCAGTGGTGAGAAAAGTATTTGACTGCTTTTCCCACTAAAATCAGTTACAATATAGGATATCTACTCTTACAACTTCTATTTAACATTATACTAGAGGTTTTTGCCAGGGCAATAAGGCAACTAAAAGAAATAGACACCTATACTGGAAAAGAAGTAAAATTATCTTAATTCATAAACAAGATCCATGGAGAAAATCCAAAATGTACCCCAAAAAGCCACTACTAACAATATAGGTGAGGTTCAGTAAGGTTGCAAGATACAAGATACAAAAGTAAACTCTATTTGTATAAACTAACCACAATCAGAAATTGAAATTTACATAGCAAAAAAAAAATAAGATAACTTGATAATTTTGGTAAAAGATACACAAGATCTATATACACTGAAAATCGACAGAACACTATTGAAGGAAGAATCAATAAATGAAGAGATACACTGTGTGTGAATCAGAATATTTAATCCAAGATGTAAATTTTCTCCAAATTTAAGAACAGAGTTGATGAAACTCAATAAAAACTCCAGCAGACTCTAAGAACTTGACAAGCAATTTTAAAATTAATATGGAAATGGAAAGGACCTCAAAAATAGCAAAAATAACTTTGAAGAAGAACTAAAATGGAGATAATGCACTCCCTGACTTCGAAACTTATTATAAAGCTATATTAACACAGTAGTACTGGCACATACAAAAAAGACAAATAAATTAGAGAAGGTGTTCTTAACCTTTTTGTTCCAAAGACCCCTCTGCCAGTCACACTGAAATGAATATTACTGTAATTTATTTATTACATACATTCATAAGTGAAGAAAATGCTAGATTTCAATTAGAGGTCAAAGAAAATAAAGATAAGTTGATGTTTTTCAATTCAAGCTCATGGACCCCTAGTTAAAAAATCCTGAATTAGAGGATTCAGAAATAGACCTACATATTACAGTCACTGATTTTCAACAAAGTAGCCAAGGCAAATAAATGAGGAAAGGATAATGTTTTCAATAAATGATGTACAAACAACTGGATAGCGATAGGCAAAATAATAAACTTACCTCACCCTTTCCTCACACCATACACAAAATAACTCAAAATGTATGCAATATACTATATCATTACATTACTATGAACCAAACATATTGTGTAACATTGTATGATTCAAAAAAAAATTATGTTAAAAAAAAAAGGGAAAGCAAAGACAGAGTATTCCCCCAATGCTCTGGATAAGTCAATCAATAAATCATATTCATTGATTTTTTAAAAATGCTTTAAAACCATAAAGCTTCCACATGTAAAAATAGCAGAAAATCTTACTGTCATTGGGTTTGGCAAAGATTTCTTAAATTTGGCACAAAAAGCAAAAGCTATAAAACATGAATATAAATTCATCAAAATTATTAACATTTGCTCTTCAAAAGAAAATGAAAAGAAAAGCTACAGACTGGAAGAAAATATCTGCAAAACAAATCTCACTCTAGAATTTAAAACTCTCACAATTCAATAACAGTAGTTTAAACAACCCAATTTTTTAAAAAATGGGTAAGAGACATTTACTCCAAGAAAACATATAAATGGCAAATAAGTACAAGAAAACATCTCAACATCAACTTACTAGACAAATGCAATTTAAAACTACAATGAGGGGAAGCAGATGTGGCTCAAGCGATTGAGCTCCCACCTACACTACAAGGGAGGTCCCAGGTTCGGTCCCTGGTGCCTCTTAGAGAGGAAGAGCAAGATGGTGAGCTGACACGACAGGCAGGTGCAATAAACTGACACAAGAAGAGATATGAGGAAAACATAATGAGAAACACAACAAAGTAGGGAGTGGAGGTGGCTCAGGCATTTGGGCACTTCCCTCCCACATCAGAGGCATGAGGTTTGGTTCCTGGTGCCTATTAAAAAGAAGACCAGGCGGTGGACTTGGCCCAGTGGTTAGGGCATCCGTCTACCACATGGGAGGTCTGTGGTTCAAACCCTGGGCCTCCCTGACCTGTGTGCAGCTGGCCCATGCGCAGTGCTGATGCACGCAAGGAGTGCCGTGCCACGCAGGGGTGTCCCCCACATAGGGGAGCCCCATGCGCAAGGAGCGCGCCCCCTAAGGAGAGCCGCCCAGCGCGAAAGAAAGTGCAGCCTGCCCAGGAATGGTGCTGCACACACGGAGAGTTGACACAAGATGATGCAACAAAAAGAAACACAGATTCCCTTGCCGCTGACAACAACAGAAGCAGACAAAGAAGATGCAGCAAATAGACACAGAGAACAGACAACTGGGGTGGGGGGGGGAGAGAGAAATAAATAAATAAATCTTTAAAAAGAAGACCAGTACACAACAAATAGAGCAAATGCAAACAGCAAGAGGGTGGGGAGAAATAAATTTTAAAATCTTTTTTAAAAATTACAATGAGATACCACTAGACATCTATTAGAACAGGGGTTATTAACCTTTTTTGTTCCATGGACCCCTGTGCCAGTCAGGTGAAAACCACAAACTCCTTACTAAGTCCACACTATACCACATATTATTTAATAAATATATCTTACCTGCACCAACACATCCCCACAAGAATAAAGTTTCTTTGAATTTCAATTCAAGCCCATGGACCCCTGGTTAAGAATCCCTGCATTAGAATCAACTGGAACTCTCCTACATCGCTGGTGGTAATTTAAAATATCAACCACTTTGATAAATAGTTTGGCAGTTTCTTTAAAAAGTTAAACACACCTCTAGCATATTACCCAACCATTCCACTTCTAGGTACTTACCCAGGAGAAGTGGGAAACATATGTCCACACAAAGACTTGTTATGATTGTACACAGTATTTTATTTACAATGGCCCAAACAACCCAAATGTTCAACAGAAGAATGAATAAACAAGCTGTGGAATATCCATACAACAGAATACTATTCAGTGGTTAAAAAAAAAAAAAAAAAGAATATGGATGAATCACAAAATAAGCATACTGACTAGAAGCCAGAACAACAAAAAAATGATTGTATTTATACACTATTCTAGAAAATGGAAACTAATCTCTAGGGACAGAAAGCAGATTATTGATTGCCTAGGGACAGAACGAGGTGGGGAAGGAGGGAAGCAAAGTTTTAAGAGTAAAAGATAGGTTCCTTATTATCTTGATTGTGATGGTGGCTCCCCAGGTTACACTTCATATTTAAAGTGTTTATTATACACCACTTATACATTAATAAAGTGGGGAAAAATTTTTAAACAAGGCAAAATGCTGTGCTTTTTTCCTGATTGCAGTACAGTACTTTTTGATTTTTCTTAAATAATATAGAAACAATATGTTAGGCTACAACTACAAGTAAATCATATTTTTGTACATTTTCCCACTACCTTGTAAGTATTTTCAAAATGCTCTATCATCATTCTTGAGTAATTTTAATTGGCAATAGATGCTAACATTTTAGCTGTAAATTTAATATCAATATCATTACCATTATACACACCCCATAAATTATAAGGTGTATCTCTTCTTCAAAAACAATCCATTAAACCACGGTTTCACCAAGGCATTAAGTGGTTTTCCTGACTATTGAAGAGATCACAAATCTGGCCTCCATTTACACTGTAAAATAATCTCATGTAATTTTTGGGTCACTATGCTACTTTCCATGTTCCATAAAGTACTGTATTGATAATCCTACTCATCTTCCTAATCTTGACACCAGTATACGATCTCAAAGATTCCATGTCTAGCTCAAGATAAGAAAGGGGAAAAGAACACCCCCCCCCCAAAAAAAAAGAAGAGCCAGCCTGAGTTTACCCAAAGGTCAATTACCTAGTTGGTTCTTTCCTGTTTCATGTCATCCATATGTTTCCACAGGGAGCGGAAGAGTTCCTTTCACTATACTTCAGTCCTGAGTCTTGAGAAGCCAGAAGTAAAGGACAATGAGTAAATCAATTTTTATCTGCCAGAAGACCCTGTGGGGGGACGGGCATGGTGGAAAGATGAGGAGGATTTGAAGCTAAAGATTTTTAAAAATTCTGAGGTTAGATGAAGAAGTTCTAAATCATACAAGACAAATGGAAATTGGCTACTAACTGCATTCATAACTCTTCTGTTGCTTTCAGCAGTAAAGCAGAAGTAGAGGAAGTCAAACAGGCCTTGTTATCTCTAATTCTCATTACAGCCAGTGGCAACAATTAAGTATGTGCTCGTTGATATACAGTAAAAATTCCACAACTTTATGCAAATATTTTCCTAAACTGAGGGTCAAAGTATATTCTCAGGAACAGAACTACAAAAAGTCTGATTTATCTACATACTACAGATATTCTGAATCTAAAGAATAATGCATGAGTTCAAAAAACTATTCTTTAAAGAAAAGCTAAAATGACAAGAAAACCATTTTTAAAATGTCCAAGATACGTTTGAAGGGTGTTTCCACTTCATTGCGCTATTATGAAGAAGTCACCAAATAAAAATTACTTAATTTCACTTTTTAAACTAGACAGCTGAATAAGAGTTACAAACAAAACTCATTTTTATATGTAACTATAGAATGGATTAGGAAAAGATAATTTGTATCTCTTACTTGAAAAGATCATTAAACTGAAAACAAAAACAAACTTCCAGTGACAGCAAAACAAACCTAACAAGCATATTTTAAAGTTATACTGGTCACCAAGAAAACAAAGCAATATATCCTTATGCCAATTTTCTGTGACCACTGTTACGAGGATAATAAAGTTGATTATAAAACATCTTTCAAAACCATAGAATGATCACAATGATTTGTTAAGTAACCATTAATTTAACTATTAAGTCTAATGTTAAACGAAGCATGTTTCCCCATCTAGGAATCAACCCACTCACTGGGCACTAAATCTACTCACTTTTATATAGGACATTTCCTGCTTGTGGAAATTTTTTTAAAACTAGCTTTTTAGATTACAAGTTTAGGAATCAGTTCTGCAATTCAGTATTAACAGCGATTTTTATTGAGTTTATTTATTCTGAAAGTTTGTGCTTTAATAAGTAAGCTTATTAATGGCTAATAGATTTATGCAAAATGCAAAAAAATCTTTTTACCAAAACATTGTGAAACTCATTTGTTTTGTCCAAGAGTTTTGAAAATACTAATAATTCAAAGGGTTAATTTATAAAACAGGACAGTTAAAAAGGAAAGATCATCTGAAAAACAGAGAAAATTCCATTATCTAAATTATCAATCAGTTCAAAAACTGCTCTAGCTCTCTTAATGCAAATCAATTAGAAGACAATTACAACCTTTCTGGACTAGTCAACTGCAAACATTTCTAAGAAAAATACTTCATGCTCTCAATAATTTTGATCCACACCTTTCCCCTCAAACAATATTCTGAATCTAGACCACTCTCATTGCTCTACTTTATAAACCTTTCAAGATAACTGTTTATAAAACCTTAAGCCAGCAAACACAGCAGATAAGAATTAAGATAAGAAAGGCATTCTTTCGGAGTCCTCCTGAGAGATCACCTACAGCAACAGGCACTGCTTCAGGAATATTCTATTTTGCAATCAATTGTCTCAGCTTTGGGCAGAAAAGCAGGTATGAACTTGAAAGGGACATAACCAAAAGAATATCTTTAGAGTAACGACAGGGACTACGCGAAGAGTAAAAGAGATACTAAAGAGGAAGTAAACTAGTGTGGCAATATAGCAAGTCAATTACCAAGCTTTTTTTTTAATGGACATATACATTTAGAGAGAGAGAACCAATGTATGACAAAATTATTTTTAAAAGAAAACAGATTTCAAGCAACAGGTAGAATGGACTGCACTCTAAAAGGTGCATTGATGAATACAGAAGCATTACAGTAAGAGAATTCACTCTGAAGATTTAATATAATAAATGTTGTGGTCTCTGTCCCTAAGGGTTTCACAATGTAGTTAGGACAATAAACATGCACAAGAGGTCTTGCAGTACAAAATAAGTGCTATAGAACAGACATGCACAAAGCGCTTCAATGATCACAAGAAAAGAACCAAGGAAGGCTTAAGGCTTCCCAAAAGTGTTGACATCAGCTGGGTGGCCTTGCAGTGAAAGTTGGGAATATACAGGTAGCAGTTAAGAGACAGGAATATACAGGTAGCAGTAAGAGATAGAAGTCTTCAGGCAATGCACACAGTGTACATGGCAGGCAGCATGGTAACATGAAAGAACATGTCAGAAAACACTAAGCAGTTTGACTAGAAGGTGCATGATAGAAAGTGGCAGAGATGGGGCTTGTAATGCAGGACAGAGTTGTCTACGGAGAGACTTGCATGTTACCTTAAGGAAATACAGCAATACCTCCTAGGGCAACAAGACAGAAAGTAAGGTTTTTAAGGAGATGAGCTGCATGATCTATTAGTTTTTTAGAGATACCTGAAAGCACCACAAAAGGCCAGAATCTGCAAACCGGCAATGTGTCCAGGTACAGGTCTGGGCTACAACGGGGGGCAACTAAGTTCATACCAAAATTAAAAATGAAATACTGAAGACCTAAGTTGATACAGTAGCATCCAGGAATATAGGAAAAATAAACAAATAGGATTTGGTATCCAACTGAATGCTATGGGTCTCTAAATTACCATCTATAGATTCACTGGTTCTGTAGATGGTAATGCCATTATCAGGCTAAATGGAACAAGAGGCATTCATGGGAAGGTGAAAAAGGTCAGTGTTCAAGTGCAACTCTGCTATGTGAACAGGCATTCATGGGAAGGTGGAAAAGATCAGAATTCAAGTGCAACTCTGCTATGTGGTGAACTTAGACTAGGAACACAAACTCTAAGCCTCATTTCCCTATCCATAAAATAGGGATATAAATCATAGCCTTGTAATGATTAAATGAGACAATGAATGAAATTTTAATATAGTACCCCTGATGTATGCTAAATGCCCATCAAATGTTGGTTCTTATCAGCATTATTAGGTTGGAAACAAGACTGCTGATGAAGCCTTTGATGGACTATGCCCCATTGTTCTGCTGTTTGGTGTTACCCAATAAACCAAGCTCCTTCAGGGTCTGTGTTACGTATAACACATCAACTAGCACACTCAATAAACAATTGTTCAATAATTGCTATGAAGGAAAATGTCCAACATACAACTGTTCTATTAGAACCAAGTCTTGCCTTGGGATATGACTCAAGTATTAACTATTTCAGTAATAAAAATACTGGTTAAAAAAGATGCACTGGAGTCATTCTTTTAATGAAATGATACACCAAACAATGGTGTACTAAATAAGAACACCCCTAGGGCTATAGCACACCTGTCTGTACTAAACAAACACTCATCTTCCACACAGGTGTTTTGATGTGAAGCCCTAATCTCAGAGATTCCCAAAAAGAAAGATTAACTAGATTTAGTTTTTTAGTCTGCACTGAGTTTCATCTCTTAGAAAGGGGAAAATAGGGACAAGGATTTGTTAACCCATAAATGAAAGATTTCAAGATTTTAAAAATCAACTATTAAATAAGAAACCAGTTGGAGCTGGCCATGCGCAGCGCTGATGCGCGCAAGGAGTGCCGTGCCACGCAAGGGTGTCCCCCGCGTGGGGGAGCCTCACGCGCAAGGAGTGCACCCGTGAGGAGAGCCGCCCAGCGTGAAAAGAAAGAGCAGCCTGCCCAGGAATGGCGCCGCCCACACTTCCCGTGCCGCTGACGACAACAGAAGCGGACAAAGAAACAAGACGCAGCAAACAGACACCAAGAACAGACAACCTGTGGGGGGGGGGGGGGGATTAAATAAATAAATAAATAAATCTTTTAAAAAAAAAAATAAATAAATAAATAAGAAACCAGTTAATCTACACATAAACTCGATAATGGGGGGAGGGAACACTTTCCTACTTAGAGATCCTGAACTATATAAATATAATGGGGAAGGGGTGGTTACAAATATATTATTTTCTATATATATTCAGACAAGCAATTTAGAATTATGATATTTAAGTCATCTTATTATGAACTGCCCAGACTGACATAAATCCCAGTAGTTTAGAACTAGAAGAGACAAAGAAGTCTAGTTCTGTGAATTTCAAATTTTAATTACACCAGATTTAAATCCCAAGCTAGCATATACATTTGTACATACAAGTCATGTCTTACAATAATGTATTTTTAAAAGCTCTTATTCACAATGTAACTGCAGCAACTGCATACATTTAAAACTTTAAGAAAACCTAGGCAGTGAGAACTTTTCCTTCCAAAACAAAAACCTTTGAAAAACTCCCAAAAGATAGCCATGTTCTACAATTCTAACCACTAAAAAAAAGAAAAACAAACAAAAAACACTAATGAGGATTTCACGTTTGAGTTTCTCCAAGATCAAAAATAATGGGTTCTTTGAGTAAGATTTATAGTCCTATCTAACTTATAGTTCTCACTCTAAGTGAGGACAGAAAGTTGTCATTGTTAGCAAATCAGGATGACCCAAGGAAAAAAATCTGAAAAGGGAGAGAAATAACGAGACAATACTCCACTTAACCCACCTACAAATCCCTATCATCACTCCTGACCTGAGCATCAAGATTTAATTCAAAAAAAAAGATTTAATACCCCTTCCCACAAAAACACTTCAATGGTGCACATTAGAAGTACTTGCCAAAATGAGCTGATAGTTTACAGTCACACATGTCCCACAAAGTACCCAAAAAAAAAAACTGGATGTCTTGTGGCTTACTCAATATTTTCTTAATGGAGGAACAAATGAAAAACAAAGCCAGTAATGTATACAGTGAAAGCAGAATCTACATATTAGAAGTCAGAGACTCAATACCTAATGATATGCACCATCTGACTCTGCCCAGGAGACTAGTGCACCACTGCCTTGGAATAGTCATGCAAAAACTCACTGCCGGGAAGAGGAGGTGGCTCAACTGAATGAGCTCCCACCTACCATATGGGAGGCCCTGGGAAGGCAAGCTGACCTGCACCTGCGGAGAGCTGGCGCAGCAAGACGACACAACAAAGGGTGACAAGCAGACAGAAGAATGCGCAGCAAATGGACAAAGAGCAGACAGCAAGCAAGCGGCAAGGGAGGGATAAATAAATAAATCTTAAAAAAAACAACACTGCCTCTCATCAGTGATTTTAATGGTGGCATGCAATGTTCTTTCAATGAATGGTTTCATCTTCTGAATAAGCAACTACCATCAATTCAAAGAACCTGACTTTAAAGGTAGTAAGCATACACAGCATAGCCTCAGCTCACGTTTAGAGGTTATTTAACCAAGGGAGCAGGATGAGAAATATACAACTTTATAAAAAGAAACACCACAAAAAAACACAAACTAAAATCACAATCTATATAGGCTTATGTTAACTTTTTACATTATAATATTATTGCCATCCTCTAACAGAAAGAATGCAGTTAAGGGGAGAGAAATAAATAAAATAAATCTTTGAAAAAAAACCACACTTTGGTACCATTTAAATGTCTATTTCATTAAGTCACCTATTTCTTCTACTCTATTAACTGGATTATGAAATCAAATACACTAGTTTTCTGAGACTCAGCTTCAACTGTGAAAGTTAGAATCACAACTATCTCTCAAGATTGCTTTAAGTAAGTACACTGAGAAAATTAGATATCATCCTAAGACCTACAGTCTAAATGTTCAAGAACCTGGTGCAATATTTTCATGAGTGTTCAAGTATTTGTTCATTCATTCATTAACATTTTAAGTTAGGCCTAAGGTTTCAATTCTGGAAAGTGAGGGTTATTTCATGTATTATTTAGATATTTACTAGTAATATTAAGAAATGTGTCATGCCTTTAGAATAATTAATCATTCAATCCAATATACAAATCTACTGGAACATTAATAGCAGTTCTATATTATATTTGTATGTATGCATACGTACATACATATACATACATATAATAGCAGTTATATTTTTTACACTATGTATTCCTTACAATTGAAAAACTATAAGCACAGGTTCAAGTAACATGCCCAAGGTCACAAAGGTTAGCCAAGGGCAGAACTGGTGGTACTCAACCCTATATCTGACACCAAAACCTTGACTCTTTACTACTCTCCAAAACAGTAGCCACTAGCCATGTGACTACTGAGCACCTAAAATATTGTGTCTCATTTGAGATATGCTGTAAGTGTAAAATGCACATGAGATTTCAAAGACTTCATACAAAAAAAAATGTAAAATATCTCACTATCATTTTATAGAACACATGTTGAAATTATAGTAATTTTGGATATAATGGGTTAAATAAAATGCTCTTAAAATTAATTTCACCTGTTGCATTTTACTTTCTTACTTTAGCTACTAGAAAATTTAAAATTACATGTGACTTGCAATATATTTATATGCAACAGTGCTGATCTAGATCATACAGCATATTTTATAATACAAAGAGCATAAAACAATTTTAAACTCAAAACACAACCATGTTTTAGAGAATACAATCGTATACTTTCCCATCTTAACTAATAGCTGTTTTAATATTGTTAGTGTAAGCAATAAAACAAAATCTTAAGTTCCTATAATGTAAAAGAATAGTTTCAGTTGAATTTCAATCTTCAAGAATTACATATATTTTTTAAAATTTTCTATAATGAAAAATGTTTTACTCCAACTACAAAAGTGATACAGGTTTACCCAGACAGACACTATAATAAGCCCCATAAAGACTCCATCATCCCACAGAGTTAATGTTTTTGTCAGCCATTCCTCAAGGTATATACATTAGGATGAATCATACCTAGGTGATATCATGAAGTTTATCACTTTGTAACATGCTTTCTGTGTATTTACTAGATTATTAATATTTTCCTCTATCACCACATATTCTTGTAAAGCATTTTTAAAGCTTTTTATTCTGAAATAATTATACATTTTTGCAGGAGGTTGCAAAGATAGTACACAGAGGCCCCATGCAATCTTCACCCACTTTCACTGCTAAGGTTAAATCTTCTTAATCATAGTACAGTATCAACCAGGAAATGACAGTGGTACAATGATCTATGCCATTTTATCACATGTGTAGATTCCTATAACCATCACCACAATCAAGATAACAGATCTATTTCAACACCACAAAGACCTCCCTCATGCTACTCCTTTAGAGTAGCACCCACCCCACCCTAACCCCCACCCCTACCCTATCTATTCTCCATCTCTATCATTTTGTCATTTCAAGAATGTTGGGTTGTATGGTTAGGTATATAGTTTTATATGAAACTGCCGAACTATTTTTCAGAGTGGTTGTACCACTTACAAGCAATTTACATTCCTACCAGTGATATATGTGCAATCTCAAAACATTCTAAATTCCTAAAACATTCCATCATGGCTATCCCATAATTTTTAACATTCTTTATTGATCCCTAATTTATGTAATTTTCAATTTTTTGTTATAGTAAATAACAACTCAATTAATATACTTACATAGAAATGTTTATGTGCAGGTCACAAAATTCCTCTAAGTTATATTGCTGTGTCACAGGATACAAATACTTCAAAGGCATTTTGATACCAAATGCCAAACTGTTCTCCAGAAAATTTAAATCAACTTACAAAACCAATAATGTTCTCTGAGAACATCCATTTCCTGGTCTCACTAATACTGTTTTAATCTATAATTAAACAATTGTTTGACCTGATGTCAAACAATGTTATTTTATATTTATCTGATAAATAGAAAGGATATATATATATATATATATATATATATCTCCATTTACTGATTTAATTTTTATTATTTCATGAAATACATGTTCATGTTCTTTGACTTTTTACTGGAATGTTGACTTACTGATTATAACACATCTTTACTTATGACAAAGATTAGTTCTACTTCTATTAGATATGATGCAAAGAAATAGGATTTTTAATAAATAATGCCTGAAAACCCAATCCAATCATCAGCAATGCAAAATAATACCTGATTTTAGAATATAAAAAGATAGAAATTGGGTTGATATGGTCCCAATTTATAAATATTCTTATACTTAGCACCATATTTTAATTCATTAAACAGTTGCCTCCGATGCCAAATCTACATAAAAGTATGATTCCTAGAATGTCAATTGCTTACTTCTCTTAAATTCATTCTGAAAGGCATAATTTTTCCATAACCCAACAATCAAAAACTATCTTCAACTTCATTAGATCTGGCTGGCTTCTTTTTAGGAGAATTTAAGGGCATCTTACCTAGTGGCCCTCAACGTGTGCTCCCCAGACCACCAGCATCAACATTTTCAAAGAGCTTGTTAGAAATGCAGATTCTCAGCCTAGAACCTCTGAACATGAAACTCTGGGAGACCCAGGAATCTAATCTATGTTTTAACAAGCCTTCCAGGTGATTCTGATGCAGGTTGATAGAATCATTAAATCTCAAGGACTTTTGGCAAAGTTGATTCTGCTATGGATGTTTAAATATTCAATGACATAATTTGGTTCTCCCCAAAATGAAAGCAATCCAGAAAAGAAAAAATGGATTTTAAAACTTTATTTTCTACTAATAGGAACTCTAAAACCAGGACACCTTTCCCTTAGAAGAGTCCATAGTGAACCATATAAACCAACACACCAGGATACGTATCTTTGAAGTTAGAGAGACAGTCTGCTTCATATCACATACAAACTGATTTTCCCCCACAAGGAATTACCACTTACATAATTTTGAAAATTCAATGAAATAGCGTATTAAAACATGGTACATGGAGAAAACTACAATTACTCAAATTTTTGTGAATAAATTGCTCAAAAAAAACTCCACTAATTCTGGGTGGCAATATCATGAATGACCTTTTTTTTCTTTTTAATAAAGATGTATTACCTTCATAATTAGAATAAAGAACGAAGTAAACAAATATAAAAGAAAACACAGAGGGGTGCAGATGTAGATCAAGTGGTTGAATATCTGTTTTCCATGCCTGCTTTCCAAGTAGTAGGGTCCCAGGTTCAATCCCTGGTACCTCCTAAAAACAAACAAAAAAAAACAACTCTCACTGGGGAGCAGATGTTGCTCGGTGGTTGAGTGCCTGCTTCCCATGTATGAAGTCCTGGGTTCAAGACCCAGTACCTCCTTTAAAAAACACACACACATACACACAATGTATTCTTAGATTTTGCTAATCTTCACTGGTATTCTTTTTTTCCTTTATCCATACAATAAATGTATAAAAATAATATGCTTATGTCAAATAATAATATGCCAGCTGCTGGAATGATATCAGATACAATTAAATACAGCTCCCACCTGCCAGGAGCTTATTACAGTTCAAAATTAGAAATGAGCACATCAGGAGTATTAAACCATTAACAAAAATGGTTTACTAAACTGTAGTAGGTATTTTCTATCTACCTAGTAAGTTTCCCTCACCCTGTAGATGAGAGAGGCTTACTCAATGAGAAAACAATGAATGGTCCAGGGACCGGACAAGTGACCAGGACCCTGATTCCTGCAGTTCTTTGTTTGATTCCTTGAGTTCAGATAGCAACCTCTTTAATGGCCATAAGGACCAATAATTCCTTTGTTTTTGTTTGTTTGGGTTTAAGGCAGTTGGAGTTGGATCTTTATTTCTTGAAAACCTGAATATTTTTGTAGACACTTTGGATGATACTTAAAAGCTTTTAGTTTTGTGAACGAATAAAGAAAAACGTAAATAAACCTCATAACCCACTGTATTAGGAAATTTGACCTGTTCTTAGAAAGCAGTTACCAGGTTTGTTTTCTTCTTAACCACCATGCCCTTTATGTGTTGTAAGACCCAATACAGATGAAACTGACATCATACAACATCCTTAATTTCCTGTCCCTTCTAAAGGTCAAAGTTTCTTCTTAAATTGTATTGCTAATGCTCTTAAATTGTAAAGAAAGCTTTAAACAAGCTTTAAGTGGATACTTTTATTATTTGCCAGTAGTTCCGCCAGTAGTTCCTTCCCCCAACACCATAGGATAATTTAAACAGATTTTCTAAATTGGCAGAGGGAGGAAAGGAGTGGAAGTAATACATAATCCTATTGAAAATAAAAAAACTTACCTGTTTACCATATGATTTCAACTATTCATGAACAACAGTTTATCTACATTTCCTATAGTAAGAATTCATTTTGGCATCTGTGTCAACCACTGCATGACAGTGAAATAATAGGTAAATAAATGAAGTGAATGAGTCAACTTAGACATAATTAATCCAAATTACTCAAATGAATGGTAATATACACCATGTACAAGGTATAGCTATCAAGTTGTGGTATAACTTACACAATAAACAGCCTAACCTTGCAAACAAAACTCAGAATGCTTTGTAACTATTTTTAAACTGGCTTTAGGTGCCAGTTTACAACACACATCTAGGTTGCTAATCACAACTTACTTTTTGACTCCTCAAAATTGGTGTTGTACAAAATGACCGATTCCCTGCTTTATTCACCAGTTTTCAATGTGACTTTTACCTTATGAAAGCTCCAAAATGCACAACCAAAAAGGGTAAGAACTGTCACAGTTAATGTCATTCAGGTAGGTATACCAACGCTCTGAAGCTCAAAACCATTCCAGGAAGTACTTTAAGTGTACTGCCTACTGCCTCCAAGTTCTGTGTTTAAATTCTAACACTTCAGAAAACAAAACCAGAAAAACAGGAACACTACCTTTAAGGTCACACTATACAAAGACAACTTATTTATTCCCTAATCCAGTAACATTAGACACTCAGGACATGAGTCCTAATGAGAGAATATTTTATTAGAATTCTTAACTGGAATCATTTTAAAACTCCAACGGAAACTTCTCCAGTCTTCATTTATTCTATATACATTTACGAACCCCTACCAAGTGTCACCACTATAACAACATGGAAAATAAAGCTCTGAAAACACAGGTCCTGTCTTCAAAAACTTGACAACATAACAGAGACAGATAGATATACATAATGGTGGAGGGGGGTGCAATATGGAAAGGCTTGCTGAACTGACTTAAGGACAAACAGGAGTCAGCCAGGACACAAAAGGAAGGAAAAGCATTTCAAGAGAAAACCCAGAAGAAAAGCACATATAAAGACATGGAAGTGAGATATCATGGTTCTTGCCTGGAAAACCCCAAACAGTTTGGTATGAAAAACACACATGGTGGGTGTGGAGGGCAGATGGGGTGTGTAGCTGGCTGCTTGCAGAAACACAAAAGAGAGACACAGAAAAAGACTAAATCAAAGGCCTTTGTTATGCTTCAAGAGATTTAGATTTTCTTCCAAAAGCAATGAGAATCATGATAATTTTAAGCAGAAATGAGACATGTGACATGCCTACTTTTTCATTTTAAAAAGCACTGATAGAATGAATGGGGATCGTGATGTCAACAGAATAGGTAAGTGAGATGAAATGGGCAAATTCCTAGAAACACACAAATTACCTAAACTGACTCAAGAAGAAATAGAAGACCTCAACAGACCAATAACAAAAGACTGAAACAGTAATCAAAAACCTCTCAAAGAAAAGTCCAGGGCCAGATGGCTTCACTGAATTTTACCATACATTCAAAGAATTAACACTTTAACACTAATCCTGTGCAACTCTTCCAAAGAACTGAAGAGGAGGGTACATTCCTACTTCATTCTATGAGGCCAGCATTGCCCTAATACCAAAGCCAGATAAAGATATCACAAGAAAAGAAAATGAAAGACCAATATTCCTTATGAATATAGATGCAAAAATGCTCAACAAAATACTAACAAACCAAATCAAACAGCACATTAAAAGGATTATACACCACTATCAGGTAGGATTTATCCCAGGAATGCAAGGATGATTCAGCATAAGAAAATCAATCGTTGCAACATACCAATTAATAGGAGGAGGGGGGAAAAAAAAACACATGATCATCTCAATAGACACAGAAAAGGCACTTGACAAAACATAGCACCCTTTCTTGAAAAAAAAAAAAAATTCCAGAAAACGAGGTACTGAAGGAAACTTCCTCAAAATGATAAAGGGCAAATATATAGCAAACCAATAGCTAACATAATATTCAACAGTGAGACTGAAAGCTTCTCCCCAAAGATTAGGAACAAGACAAAGATGCCCACTATAACCACTGCTATTCAACATTGGAGTTAAATTCTAGCCTCGGCAATCTGGCAAGAACAACAAATAAAAGGCATGCAACCTTGAATGGAAGAGGTAAAACTGTCCTTATTCTCAGGTGATATGATCTTCTATATAGAAAATTCCGAAGACTCTCCAAGAAAGCTACTAGAGCAATAAAGAACTCAGCAAAGGGGCCGGGCACAAGATCAACAGACAAAAATCTGTTGAACAATCTGAAAAGGAAATCAAGAAAACAATTTCATTTACAACAATCACCAAAAGAATCAAATATCTAGGCATATCTAGGCATAAATTTAACCAAGGATGTAAAGGACTTTCATAGGGAAAACTACAAAACATCAAAACCTAAAGCAAGAGAAGGACATTCCATGTTCGTGGTCTGGAAGATTAACAATTGTTGTCTTTACTACCCAAAGCAATTTAGAGAGTCAGTGCAATCCCAATCAAAATCCCAATCAGAATCCCAACCATTTCTTCACAGAAATGGAGAAGCATATAATCAAATTTATATAGAAGGGCAAGGAGTCCTGAATAATCAAAAACATTTTCAAGATTTCAAGAAGGAAAAAAAAAAGAGAGAGAGGAGAGGGAGAGAGAGACAGAGAGGGGGGAAGAGAGAGGGACAGAGAGGGAGAAAAGAAAAAGTTGGAGGCCAATACAACAAAATTCAGAGTTCAGAATAAACCCTGACATCTATAGCCAATTGACAAGGGTACATACCAAGTCCATTCAATGGGGACTGAATAGTCTCTTCAACAAATGGTGCTGAAGAAACTGGAGAGCCACATGCAAAAAAATTAATGTAGACCTCTATTTCACATCACATACAAAAATTAACTCAATTCCATCAACAACCTAAATAGAAGTACAAAACCTTTAAACTCCTGAAAGAAAACATAGGGGAATATCTTCAGGATCTTGTGTTAGGCAACAAATTCTTAAGACTTTATACCAGAAGCACAAATAACAAAAGAAAAATGAGATAAACTGAAACTCATCAAAATGTAAAACTTTTGATCATCAAGGGACATTATCAAGAAAGTAAAAAGACAACCAACAAAACGGGGGAAAATATTTGGAAATCATCTATCTGAAAGGATTCAATATCTAGAATATATAAATAACGCTTACAATTCAATAGCAAAAAGACAAATAAGCCAATTAAAAAGTGGGTCAAGGATTTGACAGGCATTTCTCCAAATAAGATATACAAATGGGCAATAAATAAGCACATAAAAAGATGCTCAGCATTAGCCATTAGGGAAATGCAAATCAAAGTCACGAGATACCATACCACATCCACTAGATGGCTTTTTTAAAACCGGAATGTAACAAATGTTGGTGAAATGCAGAAAATAGGAAGCCTCTTATAATACTGATGGGAATGTAAAATGGCACAGCCACTGTGGAAAAGTTTGTCAGTTCCTCAGAAAGTTAGGAATAGAAATACCATATGACCCGGCAATCCCACTTCTACTTATACACCCAAATGCATTAGAAGCAGGGAGTCAGATATCTGTACACCAATATTCACAGCAGCATTATTCACAATTGCCAAGGTGGATTCAACCCAAATGTCCACAAATGAAAAGGCAGTCTATACATACAAAGGAGTATTACTGAGCCATAAAAAATAACATCAACACATGCTATGACATGAACCTTGAAGACATCATGTTGTGTGAAATAAACCAGACACAAAAGGACAAATACTGTATGTGTGAAATAACTAGAGTATGCATATTAAAAGAGAAAGTAGATTACAGGGTACCAGGGGCAGGTGTGGAATGGGGAGTTAATGCTTAATAAGTACAGAGTTTCTGACCCAGGTGATGGAAAAGTTTTGGAAATAGATGGTGGTATACATGAAAGTATACTTTATATAGTATATTGTATACATGAAAGTGTTTAAAATGGGAATGTGATTTTGTATATGTTAACAAAGTGAAAATTTTTTTTTTAATCTCTTAGCCTACTAGACAAAGCCATCAACCAGGAATCATAAAGGTCCCAGTTTAAATCACACAGACTCAATGAGACCTTTACTGATGAACCCCAATAAGATGTGTTACCTCCTCTGAATGGCACTATCATTTCTACCATGTACTCATTCATCCCATGCCTTCTTGTTCACATCACTGGGTGCTTTACATTACTAGCTATATTTTTAAGTCTTTTCAACAAGTTTAAGCTCCTTGAAAGCAGGAACCTTCCATTTATTTAGCCAATGCCTTGAAATATAATGAGAGGCATAAGTTTACTTCTTATATATTCTAGAAAGTTTCACAACCGAATTTTATTCCTTTCATAGAATGATACTACTGCTGGGAGGAGAAAAGCCATGTACAGCTGAAAAGAGGTTTTATCTCTAAAATGTGTAAGGGTCTGCATGCAAAAAGCCAATACAGACCCAGGATAAAAGAGCAATAGTAAAATAAACAAGAACTACAAACAACATGGATGAATCTCACAAACATAACACTGAAAGACGTCAGACCCAGAAGTCAGGATAGTGGTTTCTCCAGGAGAGGAAGCAGGTGGCAGTGACTGGAAGAGTACACAAGGGGCTTCCTGGGTTCTAGATGGTTCTGTTTCTTAATCTGGGTGCTGGTGACACAGGTGTTCTCACACTTTATGAAAATTCATCAAGCCTTAAATTTATGATTTTTGCTCTTCTCTGTGTGTTACAGTTCAGTAGAAGGTTTGCATAAAAATAAAATAGTGAGAGAATGAGAGAGAGAATGAGATAGAGAGAGAGAGAAGGGGGAGTAGTATAGAGAATTAGTAGAGAAGGGGCAGTATAGGGAGCATAAAAGAAGATGCCATAAAGAGAAAATCCAATGGTGATGGGGCAAAAGAGAAAATGAGAGCCAGAAAGACTGTAAAGTGTATTCACTCGAGTCATTTAGAGATCCACTATTATTTTAAGCAGTAATGAACTGAAATAGTGCTAATAATACTAATATTTTAGTAAACTACAGCTACTTAGAAGTAGAATTCACATGTTTATTAATCTTGGAATTTCTTCAGCACCTACACATAGCAATAAATGTATGCCAAATAAGTATTACAAAAGTGAGTCCATTCATATAACCTCCCATTCTAATGACTGACAAAATACACTGGCAAGTTAGGTAGCCTGGGTTTGGTCTGTGACATGCAACCAAGAATTAGTAGCCTGCACACAAAGGCTCCAGCTTTAAAAACTGTCCCAACCGAATAAGCTAAATGGACACAGGTAAACCTATGAAAGCAAAAGAAAATATTTTTGAACAGAAAATAAGTTTAAAAATTTTTAAAAAGCAGCATTCCTGTGTTTCGTTAAAAGGCAAATGCAGATTCCAATGCTGTCTATAAAGCAGTCACCCAATGAAGTTCCCCTTACTTTACAGTTCCTTACATTGCTCTAATTTCTTCATAGCACTTGCAGGTAACTGAAATTATCTCGTTTTTCTGTTTACTTGTTTATTTTCTTGTCCTCTCCATAGTATTTCAAACTCCCTGAGAGCAGGAACCTTGTCTGTCTTTACACTACTGTACGCCTACAGCCCAGAGAGTTGTGCAAATAAAAACTTCTCAAATGACTATAACTACCCAGGTAATTTACTGTAAGGTCACCAGGTATACATAAGACAAGTCAGTATCAATAAATCAGTAAGTCCAAAATAATTACAAATACAAAATAAATCATTATTCTGTTTCCGGGTTAAGAGTGATCTTTAAAACCACACCAAGTTTTTGCACCAGCTTTGAGGTCAAAAAAGTTTAAGATTTGGTGATTTGGAAGACAGATAATTTTTTAAATGTATATTACAGAGAATTTCTGTAAAAGACAGATACTACAATCAAACCAACAAGATCTAAGGAGCAATACCAGTGTGGTGGATTACTAGCAAGTAGGGGAAAGAGGTCTGGCTTTTCACCAGTATAGGTACCTCCGCTTCTTTCTGGGAGTTTCCTGTAGGAAAAACATCACAGGACAATACCCGTTTGAAGCTTCCAGCAAAGACCAAAACTTTCACATGTAACTAATTATGCTGTTTTCCCCTAAAACAAACAAAACAGTTACTTCTAAAGTATCTCATGACTATTCAAGAAATTTTGAGGGTATCTGAATGTGAAGGTGGAAAAAAGTCCAAAATTACAAATGCAAAAAATCAGGGAGTTCCTGATTTTCTGAACAAGGAAAATATTTCACATGTAAGAAAACAGCCTCTTTAGCCTTTCAATTCAGTGTCCTGAGTATCCACTGTTTTTAAAGATAGTTATTTCTACACATTATTTTAATATACATATAAAGTAATCTCATTTTCACTTGTCTGTAAACACTCTAAAAACAGTAAACTTTCCAGAGGGATTAAATAAACATGATTTCAACCCAACACCATGATAAATCTGGAGTTGAATATCAGAAAAGCTCTAAATCTGTGATAATGATCCAAAGTAAAATTTTCTAAGTTTTCAAGCAAATTTGATTTAAGGAATAGCTGAAGGTCAAAATGGACCACTGGTATCAAAAAACACTAACCAACAAGAGTTACAGTAATGTCTCAGTAATTTGTATTTCACCATAAAGACATTATTGTATTCAGAGAAATAAGAAATTATTAAAGTAAAATATATTTGATTCACCATCAAGTGTAGAAAGTCACTCTACCCAACACCTAAGAAATTCAACTTAATAGAACAATGTTTAGATAAATTCATGCACTTGTGGGGTTTTTTCCTTTTCAGCTGGTAGCCTTTCTTGAGATTGGCAAAGCATGCAGGGAACAGTCCTTTGGCTATCAATTGAGAAAGAAATAGTGTTTCTTCCCTACCCGCATGCCACCTCACACACACACACAACTTTATTTTCAAAGAGAACCAGTATATAACTGATAATACATTTAAAATGCAGATAAATCTCTTCTGCTCCCCGTGAACTCCAAAAGCAGCCTTTTAAGCACACCCTCCTTCTCTAAGAGGCTCCTTAGGACCTAACAACCTTCCTTTCATTCTGCTCTATGTTGCTCCAAATAGAACCTAAACCTCATTCTGAATCACCTGCATGACACTATCTGTGGAATTAAATACATCTGACACACAGGGCACTGGCAGTGGAAAGTTGGCAGATTATTTCATAGAAATCAATTCCCACTATGCAGAAGAAATGGAGGGGATCCTTCTAAGTAATTCCTATAGCCAGTGTGCTCTAACATCCCATAGCACTTTTTTTTTTAATTTAAATAACACTTTATTCTCAAATACAGAGTCTGTCTCACAAGGACACTAAATGTTTCTGTTTGGCTAAGCCAGACAGTGGGTCTGCAATGTGGGGTAAAAAAAGGAGGAGGGTGGGGACAGCAGGACCCCATATGAAACAATTCGCTGTACCCCTCTCAACCTAACCAACCATTTGGTAAATGTGAGCTTATCAACTGCTCACAGGTGAGTAAAAACTGTGATAACCAGGAAATAAGATCCCCTTTGGTTGTAAATAGTACAACCAAATGTACAGATATCTTGGATTCATGTGACAAATATGACATAGAATATGCCCTCTGAAATTTCCCCATCTTAGGTTATATGGCATATATTTTATGCAACAGCACTTTATGCCTCTTTGAGCCCTTATAACTTGGATTACAGTCATGTGGGTATATGTCCTACCAACCAACTTTCAACCCACTGATGCCTTGAAAAGTATCTTTCACATTTCCTGGGAATTTTACAAATGTACTTTGGAATCATGGCAGTATTTTCTTAACCAAATCGAGGAATATCAACTTTATCTTCAAAGGGTCCAATACAGTTCTGTGTCCTACTAGAATATCACTAATTCAAAGCTGGCTTCCTTGGTTGACTGGTAGATGATGGTGACAAGAATGACAAGAAAGATGAGCAAATTCCAAAATGATTACTGGCTAGCCAACTAAGGTTGTCTGATAATACAAAACCCAGCTCAGAGCAGTAACCCAATTTCTGTGCTTTTCCAGTCAACAGGTTAGATAACCCTCAGGATGATTTGCAGACCTATTTTCATGGTGGTATTATTCACAATTGCTAAAAGATGGAAACAACCTAAGTGCATGTCAACCAATGAATGGATAAACAAAATGTAATATATACACACGATGGAATACTATTCAGCTATAAGAAGAAATGAACTGGAGAAGCACATGACAACATGGATGTACTGAGGATATTATGTTGAGTGAAAAATGTCAGCACAACAGAATGCATATTATATGGTCTCACTGACATGAACTATAGAGCGGGGGTTCTTAACCTTTTTTTCCCCATGGACTCCTTACTAAATTACACTATACAGTATTATTCAATAAATATATCACACCCACATGTTCCACAAGAATGTTTTTTCGAATTTCAATTCAAGCTCACAGACCCCTTGTTAAGAACCCCTCTTGCGGAGTATAGGTTAGGAGACAATGTGGGCTGAGAAGGGAGAGCTAATACTGAATGTATGTAGAATGTTTAATAAAGTTGGTTGTAAATACATGGTAATGGACAAACCTGATGGTAGAACTTGAGTATAACAAACACTGCTGATTTACAAATGTGATTATGCCTGAAAAGGGAAGTCTAGGGGAGGTTAATGTTAACTGAAAGACAGCTGGAGGATTAAAAAAAAAAAAAAAGCCCTCTTAAAAAAAAAATCATTTTGTCCATTTCCCAGCATCCCAAAACCAAAACAAAACAAAAACATAAGTTGTGTTTCATCAAAGTTTCTACTGCCATCAATACCAAGTCTGATTAACATTATGTAAAACATCAAAAAGTTCATATCAAACCTCTGAAGTACCAAAATAATAACAAAAGAACAGTAAACGGTATCATGGACACTGTAACAGTTAATACATTGAGACAAGATGAAAACTTGTCAAATTCACCTCTCCACAGGAAATCCATCCATAGCATAATAAAGCCAAAATGTTACGTGCATTCTAATTAATGATGATCTTTAGAAAAGAGCCAACACATCAAAATATTAACATTGGCAAGAACCACAATGATCAATGCCAGACACCAAAAAATTACACGGAGACCCTTAAAAGATAACAGGTGAGTTTCCTGTTCCTAAGTAGATTATAAAATATTTTAATTGCTTATAATTTGTTTAAAAATTGAATTATACTGTCATCTGTGGCTCTAAAGAAACTTTAATAAACATCTATGTTGCTTTTTTTTTAGAGGCACCAGGGACTGAACCCAGGACTCGTACATGGGAAGCAGGTGCTCAACTACTCCTCTAGATTGCTTTTAAAGCCAAAATCTTTCACATGCTACCAAAAAGTTGATGAGTCAGAATTTTTAAGGATATAGAAACTGAAATATATTTTATTATGAGATAATTATTCCCAGCAATTAATCAAGATATAAGTTTCTGGGTTTGGTTTAATTTTCTCTTCACCGGTAAGGTCCTCAAATTCTGAGGAGTTTCCTATTCATTTACTTGAACATCATATACGGTAATAGTCAAAGTAAAACCACAATAAAGAGGTTTGGCCTCTGAGGGATTCTACGTGTAAAAATCATTACTCATAAGTAACACACAATCACTATTGCTTTAAATAACAAATACTTTTTAAACTCTGATGCCATTTGATGGAATAATCTGTTTTAGACAGCACAACAAAATCTATTAAGTTTGTTATCTAAGCCTATTCTACAATACAAAAAATTGACATGAATCCACTCTAAAAATACTACTGAAGGGGAGATTTGGTTTTTGAGTATTTCTTATTCAAGTCTCATTACTTAAAGAGTTAGTGGACTTCACATAACTGTTTTATCACTAATTAAACCAATTAATACCAGTTATATACTTTCAGGTAGCCACCCAATCTTCTATTTAACCCCAGGTATAAATAAAGCAATAAGACCCCAACAGAACACAGTGGTTTAGTCCAAGAACAATATCCAAGTGGAACTGTGGAGTACTACTACAGTCAAAGTGGAAGGCCGCCAATTCAGTAATAACAAGGACCTGATGAAGAATTTTGGCCATCAACTCTAAGACTTAAAGGATCCACCCAAAACTCCCTCATTCTATCTTTCGCCTTTCACACAACACACCCAAACACCTGTACATTAAATGATACCAAGATCAGTTAACTTCAAATTCTACCACCACTGAAATTCCAGATACGAGTTAAGTGAAGAACTGAGAAGACGACAAAATCTGTCTTGGTGTTTTATCCAAGTATATTTAAATGTTAAATCTGTAGTCCAACTAGCTGTGATGCAAAGGCAGTTTACTACCTTCATCTCAATGAAAAGGAATTCATTTTTTTCCATCGTAATAGAGCTTAAAATAGAATTTCGATTTAGCTACTTTATATTCATTTCACCATTTTGCAAAACCATCCTCCATCACCACTCTGCATAGGGTTAAAAAATAAATTAAATAAAAATAAACCTGACAGATAAGCCTTCCAAAATATGCACTTTCCTTATCAAACCCCAACATTTATTTTCAAGTGTAAGAAAATAACAGACATTTCCAGCCCGAAACAGGGAAAGCACAATCAGCCTTACTGTATTATCACCACTAAATTTCTCAGGACAGGCAAATTAAAACCATTCTGCACATTACAAAAATTTAAGTCTAACTTCATACAATCCATACTAAAAGCAATAATTCCTCTTTTTGATCCAATACCAAAATATGCAAATAGGTACAAGCGTCGAATAAACCCAGGGTGTTTGAAATAAGATGAAACCCTGGGAAAATTCCCTCCCATAATTCCATCATTTGGTGAACATGAGGCTTTGCACCCAGGATTAAACACACACAACCAAAACACACCACTCCCCAGTCTCCAAATTCAGAAAAAGGTCGCAATCAACAAGTGGGAAAGAGGGCAAACAGTAAGGCTCACTGTCCTCTCCCCCATCTTAAAAAGTCACTTAAACGGTAACAGATCTTCAAGTACCTGGTGGAGGTGCCTTTCCTCACATCGCAGATGCTGCATTTAAAGGCTTCAGCGCTGTTTCTGAAGGTGCAGACGCTACAATCCCAAAAGCCTTCGTCTGCGGCAGGTTTCGCTTGTCTTTTTGGCCTTCGGGGGAGTGGGGGGAAGGCGAGAGAAGGGGCCGGGAGCAGGAAAGGGGGGGAGAGACAGAAAACACAGGCGCTGGTGAGCCACCGTAATTTCGCAGGCATCCACGGCTGGAAACTTCGCTCGGACGACCACCCACCCACCCTTTTCGGCGAGTGGCTATGAGACCGGGGGAGGAGACGGGGCGCCCCCACCGGCGCCCCCACCGGCACCCTGCAGCCCTGGGGCCCAGGCGGGATCCGCTCGCGCACCCGGCGGCGGCGCCCCGGGAAGGGCCGCGGCGGGCGCAGGAAGCGGGCGGACTTGTGGACTTGAGCGTGGGGCTGGGGGGGCTGGGAGGGGAGCCGCGGGCCGGATCTGGAGGGGGCGCGCAGGGGCAGCCCGAGGCCCGCGGCGGGGAGTGGGCCGTCTCCTTCCCTCTCCCCTCCCCTGCTCGCGCCCTCCCTCCCTCCCCACCTGGTTAAATCTCCCTTTGTCTGGGAGGAGTGGCGGCGGCGGAGGGCGGCTGAGGAGGAGCCGCCATGGCTGCGGCGCGCACGGCCGCCGGCCCCGAGCGGGAGCGGGAGCGACACCGCCTCCCGCCGCCACCGCCCGCCGCCGCCGCCGCCGCCTTCCCCCGCCCCCGGATCTCCATCTTAGCAGCGCCTCCCCCCGCCCCGGGTGGCTCCGGGGCCTAGTCGTCGCCGGCCCCCGCCCGCCCCCAGCCCTCCCTCCCCTTCCGCCCCCTCAGCTCGGAGCAGGTACCTGGTCGGGCTCTTCTTGTCGCCCATGGTCATGGATGGGCTGTACCCCCGCCCCCCCCAAAGCCGAAACCGGCGCCGCTCGGAGGAGAAACGCCGTCCGGAGAGTCGTCGCGGACCGGCCCCCCTCCCTCCCCCGCGCCCGCCCGCCCTCCCTCAGCCGCTGGGGCTCGAGCTCCGGCCGCCGCCGCCGCCGCCGCCGCCAGTCTCCGGACGAGACTAGTCCCCGCCAGCGCCGCCTCCGCCGAGTGACTGACGAGGGGCGGGGCCAGGCGCCGCGCGTCATGCGTCGGGCAGCCAATGGGAGGGCCGCGGCCGGCGCCGCGAGGGCGGGGGCGGGGCGCGGGGGAGGGCGGGGAGTGGCGGACGTGGGCCGGGCCGTCGGTGTGCGTGCCCGGGAGTGTGTGCGCGCGGGGGGGCGCGCGTGCCTGCCGGTGGCCCCGCGGCCCGGCGCGGCGGAGCGTGCGAGCTCGGCGGGGCGCACGTGGCCGCGCCGGGGAGCTGACAGGCGGCTTCGGGCCACGCGCGGCCGCCCTGGCGGCTATCGCGGCGACCCCAGCTCCGCAGCCGCCTGGGAGAAGTAGTTATGCGCAGTTTGCGCGCGCCGTGGGGGCTTGCTAAGGCCGGGCCGCTTGCGGTGCCTCGAGGCTTGTAATACTAGGAAGCGGGCCCGGCCTCCCCCCACGCCCTGCGGCTCCGCTGCCACGTGGTGCTTTGTATCTGTCTCTCGTGAAGCCCCTGCCTGTAGCTGATACGGCGGCCGGAACCCCCTTCCCGGGTGCTTGTCTCTGGAAGCAACTAAGGTGGAAGGGTGTGGCACAACTAAATGACCCCAAGGCCGGGCTCTGTACCTCTCTACGCAGGCTTCCCCTGGAATCCCCAGCTCCTAAAACAGGGTCTTTCCTAGGGAAGTCGCTATTCATATCCTGCTGACCACATGCCAGCAGTCTGACCTTGTGCCTCAGCAACTTGTTCTCTAAAATGGGGATAATAACCATGCTTCTAGGGTTGTTTTGAAAATTGAGAATGAAAAAAGCACGCCTGGTACCTAGGAGGGACCCAATTGTGGTATCGGGTTGGGAATTATAGCTGGGCGTGGGTTGTGCTCCATTCACCCCTCCCCCCTTCCACGTTAAAAGCTTCTTGAAGGCGAGGAACAGGTAGTACCCATCTACACTGCTCCGAGAGCTCTTGCCAAATTAACTTGAAGGT
Organism: Dasypus novemcinctus; assembly: GCF_030445035.2. Taxonomy (NCBI): domain Eukaryota; kingdom Metazoa; phylum Chordata; class Mammalia; order Cingulata; family Dasypodidae; genus Dasypus; species Dasypus novemcinctus. Next base: position 34,124,814 of record NC_080698.1, read on the forward strand.
GACTCAGGACCCTTTACGATTAGGCAGTGGAGAGTCATGGTAGAGTGAGGACCCCGGAGGATGAGATAAGAGAGGTGGCTGGGCTGGAACCCTGGGTGGAGAAAGAAACAGAGGCATGGGCTGATGCTAGAAGTTGGGGGCTGGGGGTGAAGGTGTGGGGGAAAGATAAGACACAAGGGGTGTGGATAAGACAGGCAGAGGACTTTCAGCATCCATTGAGATAGTCTGGGTTTATATGCAAACACGAAGTGGGTTTGTTATCAGGACTCCTCCTTGACAGTGAAGTATGCCAGTGTAGGAGACCCCCCCCCCCCCCCCCCCCCCCCCGCAGCTCACAGAGACTGAGTCCCCAGGGAGCAGGAAGTCCTAGGATCAGTCCAGCAAGAGTGTAAAGCGGGGAGGAAATGTGTCAATGATAAGCTTGATCAGCACAGGCTGTCCTCTCCAGGCAGGCACAACCTGGAGGGGCAGGAGGAGAAGCTTTATTTAGCAAGGGTCAGCAACCCCCCAGGGCCGCTCTTGGGGGTGGGCGGCCAGGCGCATGCACACAAACCATGGCCCAGTGCCGGAAGCCTTGGCCTCTGGTGTCTGCTTTGCATGCTGCCAGGACTCTGCCCCTGGTGTAAAGGTCCTGAAAGAAAAGGGACATTAAAATATTCCAGCCAGAGGAGTGGCATCTGGGGAGGGAAACCTGGTAGCTGGAGGTCACAGGTATTGGGAAGGAGACTGACATTATTATCATCATCATTGTTATTTATATAGCATGAAATGTACAGATCTTCAGTGTACAACTTGGTGAACTTTTGTATATGTCTAGGTTCTTTTAACCACCATCCAGATGAAGATATTCAACATTTTCATCCCCCTAGAGAGTTTACCACCCACCTCCCCCACACATAGGTTACCACTATTTCAACTTCTGTCACCAAAGATGAGTTTTGCCTGTGCAAGAACATCATACACATGAATCATACAGTATGTATACTCTTGTGTCCCCTGGCTTCTTTTGCTCAAGATAATATTTTTGCTTTTCATCCATGTTGTTGCCTATGTCAGTAGTTTCATTTTTGTATGCTTAAATGTGTAGAATTTCTCTGCAAATGCACCACAATTTATCCATAGGAAACACTGTTTTTAGAATGCCCTTTTGTACCCTTTGTCTTGTATTACCTTTTTAAAAAAGTTTTAAAAAACTGATTAACAACAACCCAAAAAAAAAAAAAAAAAAACTCCAGAAAAGAGAACTAGTTTCTAGGAACTTATCAAGCCCATACATCACCATGTGGTTGTAACTTGTAGAGGCTCTAATTTCCTTCAGTTGTTGGAGGTATGTATATGTTAAAAATCTCCTAGTTACAGGAGCCAGACTGGACTACAGCTGCAACAACTTGGCTCTAGAACAGGGTGGCTCTGGATAGAACACGTGGTGATTCTAGAGGGGTGATTTTCAACCTGAGCAGTGTGGGGACCAGTCTTTCTCCAAGGGGTTGCTTCAAGCCAGTGTGAGGTGAGAGGAGTGGTTGGAGTGGACAGAGAGCCCCTCCTCTGCTCCAATTATCAGTTCCCAATCTTAAACTTCCATTTCATGTCTCATTTGAAGGAAGGGTTCTACTGTTTAAAAATTATTTGAGACCCACAGTTCTAGATATGGTTAGAAGCCCTCCCCAAGAAATGTCTGGTGTAAGTGATTCCACAGATGCGTAGGACAGATTAAAGACCTGCTCTTGACTTTCTTCCACTGCGGTCACAATGGATTCTTCACTGCCCCTGAAACAGTTGCGCTCCCACTTCAGGGCCTTTGTGTTTGCTCTTCTCTCTGCTGGGAATGCTCTTCCTCCCAGATATCCACATTGGCAGCTGCCTTGCTTCCTTCAGTTCTTCACTCACAAGTCACCCAAATCTAAAAACATCATGTGCCAGCCCACAACCTGATATCCCCTTTCCTGTTTTATTTTTTTCTCCATAGCATTTGTCAAAAACTAATGTACTGGGAAGCGGATGTGGCTCCAGCAATTGAGCTTCTGCCTACCACATGGGAGGTCCCAGTGCCTCCTGGAGAAGACAATCAAGACAGCAAGCTGGTGTGAGAGGCTGGTGTGGCAAGCTGATACAACAAGATGATGCAACAAGGAGACAGAAAGAGGATATAATGAGAGAAACAGCAAAGCAGGGAGCAGAGGTAGCTCAAGCGACTGTCACTCTCCCAAATGGGAGTCCCAGGTTCTGTTCCTAAAGAGAAGACAAGCAGACACAGAGATCACATAGCAAATGCACACAGAAACGCAAACAATGGGGGGGTGTCAGATAAATAAAATTTCAAAATACATTAAAAAAAAAAAAAAAACTAGTGTACCACGTATTTTATCTTATTTAGTGTAACTTTGTCTCAGTAGAATGTAAGCTCCTTAACAGCAGGGATTTTTTGTGTGTGTGTTTTTTCCCCATTGCAATATGCCCAGTACCTAGAAGAATACCTGGTACACATGTAGTAAAGAGACTTTCATTTATCAAAAATTTATTTAGCAGCAACTATGTGCCAGGCCCCATGCCAGGAATGGGAGAATCAAATAAACAAGACAGACTTGATCCCGAATCTTGTTGAGGAGCCAGACATAGTACAAGTAATTAATTACAACTGTGACAATTGTTACAAAGACAAAATAGAGGGTGCCTGTTAAGGGGAATGGAGGGAAGGAGGGTGTCAATGTACTGGTCAGGGAATCCTTCCCTGGAAAAGTAGAAGCCGCCTTGGACATGAGAAGGTAAAAGCTTTGGAGGAGGTAACAGCAGACAGCTGAAGCTGGAGCCCAGGCCGAGGGAAGAGATGAGGGTGAAGAGGAAGAGCCAGCTGTATTCCCTACTGCAGGGCAGGCCGAGTTGTGAATGGATTCTTTACTCTGTGTGCCCCGGAAACCACTGATGGGTTTACTAAGAGTAGTTGTCTACCCAGGACTGTCTGTGGACTCCCTCAAAGAACAAGATACTGGGAGAGGGAGAGGTAGACCCCTGGAATTGGGGGGGTGGTTACTGGCGGGACCTCTAAAATGGCCTGGGAGGTAGGCCAGGAAAGAGGGCTTGGGGAGGGTTTCCCTCTTCTTCCAAGAAAGAGGAGAAAGCTACTGGTATGCGTCCAAAGAGGGGTCTTGCAAAGTTACTGATTCAGCTGCCTCCCACCTTTAATTTTGCAAGTCCTGCTTCCTCACTATTTGTTAAAATAGAAGACTTTAGGAATACCCAATAAAAGTATTATTATAAACAAATGAGAAGAAAAATGTCTTTCCCCAAATCCCTCCAGTCTTACCCTGCCCCACCCATGTTATACCTGCTCTTGTTCTGAGTCCTGAACAGTAGTCTAGGGTGAGGCTTTCACCAATCTAGAGTGAAAAAGGAAAATAAGGGGGAAATGTATGGCTATTTTCTACATCCAAGTAAACTTCCAAAAGTTGATTCCTGGGAAGAAAAAACTTTTTTATTCTGAGATTACATTCTTCCTTTTTTTTTCTTTTCTCAGAGAGTTGTATAACTTAAATGTCCCTTCTTGAGTGAAGTACTGGCAGTAGTAGATGATACTTGCCTTTCCTAAAATGTCCTTGATTGGCAAAATCACAAGTTGACAGTTCTGTGTTGATTTCCCAATGCTTTTTCCTCACTGATTTTTTTTTTCTTGAAGTTTTAAGGGTACCAAAATCTGAAGGACAATTTTTATGCAACTTTGAGAGCTAGTGTGATTGAAAGGAAGAGGAAGGAGAAAGTGGTGTTACTGGGTGACTGGAAAGGTCACCCAAAAAGGACTGAGATTAGAAAGGCTAAGATTCCATCCTAATTACTGAGATTTGTACCGATTTAGATACTTCGGTGTTTTAAGAACAAAAAAAAGAATATACCTGTCTACATATAATAACATGACTTCGGGAAGCGGTTTGACCTAATGTAAGGGGGAAATGGAAAGGAGAAATGAGATTATAAGGCTGTGAGTCTCTAAAAAAGAGTCTGGAGGTTGTCAGAAGGAATACCCCTATGTACAACTGAACAGAGTCTAAGAGACAGATAAGGTAGATACAACCCCAGGTATTGGTTCTTTTGAGGGATAAAGAGACCCACGGGTTCTATGGTCATGGCAGAAGGGGTTCACTGCCATGACAGATGGCCCTTCTTTGGAGCTGGTGTTTCTGCGTGATGGAAATGGACTCAGAGGGGATCTCTTTTCACAAGACTTGCATGCTACTTTATTGGAATTGTAGTTGGTGCTGGGTTTAAGATATATGTAGGGGATTTGAATCTCTGGACTGATAATATGACACCCAGGCCCAGAGCCTCAACAGACTTCAGCTCCTACACTTTGACTTACTGGACTTACCCCACTCAGCTAACATGGAGTTGAAGAAGGTCAACCACCACAACATGGAGCCTAGAGTGTCTACAACTAGAAGCGGGAGGAGTGCATCCAGTACCCATGTGCAATCTAAGCCCTCACTTGACATAGGTGTGCAATGGACACAACCAATCCAATGTCCACAGAGAAAATGTGGAATGGGTGTGGGAACGGTAACCATGGGGGCTGCTGGGTGTGGGGAACGGGAGGAAGAGATGAGATGTGGAGGCGTTTTCGGGACGTGGAGTTGTCCTGGATAGTGCTTCACGGACAATTACGGGACACTGTAGATCCCCCCAGGGCCCACTGGATGGAACGTGAGAGAGTCTGGGCTATGATGTGGACCATTGACTATGGGGTGCAGTGATGCTCAGAGATGAACTTACCAGGTGCAATGGATGTATCACGATGATGGGAGAGAGAGTTGCTGTGGGGGGAGTGGGGGGCGGGGGCGGTGGGGTTGAATGGGACCTCATATATTTTTTTTAATGTAATTAAAAATAATAATAATAAATAAATATTAAAAAAAAAAAAAAGAACAAAAAAAAATCTTTTGTGGAGTGGCTAACTATCCGGAGTATTGTAAGAAGGGGGGACAACCTCGCTCAGTTCACTGAGAGATTCAGGCCTGTGCTGGTATCCCTGGCACTATGTGGAAAGTAATGTTGAAGATAGGATTAACTCCTAAAGAAGCAAACACAGAGTCAGAGAGGTAGGGCTTCCCTGACCCTCTGTGTCTGAACCTTAACCAGATTTTGAAACTAGACACAATGTCACCTGTGCATGTGCTTGTCAGCGATATGAAGCTTTATTGATCTGCCTTTCCCACAGTAGGAAGTATCCCAAGTCAAAATTGCCCTGGGTTCTACTTCACACCATTTACAAAAATTAACTCAAAAATGGATCATAGATGTAAATGTTAAACCTAAAACTGTAAAACTTCCAGAAGACAGCATATAAGACAACATTTGTGACCTTAGATAAGGCAAAGATTCCTTAGCTATGATACAAAATATTAATGTATGATCCATAAAAGAAAAAGTTGATAACTTGGACTACAACAAAATCAAAAATTCCTACTTTTTGAAAGACACTGTTAGAAAATGAAAAATCAGAGGCTGGGACAAAATAAATTGCAAAACACATATCTGATAATGGGATTATAAGTGGAATATATGAAGAACTTTTACAGTATAAGAAGACAACCAACCTAATAAAAGCATGAGCCAAAGATCTGAATAGACACTTCACCAAAGAAGATATATGAGCGACTAATAAGCACATGAAAAGATGCTCAACATCATTATTCATTAGGGAAATGCAAATCAAAACCACAATGAGATACCACTACACATCAGAATGGCTTAAATAAAAAACTTGACAATACCAAATGCCGGGGAGGAATGTGGAGCTATGCTCATATTTTGCTGATGGGAGTGCAATATGGTACAGCCTCTCTGGAAAACAGGCTGGCAGTTTCTTATAAAGTTAAACATACACTTACCAGAGGACTCGCAATACCATTCATTGACATCTACCAAGAGAAATGAACACACAAAAAAACACAAAAACCTACACTTAGATTTTATACCGGCCTTATTCATAATCACCAAAATCTGGAAACAACCCATATGTCCTTCAGCTGTGACTAGGTATAACAGTGAAGATGCAATCTTTCCTGAGAGAAATCATGAAGATTTGAGGGTTGTGGAAATTTTTGTTGTATATATGTTACAATGGTAAAAAAAAATTTTTTTAACTAAAAGACTTGGTGGTTGTTTGTTACCTTAGCATACGTTAGCATATCCTGATAGGTAGAGGGTGCCGAGGTCAGGCAGGGAGGCCAGTTTAGAGCTGAAAGATGATCCTAGCTTGGATTGGAGTGATGGCCATAGAGATGATGAGAAGTGGTCAGATTCAGGATAAATTTTTAAGGTAGAGTAAAAAGAATGCACTGTTGGATGTAGGGTATGAAGGAAAGAACGGCATCAGGGATGACCCAAGGACGATGACCCAGAACGAGGAGCTGTGGGACGGAGCTGCAGCTGACCCACAACGGACTTCTACCCGCAGTGAGGATGTACCTTTTGCCGATCAAGGGTGATGGAGCAGCCACCTCCTTGGACATCGCTGGTCACTGTGCCGAGGGAAAGGATCTCTGATGGGCCTCACAATCACCATTAAGTGCATGGTCTGGAAGTAACACACGTCATGGAAGCACATTGGTAGAATCACATGACTACATCCAAGGACAGGAGCCAGGAAGTACAACCCGCTATGTGCCCGGGAGGTTGGAGAGCTGGAAATACCTGGAGCTCAGCTTCCTGATTACCACAACTCTTTAAAGTCTCCTCTCCGCACGGCAGCCCAAGCACCTTTTAAAAGACAAATGATAAACTCACCCCCCTGCTCAAAATCCTCCAATGACGTCTTCTGACACTTAGGTTTCTTTTTTATTTTTATTTTTTTTTAGGAGGTACCGGGGATTAAAACTGGGACCTCATATCTGGAAAGCAGGCACTCGACCACTGAGCTACACCCACTCCCATCACTTAGATTTAAATCCGGAATCTTAACCCTGTTCTTCAAGACCTGCCAACTTCATCTGCTCCCAGCACCCTCACCCACACCTCTGCTTCAACCACCTCGGCCTCTCGCTGTTTCCCTGATGCCCCCGGAAGGCCTTTCTACCTGTTCGCCCCCAGGGATTCCCATGGTCCCATCTCTCACACCATCCAGGTGTCTGCTAAATGTCACTTTTTTTCCGAGAAAGAGAAGTCCTCCCTGAGGAAAATATCTTATGCAGCATAACTCACCATCACTCGCCATCCCCTTACCCTGCTTTCTTTTTCTTTACACTCTTATCAAGATCTGGCATTCTATGGTATTTTGTTTGTTGCCTGACTCCACTGGAATTTCACTTCTCTGAGGACAGTGACTTTGCTTTGTTCACTTCTGTACACCTAGGGCCTAGAACAATGCCTGCGCATAAATATTTCCACTAAATATTTGTGGAATGAATGCTTTTTTATCAGTTATCCCAGCTGAATCCCCAAACCACCCATGAGGTAAGAACCATTATCACCCCATCTGATAGATGAAGAAACTGAATCAGAGCAGTGACTTGCCCAAAGTCAGGCAGGTCTTGACTTCTTTGGGCAGGTCACTTCTCTGTGGTCCATGTCTGGCTTCCTCCCTTAACCTCTTTACTATACAAGACTTTCATTGAAAAAGGGCCAGCTGGTTTTGGAAGGCAGGCAGGGGCAGAAGTTAAAGTGACCATTTTTTGATAGAGGACGCCAGAATCCTTTTAACGACAGGGAAGTTTTCTGGAAAGCCTAGTTTGTGGGCCCATTTTCTGTAAGTTCTCGCCAAAACAGACAGGCCACACCTGCCAGAACCTGGGAAATGAGTGATGTGCTTCAGTGCCAGTCAAGGCGGGCCTCGTGAAGATGCAGAATGAGGGGCTGCCTTCGGTTAGTCAACAATACACACTGACCCTCGGGCCCAGAGTTTGCTTTCCCAGTGGCTTGTTCTTGAATTTCCCCCCTTAGTCCCAGAGTCATAATATTTCAGATTTGGAAGGGAGGGTCAGGACCATGAGTGCAAAGGCCGAGGCTTTCCTACATCATTGCAATGAATCCCCACAGCCACCCTCCATGCAAGTCACCACCCACCTCCTCAGGACGAGGGAGCCATGGCTCAAGCAGGGTGAGTAACTCACCCAAGGTCACACCGCCGTAAGTGGGCTTTAACTCCAGGTTTTAGAACCTGGGTTTCTGATCACAGGTTCTCTCTAACTACGCTACAGACTTAATCTGTAGAACTATACATCCTGGGATTTGCTAATCAGATTTCGAAAGGCTCTCTCACAAGAACATCTTGGGGTCCACTTACACGTCATGAGTTTGCGGAAGCTAAAGGCAGGCAGCTCCAGGTAACAGTAATCATCAGTATTTATGATGTTTACGCAGGCTTGGCGCAAAGCCCTTTAGGTGTTTTAAATCAACTGCTTTGAACAATAACCCTGTGAGGTAAATTCTATTATAAATGAGGAAACTAAGGCAAAGAAAAGTTAAGTCACTTGCCCTGAGTCACATATTGGGCACACAGTGGGAGGGCGGGACTGGAACCCAGGCAGCCTGGGCTCCAGAGCCCATGTTCTGAAGGATCTAGTAAGGCAGTTATCATCATTCCTGTCTTCTATATGAAGAAACTGAGACAGAGACACGTGCCTACCATCCTACAGTCAGGGAGTGGTGTGGTCCAGAATTCCAAGTGCTTTCCATTTTCTCACAAACGGAATCCCTGGAATTCACAGATTCTGAAAATCATTCATTGGACAAAGGAAAGTACCCACCTATAGAAGTAAGAGCATAAGTCTGTTGCACATGTAATAGGTTTAGGGATGGAATCTGATATAGGTGTTTGGACCACTTGGAGGATATGGGGAGATGGCAAAATTGAGCCAGAATCTTGGAAAGAACTAGGAAGAGGGGAAAGTACAAACTACAGAGCTTTGAAGACCACCATGCCCTCACCTCCTCTTATACCCTCCCCTCTCTCCTCTGTCTGCCAATCGAGAGAGAGGTAAAGTACCTCACCCAGGCAAAAGGCAGGGGTCATTCAGGTCTCCCAACTCCAGAATCCATGCTCCTCTTATTTTTATTTTTAGTTTCAACAGATATTTACGAAGCACCTGTCATGTGCCAGATGTTGACAATTCTGGGATACAGCAGTCTTTAGCTGTATCTGGGATACAGCAGTCTGGGAGAAATAGGTATGTGAATGTACCCGCAGAGCAGGGTGGTGAGGGCTGCTGTGGCAGGGTAATGAGCATGCTTGGTTTTTTTAGGAGGTACCGGGGATGGAAACCGGGACCTCTGACAAGGGAAGCAGGTGCTCAGCCATGGAGCTCCACCCTCTCCCCGAGCATGTTCTTCTGTCTCCTGCTATTTTCCCCTTTCCTAAGTAGGTTTTTTGGGCCTGTGTTTTCTGATTGAGGAAGAAACATGACAGATTAGAAGGAAAAAGGCCTGTCAGTCTCTTCCCCTCCTATTCCACAATTTAAAACTCTCAAAGCTCCCTCAGGGGAACTTAGAGGACGTGGGGGACGGACAAATGTTTGGAAGAAGGGGTGGGCAGAGATTCTTCTTCCAGATGAGGAAATGATTCCCAGGCGCTGGGGCAAGGCGTGAAGACAAGGACTTAACGAGTCAAAGAGGGGTGTGGGCCAGAGAACAGGAGAGTTCACCCACAAACGGAGCCCCGGGAGGTGGCAAGAGCCCAGAGCGGGAGCGTTGGCCAATGCAGACAGAGCCAGAGGCAGCCTGGCAGAGCTTCCCGGGACTCCAGCACAGGGCGGGCACGGCCAAGGTGACTGCTGGACTGGAAGGGGCCTGGAAAAGAAAACCGGCGAGCTCTGTGGCAACCTGTGATGGCAGGTACCCAGAGAACAGCATTGTGACCCCTCAACATCCTGGCACTAGATAGTCTAGAACTTAGACACAACGCTGGAAAAGAGGAAGTGCCAAGCTGACTGAGACCAAGCCAGGATGGGAGCCCAAAATAAAAACCATGGAGAGAGAGTGAAGAATAAGGAAAGCTATTTCTGGCATGCCTGGAATTCATACCTGCGATGTTGTAAGAGAGGCAAACCGAGGTGTTATGAGCCAGTATCTTCCAGGGAAACAGCCAGGTAGGGCATCCTAGGCTGAGGCAGCAGCACGTGCTGTCATGCTAGGAGCAGCGTCTCGATCCTGGCTGGAAGTCAGAGCACGTGAGGCGGTGGAGGGGCGAGTCCAGAGAGGCCAGCCAGGCCTTGAGGGACCTTCCAAACCATGCCGGTTGGCTGGATTTTAGCTTGAAGACAATGATAGGCTTTTTAATCAGGGAAGCTGCAGGATGAGTTTTGAGTTTTAAAAGCTCTCTTTGGGAGCAATGCAAATGGTGGAGACTTGGGTAAGAGTTAGAAAGGGCAGGAGGTAAAAATGGCAAAGAACTGAAAAAGACAGGGGGAGAGTTAATGGAATGAAAGAATGAGACAGATTCAATACCAGAACCTACTGGGTGAAGCTTGGGGGTGTTGGGGATTGAATCATGGCCCCATAAAAGGCGTGCTCAGGTCCCAACCCCTGTTCCCGTGGGTGTGAGCCTATTTGTAAAGAGGACTTTTGAAGATACTGTTGGTTAAGGTGCATCTAAACTGAACGAGAGTGGGCCTTGATCCAATAAGGCTGAAGTCCTTAAAAGCAAAGAAGATTGGACGCTCAGGAGAAGCAAGAAGCTGGAACAAGGGAGTCGGAAAGAGGAAATAGAAGACGCCCCCGTGTGCATTACCATGTGACAGAAAAGCCAAGGAATCTGAAAGAATGCTGTGCATCCAGAAGATACCAACCCCAGGAGGAAGTAAGCCTTCTAGCCTCTGAAGCTGTGAGCCAATAAATTCCTGTGTTTTAAGCCAATCCACTGTATGTTTTAGCAGGCAGGAAACTAAAACAGGGGGTTAGGCAGAGGGGAGTCTAGTATGATGTCCAGGTTTTTGACTTGGGTGGCCGAGTAGCATCATGGTGCTATTAACAGAGATAGAGTCACGTGAGGAGAGGCACTTTGGAGGAGAAGACAGTGAGCTTAGCTGTGTATAGGATGAATTTGACTTGTTCCTTAGGATGCTTTTGGCTGCAAGTAACAACAACAAAACTCATATAAACAACAAGGGAAATGTTATTGAACATAACTGGAAGTGCCAGTCCCAGACAAGGCATAATCAGCTGGTCATCAAGGACCTGGTTCTCCCCTTCTTTGACTTCAACCCTTGTTTCGCCTCATGGATGCGGATGGCTGTCATTAGTCCAGTATTACAAGACAGCAACATCTAGAGGAAGAAAAGGAACCGTCTTTCATGTGTCTTTTTAGGAAGGAGAAAGACCTTTCCCAGACGTCCCCAGCAATATCATGTCTTACTGGTAGAATTGGGTGGTGTGCCCACTCCTTAAGCAATCACTGACTTTGACTAGTTATCATGGATGGAATGGTGTTCGGGAGCCCACAGACATTTCCAGGGCATGCGCAAATGGAGACAGCTTGGAAGCAGTTGGCAAGGACCAGAGGACCGATTTGGCTCAGTTCAGTTCCTCTCTGAACTGAGGGCAAGACTGTGGATGACACCATGTAGGGAGAGGGGCAGAGGGAAGAAAAAGGAGTGAAATACAGAGCTCTGGTGGGCACCTCTATTGAAGGGGCTACTTGAGAAAGAGAAATTATAAAGTAATAGACAACTTGTGACTCTGTATTCAAACAGACCTAGATTGAAATTCCTGACCTAGCTACTGATTAGCTCTGTGACCTTGGGTGAGGATTGGGGAATCACTCAGAGCCTTAGTGTCCTTATCTATAAAATGGAACTAGTAAGTCCTCCCTCCCAGTTGCCGTGAAGAGTTGATAAGAAAATGCAGACAAAGCCTTGGCACATTGTTAGTCCATAATAACTGCTCCCTCCCTGGTGACAAAAAAGAGAAACAGCCCATGAAAGAAACCAGAGAGGAGTAATTGGGAGAGCTAGAGGATAACAGGGATGGGATGGTGCCCTGGAAGTCACGGGGGTCAGAGAATTTCAAGGTCAAAGGGGGCAATTAAGTCATCTGCTGAAGAGACGCCAGGTCAGAAGAGGACGAAAAAGGGCCCTTTGGATTGTGGGGCTGGAAGGTCGCTGGTACCCTTGACAAGAGCCCTTGTGGTGGAAAGCCGCCGTCAGCAGTCAAGAGCGGAATTCAAGTCGCCTGGCTGCCAACCCCAGCCTTCTTTCTACTACTCCAGGATCTGCTCTGTTTTGAAAATAACTGTTTAAATCATGCCTCAAAAATATTCGTTTGGAGGGCAGTAAACAGTAGGATTCCACAGTCTGAATGGAACAGCTTTCTTTTCATTATTTTAAAAGTGTTTTGTAGATACAGCAAAAGTGGTTGTTTCTTTCTATTAAAAATATAGTTCACCTTTTTTGGAAGGTCTGTTTTTTATGTTATCATGTATCATGCTTTCAACATAAAGGATATTTAAACAAGCAAACAATCAACAAAAACATACAAAACCCAAACAACATATGTGCTTTGCATTAAACTAAAAAAGTTCAGACCCCTTACTCTGCACGTTTGGGACTAGGAAAACCCTAGAAGAACCATGCAATTTGGCAAATCCTTCTTTAATAAATGATAGCAGTTGCTTTTGAGACTGATTTGGTCATACGGATCATGTTTGTCAGGGCTGCCATTAAAAGCTTAATATTTTTCCCATTGCAAAATGTCTCAGAGTAATCCAAAAGTGGGCAGCGCCTGAGCACGGTCAATTCCACGGCCTCCCTTCTGCTACCCACCTCCCCCTCCTGGCTCTCTCAACTCCCAAGGGAATGATCCCTCATCCCTAGCAACAACTGCAGCTGCTACTGTTTCTTGACTCTGGCGAGGAAAGTGGGCTTGTGGCCAAGTCTACTGTCCAGGCCTCCCCACAGAGCCCTGGGTAAGGAAGATGCTAGAAGAGAGCACGGCACACTCTCCCACCATCGGTGACCCCAGTTCACCTCTGCTGAACATCTGGATTGCAACACACAGGGTTCAAAGTGCGTGTGTCTGCACCTGGCCTAGCTGTTTAAATGGAGCTGACCTCAAGCAAAACATGGGGCAGCCACACTCTTTCTTAAGCGGAGGTTGGATGCCAGATATAAATATTAACTTCAGCATCTTCTCCCAACAGGCGTTTGCAGCCTAAAAGATGCACATTAACCATCCACTGTGCACCAAGAGCCGGCCCACTCTTCCTGATTTCCTCTCGGATGACTGTTTTCGATGTTTGTTTCCTTTCATAATATCGTGACTCCTTTCTGCCTGGGAGCCTGCTGTAGCCTCTTGCATTTCCAGTCATCACTGGTGGGCACACTGCAGAGGTGGCGTTTCTCAGCCCTGGGGGAGGGGTGTAAGCTAGCACCATATGTTACCAACACCTCTCAGAATTCAGTGCCGGGGCTGGGAGCATCAGGCAAGAAGGAGGCATAATGGCACCTAGAAATGGAGGTGGGTTCTCCTGTCCTCAGCAGCACTGGGTGCTTTCTCCTCTTTGAAGTCAGCTAGTACAGGTGAGCGCGTCTGTGCAGCAGGTGTGGCTGAGAGCAGGCAGAGGCTGAACGGGGGGTCAGGGCAAGGGGAGAAGTTAGACAGTGAGATTCCTGGGCACTGGACTGGGTTTGGTTATTCTGTTTCTATGAAGAAGGCTAAAGATAGAGGGTGAGACTTAATTCCACAAACATTTCCTAACAAAGTGTCTTGATTGTAACGATTATCCAATGTAATACATGCTGGGGGAGGGGTCGTGTGCAAAATGTGGGGTGAAGAGAAGACTCTGACCTTAACTAGAATACTTAATGAAAGTTTCCCAGCAAAAGTAGTGTCTTCTGAATGGGCTCTTTCAATCATTCCTTCACTCAGCCTGTAGTTATTGAGTACCTGCTATGTGCCGGTATTGTGCTGGGCACTAAGGATACAACAGTGAAAGTGACAGACAAGGCCACTCCATCATGGAGCTCCCTCTTCCGCGACACTGGACTGTGCGTCTATGGGGTGCCAAGCCCTGGGAGACACCCTCTTGGAGATGACAGTCTGCTCAAGCCGACAAGGCAGTCAGACCAGCACCTTCAAAAACGTGCAATGAAGAATAAATTAATTAATTAAATTTACTTTAAAAAACAAGAAGAAACCAGATCTTGTCTGTTAATGAAAGAGTTTAATCACCAAGAACAAAACAAAACAAAACAATTTTAAAAAGTGCGGTGGGTGTTAGGCTCAGGGAAGAACAGGAAGGGATGGGACACTGAGAAGGACATTTGCCCAGTTCAGTGGGGCTCAGTCGGTGGTTTGTTGCCCCCGGGGGACGTTCAGCAATGTCTGGAGACATAACTGGGGCAAGGAGGGCAGCATGCTGTTGGCAGCTGGTGGGTAGAGGCCCGGAGGCTGCTAATCACCCTGCAGTGCACAGGCCAGCCCTCGATCCAGCCCTAAAGGTCAACAGTGTCGAGGGTGAGACACCCTGATCTAGTCCTAGGGTGGGAGAAGGCTTTGGGGGAGAAGTGCAGTTTTATTTGAATCCTGGAGGATAGAAGTTCAGGCTACTGGGAGAAGAGGTCTAACATCTAATTGGAGGAAAGAGTGGAGGGAAAGAGGGGTTCAGGTGAGCTCAAGCTGAGGATGGAGGGAAGGTGGAGGGGAGAGGATAGGAGATGAAATACAAAACCAGTCTGCGACTAAAGGGGCTTCCCTGCCCTGTTCCGAAGTGTGGACTTTGTTTGGGGGACAGGATGGCTGGTACAGAACACACACACACACACACACACACACACACACACCCTTGGAAATTTTAAAAGCCAGTGGTAAGTTTCCATTTGTTTTTAGAAAATCCACTCTAATAGTGCAGACGATTGGAGAAGAGGGGAGAGACTGGAAGCAGGTGAGAGGCTTTTGCAATAGAGAAATGATTAATTGAGGCTGTGGCAGTGGACACAGAAGTTGCAACAGACTATTGAGACATGGAGAAATTTTGATATTTGGTGACTAATGGGCTGTTAGGAGAGAAGGTATCGCTTAGACAACTCGGAGGTTTCGCTGAGGGCTCGTGCGAGTGGTGAGATGTGCTAGAGAGGAGAACATGTTGTGCAGACATGGTGAATTCAGTTTAAGAAATATGGCATTGGAAAGTCCTCTGGGGACATCCAATTAAAAATGTCCCATTCACAGAAAGAAACGTGAATCTGATGCTGAAGAGAGTGCTGAGCTGGAGATGCGAATGTGGGGACCACTAGTATCTACACGGAATAACCCAAGTCTTAGAAGCAGAGACGGCATACAGGGAGAGGGTCTAGTGAGGGAAGGAAAGCCTAGGGCACACTGCCAGGCTCGTATGCAGTTAGGGGGCAGAAAGAGAAGGGACCACAGAGAAGGAATCAGAGAGATTGAAAGATGGAGGAAGGCACTCACATTAAATGAGAAAGTGATCGAACTGTCAAATGGAACAGAGGTTAAACAGGATGTGAAATTAGATGAAGCCATTGGACTTGTCAATCAAGAGGCCTTTGGTGACCTTTTCAAGAGCAGTTCCACAATAATGGTGAAGGTGAATTTATTTAAAGACAATTAATTACCCAAATGTAGAGAAAGAAAATATAGAGGAAGGAACTGAATGTCTCTATTTCTAGGCAGAATGTGAATAGTGGTCATTTTCCAGGCTTGGCAAACAGAAAAGGAAACAGCAGAAAACCAGATTAACTATAGCCCAAATCATAAGAATAATTATTGTTTACCAAAAAATAAGTCAATCTGGGGACAAACAGTACCAGAGTTGATTTGGCAGCTTAGCGATGT
Organism: Dasypus novemcinctus; assembly: GCF_030445035.2. Taxonomy (NCBI): domain Eukaryota; kingdom Metazoa; phylum Chordata; class Mammalia; order Cingulata; family Dasypodidae; genus Dasypus; species Dasypus novemcinctus. Next base: position 34,140,585 of record NC_080698.1, read on the forward strand.
CATTAAGTATCTGAACTCTCTATTTTTCTGCTCTGCCATCTTAAGGATTCAGGTTTTTATAATTGTGATTATAACCTCATAGTCACAAAAAGGCAGCTACAGCTCCAAGCATCACATCTTCACGTGGCAGTACCTAAAGGAAGAAGGAAGAGGACAGGGACCAAAATGAAGTTCATTTCACATTCCTTTCTCCTTTAATTGGAAGACCTTCCCTTATATCTCATCAGCCAGAACAAAATCACATGCCATCCCCTAGACCAATTAGTGCAAAGGTAAATGGTACTGCCATAAATGGCTTTCATCAATCACAATTCCTCCTCTGTGGCTAGATACATGGGCACCTAAACAAAATTGCTATTCTATTCACCAGGAAAAAGGCAGACTGGCAGGTTGGGGTGGCAACCAACAGCATCTGTTAAAAGAAACCATCCTCCCAGAGACAGATAAAGTAGATACAACCTCAAGTATTGGTTCTTCTGAGGGCTACAGAGACCCACAGGTTTTGTGGTCATGGCAGATGGAGGTCAGTGCCATGTCAGTTGGTCCTACTTTGGAGTTGGTGTTTCTGTGTGATGGAGCTGGACTCAGATGTGATCTCTTTTCACAAACCTTTCCTGTTACTTTACCAGAATTGTAGTTGGTGCTGGGGTTTAAGATATACCCAGGGGATCTGAATCTCTGGACTGACCATATGATAGCCAGGCCCTGAGCCTCAACAGACTTCAGCTCCTACATTCAAGTTTATTGGACTTAACCCACTCAGCTAACATGGAGTTGAAGAAGGTCAACCACCACACCAGGGAGCCAAGAGTGCCTACAACTGAAAGCAGGAGGATTGCATCCAGCATCCATGTGAAATCTAAGCCCCCTCTTGACATAGATGTGGAGTGGACACAACCAATCCAAGGTCCACAGGATGGAGGAATAGAATATGGATTAGAGTGGACTTACTGATATTCTATTCATGAACTATTGTGATTAGTAATCAAAGAAAATGTGGCATTGGTGTGGAGAAAGTGGCCATGGTGGCTGCTGGGTGTGGGGAATGGGAGGAAGAGATGAGATGTGGAGGCATTTTCAGGACGTGGAGTTGTCCCGGGTGGTGCTGCAGGGACAATTACTGGACATTGTAGGTCCTCCCATGGCCCACTGGATGGAACGTGGGAGAGTGTGAGCTATGATGTGGACCATTGACCATGAGGTGCAGCAGTGCTCAGAGATGTATTCACCAAATGCAATGAATGTGTCATGATGATGGAGGAGAATGTTGCTATGGGGGGAGGAGTAGAGTGAGGGGGTTGGGGGTATATGGGGACCTCATATTTTTTGAATGTAATATTAAAAAATGAATTAAAATTTTTTTGAAAAAAAGAAACTATCCTTTCTGAAGGTGAGTGCAAGCTATAGGGGGCAACAACCAGAGAAACCTGACATAATGGGACAAGCCCTTGGAGAGCTTTGAAAAAAATGATTAGCTTTTAAAGTTATCATAATATACATCACTTATTGAGTACCAACTTTGCACCATAATTTGATTGCTTTACGGACTCATATCATACATTCAGGAACACCAAGAGCTACGTAATAATTACAGTGGTGGTTGTGGTGATAAAGTACATTTACCAAATGCTTACTATGTGCCATTATCTCAATTAACCCTCAAAGCACAAGTGTAATAGGTGCTATGAATATTTCCATCTTATAGAGGAGAAAACTGAGGTCTACAGAAGTTCAAAAACCTGAGGTCTTGGGAAGTGGATTTGGCTGATAGAGCATCTGCCTACCATGTGGGAGGTCCAGGGTTCAAACCCAGGGCCTCCTGACCCGTGTGGTGAGCTGGCCCACACACAGTGCTGATGCACACAAGGAGTGCCGTGCCAAGCAGGGGTGTCCCCCACATAGGGGAGCCCCACTTGCAAGGAGTGCACCCCATAAGGAGAGCTGCCCCTCATGAAAAAAAAAAAAGGGCAGCCTGCCCACTAATAGAGCTGCATACACGGAGAGCTGACACAGCAAGATGACGCAATAAAAAGAGACACAGAATCCTGGTGCCGTTGACAAGAATGCAAGTGGACACAGAAGAACACACAGCAAATGGACACAGAGAGCAGACAACGGGGGTGGGGAGAGGAGAGAAATAAATCTTAAAAAAAAAAAAAAAAAATGGCGGCCCTGACCTAGGTCTTGCAAAGGTTCCCAGCATGCTCTTCAGTGGTTAAAAGCAGAAAGCTGGGGGACACATCCTTAACCAGTTAAAAGGAAAAGAAGGAAAATTCTGAGAACTCTTCTTGTTGTTGAATTGTTTAAATCCTGTAGCTCAGTCTGGAGAGGCTCAATTAAAAGGAGTTGTAGGAAAACCTCAGAACCATGAAAGGCTCAAGGCCATGTTCAAAAAGCTTTCAAAAACTGTTAGCATAGAACAATTTTGTTAAGTTCACAAAATTGACTTGGACCCCGCCAACACTTCTCCTCTTAGCCTTCTCTCTCAGCCTCATTCACAACTCTTCATTGCACTGGAGACAGGAAAGCAGTGCTTCACCGGGCTGGACTGTAGATTTAAGTTTGGAATGTCCACAGTACTTTTGAGCTGTGTGATCTTGGGCAAATTACTCAAATTCTCTGAGCTCTGGTTCCCTCACAGGGTTGTTGTAGAGGACAAGTGGGATAATAATGTATAGAGCACTTCACTCGATGTTTGCCCCATGAAAAATGGACAATCAATAACAGCTACTATGAACCCAAGCAGCACTACAAGAAAGAACTCAAGAGTCAGCCCATTTGATCCTCTTTTCTTCTTACCTCAACACCCAGATGGGTTATGGTCAGCATGCTTAGAACTGTTAACAGTAGATATAACTGAAATGGGTATGACCAACTTTATGTCTTTTTAAATTTATTGAACATCTTCTATGTTTGAAGCACTGGGTTAAATACAGTGAAGATGAAAAAAAGTCTCCTTTTATTTTTTTTTAAAGATTTATTTTATTTATTTATTCCCTTCCCCTCTCATGGTTTGCAGTTGCTGTGTGCTTTCTGTGTCCATTTGCTGTGTGCTTTCTGTGTTTGCTTGTCTTCTTTTTTGGAATCACCAGGAACCAAACCTGGGACCTCCGAAGTGGGAGAGAGACACTCAATGGCTTGAGCCACCTCAACTCCCTGGTTTGTTGTATCTCTCATTGTCTTTCCTCTTTGTGTCTCCTTTTTGCATCATCTGCCTGTCGCGCCAGCTGACCTTCTCCATGAGGTACTGGGAACTGAACCCCGGACCTCCCATGTAGTAGGCGGAAACCAAATCACCTGAGCCACATTTGCTTCCCTCCCCTTTTCTTAAAAAGCTTGCAGATTAGATTGACAAAGGAAGAGGTAGCAAAGAAGCACCTGCTATTATCAGTTTAGAAAATATTCTGGACGTATTTATCATTTTCCCCTTGCCCCATCTTCCACCAGGAAGAGCAAGCCTTCCATGTGTACTGATCTCTAACTCATTCTGGGTATAGGTGATTGGACCAGACCTAACCATACCAAGCCAGTCAAATTCTCTACTAGAATTTAAAATTGAGTGAATTAGAATTCAGAATTAGGATGAAGTTATCCAGATAATGGTGAACATGGAACTGGATGTGATGGACCTGCAAAGCTGTTGACTTTTTCAGCCTTAGGCAGAGAATTCCAGGCCAGGTGACTCTAGAGAGATGAGAGAAAGATGGAGGGAATAGCCTTCTTTGATCCCTAATGGCTTTTCAGTTCCTCTGAGGATCAGCTGTCCTAGGTCCTTTGGGGTTTCATGAGTTTTGTCTTCTACTTGAGCAACCAATGACTCCTGGTCACATACAAGGTGGAATGTGTGAGACTCAATGATTGGACACAAAAAACTGCCAAAGGCCATTCAGATGATTCCTTTAATCAAAACAACTGCCTCTCAAAAGCCCTATTAGTTTAACCATTTGATTTTAATCCAAGTGGTTGTTTGGCAATTGATCCAATTTGGACAGATCCAGGAAAACAGAAATATCGCCTTTTTCTCATACCACCATAATGTTTTACAAAGCTAGATCACTATCAAGAGTACCCTGAAAAATACATACTTCTGGGGAAATCAAATTCCAAAAGACATAGAGTTGTAGATAAAAGAGAAGTGTACTACAATTCTTTTAGGCTCTTTCAGGTCTGCCAACTAATTTCTTGCGGGGCTGGGGGTATCTGCTTGCTTTCAAGTCTACTTGAAGTCAAGTAGATGTGTTCTTGTTTTCATGTCTGGTTGAAGGGAAGCTTCATGCCAGTACCACCCAGTCATGCCGAAGACAGGGACATCTATTTAACATCTGCCCATTCCAATGGGCAGTGTACCGTCCATTCAAAAGATCTTTACCAAAAGAAGAGTCATAAATACAATTGCTTTCATGCAAGCACCCTTTCTGAATACACTGGCCTGGGCTGTTACATTAGCTGGTACATTAGCAACATTATTTGGCTATTGCCAAAGCCTCTAAAATTTAATTCAGGGAAGTCTATGAAAGGGGGATTACATTTGTGCAATATGTATATTGCCTGTATATCAATTGGCATCTTGGGACTGCTCTGGGGCACAGAGGTCAAAGTTTAGTGATGTGTGGAGTTGTCGTCCTAATGGTACATATTGATTAGTAGCCTCAAAAACAACCAGCAGCCACTTAGTCTTTCTCCAGCCAGACGCCAGGCTCCCAAAGAGGGAGTGTCTACGAGAGCCTTTAAAAACAATGCAAGGAATACTCAAGCCTGAAATACAGAGAGGCACTAAGATAGGGAATGCCTGCTTCTGCAGGATAGGTGAAAAATGATAAAACGTTGTGCAACATCTGCATAACAATGATACCTGGTAGAAAAGTACTGAAAACCAATAAATAGCACCTATATAAATCTTCTATTCCTACTGTAACTAATTATCCCCAACTTAGTGGCTGAAAATAACATAAATTTATTATCTCACATTTCTGTGCGTCCAAAATCCAGGTTGTCTGAACTGGTTTCTCTGGTCCAGGTCTCACAAGGTCAGAATCAACATGTCAGCATGGCTGTGGGCCTTTCTGGAGGCTCCAAGGATGAATCGCTTCCAAGTCATTCAGGGTGTTGGCCGAATTCAGTTCCTAGTGGTTGTAGGACCAAGGTCCCCACTTCCTTGCCAACAGTCTGCTGGGGATTAGTCTTGGCTCCCAGAAGCTACCCCTGTCCATTCTTATGCTTTCCACGTGCTTTCTCCCTCTCCCCCACCCCCAGCAACAAGTAGAGTCCCTCTCATACTTTGAATTTCTCCAACTCCCACTTCTGCTGAATCTCTTCTGCCTCCTGCCAGAAAAAGGGCTCATGTGATTAGATTGGGCCCACCCAGATCATCCAGCATCATCTCCCAATTTTAAGATCTGTAATTTTAGTTACACCTGCAAATTCCCTTTTGCCATGTAAGGTAACATATTCACAATTTCCAGGGATCAGGATGTGGTCATCTTTCATAGTCATTATTCAGATCTACGAGATATATATCTATATCTATCTATCTATCTATCTATCTATGGCCTAAAAAGCAGGTTGTAGCTGGAGCTCCAGCAGGGTCTGCATTGCCATCTGACCAAATGAGCAAAATGCATTTGATGGTGTATTAGTTATCTACTGCTATGTAACAAATTACCCCCAAAAAACTTTAGTGGCTTGAAACGACAAACTTTCATTATCCCACAATTTTTGTAGGTCAGAAATCTGGTACAGATTAGCTGGGTAACAGTCAAGCTATTTCCTGGGGTTGCTGTATCATCTGAAGACTCAACGGGGAGAGAGGAGTGGGATCCATTTCCAAGTGTATTCACTATTCAGTGTTGGCAGTTTTCAGAAGATTCACTTCCAAGTTCATTCATGTGGTTGTTGGCAGGCTCTGTTGCTTACCATATGGGTCTCTCTACCGGGGGTCTGAGTGTCCTCACAGCACAGCTGGTAATCGGAAAGAGAGATGGAGGTAGAGAGCAAGAAGAAGTGAGCGTACCAAGAGAGGAAGAGGGGCTGAGATGGAAGCCAGTCTACTGAAAACTTAATATAAAAAGTGATGTCCCAGCTCTTCTGTCAAATTCTAGCCATTAGAAGTGAGTTAGGGGAAGCGGATGTGGCCCAACTGGTAGAGCATCTGCCTACCATATAGGAGGTCCAGGGTTCGATACCCAGGGCCTCCTGACCCATGTGGTGAGCTGGCCCACACACAGTGCTGCTGTGCGCAAGGAGTGCCCTGCCACGCAGGGGTGTCCCCTGCATAGGGGAGCCCCATGCACAAGGAATGTGCCCTGCAAGGAGAGCTGCCCAGTGTGAAAAAAGTGCAGCCTGCCCAGGAGTGGCACCGCACACACAGAGAGCTGATGCAGCAAGATGACACAACAGAAAGAGATACAGATTCCCGGTGCCAACTGACGAGAATGCAAGTGGACACAGAAGAACACATAGTGAATGGATACAGAGAGCAGAAAACTGGGGTGGGGGGTAGGGAAGGGGAGAGAAGTAAATAAAAATAAATCTTTAAAAAAAAAAAAAGAAGCGAGACAGTAAGTTCAGTCCACACTCAAGGGGAGGGAAATACTAGGAGGCTGGGGTCACTGGGGCCATCTTAGAGGTTACCTACCACAGATGGAGATTGAAGGGTCCAAGCCAGAAGACTGCTTAGACCTTCAGTGTGCCAAGGAGCTTTTCCTAAACTGCCTTTTGTTAAGAATCTCACTCAGGAGATTTTATTTTTAAACCATATTCTTGGGTTTCTCCCCTGGACATGCTAAATCAGTGGGTTTTGAGTGGGGCTGGGAATCTGCTTTTTCAAACTGCCCCAAAAGATTCCTTTTTTCTTTTCTTTTCTTTTTTATTAAAATATAATTCACATACCATAAAATTCACTGTTTTAGTTTCCTAGGCTGCTTAAAACAGATACTATGAAATGTGTTGGTTTAAGCAACGGGAATTTACTGGCCTACAGTTTGAGGCCATGAAAATGTCCAACTCAAGGCATCATCAAAGCGATGCTTTCTTCCAAAGACCAGCTGCTGGTTCTCATTGGCTCTGCTGCCACACGGCAAAGCACACAGCTGCATCTGCTGGGCTCTCCCTTCTCTTCTGGATTTCATTGATTTCAACTTCTTGCTTCCATGGCACCTCTCCCTCCCTCCCTCTCTCTCTCTCCCTACCTCTCTCTCTCTTTCTTTCTCCCTCTCTTTCTCTCTCCCTCTCGTTCTCTTTTCATTCTGTTTATAAAGGACTCTAGTAATAGGATTAAGTGCCACCCTGAAAGAGGTGGGTCCCACCTTAACTGAAGTAGCCTCATCAAAAGATCCTACTCATAATGGGTCTGCAGCCACAGGAATGGACTAGATTTAAGAACACATTTTTCTGGGGTACATCCTTCTTCCATCTTGTGAATGTTACCTAGCCAGTGTTAAATTTCGAAAAAATGAACAACTGAAAATATTGTCATTGCCACTCTAATACCGCTTAGAATCAGCAGCCATGAGTATTTCCATTTGAGTGATACATTCTGCTGGCTTGATTATTGCTAAGATTTAGAAAGCTGAAAATTTGGACTTTAGTCATATCCTAAATATGGGCAAAGTGCACATATATTTACTGGAAACCTAGAAAATAACTTTCCCACTGAGTGGTTTGCCAGTCTGGCTATGTACTAGAATCACCTGGGAGTGTTTGAAAACAACCCTTGTCCAAGCCAACCCTTAAGACAGCAAGAAATAGAACAGCGAGCTGGAACCCAGAACCACGTTTAAGTAAATCTCCCCATGTTTTTCTGGTGTATAGCCATGGTTAATAACTACCAATCTAGCTCCTTCAATGTCTAGTAAAACGAAAATAATTAAAGAACTTTAAATTTCAGATCACATTCCTAAGAAATATTACCCAGATGGACTCATCGAGCATATCATTGTGATTCTACAGCCTAGGAATTATAATAAGTAGCATTTGTGCACTACTGGATAATTTACTAAGTATTTTCTCATACAGTCTACCATCCAGCTATGATTATTTTTTAAGTCTCTACCATACCTTTCCTGCTAGAAGTTCACAGTCTCCTGCCCATTCTAGAAAGGACTCCATTAATGAAATTCTTAGAATTTTAAATAAGGAAAAGGGAGAAAATTCTCAGAAAGCAGGGCATAGCCCCCTGCACACACACACACACACACACACACCCTTGAAAACTGTACTGTATAAAATGACAGTGGGAATCCTTGAACATTATATGTTCAGATGGGACTACATTCAGCCTGGGAGGTTCAGAATCTTGGGGTTGAAGTAATGATGAGAAAGGAACCAAGAAAACAAAATGAGTTCTAGACTGCTTTTCACACTCTATAGTGCATATGTAACAACTGGGGATCTTGTTAAAAAGCAGATTCTGATTCAGCAGGTCTGGGGCTGGATTTGAGGTCCTGTGTTTTTCACAAGCTCCCAGGGGATACCAATGCCACTGGGCCACAGATCACATTTTTGAGGAAAGGTTCTAGAATGAGGGACAGACAGCAGGAAAGAGGTCAGAAGATCTGTTTTGGTTTTAGAGGTACTTTTTAGAGCACTTGTAAGAAAGTACTAGCATCCCCATTTCCCTACCACACACACACACACACACACCCAGGAGATCTGTTCATTTTCCTGCAGGTTCTACCTCAAAATCAGGAAGAGATTTGGGGAAAGTAGTTTCACCCCTCAGAACCTTAAAGTTCTCATCCAGAAGGTGTGGGCAGGCAGATTGGTCTAGATTAGGTGGCAAATTCCTAATCCTTAGGATTTCTCCGTGGATGCCTTGGAAAGAGTGAAGATTCTGGAAGCAGATTGGGGGTGATTTCTAGTCCTACAGCCCAGAAATGGAAGGCAATATCTTCAGAAAATACCCTCATTAATTCTAAGTTCCTACATATTCAAACTGACCCAGTAACTCTTGCACATGGATCTGACTGTCAGAGTAATTAGGCTTGGGGGTGTGGGGGAAGAGGGGACACTAAGTGGGTACCTTTTGGTGGGAAAGAGAAGTTGCCCCAACAAGAGAGCCCGAGACACCAAGAACCCCTTGACCGAAGAGGAGGAAAGGGGTTGGATGGAAGATTAGCAAGGGAGCCACGGGGGCAAACCTAGCCTACCTCTTAAGGTCCTGGCTTTGGGATTATCACCTGAAACTTTGCTGTCCCCTTGATTTCCACATTAGCCCCCGAACCCAGATTCCTACTAGAGCAATGATCCCCTGCCCAACCCAAGCAGGAGGAGAAAGGAGACCTCCTTGGGCAGTGTGGAGCAGTCCTCTGCCCACATTTGCCCCTGGGGACCCCTGGGCTCAGATATCTTTTGCAGCCCTGGCTGGGGATGGGGGTGGTCTCCTGGGACTTCCCAGCTGGCCACTCAGCCTCAGGGCTTGGAGGTGAGCTTCAGCATCTCCAGATCTCCCAGGGAACGGTTCCATATCAGTCAGTAGAGAGCGGCCATTCAGCGGGAGGCTGGCGGGCAGTCATGGGCAGCATTGACCAGTGAGCACGCGTGCAGAAGCCTTGGGTGTCATTTGGCTGGCCCGGCTCTTGGATTTTCAAGGTTAAGGGAGCGATTCTCAGAGGGAAAAATACATATTCTCAGGTGTAGTGTGTTAGGCACTGTGCAAGCAACTTTTACTTCTGTCTCTTAAGCAGCACAACACTACAAATTTAATGTTATTATTCCTATTTTATAGATGAGGAAAGGGAGGCTCAGAGAGGTCAACAAAACATCCCCAAGTCACACAGCTTGAGTATAGATGACCTGGCATTTGATTTCCAGTTTATCTGCCTCCAAGTCCAGTGCTCCTGATGCTGTACTGCACTGCCTCCAGGACACTGTACTTGGCAAGAGGACTCTTTAGAAGGCAAAATTGAGTGAGATGGATGCAAGGAAGTGAATTTTGTTCCATCTCTCTAGTTCAGGATCAAACAGGTGTCAACATATTGGAACAATCCTTGCAATTCTTGGAAGAAAACATGTGACCCTAACTCTTCTGTTTCCAGGTGGTAACAACCTACTTTGGGGCTCCTGAGTTATAAATAGATGACAAAGAGAAGGGTCCTGAATCTCTGGTCCCTCCCCCTCAAATGAGGTTTAGTTCCTGGGGTTTAGAGTCAAGCTGTGGCTGTCCTTACTAACGCTTTGATGGGCATCCTCCCAAAGCATGCAGTCAATTCAATTCCAACACATCTCCAGTACCAATGACCTGCCAGACACTGAGGCGGATGCCAAGAGGTAGATACAGGTGAACAAGGCAATCAAGCTCCCACTGGAGCTGGTCTTCTGGTTAGGGGAGGAGAGGAGAGACCGCCACACGCAAGGCATCTCATGTATAAGGAATTTGATGAAGGGAGGCCTTAATGGTCCCAGGGGCACCTAAGAATCCAACCTCAGCAGGTAGCTGAGAGGGCCAAATGAGTGAACTAACCAGCCTTCCTCTGTGTAGAGCAACCTGCACCGACAGTGAGCCGCCCCTGCCGCTTGGAGCAGCCATCGCTGCCCTCCTCTCCTAATGCTGTCGTGTATTTCCCTCCAACGTGGCTAACTGCTGGTGTGCCAAGTCTCCCCTGGCCTGGGCACCAGGTGTTCACATGTGTGTGCATATGTGCACACACACAGCCCACTGAGCTCACCAGGTCGTCTTTACAGCCTTCTCAAGCGAAGCCAGTGGACAGGGTTTCCTGCAGAGCTTGCCCCGGAGATGCCGTTAATGCAATGTATTTTAAAACTGTTTCCTTTGTTCTTAGGGGAATACACTACCATACTAACAGTGGTAGATCTGGGTTGTAGAACTAGGGGGGGAATCTCTTTCCTTCCTTCCTTTTTAAAATTATTTGTTTTGTAGTTTTTCCATAACGAGCACGGACCACCTGTGCAACACATCCACATACACAAATTAAAAAGATATAAAAACGCCATTTCCCTTGCTACACTGCTACTGATTTCTAATTCACATTTGCCCTGGAAGCTCAAGAGGCATGGGATGGGGTGTCTCTGAGGCCTGCTGGTGGCTGTATGGGAATGCTGGAGAGGGCACTAGGAACCGTGACATATGAGTACAGTGCCAGCCTTCCAGAACTTGAGACATGGTCACTTACCCTCCCTGAGCCTTCATTATCTCATCCACAGCATGGGGCAGTAATAGCTCCCAGAAGATGAACTTCAGAGCAGCTGATAAACAGATGCACAGGTGTCATGTGTGAGTATCATTGCAATTATTCATATAACTGAAAATTGGCCAAATTCACATTCATGTAGGAAGAGGCAAAGAATAATGGTTCTAAGAATTGTAGCATGGCCAGTTTGTTTGCTGGGTGTGGTAGGCCAGCTTCAGATGCCCCCCGTGAGTGGCCTCCTGGTAGCCCTGCCCTGGAGTAGTCTCCTGTGCTGACCCCTTTAACTAATAGGATATGGCAGAAGTGACAGCATATGACTTCTAAGGTTGAGTGATAGGCACTGAGGCTTCTGCCTTACCCTTTCGGATCCGTTGCTCTGGGGGAGCCAGCTGCCACATTGTGGGGACATGCCAGAGGCCTATGGAGAGGTCCTCCAGCAAGGACGGGAGGCCTCCTGCCGCCAGCCAGCGTCTCCTTGCAGCCATGTATGTCATTGAGCCACCTTGGACACAGATCCTCCGGCCCCATCAAGCCCTCAAATGACTGGAGCTTGGGGTGACACCTTTTTTTTCTTTTTTTTTTAAAAAGATTTATTTATTAATTTATCACCCTCCCACCCCCACCCCGGGTTGTCTGCTCTCTGTGTCCATTCCCTGTGTTCTTCTGTGACCACTTCTATCCTTATTAGCAGCACTGGGAATCTGTTTCTTTTTGTTGCGTCATCTTGCTGTGTCAGCTCTCTGTGTGTGCGGCGCCGTTCCTGGGCAGGCTGCACTTTCTTTTGCGCTGGGCGGCTCTCCTTAGGGGGCGCACTCCTTGCGCGTGGGGCTCCCCTACGCAGGGGATACCCGTACACGGGGGACACTCCTGCATGGCAGGGCACTCCTTGCGTGCATCAGCACTGCGCATGGGCCAGCTCCACACGGGTCAAGGAGGCCCAGGATTTGAACCGCAGACCTCCCACGTGGTAGGTGGATGCTCTATCCATGGGCCAAGTCCGCTTCCCTTGGGTGACATCTTGACTGCTACATCCTAAGTAACCCAAGCCACCACCACCCAGCCAAGCCACCCCCGATTTCCCAACCCACATAAACTATGGGACAAAATAGGCGTTTACTGTTATTTTAAGCTATTAAATTGTGAAATATCTATATGCAGCATAATCCACCCATCAGCTTTGCAGTCATCTAGGAAAGCTTAGGGAGCAGCATGGCTTTGGGAAGAGCAGTTCATTCCAAGTCAATTTAATTTCCTTTCATGATGAAGTGACCTGGCATGCGGATAAGGGAGGGGGGAAGCAAGAACTGTAATCTCCCCACCTCAGGAAGGCCACATGGCACTCTCCTTAAGAGGCAGGGTCTAGGGAAACGGACTTTGGCCCAGTGGTTAGGGCGTCCGTCTACCATATGGGAGGTCCGCGGTTCAAACCCCGGGCCTCCTTGACCCGTGTGGAGCTGGCCCATGCGCAGTGCTGATGCACGCAAGGAGTGCCGTGCCACGCAAGGGTGTCCCCCGCGTGGGGGAGCCCCACGCGCAAGGAGTGCGCCCGTGAGGAAAGCCGCCCAGCGTGAAAAGAAAGAGAAGCCTGCCCAGGAATGGCGCCGCCCACACTTCCCGTGCCGCTGACGACAACAGAAGCGGACAAAGAAACAAGACGCAGCAAATAGACACCAAGAACAGACAACCAGGGGAGGGGGGGAAATTAAAAATAAATAAATCTTTAAAAAAAAAAAAAAAGAGGCAGGGTCTAGACCGGTGGTTCATTTATTTGGTCCCAGAAGAATAGATGCAGGAGCTAATTCAGGACTTGGGGGTGGGGGGGGCAGGAACATGAACACCAATATCAATACTAAAGTAATACTCTTAGCTGGTACTAATATGAACACTGCTAACACTCGTCATCTAGATACCGCCACCTGGACAGCCCCAAGTTCTCCAACATTCAGTAATGACCCCTTCCTTTAATAGGCACAGAGAATGGTTTTGCCCCCATTGCAGCACTTCAGCAAGTGTCCTTCAAAAATGGCACAGACTTTCAGAGACACGTACCTTCTCCTGGACAGTGGGGGCTGCGGCGTTGATCCGCTGTCATCCTCCTCTGCTCTTGAGGCTGCCGTCCCTCTCCCTCCTCTGGACCCCCTCACTTCCTCCTTGTTCCCAAGCACTCTGGACCCGGCTGGTACTGAGTGGGTGGCTAACGTCAGGAGTTTTACAGCCCTGCGCAGCAGGCACGTCCAGGTGGGATCGGCAGCGTCCAGGGCGGGAGTTCCTTGGCTGTTGCCCCCACAGGGGTTTTCCACTCTGCTTAGGCCCTCGCGGATCTCGGCTCTCCTGAGCTGCCTCCGTTTTTCTCCGGCTCTTCCCCTGTCATTCTCTCCCTTCTCTGCCTTCCCAGGCGCCTCCCTTCCTCCTCTTAGGTGCCCCATCTCCAGCTCCAGATTCCTATCACCTCCTGTGCAGACAACCTACCTCTCCTGGTGTCTTACCTCTTCCCTCTAAAGTGCATTAGCCCAGCAGTTAAACGTGGGCTCTGACGCCCACCACCACGGGCTGAACTCCCACCTCTGCTGTGTGTTATCGAACTTCACAAAACTTCCAGGAGGATTAAGGTGTATATATTTTAGAGAGGTTGTAGGTTTACATAAAAAGCATGCAGAAAACACAGAGAATTCCCATATCACCCTTCCCCATTTTAACACTTTCATGCAACTGATGAAAGAACGTAATTGTAAATGTACGATTAACTATAGTCCACAGTGTATATTAGGGGTGACTGCCTGTGTCAGCCAGTCCTATATTGTTTTTAAAAAATTTTATTCTGGTAACATATGCAAAACCTAAAATTTCCCCCTTTAACCACATTCAAATATATAATGCAGTGGTGTTATATTCACAACATCGGGCTGCCACCGGAGGATTAGGCTTTTGTCCAGAGACCCAGGATAAGCATAAAAGATCTGGGACAACTCCCAGGCCCCTTCCAGGCAGGAGAACTAGGTTGGGAGTCCTGGTGGCGGGCTCCTGCGGGAGCTAAATCGAGCCTGCCGGAAGCTCGAGAGGAAGGAACTGTGTGTGCAGGTTTAGTCCTAGACCTTGGCCCATCTGTGCTGAAAGGTCACAGGAGCCCTTCCTGAGGTGCCGTGAGGGGCTGGCGGTGGGGCTCACATGCCCCTGGAGGTCATTTCCAGCTTGGTGAGTCACCCCCACAAAATCCCGGTGTGGGTTTGGCCTCCCTGAAAGTACTTTCGCTTTGCATTATGATTTGTCACTCAAGCTGATGTGAACCCAAATTGATGTCATTTCCCTCCTAATAAGCTCTTGACCAGAAAACATCCATTTCAGCATCTAACTGGGATTTTTTTTTTCACCCAGTTCCCACAAAATCATGTTGCAATTTGCCTCAATGTTTTTCTTCTTTTTTTAAAGATAACATTTGTCAGAGCTTATCTTCTGGTCACAAAAGTAAGAGACAAGCTCATTGCAAAAAGAAAAATCTGGAAACCATAGAGAGCCAAAAGAAGAAAATAAAAAGCATCCATAAAGTCACAACCATAGGCAAACATTAAAAATTGTAGTATGTTTTCTTTCTGTCTTTCCCCCGTACATAAGAACATTTTTATCACAGTTGAATCAAATGCCCTTTTAAAAGTTTCTGTTGAAGAGTAGGAGAAAGGGATTGTACATTCTGGCTTCAGTGGAAAATGAATTTTGATAATAATTTACACTTACCAAGTGCTGGCAATGTTCCAGGCACTTTACTAAGTACTTCATATGCATTGTCTTACAACAAACCATTAAGGAAGATTCTAATAATGTGCCCATTTTACAGATGGGGAAACTGAGAAGCAGAGAAATTACAATAACATATCTGGACAGACAACTACATCATAGTGAAGACAGGATTTGAACTATCTGCCTCACAGGCTGGACTATTAACCTCTCTAGTATATACAGAGTATACCATGCTGCCTGTCCTTAGCAATAACTGCTCACATGGGAATGCCACAACACAAAGACTGGCATGTTTCTTGTATAAGTGGGAATATTTTAATCACACCAAAATATATTCATGGAACAAATCCTGTTCTCCATTCTGACCTTCTGCAACACTTTGCTTAAAAAAAAAAAATACAGGGAGAAAGAAAATCCAAAGGAAAGGTCAGAAGTTTATTAGCTAGTGCTGCTACAA
The DNA here is from genome assembly GCF_030445035.2 of Dasypus novemcinctus. Classification (NCBI taxonomy): domain Eukaryota; kingdom Metazoa; phylum Chordata; class Mammalia; order Cingulata; family Dasypodidae; genus Dasypus; species Dasypus novemcinctus. The sequence goes on from NC_080698.1 coordinate 34,155,921, forward strand.
GCTTGCTCCAGCTTTACTATAAGCTGTTGCTATTTTAGTGCTTGACAGCCATCTAAGGCTTCCTGGGCACAGGGGCAGCTGACAGATGCTGGGTCTGTACAGATGCCAAGGGTCAGTGCAGATGCTGAAAAGTAAGTGCGCCTCCTTTCTATGGCCATTTATTAAGCACTTACTGCGTCCAGCAATGCCCCAGGCATGGACCGCAAATATCTGTATAAAGCCAGACCCCAAGGAGTTCAGCCTCCAAGCAGTGGCACAAGTGAAACACACACATATACACACACAGAGTCCAAAAATGAAACATTATTTCAAAAGAGGTCAAAATGTTACACTGGCTGTATCTGTGAGGTGCTTTGATTGCATGCAAAAGAAATTGACTCTGGCTGATCTAGGTAAAAAGGAAATTTCTTGGAAGGATATTGGAGAATACACTAGAGCAAAGGGAAGGCTAAAGAGTCAGACTTACAGCCATCACGCACCCAGCATCTCCAGAAGGTTCTTGGCAGCAGGAAATGCTCAGCAATCTCACCCAGCTGCTGCGGCTGTAATGAAGACACTCCAACTGTTTTCTGTTTTGAGCCTGAATCTGTGATTCAGATTTCAGAGAGGGAGCCTCCACTGGCCTGGCCAGTCATGCTGGGAGGAGAGGGCACCTGGCTAGCCCTTCCACCAGACTGTTCTAGAGAGAGCTATTAGCACAAGAACATGGGCTAGCGGCTGGGCAGCAGGGAACAAATGAATGTCCTCACATTTCTTGAGCATAGCAAGAACCAAATAAAGGCTGTGGCAACACATGAAAAGTCCCTTTTCTCGTCTAACCATTTCTCTCACTTGTTGGAGCTGCGCCACAGAATTTATCTCTATGGTTATGTGCAAACCTCTCCAATAGCCAGTCCTTTATACCCTTGTTTTGCAAAACGTGGTCTGAAGAACCAGCAGCCTCTGCATCACTTGGGAACTTGTTAGAAATGCAGAAACACAGCATCTCTGGCCCTGCCTTGGTCCTGCTGAATCAGAATGTGCCTTTTAACAGGATCCCCAGGAGGTTCCAAAGCACATTGTTTGAGAATCGCTCATTTATACCACTTTCCTCTCTCCTCCTCTCTTCATTTATTTTATTATACAGATCAGCCTGGTCTTTCACCAGCCTGCAAGAATCTTTCCTCTCCAGCAAGAGGGAGGGGACGGGCTGTCAATTAGGGTTGCCTCTGGCAGGGAGAGAGAGGAGAAATGTGAATATTTGCAAGCTAACAATTTTGGTCCTAACAATTTTGGTGCTGTGAACCAGCATGAACCAAACACAGTCTGTGATCTCAGAGAGCTCACGCTCGAGAGCAGGGGTTCTTAACCAGGGGTCCATGAGCTTGAATTGAAATGCAAAAAACCATGATTCTTGCGGGGACGTGTTGGTGTAGGTGTGATAGATATGTATTAAATAATATATGGCCTAGTGTGGACTTAGTAAGGGGTCCGTGGAATGAAAAATGTTAAGAACCCCTGGTCTAGAGGGAGAAGCTGGCCACCGGGTCAGGTGGACACTGACGGTTTCCAAGGGGCATGGCAGGATTCTGAGGGCAGAGCTGATTCTTACGCAGCTTGATCTGGTGGAGGGTCCCAGGGCAAAGGGACCGAGGGGAACATCATGTTTTACTGGTCTGCACTGATAAATTTGAAGGGCCAGATTTTGAGTGTTCTCCCAAATGCCACGCCGAGGTATGCCGAGGTGTGAAACGCCAGGACACTCATGGCGGGTGTGCCCTCTGCTCAGGGGAGCCAACAGGGAGCCAGTCCCAGAGAATGACCGAGGACACTCAGGAGCCTGTAAAATGTAAAGTTTTGAATGTCAAGGTCTGGAGTTCAGTTACCACTCTGTTGGCATCTCATCTTATGGGTCTTTGCACCACCCAAATAAAGCAGGCACGAGATTTCCCCAAAGTTAGCAGCCTCCTATGAGTCACTTCTCAGGAACTTGGTGGCAGCCACTTGGCTGACTGGCAGCTGTGAGGAGGAATGTCCACGGGGGATGGCCGGGGCCCTAGGTGGGGCTGTGGGCAGGCCGCCGCAGCCCGGGGCCTCTCGGCGGCGGCAGTGCTAACACCCAGAAGAATCTCGATCAAAAGGAACTCTCCCCCCCGAGACCCCCGAACAAGGAGAAATTGAGGCAGGGGAGAAACCTGACCAAAGCCAGCCACAGGCTGTTCCTCCTTGGGCCCGGACTCTGAGGGGCCATGCATCTGGGAAGAGTCCAAGCCCCACTGCCTCGTGTTTTGTCGCTGCTGGCGGCAGTGGGTTCTGGCATGAGGGTGACCTGAGGTCCCTCGCCCCTTTTCGTTGAGGGGGTGTACCTGGGTGGAGGAGTCTGAGCTGACAGTGTCGGCGGCAAAGGGCTGCCCCTCTGGAGGCTTGAGCCGTAGTCTTTTTTGAGGTACTGGGGCCGGAGATTGAACCCGTGACCTCGTATGTGGGAAGCCAGCACTCAACCACTGAGCCACTTCAGCTCCCCGAGTTGGTTTTTTCATTTGTTTGCTTGTTTTCATTTCTTATTTTTAGGAGGCGACAGGGACCGAACCCGGGACCTTCCATGCGGGAGGCAGGCGCTCAACTGCTTGAGCCACATCCGGCTGTGGAGCCATAGACTTTTAACTTCCTGCCCCAACCTCTTCTCTCATCATTCGGATTCCTTAGGCTAGATGAGGGGAGGGACACATCTCACCTCCTTCCCTGTCTTCTGTCTTCCTCAGACCACCCGGTTCACAGAACATTCTCCCTTCAGTGGGAAACAAGCACAGCCCCTGTGCCTACCCCCCTCCCCCACCCTTTCACGAACAACAACGGGAACTTGGAATTCAATTTGAGCTCAGCTAGAACCCTCAGGCCCAAGTCCAATCGGTTAAAGGTTGGAAGGGCTCTTAGGAAAATCCACACTCCTGCTCTTGGAAGAGCATGATTTACATTTCTTTGACATTCTCCAGTTTCAAAAGCCACTTGCAAATGCCAGTACTTGGAATTTTATTTCTGATACTTGTACCTACAAAGAAGGACACCTCTTGTAAAAAAAGTTTTAAATCATGGCACTTCAAGCAGAGAAAACTGAAAATCCAAAAAGTAATAAAATAAATAAACGAGTAGGTTTCTGAACTGGCCCCAGCTACAAGTCCCCACAATTGCAGGATCTCCATATAAACATGGATAACTAAGGTTAACTGAGCACTTCCTTAAAACCAGGTACTCTTCTAAGCACTAGTGGGTCTCAACTGGGTGTTATTTTGTCCTCCTTCCCCAGGGGACATTTGGTAATGCCTGGAGACATTTTAGGTTATCGGGCTGGGAGGAGTCGCTACTGGCATGTGGTGGGCGGTCGCAGAAGCCCCGGATGCGGCTAAGCATTTACTACGCACCCGACTGTCCCCGCAGCACAGAATTATCCAATCTTAAATGCCAAGAGAGCCCAGGTTGAGAAGCCCCGCTCAGGAGATAGGAATTATTATTCACCCCATTTAACAAATGGGGAGACATAAGTAAAGAGAGGTGCTTCAAGATATTTAGGTCTGTGACCAAACATAATCAACCAAAATAAGCACAATCAAGAGATCGAGAAAAGTTTGCCAATCTTTGAAATGAACTAAGAGCAGTAGGAAAAGGGAGACCATTGCTTTCTCTCCTTTCTGTCATTTTTTCTGTTTTAGGATAACATTAGCTGACGGATCCTACCAAATCGATGCATTGAAATAGTTCACATGTGGGTTGAGCTCGCTGAGTATTCTAAGTGGTTCTAGTTCTACTGCTTTCCAAACTCATTGCTTGTTTCCCTTTCCTATCACTCGGTTTTCCAATTTCACAGCTGCATTTCTCATTCCCGTCTCAATTCGCAGCCTGTACTTCCACCTAGTTCAGGCCATTTATGATGGTTCAGTCGGTGCTGGAGGGAGGCCATCCCCGCTCCCCACCCAGACAGTTGGCCTCTGTCTGGGAGGTTGTAGTGGATGGAGTGTGTGGCCAGCTGTTTCCAGGTCTCTCCTGGGTAGAACCGTCTCAGAATCATTGCAAATGTTTGCTGACTGCCTGTACAGGGAATGAGGCCAAAGGAATCCAGAGGATAAAACTCTTACCAAACGGACAATGATGAAAAAAGGCTCCTGATTTTTTGAGTGAAAAAATCCAAGTACTAGATTGAACGTACATTGATGACGACTTTTTTAAAACTCTGCACTTTGGGATAAATGAACATGCATTTCTTTTATTTTAATCATTAATTATTTAACAATAATGAAGCAGTCTAGTTAGGGAATCAATAGACGGATCTGGAAACTGGCTGAAAAACTGACGCCAATAACAGTGGACCTCGGTATCCCCAAGACGGCTGGTAAAGACTGCAAGAACCCCACGTTTGGAACGAGGTTTCCTCCCGAAGCCAGGAGAAGCCCTGGGTATTCTCCAGGGGCCTTAACATTGGGCCCTCCTGTGGGATTCATGGGTGGGGCAACCAATCAAAACAGCAAACAGCAAGTACAAAGTCTGAACCAGCTCTCTCTTGCCTTTTGACTCCTGCTCTTGCCTTCGTCACCCCTGCCTGGAACAACACGCAAGTAAAACCTGGGCAATTACAGGAAATGGATGTGGCTCAAGCAATTGGGCTCCCATCTACTGTACGGAGGGTCCAGGGTTCAATACCCGGGGCCTCCTGGTGAAGGCAAGCTGGCCCACACAAAAATAAATAAATCTTTAAATAAAAAAAAACAAAAAACAAAAACCTGGGCATTTATAATCTATAACAGGGAATTGTGATTTATAAATCGGCCCTCTTTATCACTCTTGAACCCCTTCCTCTCTACGTGGGACCCACGATCTGTTATTTAATTCCGTTTCTCTTCTCACCATTCCTTAATAAGTTACTGGCCTAACTAACCTGGCTTGCTCCCAAATTTCATTTCTCATAGCTTGGCCAAGAACCTAGAGAAACACCGGCTACAATAATGTTTTTTTTAAAAACCACGTAACAAGACAAATGAGTGATAGCCACAAAAAGGTGTGGACAAGAATGTTTATAGTAGCTTTGTGTGTGTGTGTGATAACTAAAATGGAAACAACCCAAATGAAATATTTGAGGGTGTTTTCCTACCAAGGACTCCTACATAGCAGTGAAAAAGAACAAACTGCTGCGACATGCAGCAACACGGATGAGTATCACATACGTTAACTACCGAAGCATCCTTCCTGGGTGGCTGGAAAGGAGCTCAGTATTCATTCCCCTTTATGACTCTGAGCAAGGGGCCCAGCCCCGTGTTTGCATAAACCATTCAGCAAAACAAAAACCCTGGAGGGCGTGTGCACCTCCTTTTTTAAAAGGCATCTTAGCCTCAGTTTATACTCAAGTGCGCTGCCACCTTGGGGTCTTGCCCACCAACCCCAAGCCCACTGCCTCCCCCTTATCCTTAGAGAAGTTCTCACAATTATAATTGTGTTGAGGATCATATTTCACTGACTTACTTATATCTGCATATTTTTATTTCCCACTGTAAACTGCATTTCCTTGAGGCGTTCCAGCCCTAGGACTGAGCCAGGAGGCTTATTGCCCCAGGGAAAGAGACAGAACAAGGATGTCATTGGTCAGCATTGAGTCTCCAATCTGACCTTCTTGACTTTGAAGAAGCTCTGTGGAAGGGACAGGTATTTCCTAACTCCACAGCTGCTCCGCCAGCAAGAGTCAGGGTGAAGGCTCTAAGTGTGCCTCCACGCTGCCCACGAGATGGTGACCCCTCTTCCCTGGGAGCAGGATCCGGGCGGTTGTGGCCCCCATTAGTCCTCTGGAGCGGCCTGCTCTGAGGTCCCAGATCCGCCCCCCCAGGTTACCCCTACGTACCATATTCACCTTATCTTTTATATATGCTCCCACACAAAAAGGTGGACAAGCACCCAACTAGATAAGTGCATTCGGTTATTAGCAGGAGTGCCCAAATCTGCCCACACTGCCCCATCAGGATGGAAGAAAGAAGAGAGGAAATTGGAGATCACTGATAAGGCCAGCTGTCTCTAGGGAGGGGAGGAGATTTAGAAATACCCAGAAAACTATGGAGAAGTGTGAGGACATCAGGGTTAGTGGTTCACACCCCAGGGCATGGCATGAGGAAGTCTGCAGGCCTCTAGGGGGACCTCACCTGGTCCTGTCGCCCTCAACCGGGAAGCAACGGAGATGAGTGTGCAGAGGAGGCCTGGGCATGGCCTTCAAGGGACCTGGGATTTCTCATGGGCCTGGGGTAGAGCCAGGGAGGTGCCAAAAGTGCTTGGGACAAGCTCTGACCTGTGATGGAGGCCAGCAGGCTGCCGCAAGCAAGGAATGCAAGGCCAGGAGCAAATGACCTGGATTCTGGGTGCTGGCCAGGGTCTGTACTAGCCCAAAGGCTGCCTCTGTGCAAATTAGAAAAAGGCTTGCTCTCCTGGTGCACACAGCCCCATGGGCTCCTGGCTTCGTTAGCTAAGCACCGACTTGACTTGGCCCTTCAGTGCTGCACTTTCATGCAGGGCATCACCCACACAACTGTTAGAGGAGGTCCTAGTTCCTGGTCATCATCCCAAAAAGCTACGTGGGACCAATAGTCCCTCAAGGGTCCCCAGGCCAGGGAGCCACTCAGAAGAGTCTTTTTCCACGAGCCATTCCTCCCCCACAGGCTTAGCTTAGGGGACAGAAGGCAGGTGAGAGAAGGGGTGAGGGTGCAGGAAGGGTGGGACAGTCTCTGCCCGCACTTCTCGCCCTACTCATCCAAGAAATGACCAAGCCATCCCAGAGACTTCCAATTTCCAGGCTGGTGCAAAATATTATTTCCCCCTTCACTACCCAGCTGAGTAGAGACTTGCAAAGAAAAAGATACAGAAAAACAAAGCTACATTTTCTTTGCACATCCAAGCATTGGGTGAGTAAAGCTGTAACCCTGCTACACAACTTTCTCCCTTTTGTTAATTTTCTGGGGAGGTGTTGGCACGTCTCACAGAGAGCGTGACTGAATGTTGTAGTGTGCCCTGGAACTGTCCTGGAGTTTGCTGTTTCCCAGCTTGGTTATAAATAGCACCCTCTTTCACTCTCAGAAGTATCTCAGTATGGATGATAAATTATAGTCTCTTACTAATAAAAACACAACAGATGTCAGGCTTGGCTGAGCTGCCCTTCCTCTAGCTCTTGTTAATGCCAACTAAGAAAGACGGACATGGTGATCGAGCTTAGAGGAAGGATAGATCTTTCTGGGCTGGGGAGACCAGCAGGAAGAAGAATTTGGCTTGAGACTCAAGGTACTGTGGATTGAATCATGCCCCCACAAAAGGCATATTCAGGTCTCAACCCCTGGTCTTAGGGGTGTAAATCCATTAGTAAATAGGATCTTTGAAGATGTTATCGGTTAAGGTGTGCCCAGAATGAATGAGGGTGAACCCTAATCCAGGATGGCTGAAATCCTTAGGAGCAAAGGAAATGGGACACAGGAGAAGCCACAGAGAGTAGTCAGCAGCTGGAAGTCAAGGGAAACCAAAAGAGAAAGGAGAAGATGCTGCCATGAATACCGCCCATGTGATGGAAAAGTCAAGAACCAAGGGTTCAGAATTTCAGTCTTTTGGGAAAAAAACATCACCTTGCTGATACCTCGATTTTGGACTTCTTTGATCCTCAAAATCATGAGCCACTAAATTCCCATTGTTTAAGCCAACCCCTTGTATGGTATCTGTTTTAGCAGCTGAGAAACTAATACAGGGAGAGTTTGAATTTGGAGAGGAAAAGAGGAAACCTTCTATACAGGAGGGTGAATATACTAGTTATCTATTGCTGTGCAACAAATTACCCCCAAATTAGGGGTTTAAGGCACACACAATTTCTGTGGGTCAGGGTAGTTCTGGCTCAGGGTCTTTTATAAGGCTGCAGTCAAGTGCCAGCTGGAACTGTGGTCATTTGAAAGTTTGATTAGGACTAGAGGTATGCTTCTATGACCTTTCTACAGGGCTGCTTGAGTGTCCTCACAACATGGCGGCTCGCCTCCCCCAGAGAAAGCGACCCAAGAGAGAGCAAGGTGGAAGCTGCAATAACTTCTATGGCTTCACTTTGAAAGTCACACTCCATCATTGCTATAATATCCTATTGATTAAATAAGTCAATCAGCCCCTTTGCAAAGGAGTGACTACCAAGAGGTAGAGACCGTTAGGGGCCATCTTGGAGGCTGGCGACCACTCCGAGTGGGCACTAAAGCATGCGATCAGGAAATAGAGGGCACATGCAAACCAGCAATTGGGCAGATTGTCTGGAATGTTTATTGATCTCCCACAACACTCAACCCCAAACAGTCCTCTTCAGCCAAAGTCCAGCTATCCCATTTTGGAGGGTAGTGATCCACTAAGCTTGTTTGAAGAAATGGTTATTTGCAGGCCCTTTTCCATTGCTGAACCCTAGAGCAAAGGGCTAAGAAACATCTTGGTTTTGCTAGCATGAGAAATGTATTACATACAAAGCACATTTTTGCCTTCTATAGGAGTTGAAGATGACCACTTTTTAAATGTACACACACCAAAAAAACGCCATCAAAAAGCAATCTTTGAAAGTTCTTTTTTTTCTTTTTGTTATGGGCATTTTTCTCATTTAAAAAAATCATGGTGAACTGCTTGTATAATTTTTTTTAAGGATTATGAAGAATTTAAAAACACACTCTTCACAGAGCTGCTATCATTCTCTTCCAATACCCGACTCTTGTGAAATAAAAAAGAATGGGTTTCCAGAGTACGTGGTGCTGCTGCAGAATGAAATGCCGCCCAGGGTGAGCCATCAGGGGATCCGCTACGGTTACTGAAGGCTGCTGGCTCCCAGCTACGTCAGCATTTTAAGCAGATTAGGGTAAGGCTTGGGGCATAGAGTCACAACTGATCTTTATTTTTCTCTGAGATTTTGGGAATATTAGCCCTTACCTAGATTTTTTTTCTCCATCCTTAGCTAATGTATTAACAGCACCTTATATTCTTGTTTTAATATGTTTTATTTTTTTTTAAAAAAGATTTATTTATTTATTTATTTCTCTCCCCTCCCCCGCCCTGGTTGTCTGTTCTCTGTATCTATTTGCTGCGTCTTCTTTGTCCATTTCTGTTGTTGTCAGCGGCAGGGGAATCTGTGTTCCTTTTTGTTGCATCATCTTGCTGTGTCAGCTCTCCGTGTGTGCGGCGCCATTCCTGGGCAGGCTGCATTTCCTTTCACACTGGGCAGCTGTCCTTACGGGAGGCACTCCTAGCACACGGGGCTCCCCTACACTGGGGACACACCTGCGTAGCAGGGTACTCCCTGTGCGCATCAGCACTGCACATGGGCCAGCTCCACATGGGTCAATGAGGCCCGGGGTTTGAACCGCGGACCTCCCATGTGGTAGACGGATGCCCTAACCACTGGGCCAAGTCTGCTGCCTTAATATGTTTTAAAGGGGAGTGGGTATACTCAGGGGTTTGAGCACCAGTTTTCCATGAATGAGATCCTGGGTTCAATCCCTGGTACCTCCCTAGTTTAATAAGTTTTAAAATATTACGTGTGAGTATCACTGCAACTAGTTTGGACATTCTTTTGGACAATGGCATCTCCAGGCTCAACAATTATTTATTTAATGATTATTCCTTGGTAAGTCCCTAGGAATACCATAATACACACGGCAGGCACAGTCCAGCTTCACAGAACTTCCATTCTGGTGGACAAATGAAGGGAATATTGACTTGAAAGTTTATTTAAAAAGTATCATTTGAGGGAGAAGCCTGTCATCTCTAAGTCTCTTAGGTTGCTTTAGAGTTAACAAAGGAAGACTGGCTCAAGCTCTTCGATGAACAGATAAACACCATAAAAGTGTAACAAAGAGCCAAAAAAAATCCCCCGAACCATTGTTTCTTACATGTCCTTATGCCCTCTCTCTTCTACTTCTATAGTAAATGAATGATGCCAACTCTTTGAACTCTTAAGAATACATCATTATCCATATTAAAATATATCTACAGTAAAAGTTCACTATGTGACAGGCTCACTGCCTCACATATTATCTCAGTTAAATCTTACAACAACTCTGCCTGTAACGTAGGTCTTCTTTTTATCCCCATTTCACAGATGAGAGAACTGCCCTTCAGAAAGGTTGGCATGCACGTTTGGGGTCATCCAGCTCGTTATGGGCAGAACCAGGATTCAAATCCCTGTGTGTCTGAAACTCGTATTCATCAATTTATTGACACCAGCGATCACTTTTGGCTTTTAATTGCCAAAGGAGTCTATTTTGACATTAGCCAGAACTGAAATTTAGTTGTAGCTCCTATGAACTGAAACGACAAACTGAAAAAGAGGAAAGAAAACAGCTTGAAACCTGTTTCAGACCCTCCATGAGGCAAGGAACGAAATAAACGGAAATGAGAAGCCAGCTGGATTCAGCAAGTTCTCAAGTGGGGTGGGGGTGGGGGTATGTGAACCACCTTAATTGGATGATTATTTCAATTATCTAATTAAGAAAGATTACAGCCGAACAAAGAGGGAGCGAGCCTCCAAGGTGATAAAAAAAAAAAAGTTGATTAGCTGGGTTGGCCCTTGGAGGAACTGCGAGGTTGACGGGACTGCCATCCGAGGCCCTAGCCCTTGGGACAATTAGCTCCCAAAGGGCCGCTCTTCTCCTTCCCCTCCCCTCCCCTATGGAAAGCTGGCTGCCTTCTTGGTTACTACTTGTGACTCAAATGGTCACATAGCCAGCTTTCTTTTTCCTTCCTTCCTACTTTTTTTTTTTTTTCTTCATATTTGGCTTTTTTTTTCCCCTTCAAAAATTTTATTTTATTTTATAGAACAATCATGCATAACATACAGGATTCCTATACATCACCCCACCAATACCACATTACGTTGCTGTGACACATTTGTAACAAATGATGAAAGAACATCATTACAATATTACTGCTATCTATAGCCTTTAGCTTATATTTGGTGTATTTTCCCCACAAACCATCCTATGTTAACACCATGTATTAGTATTGTATTGTGTATAGTTCATGAGAGAACATTCTGTTAACCACAGTCCATCACTCACCCCGGGATTCAGTGCATTATATGGTCACCTGCCTTGTACAAGCCATCCAAAGTGTACACTCAGTGGCTCTCAGTTTCATCACAGAGTTATACTGTCATCAGCTTAGCCTATTTGGTTTTAACTTAGGAAACCAAAAGCAGAAAACAATACAGATTTCCCTCCACAGTCTAGAGGTTATTATTAATCTGTTTGCAATTCCTTACCCCTATCCCTGCCACGTCTGGTCCATAGACTTTTTTACTATGGTTATCAATTATTTGTCGATGTTTAAAAGTCAGCCATTTCACATAAAAGTCAGTTTCGGGCTTTTATATGAAAAATCAAATCTGACAACACTGGGTCTACCTTCTCAGGGCTCAGTCAAAATATTTAAGGCCCAGGACTCCGTGCTGTCCAATTAGAACAGCTGCCGGGCACAAAGCCCCTGCAGGCACACTGGAGGCAGCCGCCCAGCTCTCCTGGAGGAGGAAACAGCTGGCTGGGGGGCAGAGGCCTCTGACCCTTTAGGAGGGAGGCGTGCTCTCCAGGCCCACAGGGTCTCTGTGCCTCCTTTGGTCTCCTTGACACTGAAGCAAAGGTCACCTGCCCTTTCTCATCACACTTGCTTGGCGGTCGTGATAAAGAGGGAAGGCTGCTTCCTCAGCTTGGCCTTCAACTCTCAGTTACATTCTCTGCCTGGCGGGTGCTGGCTGTGAGCTGAAGAGCCATGGTTTAGAGAGCTCGGAAGTTTTTATTCTTTAATTTAATAAATATTGCTTGAAGGACTTCACAATTCAACATTACATAGCAAAGCTATTAAGAACTAGGCTCCGTAGTTCACCATTTTGGGTTCAAATCCTGCTCTTACTTATTAATTGTCCAACCTTGCTCCATTCCATTGCCTGATTTCTAAGTGAAGGACGATAATACCTGCTTCACTTATAGGATTGTTCTGAGTTTTACTGTGAGGTTTCAATGAGAAAACATCATAAAGGGCCTACCACAGTGCCTGGGGGATGGTAAGCACTCAATACCTGGCAATCGTTGTTTAATCAGTTTAGGGGAATAGGGCGAGTTATCACTGTGAATTGATGATATGATAGACACTGTGCTATACACCCGTGTCTATCCAATCCATCCTAAAACCCCTAGATGCTAAATAGAATTATCCCCCTTTTACTGAAGAGAACACTGCTCATCAGACATGGGTTCTGTCTTCAAGGACCCAAATATGGCATGAGACATAAGATGTACATGCAAAAGATATATTTGAGGGTTAAAAGACATAAGTACTATACCAAATGGGAGAAGAGGGGGTAAAGTGACATAGATGAGAACAGCAAGAGGTTACTTTTTGCTGGGAAGTAGATCATAGTACAATGGTGCTTCTCAACATTTACTGTGCTTACAAATCACCTGGGGATTCTTTTAAATGCAGATTCTGATTCAGTAAGTCTGAAGAAGGGCCTGGGATTTAGCATTTCCAACAAGTCCCAAGGTGATGCCCTTCCTGCAGGTCATAAACAATACTTTAAAGAACACATTAGCAGTGGCAAAGGTACTGGTTGCCAGTCACAGTACATTTCCCGAGCCACAGCGATTGGCTCAGGCACAGGCATGGGAACTAAAGTTGGCCAATCAGAGTCTTCCCTGGAATTATTTATGAATGTTGGAGGAGAGGTGCCTTCTGTTTCTTTCAAAGTTATTAAGTAGGGCCAACCCATACTATATAGAGAAAGCATCTCTGAAGGGGGAAAGAAGGAAGCCACTAGAGAGGCTAGCAGAAAAGAGAGATGTAGAAAGGAAAGAATCCTGCTGAATTATTTGAGTACTTGGAATCCTTGAGGTTACCTCTATCTTTGACCCTCCCAAAAACAGGAGCATTAATTTTTTTGTTCCATTAGTTGAATTGGATTTTTTATCATTTCCAACTTAAAGAGTTCTGCGTAAAGTCCTAGTAAATTAGTTATCTCAGTGAATTAGTTATCTATCACTGCTTCTTAACAAATTATTCCAAAATATAGTGGCTTAAAACAACAATAAACACACACAGTTTCTGTGAGCCAGGAATTCAAGATCACTTTAGCAAGGCAGTTCTGGCTCAGATGCTCTTAAGAGGATACAGTCAAGATGTCAGCCAGTATGTAAGAAATCTGTACTTTATGCATGATTTTTTTTTTCTGTAAACCTACAACTTCTTTAAAAACAAAAAGAAAAACAAAACATACAAAAAATGATGCCAGCATGGGCTACAGTCATCTGAAGGCTTGACCAAAATTAGAAAATCAGCCTCCAAGGTGGTTCATTCACATGCTGGGAAATTGGTACTGGTTGCTGGTTTGAGGCCTCAGTTTCCCCCCCCCCCCCCAGACCTCCCTCAAAGTCCTCCTCCTGAGTATTCTCACAACATGGCACCTGGCTTCAAAGAGAGAGAGTTAGAGAGAAAACCAGATAAAAGCTCTATCCTTTTTATAATCCAAACTCAGAAGTCATATAGCATCTATTTGTCAGAAATGAATCACTAAACATAGCCCATACTCAAGGGAAGGGGAAATTAGGCTCTGCCTTTCGAAGGGAGGAATAGTAAAAAATTTATGGACGTACGTGCAGACATACTTTGTTTTTTGTTTTGTTTTTTAGGAGGTACTGGGTATTGAACCAGGGACCTTATATATGCGAAGCAAGCTCTCAACCACTGAGCTATACCCACTCCGCTGGCAGACATATTTTTAAATTACATCACTTAGCATGTCACATGACTGGGTAATTATAGAATCAGGATCTGCATTCTTGTCCTGGCTTTACTACCAACTGACTGTGTGGTCCAGGATAGGTCATTCTATATTTCTGAGTCTTGGTTTCCTCATCTGCCAAATGAGGAGGCTGGATTTGACCCATGTAGCCTTAAATTCCTAAAGTGTTCATAGGGAAGATACTTGAGGTCATGTATAGTGTGTCTTTGCAGAAGTCTAATTATCATTCCCTTCTGCTGGGTCTCTCTCTTCTGAAAAATGACTCTTGTACATGAGTTTTCCATCTGTGAATATAGCTTGTTTCATGTTGCAAACCCTCAACCTCATCAAGTGGGACTTGATTCCACTAGTCACCTCATTAAACAAATCCTGACCGTGTATTAATCCAGAGGAACATGTGTTTTTATCCAGAGCCATTTGGGGATAATTACTCCCACACGGTTGCTTGATGAAGTCAAGCTTTAGATGGTGGAGATTTCGGGATAGGATGAAGTATGAGCAGTCTCATGACAACTCAGTTGGTGAAATATTGGGGGAGAAGGTGGATCTTAATAACATTAATACTGATAATGGTAAGAAATAATACCTGTAATTAAGTGCTTATGGCTTGCAGACAATATGCTGACCATGCCTTTTATCTCTTTCATTCCTATAACAATCTCACAAAGAAGATATTATTAGCACCACTTTCTGCATGCAGCTAAGAAAAGTGGAATGAGTTGTCCAAGTTCATATAGCTAATAAGGGTTAGAAAAGGGATTAAACCTTAAGCACCTGGAATTATAAGACTGTGCCCTCTATCGCTATACTCAACTGACTATTTCTTGTAGGTGCCAAATTATCTCTCAAAATTCAAATAAAAGACTTAAGAACAGATCTGATTTTATTGCCATTTTCAATTTCTTTTTTATCCCAAACTTTGTTCTTCCTCGACATTTTAAGAATGATTAAAATTTAAGAGTCCTTATCATGATAAAACATTCATGAGGTCCCCTACAGCGTGAGCCTGCATCTGACAAGGATAACTGAATAGACTCAGCCTCCAACCCAACTACTTAAAACAGTCAGAGAGTAGCCCAGGCTGGTGCTGTGAGCCGGGTAGGCAGTGCCCAGGCAGTGAGTGGGTCTGCAAGGGGAAGGAAAATCAACCAGAAAAGTGAAGGCCAGACTGGTAGCCAGGAGACTTGTCGGGAGGAGACAATGTTCACAAATCTCATCAAGTCCTGGATAACGGCTCACCTGGGGTGGTGAGGTAGGCGGGGAGCTGGAACGCTACCGCATACAAGTCAGCGGGCACAGGCAACCCGGTGGACGGCAGGGAGTGAAGCAGGGCCGGAGGTCCGGGCAAGCAGAAATCAGGTTGTCTGCTCGAAGTTAGAAGGGCAGCAAATTCGAGAATAGGGCGATGCAGCCAGAAGTCACAGGCAAGTAGACCAGAGACCCAGGGGCAGGAAAAAGCAAGGGGCGAGGGCCAGTGAGCCACGGTTTAGGCAATAGCAGAGAACCTGGGGACAGGACACAGACTTCCGGAACGGTGGGTTAGGTTATTTGGACCAGTCATCCTTCAGGAAACAACTAAACATGCTAGATGAAATGAGTATCTTAAAAACCTTTAAGAGCTAATTATACCATATGACATTACCGGGCCAAAATTAAAGGGAAAACAGGAACCCAACAAGATAAGCAGAGCACAGAAGTCACTTTGGACTAAGGGTATCAGCTGATCACAGCAATTTGAACTTTTGTTTTAATGGCCTTGTAGGACATGGGAGGCAGAAATCAAACGAGCAGTCTAATTGGAGACCCTGTCCTTAATAACTGGGACCCCTGAGTGCCACGCTGCTAGGAAAAAGGTGAGCCAGAAATAAACCAGGCCTTGTGGATTGGATTTGTAGCCAGGATTCACAGTGTCTCGTGGTCCAGGGAATCTCAAGCCTTGAACTTGGTTTAAGGTGAGCCCAGGCATCTGACAAATGCAGACAAAATCCTCTCTAGAGGAAGGTACGTTTACTCTAGACCTCAAATTATTCCTACAAATTATTTTTCAGGAACAGTGAGTAGCATGTCAAAAGTAACCAGGATTAAAAATATAAAATAAAATAAAGAAAATTAAAAATTAAAATAAACAAACAAAAAATAAAAGGGAAAAAGGAACAAGTCTCCACGAATGAGAACCAGCAGAAAAAGCCAGCAACTGGACTAGTGTTGCTCAGACTTTAGATAATAGAATTATCAGGCACAGATGATAAGCTAACCATCCTTAATATGTTCAAGGAAATAAAGACAAGTTTGAGAATATCTACATGGAACAGGAAACTATAAAAAGTAATCTAGCAGACTTGCAAAAGAATCAAACAGAACTTCTAGAAATAATTTAAAAAAACACCAAAAACCAAAACACCAAAATCAAAGAAAAACTTTAGAGACAAAATTAGATTCCATCAAGGAAACTTGGGAACAAGTCCAAAACCTTACAATGAGGATGACTTTCAGTTGCAAGAAAGTAAGCACCCAATTAAATAGGGCTTAAAATAGAATCATTTACTATTTTACATAGCAAGAAGTCCAGTGGTAGGGTTGTTTCAGAGTTATTTTTTCACTGAAATAGTGTCATCTAGGACCTTGCCTCTTAGCATCTTTCCACACCACAATTCTCAAATGTGTCAGCTTTTGTTCTTAGAATTCCCCTCTTTAAATACCATGATGAGAGAAGCGCCAATGGATAGGGCATCCGTATATCACATGAGAGGTCCGCAGTTCAAACCCTGGCCTCCTTGACCCAGGTGGAGCTGGCCCATGCCCAGTGGTGATGTGCGCAAGGAGTGCCGTGCCACGCAGGGGTGTCCCCTGCGTAGGGGAGCCCCACGCTCAAGGAGTGCGCCCCGTAAGGAAAGTCGCCCAGTGCGAAAGAAAGTTCAGCCTGCCCAGGAATGGCGCCGCACACACAGAGAGCTGACACAGCAAGATGACGCAACAAAAAGAAACACAGATTCCCGTGCTGCTGATAACAACAGAAATGGACAAAGAAGAACATGCAGCAAATGGACACAGAGAACAGACAACTGGGGTGGGGGTGGGGGGAAGGGGAGAGAAATAAATAAAATAAATCTTCAAAAATAAATAAATATACTTACCTGGCAGGGGAGATACCATGATCACAAAAATAAATAAATAAATATCAAGATGGCTGCAGCTGCTCCAGCCCTCGTGTCTTTTTTTTTTTTTTAAACTTTTTTTTTTTTAAGATTTATTTATTTAATTTCCCCCCCCTCCCCTGGTTGTCTGTTCTCTGTGTTTGTTTGCTGCGTCTTGTTTCTTTGTCCGCTTCTGTTGCCGTCAGCGGCACGGGAAGTGTGGGCGGCGCCATTCCTGGGCAGGCTGCTCTTTCTTTTCACGCTGGGCGGCTTTCCTCACGGGCGCACTCCTTGCGCGTGGGACTCCCCCACGTGGGGACACCCTTGCGTGGCACGGCACTCCTTGCGCGCATCAGCACTGCACATGGCCAGCTCCACACGGGTCAAGGAGGCCCGGGGTTTGAACCGCGGACCTCCCATATGGTAGACGGACGCCCTAACCACTGGGCCAAAGTCCGTTTCCCTCGTGTCTTTATAGTACCACATTCAAAGGTAAAAATAAAGGAAGCTCTCCACTGTGCATCTCACATCTATCATAGGGGAAACCTTTTCCCAAAACAACCCTATCATCTATCATACTTCCCTTTGGGTCCAACTGGCCAGATGTGGGTCATATACACTCTAGCTGCAAGGCAGGCTGAGAAAGTGGTATTTTCAGGCTCTAAAGTGGAAGATAGACTCTGCCAGCCAGGGATTAGAGGGAGGGACTGGCTGCTGGATTGGCAGCCCTGATTCCAGGTAGGATCCCTTAGCTAGAAGGGAAATATGGCAACAGAGAGTCATGAAGATTCTAAAACTGGAGCAATCTGTCTTCAGAAGCACCAAACTCCCTTTCTGCACAGTTTCCCCTTTGATTAGAACCATTGCCACACCTCCTTCTCCAATCCATTCTCCTAAGGTACCTGAAGATTTTTCTTCTCCGAGTCTTTCCCTTCTAGAAGAGGATCTTATGAAAAACTGGTCCACTAGTTTTATGCGTGACTAGTATTTCCACTACCAGAAGAAGATTCAAAGAGGAACTGACAGCAGTAAAACTGTGGATCTATTTCAAACTCTGTATTGGTTTAATGAGTGTGGATAAGGAAAAGGTAAAAAGAATTTGTTGCAGGGGAGGGCAGTGAGGTTTGGGGACATCCTATCCAGAGCCCGAGGAATCACACGTATGCACACCGTTTACCAATGTAACTTGATAGGAGGCCAGTTAGTGAGCAAAGAGCACTGGACGTGGATTTTGAAGCATGATGCTCCAGTCCTGGCTTAGAAGCTGGAGGGTGTGGGCGAAGTCCCTGCCCCTCAGGACCCCATTTTATTCATCTGGAAAACAAAGAAAAGTTGACACATTAGCTTTTTTTTTTTTAAGTACTAAGGTGTTTTGTTTTTTAATTCCTCCCCACCTCAATGTCTCCCTCATCTGTCTGCTCATTGTTTCTGCTTACTGCTTGTGCTTGTTGTCTGTTCCTTGTGCCCACTTGTCTTCTTCAGGAGGTACTAGGAACTGAACTCAAGAACTCCAGTGTGGGAGGTGGGAGCCCAAGCACTTGAGCCACAGCCACTCCCTGCTTGTTAGTCTGTTCATCTTGTTTGGGAGCCATTGGGGACCCAATGTGGGACCTCCCGCATGTGAGGTAAGTACCCAACTGCTTGAGCCATATCCACTCCCAACCCATTGGCATTTATTTATTCATTCATTCATTCATTTATTTATTTATTCACACACGCACATACACACATTGTTTTTGTGCTCGCTGTCTGCTCTCTGTGTGTTCTTCTGTGTCTGCTTGTCTTCTCTTTAGGTGGCACCAGGAACCCATCCTGGGACCTTCTGGAGTGGGAGAGAGGTGCTCAATTTCTTGCACCACTTCAGCTCCCTGGTCTCCTGCATCTCTTATTGTCTCTTCTCTGTGTCCCTTTTTGTTGCATCATCTTGCCGTACCGGCTCTCCACATGGGCCACTTTGCCTTCACCCGGAGGCCCTGGAAATCAAACTCTGGACCTTCTTTATGATAGACAGGACCCCAATCGCTTGAGCCACATCCATTTCCCCCATTGGCTTTTAAAGCCCCTTCTGGTTCTGAAACAATAACAAAACCAAAATGATAGTAGTAATTACAAAGAGAAGTCAAAAGAAACAAACAATGCTTTCCAGACTATCTCCCTGCCTATCTCCTCAGGAATCAGCTTCTCTTCGTGTACTGCCTTTATTTTCTCCTTACACTATAAGGGAGGGGAGGTGAAAAGAGAGAGGAGGAGAGGGGAGGAGAGGGGAGAGAAAAAAGAAGGGGAAGCTGTTGCTGCCAGGAACTCCCAGTTTTCATCATTTTGGTTCAGTGAAGGAAACAGAGGGTCTCTCTTCCAGTATTTATACATAAAATCCCAAGGAAGAAGCAGGTGTAGCTCAGTGGTTGAGTGCTGGCTTTGCATGTACGAGGTCCCAGGTTGGTACATCCAAATAAATAAATAAATAAATAAACCGCATGCCCATGTTTTATTGGCCAGGCCTGGGCTACATGCCCCTTTGAGGGTTTGGGGACTGGGGTAATGGATATTACTATGATTGGCCTGCCCACTGGACTACAGGGAACAAGATGATATTACCAGAAGATGGAATTTTCAGATGGAATTTTTCTGGGCGGGCAAATACAACAACACAACCAAGAAAACACGTCTGCATATTATAATTTGCCCCAATTATAATCAGATAGAGAAATCGAAATCCAGAGAAATTAAGCAATTTACTCAAGTCGCACAGCAAGTGAACGTCTGGCCAGGTTCAGTCGCAGGTCTTTCTTTCTACCTCTGAGGTCCAGGCTTTTTCCTGGGCCAAAAGTCCCCTGCTCATCCCTGTCATTACAAAACCTTTTTCTTTGCTTTACTTTAGGTGATGATTTTCTGTCATCGTTGTCTTCTGAATTACATCAAGAGATAACTTTCACTTTCTTGTAGGTCACCTTCTATTACTGGAAAACTCTTCTAATTAGCCAGTAAAATGCTCAACCAGGCGTGGGGGTGGTAGGTATGGAATAGGGGTAGCCATGGAACAGGTGGAGAGGAGAGTAAGGACAGAGAGGGTATGGCAGTTCGATATTATTTATTTATGAATTCCAAAAGAAATATGGATTACGTTTGCAAACTGGTCTGTTCCTCTGGTGTGATACCCCTTTGATTATATTAGATTCAGATGAGACATCTAATTAAATTATGTTACAGTTAGGGCTTTGATCCAACCACATCATGAGAGTCGACTTAGCGTGGAGTCCCAGCCCTCTTGGTCTGATAAAACAGACTCTCACATGGAGGAGGAGAACACAGAAGCATATATGCAGGAAGAGAGTGCTCCATAGACACGGCCCTGGGAAGACAGATGAGCCCGATAGTCCACAGCTGACCTTGTGGCCGAACAGAGCAGCTGAGCCCAGAAAGAAACATGCCTGGGGAGAGCCTACAGCCTACAGCCGAGATTGGAAGAAGCTGGGACCATAGAGCCTTACGTGGAAGAAGGCAGGCTGAACCCCCGTAGACATCTTGCTCCAACATGTGGTCAATGACTTTGGGTGAGAATGTACCTCTTTTTTTTTTTAAAAAAAAAGATGTATTTATTTATTTAATTCCCCCCCTCCCCTGGTTGTCTGTTCTTGGTGTCTATTTGCTGCGTCTTGTTTCTTTGTCCGCTTCTGTTGTCGTCAGCGGCACGGGAAGTGTGGGCGGCGCCATTCCTGGGCAGGCTGCTCTTTCTTTTCAAGCTGGGCGGCTTTCCTCACGGGCGCACTCCTTGCGCGTGGGGCTCCCCCACGCAGGGGACACCCTTTGCGTGGCACGGCACTCCTTGCGCACATCAGCACTGCGCATGGCCAGCTCCACAAGGGTCAAGGAGGCCCGGGGCTTGAACCGCGGACCTCCCATATGGTAGACGGACGCCCTAACCACTGGGCCAAAGTCCGTTTCCCAGAAAGTACCTCTTATGGTACCTTGAGATGGCCTCTTTAGGGCCTTGTGACTGTAAGCTTCTTCCCCAAATAAATACCCTTCATAAAAGCCACAGCGTCCTGGTACTTTGCATCAGCCCCCTTTGGGATCACTAATACAGAGGGAAAGAGGGGGAGCCTCAGCAGAGGCTTAAGGGTCTTTGGCCTTCATAAAGTGTCCAAATTCTCTGGGAAGTCAGGGAGTGTGATGATGAATGAGGGGTTTTAACGAAGACGCTCCCAAACTTGACAGATGATTAAAAGGGTGGAAGGCACCTAAGTGTAATGAGTTGGAACTCTCTAATTGTGCTGAAGATATGGCCCCTGTTGCCACCACAGATGTCAGAAGCAGAGGGCACATCTTGCCTGTTCTTGATGACAGCTGCCCACTAACCGGCATCCAAATGCCACCCATTATTGCTAAACATCCATGTAGCTCACACCTTCTAGAATCTTGAAAACTACCCCTGCTTTTGTTCAATCCTTTGTCAACCAAGTAAGGCTCAGAATTATCCTTTCAGGTGGCAGATGGGAAAGCTGGAGCAAGCGGAAGGGAAGGTAGACAGAATAGGCTGGTCGCTGGTCTGGAAGTGAAGAGAGAACAGCCCTGGTTTTAGCCCACAGCGTCCTTTACTTTGACCACATATAATTGGTGGTGGGGGGGGGGGGAGTGGATTTGAAGGGTTTTATTAGTTAGATAGCTTCTGCAGCTCTGAGTGGACTTGGGAAATCGCATTGCATCTTCACCAGGAAAGGGAGAATCCTACCTCAACTAGCCTTAAAGTGCCCCTAAGCTCAGCACAGCGGGCGCATAGTGTGGTGTGTGCACGTGCATGTCCCTGAGCAGTAGGGTGGAGAAGACCCAGCGGATAGAACAGACTTGGTTTCTTCAACAACAATAGGCCTTATTAACTATAAACATTTGCTGGGGATTGAATCACGCCCCCCATAAAGTCATGTTCAAGTCCTGTGGGTATGATCCATTTGCAAACTGGACCTCTGAAGGGGCTATTATTAGTAGTCTTTGAAGATCCTGCCTAGATGAGGCCAGTCAGAGTGGGCCTTAATCCGCATGACTGGAGTCCTTAGAAGCAGAGGAAACTGGGACACAGTCCGTGAGTAGAGGTCAGAAGTCAGAGAAAGCCACAAGAGGAGACCGAGGAGACGGATCGCCAGGTGACAGGCGAAACGCAAGTCAAGGATCCCCAAGGACTGTGGCCTACCAGCACCAGGTGTTTCAGGCAATGGGGGAAGGTATGGCCTGTGAAGAGCTTGATTTTGGATTTCTAACCTCCAAAACCATGAGACAATACATTTCAGTTACTTAAACCAACCAGCATATGGTATTGTCATAGCAGGTCTGGAAAACTGAGCGCTTAGCCAGATATTCTACAATGCCTCATTCAATCCTGTCTTAATTTGAGTTCCCCAAATGTAGAGCCTGAGATGTCTTGGGTTCCCAACATTTGATCCCAGGAAGCAGGGGGAAGAGGTGGGAAAATGGGACAAATGTTAGAGTAGGGTGAGTTGATGACATTGCAGCAGTTGGTAACAGAGGACTGGACCCTCTGAAACATCCTGAGAAGATGGCAATGCCTCCTAGAACTGCCCAAGCACTGCAGGACCTGGGGCATTTCTCCACCGGTACCTGCTGCCTTTGGTCGAGGGCTGCTGTGGGGACATTCACTCCAGGGTCGTGCAGGCAGGAGCCAAGCAGGTGCCTCACGCGTCAAAGGTGTTCCCATGTCCTGCGCCCTCAAGGTGGGCCTGAGCCTGTGCATCTCCTACCCAGCCAAGGCAGAGACATCAGAAGTGAGCCGGGGACTGGGGCATCTGCTACAATACAAACCCTCACACAGCCCTAGGAGGAAGCCACTGTCACTGCCGCGAAACACCAAAGGAACTGGAGGCTTACAGGAATGGGTTTGGCCAGGGCCACCCTGCTGGGAACTGGCCCCAGGAGGAATGAGGGTCCAGGCCTGGGCTGTCTCTCCTTGGCCACTCGCTAGGTCATTTGGGGGAGATGCTCAGGATGAAGTACAGGGAGGGCCATTTCTTGAGCACCTGATGTACCGGACAATGTCTCCTCATAGCCCTTGATGACCCACACCTTGTTCCTTACAGACCCGAGGGGATCCCAAAGGGAGCGGGGAATCAGCCTGGCTCCTCAGGGTCTCTGGGGTCACAAGAGTTGTCCAGCGTCACCCTTCACCCTAAGGTGTCATTCTAAGCCGAATCCTAAATTCCAGCCTGGAACAGAAAACCGGCGCAGCCCTTAGTGCCTACAAGGCCAGTGACTAGACTCCCAGGCTGCGAGGACGGGCACGAGCCTTGAGTTTCACTTAGTCCCATTGCTCATCCACCGCAGGATCCCGGTGACACCCTACCATTTGTCTGGGCACCCATCCAGTCTTTGCTTGCACTTCCTCAGGTAGCCCAATCTGTTTTCTTTTTTTTTTTTTTAAAGATTTATTTATTTATTTATTTATCTCCCCTTCCCCACCAACGGCACGGGAATCTGTGTTTTCCTCTTTGTTGTGTCATCTTGCTGTGTCAACTCTACGTGTGTGCGACACCATTCCTGGGCAGGCTGCACTTTCTTTCGCGCTGGGTGGCTCTCCTTACAGGATGCACTCCTTGCGCTTGGGGCTCCCCCACGCGGGGGACACCCCTGCGTGGCAGGGCACTCCTTGCGCGCATCAGCACTGTGCATGGGCCAGCTCCACACGGGTCAAGGAGGCCGGGGGTTTGAACCGCGGACCTCCCCTGTGGTAGACGGATGGCCTAACCCCTGGGGCAAGTCTACCGTCCCCAATCTGTTTTCAGACCTCTCCAACTATATTCTCCCAAAGAGTTTAGAGCAGTGAACTTATCCCTGAGGATGTTCTTGGGGCAAAAACAAAACAAAACAACAGTTGGTGGAAAAATAACATTGGGAAAAGCTGCTTTTCATGATATCTTCTTAGGTATTTATATCACAATATATACTCCAGGCTCTGAGAAATATAGCCATCAAGGAGCATGTTTAACTTTGCCTAATTGAAAATTTCCCAGATTCATTTGACCACAGAATGCTTCTTTAAGAATCACCTGCCAACACCCCACAGAAGCCTGTACATCTTGGTAGCACTTGGTATATCTGGGTCAGCAGGTTTTCCAGTGGGTTGGACACTCTCTCCCTGAATGGTCAACCTACTGGTGTGATTTATAAGATTGGAGGTGCAAAGAACCAGCCTGATCCTTCCCCACATTGGAGTAATAAGATCCAGCACTTATTCGGCACTTAGCTGGAGCCAGGCACTGTGGGACGTGCTTTTCACAAATTACCATCCACCTTGTTGAAAAGATGAAGAAACTGAGGCCTTGAGAGATGGGGTGATGTCTCTCTGCTAGTTGGTGGTAGAGCTGGAAAATAAACCAGCATTCAATGTGATGTATAGTGGGAGGGTTTGAAGTTCTTTTATCAGTCTCCCCCTCTCCAAAAAAAAAAAAAAAGATTGCAGTCCTGAACTAATCCATTCCTGTGGGTGTGAAACTCTTGATTTGACTATGGCAGTGAGGCCTGATTCAGATTGAGGCTCCTCCCTCTTGCTGGGTCTTATATAAATAGAGGCACAGAAAGAGACACACAAGACAAGGGCGCTCTGCCATTTGTGGTCCTGCATGAGAGCGAGGACTCGAGGATCTCTAGCAGTCAAAGCTTAACCTTGACGCCCCAGGAGGCTGGGCCCACTGAGCAGCTCAAGGTGAGGAGAAAAAGCATGTGACTGATGGCCGGCAGCTGAACTTGGGAGGAAAGCGGAGCAGCTTAGAGAGGAGGCCGGGAAAGAGACAAGCCCCAGGCCTAGTTGCCCACAGCCAAGTTCCCAGAGTCGGTAGATTCTGGAGGGGGTGGCCAGAGCCTAAGCCGAGATGGCCGCCATCTTTGCCACGTGGCAGGACCCCAGGATCACCAGCAGCTGACTCTGGTGAGAAAGCATCTCTGCTGATGCCTTGATTTGGACATTTCACAACCTCGAAGCTGTAAGCTTTTACCCTAAATAAAATTCCCATCATAAAAGCCAAACCATTTCTGGTCCTTTGCATCAGTAGCCCTGTGGCAAGCTGTAACATATAGAAAAACACTTCGAGGAGTGCTTGGCCCTTTTTAAGGGTTCAATAAATATTATCTGTGTTGTTGTCAACATTGTTATTATCTGACACAAGAGTAAGTGCTCTTAGCCACTCCTTGTACCCTGCTAGAATTTTCTGTTCTCTGGGTTAAACACTCTTAATATCTTCTCATGTTCACACAACATCTCATTCCTACCTGTTTCTCCACATTGTGCAAACCAGGAAGGATTGAGCACCAAGCCTTTTCTAGCTGAAAGCAATCTTCCATTTGTTGTTTCCATAGAAGTTCTATTTCCATCCTTTAACTCTCTGTATCAGGGGTTCTCTAAATCAGGAGGTCTGTGAGCTTGAATTGAAAAAAAAATCTACTTATTATCTTTATTTTTCTCTAACTTCTAACTGAAATCTAGCATTGCCTTCTCTTATGAATGTACACAATAAATTACACTAGGAGTCCATGCTTTTCACCTGACTGGCAAAGGGGTCCATGGAACAAAAAAGGTTAAGAACCCCTGCTCTAAATCCTCAGAAATCAGTGGAAGTGAGTCCTTCAAAGAGATCACTGAGCGAGAGCAGGGGAAGAAGGGCGAGATGGGGAGAAGCCAACCGAGAATGGCACCTTCTAGACCAGGGGTCAGCAAACGATGGCCTGCGGGCCAAATCTAGCCAGCCTCCTGTTTTCATAAGTAAAGTTTTATTGGAACACAGCAGTGCTCATTCATTTTTTAATTACACTGCAACAACAGAGTTGATTAGTTGAGAAAGAGACCTAAAATATTTCCTATCTGGTCCTTCGCTGGCCCCTGTTTTAGATTGGGGGGTGGAGAAGGGTGGGCTGGAGGAATTGCAAGGCCTTTTATAAATGCTCTTGGAAAGGCCAGTGGGTGTTGCTGGGGCCCAGAGTGAGGCTGCTTTTACGAACTTGCCATCGAGAAAGATATCGATCTCCACTCAAGTGAAACTTCAAATCTGTTCATGACAGGTCAGAACTGAGATTTGAAAAGTAAGCCCTCTGAGGGCCACTGCATCGCTCCAAGGCTAGACATGTGTGGCTCTGAGCAAATAGAAGTATTGGCCTATCTAAGGAAAGACCAGTCAGCAAAATGGGGTTGGGTCAGCCTTGTTAACTTAGAGGGAGATCAGCTTGGCTCCAGGTGACAGACTTCCAATAGATGGAATTCTCCAGTGGCACAGCTGTTTCTATGTCTTAGCCTAATGCCCGTGAACATTCCAATTCACCTAAATAACACCTTTGTTCCAGTGTAGTCTCCAAGCCCCTTCTGGATATGACTTGGCTGCTTCCCATGTTGGGTCTGCTCACAATGGAGAAGATTCTACCACCCTTACCCTTGATGGGCTTCAGGGGGACTGAGAATCCCCCTGAAATTGTGCGCACAATGTTGTGTGTACGTGAGAATGTACTTTGTGTTTAGATTCTCAAAGGACTTCATAATACAAAAAAAAAAAAAAAAAAAGGGACTTGACAATGATCTGTGTGAATTTTTTTCGTTAAGGTTTTCCTCCCGTCTCCAAACTGAGGGCAAGAATTCTATTTCAATCACCATCGTTTCTCCAGCTCTGGTGCTTGACTCGTAGGACAATGCTCATGAACTGATAGTGCAAGAGTGGACGGAAGGAAAGAAAGAGGAGAAGCAAGGAAGAATGGAGCTGAAGGTTGGGGCTGGTCATGTAAACTTGAGTGTGCTGGTTCTAGAGACAGAATTTTCATCGTAAATTAATAAACTGACTTTCTGGTTTTAGGCAAGTTTCATGGGCATGGTAACAGATTTTCCCCAGGGCATAGATCTGCTCCTGGTGTGTGGTCAAAACAGAATTCTTAAGCTCAGAAGCTGCTGGCCTGAGCCTGGATGTGACTGAATTCACAGATTACCCCGTGGGGCAACTTGGGAGACGGGCCGCTGGCCTTTGACCCAGGAGGAGAAGGAGAGTTTTAGTTTTCCTGTAATTACATTCCTATTGGAACAATAGCATTTGTTGCCTTCCAACAGAGCTGGGGACATCTAAAGTCAGTGGTCCAGTGCCTAGGAGAGTGCTGCCACCAAGTTGGTATCTCAACAAATATTTATTGAACAAGTGAATGTTGTACTATTTTGAGTAATTGATAAAATGTAGATTGTGCAATTATTTTTGTTTTACCTAAAAACATGATTGAATAACCCACGAGTTACTTGCTTTAGCCTGCAACGACAGACTTTCAAAGTAATAAGGCTAACAAGAATTCCAAAGAACAAATCATCACTAGTTTTGAAGCACAGTGCCCCTTGGCATACACCAGAGTCCGAGGCACTGAGGAGATGCTCAGACTCGCCACCTTGGAAGAATGAGGGTTTTCCCACATTTTGCTTGAGACATTCTGGGTGGCAGTGACTTACACCTCGGTAGGCAGTAGGCTCCAGCCTTAAAAAGTTTCTTCTCGTTTTAATGTTTGGCTGAGGGTTTCTAGGTGTTCAGTGAAAACTGAGAAAGCTGGAAATTACTATTCTGTGAAGATTGAAAGATGGTTATGTCTCCCTTTGGGGACTTAGTTAGATCCTTATCTTATTTTCTCACTCTCTCTTCTGGACATTTCTATGCACACATACGTGCATACATACATTTTTTGTTCCTTCTGGGGGAAAAAAAAGAGTAATACATGTGTGGTGGTTCATTAGTTACCTATTGCTGCATAACTAAATACCCCAAGTGTTAGGAACTTAAATCAGTAAACATGTGCTGTCTCACACAGGTTCTGAGGATCAGGAATCCAGGAACAGCTTAGCTGGACAGTTCTGGTTCAGGGTCTCTCATAAGGTGCAAACCATCGGCTGAGGCTGCATCTCATCGAGGATCAGCTGACACTGGAGCATCTGCCGCCAGGCACCCTCACGTGGCTGTTGGCTGGCCGCGGCTCTTTGCTGGCTGTTAGGCAGAGGCGTTAGATCCTTTCTACGTGGGCTTCCTCGGATATGGCTGCTCACTCGTGGTGGCCTGCTTGTCCCAGGGAGAGGGAGCCAAGGGAGAGCGAGGGTGAGCGAGGGAGTGCCAACAACAAGCTGCAGCTTTTTTTGACTGAATTTCAGAAGGGACATACCATCACTTCTACGTGTTTATGGGCACACGGAAAAAACTGAGATACCACGCGGGAGAGGAATACACACGGGTGTGAAGGTGAGGTGGTGGGGGTCAGTGGGGGCTGGCTGCCACACAAAGTTTTAAAATATGTCCAAGAATTCTTTGACATTCCTCCCTTCAAAAGTAGAGCCTACCTTGCTTCCCTTTCAATAGGAGGTAGATTTAGTGACTCCCTTGTCACAAATAGAATATGGTGGAAGGAAGGCATGGGACTTCCTAGACGGGGTCACAAAAGGCAAGCTAATAAAATTTAAAGAAAGAATGTAAGCGTGACCTCCTGGTTCACTCTCTCTGCAGGACAAGCAGCCTCCATGTTGTGAGGACAGCCAAGCAGCCCTACGGAGAGGCTACAGGAGAAGAACCAAGACCTCCCGCCAGCAGCCGGCCACGTGATTAAGTCACCTTGGAAGTGGTTTCTCCAGCCCCAGTCAAGCCTTCAGATGACTTTAGCCCTGGATGACGTGTTGACCTCATGAGCGGCTCAGAGTCAGAACCACTCAGTTAAGTTGCTCCCAACTTTTTGACCCTACAGAAAATATGTGGAATAATAATTATGGTGGGTTTTTTTTTTTTTTTTGAGCCACTAAGTTTTGGGGTAATTTGTTATGCAGTAATAGATAATATAGCATGCTTAGAGAATTTTTCAGGGTTCTTAGTTGCTAACAGATAATCTACTCTAGTTAGCTATAGCAGAAAAATAACGTATGAAGGAACTAGGTAGTTCATTGAATTTCTCGGGGAACTGGAAGATCAGGCTTGGAGGGACAAAGCCACAGCACCTCCAGCTAAGACCTTTCTGCTGCCATTGCTGGGCAGAGACCCCAGACACTCTGGTGGCAAGGTGCTGCCACCAGGCCAACTGCCGTTCTGACTCTGTAAGTGCTACTTCTTTTCTTGAAAGATGGATTCCACATGGCACCTGCTTTTTGTCTACCTTACTTCCAAACCAAAGTGCTGTCTAAAGATTAGGTCACAAGTCTGTACCCTAGCTACAAAAGAGGCTGGGAAAGCAAGTTTCTGGCTTAGGCATGTTCAGACCCATAAGGTCCAATCCATAAGATGGGAAATTCTCCAAATACAGGGAAGGCATTCTAGCTACTGAGTGCCTAAAAAGCCTAACTGAAATCTAGTACACTCATTATTGAGATGGTCAAATATCACAGCAGTCTTTTATATCAAATTTATATTATCTCGCAAAACCCCCTCTCTCCCCAATCCACAGAGAAAAGCATAGATAACGATTTGATCTGTATACCTCAGCCTTCCCCACCCCCAGGTCCTGTACTTTAAGTGTGGGGTCAGGGCCTGTACCTGGTGAGATCCCAGGGAACTCTACCTGGATTGAAGCGTTGGCTGTGCAGACAGTACAGCCTTTCTTCTGTATGGACCTTCTTCTCTTAATTATATACATTTGTAAATAATGAATAACATTTCCCTCAAGAGATTTTCTAATTTTATATGTAGATCCAAATTAAAGTCTGACCATAATTCTTTCTCTGGGGGATGATATTGTGTGCCTGTAAGTAAAGTTACATGCATCACGGTCCCATGGGGGCAGGGAGGAAGTTCTTTCCTGGCTGGAAAAATCCAGTGAAATCTCATTAATTCTGATCCCTTAAATTTGGAATTAGTGTTTATTTAACTTTCCCTGTGTTGAAGTTTGCCTTTTCACTTCCTCTGGGCAAAGTAGTAAAATAAAATAAGCTGAACTGCAAAAGGAATGTTCAGTAGCTGCAGCTTTAAAAGGTTTTAGCATGCAATTTACTTAGGTCTAAATAGAATCTGCTACATAGAAGTAATTATTATTTTTTTCCTAAATTGAAAGGAGCAAAAATAAAGACTGATTTTATCATAGAATTGTCAAGATTTTTCAGACAAGATCATCGTAAAATTGCATTCCTTGCTTTGAACAACAGCAAAGCTGGAATCTACATGGGTTTTGACTCTAAGAAACAGCATTCACCTGGGATTACGATCCAAGAGCAATTGATGACCTAGTGAAATTATCTATCCAAGACACAGGAGATCCCAAAATGATTACCAAAGTTGTTGTCTAAAAAGATAATCTGATAAATTAAAGAGTGTAAGCAAAATTAAGGCACAAGAGCATAATTATGAATTCCTTGAATAATTAAAATTAAAACCTATAAGATGTTGGTTAAACTTCTGAAATTTGAGAAAGATGCAATTCCCTTGGCATGAAGGAAAAGCAGAATTACACTTAGGAACCATATGTTTTCAGTAGAGAGAGCCCCTGGCCTGTAATCGGGGCCTGCTGTTGTTCAGTGAATGGGTTCCACGTGCAAGAAATGGATCCCCTTAGGCAGGGGGGACAACTGGGAAGATTCTGGGGCCCACAGCACCCAGGAAAGCAGCCCTGGCTTCATGCAGCCATGTTTTCTTTACCCTAGTTAGCTGGACAGATATTATCACCCTCTAGCCGTCCTTACATAGGAAGCTCCAGAGGAAAAAGAGCAAGACGGCCTCTCCTTTGCACCATTTTCTTGGTAGTTCCTCTGAATAACAGCTCTCCACCACCTTACTGTGTATGCTGTAAGGATGCTGTTGAGGACAGAGTGCACTCCTATTCCACGGGGCTCTTTTCCTGAACCCTTCCTGATTTGTAATTTTTTAAATATTAAAAGTGATTCAATAGGGAAGCGGATGTGGCTCAAGGGATAGAGCTTCTGCCTACCATTTGGGAGGATGTGGGTTCGATCCCTGGGGCCTCCTGGTGAAAAAGAAGAAGAGAAAGTGTGCCTGTGCCGCAAGCCAGTGCCTGCATGAGCGCCTATGTGCTGAGCCGGTGAGCATGAGTGCCCACGTGGTGAGCCAGTGCCCATGCAAGTGAGTCCTGCAGCAAGATAATAATGCAACAAAAGAGACAAGGGGGGAGTCAAGGTGAAGTGCAAGAGAAACCAGGAACTGAAGTGGTACAATTGACAGGGAACCTCTCTCCACATCAGGAGTCTCTAGGATCGAATCCCAGTGAATCCTGGAGGAGAGAAAATGAGAAGAGAAGACAACACAGACAGCAAAAACAGCAGGGTGGGAGGAAGGGAAGGGGGGAAAATAAATAAATAAACCTTAAAAAAAAAAAGTGATTCAGTAGTTTTGTATGATATTGCAATGATGGATACAGGCCATTAAACATTTTGTTAAAACCTGTAAAATTGTGTGGTGCAAAGTGTAAACCATAATGTAAACCATAAACCATGCATGGATAAGTATATATAAATTGTTTCTGAATAATTATATAAGTATGAATAAATCACTTTTTAAAAAACATAATTCAAGACATAACAACAAAAGCACACACACACACAAAGATAAATTGGACCTTCTCAGAATTAAAACCTTTTGTGCATCAAAGGACAATATTCTCAAGAAAGTAAAGAGACAACCTATGAAATAGGAGAAAATATTTGGAAATCATATATCTGATAAGAGTTTAATATCTAGAGCAGGGGTTCTTAACCTTTTTTGTTCCATTGATCCCTCTGCCAGTCAGGTGAAAACCAAGGACCCCTTACTAAGTCCACACTATATTGTGTATTACATAATAAATATATCATACCTGCACCAGCATGTCCCCACAAGAATAATATTTGTGTGAATTTCAATTCAAGCTCATGGACCCCTTGTCAAGAATCCCTGGTCTAGAGTGTGCTAAGAACTCTCACAACTCAACAGCAAAATGACAACCAACCCATTTAAAAAATAGGTTGATGGGGATGAAGGCCCCAGTTTGTGTATGTAATTAACACCACTGAATTGTATATTCAAACGGGGGGAAAAGGGAATATTTTGGGTTGTATATAAGGTACCACACATACAAACAAACAGAAAAAAAGCCCATGGAGCTGTACAATACAATATCATTGGGAAAAGAAATGGGGAGAGGGCAAGGATTTTGGGGCAGTTTGAAATTATTTTTTATGAATCCCAAAAAGAGAAATACTATTATTATTTTTAGGAGGCACCAGTGATTGAACCTGGAACCTTGTACTTGCGAAACAGGTACTCAACCAACTGAGCTACACCTGCTCACAGAGGAAAGAGAAGCCAGGCCCAGGAAGAGAGGAACCCTGAGCCCAGAGAGAAGCCAGACCCTGGAAGGGAGGAACCCAGGAAGCCTGAACCCTCGCAGACGTTGGCAGCCATCTTGCTCTAATACGTGAATATAGACTTTGGTGAGGAAAATAACTTATGCTTTATAGCCTGGTGTCTGTGAGCTCCTACCTCAAATAAATACCCTTATAAAAACCAACTGATTTCTGGTATTTTGCATCAACACCCCTTTGGCTGACTAATACAGCAGCCCTTTGGCAAACTAAAATAGACTTGAATAAACATTTCTCAAAAAATATATATACAAATGGCCAATAAGCTCATGAAAAGGTGCCCTGTATCATTAGCCATTAGAGAAATGCACATCAAAACCACAATGAGATACCACTTCATGTCCACTAGGACGGCTATTATCAAAAAAACAAAAAAGGAAAACATGTAAAATAACGAGTTTCGGTGAGGATGTGGAGAAACAGGAATCCACATACGTTGTTGATGGGAAGGTAAAATGGTGCAATATCTGTGGAGAAGAGTTTGACGTTTCCTCAAAAATTTAAACATAAAACTACCATATGACCTAGCAATTCCACTTCTAGGTAATGCTCAAGAGAGTTGAAAACAGGGACTCGAACAATTATCTGTACACCAGTGTTCATAGAAGCATTATTCACAACAGCCAAAAAGTGGAAGCAAGCCAACTGACCATCAATAAAGGAATGGATAAACAAAACGTGGTATATATAAATGGAATATTATTCGACCATGAAAAAGAATGAAGTTCTGAAACATGCTACAACATGGATGAACCTTGAAAATATTATGTTGAGTGAAATAAGCCAGACACAAATATACAAATATTGCATGATTCCATTTATACAAAATGCCCAGAGTAAGTAAACCTATAGAGATGGAAAGTAGATTACAGTTACCAGGTGCTGGGGGGCAGTGGAAGGTGGAGCTACTGCTTTATGGATACAGAGTTTCTGTTTGGGATGGTGAAAAAGTTTTAGTAAGGAATAGTGGTGATGGTAACACAACAATGTGAATGTAATTAGCACCACTGAATTAATTATACACATGAAAGCGATTAAAATGGGAAATTTTGTGTTGTACATATGTTGCTACAATGTAAGTGTTTTTAAAAGTGTGTCACGTCTATTTTTAAATTCAAACATTACAGAAGCTGATAAGTAAAAAGTGAAACCCTCTTCTACTCTCTTTTGCACTGCTCACTGTGTTGAGTTTGGTGTGTGTCTTTCCAGTTCTTTTCTCCAGGCATGGGCAAGCACTGATGTTTGTCTTTCTCTGTCTAGGAGGCTACTCCACTCCCCAGCTACTATTGGTAGATCCAGTCATCATCATCTCTGTCTGTAACGTACTCACACCTCCTGCAGTAAAAAAGGCACTCACACCAGGCAGCAGTTAGACTATATGAGCCAGGATTTTTCTGGTACAAGTAACAAACAACCTGACTCAAACCATCTTACGCATAGAAAGAATGCCTAGGGGGAAGCAGATTTGGCTCAATGGAGAGAGCGTCCACCTACCACATGGGAGGTCCAGGGTTCAAACCCAAGGCCTCCTGACCTGTGAGGTGAGCTGGCCCATGTGCAGTGCTGATGCATGCAAGGAGTGCCATGCCATGCAGCGGTGTCCCCTGTGTAGGGGAGCCACACACACAAGGAGTGCGCACCGTAAGGAGAGCCACCCAGCACGAAAGAAAGTGCAGCCTGCCCAGGAATGGTGCCACACACATGGAGAGCTGATACAACAAGATGATGCAACAAAAAGAAACACAGATTCCTTTGCCACTGACAACAACAGAAGTGGACAAAGAAGAATACGCAGTGAATAGACACAGAGAACAGACAACTGGAGGGGGGCAGAAATAAATAAATAAATCTTTTTAAAAAATTTTACTAATAACTTCTATTTCAAATTCACAAAAACAAAAGAACAGAAAAAGGCAGCTCAACGTGCCATGGAAATACCACTCCTAAAAAGTTCTTTTTCAGGTGATTTTACCTCCTCTAATTCCAACTACCAATGCAGTTGTTCCTCTAGTATTCAGAAAGATGCACAGATGAACATAGATCAGTCAAATGATATAGTCAAGGTCTCCTTATTAATGAAAAAAATGAAGGGAAAAATGCTTAATCATATTCATGTCTCACAAAAGGAAACTCTACATAATTCTTTATTACCCCTAGAATTGATACAGTACCAAATTTGCTTTTGCTACAAAAACATTGCAATGTGAACTAGTCCATAAATTACATTAGCTATACCTTTCCCATGTATTACTGCATTCCCAACACCCTGTAGCAGAACATTACTGTACTTATACCATTAACCACAATCCGCATCTACTTCCAAAATCATTGTTATACTTTCTCAAGATTATCCTCCAGCTGTCCTCCACCCAATATCAATCTTCCTAGACCGCTTGCTTCTACTGCAATCACATCCACAAATCAACAGGGTTTGTTACACTCATCATAGTGTGGCACCATCAAGTTCAACCATTACCACATATCCATGTTTGAGTGTATTAAACACTCTACATACACCAAGCATCTTCTCCCCATCTCACCCACATTCCATCTCCCACTAAACTATACTTCATAGTCCAACTCCATAAGTCTACTCATTGTATTGAGTTCATATCAGTGAGCTGAAAGACCCCTTGTGAGTCACTTAACTTCTCTAAACTTCAGCTTCTCATGAGTAAAATAAGAAACAGACCTAACTCAATGTGACAACTAGAAATGATATACATAAAGTGGGCAGCAAACTGTAGAGATCCAAGAAATGATATCTCTTATTATATTTGTGGTCTGGTGAACAAATCCTTTAATATTTTCAAGAAAACCCAATGCAGACTCCATTTCAACTGTGAGGGAACTAAGGGTTGGTTAAGAGGTTGCTCTGCTTTTTTAAAGCAAAGTTGTCAGAAAATTTGACCCATGTGTGGTGTCTCTTTGATACTGGAGGCTGCCAAAAAACACTGATTTGAAGGGCGTTCCTGGGAGGGGCTATTTTAGAAATATTTAACAACTGGCTAGCTGGGCATCGACCAATCAGACTTATCAGCTGGTCGGTTAGAATGGACACTGGCCTTAATTCACGGGTGCAACTGGCCTAGGGTGCACTGGCTAGAGGCCAGTCTACCCAGGGGTCACTTTTTAGTCAAACCAATCATCAGAGTCTGGTCACTCAGCTTCCCATCAGGAGCTGCCAGATGATTCCACCTCACCACACACAGGGCAGACCTTTTCCACCTCCATTTACAACTATGGTGAAAATTGGAGTTTGTGGAGCCATGGATGGATGCAGCTCAACACCAGGAAGAAGCTCCAGGGTGTTCCCACCTTGAGCCAGTAATTCCCACCTTTGCAACATGCCTCTTAGTTATTAGCTAATTTGACCCCACAACCATTCACCTACGCAGTGGCTTGAAGGAGCTGAGCACGTGAGACGGAGAATTGCTCAATACCTTCCTTGGGCCAACAGTGGGTCCTAAAGTGATGTGGGTAACACCATAGTCCCCAAGCATTATTGGAACAAGAATTGTCATGCAACATGCAAGTAATGGAAAGTAAGACCAATGATAATACTAAAGGCAGTGCTGACTTTTCCTTCAGACAAATGATTTTCCTTATAAAATCATTGAACAGGAAGAGTCAAGTCCCTGTTTTCCAAGGCAAATCTATTCCTAAACCATTAAACATAGAAGCAAACTCAGTCCCAACCCAGAAACTCCACATTGTCCCTTCAGCAGGAATCACCTTTAAATATAGTCACTCATCCTTGAGATTTCTTTAAGTTAATTAAACTCTCTCTTGCTAAAGTTTCTAGCTTCCTTGGTTATGATAAAAACCCTTAGCATCACTAAATTTCTAAGACATACTTGAAATTTAAGTTAGTTTCTAAAGTATATTCCCACTTTGAATATCTGTTCTCATTTCTAAATTAAATGGTCCCTACAATGTCCTCCTACTAGAATTTACTATAAAGGAGTTTGGAGATGCAATGTGGATTTATAATTTAAATCCAGTGAGGGAAACAGATGTGGCTCAACCAATTGGGCTCCTGTCTACCATATAGGAGGTCCAGGGTTCAATGCCCAGGGCCTCCTGGTGAGGGCAAGCTGGCCCACGCAGAGTGCCCGCCCAGGTGGGAATGCAGCCCTGCACAGGAGAGCCGCCCTGCATGGGAATACTGCCCAGCGTGGGAAATTTACCCCGTGCAGGAGTGCCGGCCAACGTGGAGAGCTGGTGCAGCAGGATGACACAGGGGAGAGAAAGTAAGAAGATGTAGCAGAACAGGGGAGCTGAGGTGTCGCAAGAGAATGATCACCTCTCTCCCACTCCGGAAGGTCCAGGGATTGGTTTCCGGAGCCATCTAATGAGAATACAAGCAGACACAGAAGAACACACAGCAAATGGACACAGAGAACAGGGAACGGGGGTTGAAATAAATAAAATAAATCTTAAAAACACAAAAAATAAAAATAAAAAAATAAATCCAGTGTGATTCCAGATGGCCTCTTTCAAACCATTTCACATTGTTTCCTTGTTATGGCTTACACTCCTTGTATAATCAGGCACGAGAAAGGCATTCCTAACTTTTACCTGAGCAGGTGTCAATGTGTCAACAGGTACAATAAGAGACAACAGGGAAAATTTTAGAAAAGGGTAGCCAGTGGATGATACTCATTTTCTCTTCTCAGCCCCAAGTCTCTGGTTTGCAGGTTCTCTCAATAATCATCTAGACACCTACCCATTTCCCCTCTCCCCTTCCTTATTTAAAGCAAATCACAGACATATTTTATCCATAAATATTTAAGTATGTATTTCTAAAAGATAATGACTCCATTTAAAATACTGTTATCACACCTAAAATAGTTAAGAATAATTTAAATTTTTTTAAACTGCAAGAAGCAGAATTTCAAGCACTCCATAAGTAGCAAACTATCACCAATGACATTCAAGACTTAATTACAGTACAGTGGTTTAACATATGGATTCTAAAGCCAGACTACTCTCTTTCGAAACCTGATTCCACCCCTTGCTCGGTGTTTGATAGGGGCAAAGACATTCATGAGTACCATGGAGGCAGTGAGAAGCCCTTGTCTTACTGGCAAAACTGTATGTACAAAGGCATTCAGGAAGAGGGGTGCCAAGAATTACCAGGAAACTAAATGATCGCTCTCTTCCTGGACCAAAATACCCATTCTAAGGGCAGTTGTTTTAGCTTGCCAAAGGATGTGTTGGCTTAACAACAGGAATTTACGGGCTCACGGTTTCCGAGGCTAGAAGGCTTGTCTCCTCCTGGGTAGGTAACTTCTGGCTGGCTGGGAATCGTTGGGTTCCTTGGCTCTTCTATCACGTGATAATGCATATGACAGCATATTCTCCTTTCTCCCCATGTTCCATTGACTTCCGGCTTCGGGCTGCTCCTGTGGATTCTCTTGGTGTCAGATCTCCTGTGCTTGCCGGACTTCAGCCATATTGGATTAAGGTCTACCCTCATTCTGTTTGGGTCCACCTAACTAATGATATTCTCAAAGGTCCTATTTACAAATGAGTTCACACCAACACGACCGGGTTTTGGAACCTGAACAAGACTGTTGTGGGAGTCATGATTCAATCCCCAACAGTGTGTCTTCTGGCCCCCAAAAGACATATTCTTCCTACCTGCAAAATACCTTCACATGATCACAAAATCCCCAAAGCCTTAAGTCATTTTAGAACAATGCTAAGTACAAAATCTCATCAAAATCAGTTATGGCTGTAGTCCATCTGGGGGCAAAATTCCTCTCCACCTGTGGACCTGTAAAACCTAGAAACAAGTTATCTGCTTCCAGCATAAATGGGGAAAGGCATAGGATAAATATTTCCATTCCAGAAGGGGAAAATTGGAAACAGGGGTCATAATCTCAAACAAGTCCAAAACCTAGCAGGGCAAACTCCTTTATTTTATTTATTTATTTATTTATTTATTTATTTATTTATTTATCTATTTATCTATTTATTTATTTATTTTTATTTATTTAATTCCCCTCCCCTCCCCCAGTTGTCTGTTTTCTGTGTCTTTTTGCTGGGTCTTGTTTCTTTGTCTGCTTCTGTTGTCGTCAGCGGCACGGGAAGTGTGGGCGGCGCCATTCCTGGGCAGGCTGCTCCCTCCTTCACGCTGGGCGGCTCTCCTTACAGGGTGCACTCCTTGCGCGTGGGGCTCCCCTACGTGGGGGACACCCCTGTGTGGCATGGCACTCCTTGCGCGCATCAGCACTGCGCATGGGCCAGCTCCACACGGGTCAAGGAGGCCCGGGGTTTGAACCGCAGACCCCCCATGTGGTAGGCAAATGCCCTATCCATTGGGCCAAGTCCGCTTCCCGGGCAAACTCCTTTAGATTTCAAGGTCCAAGAGTCAACTCTGCCTTGTCCGCCATGCCTGATGGAGCAGCAGTCCCACATCTTCCAAGCATTGGGATGACAGCCAGGGTCTGCACAAATGCTGGGGCACAAGTCCCATCTCTAAGCATTGGGATGGCAGCATTGCTGCTGATCAACAGCACAGAAGGCCCACCCCCTCCAAGCTCAGGGGCAGATCCACTCTTTCCACACATGTGAGTGAGTCTACTCTCTTAATCCAAGGAGATCTTTGTAGTCCAGACTTTTGCTTCCGTGGTCATGCCCTTGAAATCATTCTTCCTTCAATTTGTCCCTTCTCTGTCCCTTTTGGTCAGGTTGGGGGTGGTTCTGCTCATACAAATTTTGCAAAAACTGGTTGGCTTTGCCTGCAGTTCAAGTGGGCCCAAGCCATCAGACAATAGATCCTTCCTGGATAACTGTATTTCCAACCCTAACTTCCTCTGAGATGTCTGAGTGGGAGCACGTTCAGCCACACCCTTTTTAGCAAAGGGTTATTCAGTTAAGGCCTCACATGAGTTCTGTTCACTGGAGATTTCTTCCCAAAAGCTCAGCGAGTTCCCTGACAGAGTTGCTCTGGCCCTTGATTCAGAACACACTGTCTGGATTGCCTGAGAATTTTCCAAAATATCAGTTGCTGGTTTCCTTGTGCGAAACAGTTCAATATCAGTTTAAGCTCTGTCCTCTCTCAATTCACTATAAGCTGCAAGGAGAAACCAGGCTGCATCCTCTTTGCTTAGGTTAGGAATCTGCTCAATTAAATATCCAAGTTCATCACTTTCAAGTTCTGCTTTCCACCCAACATCAGAACTCAATTTCACCAAGTTCTCTGACACTGTATAACAACAGTTGCCTTTTTTCCCATTTCTAATAATGTATTTCTTTCTAAGCCCTCACTGGAAGTACCTTTAACATGTGTATTTCTAGCAACAGTCCCTTCAAAGCAATCTAGGCTTTTTATTAAGCACCTCACCACTCTTCCATCCTTTACCCATTACTCAATTCCAAAGCTGTTTCCACATTTTCAGGTAGCTGTCAGAGCAGCATTCCTGCTTTCCAGCACCAAAAACTGTTTTAATTTCCCAGCTGCTAAAATAAATGCCATAGAGTGCATTGACTTAAACAATGGGAATTTATTGGCTCACAGTTTTGAGGCTAGGAGAAGACCAAAATCAAGGCTTCCAGACTGTGGTGTCCTGGGGCTGGCTGCTGGCACTCCTTGGTCCTTTGCTTTTCCCGTCACATGGCAATGCACTTAGAGGCATCTTCTCCTTTCTCTTCCAGGTTCTGTTGACTTCCAGCTTCTGGCCATGGTGGTCACTTCTCTCTCTGTGGCCTTCCCTTTAAAGCCTCGGGTGAGAGGATTAACGTCCATCCTGATTCAGTTGGTCACACCTTATCTGATGTAGCCTTATCGAAAGGTCCTATTTACAGCGGGTTCACACCCACAGGAATGGAGTAAGATTAAGAACACGGGAAGCGGATGTGGCTCAACTGATAGAGCATCCGCCTACCATATAGGGAGTCTAGGGTTCGATGCCCAAGGCCTCCTGGCCCATGTGGTGAGCTGGCCCACGAGCAGTGCTCCGCATGGAAGGAGTGCCGTGCTGTGCACAGGTGCCCTCTGCATAGGGGTGCCCCCCACACAAGGAGCACACTCAGCAAGGAGAGCCACCCCACATGAAAAAAAAAAGCACAGCCTGCCCAGGAGTGGCACCGCACACACGGAGAACTGATACAGCAGAATGAGAGATATGGATTCCCAGTGCCGCCTGACAAGAACGCAAGCAGACACTGAAGAATGCACAGTGAATGGACACAGAGAGCAGACAATGGGGGGGTAGGGGCGGTGGGAAGGGGAGAGAAATAAATAAAGATAAATCTTTAAAAAGAAAAAAACCCACGTTTTTCTGGGGTATGTTACTCCGAGCTACCACAATGAAAAAAGCCAGCAAACAAAAAGTATACATTGTATGATTCCACTTACATAATGTTCAAAAATTATGGGAAGCGGACTTGGCCCAGTGGTTAGGGCATCCGTCTACCACATGGGAAGTGTGCCGTTCAAACCCAGGACCTCCTTGACCCGTGTGGAGCTGGCCCATGCGCAGTGCTCATGCACACAAGGAGTGCCGTGCCACGCAGGGCTGTCCCCCGCGTAGGGGAGCCCCACGTGCAGGGAGTGTGCCCCATAAGGAGAGCCGCCCAGCGTGAAAGAAAGTGCAGCCTGCCCAGGAATGGTGCAGCACACACGGAGAGCTGACACAACAAGATGATGCAACAAAAAGAGACAGATTCCTGTGCCACTGACAACAACAGAAGTGGACAAAGAAGATGCAGCAAATAGACACAGAGAACAGACAACCCTGGTGGGGCGGAAGGAGAGAGAAATAAATAAATCTTAAAAAAAAAAAATTAACCTATGGGAATAGGGCAAAAATGGTTAACTTTGGCAAGGGGTATTAATTGGCACTTAGAGCCTGCCAGGATGCTGACACTTGTTTTAAATAAAATTTTATTGAAGTATATCATTCATAAATGAACATACATCAACAATAAGTACATGGCAAAATTTGTGAATTTGCAAAACAAACATGCACATTATCATACAAGGCTCCCATACATTCCCACCACCACCAACACTCTGCATTGTTGTGAAACATTTGCTACAAACTATGAAAAAGCATCATCAAAATCCCACTACGGACCACAACCCATACCTTACATTCAGTGCACCTTTCCCCTAACTCACCCAATTATTAACATCCTATGTCAGTATTAAATATTTGTCATTGTTCATAAGAGAGCATTCTCGCATTTGTCCTGTCAACCACAGTCCATCATCTACCACTGAATTCCCTGTTATAAAGTGCCATGCTTTGTATGATCCATTCAAAGTATACGCTTAGTAGTTCTCATTTTCATCACAGAGTTGTGCTGTCATCACCTCAGTCAATTTTAGAATGTTTTCTTTACTCCAAAGGAAAAATCTTATACTCCCTTATACCCCCATCATTGTCCCTTAGCAATGAAACATCTTTTTGCCATTGCTGCAAATTATTACAATATTACTGTCAACTACCATCCATTAAGTTAAATTAGTTGTAATTTTCCCATATCTCCATA
Source organism: Dasypus novemcinctus (assembly GCF_030445035.2). NCBI lineage: Eukaryota > Metazoa > Chordata > Mammalia > Cingulata > Dasypodidae > Dasypus > Dasypus novemcinctus. The sequence continues at coordinate 34,197,685 of NC_080698.1, forward strand.
TTCTTAGCACTTTGTAAAAGATCATTTTTATATTTAGAGTATTAACCGCAATCGTACATCCTCCAGATCATTGTCTAGTTTCCTTTCAATTGACATTCATGTCCACAGGCTACCCCTTTCAGTCACAACTCTCTGTCTTCATTTAAGTGGTGGGTATGTAAGTGTTTACTTAGGAGTAGTTGTTCCTCTCCTATATATGTTTAGCTCAATGAAACATCCACCACCAGGATGGCATCTGGATATGGGGGATGCTTACCCAGCTTGAGACAGTGGAGAAAGAATTGCTCGTCTGTGGACACCCATCAGTCTCCTGGGAGGGGTCTTTCCTCTCTGGTGGGGGCACTTCCTTCCCAAGTGGCTCGTCTGCCTGGGGTTTCAGGAGACCCACTGCGGAAGTGTTCTCTGCCTCACCTCCTGCCCTGAGCTCCTGGTGCCAGCCCCTCCGCTCTGGTTTGCTGGTTTTCTCAGCCTTTCAGCCTCTTCTCCCTTCCGTGCTGGATATTGCTGCAGCTCCTGATCTTAGGCTCACCTGCCTGGATATATCTTCCGGTCATTTGTAATCCACCCACCTGGTGCCCGCTCCAACCTGAGCATGTTGAGGAGGGGCTGTGTCTTCCCAGTGCCAGAGGGCTTTCCACCTCACTGCCAGCCTGACAGCAACTGCCCGTAGCATTTCCTCTCTGCGTGCCAATCCCTCCGTCTACTGGGGCAACCACGGTGGAAGGGCTACAGGTAAAGACACTGTATTACTATTTACAAAAGTAAGGTACGTTGAACCTACAACAACAACAAAAAAGGAAATGCTGGATGAAAGAGAAAAAAAGTAAGGTTACATTGGAAGTTATTTAAAAATATAGTATTTCAGGAAGCAGACTTGGCCCAATGGATAGGGCGTTCACCTACCACATGGGAGGTCCAAGGTTCAAACCCGGGGCCTCCTTGACCCGTGTGGAGCTGGCCCATGCGCAGTGCTGATGCGTGCAAGGAGTACCGTGCCACGCAGGGGCGACCCCCTCGTAGGGGAGCCCCACACGCAAGGAGTGTGCCCCGTAAGGAGAGCCGCCCAGCGTGAAAGAAAGTGCAGCCTGCCCAGGAATGGCGCTGCACACACGGAGAGCTGACACAGCAAGATGACGCAACAAAAAGAAACACAGATTCCCAGTGCCGCTGATAAGGATGGAAGTGGGCACAGAAGAACACACAGTGAATGGACACAGAGAGCTGGTAATGGTGGGGCGTGGGGGGGAGGAGAAGGGGAGAGAATTAAATAAATAAATAAATCTTTAAAAAATATGTGTGTGTGTGTGTATAATATATATATGTGTGTGTGTGTATTTTATATATATATATATATATATATATATATATATATAATTTCCACTACCCCTGATTTCTTTTAGGCAGAGCCTGACTTCTTTTCATCATGTGACTTGAAATGATTCAGATTAGTGTGGCAGAAACTGAATCACAATATTTTAGCAATGAAGGGGTTCTTAATTATTCTGAATTCTAGGTGGGACAATTTCTCACTGATAAATTTAGCATCCCAGTTCACACATACACAAACACACATACACACCCACAAACGGGTTACTCTTCAATAGTTATTTTCACCAAAAATACCACGCACAAATACCGCCCCCCACACACACATATACTGTTCTATAGACAGGGTTTTAGCTTAAACAGTTTGTTTTGTAGATAAGGAAACTAAGGCCCAAAGCAGAGAAATGGCTTATCCGAGTCAGTGGCAAAGCAGGGATTGGACCTGAATTGCCTGGTTTCCAATTCCTTAAGATTTTAAAAAAGATTTATTTATTTATTTATCCCCTCCCCCACCCCCACCGAGATGGCTCCCTCATCTGCACAATTGTTTTGTGTTTGCTCTCTGCTCACTGTGTTTGCTCACTGTGTCTGCTTGTCTTCTTTAGGAGGCACTGGGAACCAAACCTGGGAACTCCTGTGTGGCAGGCAGGTGCTTGAGTCACATCTGCTTCCTGCTCGTTATGTCTCTTTGTTGCATCAGTTCGTTGCATCAGCTTATTGCATCAGCTTGTCTTCTTTAGGAGGCACCGGGAACCAAACCTGGGACCTCCCATTTGGGAGGTGGGTGCCCAACTGCTTGAGCCACATCCATTCCCTCCATAAGATTTTTATGACACCTGCTGATTTTCAGTTTAGGTTTGAGGAACTTAAAACCAGACCCTGCCCGGGACCTTGTGTTTCTTGTCGAATTTCTCTTTCCTCTCTTGTCCTCAAAGCTACTCCATCACTGCCTCTTTCCCTCCCTTGAAAGCAGATATTATAGTTCGAGAGAGCTCAGCTCCTTATCAACCAGAGCTGCAGAACTTGCTGGTAGACACGCTGTATGCAGACCTTTCCATGTACGTACACTGCCTTCCCCCGCCAGTTTGTAGAGATACAGACACATAGGGTCCAGCCATTCCTTCACCTCCTAATCAAAAATTGATCAGAGGATGAGAACAGTGAGAACACATCTAGCTCCAATTTATTCTACTGTAGATAGGAAGAATTCAGCAACCAAGCGCACGATGCTGGCAGGCTGCAGAGCAGAGTGAGGAGGCGTTTCAGCAGGGAGCTGGGAACATAGGCCTTAGAGCCATCGTTCACTCACTCATTCATTCATTCATTCATTCATTCATTCATTCATTCATTCGTGCATTGGTTCCTTCCGTTTTCATTCCAGTATTGAGCACCTACCATGGCCAAGTCAGCACTGGGCACAAGGGAACACGGGGGCCAATGCAACTGACGTATTCCTGACCCTTGTGGATTGGGCTGTCTTTAGACCAAGTTCAAAACCTGGTTCTGCCATTGACCAGCCGTGTGACTATGGATGCGTTGTTTAATCTCTTTGAACTTCTATCCCTTCACCAATAAAGTGGAAAAATGGAAATAGAGCTGTTGTGAAGATTCAGTATAACAAAGTATGAAGAGAGATGAGTCCCATTCCTGGCATATAATAAAGGCTAAGTAAGTGACAGCCACTACTACCAAAAGTTTAACATTTCCATAGGAAAAAATTCCTATAGCCACAATCTGGACGTGATGTTTTGGCTAAGAATTTTATATTTTTTTTCCAAAATTGTGTGTAATAAACCACCTTTTTCCAAAGTTGTAGAGTTGTGTATCATATACTTATGATAAATAACTATATGGTTTGAAAAATGTAAAATATATAATATGTAAAAATATATAATATGCAACATATAAAATATATTGGTTTAAAACATGCATATATATATACATATATAGTATATGTGTGTGTATGCATTTTACCAGTCCTGGTATCAGAATTTTTTATAGCACACTCTTTAAAGAGCCTTGGGTAAAGAAAAACATGACATAAACCATGAGTTTTTTTAATATTCTATTCTCTTCCCTGGGCCTCTACTCTTGACAGACACTTTACCTTATTTAGCCTCTGTTGCCTGGTCTTGAAACCTCGAAATAGATTGGTTATTTCAGGCTGGCCAAACCCTCAAAATTATTTGCCAGCAGCATTTTGGAAACCTATCCCCTTACTGTGAGCAGAATAGCCAACGAGAAGGACTGTGCAGTTGCTCCCAGCCCCCTTCCCTCTGAGCCTCCACTTCCACTGCCGCAGGGGCGGCAAGGAGCTGGCTTTGAGGTTGCTGCCAAGTGTGTGATCCTGGGCAAGTTACAAAGCTTTGAGAGCTTCAGTTTCTCCACTGGTAAAGGAGGGACGTAAATTTAACTCTGAGAAGTTATTGGGATAATTGACTAAGTTAATGATTAAAATTGTTGCTCATAAATGGCAGTTAACGAAGAGAGAAAACTTCTCATTGCAAATGAGGGATTAGCCTTAGAACGCCAAACCTCTGGCAGGGGCGGTTGGCTTCAGGTCATGCCGTGGTGTGCGTCTCTGACTTCCCTGAGCATCTTCAAGGGTCCTTTTCGTGGCATGAGAGGCAGGGACCCTGGGTGCAGGAGGGACCCCGGGGGGAGGGGATAATGTCGCGGGGGTGGCTGGAGGCACCAGGAGACACTTCTACCACAGTTTGGCAGGGTTTCTTTAAGTCCATCACAAATCAACAGGATAAGGATGGTTCTGAACAGAAGCGTCTCTCAGCAAAGCTAAATATCTTAGACTCTAAAATGTAGTCTTTCGACTTGGTGATTTCTACCTGCGGGCCTTTTCAACTGGTTTTCCAGATGCCTCTGTGGACAAACGCCTTCTGGCTCTAGGGACTCTGCATTCTTGGAAAAGACTTTCTCACACAGAGTTTCATCCCACAGGCATTTATTGAGAGCCAGCTGGGGTACTGGGTGTCGTCTTCAGAGCTGGGACTGCAGCCATGAATAAGCCAGGGACATCTCTGCCTCCTTGAACTGAACTGGTGGAGGGAAGGGAGGGGAGGGGACAGACCAGGGTACGGGTAGGGTAAGTGTGAGGTGGTGATAAATACTGTGAAGGGTTAGAGCTGGAGTTAGTGACAGGGAACGTCACTGCTGAGGGGGCGCATTTGAGCAGGGACAGGAATGAAGGGAGGGAGGGAGCCGTGCAGAGGCTGGATGAGGACACCGAGGCTCCAGAAAATTAAGTGACTTGTCCAAGGCTGCACTCATCAAAGATCTAGGCCTTGAACCCAGACTCTCAGGGTTTATTTCAGAGCTCTAAGCACACGTGGGATAAGAGAATGTGACCCAATTACAAAGTTATTTGTTCTAGCTTTCCCAAACCCAGCGTCATATGTCTTTATCGGTGTTTTCGTTATTCTTAACGGTTAACATTTATTAAATGCTTATGGCACTCCAGGTGCTGTGCTGAGAGCTTTACAAGCATCATTTCGTCTAAGCCTATGAAGAAATCTATGGAATAATTGCCGTTAGTATGTCCATTTTACAGATGAGGAAACTGAGGCTTAGAAAGTTTAAATTATGTGTCCAAGGACACAGAACTCATGTGCAGTGGTGCAGGGGTATAGCTAGAGCTTGGCAATCTGACCTGCAATCCCTAAATGGCTTTTGTGAAATTTAGTGCCTAACAGAAAATAACACTGGCAATAAATGAATTCACGGTTCCTCCCACCGGGCCCCGTGGAGCGACACAGGCCTTGGGCTTCCCACTGAGACTGGACTCCAAGAAGCCTTTGCCAGGCCCAAGGCTAGGGCCAAGGCTGGTCAGGAGGGAGATGGGAGGGACGCTGTCCAGAAGTAATTAGCTCTGGGAGAGAGCCAAACAGGCAGCATCACCGAGTGCAGTTCACAGGGGCGGGCAGAGGAGTAGAGAGTGGGTGCAAGGCTTTGGAAAGAAGCTAGAGAGCCCGGGAACACGCAGGCAGCAGCGGTGGTAAAGCCCCGTAGCCGGGAGAAAGGCTCGGGGGCTAGAGTGAGGGTTTGCAGGAGTTCTTAATCTTTTATGTCCCACAGACCCCTTGCCATTCAGGGGAAAACCACAGACCCCTTCCTAAGTTCACACCATACTGTGTATTATTTAATAAATATATCACACCCGTACCAACAAGTCCCCACAAGAACGATGTTGTTTTTTTAGTTTCAATTCAAGCTCGAGGACTCCTGGTTAAGAAGCTCCGGTTGAGAGGGTATGCAGTCTCACGCAAGAGGCAGGGAGGACACCGAGTCTTCCGTCATTCATGGACTCTGCAATCCACGTCATTCATGGACTCTGCAATCCACCACCAGCATTCCCTTCCACCCCAGAGGAAGGTTATCCTAACGTCAGCCTCCTGGGAAATGGCCCTTCAGAGGTGCACAAGGAGAGCTGTCTTTATTCTTTGCTGAGAAGAAAAGACAACAAGACACTTTCAAAGAATCTTTGTGAAACCTATGGTCTCTTTCTCTTGAGTACCCTCACCACGCCTTGCACACAGATGATGCTTAAGAAAAAAAAACACAGTTGTTGAATTTAATCACTAGATTCTGCATTTCCTGTGCTGTCCATTAAGGTAGCCACTAGCTACATGTGTCTATTTAAATTTAAATCAATTCAAGCTAAATCCAATGAAAAATTTAGTTCCTCTGGTGCACTAGTCACATTGTGACTTCTCAAAAGCCACATGTAGTTAGTGGCTCGTGTATTGGACGGCTCAGATATAGAACACTGCTGTCATCACAGAAAGTTCTATTAGAGAACATTTCCATCATCACAGAAAGTTCTATTAGACAGCACTGTTCTGGAATGTCCTCGTTCAACTTTTTCATTTTGTCCCTGAATTAAAATGATCTTTGCAATGCTTATACTTTATTTTCAAAATAAAAAGAAATGCCCCTACCCCCAACTGATTGAACTGCTTAAATTGTGTTCTTTAAAATACCACTTACCACTAAAAGAAACTAGGCTCTTTGGAGAAATGGCTGATTCTAGTTCTAGGGCAAGAAATGTATAAGATAAGCCTAGACATGTAATCACATCAGAAAGCAAGGAAGCTATTAAAGACTAATGGGATCATGTCAAAAGGACCCAGGAGCTGACTGACAGAAGCTCCCACTGACCAACAATGGGACAATTTGAGCATCAATAAGAATAGTAGCTACAAAGGCTTGAATTGTATCACATAGGCAAAAAGAGATGAGTTCATAATGACAATATAAAATAAAGAAAAACTCTCAGGTTCTCTGGAAGATGAGAGGGAAACACAAGAGTTGTCCTGACTTTTCTATATGCACTATTCCTCAGCCGAGGAGAAAAAGATTCTCTCTATAGAAGTATTTCAGCTGGACACAAAGAAGGAATGAGAGAATTAGAATGTCATATTTTGCAAACCACTACAGAAATAACATCTAGCAAATAACTGATGTCTGCTAATGTCACAAAAGAAAAACAACCAGACATGATGGGCCTCTAGGCATAAGAACACACACCCATGCGGCCAACTCTAGGACCACACGATAGGAAATGTGGGTGATGGAGGAACTTGTAAATGGCATTGCTACTATAAAACCAGCAAATTCAGATCTTGGGGTAAAGGGAAAAAAGTAGATGGAGCGGGAACCTATAGAGGTCATCTGACGTAGCAACCCAATGCAATAAGTAGAACTTGATTGGATCCTGATTTGAACATGTTAAGTTTGTGTCTGTGTGTTTGAAAGAGAGAGAGAACTGGAGAGGTTTAAATGTTCACTGCATATTCAGTTATATTAAGGAATTATTATTCATTTGAGTGTGGTTCTGTAGTGTGGTTATGACTTTTATGAGTTCTTATCTTTGAAAGACACATACTGAAATATATATAGATAAAATGATGCGTTGATGGAATTTACTTCAAAATAATCAAGAGGGAAGGCAGGAAGTAGGTGGGAGTACAGATAAGACTGGCCATGAGTTGGTGATTACAATAGCTGGGTTCTTTGTGCCTGTTTCATTTTTCATAATAAAAAGTTCATCTCTCTCATTCAGTCTCAGTGTCTTCCGTAGCTCAATCCTAAAGTCTTTTTTTCAATAAATTTTCCAGATTGGCATTTTCCTGGTCTGATTTTGACAAGTTGAGGGGCTTAGGCTTGAGTGTTCTGAGGGGAAAAAATCAGTCTTTGAAAACTTCCGGAAGCTATTTAACTGAAAATCTTAGTTGAAAGTTTCCCCCCAAATGGCAATCAGATTACAAAACTTTGCTTCCTGCTGAGGGTAGCAATACCCTTCTCAGGGTATTCTAATCCACTAATAAGATTATCATTGCTTACGTAACATGCAAATGACATTATTCCAGAAATTTGCAGGTGGGCCTAGAGGGGAGTTCAAGTACAAGGGAGAGTCTACTCTGGTTCCTGCTCCTACTTTTCCTTCTCCTTCTTTTAGAACAAAACATAGAGCAACTCCAGCCTCAATAAACAGTTGATGCTCACCTCTGGGAGAACCGCCCCTCTGCCTCCTTCCCCTTCTCCTGCCAATGATGAGTCAGAATCAAGAGCTAGAAGCTCCAGCCTCAGGGGGGAGCAAGTTTCTTGTATTGGGCAGACACTAGGGCCCCAGTAAGCATTGTTTTCTAAGAACAGGTCTTTCAAAGAGATTTAAAGTTCTCAGTGGCATGGGACCAGACTCTCCAGTTTTTCTTTCATCAAGCCTTACCACCTGTTTTGATTTCTACTTAGTAAAGAAATTACAATTACATGCTGGCTCAACTCCTCTGCTTATTTCCACTGAGTCATCTAGAATTTTGGGTATTCTGATGCTCTTCAACTGTTCACTTGCAAAGTCTTCCGCACATCTCAAGGACGGTGTGGTAGACTACTAGTTGTTCCCCCGTATCAATCCTTTCCTTTTTCTAATGTAAAGACTGCCCATATAGATTACATTTTCCCATCTCCCTTGCAGGTACGTGTGGCCATTAGACTATGTTCTTGCCAACAGGCTGGAAAGAGTAGTGAAGGCACCATCTCTGAATCATGTCCTTAGAAAACAGCGGATGTGCACTCCTAGTCCTCTACTCCTTTCTACTGTTTGGAAGATGATGAGACTGGACTCATGAGCACAAAGCAGATAGTGAGAAGAGAGCGATCCTACCCGCCCCGAATTACCATCTGCCTCTGACCTGGACCATGAGAGAGAAATTATTTTTATCTTGTATAAGCCTCTATCATTTGGGATCTCTTTGTTACAGCAGCTTAACAGATATCTTAACTAATACAGATGGTTAACTGCAAATGCTTGGGTATGAATATCACTTGGTCAACTCTCAGCCCAACTTCATTTCCAAGTATCTGAGATAGTCCCTCACATTCACCTTCAGGTCCCAATTTATCTGAGAATCCACAGAATGCCATCACTTGGGTGATGTGTCCATGATTATAAACTCAAGAATCACAGAAGAGGCAGAAATTTCTCAGCTGAGCATGACTTCTCTTAGAAGTCAAACAACAAGGAGGGTCTGGGAACACCTATGGAATTGGGCTCTATTGCTATTCCTCTTAGGGCTTACGTCTTTATGGTTCTTTCTTGGAAAAAGCAGTCCCCACCAAGAGCTCACAGATTGGCCAACACCAGCAGACATACTCCATTACAACTAATAATGGGACTCAAGCACTTTAGAAGCTTTTTACTAATTGAGCTGCTGAATATCCCCATGAAGTAGGTAACTATTATCGTCCCCAATTACTGTCAAGAAGCTGAGCTGCGGAGGCATTAAGCGGCTTGCCAGATTCGAGCACAAGAGTGGCAGGCAGAGCAAGCTCTCGCCTGGGCTTTCAGTCCCCAATCAAAGGGACTAGCATGGCCTGAAATCAGGGGACCTGTGTTCTGGGGGTGGCTCTGGCATTAACTGCTGATAGAGTAGAAGTCATATCCTCCTTTGCACTTTCAAGTGTGATGTGTTGTCTGAACAATCCAGCCTCAGGGGCTTTTCTCCGCTGAGCGGGGAGTGGAGTTTCCCCAGAAAAACGAGAGGTTCCCAGTGTCAGTCCTCCAAGGCAGAGGTTCATCCTGTAACAGGAAATAAAGACTAAAAGAGAAGAACACTTTCTATTTTGGGGGCCGAGCTTCTAAGAGTGAAGCGGGGCCTGATGGATATATGTGGTTCAGGTAGGGTTTCTGGGGTGTGAGGGCCTAGGTCCAAGGCGAGGGGAGCATGGGAATTCAGTGGTCTTTTCCAGGCCAAGGAATAGAAGTGACTTAGGGAAGTTTACGGAGGGATGGAGCAAGACCTGTGACCCAGATTGGACAGACCTGAAGCTCTCTGCCCAAAGAAGCACGAAGCAGTACCCCAAGCAATGTTGTGAATCCACAGGGGAGACTAAGGAGAGCAAATTTCTAGCCAGGAATCCCTGTGGGCTTGTGCCATAAAAAACACGTGCCTTTTCCCTGGCCACAGGCTGCTGGGACCCGGGACATAAGGGTCCCATGTAAAAAGTGAGTGTTCAAGTGGATGCCCTTTGAATCTCATTGAGATTGGTGAGCCAGAATCCAGGAGAGCTGGAAATTCTGCCCCCAGGCCCCTGGGGAAGCCTAAGGATTTTCAGCCCTGCTGCAGTCCACACTGGCCCTGGGCATTGCCTACCTGTCCCCAGGCAATGGCTAAGGTTGGGCTTAGGGCAGAGGGGGTCTTCATTGTTGGGGGGCTGGTTAGTTCCTGCACCATGATAATGGGGGGAGGGGCCTGTGGGCTCTCCTTTCTGTCCCCAACTTCTTTTAAAATGAATTAAGATTGGTTCGTTCATTGCAGTGCATTTTGACAAATGTAATCACCCTTATTACCATCACTACCCCAATCAAGACATAGAACATTTCCAAACCCCAAGAAAGTTCCTCCATGCCCCTTTACGGTCAATCTCTTCACACCGCACCCCCTCCCCCACAATGAGGCAACCAATGTTCTGGTTTCTATTACCCTAGTTTTGTCTGTTCTAGAACTTAATATAAATGGACTCATACTGTATGTACTCTCCATATATGCATTTTTAAACAGCAAATGATGTTCTCAATTGCTTGCCATAAGCAAACACGCTATGCCCAAACGTTAAACTGCATGGATCCAGTGGCTTTCCCTCCCCGTGCTCCCTCTCCCCTCCGTGCCTCCTGGCACACTAGAATGGGCAGAGGCTGGTTTGAAAAGCCTGCACACCTGAACCTGCCTATTGTTTAGCAGGCTGGGCTGATCTCTCCTCACTTCTATGGCTCTGGAGTCCTGAAACCTCAGGGCTTGCTCCCCCGCGCCCTTCCCCCACAGCCCCAGTCCAGAGCAACTGCTGTACCCTGAGGATCCCAGCATCTTGAAAGGTTATATTTCTGTCTAGAATTACAGTTCCTAATGCGTGCATAGTGCTGTTACAACTTAATAGCTAATAATATTAGCTACCATTTATTGAAGGCTCTGTCTTCCAGACACCATGCTTGGTGTTTGCATACATTATCTCATGTAATTTCCACAGCCCCCCAGTGAAGCATTCTCTCCATTTTGTAAATAAGGTAACTGAGGCTCAGAGAGGTTAGATGAGGGCTTCTCAGACTTCAACATGCAAGACCTGGGGATCTTGCTAAAATGCAAATTCTTGTTTAGTAGGTCTGGGACGGAGCCTGAGATTCTGTATCTCGAAATAAACTCCCAATCCTTGCTGACGCCACTGGTTCCCAGACCACACTTGAATAGGGAGGAGTGAGATTAACCCCTCTAAGGTCAAGGAGCCGCGAGGGGAAACGCTAAGATACCAACTCTAAACGTCTACTGCCCAAGCCAACGCCTCGTTCTGTTTAAGTAGTGAGAAGAAGCAGGGGACCCCCCTCAAAAAAAAAACAACAACTAGAGCAGAATTCCTTTTCCAGGAGATAAGAGTTTTTGTTTCGCAAAACCCCTTGATGAGACATTTAGGTCACTGAAAGCTATCTTTCCAGGTAAGGCCAGGAAAGGATAGTAATGAGGCAAAGAAATAGATAAAGAACACTGCAGGGGAAATAAACAAGTATCTCTTGGGGCTGAAAGCTAAGGAAGAGGGGAGGGGTAGCAAGATGGTGAGAGGCTGGAGCCCAAATGGAGTTGAGAGCAGTGGCTAGTCCCTGCGGGTGGGAATGATGAAAAGACTCCTATGAATAGGAATATTCCACATACAGTTTGCATGTGTGTGTGTGTGTGTGTGTGTGTGTGTGTGTTTGGGGGGGGGTTTAAGGAGGTACCAGGGGAAACGGACTTTGGCCCAGTGGTTAGGGCGTCCGTCTACCATATGGGAGGTCCGCGGTTCAAACCCCGGACCTCCTTGACCCGTGTGGAGCTGGCCATGCGCAGTGCTGATGCGCGCAAGGAGTGCCGTGCCACGCAAGGGTGTCCCCGGCGTGGGGGAGCCCCACGTGCAAGGAGTGCGCCCGTGAGGAAAAGCCGCGCAGCATGAAAAGAAAGAGCAGCCTGCCCAGGAATGGCGCCGCCCACACTTCCTGTGCCGCTGACGACAACAGAAGCGGACAAAGAAAGAAGACGCAGCAAACAGACACCGAGAACAGACAACCAGAGGAGGGGGGGAATTAAATAAATAAATAAATCTTTAAAAAAAAAAAAAAAAAAAGGAGGTACCAGGGATTGAACCCAGGACCCCATGTGTGTGAAGCAGGCATTCAACCATTGAGCTACACCCACTCCTGCCATATAGCGTTGTAAGGTGTTTGCTGTGTTGTGCAGTACCCCTTTCTGGCTGCAACCCTGTAGCAAAGTCTGTTACACACACACAGACTTGAGTTGGTGAAATTTTGGGGAGAGTTGGGGTTGGGTGGGATTTGGATGAGCAATGCATGTGGAAAGAGCATGTACAGTAAGGCAAGAAGTAGAGCTAAGGGGATCTCAGAGCCAAAGATGGCTGGACAGGTGAGAGCCTCCCCCACACTGCCCCACTCCAGGCTGCAGAGAGAAAACACGGTGGGTTTCCCTCACTGTACTCGAGCTTTGGGGCTCAAGCCCATTTTGTTTACAGATATGCATTATTAACTATAGCCCATAGTTTACATTAGGGTTCTCTCTCTCTTGTTCAGTTCTGTGTTATTTTTTACATTTTTATTCCGGTAACATATTCAACCTAAAATTTCCTATTTTAACCACTTTTGGGTATACAAGTCAGTGGTGGTATAATAATTACAGTCACAATATTGTGCTGCTACCATCACCCAAAACTTTTCCACCACCCCAAAGAGAACTCTGTACCAGTTAAACATTGATTCCCTATTTCCCACCCCAACCCTTGCCTCCAGTAACCTGTGTTCTAATTCCTGAGTTTGAATTTGCATATTCTAATTGTTGCCCTGGTGACTTTCCAGGTTCTTGGCTACTTCTAGAGGAGGAATTAAAGACCTCCAGATTATTAAGCAGTCAAGTAAAGGGTTTATGGAGAAGCGGGAGAAAGCAGGAGTACACAGCCGAGATTTGGGGATTTGAGTGCTCCAGGGAAAGACCCGGGCTGCGCCCTGATTTGCCCCCACTGGAGCTACGCCTCTTTAAAGCACTGCTTTCCTCCTCCTGCTTCCCCAAGTCCAGGAGAGATCCAAGCTAGTTGCTGTTCTGATTGGTTTTGCTTTTCTGCCTTCCTGTTGGTTTATACTATAGACCACTCTGGTTGCACCTTTAGCTTTTGGGGAACCAATGGAAAGCCTCCCTGTTTGAAATGATCTGGGGCTTTTTTGAGCCCAGAAATTTCAAATGGAAACTCGTGACTAGGTTCTTGGAGGGCTTTTTCAGTTGTGACGGTTTCCGCTTCGCTCATGACCAGGCTGCCTTCCTTCAGGGAGTTTCGGGGCGGGGTCTGAGCTGTGCCGGCTGTGGCTTTGTTCTGACCAGCTGCCTTCGCTCCTTTCCTTACCAGCCTGCTTCCGTTCTTCCATATAAGTGAGATCCTACAGACATTAGTCCTGTTGTGTCAGGCTTGTTTCACTCAGCATAACGTCTTCAGAGTTCATCCGTGTACCGTGTCATCTGCATCAGGACTTCATTCTTTTTTTATAGCTGAATAATATTCCATTATATGTATATTCCACATTTTGTTCATCCATTCTTCAGTGAGAGACACTGGGTTGCTTCCACCTTCTGGCAGTTGTGATTGTTTACAATGTTACGAGTGGTAACAATTTCACATCTTTTGTGAAACAGGGCAGGGATCATCTGTACTTTACAGATGCAGAAACACAGGCAGGGGTGGGGGTCCCTGGGTTTTTGTCCCTAGGCCCACAGCTAAAACGTGTGGGAGTTGGGGCTGGGATCAGAACCACCTGGGGGCCTAATGGGCCACAGGGCGATGGGCCCCACTCCTGGAGCTGCTGATTTAGGTCTGCAATGGGAACTGAGCATTGGCCCTTCTGCCGAGTTCCTAGCCTTTGCTGATGCTGCCTGTCCAAAGACCACACTCTGAGAGCCAGCTCTGTAAACAAAGCAAGGGCATGGGACTTAGAAAGGCAGTGTATTTTTCATATTTCCAGCCTGAGGTGAAACGGCCAGACTGGGCTCTTCCAGGGGCCTGCCATGAGACAGGTGAGAAAGTCTGGAGTCAATCCAATCTTTTGCCAGGTGCATTTTCTCTAATAGGTGTGACTAACCTGTTGCTGGTTGGTGCTGACCTTTCAGGATGAGGCCCCACATTTGATGGCTGAAGGGAGGCAGAGGCTAATAGAAAACATCTGTAGCCTAGGTAACAGTCTGCCTCTGATGATTAAAGAATACTTAGAAAAGGAGAGCAGAGTGGGGAGGAAATTACAATGTGTAAGAGAAGAGAAGCTCGGTATCAAATGTTCTAGACATTTGCATGTACATTCACATGCACACAGACACAAGTATATATTCTATGTTCTTTCAACCTGGTCTGGGAGAGATGAACCAAGAAACAGGCTCTGGAACTTTCTTGGTATTTTTTGTTCTGAGGAAAGAAGCCGGACATTGTCCCCTTGAATTGCCGTAAACTGGGTCATGTGGACTCCATGATGATGTGTTCTGACCTGTAGCAGTTTGATATTATTGATGAATTCCAAAAAGAAATACTGGATTATGTTTGTAATCTAATCTTTACCTGGGCATGACTGAGTTATGATTAGGGCATTGAGTCCCCACCCCTTGGTGGGTGGGGACTCACAGATAAAAAGCATGGCAAAGAACAGAGTTGAGGGTTTCTGGTATTGGTGTTCGATGCTGAAGACTTACGCTGGAGCCCCAGCAAGTCAGCACACAGAGGAAAGAGAAGCCAGCCCCAGGAAGAAAGGAACCTTGAACCCAAAGAAAAGCAAGCCCCAGGAATATAGGAACCCAGGAAGCCTGAACCCTCACAGCCGTCGCAGCCATCTTGCTCCAAATAGACTTTGGTGAGGCAAGTAATTTCTGCTTTATGGCTCGTATCTGTAAGCTCCTACCCCAAATAAATACCCTTTATAAAAACCAACCAATTTCTGGTATTTTGCATCAGCGCTTCTTTGGCTGACAAATACCTGACCCCAATTCTGTACTGGCCTCTTCCCGATAAAGCTCATTGGCTAAGGGGAACTTACAATGTCCAGCACCCTATCTTGATGGAAGCTGAGTGCAGTCAAAGACTTTGATGGGCCTTAGTCCCCGAAGGTAGAGCATTCATTGAGCTCAAAATGTCATGGACACGCAGGTATGGGTTCTCCTTGTCTCCTCCATCCATGTGGCTGAGCAAGGGGACAGGGGCAACCCCGGCCCTTTGCTCTTTTCAGATACTTTTGCTTCTCCCATACGGAAGCTCCTCACCTTGTCTTTGGATTAAACTTCTCCCTCTCTCACTCTTCTCAAGGTGGGCGGGTTCTGCTCTTTCCTCTCATTGCAGTGGTAAGATCAGAAGTTCACATCTGGGTTGCTTTGGTTCTAGGTCACAGGTGTCACATGAACTCAAGTAAAGAGGTTCTGTGGCATAGCTCTCCCAGAGTTTGTCACTGGAGATGCAGTGGGAGCCCCCCTTAAATATGGACTTGTTTGTTTGCCAGTGAAGCAGAAACCCAATTCAAATAGCTTAAGAAAAAAGGGAGGAGAAGGAATATGCTTTGCTTTTTAGTAGCTTCTGGCAAGGCTGGATCCAGGAGCTCCAATAATCTCATCAAGACTCAGATTTCATCATTGCTCACCTCTCTGTCTCTTCATTCTTGGTTGGTAAGTACAACCATTATCAGCAAGTGAGGCTTCCATTCTACCAGTAGAAATCAGTGGAGCCCTTCTTTCCTCATAGGTCAGGCAAGAGTGCTGGTCAGCCTCTCATTGGCCAGCCCTGGGTTACAAGCCTTTCACTGAATCCATGGCTGGACTGGCCAGGCCTGGGTTCTGTGCCCACCCCTGGACAAAGAGTGGGTGAGGACTGGTCCCCAAAGAGAGTGAATGGAGAATGAATGCTGAGCAGGCAAAATTAAAAAAAAAATGTCTACCACAATGTACTGCGTAGCTTCCTTCTACCTGCCTATGTATTTCCCAGGGAAGGGTGGTCTAAAGCAGGATTTGGGTGTTCCAATGTCTTGACCAAAGTCATCTTTTTTACACCACCGATGATTCCCAGTTCCCTTGCACCTGTGTATGTGGTTGCTGGGAGGGTTTCTCTTGTATCTTCACTTCCTCCTGTAACTGTAGAAAGCGATCCTAGTGTAAGGACCTGTCATACCCTGCTCAGTTCCTCCTCTGCTTTGTGAGAATCATCAGCCTCCATGTCAGCTCTCCAAAGGGGCTGACGACTGTGTCGTGCACACATACCATCGCGGCACAAAGCACATGCACGCCAAGGCCTTCTGGGAGCTACTCCTTAGAGCAGAGCCTCCTGGGTAAAGCCCTGGCTCCCTAATAACATGGCTTCCTTGAGCCTGAGGCTTCCAAAGCTACAGTTGTGCCCAAGAGCTCAAATTCAAATAATATTCGGCTTTTTGTCATCTGCTGTGGCATAGCTGAGAACAAAGGTAAGAAAGATACAGGGGCTCCTTTTTCACACAGTCTTCACAATCCTTTCCACCCATGAAGTAATCATGAATATATACAAAGATTTAACTACAAGTATATTGACTCTTCTTTTTTATTTTAAAGATTTATTTTGTATTTTATTTCTCTCCCCCCCCCCATTGTCTGCTCTCTGTGTCCATTTGCTGTGTGTTCTTCTGTGTCCGCTTGCATTCTTGTCAGCGGCACTGGGAATCTCGATCTCTTTTTGTTGCGTCATCTTGCTGCATCAGCTCTCCGTGTGTGTGGCACCACTCCTGGGCAAGCTGCACTTTTTTCGCACAGGGCAACTCTCCTTGCAGGGCGCACTCCTTGTGCGTGGGGCTTCCCTATGTGGAGGACACCCTTGTGTAGCAGGGCACTCCTTGCGCGCATCAGCACTGCGCATGAGCCAGCTCACCACACGGGTCAGGAGGCCCTGGGTTTGAACCCTGGACCTCCCATATGGTAGGCGGATGCTCTATCAGTTGAGCCAAATCCACTTCCCTATATTGACTCTTGTGTCATTTATAATAGAATGAAATTGGAAACAATCTAAATATCCAACCATACAGGATTGGTTAAACCACTGATGATACATTCATATAGCAATTATATAGCTCTTGTAAAGGAACACTATGTCGCCAATAAAAATGATGTAGAAGACAAGTTGGGAAGAAAGACCATCTTAAAGACAGTTAGAAACTGAGTTCAGGTTTGATGTGTTTCCCCCATCATTTCACACGAAATTTAAAGGTGACAATTGCAATAAAAACTCTCTAACAGTCACAGTGAAGACGATGATAAAAAGGACATTTGTGCTTCTGTATTTTGAAGAACTGTATACAATAAAAATTAATACATATTGTAAAACACATTTAAAGCAGACATCATACATTATTGGCAAAGCATGAAGAAAGATACTTTAATGTCAATAAAAATATAAGAATGAAAAAAAATGATGTAGAAGAATATTGAATAATGTGAGAAAATACTCATGAAATATTGCTAAGTGAAACCAGTAAAATTCTTTTAATTTTTAAAAATTATATACACATACACATAGAAGACATATAATGTTAACAAGTATTATATTTGTGGACACTATTATTGGTGACTTGAAGTTTCTTCATTTTAGTTTTCTATGTTTTCCAAAGTTTATACAATGAGTAAGTATGCTTTTTTATAAACTGTGGTGGTTTGGAGCTGTATGTACCCCAGAAAAACATGTTCTTAAACCTAATCCTCTCCCGTGGATGTAAGCTCATTATAAGTAGGACCTTTTGAGCTACTTATAAGTAGGACCTTTTGAGCTACTTCAGCTAAAGTGTGACCCACCTCAATCAGGATGAGGCTTAATGGAATTACTGGAGTCCTTTAAAAGTGGGATGAAATTCAGACCTAAAAAGAGAAAAAGCCACAGAGGGAGTAGTGAGAAGCTAAATATTAACGGAACTCCGAAGAGAAGGGAGAGACGAGGAGATGCCACCACCTGCTTTGCCTTTGACAGGCTAAGGACCGAGGATCGCCAGCAGCCAGCCCAAAAACTCCGCAGGCCTTGGGGAGAAAGCATGGGTTTGGACTTTACCCTGGCCGCAGAACTGTGAGCCATCAAATTCCCATTGTTTAAGATACCCCTTTACATAGTATTTGCTTGAGCAGTCCAGGAATCTAAGTCATAAACACCCAAAGTCAATGCCATTTTTATCTATGTCAATAATGGTTACTTACAGGTTTTATAAAATTAATATACATTCACTGAAGAAATTGGTGGTTTTATATTCTTTTTGCTAATCTGTACAAAGTTTCTACACTAAAAATCTATCAATTTCTTAAAAAGTTATTTTCAAAGAGATCTTCCCCTCACATAGTAAACCATCTATGAGGGAGGCCTTAAGTCCTATTTGTGTGTGTGTGAGAGAGAGAGAGAGAGAGAGAGACTTGGGAAGTCCATATTTTTGGGTTCTTTCATACAACAAACTCCAACTGACCCCACTACAAATCAGGTGCTAGGCTGCATTTTTTTTCTTTAGTGCTCTATTAGTTTTTCTACTGTTGCAAAATAATACTGTCACAAACTTAGCAGCCTAATACAACACACATTTATTGCCTCACAGTTTCCATGGCTCAAGAGTGCTGGCATGGCACAAAGGAGTCCTCTGTGTAGCGTTTCGCCAGGTGCAAAGTGTCAGTAAGAGCGGAGGTCTTCTTAGAGGCTCGGCTGGAGAAGGGGTCTGCTCTCAGGTTGTTGGCAGAATTCAGTTTCTCATGATTTAGGACCAAGGGCTTCAGTTTCTTGCTGGCTGTTGGCTAGATGGTGCGCAAAGTTCCTTGCCATGTAGGCGTCCCCAACATGGCCGCTCGCTCCTCAAAGCCAGGAAGGAAAGAGACAACAGCAAGACAGGAGCTACCTCCAGTGTAATACAGCCACACACACTATCACGGGCGTTCTGCCATGTTCTATTGGTTAGAGGCAAGTCACGGATCCCAACTATGCCCAAGAGGAGCGAATCACACAAGGGCATACACATGGGAGGACCGTGGAAGGTATCTTCTACAGTTGTCACAAATGCTGTTTTATTTTTTTTATTATATTTGACACATTTTTAAAAAATGAAATCATGGAGGATTAATGCTTGTTCCCTGAAAAAACTTCTGGAAATTTATTCTTTTTCCTTTCCTTATTTTTTGTGAGTTTTACTCATATCCCGTTTGTCTTAGGTAAGATTCTCAATGATTTTTTTTTTAAGATTTATTTATTTATTTATTTCTCTCCCCTTCCCCCACCACCCCGGTTGTCTGTTCTCTGTGTCTCTTCACTGCGTGGTCTTTTCTGTCCGCTTCTGTTGTTGTCAGCGGCACGGGAATCTGTGTTTCTTTTTGTTGCGTCATCTTGCTGTGTCAGCTCTCCGTGTGGGTGGCGCCATTCTTGGGCAGGCTGCACCTTCTTTCGTGCTGGGCGGCTCTCCTTACGGGGCGCACTGCTTGCACATGGGACTCCCCTACATGGGGACACCCCTGTGTGGCACGGCACTCCTTGCGCGCATCAGCACTGTGCGTGGGCCAGCTGCACACGGGTCAAGGAGGCCCGGGGTTTGAACCGTGGACCTCCTATGAGGTAGAAAGAAGCCCTAACCACTGGGCCAACTCTGCCGCCCTCAATGATTTTTAATAAGCCTGTAGAAAAGAGCAAAATTGTAAATGTGCGCAGTTTGCTGCCTTTTCCTAAAGTGACCACCTCCACATAGCCAGCACGTTGATCGAGAATCAGCATGTCCAGATTGTGCGAGTGCCTAGGTCTCTCCCACAGTCCGCCTCCCGTGCCCTCATGCAGGTCCCCTCTCTGGGCAAGCCTGCATGGTTTAAACTGTTCCTTCCTCCTCTAACTCTTCTCGTGTCTGCTGACCCCACTTAAGAAGGCATCCCAGAACACAGACTGAGGGCTTAGGAACTAGCCTGTTCAGCCAACTAGGATAAGAAGAACCTTTGCTCTAGAGAGAGATGATGCTCTGGCTCAAGCAGGATTGAGCCATCGGAGGCTGGAATTTGCAGATTGATGGCATTGTGCTCATAAGAGAATCAGAAGGGAAAAAAAAACGTTCCGAAGGAGTCACAGTTTGAGGGGTAAAACTACTCCTTTGCTCCTTGAAATGACTGTTTCCGGTCCCATCGGAATTACTCTCCAGGGATGGGAAGAAAGTCTGCAGGTGCAACTGGGAAACTGCTGCTGGGATACTTCAAAGTCTCTAAGGCAGCACTGTCCAAGAGATATATAATGTAAGCCACTTGATATAATATGTGATTTTCTAGTAGACACACTAAAAAGGAACAAGAAACAGGTTTGAATCTTTTTTTTTCTTTTTCTTTTTGAATCATTTGAACAATTAAAACTAAATAGTATTTTAATTTTAATAATTTATTTAACCTCACATATCCAAAATGTTACCATTTCAGCAG
Source organism: Dasypus novemcinctus (assembly GCF_030445035.2). Lineage (NCBI taxonomy): Eukaryota > Metazoa > Chordata > Mammalia > Cingulata > Dasypodidae > Dasypus > Dasypus novemcinctus. The sequence goes on from NC_080698.1 coordinate 34,218,000, forward strand.
GTGATCAATATAAAATTGTTAATGAAATATTAATGAGCTATTTTATTTTTCTTTAATACTAAGTCATTGAAATCTGGTGTTTTGCCTCTGGTATTTCACATTCTCAGTTCAGTCACATTTTAAGTGTTCAGTAATATATGTGGCTTGTGGCTCCTATATTGGCCAGTGCAGTTCTAAAGAATCAAGAAGAGGTGCCAGGATAGGAGCAAAAAAAAAATTCCAATTTTTAAATGATCCAAGAGTAGGTTACAATAACATCCAAGTAGCAAACCGACATTCATTCGTGAAACATTTTTGCCTGCAGGGAATAGAAAGAAGAACTCAAACCTTCTACTTTCAAGGATCTCATGATCTAGCAAGAGAGACAGACATGAAAAGACTACTATAACACCAGGTAGAATACGCAATGCCGGAAATAAACTCAAGGGAGCAGAGAGTTGGGCCATCAGCCTGGGAGGGTGGCTGGAGAATACAAGCCCATTACCATTCATTACAACTGATTAGGGTGCCTGAAATTCTCATCATTCAATGAGTTCTGGGTCATCAGACTAGCCTGGTTAAAATGCAAATACCTACTCAGGCAGAGCAAACATGTAAACTCATGCATGCCCATTTGCATGCCTTATGTTTTGAAACAAGATTTATTTGTGCATTTAGCAGAAAATAGAGCTGGGGTATGGGAAAAAGACCCAAGACCAAGAGGCCCAAATGAAGAACCCACAGGGGAGAGCTAGAAAAATAAGGGAACAATGAAAGTGAAGAGCCAGGTGTCAGGAAGAAAAGCAGGAAATTGCCCAATGGTGCACATTGAAATACTGTGCATGCCCATGGCTTTTTCTGTTTTAATAGATTGTAGCCCAGCAGTCCTCAAAGTGTGGCCTTAGACCACCTACAACAGATCGTCTGCAGATATTGTTAAAAATGCAGAGTCCTGGGAACCCAGACCTCCTGTGGTAGGCAGTATTACAGATCCCAGTCATTTGCTCCTTCTTGCCCATAAGATGATTATACATCTTTGATACAAAAGTCGAAGGTCCCCTATGGGGCTGTTCCTTCAGTCTGGGCCATTAAATTATGGAAGTTTGGGAGAGCTGACACACCACTAACACGTAAACCTTTTTTTATTATAAGCCACTGAAATTTGAAGGGTTATTTGTTACCACAGCAGAACCAAGCAAAAGCTGACCAATACACCTTCTGAGTCAAAATGTCTAGGGAAGGGTGACCCCCGGTCTCATATCATACCAGCAAATATATTCCCTTTGAGAAATTGGACCTTTCCCCAGTCAAAAGTTGAATGTTGGCCAGACATTTGGAGTTTTAGGTTTCAATAGTGCAAAGGCGTCCGTGAAAACACAAGTCTTATTTCTGTAGTCATCACAGCCCTAGAAATAATGAAAACTAAAGCTAGGTGCAGGCGACCTTAGTACCTTGTCAACAAGCATTGTTTGAGCTCCTGCGATACACAAGGCACAGGGCCAGGCACTACAGGGAGGTCTGCAAAGTAAAAATGAGTCCCTGTTCCTCTAAGACGTATAATCCCTGGCTCCCTGAGAATCAGGAATTTGGTCTTTCTGCGTTGGAAAGAAATGGACCTCTGACCAAATAAGTAGTAGGAGGGTGAAGGCACTTCCACATAGGCGACCAGCTCTTGTTCCAGCAGTGGGAAGCTGGCAATGATCTGCTAGAGTAGTCATCCATTTCTAGTAGACATGCCAGCCACCATGCCTCCACTAAGACTCAAACCTTCCAAAGGAACACCTCTGCTCAGCCCCCTGCAAGGGCTCCCCACTGCTTTTAGCATTGCATGCAAACTGCTCACCAGGTCGGAGAAGATCCTCTAGGAGCTGACCTCAGCCCACCTTTCTGGGCTCCTCCCTCACTCCCTCACTCTCACCCTGCATGACAGCCAGGCTGATATTTTTACAGTTCCTCAAAGGCATCACCCTGTCATTCTCACCTCTGGACTTTGGCACCCACTGGTTCCCTATCTGGAATGTGCTGTACCAGAGCAATTCCAGGGCTCAGCTTATGTGTTGCCTCTTTCAGGAAGCCTTCTCTGGCAACTGATCCCCACCTGAGCCTCAAAAAAGAAGTAGATGAGGTGACCTCCTATGGACCCAGGCAGCTCTCTGTACTTCCTCTATTACCGCACTGACCACGTGGATGGACTCTGTACTTCTCTGTTAGCCTGGAAACACTGGGATGAGGGCTCTGTCTTGTTTACCATGATATATCCTTAGCAAGCACAGTGCCTGTCACACAGGTGCTTAGTAAGTGTTTGTGGAATGAATGAACAAACATGGATTATAAGAACAATCAGAATAGCTCCATGGGGCTGGGATACAGATGATTCTTAACAAATTTCTCAACATCCCATGCATTTGGCACTAACTTCTCTCTTCTTCAGCCCACAGCCACCCCCCACTCTCTCCCCTCAGTCACCCTACTCCCTCTTCTGTTTTACAGCTTCTCAGGAACCTGGGCCTCACCACCCACTGAGCCCTTCCTTTGCTGAATAAGGACCAGCAACCTGCTCGTTGAGCACCTGCTATGTGTAAGGATGTCAAATGTATGTTCAATGAAAGCTCTGACAAATCTGTTCAACAAATGGTTATTTTTAATCCTTTTAAAGTCATGAAGCCTAAGGTTTGTATAGACAAGCACTGAAAGCATACACATAGAGTGTAACAAAGCATTATCAACAAGCACGTGTTTGATCACTCCTCCAGGTCCTCTTGAGGTCGGTCTTCTCCCTCCCTCTACAGCAATCACTTCCTGGCTTTGTTGAAGCCACCTACATATGCATCCTTAAACAAAAGAGTGGCGTGTTTTAAAAATAAATTAAAGGGAAGCGGTTGTGGCTCAGGTGATAGGGCCTCCACCTACCATATGGGAGGACCTGGGTTCGATCTCTGGCGCCTCCTGATGAAAAAAGAAGAGAAAGTGTGCCTGCATGGCAAGCCGAGTGCCTGTGTGCCGAGCCAGTGCCTGCACAAGTGAGTCATGCAGCAAGTTGATGACTCAACAAAAGAGAGATGAAGGGGAGAGTCAGGGTGAAGAGCAGCAGAGACCAGGAACTGAACTGAGGTGGCGCAATTGACAGGGAACCTCTCTCCACATCAGAGTTCCCCAGGATCGAATCCTGATGAATCCTAGAAGAGAAAGATGAGAAGACAAAAAGAGACATAGATATAGCAGATCACACAGTGAATTGAGACAAACAACAAAAACAGCAGGGCGGGGGAGGGGAAGAAAAAAATTTTTTTTAATAATGTGTAATTGATATACAAAAAGAGCACATATTTAAATACAGTTTTGAGGGTGCATTATTGTCTCAAATTTTTGGAGGAGGACAGTGCAACCGGAAGAGGCGAGGCTGACTTGGCCAGGGCCCAGGAGAGTAGGTTGGAGCCTGGGGAGTTGGAACCCAGTCCCGCCAGCTCCAGGCCCTAAACCACCCACTGAGCTAATGGTGCCCCAGGCAGGGTGGGCTGGGAGAGCTACAGGCCTGCGGGCAGGACTGGGCTGGGCTGAATTCTAGCACTCACTGGAGGAGGCCTGGGGAAAGAAAGCACCGAAGGATGGGGAGGAAATAAATAAGCTTGCACTTGGGCTTTGTTTTCCAGACCTTCACAGCAGAGTGAACTGAGACCCTCTTAGCCTCCCTCTTCTTCCTTTCCCTTCTGTTCCATCCTAGCCCTCCTGTGGAGATCCGGAGGTTGGGACCAGAAAGGCACTTGGGTCTGAGAAGCTGAGAAGCTCAGTCACTCATTTTGCCAACTAAAACCCTGATAAAAATCTGTAAACTAAGTACCAATCGAGGGTGTGAAAACGCTAATTCCAGAGAGAGGGAGGGGAGCAGAGGGTTAAAGTGTTAAAGCGCAGCCTCAGCGTGAAGGCCCAGCAGCACGGGCCTGCAGAGGCAGCCACGGATGGGGCTGGAGGACCGAGCCGCGAGGCTCGTCCACGATGGGAGTGGGCCCCGGGGAGCCACTCTGCTGGAGTGAGGTGGGGGGCCCAGAGCCTTCCCGTGTCCCTCGGCGCCCGCCGCTCCTCCTCCGCGGGCTTCCCACGGGCACCCCTCAGCCACCACGACCCTGCTCTGGGCCACCCAGCCGCTGCCAGCCCCTCCCCATCCCTGGCACCAGTCCCAGCTCTGCACCCCTCACTATGGGGCCTGGTAGGTGCAAGAAGTCGCCCTCTCAAGGCAGTTTGGGTGGGAGGGGGGTAGAAGGTCAGGACGCAGGTGGACGCCTCAGAACCCGGGGTGGGCAGCTGTACCAGGGCGGGGCGAGCCGGCCGGGCCTGTCCTCTCTGCGCCTCTCCGCACCGCGGCTCCATTTCTCCTTCCCCTGACCCTCCCTGTCCTTCTCTCTCCTCCCCTGTACCAAGCTGCCCTAGCAATTTCCCACCAACTGGGCGGCTTAAAACAACGGAAAGTATCCTGACTCAGCTGCGGGGCCTGGAGGCTGCTCCCGCCTGGGGGCTCCCACGGAACAGCCCGGCCCCCTCCTGCCTGCTGGGAGCTGCGCGAGCCGGGGCCCCCCTGGGCTCCTGTTCACATCACTGCCCATTCCTGCCTCCCTCTGCGCGGCCTTCCGCGCGGGTCTGTCCATCCTCCTCCTTTCTTTCATAGGGACACCAGTCACTGGATTCAGGGCCTGTCCAGGTAATCCAGGAGGATCTCATCTCGAGATCCTTAGTAAGCTCACAGTCTGAGGTTCCAGATGGGCACGTTTTACTGGGGGCCGCTATTCAAGCCACTGCACCCTCCCCCCACCATTCTATCTCCCCACGCCCTTCCCCCACACCATCCTTTCCTCCCCTCAACTGGCTTTTTTTAAAGATTTATTTGTTTTTATTTATTTCTTCCCCCCGCCCCCAGTTGTCTGCTCTCTGTGTCCATTCGCTGTGTGTTTTTCTGTGACTGCTTCCATCCTTATCAGCGGCACGGGAATCTGTGTTCCTTTTTGTTGTGTCAGCTCTCCGTGTGTGCAGCGCCATTCCTGGGCAGGCTGCACCTTCTTTCGCGCTGGGCAGCTCTCCTTGTGGGACGCATTCCTTGTGTGTGGGGCTCCTCTACGTGGGGGACACCCCTGCATGGCATGGCACTCCTTGCGCATCAGCACTGCACATGGGCCAGCTCCACACGGGTCAAGGAGGCCCTTGACCCGTTTGAACCGTGGACCTCCCATGTGGTAGACGGACACCCTATCCATTGGGCCAAGTCCCCTTCCCTCCACTGGCTTTTAGGAGGCGTTTGCTTTGTGCCCCACCCCCACCCCCAGCCTGCAGTGACCACCCCTCCAGGAGAGGATAGCTCTGGCGCCCAGCAACAGCTGGTCTTGACTTTTTCTCTTATTTAAAACTCTTGGGTGGAAGGATTCAATAGGTTCCGTGTGGGTCCCATCAGCTGTGGGCGAGGGGGGCACGGTTAGTTCTGGATGCAGGCAGGCTGGCCTGCTTGGCCGGCCCCCAAATGCATCGACACATCTGCCATGGGGGCCCACTGCCCAGCGGCCAGGAGGGTGGGGCACAGATGGAGCTTGAAGATCCTTTCTCCGCTTAGACCTTAAATACCAACTATAAAAAATATAGGCCTCCTCCTATATTCAGTAACACAAGGCAGTTTCTCTAGTTTGTGTGATTGATTCTGATGTGGGGGAGGGGAGTATTTGTTAAAATGTAGATTATCAGACACCTTTCCTACAATCTACATTTTCTTTCTTTCTTTTTTTTAACTTTTTATTTTTCATTTTTTGAGATACCAGGGCTGGGACCTTGTATGTGGGAAGCTGGCGTTCAACCACTGAGCTTGTTTGCTTGTCGCTTGTTGTTGTTTCTTTGTTTGTTTGCTTGTTGTTGTTTCTTTGCTTGTTTGTTTTCTTTTTTCTTTTAGGAGGTACCAGGAACTGAACGCGGGACCTCTCGTGTGGGAAGCAGGTGCTCAACTGCTTGAGCCAGGTCTACCCACTTAACTTTTTATTTTGAACTAACTTTGAACTTATAGGAAAGTTGCAAAAATACAAAACTCATACCGAGAACTCCAACATATCCCACCCAGATACCCAGATCTACCAACTTTTAACATTTTTCCACATTTGCCACATCATTGCATGCATGCATCCATCCACCCATTTATCTATTAGAATCTGCGTTTTAACAAGCACCTTAGGTGATACTTATAATCAGAAAAATGTGGAAAATACCTCCCTAGTACAGTGCCATTCCAATGTCAAAGATGCTGTTTCATTGTTCCCAAGAAGTCTGTCCCTAGTTACAAATTTCTGTCGAACCTAGAGAGAAGACGTGGTGAAAACGCATGACAACCTACCTATAAGTGAGGCTACGAACATGGGATGTGGTGTTACATACACCTAAGCTTTCTGGCTGGGGACCTGGCGGGCTAGGCAACTGCCCTGAGCCTCACGCTCATCTGGAAAGTGGGCGCAATGATATTTGCTTCAGCTTGTTATGAAGGTTAAAGACAATAATAAACATAATGCATGCACATGGAGCATTTCCTCTGCAGGACGCTTCGCATGGGTCATCTCGTAAAGCAGGCAGCACTATGTTTGGCGGCTGTGGCACTGGCTTCCCTCCCGGGCTTGAAGCCAGCTGCCGAGCCTGGCCAGGCAGAGCGCGTGCTTACGTGAAGGAAATGAGAGTTCCCTGGAAAAAGGGAAAGAACCAGGTGGCAAAGGGTGAGTCCTAGTTAGAAGCAACCAACTGTATCTGCCAAATCTTCTGAGTGGCCTTCTTCAGCAATGTTTCATTTCGTTTAGTTTTTTTTTTTTTCAAAGATTTATTTATTTATTTATTTCTCTCCCCTTCCTGCCGCGCCCCCCGACCCCAGTTGTCTGTTCTCTGTGTCTATTTGCTGCATCTTGTTTCTTTGTCCGCTTCTGTTGTCGTCAGTGGCACGGGAATCTGTGTTTCTTTTTGTTGCATCATCTTGCTGGGTCAGCTCTCCATGCGTGCGGTGCCATTCCTGGGCAGGCTGCACTTTCTTTCGCTCTGGGCAGCTCTCCTTACGGGGCGCGCTCCTTGCGCGTGGGGCTTCTCTATGCGGGGACACCCCTGCGTGGCGCGGCACTCCTTGCGTGCATCAGCACCTCGCATGGGCCAGCTCCACACGGGTCAAGGGGGCCCGGGGTTTGAACCACGGACCTCCCATGTGGTAGACGGACACCCTAACCACTGGGCCAAGTTCGCCGCCCCTTATTTAGTTTTTGTTAATAGAAATTTTCAAGTAAACAAAAGTAGAGAGACTAGTACAAGGCAGGCCACATACCCATCTTTTGCCATTCTTATTTCATCCCTCTGCCCTTCCCACCACCACCACCCATGCCCCCTCTTTTTTCTGGAGTATTGTAAAGCAGTCATTTCACTTTTAAATATCACAGTGTATATCTCTGATAGAACCTGAAGTTATGACATTATTATGTGCCCCTGGTATGACACTGAGAAGTACATAGCACCATACAAAGGAATCTGCCTGCGGATACTGAACCTGAGTCTAATCAGGCCTGTGGCACTAACAACCAGTGCACAGGAAATACTGGGGATAGAGGGACATGGTAAAAATCACCACAAGGTGATTAAATCCAGAATATGGCAAACTCTACAAAACGAATAACTCCAGTTTTTTTTCAACCAAAGAATGTCACAAAAAAAGGAAGGGAAAAGTGACCTGCTAACCAAATGCAACAACTGGGGGTGATGGTGGTGGGAGGAGGAGGGGAATGCTGGCTCTTGATTTGAACAAATCAACCATAAGAATATTTTTTGAGACAAATGGGAGACTATTGAACAGGGATCAGATATTAGATGATAAGAGAAGATTATCATTAGTTTTTGGGGGAGGGGTATGATAATGACCTTGTGCTTATTATGATTCTAAAAGTCCTAACCAGAATTTCTTTTGCCATTAGTGCAAAGGACACAGACTTTGGAGAGACTTGGAGTGACCTTGAGCCCAGACTTGGCTCCACCAGTAAATAGCTGAATGTCAATTAACTCACTTCCCTTTGCCAGGTTTTCGTCTGAAAAATGTGTAGTTTGGAATGGTCGTCATCCATGACCCCCTACCCTGCTCTCCCCTTGAGAGTTTCAATCCCAGTGTCACCTCTACAATCCTGCTCACACCAGTCTCAAATTTACGAGGCCCAGAGCAATGAGCTCATGGTTTAAATATACCATGCTTCTATTTCTGTATCACACTAACTTCATTATTTTTAGAGACAACAGTATTGATTCCCATTTAGCTTGTGGGCCACTCTGAGATTCTTATCTTCCCTTGCCAGAAGAGCCTTCCTCTGCTCAGTCTGGATCCAGGGAATGGCACTCATCTCTATTAAATGCCTTTCTGATTCCCATCTCCCTTCTTTTCCACTTTGTCAAGGTTATTTTACTAAAAGGCCTGATGTACTCTATTATTCAAACAGCTGTAGTCACTCTAACCCAAGGTGGGTAGAGCCCAGGCTGGCCCTGATAACGCCTCCAAGTCCACAGAGCTGCTCGACTTTTGAAGGCACACTTACCTAGATTAGGGCCTCCTTTTACAGTCATGGTAACCCTAAATTAGGGTCGACAGAGTCCTTATTCCCATTTCACAGACTAATTCAGATTGTGAGAACTCATTCAGGAGGCAGAAGCCGGAGTTCCACGGCCAGGCTCCATCATGAATCATCGCCATGACCTTGGGCAGGGCTGTGACGCCACCAGGCCTCCAGCCAAGTCAGCCGCCCATCTGGATTTGCCCAGGACAACCCTGGTTTACACCTGTTGAACCTGCATGACTATTACCTCTCACTCTGAAATGCATCCCACCTTGGACAATAAGTACATGCCCCTCCCCGCCTTACCTAAAGCCCTAGAAGATGAGGAACTTGGACCAAACCAAAGCTTTTCTATCCTGGTCCTACAAGGGAATCACTGGGGGAGATTTTTTAAGCTGCCAATGCCCAGACCCCACCCTAAACCAATTAAGTCAGGAAATTTGCAGGGATAGGGTTTGATGTAGTTGTTTCAAACTTCCCAGGGATTCTAACGTGCAGCCCGCATTGCAAACGTTCCATTAGATGCTCTAGAATCTTCACACTCCGCGGCATCAAGCTCCCCTGGGAGCTGGCTCAAACGAGGGCGCGCAGGTCCCACCTCAGATCGACTGAATCAGAGTCTGCATTTGAACTAGATCCGCAGGGATTCACATGCCTGTCAGAGTTTAAGAAGGGCTGCTTTAAGAGTCCTCCAGGCTGACTGCTTCTGAATGACGTGGCCAAGGTTACTTGGCTAGTGAGACGCAGGCTCCCCTGGGCGACTGGCTCCCACCTCAGTAGGTCCCTATCGTCTGTGTCCTGACCGGTGTGGAGGGCAGAAGCCTGGAGACCCCATGGCATGGGCTTTTGACAGAGGGAGGCCTAGGTGTAATGAAGTGGCGGGTAATAGTGACAGCAGCCAGGGTCAGCTGAAGTGGCTTGACCTCGCCAGCAGCTTAGGGGTCAAAGGTCACATCAGTTCTAAATACTTACGTTATTGCTTCCAAGTCCCCACCTGTCTAGTTAGCAGCTTGCCCGTGGCAGTCTCTCTCCTTTTGCCCCACCTTTGCCTCTTGTCTTCAAAAACCCTCCACATTTTATCACTCCAAAGAGATCACGCCTGTGTCCAAGCACCAGGCCAGAGAGGACAAGAAACTGACCAGCGACTGCAGAGCCCCATGTGGGGTTGCTTTTCCACATAGGACTAGTCTAGAAAATTGCCCGCTGTGCTGCTTCCTTGGCTACTGTCCCACAAAGCCCCTCGAGATCCAGGGGCCCACAGAGGCCTCTGTGACTTCTTTGGGGGGGAGTTTTTGCTGTTGTTATTTATTCATTTTTTCTTATTTTCTTTCTTTCTCCATGACTTTTTGAGAGGGAATATCGCAGTCATCTTGGCCAAGAGTGCCCCAGGATTAGAGCTTTAAGTTTCTAGAGCTTAACGTTTGACTCACGGGGTAGGTGACACTCCCTCTTCCCAAGGGAGCCCCCTTGGAGGCCCCCGGCGTCTTCCCTCGTGGCTGACTTCCGGTCACTGCTGTGCCTACAGGGGCGAGTGCCATCCTCCCGTCCTTTTGTTCTCTGGGAGCTCCCTCGCCCTTAAGGAATTCGTCTACCCACCCCCCAGAGCTGTGCATACCAGGGTACTGAGAGGGCAGCCCGTGAAGTTGCAGGTCCACCCTCAGGCAGAGCAGTGGGACCAAATTGTACACTCCTCCGAGGGGCTTTGGCGTCTACTTCTAGATAGAAGTAACTGAAAACATCACCGCCGCCCCCAAACCTGACAGTACCGAGCCTGTGCTCCACGCCAGTCATCGTGCTGACCAAACCGCAAGCTTTACGTCTCTGCTCCAAGCCCGCCCCTGGCCGCCCATCTCACTCGGGGTAAAACCTCAGGCCTTCCCCTCCCTGCAGACACCCAACAATCTGCCCGGTGCCCTTCCTCTCTGACGGCCTCTCCTGCTGCACCCCGCCCAGGCACAATCCCATCTCAGGGCCTTAGCTCTGGCTGTGCCCCCTGCCTGGACGCCCTTCCCCCCGATCCCTGCAAGGCTAACTCCCCCCTCCTTCCATGTCTTGCCTCCACGGTCATCTTCTCAACAGGCCCTACCCTAAGGGTTCTGCTTAAAACTAGACCCTGTAGTGCGACCTCCTCCCCCCAACCCCCTTATCCTACTTTAATTCTCACAATTGCCCTCACCCTCAACCAGTCTATTCCGTTTCCTGTTTGTTCTATTTTTTGTTCATTGTCTATCTCCCCCTGCTAAGATAGAAGCATCATAGGACAGAGACTCCCGCGCCCCCTTTTTGTGTGCTGGTATGTTCCCAGTCCTAGAATGATGGCTGGCACATAGATGGCCTCAGTAAATATTCCTGGAATGAATGAGCAAATGAAGAAACGCTCACCATCCTTGAAAATAGTAGAATGAGAGCACCCATTTTGCAGGTGAGGAAATCGAGGCTCAGTGAGTGAAGTATTTGCTGAAAGTCACAGGGGAGCCAGTTACCAGTACAGATTTCAGAGCCAATCACTGGGCTAGTTCAGGGGATGCCAGTACAAGCAAAGGCGGATACTATGAGTAGAGTCCAGTGAAAAGGAATTACGCATATTTTCTTTTGATTTTGTTCTTAGGGAAAAAAGGCTCAAAGAATTAGAACAGAAATTAGAAGGATGAAAAGGACTTTGGTCACCTAAAAATTTGGGCACACATTATTTTTCTGTCCTTCAAAGCAGATTTGGGGTTTGTACCCTAAACTGCTGGAGAAATAAAGACCAGACTGCCCCTGATCCTCAGGAGGCTTAGCAGCTTTTACCCCTGTGTCACATGGAGATGGTGTCACCTGAGGTCACCTCCCAGGAAAGATACCAAAGGTGTATTGTCATCAGCCTCCTTAGCAGGAAGGGGCTTAAAGCAATAAGCCTTTGCTATTGCTTGCAAGTCTGCTTGTTAAACGAGTCTGCTGATTTGGGCCAAGCTCAGCTGATCTCCCCTGGGCTGGCCCTGGGCTCTGTGGTCAGCAGTGGCGGCAGGTTGACTGCGCTGACCCGCCTGACATGACTTAAATCTAAGACTTACGTATCTCTGAATTCACCATGCGCTGTCGGTTGGAGCACTGATGGGGCTGGGCCTTGTCATCCTCCAGCAGGCTAGCTCAGGCTTGTTCCCACCGCACCAGCAGCATTCCCAGAGAGGGAATGGGAGCACGTAAGGCTGCTTGACTGGACACGGAGTCAGCCACGGTCAATCAGCTGCGTATTATTAGTTACAGGACCAGTGCAGATTCAGGGCTAGGAAAATAGACTCCCACCTCTTGAGAGGATTTATTGCAAGGAAAGGGACATTGTAGGCATTTTTGGGGAAAAAAAAAATCTTCCACAGGTTCACTTAAGGTACAAAGAAACATTCAATACAAAATAGGGCTAAGCAAGAGGTTAAGTAAGAAAGTGAGGGAGAAGGAAAAGGGGAAGGAAAAGATTTCTACCCCAGAAAACCAGTTTATTCATTCATTCATTCTTCTAGCAAGTACTCCTGTATTGCATCCACTGAGTGCCAGTGCTGTGCCGATGGTGGGGATGCAATGGGAGGACCACCTGGGACCTGCTCTCCTGGAGCTTGTGGTTAGAGGAGACAGATAAAAGGACGTAGGCTCTTCAATGCAAGGGGACGATGGGAAACTGTGGGAACTCAGGAGGGGCCCTAACCAGACTGAGGTGGGGAAAGGTACAAGGGGTCTTCAAGGAATAGCCTCTGAAGCACAGCCCATGGAACTAACAATGCAAAATGGAGGGTGGCTGGGGGAAAGCATCCAATGAAAAGGAAGAGTATGTGCAGAACCCCAGGAGCAAAATAGAGTGTGACTTGATTATTCAATATGGCTGGGATGATGGGTTGGAAGACAAGAGCTGAGAGAGGCAGGTGAAGATTGAGGCAAGAGAAGCTTTTCATATGGAAAGATTTTCAGCTGGCATATAACAAGATTAGACTGTCACATTAGACTGACTTATTCTGTCAGTGTAGAAGATGGACTTTTTTAGCAAGAGGGAGTCTGTGAAGGATAAGCTGGAGAGGTAGGGTTAAGATAAGATTCATGATGTCCCTTATTTACTCCCTAAGTGTTTTAGAGACTACTGCAGAGATCCAAGCATGAAATGATGGAGACTGAACTAAGAAGGTGATCACAGAACTATGAAAAGGTAGTTAGATTGGAGGGAGATTTAAAAGAAAAAGGTGGGGGGCGGTGGACTTGGCCCAGTGATTAGGGCATCCGTCTACCACGTGGGAGGTCCGCGGTTCAAACCCCAGGCCTCCTTGACCCCTGTGCAGCTGGCCCATGTACAGTGCTGATGTGCGCAACGAGTGCTCTGCCACGCAGCGGTGTCCCCCACGTAGGGGAGCCCCACGCACAAGGAGTGCACCCCATATGGAGAGCTGCCCAGCACGAAAGAAAGTGCATCCTGCCCAGGAATGGTACCACACACAGGAGAGCTGACACAACAAGATGATGCAACAAAAAGAAACACAGGTTTCCGTGCCGCTGACAACAACAGAAGCAGACAAAGAAGACACAGCAAATAGACACAGAGAACAGACAACCAGAGTGGGGGGGAGAAGGGGAGAGAAATAAATAAATAAATAAATCTTCAAAGAAAAGAAAAGATAAAGGTGGCAGGATTGGAAACTGGAGTGAAGAGATAGAAAACTCTAGAATGTTGTCTGGGATGTGTAGCCTCAGCGAGATGGAGAGATGGTGATACTATTCACCAAGCTAGAAAATGTTGGTTAAAGGAAGATACCTTATTTGAGCACTAAATTTAATTCTACACCTCCCAGCAGCAAAGGCAAAAAGAAACCAAGATGAACGATCTCATCATACTGTCTGCTAACAGGAAGCATGCCAGTGTATCACGGAAACCAAACTTCCTTATATCATGCACAAGGGAAATCTATTGAGGGGATCTCCACAGAAAGTTCCCTGAACCAGATAACGAGACCTTCTGCAGCAGTTGTACAAGATGCAGAAATGTCCTTTGCAAGCCTGTTCTGTATATCGACCCCTGATAAAAGCCAGGAGCAAAATATTAAATCACAGTTCCATACAGTCATTTGTGCAAAATAGTGTAATGGCCTCTGGGTTCCACTTGTTAAAGAGCTTGAGCTCCCAGCATCCAGAGGAGTGAGAGATCAGGTACAAATGGAAGGTACTTGCACTGATTAAAACATTGTATTTTATAAACTTGAAATTAGGCATTTGTGACCCCAATGTGCAAATTAGTGCCCCAGGATAATTTTAAAGGAAAAATACAGAAGCCCCAGTTCCAGCAAATGCCATTAGCAACACAACCAGATAAAACAGAGCTTTGTTTTTAAATGTTAGGATAATTAGAATGCATTGTTAGTTTTTTTTAATCGTTTTATATACATATATTTTTCTTGATTACTAAAGTAATTCAGGTTTACTACAGAAAACTGAAAAAGTCCAGAAAAGTAGAAAAAGAAAATAAAAATCCCCTCTAATCCCTACAAAAATGACCGACCACCATTAACATTGTAGAATATATAGCTTTCAAGTTGTTTTTCTATACACATCTAAGTAAACATCTTTCTTAACAAAATTGGGATGAGGCAGGATCAACGGTTTTATATCCTGCTTTTTTCACTGAAATTTGCCAATGACATTAAATAGAAGCCTTTGTTTTAAAGGGATTTAGTATTCCGACGACCTCTCTTAATTTCTCATGTTTATATATCTTTTGTCACTTTGTACGTTGGTGCAGCTGCCCTGCTTGTCCTTACCAGCTTCCGGAAAAAGAGAAGAGAGGTTGGTGAACTTGACTTTTTCTTGCCAGGGAATTAATTGTGTCATTTATAATAGAGATCTTGGGGCCTGGCGTTGAGCACATAGAGGAAGAAATATGCTAATGTGCTGTCCGTCTCTGGGAGCACAAGACAAATGGTCACCCCAGGGCCACTCCTGAACAGGCTGAGTCTCGCTGCCTCCCTTCCTGGGGAACTTTCCAGGGGATAAGTCTCCTCGGATAACACTCCCATCGAGACGCGACCTCCTTCCTGCCTTCACTTCCCCCCAATATCATTGTGGTAGATTGCAAAGGCAACCAAAATTCTTTTACAACTTCTCCCACTCAGAGATGAAATCTCTTTCTCTAGTCCTTGACTCTGGGCTGACATTTGATTTGCTTTGGCCAATAGAAAAGTGGCAGATGTGATCAAAGTCAAGGACATAGGAGGTCTTGCAACTTCAACTTCTGTTGCTCCTTTCCCCAAACATGCACACAAGCCTGGGGTAGCCATGGCTGATGAGAGACCATGGGGAGAGAGTCCTCAGAGGCCTTCCAGCCAACCAATCATAAACGAGCCGGTCTCAGCCACCAGCTTGGGTGAGCCCTGCTGAGATTAGCCAAGCCCAGGCAGAAGCCAGTTTGAGGACAAAGTCAGCACACAGAGAAGGGCAGAGGTGAGACACTTACAGAGAAACAGCCACATCCTTAATCAAACTATACTGCGGCGGCTTGCTCGGTCGGTAGAGGTGGGGTCTGGCTGCGGACGAGGGGTCGGTCCAGCTCTGGACGAGGGGTCGGTCCCACTTGGGACGAGGGGTCAGTCCGGCAGCAGACGAGGGATCGGTCTCACAAGGGGTTGCGCGGTTCGGCTGACGGGGTCGCCCGGCGAAGCCGGCGACGAAGGGGTCGCCCGGCGAAGCCGGCGACGAAGGGGTCGCCCGGAGAAGCAGGCGACGAAGGGGTCGCCCGGAGAAGCAGGCGACGAAGGGGTCGCCCGGAGAAGCAGGCGACGAACTGGGGACAAGGGAGGCCAGGCCCTTGTCGGGGGCTCTCAGGACTGGAGGGCGCACGGCAGAAGAACTACCGCGGAGACAAGGTAAACACGCAAGTCCACTTTACTGAGGGAGAGGCAACAGTTTTATAGGGGCTGGGGAAGGCTGATTGGTCGAAGCCATGCCCTGTTCTGATTGGTTGCTGGCGAAAGGTCAGTGGGCGGTACTGGACGGGGGAGGGGTGGTGGTTAGGGATTGGCTGTCGCTGTTGCTGGGGGAAGGGGCAGGGTTTAGGGATTGGTGGCTGCTGTTGCTGGGGTGGAGGGCAGACTTGAGTTTCCCGCCCACGCCTGGCTGTTGCTGCTGTCGGGGGAAGGGAAAAGGGCGGGCTGGATTTTTCCGCCCACACCTGGCTGTTGCTGCTGTCGGGGGAAGGGAAAAGGGCAGACTGGAATTTTCCGCCCTGCGCCTGCGCAGGGAGAAAGAAGAAGAAGGGTGCCGCCCCACAAGGCATCGGGTGGCGCCATCTGGGAGGAGGGGCGGCCGTGGAAGCATGGCTGCCGAGAAGGGGAGACCCGAGGGCACTCTGCGCCCATGCCGAGCTTCCTTCAGGGGTGGCGGTGAGTCCGACCAGCCACCCTATTATGGGGGCAGCGGCTTGGCCTGCCGCGGCTGCTCCCCCGCCAGGCCAGCAAACCACACTTCAGCCTGAGGGGTGACCGCACTATACCAGAATATGTTGCCGTCGTCTTAAGTCACTAAATTTGTGGTCATTTGTTACAGCAGCAATAAGAAAGTAATACAGCTCTGAGGCCTCACAATACCCTATAAAGTAGGTACTATTTTCATCATTTCTATTTTACATATTGAGGAAACTGAAGCTCAGATAGATGTCATGTGGCAGAATCTGATCAAATCTGTCTTCTAAAATTTGCACTGTAGACCCTCCTGCTGGGTGAGAGAAAGAGCACTGGATTGGGAAGCAGATGTGGCTCAGGCGGCTGAGCTCCCACCTACCACATTGGAGGTCCATGGTTTGCTTCCTGGTGCCTCCTAAAGAAGATAATGAGCTGGCGTGACAGGCAGGCACAGCAAGCTGACACAACAAGCTGACATGACAACAGACACAAGAAGAAAAACATAATGAGAGACACAGTAAAGCAGGGAATGGAGTTGGCTCAAGTGGTTCGGTGCCTCCCTCCCACATCAGAGGTCCTGGGTTCAATTCCCAGTGCCTCCTAAGGACACAGTACACAGCAAGTGCAAACAACGAGGGGGTAGGGAGAAATAAATAAAATAAATCTTAAAAAAAAAAAAGTAGTACAAAAGTTAGAGATATTATGGTATTTTCACTATAGAGGATTTAGAAAATTCAAAGTCATAGAAAGAAAAATCAAAGTTGCCTATAATCCCACTACTCAGAGATTGCCATTTCACATTTGTATGTATTTTCTTCTTGTATGTTCTAGGGGTATTTGTGTGTGAATTTTAACCAATGTTTGGGTCATTCTTCATTTTTATTTTTCTGTTACTTTTTCTACTTAATGCTATACTGAATTTTCCCATGTCCTTAATTTTTTATATAGTAATTTATGGCTAAAAAAAAAAAAAAAAAGAGAGAGAGCACTGGATTTGACATTCAAGAAGCACTTTTGAAAAAATGGGGATAAGGAGTTGGATCAGAAGACTTCAAAGACTCTCTTCCTGTTCTGATTTTCTATGACTTTTAAACATTGACACACCATATTTCAGTGCCTGGTTCACAAACTCACAGGAAGACCAGGCAAGACTCAGAAAGGCTCGTTTCTGCCTCTAGAAGGATTCAAAAGAAATCTCTGTAAATGAATGTGGACCATATCAAACTAGAGCCTTGAGAAGACAAAGCTTCTCCAAATTTTAGCAGCTAACTTCTCAGTCCTCTTAAATCCACGGAGCGAGCACTGTGGGTACCACCCCAGCATCCATCTATTCACCTCTGCAGCACGTGGCTGGTGGCTGGCATAGAATGGATCCAGCCCCGGCCCCAGGATGGGCTGTGGTTGGTGCAGGCCCATCAATGTAATCTCATCTCCCGGGGCCACAGTGTTTGGTTCAGGTGCAATGAGCATGATGGCCAGGATTTTTGTTCAATGGCTGGAGGGAACAAGGTTCTCCCCTGCCTCTGGCTTGGTTTTGAGGGTGGAGAATACAAGTATGAGGTCTGGGACTGCTGTAGCCATTTTACACCATGAGAGAAACCAGTCTGAGGACAAAACCAGCACACAGAGAAGGGTAGAGATGAAATACTTAGAGAAAGAGCCATATCCTTGATCAAACTATTCCTGAAATCTAAGCCATTTTTTAAATTAGTTTTTAAAAAGAAGCTTTAGGGGAGCAGGTATAGCTCAGTGGTTTGTGCACCTGCTTCCCTGGTACCACCGAAAATAAATAAATGAACACTATCAACCACCTTGACTTACTTAAAGAAAAATTAAAAAAAAAAAAAAGAAGCTTTAGATTACGTAAATGTTACATAGAAAATATAGGGGATTCCCATATACCCCCCCCCCTTTCTCTCCCACACTTTTCTCCATTAATATCTTTCATTAGTGTGGTACATTTTTTACAATTAGATGAACACATATTTAAGTATTACCACTAAACATGGTCTCTTGTTTACATTATGGTTTACACTTTGCACCACACAATTTTATAGGTTTTGACAAAATTGAGCTATTTTCAAAAGCTCTGTTCAATCTTTAACCCAGTTTAGCTTCCTGGGAGGATCAGCTGGCTCTTAGCAATCTCTTTTCCTCACACCTCTAACCTTAACAACCTCAACAGCAATAGCTTCCTGTGTCCTGACCCACCTGGTCTGAGTCTGATCCTGGTCAGCTCATCTTGGGAACAAGTTTCCTACTTTATTTCAGCCTGAATGTCTTTGCTCAATGCCCTACCAATGGCTTCCATTTTCATCTTGAATTCTGTCATCATGAATCCTGGCGGGGCTAATGTGCCAACCTCAGCTCAGCCTGCAGCCTCCGCTGAGAGTTAGTCGTTCGTGGTCAGGACCTCTGGGCTCCTCCTGCCCCTCTCGGGAGTCTGGGGAAGGAATACCATCCCTACTGGGCAATCCAGTGGCCCCAGGGCAGAGGATGTGGCTCAACAGCCCAAACTTGGTGATGTGCCAAGCAGGCTGGCGTTACGATGTAAGAATTCGCCATCATTGAACGTTACCAAACAAAGATTAGACTGACTATTGGGGATTGAATTATGTAGCCCCCTCCCCAATGTATTTTGAAGCCCTAACCCCCAGTGTCTTAGAATATGACCTTATTTGGAAATAGAGTTTGTAGCAGTTTAATAAGGTTATGAATTCCAAAAATTTTGGATTATGTTTGTAAACTGGTCTGTACCTTGGCGTGGTTAAGTTATGATTAGGGCTTTGATTGGGCCATGTCATTAGGGTGTGGGTGGGGCCTCACAGATAAAAGGCATGGCAAAGGACAGAATCGAGGGCTTCCGATGTTGGAGTTTGATGTTGAAGACTTAAGCTGGAGCCCCGGCAAGTAAGCACACAGACGAAAGAGAAGTCAGCCCCAGGAAAGGAACCTTGAACCCAGAGAAAAGCAAGTCCCAGGAATGTAGGAACCCAGGAAGCCTGAACCCTCACAGATGTCGGCAGCCATCTTGCTCCAAATAGACTTTGGTGAGGGAAGTAACTTATGCTTTATGGCCTGGTGTCTGTAAGCTTCTACCCCAAATAAATACCCTTTATAAAAATCAACCAATTTCTGGTATTTTGCATCAGTACCCCTTTTTGCTGACTAATACAAGGTTGTTGCTGATGTAATTAGTTAAGATGAGGTAATACTGGAGTGGGTGAGCCCTTCATCTGATGTGACAGGTGTCCTTAGAAGAAGAAAAGAGACACGGAGGCAGAGCCACACAGGGAGAAGTAAAAGTGGAGGCTGGAGCCACGCAGCTATAATAGAACACCCAGGATACAATAGAAGGCTGAGACTCACTGGCCACTACCCGAAGCTAGAAGGAGGCAAGGAAGGATTCCTCCCCTAGAGCCATCGGAGAGGGCATGGCCCTGCCAACACCTTGATTTCCCCACTTTTGGCCTCCAGAACTGGGAGATAATAACCTTTTGTTCTTTTAAGCCACCAAGTTTGTGGTAATTTGTTCTGACAGCCACAGGAAATGAATATGCTGGCACAGATCCAGGTAGCTGTAGGAGACACAGCCTGACCTAGAGAAGGAGCCAGCAATGTAAGAGCAAAGAGAGCTGAATTCTAGCCCCAGCTCTTCCCAAAAGGCCTGTGAGTTCTTGGCCACTTTGCTCACCTTCTCAGGGCCTTCTTTTTCTCATCTGTAAAATGGGTTTTAACTGGATTAGGGATTTTTTTAAGAAATGTTTTTGGATTAGGGATTTTGAACCTGTAATTTATGTAGGCATTTCAGGGGCCTCAGTTTTCTAATGAAAATGTCCACAGTTTTCATCAGATTTTCAAAGGAGTCTGTAACCCCTAAATTTTAAGAACTAGCCCAGATTATCTCAAAGGTTCTTTCTAGCACTGGCATTCTGTAATTCTAGAGCGTGACTACAGTGGAGTCACTATGAGAAGCCAAAAGAACACACCATGGGGTCAAAATTGTTTCAGGCTCTTCAAGTGTATATAAAATTCAGAATTATTTGTAAATTCAGATTGTGTACATTACCCTGCACTTAGAAACTCTTAGATATATTAACTGTAGGGGGTTGAATAGTGTCCCCCCAAAATTCATGTCCACTTGGAACTCCAGAATGTAACTTTCTTTGGAAAAGTTCTTTGCCAGTGAAACCAAGTGAACTTGAAGTCACGCTGGATTAGGGTGGGTCCTACAGCAATGATTGGTGTCCTTATAGGAAGGACAGACTTGGACAGACAGAAACACATCACAGAGGAAGGAGATGTGTGAAGATGGAGGCAGAAATTGAAGTCACGCAGCTACAAGCCAAGGAACACCAAGAATGGCTGGCAGCCACCAGAAGCCAGGAGAGAGGTGAGGAGGGCTCCTTCTCTGCACCTCGGGGGGAGCGTGGCTCCTGCTTACGCCTTGACTGCAGGCATCGAGTCTCCAGATCTGTGACAGAATACACTTCTGGTGCTCTAAGCCATGGAGTTTGTGCTAAGTTGTTACGGTGGCCCTAGAAAACTAAGATGCTGTCCTTTGAGAGCTACTAGGCTAGATTTAAAGAAGAAACAAAAAGGAATTCTACATGCAGGTATTTGGGTACTCGAACCACTCTAGCTTTAAAAGAACTGTGACCTAGACCCCCAAACCAAAACTACAATATGAAGTAAGGGTTACACCATTCCTAGAGTGTACAAAGTGCGGGTGGAGTAGAGGAGAAGACATCAATACCACACAGAAGGGACACAAGGAAGACCCTAGAGGAGACGCGATGTGGGAGCTCTAGAGGCAGTGATATATGGGAGGGGAAGGGCATTGTGGACGGGCAGCGAGCAGGCGTAAAGGCATGCAGGCACGGATATTTGGGTGCTGGGAGGGACTGGGAAGTAGTCACTGTGGTTAGGATGGGGAAATGGTGGAGGATGAGGCTGGGGAGAGCTCTGGGGCTGATTTTCAAGGCTTTGTGAGGACTTAGAGCCCATACTGAGAGGCAGGGCGGAGGGTATGTACACACAGGTGGAATATCAGACAAAGCTTCCTGGGCAAACACAGCTCTGGGCCTCATGGAAAGACTGACAGCCTGGCTGACTCCAATGACTTGGGGACAGCCTACCTGCAGGCTCCCGGTAGCTCTGCCCAGAGGTCCGGCTGGAGGAACATAAAGCCACCTTCTTAGAGAAATTAAGCTCGCGGGTCCAAGAGTAACTTACTCAATTAACAGTGTAGCTCTGTGAGAAATCAATGGAAACAGACTTTTCACTCTTGCACTAGTTATCTGTTGCTACATAACAAATCACCCCAAAACTTAGAGGCTTTAAACCACAAACATTTATTACTTCACAGTTTCTTTGGGTCAGGAATTCAGGAGCTGCTGAGCAGAGTGGTTCTGGCTCAGGTCTCTTGTGAGGTTGCAGTCAAGATACCAGCCGGGGCTTGCAAGATGGTCCACTCACATGGCCGGTTTCTGGCCACATGGGCCTCCCCATAGGGTTGCCTGAGTGTCCTCACAACATCCAGCTGGCTTCCCCCAACAGTCGATCTAAGAGGAGGAAGACACTATGCTTTTTATGCCGTGCTTGTGAATGTCACACACCGTCATAGCCTCCACATTCTATTCATTTTAAGTGATTCTCGAAGCCCGCCCTACACTTAAGGGGAGGGGAATTAGGATCCACCCTTTGAAGGAAGAAGTATCAAAAAATGTGTTGACATATTTTTTTAGCCACCAAAACGCAATCTAGAATGGTGCACTGAAGGGCGTTCTCAGCTGGGACAGTCCTGGTAGGAACAATATTTCCAGGTTAGTGGTTCTCAGATTTTGGGGTGCATATGCATCACCTAGGAGTGTTTGTTGGAAATGGAGATTCCTGTGCCAGCTCTATGACACTCTATATTAGGAGCTCTAGAGTGGGGTCTAAATATCTTTTCCTTTTTCCTTCCTTTTTTTTTTTTTTTTTGAGGTACTAGGGCCGGGGATTGAACCCAGGACCTTGTATGTAGGAAGCCGGCACTTAACTACAGAGCTACATCGGTCTCCCTGTTGAATTGTGCATTTAATGATAAGTCCCTTGAGGTATTGCATTGCAGCTTATGGGGGCTGGGAATCTGCATTTTGACAAGGTTATTCAGATGCTGGTAATCTGTAAAAATACTACCAGTAATGTAACTGGAAATAACCGGGTGAACAGCTAGCTCTAAAGCAGTAAGGGATTAGCACCAGGTCACAACTCTCCAGGCACACCCTCAGCTCAGCCAGAGCTAAGCAATCTCAGCAGATTCCCTGGCTCCTGGACGGAGTCTCCAGGGCTACCTTAGTTTCCAGGGCTGCCGTAATGTACCACAAGCCCGGAGGCTTTCCAACAGCCACGTGCTCCCTCACAGACCCGGAGCGCGGAAGTCTGAAATCCAGGTGCCTGCGGAGCCGAGCTCCCTCCACAGCTCTAAGCGAGCAGCGTTCCTGGCCCCTTGGAGCTCCAGGAGTTCCTGGGCTGGTGGCCACACTCTCCAATCTCTGCCTCCCTCTTCACATGGCCTCTTCCCTCTGGGTCCAGACGTCCCTCTTTCAGCAAGGACCCCAGTCATGTTGGAGTTAAAACTCACTAATCCAGTCTGACTTCATCTTAACTCAATACATCTGCAAAAACCCTATTTTCAAAAACGTCATATTCTGAGGTTTCAGGGGCCCGTGAATTTGGGAGAGGGGCGGGGACACTAGTCAGCCCAGCGCAGGCTGCTTCTCTGCACAGCAATCCAAACAACCTCCTCCAGCCGCTCAGAGTTGTCATGGAAATTGAAAGCCATTTGCCATCCTTGATCTAAGCCACACGTCCACGGAACTGTTCAGTCCAGAGCCTCTTGCCTCCCATGGCACTGCTTTGGAGAATTCGGGACCCAAAGAGATTTCTCCAGCATGCACTGAGAAGGAGCTGAGCGTAGCTCTTGCGTTCTCTATAGTCAGGGGTGTCGGGGGGCGGGAAGGGGGGCTGGGGGACTTGACCAGCGCTCACCCCCGGGAGCCTTCCGGGCTCTTTCAAACGTTGGAACCCTTTAGAAAAGGGCTGAGCAGGAGGGCACAGGCCTCCCCTCCCTGAGGAGCCAGGGTTTATGAGGTGGCCTGGAGGTGGCCCTTTGTTTTGCTCTGTCTGGTTCTTCATCCCTGCTTTCAGGAAACTGGCCAGGAGGTTCTCTGTGCGTTTCCAGCCATTGTCTGGGCCGCTCTTGCCCTCTTTTTATGGGATGGTTTATGTCTGCTCCTCCGTCCTGGGAGGGAACTTATACAAGAGTTGCTAGGCAGCTGCTGGAGCCTTTGTTTTGAAGCGGGGACACTATTGTCCATCTCTTTATTTCCCATAAGGCGCCGTGACCCAGGTGGCTACAGAAGACTTGAGACTGCAGTGTTATTGGCCTGTAAAAGGGCAAAGAGCAAACAGAGCCCTCCAGCAGCCTGAGGAGCAGGTGAGGGGTATCAGGGCCCCGCCGTTAATATCCGCGCCAAAGTCGGCCTGAGGCCTGCGCGAGCGCGCCCTGCACCTGCCCCCTTAGGTTCACATTCCTGCTCACGGCCCACCTGCCCGGGGTCCCTGCGGCTTCTCCTGCAGGGACCCGCAGACCTAAGCGAGTCCCCGCAGGGGTGTCAGCACTGCTTGTTTAGCCCAGCTGCAGAATCAGAGAAATCGCTCCCCGAGAGGCCCAGTTTGACGTGACATCCACTTGAGCCCCAGGAAAGCCTTCCCCTCCCAAACTTTCTTCCCCTCGGCTGCTTGTCTTTAATGGAACCGTTTCTAAGACAATTGTAACTATATAATTTTCTCCCCGCCCCCTAACCCATACTTAATCATGCTCGTTTTAAAAAAAGTTAGAAAATCAAGATATGAAAAAAAAAAATCCACCCGACAGCCAAAGAAAAGCAATTAACATTCAGAAGTATTTCCTTCTACATTTTTGTTTGATTTTAAGGTCCTGGGGTATGTGGGAAGCTGGCACTCAAACCTCTGAGCCACATTGGCTCCCCTGGGTTGGTCCCTTCATTTGTTTGCTTGTTGTTTGTTGTTTTGGTTTGGTTTTTTAGGAGGCACCAAGAACTGAACCCGGGACCACCTGTGTGGGAAGCAGATACCCAAGTCCTCGAGCAGCATCAGGTCCCTCCTCCTAAATTTTGTCTTTTTCTCTGCACGTAGGTGTATGTATATTTTACATATGTGTGTAATTTCTAATTGTTCACCCTCAGCCCTATTGACAATTTTGGCTGGATAATTCTCTGTTGTGGGGGGCCTCTATCTACTAGATGGGAGGCACCATCTCTACCCCTAGGTAAGACAGGCAAAGATGTCTCCAGACATTGTCAAAGGTCCTCTAAGGGGCAAAATTGTCCCTAGTTGAAAACCATTGCTCTGGTTGTATTAGTGTATGTTTGTATGGAATCATATTGCAAATATTGCCTTTTCTTTAAAAAGGTCCCATGCCATGAACATCTTTCACGTCACCTAGTAGAAATCTACACCATTGTGTGTGATGGATGCAGAGCTTCTCCAGGTAGCCTCACACGTGAAGCAATTTATTTCACCAATTCCCCATTATTGGACATTTTTCATAAAATTGAAATCATGCTGCACCCTTCGCATCATAAGCTGTTTTTACAATCTAACTTGTCGTGAACATCTTTCCATGTCACAGCAAGGGATGTCGTAAGGTATTCTGCTTCTCTTACCGAAACGAGGGTCAGCCCTGTAGTTACCGTCGTCCTTACGACCACAATGCCAAAGGTTATTATTATTTTAAATATTTATTTTTATTTCTTTCTTTCCCCTTACCCCCATTGTCTGCTCTCTCTGTCCATTTGCTGCGTGTTCTGTGTCCACTTGCATTGTCAGGCAGCACTGGGAATCTGTGTTTCTTTTTGTTGTGTCATCTTGCTGCGTCAGCTCTCCGTGTGTGCAGCACCACTCCTGGGCAGGCTGTGATTTTTTCACGCGGGGTGTCTCTCCTTGCGGGGCACACTCCTTGTGCGTGGCGCTCCCTATGCGGGGGTGCCCCTGTGTGGCACGGCACTCCTTGCGCACAGCAGCACTGTGCGTGGACCAGCTCATCACACAGGTCAGGAGGCCCTGGGGATCAAACTCTGGACCCTCCATATGGTAGGTGGATGCTCTATCAGTTGAGCCACATCTGCTTCCCAATGTCATAGGTTATTAATGGCCATTTAATCTTCCATCACATGGAGGTGCCCTGCATTGTTAAATTAGTCCCTATCGTTGGACTTTTAGGTGGTTTCCAATTTTTCAATAATAAATGACCCTGTCATTAATACAATCATATATATTTTCCACTGCTATTTTGGGAAACCAGTTTAAGAGATTAAGTTAACCCACCTACCCTAACCTGGAACTCATAGCCCAGTTTTAGAAAGCATTTTCTCCACACCCAGCCCTCCTTCCCACCCTCCCTGCCCCTCTGGCGCTGCCAGGCACGAGTTTCTCTAATCCTGAGGTAAAGCCCTAACCGCAGGGAATGGCTCCTAGGCTAATCCCTAAAGTGTTTTTTTGTGGG
This sequence comes from Dasypus novemcinctus, assembly GCF_030445035.2. Lineage (NCBI taxonomy): Eukaryota > Metazoa > Chordata > Mammalia > Cingulata > Dasypodidae > Dasypus > Dasypus novemcinctus. The sequence continues at coordinate 34,243,541 of NC_080698.1, forward strand.
TTTTTTTTTTTCCTTCCTGCTCTTTTGTCAAGCCCAAGTCCCTTTCTTCCTGCTGTGAGACCACTCCTGGGTTGTATTCAAAACACCTGAGTGAATCCCCTTTTTCTTCTTTCTTGTTTGTTTTTTCGTTGTGGGTGTACAATGCCTGTGTGTGTGAAAACCTATTTGTACAGTTTAAAGAGCAATAATAAAATGAACACTCCTGCATCCACCATCCAGTCCAAGGAACAGAACATTTGATACCCAGAAGCACCCACGCACCTGCCTCCCTCTCCTACGAGGTGCTTGTAGTACCAGGTGGGGGTGGGGGAGGGGAGAGAGCCGACGTGCCACTGGGAACGGAGGGGCCAGCAAACCAGATTCCACCCAGAGCTCACCCCACTTGCCCCTTGCTGCTCCGTGGCCTGGGGCACGTCAGTTAGCTCTGTGAGCCTCCATTTCCTGGTCTTTGAAATGGAAGGGTTTTGTGCAGGTTAAACGAGATGATTCTTTTGATAAACACTGGAGTCCAGAGTACCTAGATTTTTCTTTTGGTGGAGAGTTTCTGGACAGGGGATTCAGCAATGCTGTTCTCACCTGGCTCTGCCAGCTCTTAGCTTTGTGATCCCAAGCAAGGCAATTCCTGGGCCTCGGGTGGGCTGTGAAGAGGGCAGGCTCACTTGATAATCACAAGCTTCCTTTCCACCTTTGGCTCTTTGTAATTCTACCAATTATTAAGCCAAGGAAAATGGGTCATGATGAAGCAAGAACTTAATATAAGAGCTCAGTAAACAGTGTCCTTAGTCCAACCCAAGAAAAAGATAAAATAACTGCCTCAAGTGCACATGGCCAGAAAGTAATTAAAACACCATTATTAATCTGATAAACACTGATTCTGGCTGCACTCTGGGTTACGAGGTGTACGGGGAGGATGGTTTTATTTAACTCTGAAGGCAACCCTATCTGATAGGTTCTGTTCTACACCCACTTTAGAGATGTGGAAACAGGCTCAGAGGGGCTATACAGCTTGTCTGAGGGCACACAGCCCTGGAAGGGCCTCAGGTCTGTTTGACTTGTAAGGCTGTGCTCTAATCCAGCACTTCTCAGACTTTAATGTGCTGAATTACTGGGGCGTCTTGTCAAATGCAGACTCTGATTCAGTAGTTCTGGGCCGGGCATGAGAGACTCCAGGTCTAATCAGCTCCCTGGAGCTGGTGCTGGGCTGCCCACCACCCTTTGAGCGGTGAGCCTAAAGCGCCACACCACCCTCCAGGAGCAAAGCTGGGGGGCCCCTCGGTCTTCAGACCCCTTGGTTTCAGTGAGCATAAGCTGCGTGTCCTTGGATTGGCCTCCACTTGGTTCCCTGCAAAGGCCAGGTGGAGAAAGGAAGAGGTTTGCGGGATCCATCCAGGATAATAAAAACTAAAACACAGCCAAGCAACAATTAGCCATAGTGCAGGGACCTTCTCCATCTCTCCTGGCTCTGCACCTGCCTGTCCCCTGCCCCCAAGCACAGAGCTTGGTGGAGGTCTGGGAAGTGACGGGAATTCTGCCCCAGAGCTCAGGCTGCCGAGGAAGCCCTGGCTCAAAGCGAGCTCTGCGTCCATTTCTAGACTTTCTGGGGCCCATCCGCCCCACAACGTGACAACCGGGCACGGCGTTTCCCTCCAGGTGAACTGCAGGTATAGTCATCTGCCTCCCCTCCTTTTTAAAGTTTAAGCACTTATTATCTGTCCCCACATCCTCCATGAGTGTCCTCTTCAGGGCAGCACGAGTAGGGGTGAGCAAGCTTGTAGTAACTGGCAGGTTTACTTTTGGGTTTCCTCTTTCATGTGGTTTAGGCCGCCTCCCTCCACCCTCCCAGAGTGTAAGAACCTTGAGGGCAGCGATTCTGGCTGGCTTCTCTGTCTACCCCAGGGCACCAGCCGGCTCAGAGTAAGGCGCTGGTTACACGCGGGGGGGGGGGGGGGGGGGGGTCCCCGGCTAAGGCTGGGCACGGGGCCTTCCAGTAACGGCTGTCCTGCCCCCCCCCCCCCCCGCCCACTTCCCTGCCTGTGTCCTGTTCCTTGGTACCCCCGAGCCCTTCTGAGAGCTGTCTGGTTTCTCAGCTGGAGTTCAGGTGGTAAGCGTGCCTCTCCTTTTGTAGGATGGTATTTTTCTGCTGTCACTCTGTGGGTTTGCCCTGCCTCTCTTTTCCACCGTCATGGCTATCACTCATTCACTGGCTGTGAATTTGTCCTTCTCTCTCACTCCCCTGGGCTTAATTGCCCACCTTTCCTGAGGTCAACTGGCTCTTGGAGGCAGTTCACGCCCAGGTATCGTGGAGCTCGTCACAGGATGCTGTCAAGTTCTGACCACAGCTCTAGGAGCCAGGCTCGGAGAGGAAGGCAGCTCCGGCCTCAGAGGGTCTTGCTGTGAATCTAGTGATCACATCTGTTTGTGCCCCAGCCCCTTTCTTCACTCCAAAACCCTGGACCCCTCCTCTTCTCTTTTCTAGTCCTAAATTCCTCCCAGCCTTACGGAGAAGGACAACACATGGGAAATCTCCCTGCAGTAGGGACAAGCAGCGTGTCCCTGCCCAGTCCAGCTCACGCAAGCGTTGAGTCCTGGCTATTGCTCTAAACTGTGATGATCATTTAAGGGGGCGGGGATGTAGCAACAGCCAAAGAATGGCTGTGTGTGCTGCCTTCCAGGAGAAGGAAAATGACCTCTCCAGACACTTCCAGTAGATGGCTGCTTCTCAGACATACCAAGAGGGATTCATTTCCTCGTTGATGAAGAGAAATTTCTAGTTGCTCCCTATGGCAATTCTTACTTTTTCCCAATCTCTGCTTTGTATCTCTACCACGGTGACTTGGGACATGGCCTCACAGTAGATTTGGACCTCACACTTCCATCAGGGGGTTTCCACCACCGTGCAGGGCACACTGCTGGCCACCAACTCTTCACAGGATGCTGTCAAGTTCCGACCACAACCTCAAGTTTATTTTTGCTGCCTCCAAGGATATGTCCTTTATCTTTTTAGTTACGCCCATCTAGGCTGGGAGGGAATTTGCAGATAGACCAATAGCTGAGAAGAAGTTCTACAATTAGATATGAGTGTAGATGTCAAGTACAAAAGAAGATGCAAAGCATTTACTTCTCTTGCCCAGCAAGTCCCTTTTGGTGCAAAACAGAGGCCCCCGGAGGCCCTTATTGCTCTGGTCTCCCTGGTTCTCTCCTCCCATCACCCCCATTCCTTCCAGGTCCCCTGCACCATTTTTTCCCCTCTTTGCTCTCCCTCCTCCCAGGTACCTGGCTCCCGGACTGAAATCGCAGCAGCTATTCTTCTGCTCTTCAGCGGCTTTGGAGGGAAGCAGCTTCAAGGCAAACACACCTTTCTCTTACAAAACTGTGACCCGTTACTATGCAAAGACAGCCTCAGCCTGTACTCTCCTTTTCTGGTAATTGTATCAGTGTAGAAAAGGAATCCCGGGGCTGGAAAACCTCATCTTCCCCTGATACTGCTTCTGCAATAGCCAGGTGAACAGAGGAGCTAAAGGGGGGACACTGAGGCAGAGCAGGACACAACTTGCCCTGATTAACCAGGAAGAAGAGTGACCTCCATGGAACCAGCCCTGTCCAAGGAGGGATTAGGGCATACAGGAATGTCTGAATATATAAAGAGTAAGGTTAGGGCAGGAAACACCTCCCAGACCCGACATCCTGCCACAAGGTGACAGCGGATAGGTGGTAGCTGCAGCTGCCTTGATAAGAACTGGGAATGCAGTTATCCTCAGGAAGCTACACGTTGTAATTGCTGACCTGCTTGGCATTGGGTTAAATCTCTCCGTTTTAATTTCTTCAAATGGCCACAAGATCATCAAGCTTTTGGTCACTCTTCACTACCTTCTGTGGAAACCTTCAAGTTTGAAAAGGCTTCAGGGAATCCACCCAACGCACAAATACATCAGGGTCCCACACTTGGTCTTTTTTTAAATAAAGATTTACTTTTTAGTTCTCTCCCCTTCCCCTCCCCCCAATTGTCTGCTCTCTGTGTCCATTCGCTGTGTGTTCTCCTGTGTCCGCTTGTATTCTTGTCAGTGGCACAGGAATCTGTGTCTCTTTTTGTTGTATCATCTTGTTGTGTCAGCTCTCCATGTGTGCGGCGCCATTCCTGGGCAGGCTGGATTTTCTTTCTCACTGGGCGGCTCTCCTTACAGGGCACACTTCTTGTGCATGGGGCTCCCCTCTGCAGGACGCCCTAACCACTGGGCCAAGTCCACTTCCCCACACTTGGTTTTTTGTTATTGTTTTTTTTTTTAAGATTTATTTATTTATTTCTCTCCCCTTCCCCTCCCCCACACCCCGGTTGTCTGTTCTCTGTGTCTATTTGCTGCGTCTTCTTTGTCTTCTTCTGTTGTTGTCAGTGGCACAGAAATCTGTTTTTTTTTTCTTTTTGTTGTGTCAGCTCTCCGTGTGTGCTGCACCATTCCTGGGCAGGCTGCACTTTCTTTCATGCTGGGTGGCTCTCCTTACGGGGCGCACTCCTTGCGCTTGGGGCTCCCCTACGCGGGGGACACCCCTGCGTGGCACGGCACTCCTTGCGCTCATCAGAACTACGCATGCGCCAGCTCCACACAGGTCAAGGAGGCCCGGGGTTTGAACTGCGGACCTCCCATGTGGTAGACGGACACCCTAACCACTGGGCCAAGTCCACCGCCCTGTTTGTTTTTGAAACTCGGTAATTTTTCAACAAGGTTTGTACTGGGTCCCACAATTTGTATAGCCAGTACTGAATAGCAAGGTCAGTCACTGAATTTCTACATCGCTTCCGGGTTGCCCTCTCTTTTCCTCTCAATTAAAACAAAATTCCAAGTCTGTTCCTGGTAATAGCAGGAGCATCAGAAATTAGGAACTGAGCTGAGAGGTGCAAGCTCAGGCTGCCAGATAAGGGTAATTAGCTCTTCCTTTACAGGGCTCTCTGGGAAAGGGTAAGAAGGTGGGGGTCTGTGAAGGTGTCCAAATCTGCACCCTCCTCTATTTTAACTAGGAGACAGAGCCTTGCAAGGTTCCACACTCTCATGGCTGGTATTTCCAGAGGCCCATGATTTAAATTCTCCACCTCCTGCTCTTAGGGAATCCATTGCACTCTGTTCAATTTTACTGGATTTTTTTTTTTTTAGGTACCTCCTGGGGATTGAACCCAGGACCTCATATGTGGGAAACTGGCGCTCAGCCAATGGGCCACATTGACTTCCTTGAGTTGGTCTTTTGTTTGTTTTGTTTGCTGTTTATTTTTGGTTTTTCAGGAGGCACCAGGTACTGAACCAGTACCTCCCATGTGGGAGGCAGGTGCTCAACTACTTGAGCCACATCCACTCCCATGGAATTTAATGGATATTCAGCATATCCAACAGAGCACTGTGTTAGACCCAGTGAGGGGAGGGGCTATTGGTACACAGAAAGGTACATTGTCCCACAGCTATAAAGGGAACTGCTGGAACAACTGGGGAAATATCAGTGTGGACTGTATATTAGATACTATTGTATCAGTGTTAAACTTCTTGGGTATGATAATGGAATTTGTGGTTATCTAAGAGGCTGCCTCTTGTTCTAATAGTATTAAAGGATTTAAAGAGGAAGTTTCTTGAAGTCTTCCACTTACTTTCAAACAGTGGAAAAACTGTGTATATATTTACATAAAAATACCTCACAGTTTTGTAAGAGAAAGGCATTATGTTTGTCTTATAAATATTTCTCTCTGAGGACGATGAAGGACATTATTTGATGGATAGATAGACATAAAGCTATTGTGGGAAAAATGTTATTGTTTGGTGAAATTGGCTGAAGTATATACATGTATAATATATTCCCTCAATTTTTCTTTGGTTTAAAAAAACTTTTTTTTAAAGATTTATTTATTTCTCTCCCCTCCCCGCCCTTCCCATTGTCTGCTCTCTGTGTCCATTTGCTGTGTGTCCTTCTGTGTCCGCTTGTATTTTTGTCAGTTGCCTTGGAAACCGTGTCTCTTTTGTTGTGTCATCTTGCTGCGTCAGCTTTCCATGGGTGCAGTGCCACTCCTGGGTGAGCTGCACTTTTTTCACACGGGGCGGCTTTCCTTGTGCATGGGGCACCCCTACGGGTGGGCACACCTACGTGGCAGGGCACTCCTTGTGCACAGCAGTTCTGTGCATGGGCCAGCTCACCACCCGGGTCAGCAGGCCCTGGGTTTGAACCCGAGACCCTCCGTAGGGTAGGCGGACTCACTATCAGTTGAGCCACGTCTGCTTCCCATGTTTGAAATTTTTTAATGAAAACCTTGGGAGGGAGAGTACACCGTCCTCTCCAATGAGGTTGCCATCACTGGGAGATAAGACATTGTGCGTCTGTCTCAGTTTGGGTTCCTGAGATAAAGGTTCAAGTCCCCATGGTTGGTTTGAGAGATGATCTCAAGAAACTCCAGTGGGGATGGAGACAGGGGGCAGCAGCAGTGGACGGAGAGAGCATGCTGGAGCCAGCCATCTGTGAAAGTAAGGAGCTCTCCTGTCAGAGGAGCCCTGGGAGCCTTGTGGAGCGTGTCTCAGGTGAGAGCTGGGGTACTCCCACCATTCAGCCTGGAGTGGGGGCTCCCCCTGGGTGTGGGCAGGAGAAACTGGGGCAGCCAGAGAGACCCCCTGGTCAGCTAGCCAGCCGGGCGCAGCCATGGCACCTGCTACGTCATCACCTGCCCATTGTCATTTAACCAATTGCAATCCATCTATTTATCCAGCCAAACTCTTTTTTTAAACTGTTGTCTGATCGTTTTGTTTGTTGTTGCTGTTGTTTCTCCCCTCTCCCCTCCCCGCCCCCGCTGTTTTTGCTGTCTGTGTCCATTTGCTGGGTGATCTTCTGCATGTTTCTCTTTTTGTCTTCTCTTTGTTTTCTCCTCTAGGATTCACTGGGATTCTATCCTCGGGGCCTCTGATGTAGAGAGAGGGTCCCTGTCACTTGTGCCACCTCAGTTCCTGGTTTCTGTTGCGTCTAGCCTTAACTCTTCCCTTGGCTCTCTTTTTGGTTGTGTCATCATCTTGCTGTGTGGCTTGCCCCTTGGGCACTGGCTCACTACTGGGCACACCTGTTTGTTTTTATTTTTTTTTTAACCAGAAGGCCCCAGGGATGGAACTGGGACCTCCCATATGGTAGGCAGAAGCCCAGTCACGTGAGCCACATCCACTTCCTTGTTGTTTTTTGCTCATAGTCTGCTTGTTGTCTACTTGTTTGTTTTCTTCAGAAGGCGCCTAGAATCAAATTGAGACCTCCTGTTTAGGAAGCAAGTGCTTAACTGCTTGAGCCATATTTACTCCCCCCAGCCAAACTTTTAATAAGCATCTATTATGTGTTGGTCCTAAATCTAGAGACAGGGGATACATACCCAAAACATACTCAAGCAATTCATGGACCTTTTTTTAAAGGGGAAAAAAAAGTCTAGTCAAAATCCTTTCTGCCCCAGATGGGTGCTAAGACTTTGAAACCCAGCTGCAGAGACACTTAATGGGCCCATCGCTTACATCTAGCTAGAGAAGCCCCTCTCCCACCCATGGCTCTCCAGTGGTGCTAGCTCGGCTCCGTGAACTGACTCAGAAATTTTTTCGAGGAACTGAATTTGCTCCTGAAACAATTAGAGCAGATAGTCAGGAGCACTCTGTAGTTTCAGCTGCACTCGCCAAACCCTGGCTCTTCTGGATAGGTGACACAGGGAGGAGCCTGCTTCACCCTGCGCAGGGGGAGAAGGGGAGGCAGGGTCCACCGGTGGGAACCCCAGCCCCACCCCTACCCGTTTCTGCTGTGCTACCTTCGACAGTCCCAAATTTTGTCCTCTTATCATCTAAAAATAAATCAGTAGAGTGATTCAATTCTCTCATAAACACCAAATGAGTTATCGGTGCAAGATTCATCATTTAACTGATGCTGGCAGTACTTGTGTGGTTCTAGCATCAAACAGATTGTTCTTGGGCCAAAGCTTCTTTCAGGAAACAAAGACAGAGATAAGTGCCTGGCTCAAGTTTATGACTCAGACACTCCACTTTGGGTGGCTGTAGCAGGTGCTTAAAAGTTAAAAAGAGAAAGCAGATGTAGATCAAGTGGCTGAGCACCTGCTTCCCATGAACGAGGTCCCAAGTTTGATCCCTCGGTACCTCCTCAAAACAAAACAAACAAGCAAGCAAACAAGAAAACCAATCTGGCGGAGCCGGTATAGCTCAGTGGTTGAGTGTGGCTTCCTACATAAGAGGTCCCGGGGTTCAATCCCTGACCCCGGTACCTCAAAAAAATAATTTTTAAAAAAATGGGAGACTGGAGTTCCAGCTTTGAGGATTGCAAACCTATTGTTCTGACCTTTTATTCCCCCCCAATGCAGTGTGTAGCAAATCTTTTTCTTTCGATCAGGCCATTACTGTTTTGCTGTAATTCCTAGCAGGTCACCACCCCCCCAGCCCCCACGGCTCCCTCATCTGTTTGCTCACTTTTTTGCTTGTTTCTCCTTTTTAGGAAGCACCAGGGACTGAACCTTGGACCTCCCATATGAGAGGTGGGCACCCAACTGCTTGAGTCACATCTGCTCCCTGCTCACTGTCTCCTCATTGTCTTGCTTGTTGTCTGCTCATTGTTTTCGCTCCTTGTCTGCTTGTTGTTTGTCTTCTTTAGGAGGCACCAGGACCGAACCTGGGACCTCCCACGTGGGAGGCAGTGCCCAGTGCCTGAGCCATATCCGCTCCCGCCAGCGGTTTCACTAAGAAGCCCCAGGAAGGCTCTCGGCCCTGGCGGGTGGCGGCTTCCCGAGGGCACTGGGCTGGCGGGAGGAAGCAGCTGCCTGGAGGCGTGCTCAGCCCCGCCCTTAACTGCAGCCCCGGGCCCCGGGCAGCCCAGCTCCACTCCGGCCTGGCTCAGGAGGCCGACTCAGTGCCGCTTTCCCCTCCTCTGCCCGCCCACCGGGCCCTTCTCCGCGGCTCCCCCCCAAGCTGGCCCTGTCTCAGCGTCGTGGCAGAGACAGCCCCGGGCTGGCTTCCTGCCTCGGGCCCTGGTTCCCTCCAGCCTTTCTACAAAGCGGTCTTGGAGAGCCCTGTAAGATGCACATCCAGTCATGGGAGCTTCCCTGCCTAAGGCCTTCAGGGGCTCCCAGCCTTCAAACCCCCGCCCCGCGTTCCAGCTCCCCGCCCCCTCTCCCCTCTTCCGGAGCTCCAGCCAGGCAGACCACCCAGCCACGCCCTCTCCCAGGGAGGTACTTCTTCCTATCCCCTGGACCCTCCCAAACCCCTCTTTTCACCAAACTAATTTTTTTTTCTCGTCTTTGTGGACTTTGCTTAAATACCACCTCTTCCAGCCAGTCTTCCCTGACCCCCTACACTTGGATGAGCTGCTCCTCCCGTGGGCCCCCCTGCTCACGTCCACTACCAACATGACTGTCTCACCCCACTATCAGGGCCTGCTTATTTCCACGTCCGCCCCGGACCAGGAGTTCCTTGCACCCAGGGATGGACTGTTTGTCTTATCTTTAACTGGCAGTGCTTCAAAGGGTTCCTGGTACGGAGCAGAGGCTGGATAAATGTGCAAGAATAAGTGAATGGGCGAATGAATGAATGAACGAATGAATGAATGGGCGAATGAATGAATGAGCCTCTATTAAGCCCTTCATTCCACCACTGAAATGATGTTCTGCCAGACTGTGAACTGTTTGCAACAAATTAAGCATAGAAATTGAGAGGAAGTATTAAGAACTTTTATAGCAATTTAACAGAGTATTTTTATGTCTGTTAAATCTAATACTAAAAATTTTGGACTTGTATTATTAATGTCTTCATATATATACATATATACACATATAGAGTATTTCTAATTATTTGTATTGTATTTTATGAAAGTATTCTTCTGCAGTGGATTGGAAATTCAAAAAACTGGTCCTTTATCCCTAATCATTTGAGAAGCACTTTTCTTTTTTAATTTATTGAAGTATATCACTCATACATAGAGAAGCACTTTTCTACATTCTTCCTGAGGTGACAATGCAGCAGTGCTGTGTTGGGGGGTGGGGGTGCTTGTAGGATGGTGGGGGGTATGGGGGGTGGGCAGGAAAGGGAAAGATTAGAAACTACACCTGGTTGAATCTGCGTTTCCAGGGAAACTATATAATATTGTCAAATATTCTATATAATATTGTCAAAAACTTTCTCAGAATCAAACAATCCAGACAACACATACCCCTAGAACAGTCTTCTGAACCCTGAGTCCAGAAGGAGGAAGGGAGAGCTAAACTGCTGGGATGAAGATGAACCTATTCGCCTAACTGACCCCAAAAGTTGGGGGGGGCGGGGCGCGGTGCACACCCTCAAGCTGTGTCCCTCTCACCCACCGGAGACAAGATTTTTAAATTTGTTTCTTAACTTTCCCCAAATCTGGTTTCCGTTAGAGAACTATTTCCCAAATTAACCTCTATGCCCTCTAAGTAAAGAATGCACGAGATTTCCACCAACTCTTTTCTCCTGTTTCAAACATGCCCCGTGTGTTTAAAAGCAGGCAGCGATTTCCAGGCTGGAAGTGGTAGCGAAGGGATCATTTTGGCAACCACTCTTTAAAGATCTGCACAAAGATTTTTATGGGAGGCACCCTTTTTCTTCCCAAGTGGTCTCTCTTGTTGCTGTCCTGAGGCAAATTTTTAATTGGTGCTAAGGAATTTCACATTAAATCACCTCTCAGGGGCTGAGCAGGTGGAACAGTGGGTCAGGGGTGCCTCTGGACTTTGAGGTGGGGCATGAGGAACGATTCACCTTTCTCTGCCTTCGTGAGGAGAGATCAGATAAGTCACTGGTGGTCTGCACACACCTAGTTATCATTCTCTACTTGTTAAGGTAAAGGTCAGAACACCGAGCCGTGATCAGGCATCCGAGGCCTTCCCAGAAATGGTTTTTCTAGCCCTGCCTCCAGAATCAGACACGTTAGGTTCTTTCCTTGAAGGCATAGCCGAACACGTGTTGGCAAAAAGTCCCAGGCCCAAAGCGTATTTTCAGAAGCGATGACCCAGGCCCTTAAGTAAATGGACACAGACCACAAGCTTAGCATCGGAAGCTACTTTCCAGACTGTTTGCGCAGGTGGCTGCCATGTTGCCCTCCCTACCGCCAAGCTCTTTTACACTGACTCCGGGCTCAGCCGTGAGACGTGACGTGCCCCGAGCGGAGATGTGAGAGGTGCTCGTGCCTCAGCACTGGCCTCTCCCCCCTCGCTGGAACCCTGAGTCCATCAGCTGGAAACGCCGGGGCTAATCCCCTGGAGGATGAGATGTCCGGAGCAGAGCTCAGCCAACGCAGCAGAGGCCCTCGGAGACCAGCTGTCTGCTTCATGCCAGATCTGGGAGTGAGGGCATCCTAGGGCAGGCAGCCCCAGCTGAGCCACCAGCTGACCACAATCAGTCAGGCCAGGTCAGCTCAGAAAAGAACAGCCCAACGCAGCCACAGAATCGTGAAAGATAATAAGTGTTTGTTGTTTTAAGCCAGTGAGGCAGTGTGTTACATAGCACAAGTCAACTGGTATTCATTCAGTTATTCATCCATTCATCCGTTTTTCATTTAACAATATCTTGAGCCTCCTGTTGGCTGCTGGGACCAGACCATGAGCCCCTGGCAGCCAAGGAGGCAGCTTATTTGTCTCTGTCCTAGGCACAGCGCATAGCACCTAGAAGGTGCTCAAAAACTTTGTCTAATAAACGCATAGATTGGAATAAAATTCCATAGGCAGGATAATAGACCTCAAGCTTTAAAATGTATATATTGTTCGACTCAGCATTCCTACTTCTGAGAATTTAGGAAGTATTTCCAGATGTGTACAAAAATTTAATTACAAGAAGGGCCTATCATAGCCTTGTTTATACTGGCGCCATCTGATCTGGTTGAAAATATGCCGGTTTTGATGGAAGTTTGGTCTTGATAACAATTTGGTTGAAAAGAATATTTCCAATCATGGTTATGGGTAATTAGTTCAATTGTGGGGTAGCTCTAGACCCTTTTTCCGTCTTTAGATGCAAAATATTTAAATACTTTCCAGAAATGGGGGTTGTTTTCTTTGTTTTTTAAATTTCTAATTCCCTTTAAGGCAAATAAGCATTCTCTGGGCTGCTAATAATAACAAGAGGCAGAAAACAAATTTTATGTCTTTCAAAAGGGAATTGGTTAAATGGTGGCATAAGCATAAAATGCTCATCATTATATGTGATATGGTAGAAATGCCTCTATTTACAACAAAGATGGTCAGGATATGTTATACACTGAAAGAAAAATAAGGTTACACTCTAGAATAATATATGATAGAAAACAAATCAGGAAAGTTCTTCACCAGTACCTTATCAGTGATGGTCTCTGGGAGGGTGGGATAACTGGTGCTCTGGCTCCTTTCTGCTTGTCTGTTTTTTCTGTTTTGCCTGTAAAGAGAAGACTTTGTTGTTGAAAAAGATAAATAAAAGAAACAACAATCAAAGAAGAGAATCTTATCAAAGCCCTCCAGCCCAAGACAAGCAGGAACAGGCCTACCGTAGTAAAAGTTGGGTTTATTACCTGTTGCAGCAAGGGAGAAGGCTGCCACTTGGAAGCTGGGGAAATCTCAGCAAGAGGGTGTTAGGACCTATTCTAGGATTTGGGCTTTGGTTGGGTAATTGGGGGGAAGGTGTAAGGAAGTAGGGCTCATTCTAGATTGGGTGCTGTCAGAAAGCAGGGGCAATTCTGTTCCTGGGTAGCACAACCAATCTTATTTATATAGGAGACATAAAAGCAAAGCTAAAATTCAAATTGATAAAAAAATGAAATGTCACACATACTAGATAGGAGGGTTGGATGCAATTTATATAGGAGACATAAAAGCAAAGCTAAAATTCAAATTGATAAAAAAATGAAATGTCACACATACTAGATAGGAGGGTTGGATGCTTGTTATTTTGTGGGTTGCACAGTGACCTTATTTTTGTTTACTTTATCGTGGTCTCAGAATGACCTTGTCTGACGTTGATGTGCTGTAAGATTGTTTCTGTCCAGCATGAGAACAATATGACTGAGCTGTGAGCAGGAAGACAAGTTCCTGGATATCAGGGGTTGCTTTTCTCATTTTTCAACCTGGACAGGGATGAGAGTGGGAATTTTATTTGCAATAAAATTAAAAGAGAGAGGGAAACGGACTTTGGCCCAGTGGTTAGGGCGTCCGTCTACCATATGGGAGGTCCGCGGTTCAAACCCCGGGCCTCCTTGACCCTTGTGGAGCTGGCCATGCGCAGTGCTGATGTGCGCAAGGAGTGCCGTGCCACGCAAGGGTGTCCCCCGCGTGGGGGAGCCCCACGCGCAAGGAGTGCGCCCGTGAGGAAAAGCCGCCCAGCGTGAAATGAAAGAGCAGCCTGCCCAGGAATGGCGCCGCCCACACTTCCCGTTCCGCTGACGACAACAGAAGCGGACAAAGAAACAAGACGCAGCAAATAGACACCAAGAACAGACAACCAGGGGAGGGGGGGAAATTAAATAAATAAATAAATCTTTAAAAAAAAAAAAATTAAAAGAGAGAAAGGGAGGGAGGAAGGAAGGAAGGAAGGAAGGAAGTTTTTAGTAACTGATTCTTTTTCTGTATATTTAACTTTATTTTTCTAAATGTTTTTATTAAACAAATTGGATCAAAATGAATTTTCCAATCACTGGTGCACATGTCATAAATTTTGACATAAAAAGCATGAAATGGTGAACACTTGGGTTGTTTCCATCTTTTAGGTTGTTTCCCTTTTAAACAATTACAGTGGCATAATTGACTGGAAATATGGAGAACATAAACGCAGAAAACAATTTTTAAATTAAATTTTTAAAAAATTTAATATGCTCAAAGATGCAGAAAAGAAATTGCACAATCATTCCATGCAAAATTTCCCCTTTGGTACCCAAAAATTTCCTGTTTTTGAAAACATAGTGACTAAATATTCATCGTCAGTGAATTCAACATTCACAGTTTAATCAATTTGCTTTTGACCAAATTGTCTCGCTATGATGTACAGCATTAAAACTGCGGAAATAACCTAAATATCCAAGAGAGTTAATAAAGAAGCTAAATAAATCATGGTACACCAATACAAAAGACATCATGCATCCATTTAAAGTAACAAATACACATTTCTTTTGAAAAGAGTAAATGAATTCTTCTAAACATTTAAGAAAAGAGTTACAGATATAAATAAGCCTAATTTAGTTTTGACCAAGTTGCAAACTCTAGGAATTTAACCAGCAGGGATGGGCACTCTTTTCTCTTAAATACCATTCACACTTCCATTGTTGATTTGGTTTTTCAAACCTAATATTTCCTAAATATTCTGTGCTGGCTTTTTCAGAACGCAAGTCTTAAGTGGAAAGCAAATGTATTCAGTTCCAGAATGGCGAAGAGGGTTCCAAGGATGTGCATCCTGGTCGAGTATCCAGGATGAAACTGTCTTTCATGGCTCAAAGGGTAAAATCTCTTACTTTTTTTTTTAAATAACTTTATTGAAGTATAATTGACATACAATAAACTGCCCACATCTTAACTATGCAATTAGCTGAGTTTGGATATGCCCTGACAGCCATGAAACCGTAACACAAGCAAGATCATCAATACATCCATCCTCCAAAATTTCCTTGTGCCTTTTAATACCTCCATCCCACCCCTTCCCAACCTCCTTTTCAAGCAACTACTGATCTGCTTTCTGTCACTACAGATTAGTTCACATTTTCGAGAGCTTTATATGGTAGAGAGCATCAGTAATTTATTCCTTTTAATTGCCTAGCATCAGTAACTTATTCCTTTTTATTGAATGGCTGCACCACAGCTTGTTGATCCATTCACCAGCTGATGGACATTTGACCTGTTTCCAGTTTGGGGTTATTACAACTAAAGCTGCTGTGAACACCGCCATGTATGAGTCTTTGCGTGGCCACGTGGTTTTGTTTCTTTGGAGGAAACACCTAGGATCCTATGGTAGGTGTACATTTTAACTTTTTAAGAAACTGTCAAACTGCTTTCCAAAGTGGTTGTACCATTTCTCATTCCCACCAGCGGCGTATGAGCATCTGGTCTTTGTTTTAAATCTAGACAGAAGCCTGTAGGAGGGTTGACCCTCACATCAGCATCTTCAGGAGGAAAGCTGGGGCGCAGCAGTGTGTAGAATCAGCGGTCATCCAAAAGGAAATGGGGAGGGTCAGCCCAATTGGAAAGCTGCTGGGCCCTGAATTTATTCCACACTTTATTTGTCCAGCCCACGGAGTGGATGTGGACATGGAAGAAGAAAGGAATTCCAACGAACTGCTCTTGACTTGATGAATTTTGTTGGTTTCGATAAATACCTGTTGAATTGATAAATGAGCGTTCAGGGAAGCAAAAGGGGAAGAGGTGTAGGGCTTTCCCTAAGGGGAATCTGGGTTCTGCAGAGAGATTCTGAAGAGCTTGAGGAGGGGGAGCAGGAGGAGGTGGACTGGGCTGACGCAGGATTCTCATTTTACAAAATGCCTAGTACCAGGATTTACAAAATGCAAGTATCATGATTGCCATGGCCTTTTCAGTGCTGGGGAAATGACGTCCCTGAGGCTTGCCTTCTAAATCCTGCAAAAACAAGTCACCGATTTTAAATGCCACAACAGTTCTTTGGTATCCCTTGAACACGTGGAGAGAGGGTTTTCTGAGTTGAATCCTCGACCGGGTGTAACAAAATGAGCCAGGCGAGGAGCCCACTTGAAGGAACGCCCCAGGCTGGCTTCATCACCCACCTTCTTTCCTGGGTTCACCCTGCACCCTCGGCCCCGGCAGTCCTCAATGCCCGCCCAGATTCTCAGCTGCCTTTCATTGGAATCGCTGACTCTGGGATCCCTGCTGGCTTCCCAGTTGCCAAACCCGTCAGCTTTTCTAGATGCCGTTCTGTTGGCCTCGTGGCAGCATCGGGGCTGCCGCCCACTTCCTCTGGGATCTCTCTCCTACTTCTCCTCCCGTGGCAGGATGGCTTCTCTGGGAAGCCGACTTGGAGGGGGAGACGATTAGGGAATGCTCTCAAGGGAAGGGAGGGGAAGAAGCAGAATTGACAGAGGGGGACGCTGAGCTGGGAGACAGTCGCAGCCAGCAGAGACCTCGAGTCAGCTCAGCAGGGAGCTCAGGAGGCGACAGCATCCAGAGGGTGAGCAGAGAAGCCAGCTCTCCATGGTCCCTCTTCATCAGTCTTGGGTGTGGGCTGTGCCTGGAAGGAGGCAAGGGTTGCATTCCCAGCAGCTGCGGAGGGTAAACCTTTCCCTACAGGCAGATCCGGGCAGCACATTGCACCATTCGCTACACCTGCCTTCTCACCACCTGTTCCTTCCCTGTCGAGGTGAACCCCTTAACAGTGACCTCAGGCGATGACCTTCTGCTCTTCTCTATTTACAGTCTCCATTTTGCAATACCCTAACAAGTGGAAGAACCAACAGCAGTACCTCACATTCATTGGGTGCTCACTGTGACCACAGGCCAGGCAGCAGGCTAAGCTTTGACTATATGCTCTCATTGAAGTTCACAGCAACTGATGATGTAGTAGTAGTAAAACTCCATTTTACAGCCGAGGAAACTGCTGGAAGATTCTTCTCGAAGACCTTCAATGGCTTCCAGTTACTGAGAGAGTAAAAGCTCAGACTCCTATATCAGCATTCAAAACCCAACTCCATCTTCCGTTTTACACCAGTTTTCCACTCCTACCAAGCCTGTTCTGTCACTGGGCCTTAATCTAGTCTGTTCCACTTGCAAACTAAGTTTAGCTGCCTGACTCTGCCTATCCCCTCATTCATTTGATCATTCATTCATTTATTCATTTACTCATTTATCTATGTGAGCCTTACTGATCTAACAGGAAAGATGAACATAATTCAAACCATTTACCAAATAGTTATTATTTAATTACAACTAGGGTAAGGAGGAAGCACCAAGGTGTGTTGAGGGCATAAAAGACCAAGCCTGAGATGCTGTGGACATGGCAGCTGACGTTGCCCACCCCCTTCTTCAAGGGTCCCATCAAAACATTCCTGCATTCCTGTCTTTTGAGCCCTCCATTTCCTCCTCCAAAAGCCTAAAATATCCAATGTCTAAACCAGTCAATCATCCGCAGCCTTGCTCTCTTACTGTAAAGCGTTCTCAGACAAATCGTCAGAGTCTTACTAACAGTGCACCATGTAGCGGAAGGCTTACATCGTTCCCTCTGCGTGCCCCAGCACTGCTCAGTAATTACAGCCACACCAAGGTGCTCTTCTTATTAGCATCCCCACTGTCTCAGATCCCCTAGAAGCAGAGCCTGAGTCGGGGACTGGAGGAAAGTGATCTCTCTGGGAAGAGAGGGAAACATTGGCAAGGGAGTAAGGAGGTGAGACAGGGATGGGAGGCAGCCAATAAAAAGTGGATTGTCAGCAAGTTCATC
Source organism: Dasypus novemcinctus (assembly GCF_030445035.2). Taxonomy (NCBI): domain Eukaryota; kingdom Metazoa; phylum Chordata; class Mammalia; order Cingulata; family Dasypodidae; genus Dasypus; species Dasypus novemcinctus. Next base: position 34,260,949 of record NC_080698.1, read on the forward strand.
TGCAGAGCAACTGGAGCTTAATCCCTGCGGGGAAATTCTGGGACATGTGTAGAATATGCAACATAGAGTTATCCCACCCAAGGGGTGGGAGCGGGGGGTATTTATTCATCGACTCCCATCAGACAGGGGTTGAGGGCTGCGTGTGTAGGTGGGGGGTGGTACTAATTCCTGGCACTTCTGGTCCCTGCAAGGCCAGGTGAAGAAATGTAGCTGCTCACGAGTGCCCAAGTGGTCAGGGGAGGGCATTAGGTCTGCCACTCCCATGTAACCAATTAGGAAACTGAGGCTTGGTGACGTTGGCCGAAAGGTCACTGCACTAGGAACTATCAGAGCCAAGATGACCCGGTCTTTCTGGGACTGAAACCACATAAAATGCCCCTTGAGAGGCATTATCTTGTCCCACCCTTCAGTAACCCTCACAGCTCTTTGCACAGGGCTAAGAACCCAGGGGAGACTCAACTGCTTTCTGATTGATGAGCCTTAACGATGAAGAGCTTATTAGAACCGGAGAATAGCAAGCTCTTAAGTGTGCCTCCGTCTTTCATAACAGCAGGTTCTGATACCCAGTTTAAGACGTTCACGCTGCCTCTCAAATCCCTTTTCACCTTCTCATCCCTTGGACTTTGTCCCTTGGAAATAGGGAAACTGAGACACACAAACGTTGATGGCTTCCTCTAGGGATGCTGAGGCTGGAAATGGAGATCTCAGTTGCTACTCCTGGGCCACCAACAAAATTCAAATGCCCATCCAATCCTTATTTCCCTCCATGAAATTCCCCTAACTCAATTAAAGGAAAAAAAAATCAATCAATTTACATGGTAACAGAAAAGGACAGGGCCGTGTATAAAATACTCCCCCATCTGTACTTGAGGGCATGGCCTACACGCTTCAAGAGCGCAGCCAACGGCCCTGGGGATTTGTTTTTCTTTCCCTGACCCGGGGACTCTGATCTCTCACTTAACCTCTGACCCCTTCAATTCAGATAACCAGGGAACTGGCAGCTGCGGCTGGGGCGCCTCTGAATGCCACCCCTGTCCGTCTGGGCTCATTCTGGCCACGGAGACAAAGGCAGGCAGCGCGCTGTGAACCGCTTCAGAGCCAGAGAAGCGGCTCCCAGGGCGCCAGCCAGCCGTGTGGAGGCCCCCTGCCCCCGGCCCCCCACCCCGGGGGCGCAGGGGGCAGCCTCATTACAGCGAATGTCATTTAGAGCCGACTGTGTGCAGGAGGAAAAAAATTAAAGCAGCATCAAGACCTTGCTCTGACTGCATTAGAATAACTCAGATTGAAACACGCTTCACCACAAATCCAGGCGCTCCCCCAAATTGGCCTCTTCCCTCCCCCACCCCCCTACCTTAGGCCTCATTTAAAACAGAGCTGGAGCCTGGGTTTTAACAGCAGCTATTTAGAGGTGGGAATAAGCCACTTGTTTGAAATTGAATCAGCCTTTTTTATTAAACCATATATTTTCATTCTTGCCAACGAAGCTGGGAGAGGATGTTGAATCCTCTCTATTGTACTCTTCTGTGCGTTTTCATTGGCAGGAGAGCTGCAAACGCAGACCCTGGCACCTCTAATCACCCCCACCCCCACTGAACAACCCCAGAAACAATGCATTTTAAAGACTGTCCCTTCGCCCCCCACCCCAATTCGTTTCTAAGTGACGGGCCTGTTTTGCTCCCTTTTCCCCCTACTGCCCAGCCCCCATCTCCCACCTCTCCCCTCATTTCCAGGGCTGTGCCTGCTTCTTGCTGGTAACTTGGCAGCTCAGCAGTGACCACCCACGACTGTACCCCAGGGCTAGCTGACTACTTAATCTCTGCTAGGAGTTTGGCAAGAGGCTATCACCTGCCTCTTAGACAATTAGCCACCTCTAGGGACAGACACTTCTTTAGAGCCTCCAGTTCTCAAAAGCTCCTGGGTGGACCTTTCATTCATTCATTCACCCATTTACTCATTCACTCATCCTCTTGGAACAGCACTTGGCACATAACGAGCATGTTAGCTACTGTCGTCAGCATTCACAGCCAACGTTTATCAGTCACCTACTAGGCCACTATGACATAGTAGTGACCCACCATGAAATTAATGAGACCAGCTCCTGCTGCGTGGAGCTGCTACTATCAGAAAGTAGTTTTCCACCCTGCGGCACACTGGAATCACCTGGAGAGCTTTTCCCAGCTGATGCGGGACCCCACCCCCAAAGGTTCTGGTTGAATTAGTCTGCAGCGGACCCAGGTGTTTCTCACCTGCAAACAGGAGTGAGCATCACTGCTTTAAAGTGAAGGGCAGAGCTCCTGGGTGAAGAGAGCAGGGTGCTCTGAGGAGTGGGCCCTAACTCAGCCTGTCTGGGTGGCTTTTTGGAAGAACAAAGACCTAAAACCAGGGAAGGGGATGTGGCTCAACTGAAAGAGAGTCTGTCTACCATATAGGAGGTCCAGGATTCAAATCCAGGGCCTCCTTGCCCATGTGGTGAGCTGGCCCATGTGCAGTGCTGATGCACGCAAGGAGTGCCATACCACGCAGGGCTGTCCCCCACGTAGGGGAGCCCCACATGCAAGGAGTGCGCCCCATAAGGAGAGCTGCCCTGCACAGGGTAAAAAAAAAAGCGCAGCCTCCCCAGGAGTGGCGCCGCACACAGGGAGAACTCACGCAACAAGATGACACAACAAAAGAGACACACATTCCCAGTGCCACTGACAAGAATGCAAATGGACACAGAAGAACACACAGCAAATGGGCACAAGAGAGCAGACAATGGGTGTGTGTGTGGGGAGAAATAAATAAATTAAAAAAAAAACAAACCTAAGTCAGCACAAGAGCTGGGCCAAGGTGTTGGAGAAAAGAGAGGGGAAGAGGCTTCCGGGAGGAGGAGGTCAAGGACAAGGTAAGGAAAGGCCTAGATGTGAAGCAAGTCAAGGAGGAGAATTTCTGGTAATCACATCTGGCTGGGGCTTAGGGCCAGAAAGGAGTGTGTGTTGGGGGGTGGGGCGCTGGCCCCCATTTAAGGGACTGGAACTTTACCTGCAAGCAATGGTGAGCCACGGAAGGGGTCGAGGCAGAAAAGGGACTGACTCCTTCAGCAGTTCAGAGCCCTCCTCTGACCACAGCACGGACTGAAGACTAGACAGGAGCCCAATCGGCCCCCGCAGGTGCAGGCCCTGCGACAAGGATAAACTGCTGCAGGCGCGATCTCAGGAAGTGCCCGCAGGGGAGTGGGGAAGCAAGAACGAGGACAGCAGCGGATGCGGAGTGCCTTCGGGAGCACATTACCCCTGTGGGCCGTTGGAACCCGTGCCCTGGAGACCGAGACGTGGTGTGGCACTGTGGAATGAAGAGGCTGGGATATTTGTCCACCGGCTCCTGCCTGACCTTGGTCAAGGGCTGCTCCTGGGGACGCCAACGCCCTGCGTTCTGGCCTGTCCCCCCGCCCGCCGCCCCCCTCAAGCAAGCTCCCGGCAAGAGGAAGCGCTCAGGCAGAGTAGCAGGCACTTGGACAGGACGCTGTCGGAGGCGACAGTGAGTGCCGAGGGGCTACGCGCAGGGCACCGGCAGTGGCTGAGACCAGGTCTTTACCCAGGGATCGAGGGAAAGAAAGATTGAGGCCCCTTATGCCCGGGGACGGGGCGGGGACGGGGGGTGGCTGGTGACTGGTGTGAAGGAGTCGATGGGTGGGGATTGAAGCAAGAAGGACAATTTCAAGGATGCTGACCAGGGGCATAAACAATTAAAAGTGAAGCTTTTTCCAAATTGTATTCATCAAATGCAATGAATGTGCCCTCCTGATGAAAGAGGTTGATGTGGGGGGGAAGTGGGGGTATATGGGAACCCTTATATTTCTTGATGTAACATTTTATGTTATCTATACATCTTTAAAAATAATATACAAAAGGGGGGGAGTGAAGCTTTTCTTTTTTTTAAAGATTTATTTTTTATTTGTTTCCTCTCCCCCCCCATCCTAGTTGTCTGGTCTCTGTGTCCATTTGCTGCGTGTTCTTTTGTCCGCTTCTGTTGTCAGCGGTACGGGAATCTGTGTCTCTTTTTGTTGCGTCATCTTGTGTCAGCTCTCCGTTGTGCGGCGCCATTCCTGGGCAGGCTGCACTCTCCTTGCGCTGGGCGGCTCTCCTTACAGGCTGCGCTCCTTGCGCATGGGCTCCCCCACGCGGGGCACACCCCTGCGTGGCAGGGCACTCCTTGCGCGCATCAGCACTGCGCATGGGCCAGCTGCACACGGGTCAAGGACGCCTGGGGTTTGAACCGCGGACCTCCCATGTCGTAGACGGACGCCCTAACCACTGGGCCAAGTCCACTTCCCTGAAGCTTTTAATTACACATGTAGGCAGGTGCTGACCAAGCCCGCTGGGCATCCCTGCAGGGCGGTACGGGTGTGAGATTCTGGGCTTTTGGTTTGAGGGGAGAGGAATTTTTGTGGTGTTTGGCTCACCGAAAGTCTTACCAGGCTGTCCAGGACCCAGCTTCAATCCTGACCCGCCTCGCCTGCCTCTCTCCCTCGCTTCTCCCCGTGATGAGGTCGTCCTTGGTCCATTTCTCTTCCTGGGCTTCCACATCCGATTAGCTGCTGTATTAGTTGTGAATTATTTGGGAGTAAGGAAGAGAAACCCACTCGAACTGGCTTAAACTCAAGAGACAGATTTACCGCAAGTATATAAGAGCCGCGGAGGCACTGAGCAGGAAGTTGCAGCCAGGCTCCACGAAGACCCTGGAGGGCTTTTTTTTAATTGTCTTTAAAAAAAAAAAAAAAAAAAAAATACATAGGGAAACAGACTTGGCGCAGTGGTTAGGGCATCCGCCTACCACATGGGAGGTCCGCGGTTCAAACCCCGAGCCTCCTTGACCTGTGTGGAGCTGGCCCATGCGCAGTGCTGATGCACGCAAGGAGTGCCGTGCCACGCAGGGGTGTCCCCGCGTAGGGGAGCCCCACGCGCAAGGAGTGCGCCCCGTAAGGAGAGCCGCCCAGCACGAAAGAAAGTGCAGCCTGCCCAGGAATGGCGCCGCCCACACTTCCCGTGCTGCTGAGGACAACAGAAGCGGACAAAGAAACAAGACATAGCAAATAAACACAGAGAACAGACAACCGAGGGAGGGAGGGGAATTAAATAAATAAATCTTTAAAAAAATAAAAATAAAAAAAATATACATAGATCACACAAAACAGAAGGCCTTTTTCTTCTTTTTTTTGGAAGCCACCTTGTCTCTCATCTTTGCCTCTCTGGTCATCTGTTCTGTCTCTCTCATTTTTGTTCCTTTCTGTTCTCTCTGGTATTTCTGCTTTGGTGAACATTTGGTTGCTCCAACCTGACATTTTGTGGCCTCTTAGTTTAAGCCAATACAAATGGGCTCCAGTATTTGTGTTTCAATTCCTAATTCTCAGGGGAGAATAATCTGATTTGTAAGTAATAGAAGACCCAGCTCAAACTGGCTTCAGGAAAAAAGCCAATTTATTGGCTTAACTAACTTCAAAGTCCATTTGTAGACTTCAGGCATAGCTGGATCTAGGGACTTGCACTCTTTCATTAGGAACTCTGCCTTTGTCCCATTTTGCTTTGCCTTGGTTTCATTCTCAGGCAAACTTTCTCTGGGTTTAGACCCTCTGCGTTTAGCTATCCCAATAGAAGGAGGGCTTACTGTTGCTAGAAGTTCATTGGGTGAATCAGCTCACAACTTCATTGCTGAACCAGGTGCTGTGTCAGTAGATGGCAATGCTTTTAACCAGGCCAAAAAGAATCCTGGGACCAGATGGACAAAGTGTAGGAGGAAGATGTAGCCCCCCAGGGGAATACGGGAGCTGGTATCAGAAGGAAGAGTGGGTATGAGCAGGCAAAAGTAACAAGCTTGGCTATATGGTGACACCCCCCTCCCCAGCCCCAGCCCCAGCCCCACCCTTGAGTTCTGAAAGAGGAAGGTTCCTTATGAGGATGTGGGAACAAAGCACGGACAGGGTGTCTGCACAATGGCTCTGAAACCCGCTGTGCCTCACCATGCCCCCGGGCACTAGCTGGGGCTGAATGTACTGACATGGCCATTAACATTGTAAAATAGTGCAATATTTCCTTACCTGTTGGGAAATATCCACTGTCTGGGGTCCGCAGCTCTCCCCACCTAGACCACCTGGCCCCTCTCCAGGAACTCCCAGATTGCCACAATCTAGCAGCTAAAGGGTTAATGGCAAGCACAGCAGGGGGCCTCCAAGACCCTTCTGACTGGCTGGTGTCCATGACCTAAGAGCTGTCCCAATGGTCTGGGGCCAGTGGTTAAATATCTTGACCACTGCCCCGGCTCTAATTCTGCTCTCCTCACCCTACAACCCATCCTCACACAGCCACCAGTGTCCGCCTTCTTAAACCCCAGACCAAATGGCTCCGTGAATCTCCTCACCATTCCTCAAGACTTCAAGCCCTGACTCCTCAGTAGGTCTCAGGCTGCCCTTGGGCATCTGGTCCCAAACGTCCTTTTTGGCCTCCTCCTCCCATCCACTCCCACCCAAACTGAGCCTGCTCCAGACTTGCCTGCTCCTTTGTGACTTTCTTTCCTTGTCCAAGCTATTTCCTCCCATCTGACATAGGAACTCAAGAAAGCCACCCTGCTTCTGCCGTGATTCCTGACCACAACACCCCCTTACTGTGCACCGCGCAAGTGCCACCTCCTTCCAAGCTGCATCCCGTTGAGTCTCACCACCGCCCTGCAAACTGAGGCTATGCAGAAACTGCAGCACTGAGAGCAGAGACTTACCTCAAGTCACACAGCTTGTAAGCAACAGACCCGTGGTGCAAGTTCAGGCTCCCAATGTCATTCTGTTCACTACCCCATCCCACCCCATCCCCACTGTGGTAAAGAGCACCTGCTCCATGCCCATCATTAGAAGCAAGTTGGGGCCTAAGAGGAATGATATGGCTTCCCTTCAAAGGCTGCATCCACAGGGAAATCCTGCAACTGCAAAACCAGGTCCTGCCCTTAGCCCCTAACAGGATAGTTGGCATTATGCACATGACTTCCCCATGGCCTCCGCTGTCTCATCAGTGAAATGGGAATACAAATATGTAGAGCTAAACAGGACAACATCGAGACAGCTGTTAGAACAGTGCCAGGTACATGGCATGCTACGGAAAACAGAAGTCACTATTGCCATCTGCACTGTTGGGCCACATGTTCAAATGGGATAAGAAGTTAGACAAAGACTCAAGCTTAGGTACCCCAGGCACACTTACTTCCTTCAGACAGGGAGGGACTTCAGCGGCAGACCTCCTTTCTCCCTGGAGTTGGACACATCAGGGTTTGCCTATCTGCTGCATAAGCTTGGGCAAGTCCATTAACTTCTCTGAACCTCTGTTTCTTCATCTTCGAAACAGAGATAATAGAGCTCTGCATTTATTTACTCAGCAAGTCATATTGAGCACCTACTATTCGTTAGGCTTGGTATTACTTGCTGACTAAATAGGACAGGCCCCTGTGCTCATGGAGTTTATATTCTGATGGAGAGATTCAGACCCAGCACACGATCAGACTTTCAAATAGGGACAAGCACTGAGAAGAAAATCAAACAAGGAAATGGGGTGGGGGTGGCCACTGCTGGCAGCCAAGGTGGTCAGGGAAGTTCTCTCTGAGCAGAGGAAGTTCTCTCTGAGCTGGTGGGGAAAGAGGCCACCAGCACAAAGCCCTAGGGATGAACTTTGCAGCAAGAGCAGAGGTCCTGAGACTCGAAGGAACTCGGTGAATTTTAGATATGGAAAGGTCAGTGGAGCTGGGAGGTGAAGATCAAAGTGAATAAAACTGGTAGAAATGTGGCAAAGATTCCAGGAGCTGAGGCACTGGAAGGATTTACCTGGGCCCCTGGCATATACAAGAGCTCACTAAATGTCAACTATTGTTACTGTACTGCCCTCCTGCAGGGCAGCAGTTTGGTTCGCCTCAGGGAGCTAGGGCCACCGGAAGGCTGCTGCTTATACACAGGCAATTACGGTAATTCTTTTCCTCCACCTCCCAGCAGCAGCAGCCGGGGTCTGAATTGATTGTCAGAAGCGGTTTAAGGGCCTGTGATTGAGGAGATGATCTGAGATAAGCTGCGCCGGTGAAATAAAGGCCAATAGCTGCCAGGTTCCACGTCAGCCGCTGCGCTTTTCTAAAAGGCAGCTTTGCATTCCAGCACCCACCTCCACACCACCCCCGGGAGGCAGGGAGGCAGGGAGGCAGGGAGCGCTCCCTTTGTACTTTCTGGGAGGGAGATCCTATTTAGTGACAGATGAGATGCTGAAGACTAAACCTGAGGGCGGTGAAAAGTGCAGTAGCTGGGGCTGATTATGTCAGTTTCCTGTTCTTTATGGGCAGGGTCTCAATTACAAATAAGAATTTGATGGAAATCTTAGGTTGGCAGGAGGGAGGTGTTGGGGAAGACTCAGCCTCACCCCAAGCCAAAGCACGTGAATTCCTGAGCATTACGTGAAAGCATTTTACACACAATCAGTTCTTTCATCGGAAATACCCCTCCATTCATTCTTTCCCTTATTTACTCATTCGACAAATACAAAATGCCTAAAAGCTTGGGCTTTGGCTGTTGACAGATGGGTTTCAATAGATTTGGCCACTTACTAGCTATGTGACCTCAGGCATTTCACGTGACCTCTCTGAGCCTTTGGGTAGTAATACCTACTTCGCAGTCTATTTGAGGATTAGTAATAACGCTCCCCAGTACGGACTGAACTCTGTACAGGTACAGGTGAGCAATGCTGTGCTTGTGGTGTGTTCAGTAATAGAAAAGGTACTACAAGGGTCACAGAACTGAATCAGGCAGCGCTCTTTAAGAAGCTTGTGGGCTGAGCACAAATCACTAAGAGTTCACTACGTGTTAAGATGCACCAAAAAACTGATATGGCAAGAGATTTCTTCTCACTGAGAGAACGAGGACTCGAGGGAACTGGGGGTAAGACTTGTGATGACCCTTAAAGGAGAAAAGGTCCCCCTGGGGTTAGGGGACCCACACAAATGAAGGCAAACTCCTAGCACCTTGGTGCTACCTATTGTGGCTCTTAGGAGAGAAGCACCTGGGAGCTTGCCCGCCCCAGACTCCCAAGGTCATAATTTGCATTTGAACAATGCTTAGATGCATATCAAAGTTGGAGGGGCTCAGGGCAGAGATCTCTGATCTCTTTGCAAAATGCCCTTCTGTCAAAGGAACACAGGAAAAGTGACCTCCCCGAGGGCTTGGGCTGATGCCAAGGGCTTACAGAGGTGGGACCCTGGCTGCGGCATCCGGGAACCAGAGGTCTCCAGGTGTGGGAGGAGAGAGCCCCAGAGGCTAATCTGCTGGGCGGGACAGACCTGGAGCACGGATGCTTCAGGGCAGAACGTTCTCAGAAGCCCCTGGGATGGGGCGGGGGCAAATCCTGGCCACTTGCTCACTTATTCCAGTTCCTGGGTACTTTTATGGGCCAGACCCTGGACCTGGCTCTCTCTTCCTAGGGAGGTAGTTGGTCCCCAGGCAAGTCACTCTCCTTCTTGGTCCTCATTTTCTCCCCTTGTCAACTCGGTCAGTGTGCACGATACCCAAATGCCACACGTGTCTTCTGGTCCCCCCTTCTCTTTTTCCCAGTGTTTCCTATTTTGTATTTTTTATTGGAGCAGAAATTTTTTAGCAGGAAAAATCATGCGTAAAGTACAGAGTTCCCATATACCCCACTCTCATAAGTTTCCCTATTATTAAAACTTTATGTGATACTTTTGCTAAAATTGAAATAATCTTATTGTAATTATGCTACTTAGTCCGTTGTTTATAATAAAGTTCTCTCTTTGTGGATAGTTCTATGGTTTTGTGTGTGCATGTGTGATAACTTGCATCAACCTAAAATTTCCCTTTTTTTATCCCTGTTCAAATATACAGTACAGTGGTGTTAATTACACTCACAAAGCCGAGCCTCTTTCACCATCAATTGCCAACATTTTTTCATCACCCCAAACAGAAACTCCATCCACATTAAGCATGAATTCCCCATTCCCCTCTCCCACCAGCTCCTGGTAACCTGCATTCTAGTTTCTGACTCTTACAGATTTTGCTATCCTGCTTCTCTCCTATAGGTGAGACCACACAGTCTTTGTTCTGTTGTGCCTGGCCCCAGTGTTTTCTTCTCCTCTCCAGTCTCCTCCCCTCACTATTCCCTCATTGCCTTCCATCCTCACTGCATGGTTAATCGCTCTTAGACTGGATTGCCATGAGCTGACCACACAATGCAGATTCATGTGAAAATGATGATTAGGAAGCAGGGATGGGGAAACGGGCCTGGAAACTAGGAGGCGAGCAGAGGGTACCCTGTGGCTCCATCCTGCAAAGGAGTGCTAGACATAGTGCAGGTCACATCTCAGAGCTATCCCAACCAGGGAGCCGCGTGGGCCGTAAATGCCAGGCACGCCCAGCTCTCCATGGCCACAGACTAAGTTGGCTCCAGCAGCCTGAGGACAGAGTCAGGTGCGGGCTGTGGGGAGTGAGAGCACATTGGAGGCTGGTTCCCTGGAAAATCACAAAGGGATCCTGGGCTTGTGGGGGGGCACTGAAAGTACCCCTACTTTCTCTAAACCAGGGTTTCTTAACCTTTTTTGTTCCACGGATCCCTTTGCTAGTCTGATGTGGGCTATAGGTGGAAGGCTCTTTGTCTCTTCAGAGATAACCTAAGCTGAAGGCTGTGGGTGTGGAACCGTAAGAGGCTGCAGTCCTGCCCTTAGGGACAATGGCAACAGGCTCCAGTCCCAGGAAACAGTTTAACAATGCAAGGGCTATAAACTTTAAGTATTTAGGGGAAATGCAAAAAGTAAATATGCTAAAAGCTTATCTAGAATATCTGGAGTCCAAGCTAAAAGCTTACCTAAGATGTGGAAGATATATATGCTAACTGAAGCCTATTGAGAACTGAAACAAAGGGACCATTTGGCCTTTGCTCTCTGTATAAAAGACGTTTGAAAATCTTGTTCGGGGCTGGGGATTCAAACAGAAGTTCCCGGAGTCTGGCCGGCCGTCAATAAACCATTTTTCCTTCTCAAAATCATTCCTGAGTCCTGGCCTCTCTGTACTCAAATAATTGAACTTCTCTCAAATTCTACAAGTCAGGTGAAAACTACGGCCCCTTACTAAGTCCACACTATACTGTGTATTATTTAATATACCACACTCACATCAATGTGTCCCCACAAGAATAATTTTTTTAAAAAATTTCAATTCATGTTCACAGACCCCTTGTTAAGAACCCCTGCTCTAAAGGATTATAGGCCAGGCTGAATTGGGGTTCCAAAGATATAACAACAATAATAACGTTCGTCTAAAATCCATCCTTTATTGAGCACTTACTTTATGCCACTCACCGCCCTAAGCGTCTCACTTAACCTATGGAACCACTCTCAGGGCTGCTTAGCTTTCCCAGCACCCACTCTCCTGCCAGCCCATGCAGTGCCACTATTTCTTTGATTTCTCCATTTAGAAACAAAGCTATTAACATGTATGGAGACTAATATGAAACTGGAATATAGAAGAGCCTGCAGGCAAGCAAGAAAACTTGAGAACTCTCAGCCCAACCTGCTGCCATTCACTGCCAGGTTTCGATAATTATCTGGAAGACGACCTGACGGCTCAGACACTTGCACATATCCTTCCCATTGGGTGCCGTAGTGGGCCTGAAAAATTCTGTACCCTAATGCAGTTAGACAAAATCGCAGACTGCATTTTATGGCGACTTAAGGCATTTTTCAAGGGTATTTGGGGCTGTACACGATTTCCAGCTGATGTTAGAACCTAACCCTGTGTTAAAATGGCACTCACAGCATGCTTATTATTTCATCACACAGATAAGCGAGCAGAGGCAGAGAGGGGAGATAACCTGTTCAGCCTCACATAGCTCAATCAGGGGAGGTGGTAGGGATGAAGAGGAGGAACACACACAGTGTTTTCTGGAAACCGAGGGGCCTGGTCCCTCTTAGGACGGAGCTCTAAGCAGCCCTCCGCTCTGCCCCTCCTTGGCTCGGCGGCGAGCAGATAATCCCTGCATTCATTTCTTACCCAGCCTCCCGGGGTCCCTATGGCATCGGCTGCCTGACACCACCTCTGAAAGATGCTCCAAGACTCTGCCAGCCTAGTGTTTAATGCATGCGAAGCCTTTCCCAAAGAAGTCACTTACAACAGATTACACAGGACAGGATTGCCCCTCCCGCCTCCAGTTTAGGGAGTCTTTGCAGCTGGCCTGGAGCTAAGCTAAAGAAGCCGAGTCTTTAGCAGCCTGAAAATAAAGTGAGCCTTCATTTGAGAAATCACTCAGAAGACCAGCTGCAAGGCTCAGCTCATTGATTCATTCAGCAAGTATTTGCTGTGTGTCCATTAATACGGGACTGGTACTTGGCCCTGGGCACAGCCTGGGGACACGGCCCTTGCCCCCGGGACCTTACAGTCCAGGAGAAAGTCCCCGGTGTGTCGAGAATCCCCACCTTAGCACACGCTTCTTCCTGGGGTGGGGGCAGGGGTGCCTGCACCCGCTCTCCCTGGCGGACGGCCTGGGTGCCTCTTTCCTGGAGCCCTTGGAGGAATCAGGGGAGGTTCGAGGGGGGACCCTGGGGAATGAGCCATTCTGGTTTTGTTCATTTTCCTCCTTAGCGTCCTTCTCCTCTTCCTCTCTGGATGGAAGCAGGGGAAGATGAAAATAATAAAATGTAAAGGAAGGGAGGAAGTAAGTTGAGGGCGAGGTGAGGGAAGGGTACAAAGAAAGGCCTTGGGATGTTGACATTTGTGGCCAATTTAGAAACGGAGGCGTGGGAATAATATGGAGTCACAAAAGACCTGGATGCTGCTCCCTTCCCAAAGCACTCAGGCACTGAAAGGACCAGGAACGGAAGAGGGAGTTGAGGTGTAGAGCAAGATGGAGAAGAAACATAATCTAGCCTTGCAACTACATCCCCCAAAGTGCATCAGCTTGACCAGATTTTTTTTTTTTAATTAACATTCTTTCCCACACTTGCCAGTGCCTTAAGGCAAGGGTCAGCAAACTACAACATGCAGGATAAAACCAGCTGCTGCCAGGTTTGGAAATAAAGTTTTCCTGGAACACAGCCACACTTACTTATGTCTTGTTTCCAGCTGCTTTCACAAACAATGCCAAGGTGATTAGTTGCAAAAGAGACTGTACAATCCTCAAAGCCTAAAATATTTACTATCGGGCTCTTAACAGAAAAAAATTTGCCTATATACCTAGGTGGTGTTTCCATTTTCTAGAATCTGGAGGCTTCAGAGTTCTAACATTGTTTATCAATGCTTCGGCACTTCCTTTAAATCCACTTATCAAATATTTGAGGCCTATTGTATTAAAATATTCTCTTGTTGGCAAGTGACAGGAAAAAACAGTACAAGAAGACTTAAGCTAGAAAAAAAGGAAGGGGGGCAGTGGAGAGGTGTGGTTCCTGTGACTAAAAAGTCCAGAAATGGAAGGGACTTTAAGCCTGGCTGATCCCAGGAGCTCGAACAGTGGCATCACGACATGTTGGTTAGAGTCACCTTGCCTCTAAGAGAATGTGGCAGTAGAGACCGGATGTCCCTCACACAGAGTATAAGAGGTTGTGCCTCCGTCTCACTAGCAGTTTCTCTGTTGCCTCCTCATCTTCTGCACTTGGATGAAGCACACTACATGTTGCAGAGGCCCATGTGGCAAGGAGCTGAGGGACCCTGCCCACAGCCAGCAAAGACCTGAGGCCCTCAGTTGAGCAGCCTTCCAGAAAATGAATTCTATCAACAAGTACCTGACCTTGGAAGCAGATCCTTCTCCGTCTGAGTCTTCAAATGAGACCCCAGCCCTGGCCAACACTTGACTGCAGCCTGGTGAGAAGACCTGAAGCAGAGGATCCAACTAAACTGTGCCCAGAGTCTTGACCCACAGAAGTCGTGAGATGAGAGTTGTATGTTAAGGCTCTAAGTTTTAGTTTGCCAAAGGGTTGTCAAAGCAAAGTATCAGAAATAGGTTGGCGTTTATACAGGGGATTTATCTGAGGTAAAAGCTCACAGTTCCAAGGTTGTGAGACATCCAACTCGGGCATCATAAGAGGATGCTTTCTCACCAAAGTCAGCTGCCACATGGGGAAGCAAGATGGCCGCCAGTGTCTGCCTTCAGCAGCTGTGGGCAGACCTGGTGTAGGGCTTCTCTCTTACCCGGCCTGTCAGTCTCAGTGACTCTGGTTTCTTCCTGAGTTCAGCTGTAAGCTATCAGGTATTTGGCTCATCTGTCCCTGGGCCTCAGCTCTTTGTGCCTCCCAGGGGCTTCTCTCCTTGCAGTTCAGCTGTGGGCAAGACCTTTCTCTCTCAAGGCAGTATCAAATATGGTGACTTCCTTTTCTCATGTCTCCATGTTTTCATCACACGAAACAAGAGGGCGGGGACTCAACCTGAGTCGTGCCTCACTGATTTAGTCCAGTTGAAAGGGTCTCCCACCCACAGGAATGGCTTATTTAACAAATATAATCCTTCTCTTTTTGGGACTCAAAATTATTTCAAACTGCCACACTAAGTTTGTAACATTTGTTATGCAGCAATAGATAACGAACACACACCCTATTCTCCAAGGGAGGCCATGAAGGTAGTTTTTAGCTTAGCACCTTGCCACCCCTGAATAAATTGGGGTTCTCTTAAAAAAAGAATGGATATATGGATATATGGATATTGCTGGGAAAGTAGCAGTCGGCTCAGTAAAGCCAGAGTTATTCCAGGGAGAAGCAGCTGGAGTCCTGGACTAGGGCAGTGGCATCAGGAAATGAGGGAAGTCATTGGATTCCTGGTTGCTGAAGTAGCAGCAGCCTTATTTCTTTTAGAACTGGCTTCCTTTCACAGTAACAGTGGTTTATTACTAGTTTGCATGGTCCTCTTAGGTCTTCTCATACATGACCTGATTCCCACAGAGTATTCCAGAACAGGAGCTCAAACCAGAAACACAATGACTAGCAGGAAAAATGGACTGGACACAAAGCCATTGGCTAGTTCAAAATCAGAAACTTCTTCTACCTTTCTTTATAGCATCTGGTGATAAAAGGAAGTCTATTTACTGGTGACCTAGAACGCCTGTGATTCCAGATGCAGAAATAAAACTTATCCTTTAAAAAATGTCTGCCAAGATGAAAAGAAACCCAGGTCCTTTTAAAAACGTTTTAAAAATAAACCATAAAGATTTGGGGATCTAGACATGAACCTTATGGTTAAAAATTCAGCTAGCCCAACCCTTCTGAGTCTTCACTTGGGGAGTTTGGAAAACACATAATTTTAAGTTAGGCTGAATTTATGAGCATTGTAGTTATAGCAACAGACAGTTCAGATTCTGGGAGGCAGGTCCATGAGGCTGTTACATAACAGTCAACCTTCATGGCGAAAAAAAATTGCAGGGAACACCAAAGCTGCTAGAAAATATGTAATAGGACCAAAAGAAAAGGGAGATGGCAGGCAAGAGGGAGAAAACTGAAGGCTGGAGTGGCTTTTTTTCAAAGAAGAATGTGATGAATCTTTTTTGTAAAGGGGCAAGAGCTTCATTTCGCAGGCTCACTGCTGCCAGCTCAGGCATGTAGGAAGAAATCCATCAGACAAAGGAGCAGACAAAAATATGGATGCTGAGCTCGGGGTCCTGCCAAGCAGAGGATTAGGAAACAACAGGAAACACATGGACTGGGGAAGCGAGACCCGCCTGCAGAGGAATCCTTGGACCCAGAGAAGGCCAAGGGAAGGCGCGGGCGGCCGCCAGGGCGCTTTATTCCCTGCTTTTCCCCGACTTCCCTGGCTCTGGGGCAGTTCCTATTGTCCTGGTCTACCTTTTCTAGGGAGGAAGGAAAGGCAAAGATTGCTCTGCCCAAAGCGTCTGCGCTCACGCTCCGTGCGGCGTGGGTGTGGTCTCCAGACTGGTGCGGGGCTGGACTCAGTGCTGATGTTCCGAGAGAACAGCCCTTGGAACCAGGCCGCGGGGCCTGGGGCTCGCCTCCTGCCTCTGTTCTTCCCCTGGCCTTGGGCCTCCCTAGCGGCGCAGGAGGCCAGGGGCCAGGGCACGTGCCCACTGGGAGCATCTCCCCGCTTCTAGCCTCCACTCCAGGAACCTGAGATCCCATTATTCCCTGCCCAAGTGACCCTGATCCTGCATCCGGGAACTTTGTGGGCCTCGTTCCTTCTTTCTTCTTTGGGAGACCACACCTCTCCATCCGTGTGCCCAGCCCTAGACCTGAGAGCTTCTGCCGGAAGTTGGGGGTGGAGCTTGGACACAGGGACCTGAGTGTCCCCGGGAAGCAGGCAAGGCTCTTCACGCTGCAGAGTGAGGGGGGGGGGGTGTTTGAAGAGGAGTGGGCAGGCCTGGGCTGGCACTCTCCCTGTCACCACCTTCTTGCACAGAACTCCAAGGATCCTGAGAAATCTACATTCAGTCCTGGCCTTGTGGGGCATTCTGAAGGTCTATAAATTGGTCAAGGATGTTGAGTAGAACCTATTTTATTTAATACCTTTTTTAGCGTGACTTATAGCTTAAAAAGAGTTAGACACAGCGTAGCGGGCCTCCCTTTGCGCTCCTACCCCACGCCCCACGTGCCCGGGGCCAGCCTGAACTCAGCCTGTGGTTCTGCTCCACTGGGCTCCCCGCACCCTGGCAGCAGAAGGAAAGGCAGCGGGAGGTGTCGTACCCTTTCCCACCATAAGGCCAGACACTAGTGGGTAGTTTTGCAAACTGTAAAAAACAGAAAACCCACGGGGCCCCTTTCCCGGAGGGCAATAGGCATCCTCCTGTGTACACAACATACAATGGCTGGAAAGAGTCATCACTTTGCTTCTGACAGGTGTCCTCTCCTCCACTGACTTCACCTGGGGGTCAAGGCTATTGTAAAAGATCCCCCACCCCCCACCCTCCCCCACGCTCCCCCTGAGCTGGTGGATGCAGCTGAAGCGAAGGACAGTCCCTTGCTCCAGCCTCAACCCCAGGCAAGAAAAAAATCAATAGTAGTTTGGCCCCACGCCAGCATCACATCACTCTAGAGAAGTTAGCCTTATTTGCCATCCCCCAGGCGAAGCCAGGGCGCTGGAACCGTCAGACGGAAGGCAGTCCAAATCCTCTTCCTGAGCTGATCCTGGGATGGCTTGATTTACAGCAGTCAGGGGATCTGCTCCAGCACCTGGCAGTGTCTCCAGCACCTGGCAGTGTCTCCAGCACCTGGCAGCCACAGGGATAACTGAGCCTGAGCCTGGGCGGAGCAGTGGCCCCAGTTTGAGCTCCAGGCCTATCTGGGTGTGTTTGGTAAGTGGGTGGGATGGGCGTCTGAAAGTCTGTTTGCTTGTGGGCTTGGGGAGCCTCTGGGAGAGGACCCACCCTAAGGGAATACTGGGCTGGGAGCCCTGGGCTCGGCCCCATGACAAAGCTTTGATTGTTAACGGGCGGGGGGGGGGGGGGGGGGGGGGGGGGGGGCACAGGCCTGGAAGTCTGGTCTTGGGTTTTATCCTCCAGCTGGGCTTCCCGAGAACTTGTCTAAATTAGGGCTGTAGGGGGTAACTGTTGAGGGGGTAGGGGCTCGAAGCAAGGTTCTATTAAAACTCTAAGGCTTTTCTGAGGGGGAATGGTTTTTAAGCCTCTTTTCTTACGAGCGCTTTCCTCAGGAGGACATGAATTCATAACAACGTTGAGTTAATGCTTGATTTGCGCCAGGCACTGAACTAAGAATTTCACCCTCACATTTAACTTCTACCACAGCCTTAAGAAACACTGCTTTCATCATCAAGTACATTTTAAGGATGAGGAAACCAAGGCTCAAAGGGTTTCACCCAGAGAGTAAAAAGGTCAAACAGCGTTTGAACTCTGGCAGTCTCTTCCAGCCTCTGGCTCGTATCCACTGAGCTGGACTAATCTGATTGCCCAGCTCTGGGATTTTGATTAGATCAGGTTTGCAGTAGAGGGAGGTTATACTGCATTAGAAGATTAGGACATGGTTGTGATTTTTCTCTTATCTTCCTTTCTTTCAATGTAGCCAGAATACAACAAAATATCAGACTTGGGTACAAGTGGGAGAGGGAATAGAGAGCAGAGCTCACTGGTTGCTCTAGTTTGGAATGTAGCCAATCTAGAAAAAAGGTGTTCCACGTAGTCCAGTCCAGATACTGGAGTTGTCTGTGTTGTAGTTGGGGCCCAAGCCCCAGCCACCAAAGAAATGTGACTCTGCTTCCCATGGCCATTGCCCCTTATGCACATCTCTCTCCTAGACAGGTGGGTAGCCATCATGTATTGACAGTACGTTATCCATCTAGCCACAGCCAAGGAACGATCTCTTCCTTGGTGCATGAGGTCAGCAGGGAAGTTACTGGGGACCACCACCCATTACAGAATTCAGAGGGGACAGCCCTGCCTTCTCTCTCTCCTCACATGGCCAGAGAACCGTATTAAGCTCAGTCAAGTGGATTTTCCTTCTTTCACAATAAACGATCAAGAGTGAAGCCATTCAATTCAGGGTGGCACACTAACAGATTGCTTTTAGAGTTCTGCTGTGGTTCATGCTCCCAAAGCTGCCTTCGTTCCTGCCCATATCCAAGCCTTATCTTTTGGCTCAATCCATTTCCAGTTCTAACAACATTTAGAATGCCTTTTGGAGAATTCCCTCCCATTGTTCTGTGAGTATCTCCTATTGTTAGCTAGAGTTGATTTCTATTGCTTGCAACCACAAACTCTTGATTGATGTACTCAAGAGGCTGATGGAGAAGGACAACTTGGTCTGGGACAGCATGAAGGTATTTTGGGGACCCCTGGGCAAAAAACAAACAAAAATCCCTAATACTGTAAATGGTTAAAATCGAAATTCCTGTACCACTAATGGGAGTATAGGTTGTTACAATCACTTTGGAAACCTGCTTGGCAGCATTTCCTGAAGCTGAATATATGCAAGGCCTAGACCCAGTACAACCACTCTGAGATTATATGTATGTGTGTATATGTGCGTATATATGTATATATACACTTATGTTAATCAAAGACATGAATAAAGATGTTCATAGCAGCTCCATTCATGATAGCCCAAAACTGGAAACTACCCAAATGTCTGTCTACAGTAGAATGTTTAGCTAAATTGTGCTAGATTGGTATAACGGGGTGGGGGAAGAGGGAGCTTCCAGGCTACATCTAGTATTCTGTTTCTTGATCTGGGTGCTAGTTACATGGGTAGATTCATTTTGTGAAATTATGGTTTGTGGACTTTTCTGTGTGCCTGCTACATTTTAATAAAGCTTAACAAACCCTACCCCGATTCCCCACATTCTCTGAGAGATTATTACACAACGTGGGTGGTGAGAATTTAACTCTCCTCTTCCCTCTGACCCATGGAGGACTCCTGAAAAACACAGCAGCTTCAGTTCCTTTCAGGGTTCCAGGAAACCAGAGACAAGGAGTGAGAATGCCCTCCACCGGGCACAGCTGTACCAGAGGAAACAGAAATGGCACCTCGTTGACTTGCGAGTGCCCAGAAACGGGACTGAGCAGAAGAAAAAGAAAATGGCCGATGCCACGAGGTGCACACGGGTAGCACGTGTGTGAGACCTGTGGAGACCTCTGTAAATACCTGGTCAAGTCAGGGGCCTGCCTTTTAGGTGGGAGCATGAGCCAGCAAAACTCTGGTACATGTCATTGGGGCTAACTGGCCACTCAAGGAGGACACGAGCATCGAAGTTCTTTGACGATGCCATTCTGCAGAAGTTAATGAGAGCGATCAAGAAAAACATTTAGTCCCAACTAAAACCCAGAGTTCCCAATGGACCAGTCCCTGCAGGTAGGAAGCAGTCTTCATATACACTGATGCAGTTAACTCTCCCCACATCCCTATGCGATAGGTGCACTAGAGGGAGATGATCCTATCACTAAGTGGCGGTATAAGACATCAGTTTTAAAAACATGTATGTTGAAATCAGACAGACCTGAGGTCAAACTCTGACTCTGTCATTTATTCTTTATATGATCTTGGATTTGTCACTTAATTCCACTCGGCCTCAATGTCCTCATCTGTAAAATAAGAATAGCAATATTACCTACCCTATTGGATGCATGTAAGTACTTGGCAGAGCACCTGTTGCATAGAAAGGACTTATTATGTGATACTGTTGTGATTCTTTTTCTTATAAAGAGAATTTGTAGAAGATTATGAAAGAATGGTATTTTGTAAATGTCAAATAGATTGCTGAGGAGCAGATGTAGCTCAAGTGGTTGAGCGCCTACTTCCCATGTATGAGGTCTTGGGTTCAATCCCCAGTACCTCCTTAAAAAAAAAATTGCTAAGCACAACTCTGAATCTTTTAAAAACATTTTAGGAAGCGGCTGTGGCTCAATTAGTTGGTCTCCCGTCTACCATATGGGAGACCCTGGGTTCACGTCCCAGGGCCTCCTTGTGAAGGCAAGCTGGCCCGTGTGTCACAGAGAGCTGATGGCCCATGCACCGCAGAGAGCTGGTGTAGTAAGATGACACAGCAAAGGGAGACAAGCAGATACGGGGGAGAAAAAAAAAGCACAGTGAATGGACACAGAGAAGAAAGAGCAAAAGAATGGAACAAGCTGCAAGGGGAGGGGGGGATAAATAAATAAATCTAAAAACATTTTATTCTCATGTGACTCTGAAGAAAGGATTATAAGTTAGTATATAACTTTTTTTTTTCCTGTGTCCATTCTCTGTATGATCTTCTGCATCTATTTCTCTTTTTGTCTTCTCTTTTCATTTTTCTCCTCCAGGACTGACCGGCATTAGATCCTGGAGACCTCTGATGTGGAGAGTTTCCCTGTCAATTGCACCACCTCAGTTCCTGGTCTCTGCTGCATTTCACCATGACTTTCCCCTTCATCTCTCTTTTGTTGCATCATCATCTTGCTGTGTGGCTCACTTGCACGGGCACTCAGCTCACCACACAGGCACTGGCTCGCCGCACAGGCACGCTTTGTCTTCTTCTTTTTCACCAGAAGGCCCCAGGGATTGAACCCAGGTCTTCCCATATGGTAGGTGGAAGCCCTATCACTTGAGCCATAGCTGCTTCCCTATAACTATTTTTAAATACTGATCATCTAGCTCCACTGGTTTGCAGCTGCTAGATTCAAGCTGGACCTAGTACGTGGGAAGCGGGTGCTCAACCACTTGCGCTACATCCACTCCAAAACTGCATCCTTGTTAGGATCTCATCTAGACATTAATCCCTAGAGCAGGGTGGGAGGGGAGCAACACGTCTCTTTCCCCTTTCAGGAATTCTGATTGATAAGAGGAGAAAGAAGATCAAAAGAATGAATTCCTCCCTGGGAGAAGGCAGGGCACTTGGGATGCAATGGAAAGATGATTAAGGACACTTTGGGGGAAATGGATGAGGTCCGATTATTCTTTTCTTACAAATTCATAAAATGTGGCAAACTCTCTGTTTTAGAATAAAATTTCTAAGACAATAGAATCTATCAAGAAGGGGCAACTGGATGTTTCATCCAACGGTGGAGCTACTTTAATTTGAAGACTTTTTTTTCCCTGCTAATAACCCTAACTCTAATGACTCATTTCCAGTGAATAACCAAAAGGTGTAATTATGCAGATATAAATGCATTTCTTCTGTTTCTGAAGCACAACATTTCTCAGTATGTATTCTGCAGAAGTAACTCAGCAAAGTGTTTTCTTGAAAACAGCGTTCCAGAGAAACAGATGTGGGTCAAGCAGTTGGGCACCTGCTTACCACATGGAAAGTCCCAGGTGCACTTCCCAGTGCCACCTAAGGAAGACAAGTAAGACAGTGAGCTGACACAAGATGATGCAATGAAGAGGCACAAGGAAACAATGAGAAACACAACAAGCAGGGAGACTGGAATGGAATTTGGGAATTGACAAAGCAAGAGGGTTGTTTTTCCTTTTCCTCTTCCCCTCCCCTCCCCCTCCCTTGCCCTGCTGTTTTTTGCTGTCAGTGTCCATTCGCTATGTGATCTTCTGTATCTATTTCTCTTTTTTGTCTTCTCATTTTCACTCCTCTTGGATTCACCAGGGTTCAATCCTGAGAACCTCTGATGTGGAGAGAAATTCCCTGTCAATTGCGCCACCTCAGTTCCTGGTCTCTGCTGCATCTCACCTTGACTCTCCCCTTTGTCTCTCTTTTGTTGTGTCATCATCTTGTTGTATGACTCACTTGCTGGCACTTGACTCACCACGCAGGCAGCTTTCTCTTCTTCTTTTTCACCAGGAGGCCCCAGGGATGGAATCTGGGTCCTCCCATATGATAGGAGGAGGTTCTATCACCTGAGCCATATTGTCTAGCTGAGGGTTTTTTTGTTAAACTGTGGATTTTGGAATCCAGCAGGTTGGGTTTGAGATTGTGTTCTTCCACTTACAAGCTGTGTGACCTTGAACAAACAAATTAAGTTTCATTTTGACATCTGGGAAATAGGGTGAAGAAAAACCACCTTTAGAGGGGTCTTGGGAGGTTCAGTGAGATGACGTATAAAAACCCCTTAGCCTGGTGCGTAGAAAATGGAAAGCACTCAGCAAATGCAGGTGGGTCTATGTTTAAGGGCCCATCAAGGCTCCGAGAACCTAATCGCCTTGCCCCATCCACAGTGAGAGGTGATGGATCTTCATTCCACCGTCCCCACAACACAATCACTCCCTCTCCATTTCTCTGTGTCTTTTCCAACTTCTGCTCTCACTAGCAACTGATTCTTTCCTCTCTCTATGACATGAGCAGAGTGGCCTGCTGCCCATCACTGCACCTCTGTAATGCAGCATTTCATGCCTGGCTGCCCCAAGCAGCCTCTGTTTTCTGTCCATGGTCAAGGATTCACCCTTGCCTCAATGTCCCTTACAACCTATTCCCCATGCTACCACCTGAGTTCAGAACTCAGAGCCATCAGCAGTGGAGCACAGGAGAGGTGGTCGGTGGTATAGTGTTGCCACACGCCTTAGCGGGCCTGGGGTAGGAGGTGGGTGAGGAGGTGGGATGGAATGGGGGTAGAGGGCTGTGGGCTTGAAACAACTGAGGTGGCGGGTTCAGATGGTATCCTAAACGCCTGCTCCATATATCTGCTTCCTAAAGCACAGCTGGAAGGAAAGGAACCTTGTCTAAGTTCTGCCCTGTACCAGACTCTGGGTGTTCACACCTGATTCCCACGCACCCAGGTGCATTAGGACTCTCACAGGCCAAAGGGACTTTTTTCTTTGTGGACCATTGCTTGATTTAAAAAAATATATTTAAAATAATATTTTACGATGACATTGGTATTAAGAAGAATATAATTTAGGTTGGATTCATTATATGTTTATTGTTTCTTCTGATTTTAAAAGAAATTAAAGTTACATTATCATGAGGGCCCTGATGGTATCCTGGGTCTAGACACTGGACATGATGTAAAAGTCAGCCCTGCATGCATTCAACACATTTATTGAGCATCTACTATGTTCCAGCCCTGTTCTAAGCACAGAGCATGCAGTGGTCAAGCAGTTGGGTGCCCACCTACCACATGGGAGGTCCCACGTGCCCTCTAAAGGAAGACGAGCAAGACAGTGTGCTGACATAACAGGATGGCGTGGCGAGCTGATGCAACAAGATGATGCAACGAAGGAGGCACAACATGCAAACACAACGAGAGACACTGCTGAGACCAGCTCAGCAATAGGTTTGCATGAAGGGAAGGCGACGCAGAACTGAAGAAATAAAAGGACAGAAGGAAAGACACGAGAGAAATTAAAGATGGGAACAGGGGACTCAACAGCTTCTGGAACTGAGAGCCTCGACCCAAGTTCCCACATCGTATTTATTAGACATTACACAGCAGTAGTTATCTCTGTTTATTTTCAAGGCTGCTTGTTATTAGAGCTGTAGCACTGGCAATCTAGCGAGCCGGCCATAACAAAGTTCAAACGTCTCCACACGCAAACAATTTTCGTGCTGACCAGACAGCATTCCGTCTAGTCAGGCTGGTGTTCCTAAGCCCACACTTCTTACCTGTATTATGGAAACGTTTCAACTTCAAGCCAGGTTGCCACGTTCAAATTCAAGCTATTTTCCCACACGACACAACAAGCAGGGAGTGGAGGTGGCTCAAGTGATTGTGTGCTTCCCTCCCATATGGGAGGTCCCAGGTTCGGTTCCTTGTGCTTCCTAAAAAAACAAGAAGAGCAAACACACAGAGCAGACAGCAAGTGCAAACAATGTGTGTGTATGTGTGAAATACATAAATAAAATCTTTAAAAAAAGAAAGAAAGAAAGAAATCATGTCCCTGTGCTCACAGGGCTTAACTATTAGCATAAGCTCCACACGACTCCTCAAAACCACAGAACGAGGGACTCGTTTTCTGAGGGCTTTTCCTGCTGGTAATTATAGGGACCTTGGGTTAAAAGGATCCCTCCCTCCTTTACCTCATACTTAGCAGGAAAAGATTGAGTCGTCACACATGCTAATGGAAGGGGCTGTGCCTACACAAAGACCAAGGCATAGCTCGCCCAAGCTTCTGAGAGCAATGAGGAGCTGTGCATTTCCATCCTGCAGCTGGGGATGGGGCACAGGTCATTTCCAGGACCAAGTCAGTTGGAAGGCAGAGCGGTAGTAGTTAAGAAGCAGGCTCAGCGATGTTCAGATTCCAGCCGGGGCCACTTCCTGGCTAAGTAACCCTCTCTGCCTCGGTTTGCACAAATGTAAGTTGTTCCCAGTATGCAGGATTTTTGTGAGGATTAAATGAAAGAAACTCATTTGTAGCCTAGTGTGATCTCGGGCAATGTTAGCTATTAATTAGCATCCGTGGCTGCTGGAGTCGGCAAGGCTGAGCCTGCACACCGGGGCAAAGGGTGCCCGGATCCATTAGTGATGTCGGCCGTGGACAGCTCGCAGAGTCTGGATCTGCTGCCCCAAGAGCAGGCGCAGGGCCAAGGCCGGTGCCCCAGGCAAGGATAATATTAACGAAGGTCTCCCTTTGTTGAGTGCGCCCTGTGGGTGGGCTCTGTGCTGCTGACTTTACTCACGATCTTTCCTTTAGTTCTTTTCAGTTAGTGGCAAAGTAGGCATCATCGTCCCCGTTTTTACAGGAGGGAAAACGGCGGCCCGAGAGGGTGAGTGGACAGGGTGGCAGAGGCCAACAGCAGCTGTGGGGGTCATCCTTCCTTCTGCTCGCCCATTGCCAACCGGAGTTAGGCCTGGAAGGAAGGTGGTGAAAAGTTTGCCCAGGTGGGAGAGAGCCCAGACTCCAGGAGAGACCTGGTTGGGTGTTAATATAAATTAAATCACACATTTCTCAACTCTTGTAGGCAGGTACTTGGATAAATCCTCAGCTCAAGGAGAGTGAGTCCAGGCTGCTGCTAAAGTGGAATCTAGGACAGGCACAGAAACATTTCCCGGACTTGGGGAGAGCAGCTGAAGAGCTGTGAATAGTGCTTCACCCTTTTCCTCTTTCTTTGCGCCAACAGGGCCGTTTAGCACTTGCTTTTACCAAGCCTTTGGAGTGGTTTTTATCGCAGCTGCTGAGGACAATAAGAGCTGCCGCCAGGGAGAGATTTATAGGGGGAGATGTGAACTTCCACATCTCAAAATTGTGAATAAGTACAAAACTCCTGCAAAACACATGGTTTGGCATTTAGAAACCCTTCTACAGAATCTCCTTGATTCTGGCCTCTGCTCATCTCTTGCTTCTCTCTGTCTTGCCTTTTGCTCTCTATTAATATTTAACTTACCCTAATTCCTCAACAGCCCATTCTGCTTTTCCTTTCTGTGTGGTTTTTCAAGATGCTTCTCTTGATATAATGCCTATCTCCTTGTCACCACTTACTTTTCAACTCCCTGCTCAGGCATCCTTTCTATTTGAAACCCTTCTCTTCCAGAAATCTATTGTGTAACAAACCACCACAAAGAGAAAAGTGGAAAACAATTCATTACTTTTCATGGTTGTTCGTGGTGCCGTGGGTTGACTGAGCTCAGCTGAGTGATTCTCTCTTGGGGTCCCTGGTGCAGGTACAATCAGAAGGCAGCCAGGGCTGGTGTCGTCGGGAGGCTCCACTGGGCTGGACATCCAAGAGGGCATCTTGCTTCACATGTCTGTTGCCCAGCTGAGGTGTGTGGAACAGCTGGCTATGGGTTAGGTACTTCTCTTCTGGTGACGCCCTTGCATGGCTAGTATTATGGATTGAATTGTGCCCCTGCCCCCTCCCCCCGAAAGAGAGGAGGGCAATCTGGATGGAGGGAGACCCTAATCCAGTATGACTGGTGTCCTTATGAGGAGGGGAAATTTAGACACTGAGGCAAAGACAGAGAGAAAAAGATGGCCATGTGACAGAGGCAAAATTGAGTTCTGCCCCCAAAGCCGAGGAGCACCATGGATTGCCACCTACCCACCAGAAGCCAGAGGAGAGGCATGGCATGGATTCTCCTCCCAAGAGGAAGCATGCCCCTGTGGACACCTTGATTTCAGCTCTCTAGCCTCTAGAACCACAAGAGCATATATTTCTGCTGGCCCTTTGTTACAGCAGCCCTGGCTAACTAAGACAGCTTTACATGACAGCCGGCTTCTCCCTGAGCATGTGTTCAAGAGACCATGGCAGAAACTCAAGGTTTTTAATGACCTAGTCTTGGAAGTCACCCAGGATCATTTCCATCCAATCCTATCAGTCACACAGGCCAGCCCAGAGTCAACACGTGAGCCACAAGGCGTGAAAGCCAAGCCCTGTGGTGCACTGGGAGGCCCCCTCTGAAGACTGGCCACCGCACCTCCCCTGACTTTACCTCTTCTCTGCACTCTGTTCAGATGCCCATGCGAGCTTTTCTCTTAGGACTGATAACTGCTTTCTTTTGTGTCTCCCGGCTCCACTCTAGATGCCCTGTTTGGCTGTGTTTGAGCCTGCAGTGCCTGCCACTCACTTTACACAACTTCACTTTGTGGAACTGCATCAAACAACTATGTTTTGATGTAGGGCCCCCTCCAACTCAGGCCTCCTCAATGTTCCATCAAATGGCTCCCTCCCTCCCAACTAAAGGGGGATACCCCCAAATCTGGACCATTCCAGGCCAGTTACCCTCCAGACAACACAGAACCAAGCATTTCTCTTTTTCAACTACTTTGATGTTAAGCTAATAGGGTTCTTGAAAAAGATGCCAACAGCCGCACAGATGGAGAAGCATCTGTACTCCTCTAGAGCGGCCCTACAGGTGGGCAGATTCCAAAGAGAGCAGCTGAGTGTGGGGCCACAGGTCTCTATTTTCAGGGGCCTATCCTGCCCTACCCCACTAGAAAGAGCTCAGGTAGGGATGATGTTCCTTCAACAAAGAAACACCTCTGTCTGTACCCCAGCCTGTAAGCGCCTGTCTGGCTTCGAACTTCAGTTCTGCCCAAGTTTTTCAGGCTGTGCTAGATTTAGGATAGTGTGGGGTGGAAGGAAGAGCAAAGAGAAAATGAATTTTATCTTGATCATGAGTACCAAGGGGATGAATTCTGGGGAGGGCTTATGGGATGGGATAGGAGAAGAGAGAAATGAGAGAGAATTTCCTCCAAGAGGTTACAAGAAAAAGAGATGCTCATAGTTTCAGATCTTACAAACCTCATTTACCCACTTTTCTCCAAATCATAACACAAAACCTCATCTTTCTTAAAACTAATAAAAATAGCAAGTTACCAGTAAAACTGCTATGAATATTTTATACATGTCTTTAGGTAGACATGTGCACTCACTTCTCTTAAGTGCACAGCCATGGAATTTTTTTATTCAGAATATGCTGACCTTTATTAGCTACTGTCAAACAGTCTACCAAAGTGGTTGTACCTATTTATACTTTCACCAAAAGTGTGTGAGGATTCCTTTTTTAAGTTGGATCCTTAATCAGGGTTCTACTCTCTTTATTGAGTTGTTCTCTTCTGAAAAGGGGAAAGAAAGATTTGCTCCATATTGTCCCATCTAAGAGATGATGGCATTACACGTCATCTGAAAGCAACAGATTGTTCGCATGTGCCTGCCTGATGTCAGAAATCAGAAGCAGAGCCCTTTTCTGGCACTCCAGAGATGCTTGGTCCCCACATGCTGCTATAATTGAAACTTTATAGCTTCTCCTCACATTAGGAAAAGACCCCAAAGATGTAATCAACCTTTACAAACATAAGGGGCAAATTTCAGGGCAGTGCATGGGGGATTCAGAGCACAACTTGCATTAATGATAAGCTGAAACAATAGGAGTTCTCTGTCCAACTCCTGCACGGCAAGCAGAAATTATACCCATGAGATCTTCATGTCAGAGGCTGTATATTAATACACACTCCTCCCTCTTGGGCCCCCAGTTTACTAGAAAGAGCCAAATCTTGGGTTTCAGAAGTAACAGCCAGGGCACAAGTCCCGTGCTTCTTACTCACCCGACCCTCAACCAGCTTTTTCACCTTTCCATGACTCAATGTCCCTTCCAATAAAACGGGAAGCCTAACTTCCAGATTTCTTTCTTCCTCCTTCCTACCTCTTTGTCTATACTTTCTTATACCCCACTCACTGTTCAAAACTTTTTATTTTGAAATAATTCTCATCTTGCAGAAGAACTGCAAGACTAGAAGAAGGAATCCCCTTAAACCTTTCACTTAGCTTGACCAATTGTTAACTTTTTATTTTTTATTTTTAGGTACCAGGTCTGGGGATTGAACCCAGGATCTTGTAAGTGGGAAGCTGGTGCTCCACCACTGAGCCATGTCAGCTCCCCTGAGTTTGTTTGTTTTTTTTGTTTTGTTTTGTTTTTGGGAGGCACCGGAACCAAACCTGTGACTTCTCATGTGGGAAGCCAGTGTTCACCCGTTTGAACCACATCCTCTCCCACCCATGTTTGTTTTATTGCTCTGTCTATCTAAATGTATAACTTTTTTTTTCCCCTGAAACATTTGAAAGTTCATTGCAGACATAATGCTCCTTTACTCCTAATATTTCAATGTAGATTTCCTAACAAGGACATTCTCATATTTAAGAGGTAATAGAGGGAAGCGGATGTGGCTTAAGCACTTGGGCTCCTGTCTACCATATAGGAGGTCCAGGGTTCAATGCTCAGGACCCGCTGGTAAAGGCACGCTGGCCTATGCAGGAGTGCTGGTCCATGTGGGGAGCTGGTGCAGCAAGATGATGCAACAAAAAGAGACACAGAAGAGAGAGAATTAGAGCAGCAGTGTGCCTAAGAGTTACCCCCTGAGAGCCTCCGTGTTGCTCAAATGTGGCCAGTCTCGAAGCTAAACTCAGCATGTAAATTCGTTGCCTTCCCCCCAGGGTGGGACATAACTCCCGGGGATGAGCCTCCCTGGTGCTGAGGGATCACTACCAAGTACCAGCTGATGACGTAACTAGAAAATGACCTTGAATAAAAGGTTCAACTCGGACCCGCAGAATATCTCTGTCTACATATAATAACAGGAGTTAAAAATGCTTTTTAACCTTAAGGGGGAAATGGAGAGGACAAATGAGTTTATATGGCTCTGAGTCTCTAAAAAAGAGCTGGGAGGTTATCAGAAGGGTTGCCCTTATGCACACCTGAGCAGAGTCCCAGAGACAGATAAAGTAGATACAACCCCAGGTATTGATTCTTCTGAGGGCCACAGAGACCCACAGGTTTTGTGGTCATGGCAGATGGAGTTCACTGCCATGTCAGTTGGCCCTCTTTGGAGTTGGTGTTTCTGTGTGATGGAGCTGGACTCAGATGTGATCTCTTTTCACAAGCCTTTCCTGTTACTTTACCAGAATTATAGTCGGTGCTGGGGTTTAAGATATACCCAGGGGATCTGAATCTCTGGACTGACCATATGATAGCCAGGCCCTGAGCCTCAACAGACTTCAGCTCCTACACTCTGGTTTATTGGACTTACCCCACTCAGCTAACATGGAGTTGAAGAATGTCAACCACCACACCATGGAGCCAAGAGTGCCTACAACTGAAAGCAGGAGGATTGCATCCAGCATCCATGGGGAATCTAAGCCCCCTCTTGACATAGATGTGGAATAGACACAACCAATCCAAGGTCCACAGGATGGAGGAATAGAATATGGATTAGAGTGGACTTACTGATATTCTATTCATGAACTATTGTGATTAGTAATCGAAGAAAATGTGGCATTGGTGTGGAGAAAGTGGCCATGGTGGCTGCTGGGTATGGGGAATGGGAGGAAGAGATGAGATGTGGAGGCATTCTCGGGACTTGGAGTTGTCCTGGGTGGTGCTGCAGGGACAATTACCAGACATTGTAGGTCCTCCCATGGCGCACTGGATGGAACGTGGGATAGTGTGGGCTATGATGTGGACCATTTATTGTGAGGTGCAGTGATGCTCAGAGATGTATTCATCAAATGCAATGAATGTGTCATGATGATGGAGGAGAATGTTGCTATGGGGGGAGTAGTGGGGTGGAGGGTATATGGGAACCTCATATTTTTTGAATGTAATATTTAAAAAATGAATTAAAAAATAAAAAAATAGAAGAAGAATATAACACCACCACCAATAACAACCTGTAAAAAAAAAAAAAAAAAAAAAAAAGAAGAGAGAGAATAAGAGACGCAGCAGATCAGGGAGCTGAGGTGGTGCATTCCAGAAGGTCCCAGGATGGCTTCCCGGAGCTGCCAAATGAGAATACAAGCAGACACGGAAGAAGACATAGTGAATGGACACAGAGAGCAGACAATGGAGGGAGGGGGGAGAAATAAATAAATAATTAAAACTGTAGTACCTTTTTTTTCCAAGATTATTTATCAATATAATTATGTAATATACCAGTTCAAATTTCACCAGATGTCCCAATAATGACTTTTCCAGTGTTTCCTCTTCCCCCATCTAGGACCCAGTAATTAGCTAAACATGCATTTAGTTGTCATATTTGTATCGTTTCTCTTAATCTGAAATAGTTTTTTGGCCTTTGTCTTTCACAATACTGACATTTTTGACAAGTGTTGGGCAGTGGTTTTGCAAAATGCCCTTTAACTTGTCACTCTACACTCTTATCACATTGATATTTACAAATACTCAGAAATAGGATGTTTTCTCTCCACCAGGCTTTTTTTTCTCAACTCTTTTTCAAAAAATCTTTATTGTGATAACATATAAAATACAAAATTTCCCATTTTAACTGCTATCATGTGTACAATTCGATGATACCACATCCACAATATTGTGCTACCAATACCACTATCCATTACCAAGATCTTCATCATCCCAAACAGAAATGCTGTATCCATCAAGCATTCCAACTCCCCAATCTGTAATCTACTCTCTGTATATAAGTGAGATCATATAATATCTGTCTGTTTGGGTCTGGCTTATTTCACTCAGCATGATGTCATCTCTTTTATAGCATGTATCAGAACTTCATTCCTTTCTACAGCTGAGTAGTATTCCATTGCATGCATATACCACATTTTGTTTATCCATTTACCTGTTGATGGATACTTGGGTTGCTTCTACCTTTTAACTATTATGAATAACGCTGCCATGAATACCAGTATCCTTCACCAGGATTTTGTTCCCACCACCTGGAATTTTCTTCCCTTTCTCCTTTTTTTTTTTTTTTTTAAAGATTTATTTTGTTTCTCTCCCCACTCTTTGTTTGCACTTGCTTTCTGCTCTCTGTGTGTTTGTTGTGTGCTTGTCTTCTTTTTAGGAGGCACCGGAACCAAACTGAGGACCTCCCATGTCCAATTGCTTGAGCCACCTCTGCTCCCTGCCTGTGTCTTTCATTGTGTTTCCTAGTTGTGTCTTTCTGTTGCACCATCTTGTTGTGTCAGGTCATTGTCTTGCTCATCTTCTTAAGGAGGCACTGGGAACCGAACCCAGGACCTCTCATGTAGTAAGTGGGTGCCCAACTGCTCGAGCTACAGCTGCTTCCCTTCCCTTTCTCCTTTACCTGGCTAATTTCCATTCATTCTTCTCTGAGACTCTTTCCATGGTCCTCCAAGGTTAGATAAATGCCCCTCCCATGGGCTCCCATAATACCCTAAGCTTATCCCATCTGAGCACCTACCAAACTAGTACTGTACTGTCTGTGGGGTCTCACATTGGCACAGTTCAGGATTCCCCAAGAAGTGTAGATATGAGCTTTGCACATCTATTCTCTACTCATTACATCGCTTGCTATATGCTCAGGGTCCCTCTTTGGGCCCATAGGTGAGCTGAGATATTGTAGAGTAGCCTTCCCTGGTTTCATCAGAGGTGGCATGGCCAGTATTGCCCACCAAGGCAGTCAGCTGGAGAAGCCTGTTGTAGAGGCAGCAAAGCTGTAGATACCTGCAGATCAACTGTGGGACATGTAACATTAATAAGAGCAGCAACAGTTTTAACAACAAACACATTGCACCTACTCTGTGCCAGGTACTGGTCTAAATTCTTTCCATATATTAAGTCATACGTAGCTCTGAGGTAGATACTGCAGCTGTGTGCTGGAGGGACCTTGTACTGGCTCATGAGAGTGAATTGTTAAATCTTCAGGAATTTCCTTTCATGATAATGAAACTGGTTTGAAATTGGCTGTGGTGGGAGTATTTACACCACAGAAATTAGGAAATGCTAAAAATTGTGGCTTTCTTTTTTCTTGGAGATCTGGTTTACCAACCTGCTGGATACTGGTATTGTCTCCATTTTACAAATGAGGAAACTAAGGCATAGAGAGGTTAAGTAGCTGTTAAGATCACCTAGCTAGTACAGTAGTTATCTATTGCTGCATACTAAACTACCCCCAAACTTAAACAACAGTGGCCCTTTATCATCTCTCCTAGTTTCTGAGAGTCAGGAGCCTACAGGGCCAAGTAGGGATAGCTTGTCTCTGCCCCATGCTGTCTGGGTTCTCAGTGAAAAACTCACAGGCTGGGGCTGGGAAGCACCTGAAGCCTCGTTCACCCACATGTCTGGTGACTGATGCTGGCTGTTGGCTCAGGGCCCTGCTAGGGTTGTCAGCCAGAATACCTAGATGTCACCTGCCCGTGGCCTGGGCTTCCTTACAACACGGTGGCTGGGTTCCACGGGCATGTGTCCCTAGAGAGCCAGGCAGAAGCTGAATCCTTTTCCAAACTTAGCCTTGGAAGTCACATAGCATCCCCTCTGCCATACTGTCTTGGTCAGGGTCACAAGCCCCTGTCAAATTCATGAAGCAGTAGTATAGACACTTCCATCATTGGAGGAGTGTCAGTCACTGTGGTAGATTAAGTTATGTACTCCAGAAACAAACAAACAAACCAGTTCTTAATCTGTTCCTATGGATATTAACCCTCTATAAATAAGACCTTTGGTATTTTTTGAAAAAAAATTTTTCCCCGCCCCTCATTGTTTTCACTCGCTGTCTGTTCATTTTCCTTTTAGTAGACACTGGGAACCAAACCTGGGACCTCCCATTTGGGAGCGAGGCACCCAATCACTTGAGCCACCTCTGCTCCCTGCTTCCTTATGTTTCCCATTATGCTTTCCTCCTTGTGTCTCTTGTTACATCATTTTGTTGCATCCATTTGCCACACCAACCTGTCACATCAGCTCACTGTCTTGCTTGTCCTTTTTAGAAGGCACTGGGAACAAAACCCAGGAACACCCATGTGGTAGGTGAGAGCTCAATCGCTTGAGCCACATCCACTTCCCAATAAGACCTTTTTTTAAAAAAAAGATTTATTATTTATTTCTCCCTCTCTCGTTGTTTGCACTCAATATCTGCTTGTCTCCTTTTTAAGAGGCACCGGGAGCCAAACTCGAGACCTCTCATGTAGGAGGGAGACACCTAATCACTTCAGCCACCTCCATTCCCTATTTTTTTGTTTTTTTCATTGTGTTTCCTCACTGTCTCTTGGTTACATCATCTCACTGTGTCATCTTATTGCGTCAGCTTGCCACGCCAGCCTCTGTGTCAGTTTGCTGTCTTGCTCGCCTTCTTTAGGAGGCACTGGGAACCAAACCTGGGACCTCCCATGTGGTAGGTGGGAGCCCAACCTCTTGAGCCACATCTGCTTCCCCCAATAAGACATTTTGAAGATGTTATTTTTAGTTAATGTGTGGCCAACTGAATCAGGATGGGTCTTCATCTCATTACTGGAGGCCTTATAGAAAAAATGCCACAGAGAAACCAGAAGTCAATGGAACCTGGAAGAAAAAGGAGAGAACATTGCCATGGGATGGGAAAGCCAAGGAACCCAAGGACTGCCAGGCAGCCAGAACACTGCCAATCCCTAGAAGAGGCAAGCCTTCTACCCTCTGAAACCGTGAGGTAATAAACTGCCATTGTTAAGCTAACCCATTGTGTGGTATTTGTCATAGCAGCCAAAAAACTAATCCAGCCACGCTGTAAGATGAGCTTGTGGGATGGCACAAATGGATTGGAGTGGCCATCCTTGGAACATACGGCTGGCCCCAGCTATTTAGTGGTAAAGCAGAGATTTGAACCTGCACAGTCTCCAGAGTCCATCCTGTTAATCAGTCATCTATGCTTACTCAAAAAAAAGGAAGGGAGTCCAGGTGAGGTCTCCAGGCTAACAGAAGACTGGGTGTGCAACAAGTACCCTTTATCCACCCAGGTCCACATGGAACCCTTTTTGTGGCCATCCATCCCAGGACCAACAATAACCATAGCCTACTCGATCACCTGTCTTTTTTTTTTTTGGTAGCAGGGCCGGGGAATGAACCTAGGATCTTGTATGTGGGAAGCTGGTGCTCAACCACTGAGCTACACTGGATCCCCTGAATTATTTTTTGTTTGCTTGTTTACTTGTTTGTTTTGGTTTTAGGAGGTACCAAGGATCGAACCTGAGACCATGTATATGGGAAGCAGGCACTCAACCACTTGAGTTACATCTGCTCCCATCTCCTGTCTTTTATCTCCTATTTTCACCCTTCCTTTTTCTTTACCTTGGGAGCCATTAAAGCTTGTGCCCAAATCATTAGCTCTTAAAAACCTGGCTCTGCTTTCTTTCTTTGAAACACTCCTGAGTTGAGATGTCCTATTTGCCTGCTTTTAATCATGAATTGCTTTCTCAGGGAATGCTCACCTTCCTAGCTAAAATCAGCTGAATTCTTCTAACGTCGGGGTAGAAATAGAACATAAAATATGGTTTCCATCTTGAGGCAGGTTGAATAACCACATCCTTGATTGTCTCCCTGTTTCCAAAGTACCTGCCAGTTAGTAGGTGCTTTCTATGAGCATGAATTAACAATACGGGCAAACATATTTTGAATGTTCTGTGCCATGTTGTGCTTTAATTACCTCATAGTTATTACCTCATTTCCTCCTCGGAAAAACTCCAAGAGGTAGAGCTTATTATTATCCACATTTTACAGCTGGGAAACTAGACACTGAAAGATTAAGTAACTTGTCCAAGATCTCAGAGACAGTAACTGGTAAAGCCATCCATAATGCCTTATTTTATTTTTTTATTTTATTTTATTCTACTCTATTCTATTTTATGGAGGGAGGAAAGAAGGAAGGACTATGAGTCTTTATCCCAGGCCAAGGCAATCCTCTGCCAAAATGTGAATGCTGCAATTTGGAGGGTCACTAAAAAGTTTTTCCTATCAACATGCCTGACATTCCCACCTACAAATTCATGCCTTTGGATAAAGGCCCCAGATTACAAATGTCCTTCAGCAAGGAGAGCATCGGGACTCTAGCAAACGCTCAAATATTTGCTCAAATAGTGTACGTGTTAGAGCACGCTTTGGCAGGGCTCTGAAAGCGTGTTCCCCAAGCTGTTAAGTTTGGGGAGGTTGAAGGGAAAGCAAGGTTCAAGAACAGGGCAATGCTTTACCAAAAAAAAAAGTCTCTACCTGGGTGACAGGGCATCACTGCAGGGGATAGTCGAATAAATATTCTTTCCAGGGGGGATTACAAGAAAAAAACAGGGCTTTCAGTACAGGGTTAGGACAATCTCCAGGCAAACCCTTCACTTCCCAGTGCAGCCTGGGGCCTCCTTAGCCTGCAGGCAGAGGCTAGGAGCAGAGGCTGGTAAAGATTTCTTGATAAGAAAAGCCCAGAGAGGAGATAGCAGGATTGTAAGAGAAGCTCAACTCCAGGACAAAAACAAGGATTTGCCCTTAGTGACAAGTTGACCTTGCTGAAAGAAAGGCTAAACAGAAATTGGGCTGAGAAACCTGGAGGGAAAAGACCGGAGGCGGGGCCTGACCGAGTCGGCAGAGCCCCGGCCTCTGGGAGCTCCCTGTTAGGCAAGAGTTTTTCCTGAAAAGTTCTCTGCACGTCAGATGCTGACGGAGGGAGGGATATTTTGGACCCGGATCTTGTGTCCTGGCGAATTGGTTTGGGCTCCCTGAGAAGCAGCCCCTGAGGAGGATTCGGGGGATGTGGGGACGCGAGGGAAAGGCAGGCCATTAATGGGAGGTGACTTCTCAAGCCAGCCACCCCTGGAGACACCCGGACCTCGAGCCCCTGGGGACTCTGGGAGCCTAAAAAACCACCCCCCAAATGCACGGCAGGAGGGGTTATGAAGTTGGTGATAGAACAGGCACTCGGTGGAGTATTATATAAATATATATGTTTAGGTAATGTTAATAATTACCCCTGGGATATCAGGGAATTTTTCAAATTTTGCTCATCGGTTTTTCCTCAGGTTTTTCATAATGTGCACAGATTACTTGTTTGTAAAAACGACAAGCTAGTAAAAAGAAAAAGAGAATTCTTAAGTGTGAAAGGGAATTTGCCAAGGAAAGGAATTCCAAGGCAAGCCCTTCTGTAACCCAAGGACCCTCTCCGCTAAGGCCCACACGGCTCCCTGGTTTATCTTTGATATAGAAATTAAACTCTGGAGCAGGATGGGACATTTCCATATAGACAGTTTGCTCATCGCCGAGAGCACCTTTCCCGTGACCGGAGGAGTCCCGACGTTGCTGATGCCGGTGGACCGAGCTGCTGGCCAGTCCCCTGGTCCCTTCCCGTCACCCGTGAGGCCCCACCCCCTCCGGACCCCACGGTCTGTTCACAGCACCCCTAAAGTGAGCCCGGGCCGTGGTGCCTGGCCTTGCCATCGGGCCCCGTGCCCGGCCTGCCTGCTGCAGCCTGTTTGCCCAGTCCTCCTGCAGGGCAACCTCAGGGGTTGAGGGACTGTGGCTGGTCCTGGTGGACAGGGCCAACCTGCCTGGGACGGGGAGATTCTCCTCCCTGAGGACCTGAAGATGCCTGCCCCAAGGGACTTTGGGAAAATCCCTCTCCTCCGCCATCCGGGGCATGGTAGAGTTCCTTCCTGTTGGATAGGGGCCGTGGTGGCTGGGAATATGCCCACATAGCCTTGGTGGGGGAAGGGGAGAGCTCAAATCATTTGAGAATCCTAACGTGTGAGACTGGGGGATGCACTGTCCGTCTCTATGCACCAGACACAAAGAGCCTCTGTCCCAGGCACAGCACCTTGCTCCTTCCTCTCTCTGGCCAGGTGGTGACTCCAAGCCCATCCCCTCTCCTTTCCAGGCAGATGCATCATCTCTCTTTCCCCTGCAAAGTTTTCCATCAAAGTTCGTATTATCTCAGTGCCTAGATTTCAGTTTGATATTCACGGAAGAATGGGATCAAAAGAAACTAATACAGCCAAAGGAATGAATATCTAACAGATTAATCTTACCAATTGGTGGCAGGCCATTGGACAGAGGTTTATTTTTTTTTCTTTTCCTTTTATTTAAAATGCCTTCCTAGAAAAAAAATCCCAAACTAGACTATCTAGTAACTGGGAGGTCCTTTCTTAATTAGAATATAAAAATAGCACTGCCAACTGGAATCTCACAGAGACTTAATCTATTAGAACATTAAGGGACTATTATTATTATAATAATAAACATGTAATGAGTATTTATGATATACAAATTATATGATTCCATTCAATCCCTGAAGCAAATTATGAACTATGTGCTTTTATTCTCAATCCCATTTTATACCTGAATAAACTGTGGCTGAGAAATAATTTTCCTAAGGACACATATCAATAGGGAAAGCTAAGATTTGAACACTTTAAGTCTGGCTTCAGAGTCTGGACCCTTCGACCACATTGTACTGCCTTCTACTTCTATTTTACAGAGCAGGAAACAGATTGCGTGTGGATTGGGGGTGGAGAGAATGATGAGCCAATGACCAAGGTTAGACTCTTTCTACTTCTTGGCACTAGTTCTTTCACCAGAAAGCAGGAAATGTAATTCCTATGAGTCACAGAGGGCAGAATGAGGCAGGGCAGATCCTGACAATGACGTCTAACTAATTGGTATGCAAATGCCTTTTAACCATGGCAACTGTTGTTCAAATGAAATCTTACTCAGAAGCCCAAAACATCCTGCAGGTAAAAGTGAGTGGCTCAGTGGTTGGGCACCTGCTTCCCATGCATGAGGTCCTGGGTTCAATTTCTGATGCCTCCTAAAAACAAAATAAACATAAATAAATAAAGGAGTAAGGGCGCTGATGTGGCTCAATAGTTGAGCACCTTCTCCCCACATGGGAGGTTCTGGGTTCTGTCCCACTGCCTCCTAAAAATAAAAACAAACAACAAGAAAACAAATGAGAAAACCAACTCAGGGGAACTGATGTGCCTCAGTGGCTGAGCGCCAGCTACCTACATACAAGGTCCAGGTTCAATCCCCAGCCCTGGTACCTGGAAATAAAAAAATTAAATAAATAAATAAATAATTTTTTTTTTTAAGTGAATTTTTCTCGTTGAAGGTGGAAGGCGCAACCCAAACTCTAATCTTAACCTATGGTGGCCCCTGAGGCTCTTCCATGGAAGCACTAGGACTTAAGAAGCAGGTTTGGAAAATTGCTCCTTGTTATCAGTTGCTAAAGCAGCCAAAATCCTTTGCAGATCCTTCCATCAAGAGGAAGATTTCTCCACCCCTATATTCCAGACTAGCTTTGTGACTTGCTTTGACTCATAGAATGCATAGAACGTAGCAGAAGTGATGTGCCAGTTCTGAGTCTGGGCCTCAAGAGGCTTTGCATTCTTATGCTGTTGATCTTGGAACCCTTCCACCACCTGGTAGGCAAGCCCAGGCTAGCCTAATTGATGACGAGAGATCCTGTGGAGAGAGATCCCAGCCGTCCCAACCACCATAAGCCAACCCATCAGCTAGCCATGACCATCTGAGGCCATCTGCCCAGTTGAGACCAGCCCCAATTGCTGACCTGCAAAATTAGGAGCTAAGCAAGTGGTGGTGTTTCAGTTCGCTGCATTTTGGAGTGGTTTGTTATGCAGCAACAGCTAACTGATACAGTCCTTTAGTGGAGGAATCTCAAAATGTTAGGAAATGGCACAGCAAGGACGACTCCCCAGAACATGCCCTATCCTGAATCCAAACCACAGCTCCCACCAATCTACCTGTGCCTTAGGATGTGGTGGGCAGAGGAGCAGGAAGAGATGTTCCCATCTGCCCTTCCTCCAAATGGAATTATAGTCACACAGGGGAGAGAAAGATATCCCATTGCTTGATCTCGAGAGCCAAACCTCCATCCGGAAAAGTCAGCAAGAATCTGCTTGTGGGGAGTAAGGGCGCATTCCCATTCCTCGCAGGTGCCTCCAGACGCACAGCATTCCCACTTAGGATGGGGAAAGAAGTGGCAGAGAGGAGAAGGCCTTCAAGGTTACACCTTGCACACTAATTCTGCTCAGAAGACGTTTTAAAAGAGGTAAATGAGAATTTTCAACTTCTGCGAGAGAAAGCCAGGCCCCAGCCTCTGGGCTGATCTTTCAGCAAGGCGGGCGCACTGGAAAGCCGCCTCCGTTTATTCACTTCTAATTGAAAGCTGGCACGCTGAGGGTTACTCCGCCCAGGCGTGAAGCGTAGCCGTCCGTGAAAGATTTCCCAAGACCTCTCCCTTCGCAGAAGCAGCCTTCATGTGCTTGAAAGGGAAAATGTCAAGGGGACACTAAATTAAAACTCAGTTTTGTCTTTGAAAAACAGACTCAATCCTCAGTAGGATGTGGTTGGCGAGATGCTGGCATTAATATAATTCCTCAGTGCACTCTTATAGGCCAATCAGAACCAAAAGTATATTCAGAAATCTATCAGCAAAAAGTCTCAGGGGGGCAACCCATGCTAATTTCCTAGATAGAGACTCTTGGGACGTATGGTGGACTCCGGGCGGTTTTCTCAGGCACAGTTCTCTCTTAGGGGTGTGGTTAAAACAAAATTGGTCAGCTGGTGGTAAATACCACACAGGAAAAAGAAGCTGACTTGCTTTCAAGGCTGTGTTACACACGTTCAACAGCTGACGACTCACGCTCTTGGTTTGTCCATGGAGCCCTGACTGAGTTCCTCTGACTTGCCGGGAGCCGTGCTGGCCCCTGGGCAGGCGATCGTGAACACGCTGGGGAAAGATTGCCACCTCCAAGCCTGTGGTCCCCCAGGACAGGGACGCAAGTAGGAGAGTTAAAATGACCCCCTGTTTATGTGAGGCTTCCTCTGAAAAACCTTCAGGCAGTCGGTTTTGAACTTGAGCCAGAACCTTTGGGTCCACAAGTAGCAATGGAGACGGCAGCTTCACGTGGCTGTCCACATAGGTTCCTGCCTTTCTAAGGCAAACTTGACCCCCAGGGCGTTAGGGCATGGTGCTGAAGAGCGTGGCTAGTGGAGCCGGACAATGCCGTCCAAGTGCCGGCTCTGTCTTACCATCGATGCCGTCTTAGGCAAGTTGCCTGAATCTCTGACCCTCAGTTTCCCCACTGGTATGATGAGGACAACAGCACCATTGAGGTAGAGACCACCTACTTCATATCCATTCCCTTCTTCTTTCTTGAACAGAGCCTTAGGAATTACTGAGGGCTGCAATGAGCCCAAGTCTGGCCAAAATAAGACAACCTTGAACCCTAACCCTAACCCTTGAGAGCAATCTTCTGGTCCATGAGATATAAGTGGGAGTGTTTGGGGGAGGGACTTCTGGGAAAGTGCTTTAAAGGCATTTAAAAGCTTTTGGCCCCTCATCCTCCCCTCATTATCAGGAATGTAGACTTGATGGCTGGAGTTACAGCAGCTGTCTTGGACTATGAGGTAAACTTGAAGACAGAAGTCCTGTACTAAGGAAGGGAGTAGAAAAACCAAAGGACCCTGGAACCCTGATGACCATGGAGCTCTATATAGCCCTGGTCTCTCAACCTCCTGGCTCTTTCCATATGTGAGAAAAAGTAATTATCTTTTAAAATCATGTGTATCTCTAGCCTCTTTTTAGAAACTGAAAGCAAGTAGCCACAGGTTTTATTGTGGTTTCGTAAGTGCCCAGCACAGCGCCTGGTCTACTGTGAGCTATCAGGGCAGAAGAGCTCACACTGTCTTTAGGCCCATGAAAATTCATATGGACCTGACAGGAACCTTGAAATAAGGTTAAGTCTGCTTAAGGTAGGTTTGCATAAGCAGGAAACCTCCTGGGCTATAGTCAAGGGCCCTGAGGCTTATGATAAGGGGGAGTCAGGATACCAGGGGACTCAGTCCAACGTGATGACTTGGGGTTGGACCCTCTGCCCATCACCCATTCTTTCTGGCGGCACTTAGGTGGGAGCCGGTCATTCATCAAGGCTGTTCCTAATTCAGGAGAGTAAAGCCGCATCATCTGATTAAGAAGAGAAAGCCTCAAACAGTGAAGTCAATGGGCAGACCACACATCCAG
Organism: Dasypus novemcinctus; assembly: GCF_030445035.2. Taxonomy (NCBI): domain Eukaryota; kingdom Metazoa; phylum Chordata; class Mammalia; order Cingulata; family Dasypodidae; genus Dasypus; species Dasypus novemcinctus. The sequence goes on from NC_080698.1 coordinate 34,302,508, forward strand.
CATGTGTTGGATTCTGTGCTTTGTAGATGACAAAATGACAGCAGCAGCCGGCGGTCTTGAGTGTTTGCTGTCGGCCAGGCGCTACTCCACTGCTGACAGGGAGTGGCCCCCGGCGCTGTCCACAGCAGAGCACGTGCTCAGCCGGGTGCTCTGAGAGAGGTTTAGAGAGGGCCTGTTTGCCAAGGAGCAGGCGGGAGCAGAGACACCACAGGAACAGTGCAGTCTGGGGCCGTCCCCCCACCCCCGGGCCTGCAGGGATGAGGAGAGAGAGCAGTTGCCCGAGCCGTGCCGCAGGCCGCCCAGCAGGAGCCGGGGCCTGTGCTGACACACGCTGACCCTCAGCGGCGACCCTGACCGCACTCCCCTCGGGCTCCAGCCTCCTGCCGGTGTTTGCCGCAAGCTGAAACCAGTCAAGCCAGAAGGCGGTGGAGCTCGGGAGCAGCGCATCCCGGCCAGTCCCCTGTGCACGGGGCAGCGCCCGGAGGGGTGGGGAGTGACTCTCAAGGGGCAAGGCGCTGTATTCTTTCAATCCTCATCACCATCTGAGAATAGGGACAGTTATTACCCCATTATATATATGCGGCCAGAGAGAGTAAGGAATCGACACACTTTATACGTACATAATATATATTACTATAGAAATAATATAACTTTTTTAAAGAAGCACTACCTAGATTCTCTGGAATGAGATGTGAGTTTCTGTTACCCAGGCTACTCAAAATAAGCTATTTTTATTGAATACTGTATTGAAGTCCCTATAAGGACTTAGCAGACAGGACAACTCACCACCCTGTGAGGTGCCACTCTGATTGTATCTACCTTACTGTTGAAGAAACAGGAGCTTAACAAAGGGGAAGCCTGGATATGGATGAAACTTTGAACCAGGTGACCTCTAGGACCCTTGAAAATTACAATAGTCTCTAAGTCTGTGACTACTGAAACCATTACTTCTGACTTGTAAAAACAAAACCACAAAAAAATCCCCCCACCACGACCAACAACAACAATTTGTACTGAAATTACAAAACGCTTTCCACTGAAATACACCACTGCAGTAACTCCTTCCATTCAGGGACACTGAGGCGGGTGGCTTGAGCAAGGAGAGCACAGAGCATCCGAGATCAGGGACAGCCCCCGTCTGTCCCTCCCGGGCATCTCTTTCCTCTCTCCTTTGCATTCCAAGATCGAAGTTTCTTGGAGAAAAAGAAAAGATTTTGCTGAAGCGATGACATTTTGTGTACGATTGGCCGTAGCATTAGCTGGGATTCTGTTGGTGCAAGCTACAGGAAATCCCACTCTACCTGACCAGAGCTGAGAAGGAGATCTACCAGCTCGTGTTCTAGGATAAGGCTCGCTGCAGGTTGGGATTGATTCAGGGCTCGGACATGGCCCCAGGCACCAGCCTCGCTCTGTCTTAACTCCCCTTCCTCATTGTTGGCCACATTTTAAGACACCGACGTTGCCAAGTAGTTGCACCAGATCCTCGGGCCACACCTTCCCAGCATCAAATCCAGGAGAAAAGTAGGCTTCTGTTTCTTGAGTAATTCAACCCAAATTCCTAGGATGGAGTCTGCTGAGCCCTGACTGGCCTTGCACAGGCCACGTGGCCACAGTGGCCGAGGGCATGTCCTTCCAGTAGGCTGGGGGTGACCCCCTCCTACACCATGGGGACCGAGGCCAGGGGCAGCATGATGCCCCCGAAGCATCAGAGCAGTCGCTAAAACAACAGCGAAAGGTGCTGGGGAGAGAGAGCCCGCCCACCACACCCGCCATCCCATGAGCACCTTCCGCAGCCAGTGAGATTTAGGAATGTCTGAAATCTCCTCCCCCTCCCCTCCCCCGGCTGTCCCCACATAGCTCCTCCTCCTTCTGGGGGAAAGAGCCACAAACATGGAATATATCCCTCCCAACACGACTCTGCTCCTGGAGAATTCCTCCCCTTGTTTTGGAGACTCAGCACAAATGCTACTTTCTCTCTAAAGCCATCAAGAATAAAATATACGTCTCTCCTCTCCTCTCCCCTTCCCCCGAGGTAAAAGTCCCCTCTTCCATGCTCGTACAATACTTTGTAATACTGTATCTTTATTAGAGTGTTTTATTCAAAGTGCTGAAATTGTCTATATACCAATCTCTTATACACACACCCATTCCATCCTAACCAGATCAGAAACTATTTGAGAAGACCGATTTGCTTTTATTCCTCTCTGGATCTTTAAGATGCAGCATAGCATCTGTAACATAGTGGTACTCAGAAATGTTGAATGAATGAATGAAAAATCTTTGCGGGGAGGGGATGTGGCTCAAGCAGTTGAGTGCCTGTCTCCCACATGAGAGGTCCCAGGTTTGGTTCCCAGTGCCTCCTAAGAAGACAAACAACGAGCAGACACAGAGTGAAACACAAGCAAGACAACGAGAAAAACAAACACACAGGGAACAAATGTGACTCAAGCAGTTGAGTACCTGCATCCCACATGGGAGGTTCGGGGTTCGGTTCCCAGGGCCTCCTAAAGAAAAAAAAAACCAGACAACAAGCAAGCACAACGAACAAACAGATGAAGGAGCCATGGGGGGGGGGGGGGCGGGCGGGGAGAACTTTGCAGCCCTTGCCTTCAGGGGGGGAAAAACTGTTGTATTCATTTGGGGCATTTAGTCAATTAATAGTATTTGGTAAACTGTTGGTATGCAGTAGGCACAAGCAAATTGTCAAAAATAAAATGAAATCAGTAAAAGAGAAAAGCAATAGTATCAGGATTTTGATTGTTTTAAAATAGAAAAATACTGAAAAAGAATCTGCATTTTATATGTATGCTTGTGAGGCAGTTAAACAGGCAAGTAAAAAGTGGGCCCCAAATGGCCTAAAACTCCACAGTGATATCTGGGGGAAAAGCCTGTTGCGTTGATTCCCTCAAGCACAAATGCCCAGGAAGGTCTAAGGCTGAAATCCTTATCGAAAGTTAAAGGCATACCAAAGAGTTACGAAATCGCAGTTAGGAGGTCAGATTTAGGAGACAGAAAGACCTGGATTTAAGTCCTAGCTCTGGGACCACAGGCGGGTTGTTGGACTTCTCTGAGGCTTCCTTCCCGATTTGTCCCGTGGGGCTGCCCTCCCCGCAAGCGGCCGCGGGTGCTCCAGCCTCTAGCCTAGGAGCTGGCTTGCGCCCCTCTTCCTGTCACCCCCTCCCGCAACCCATCCGCAAGCCTGCCTGCTAAAGTGGACCCAGAATCCACCTCCCTCTCCAGCTTCCCGCCTGCGCTGCCACCGGCCGGGACAAGTGCCCTGGACGAGGGGGCTGTTCAGTTCCTGAGTCCCCTCAGCGAGCCGGACCTCGAAACACGTGTGTCCATCTGCTGGGCTCCTGGCCTTGGGGAATGAGGGTTTCCTGTGCCCTGAGTTCTGCTGTAGCTTCCCAGCCAGTTTCCTTGCTGCTTTCCCCCTGTTCTGTCCCGACCCATTCCCCAGCCAGCTCCTGAAGGGCGGGTGGAAGTACGGAAGCAGGAATCCGGGGCTGGCCCCTTGGCCCGAAAGCTCCGGTGGCTTCCGCTGCCCTGGCCACCAGCCCCCCCCTCCTGGGCCCAGCTTCTTCTCCCACTGTCTCCACCACACTCCACCTCATTCCCTCTGCGCTGGCATCTTGGCCTCCGGCTGCTCTGTGAATGCGCCAAGCACGTCCCCACCTGGGGACCTGGGCCCTTGCCATTCCCCCTGCCCAGCGCCCAGTTCCTATCTCCTCCAGCTCATGCCTCCCATCCTTCAGAGCACGGCCCGTGAGGCCTTCCCTGGCCACCATCTAAGGTCAGCATACCTCCAGCCACTCGGTCACATCTCAGCTTTATCTTCCCCCTAAGGCTTTTTACTACTCGAAACTATTTTGTCTGTTTAGAACAATAGACAGGACAAGGCAATCTGTCTTATTCATCATTGACTCTCCTGAACCTAGAACAAGGCCTGACACATACTAGATGCTCAATAAATATTTGATGAATGAGAATGAATGAAAGAAGGGAGGGAGGGAGAGAAGAGGGAAGGAGCCTATCCCTCAAAGGGTTGTTGTCGAGAGTCAATTATCACTTAGCACAGTGCCTGAGTAAGTACTTCATTTGTGGCAGTTCTTTGGCCAGTACACGAGTGCATGTGCGCGCGCGCACACACATGAAAGAAAGTGAAAGTAGTGCCCCACTATGTGGCTCTACCTGGTGTCTGAGGCCAGCACAGCAAAGTCAACGCCCCTAACTAAGTAACATCCCCCCTCCATTCCCCCTGGTCTGACCATGAACCCAGCTCAGACGTTGAGGTTTGGAGTTCATTTTCTCCTGGCAAACGGCCGGCTTTTCTTTTCCAAGGGAAAAAAAGAAAATACAAAAAGACACTCATATAGCATCTCGAAGATCAAATAGCCCTCAGAAAACTGCATTTTGATGAGTGAGGGAATCAAAACCAGATGGATCGAATTCCCCTTAGATCTCCTAGGGAAACGGGGAGGGGGAGCCGGCAGGAAGGCGGCAGATCCAGCCGCTGTCTCTTACAAGCAGAGATCGCTCCGAGAGGAGATCTGCCATGTCTCCGTCCCTAAGGGCAGTTTGTTGATCACATTCCAGCTGACTCAACAGAGAGGGAACTAGGACAGTTTTTATCTTACTGTTTAACCACTCCTGTTTCTTTTCTTCTGATTTCCTCTCCCTCTCGAGGCTGCACCTTTGGGGTCTTGTTAGCGACCTGGAAAGGGTAGTAGATTGATGTTAACTTAGTATAATTTATGGAACAAAGCAACCTCCAAGTTGAGGAGAGGACCTGAAATACCTGCTGAAGCCAAATATTTATAATCAGTTACTTAGGTGAGTGTTTATTTATTTTTTAATGCGCGTGTTTCTGTGGGCATTTTGCTGACTTGGACAAGTTGCAGAGGGCAGCCTCTAAGAGATGGAGCATCTGTCCTGGCTCACGCTGTCAACTGTGGGAGGAAATCAAGAGGAGCAAGTGCTTTCCACTTCTTTACCTAAAGCCCAGAGAAATCTCGAAAGCTGGTTCTTCTGTCCTCCTCATCCTTGTCTCCTGGGAGCATGTGACATCGGGTGGTGACATTTCCTGAGCTGTTTACACTGCACGAGCCCAAGAGGACCCTCGTTTTCATTCCAACCCTTCAAGAGGTGCTGTTCCTGTCCTCGGTTTATAGACGAGGAAACCGAGGCAAGGAGAGCTTAAGCAACTTAAGGTCACACAGCTCCTGGTTGGCAGAGCTGAGATTTGAGCCAGGGTTTTGCCAGTGCCAAAGCTGCGCTCCTAACTGTTATTGCCCTCAAAATAGCCTGTGCGTTTGAAATTCATTTCTTTGCTGTTCTGTTCATTCAAAAAGCCTGCCCTGCTACTCCTACCTTTCCTCCAGCCGCCTGACAAATATCTTCCTGCGCTCCAAGCTCCGTCTCGGATTTCTGCAAAGCCTTTTCAGAGCCCCCCCCATTCAGCTGGTATTTCTCCCACTGCTGGACCCCAGGGCATCCTGTGCCTCTCTGGGGCTGTTGGGCACATTTCACACCGTAAAAGCAGCTCCGCGTATAGCCCCGGCTTTGGAGCCAGACACACCTGCATTTAATCCCTTGCTGGGATACTATAAATTGACGAAACTCGCCACGACTCAAACCTCATCTGCCAAAGTGGGAGAAATGAAAGGACCTGGCGTGAGCAGGCAATGAGACAGAGCACGTTGACTCCTGTTTTTCTAATGATTTAGGCAGTTGTTTGAGCTCTCTCTCCCAAATGACTGACTGCAAATTCTCTGAGGGAGTGTAACAATGGTTTAGGCAGTGATTGGATTAGGCATTTCACTAACTGAGTTTAGAAAGCAAGGGAGGAGAGGGGGCTGGGGTGGCGACAGATGCGACAGGGCTTAGAGGGAATCAGGGCAGCTGAAGTGGAATGAGTGCTTGTCTCCTGATGGGGCTTCTAAGGACTAACCCCTTTAATCCTTACAACCCTGGGAGGTAAGTACGGTTATTTCCATTTTACAGATGAAGTAACTGAGGCCCATGGAAATTGGGAGACTTGCCCAAATCCATACATGGTAAGTGCAGAGCCAGAGTTTGAAAACAGTCTGGGACCAGAGTCCAAGGTTTTATCTAAGTTGGTTTGTCCCTAAAAGGGGGAATTTTTAAAACTTTCCAATGACACTAAAACAAAAAGGCTGAGGGTGTCCAGTCTGGATCAAGATTTTTTTTTTTTTACAGGCACAGCTAACAACTAATGGGACACATTCACCAAAGCTTTCCTGGGAGTTTATCCAATGGGGGAAAAGGTGAGTTGGAGAATCCCTTAAGGAGTCATCTGGGTTTGTGATGGCACATGGACCTGATAATGAAACAGGTAAAACGTGTGACACAGGTTAGGGAAGTTTTGGGTGGGATCCCTGTATGTATATTGCTATGTGGTCATGTGTTTGTGTGTTTTTTCTTGAAAGAATTGATGTAATGTATACCTCAAGATGAGGTCCAGCAAATAAATTCAAGACTAGTGAAAAGCTCAGAGGCTAATAAGAAGGTAGAAAATCTAAATTAGGTCTTGAAAGGGTGGGGGGTTCCAGGAAAGCTTCTAAGAGGAAGAGACAGCTACACTGAGATGGTAAAGGTGAGGTGGAGAGTTGGAGTTGGCTTCATATGGAAGACAGCATGAATAGGTTTACTCAGTGGACATCTCCAAACCCTTTTCCCTTGTGGTCCTCCACTATGGAGACTTGAAGAGTCAAATAATATCCCAGACTCCTTTGAAGCCAGAAGTGTCTACCTGACCAAGTTCAGCTCATGCAACTCCAACAGAGTCAGCTAGAGATTGCCTGGGAAATGTTTTACTTTCCTCACGAAAGAGACAGAAGTGGCCGACTCCGTTCCTTTTCCATTCTTCCACCTTAAATGTGGATGACACCTGGCTGAAATTGTTCAATGTCTGGAGCAGTTGGTGATTATGCAGAACAAGCTTTCAAGATGCCATCTAAGATTTTACACTTAGTTATAGGATTCTTAAACCTCCATGGAAAAAAATCAAGAAAAACTCCGTCCCCAGCTTGTGCTGTAGGTCAAATGCCGGACCAGCCCTTGGCCTGCAGGGGTAAAGGAGGCAGGTGGCCTGGCCTCTCGGGGCTCGCAGGGAAGAGAAAGTTCTGCAGTTCCAGGTCGAGGCGCAGCGTTCCTGCTAAGGAGGGCGGTGGCAGTGAGCATGGGCCACATGGGATGGTCTGCAGACCGTCCAGCCCAGACACATTTCATCAAAGACCCTGGAAAAGAGTGGAAAGCAAAAAGGATGGAGTCGCAAGAAACAGGAACTAGAAATGGGAGAGCAGGTCAGGAAACATCCAAACTGCTTACAGAGGAGAATCTCTTGGAGAGATCAATTACAGGAAACCCCGGTTGGACTGTTCCCTGCTGGGACTTCTGGGAGTCTTAAGCCCTTGGGAATTACATCTTTCCTGGAGTCAGCCTCATCTGCCTGGGCCCAGCAATCAGTTTCTTTTGGTTTAGAGGGATCCACTGGGAAGTTCTGTCTGATATTTTTCAAAGCCAGAAAGGGATTCCATACCTCCGTGAGTGAGGGCTGCTGGGAAGCAGGTAAAAGAAAGAAGCCACGTGCGGGTAGGGGTGCCAGTTAGGGCCTATTGTAACTAAATTGCCCTGTCATTTGGCAGAAAGGCATGATGGAACTCACCCTTCCTGGAAAACGAAGGATTTCTTATCTGAGATCATTTGCTCAGAGAAAGTTTTGCATGGGAAAATGCTTGCATTGATCATCCCTTAAGAAAGAATTAAAAAAAACACCACCACCACCAAACTCCTCCCCAGTGAATCTTGGGTTTTTCCAGTGTTTCCATTATCAGTGCTTAATTTCCAACCATTTTCAACTTGAGATTGTGATGGTGACTTGTCAGGCTCTGAAACAAAACATGTAAATATGTAAATATACATATTTGAAACTAACATGCCTTCAAAATGTGAATTCTCTGCAGCTTCCAGAGGAAGAATTATACATAGAACAATTTGCACTTGTGTAACTTTTCCTAGTTTTTTTTTTTAAACTGTCCTATCTTTTAAGTCTGTGACACACACACACAAAAAAAGTATTCAATAATTTAATGGGCTAACGTAATTAAGTCACCCAAGTCAAGTGCTTCAGGAAAATTTCTGTTAGGTGCCATCATGCTTTCTGGCCTAAGCTTTATTTAAACTCACTGGATCAATTTGAATCAATTTGGCATGTACACACTTCAGGGCATGGTTAGTTTCAAATCAATTAAGTTCCTTATGACTTTCTGATTAAGAACCCAAGGTTATAAAACATTAATATAAAATCACAAATTATAAAGTGAAAAGTAAAATCTCCACGTAAGGTTTTGTAAAGATCACCAGAATCATTATATAAGCTTCATTAAACAAACAAGGTAAGAGTAATTAGGTGGTAAATTAAGTACAGTGGTTTCAAAAGGCCCTAATTGGGACGGACCAAGCAGCTTAATGAAAAGAAGGAAGTCGGGGTCCAGTATAGCCTTGAGCATGACTCAAATCTGAAAGTAGCTTCTCAGAGATCTGGTAGACCCTGTGGCAGGACCTTCCTGTGAGGAGGAGAGGAGAGCCTAGGTCTTCTGGCTCTTCCCTGACCTTGGCTGACCTTGGCTGGGACCAGGCATGCAGGCACGTGCAAGCATGGTAAGGATTGCAATGAAATGTGATTCCTCTCTTCTAGAGTTACATGGAATTTTTCTCTTCTAGTTTTGGAGCCCAGGGAAAGGAAGTAAGAGGAGGGAGTAAATTAGAGTTTACATTAAAATAATCACAAGGGCTTACCAAGTGCCAGGTTGTTTGATAAATTAGATGTAGCTCACCTATTCTGTACCAGGGTTCTAGAAGCTAAAGATGCACTGTGAACAAAACAGCTGATTTCTACCCTTGTGGCGCTTTCATTCTAGTAGAAAGAGAAATCATTAAATAGATCATTGTAAAAACGAATGCTGTCAGAGTGATGCCCCAGCCAAATGCAGCCCCAAGAGTAACCCCAACTGATGCCCTAGTGGAACACAGATGAACCTGTCAACTGATCCCAGCCTGTCCATAGCATTGTGAGAAATAATCAGTGGTTGCCGTTCCAAGCCACTGAGTTCCAGGGTGGCTTGTTTTGCAGCAAGAGAACATTAATATAGCCAGTGTAGCTGGAGTTAAGTGGAGCACAGAGCACATGGCGGTAGGAGAGGCTAGAGAGATGGGCAAGGGTTGGATCAGCTGGAACCTGTGTACTAAGGCAAGTAGTCAGGATTTCTTTCCAAGTGTGATCAGAAGTCACTGGAAGGTTTAAGTAGGGGAATGACATGATCTGATTTATATTTTTAAGAAGTTTTTCCTGGTTTCATATGGTGAATGAATTGTGGGGTAGAGAGAGCACGAGTGGAAGAAAGGAAACATCAGTTAGGTGGCTATTGTGGTGATTCCAGCAAGAGATGATGGGAAACTGGACCAACGAGGTAGCAGTGAAAATCCAGTGACCTGATTTAGGTCTTGTTTTGGAGGCAGAGGCAAAAGAACTTGTTTCAAATGGAGTATCTGTTGGGGGAGGGAAAAGAAGGGAAGGAACTGGTGATAACTGCTTGATTTTTTGACTTGAACTGAGCTCTTGCTGCATTGTTCTCTGAGACGGCAAAGACTGCGCAACAGGAGCAGGTTTGGAGAAAAAGGAGAAAAGTTTTGACCATGCTAAATTTGAGGCATTAATAAGATATTCAGGGAAGCAGACTTGGTCCAATGGATAGGGCATCCGCCTACCACATGGGAGGTCCGTGGTTTAAACCCCGGGCCTCCTTGACCCGTGTGGAGCTGGCCCATGCGCAGTGCTGATGCACGCAAGGAGTGCCGTGCCACGCAGGGGTGTCCCCCGTGTAGAGGAGCCCCACGCGCAAAGAGTGCGCCCCGTAAGGAGAGTCGCCCAGCATGACAGAAACTGCAGCCTGCCCAGGAATGGTGCCGCACATACGGAGAGCTGACACAACAAAAAGAAACACAGATTCCAGGTGCCGCTAATAATGATAGAAGCAGTCACAGAAGAACACACAGCGAATGGGCACAGAGAGCAGACAACTGGGGTGGGGTGGGGTGGAGAAATAAATAAAAAATAAATCTTAAAAAAAAAGATGAATTCAAGTGGAAATGTCAAATGGGTTGTTGATGCTAAGGGTGTGTGGTTCTAAGGCTAGGTGACTGCTGGAGGCAGAGATGTGATAATCCTGGTATTTGAAGTCATGGACCTAAAGAGAATATTTATGTAGATAAGAAAAGGGGGCTCTGGTATTTGAAGCTGAGAGGAAGGTGAGATTTAGCCCCAGAGGCCAAGAAGGAGCAGCTGGTGAGGTGGGAGGAAAACCCAGAGTTAATCACAGAAGCTAGGAGAATAAAGCTGTTAGAGGAGGAGGGAGGAACCGATTGTGTCAAATGTTATTGGGAGTTAAATAAGTTAAGAACAGGTGGGACGTTGGTCCACCCAGGAGGATAATATACTTCAGAAGATAACGGCATAGAACAGGAATTGGTTCCCACCCTTTCCTAATCAATGTCATGATAGTATTTAAGCTCCTAAATCTTTGGTCAATACAAATGGATGGAGACTAAAAAGATAAAGCAAGGCATTTGATATGCAACTTGAATACCGCAGCTGAAAAGTATCATTCCTCCTCCTCGGCAGTGTGCTAGGGCCAACTGCGGACTGCGGTGGTTCTCAACTGGAGGCATCCCTTCCGTCTCGGGGACAGTGGGCAGTGTCTGGAGACAGTTCTGGTTGTCATCCTGGGGTGTTGGGTGCTACTGGCCTCTAGTGGGCAGAAGCCAGGGAGCCTGGTAACCATCGAGGCACAGGACAGCCCCCTGTGCGCTCCACCACAAGCGTCTACGGGGCTGAGGTTGAAAAACCAGGGTCTAGGGGAAGTCCCAGCCGTGCAGAAAGAAATGAAAGGATCACAATGCCTTAGTAAAAAACATCAGAAGCCTTGGTTCCCTCTTTGTCTAACTACCCACCTCCAGCTTGGTTCACCCTGTGGACCAGCCTGCACTTAGCGAGGCCAAGAGTCTCCTTTTAGTTCCTTATAATTCACCTGCGCTCTCTCTGGACTCGGAACTCAACAGTCGCTTTGCCCAGCACAAGAAGGGTCTGTGCCCAGCCCTGCCAGGGCACTGGCTCCAAAGTTTTCAGATATAAAGAATACATTTTAATGTTAAACATTTTTACAGACCTTTATACCTTAGTTGTATTCGTAGCTTCTGTTGGCTGTGAAATGACAAAAAGGTACAGTAATTCCAGTACCACTTTTTAAAGAATTCTTTTTATTGGCAGAATTACAGCTAAGTCAACAGGATTGTGTTAAAGAGAGAGAATACCTCTTGTGACAGGTGTACCTGCAGGTAAGGGAGACTGGAATTTTGTTTCCTAATTGGAGGACCTGCTGTCTTTACCATACGTGACCAAAGAAGAGGATGATAGAATTGGGGGAGGATGGCATGGTGGGATCCACTAGGCAAGAGGGGCCAGGAGCACCCCTATCCTAAGTTCCTAGTTCTTGAAAGTACAAAGGGGGATCTCACACATGCCTACAGACCCTGAGGTTGGCCATGGAAGGCTGATAGGGAAGCGTCTTATCACAGGGAGCAAGCAGTCCCCACACAGAAGCTTATGGTGGAGTCAGCTGGAAAGCCTGGTCCCATCTAGGAAGGGCCCAGCAATGCCCAGTGAGAATGAGCCCCTTGGCAGGCAGCCCCAGAGCCTTCAACCAGCCACGCGAAGCCCACAGACTCCTGTAACTGCAGCTCTAGCCAACCAGAGAGAAATCCACAGCCTCCCCAAACCCAGCCCAGAGATGGGGGGCCCTTTCCTCGCCATCCTGCTGGCCCCATCCCTGAACAGCTGACCCAAGGAGGGAAGGGAGACAAAAGGGGTGTGAGAGCAGAACACCCCGGCTTCACCGCCAGGCGTCATGGTTCTATCCTGACCTGGGGCAAGAGCAGAAAAAGGGCTTCCAATCCAATAGGAGACCAAGTTTTAAAATGAACAGGACAGAGCCTGAGAAACCAAAGTAATGGTTTTAGTAACAGCTGGGACTGCTAAATTAGAGATTCTAGTCCAACTGCTGTCAAGGAGGTGTTTCCCAATGGAAAACGTTACATAGCTAGGTTGGGGGCAGTTATCAGAAAAATAAAAAATATTTTTTCGTTTATACTGCCAGTGAATTGAGACTCTTCAACCAAAAGTTTACAGTGTATTGAGGAATTGTCCAGTGCCGGGCACTGAGCTGGGCATTTTGCAGGCATTATTTCATCTCGTCCTTACACCCCCCTATACCGTAGGGACAGTTAGAACTTTCATCCCGGGTTTGTTGATAAGAAATTGAGACTCAGAGAGTGAGGGCACCTTCAACCCAAGACCACGTAGCAACAAAGTGACAGAGTTAGGGTTCTAACCCAGGCTTAGTCGGATTTGAAAATCGATTCTTTTTCCCATGACCCTGATTCCGTCAGGCTGTTTTTCTCATCACAATAGCAGAAAACCGTACCACATGTTATGCATGGAAGTCACTTATGAATGAACATTTCTCCATTTTTTGACAACTGAAATTAATTTCCATATCAGATCCAGGCTCCCAGAGGTGGCAGAAACAAAATCACTCTCGTTTAGGAGTTTCCCTGACTCTGCTCCAAGTTGAATCCAAGTTCAGGGCAGGGGTGGGGTAGTGGAGGTGGGGTCCGGGGGTTGGGGGCTGCCAGGGCATGGGAGGCAGGGCAGCGGCAGCCCTGAGGCACCCATGCCCCACTCATGCTCTGGGTCCCACTGGGACTTGCTCAGGCACTTTCTGCTTCGACTCCCCAACTGACAATTCCCTCCTACTCCTGCCTTGCTAGGCTGGGCATGGAAACCTCGGGGTCCTCCCTCAGCCTATCTGGGGAACAGCTAAGCACCCAGGCTCAGGAGCCAAATTAATTAGGCGACTCTGGTCAGGTTTCTTAACCATGTTGTGCCTCAGTTTCCCCATCTGTAAAATCAATCTCCCATGGGATTATTAGAAGATTAACAAAGAAAATAGGTTGAATGCTTAGACCAGTGACTGATTAAAGTTAGCTCAATATTTGTGGGTAGGAGGGAGGGAAGCAGTAACTCCGACTGATCAGGCCCTTTTCTTATGCCTGGACAGTCGCTTTCAAAATTCAAAATACCAAAACCAGCCCTTTGGTTCTCTGAATTCTGTAGCATCATTTCTACCTCTAGACAATAGGGGCAAATTGTCTGGCTTCTTCAATCGGGGAGTTTGGGGTAAGTGTTTGGTTAATATCTCAAAACACAATCCATCCAGGCACAGGTGGACAGTTCCTCTGAGACCTTTATGGGGCTCCCCCTCCAATAACTCAACTTCTCCCACCACCACCTCCAACATCACCATCAGGAGGGGAGAAGGTCGTGGCCTGTAACACTCCTATAATGCAGAGTTTATTCTGCAGCCACATCGGTTAATTGGATGCTTATCACCACCTTTGAAAGCAAAGAACAGATCAGTTGTCAGTCACCACCTTTTTTTTTTAACAAAAACTTTTGCAATACAGAAAACTTCATACAAAAATAGAGGGGAACGGAGACTCCACCACACTCCCATCCTCAGCCCCCCATGGCCACTCTGGGCTCATCTACCTCCACCCCATATATTTTGAAGCAAATCGCAGAGACCTTATGTCATCTCTAAATATCTCAGTATGTGTTTCTAAAGGATAAGAGCTCCCTGTTTTAAAGACAATTCTATTACCACAGCTTAAAAAATAAAAGATTCCTTAGTACCATCAAATAGCTAATCAGTGTTCAAATGTCTAACAGCCTCCATTTTTACGGCAGGGTTGGGGCAGCAAGTCATTTCTAAATCCACTGGAGGGAAATGTACCTCACAATGTGAATTGTTTTAGGAAACAGCCTGAGGCTCTTCAGAAGAATAATTCCTGTCCCTCCGCTTCCTTCACAGATAGGAATGTCACAGCCAAACCCACTGCTGGTTTTGCCAAGAACTCCAAAAAGAAGATCACGTGTAAAATAACCATGGAGACGGGGCGATAAAAGGAATGTATTCTTTCCCTCCCCTTGTTTAAACAGAGCAATCAAGAGGCTGCTGAGCGCAGAGGGAGGAGGAAGGCAGGAGGAAGGCGCTGCTGGCTGCCAAAGGGGATTTGGTTGCACACACCTGACTCCCTGTGCACCCAGGCAGCTCTCAACGTAATGAGCTGCCCTGCAAAGGCAGCTGGAGGCTGGCGGGACCAGGGATTGGCACGTGGGCTCCTGCAGGGTGCTGGGCTGACCGCAGCGCTGGAAGAGTAGAATCGCCAGACTTTTCTTGTTAGTTTTTTCTAACGGTTCAGCAGTCAGTTTTGAGTTGAATCCAGCAGGGAGCTCTTCTGAGGTCTTTTCTGAGGTTTATTTCATCTGGTTCCAATGCCGGTCATTTACATGATGAGTCTTGTGATAATATTAGCCTAAGGGCAATTCCGAGCCGGGTCCCTCCGAGTGACGGCAGTATTAGATTTGTGGTCTATAATGGCTTTCCTTTAGACACCTTACATAAATCAAGGTGCCGGTAAATCAAGCATGGAGTGATCCTATTTTTATTTAGAAAATAATATATGTATGCACAGAAATATTCACTTAGCCCATGCTCCTGGTGCTCTGCCCCTCCCCTGTGGTGTTTCGGCCCCCGGCCCCCGTGCCCCCCAGCCTCATTCGAGGGCGTTCCATGGCTGCAGGAGCTTGCTGGAGTCATCAGACTGGGCAGCCTGGAGTCGGGAGGGCGGGGAAGCGGTCTCAGGAGCAGCCCTCAACCAGAGAGGGGTCCCAGTTGGTAGATAAAAGCCCCTCAAGTGGGGCTGTTTAGAGAGTGTCCAAGAGGTCCCAAACAGGACCAGCTCCAGTGGGCCACAGGGAAAACCTGTTCATTATGGCTCATCCCTCCTTGGCCATCGCACTTCCCTGGGATCAGGTCCCATTTCAGGGTGACCCATTCATCCCGGGAAGCCCCTCAGTGCTGTCGAATGAGGACAGATGGCCCCCTTAGCATGCCCAATGAAACACTAGCACTCGAATCCCCATCTCGGGGCCTGCTTCTGGGGTAAGTCGACCTCAGGCAATCCATGTGCATAGACAAGTCCGGAATGAACATAGGTCCTAACTGGGTGTTGAATGTCAATAAAGCTCCCTGGAGGTGGGCGATGGGGAGAATGGGGCTCTGCGGGCATTTGGGGAAGGGGTGAAGATGGGCTTTTCATCAAATCTGTATTTGATGTTTTTATGAAGAGCATGCGTTGTCTGTCGTTTTAAAAATACATAATAAGAACTTGCACGCTTCTTTTTTGTAGTCAGCCGATATTCGTTTTACAATTTTTTAAAGGACCATTTCCATTAAAATTTTTTTAAAATGCAGAGAAACTAAGTTAAACTTTTTTTCTTTTTAATGATGGCTTATGGTAATGGTTTTCAAATTTCTTAAGCCTCAGAATCATTTTGCCATGAAATTCTACACCTGAAGTTATTACAACCAGGTACAAGTGGAGATGCAGTGACTGAGGCAGCGCTTGGGTTCCGGAGCCCCATTTATTGCCCCCCCACCATACACACACACACACACTAATCCCCCATCTCCTCCTTCAACCTCAAGTAACCCCCCAGGCACTCCCAAGGAGCCCTGAGCTGGAAAACCACTGTTGTGGAGGAATATTTAATGGTGTGAAAATAATTAACTTTTAACTTTAATTACATGCCCAAATTACACATTAAAACATGTTATTAAATGAAAAGAGCAGATAAAAAACATTTACAATTCTATCTTGATTCTGTGGGGGAAAAAATAATACATCTATTCATGTACATAGCGAAAGGACTAGAAGGAAATGTACAAAAGGTACTAACATTGCGTCTCCTGGGGGGTTGGATTACCAGAATCTTTTTACTTTTCTGTGCAAATGCTGTATTTTCCCCCATTTTCTTAAGTGAATATTATTTTGTAATCAAATAAAAGCATGAGACATGATTTTAAGGAGAAGGTGGAGTAGAAAAAAATGGCTCTGAAATCCCATCCTGATAACAGCAGCACCCGGACTAGATTTCCACATTCTTAGGTCTGATTTGAAGAGCAAGGCCTCCCTCAGGCTGGGCTACTGAAGTCCGCATGGCTCAAGTTATAGCCTGTCCGCTGGAGGCTCAGGGAAGTCTTTGAAGTTTCTGATGATGATGTAGGAGAACTGCTAATTAAGCAAAAGAAGGGGTAACTCTCCCTTCCCCAATTGCAGCGGGGTAGCTTAGGGTGTGCCTCCTACAAACGTGGGTGCAGTCAGTTAAGGCTTACGACCCCGGAGTCGTTGAAGGGAGACTGAAGCTTTGCTAAGAGTATTTAAGTCAGTGGCTCCCCACCTGGCTGCTCATCGGAATCACCGGAGGAGCTTACTAAAAAACCGGTTCCCGAAAAACAGAGAGTATCTTCAATTGCAAGCCAGACAGTTCCACCCAGCTGCCCCACGGGATCTAAGCCCCCTCTCCATCAGAAACAGTGGGCATCACCATCCCAAAACCTTCAATATTGAGGAATGAACAAACATAGGGGGGAACACAACTATAGACTAAAGTAGACTTATTAGTTTTCTAGCAAAGGAAGAACTTCTAACATCGATATAAAGGCAGGGGTCAACCAGAGGTTCTGAGGGGAGGGAGAGGGAAGAATAAGTAATACATGGGGCATTTGAGGGACATTGGAATTGTTCTGAAGACACTGCAATGACAGATACAGGCCATTATACATTTTGCCAAAACCTTAAAAAAAATGTGTGGTGCAAAGTAATGAGTATAATATAAACTATTGACCATGGTTAGTAGCCATGCTTCAGTGTGTTTTCATCAGTTGTAACAAATGTACCACACTAAGGAAAGATGTTAATGAGGAAAAGTGGGGGGGCGGGAGGAGGGGGGTATACGGGAATCCCCTCTGATTCAGGAGCCCTGGGGAATCAGCATTTTAAGATACCCTGGGGAGTTCTGATGTGTCTCCTTGGGGAAGCTCATAATCACGAGCTAGGTGATAAGCTCCAGGAAGCAGATCCTGATTTGCTGTGGTAACCTGAACACACTACACAGAGTCTCCAACACTTGGTCAGTATTTGAGTGGGGCAACTATAGACTGAAGGCCTACTAGGTGTTAGACATTTTGCTAAGTATACTAGCTTTAATCACATTTCAAAGGAAGCTATTATTATGTCCATTTTACAGATGATGAAGCAGACTCAGCGAGGTTCAGAAACTTGCCCAGCATCACTCGTTTAGAAAGAAAGAGGCAGCATTTAAATCCTAGTCTGGGACCCAAACTCTAGCTTGTCCCCACTCAGCTGTGTCATCTCTAAACCCATGGCTTTTCCTTTCTTTTTCTGGGGGAAAAAAAATGATACTTGAATGAATTCTCCATTCATGGTCTCCTTCTCATGTCCTCTACTTGTTCCTGCATAGACACACACATGCACACACACACATACCTTCTAAATTTGACCGACATCTAAAACAGCTCCCGATTTCCACACCAGGACATTTTATGCAGATTATTCTGTCATAACTCTGCTTTCCTAAGCTAAAGGAAACCAGTTATTTCCTCATTCAGTTACAATTCTCTTACCTGTTTGAAAGCAATTGCCACAAACTGATCTAAGCAATTTGGCTATTCAAATTACAGGGTGTTTAGTGGTGGTTTCCCAACCTCCCATAGTCAGAAGTGATAAAGGCTATAGATCCCCTCCTCTGACCTCCTGATGGGGGCGGGGAGAGGGAACGTTTCAAAGAGAGCCCATCTCAGACCGAATCTGCCAAGCGAGTGAACCTTGATTAACAAGCAAGTGCAGAAACCACTTCTCAGCCCACTCAGTAGGCCCAGCGACATCTCAGCCATCTGTCCTTTTCGACACTTCAACAGCCTTTTTCTTGAAAAGTTCATTCGAGACAGGTGTTAGCTAACCTAGGCATTCAGATGAGAAAATCAGCCTTTTAATATCTAGGTACAGGACTGGTTGACTTCAGAGCCAAGTGCTGTTCTGGAAGAACCAGCAACTGGTCTAGTGGATTTGCTTCCAATGTTCAAGCAAGGCAGATGCACCCTGAAAGGTTTCTAGCTATCTGCTTCTCTTGAATGCCACTATCTCCCTTAATGAAAAAACATTTTAAAAATCCCTCATGCTAATTAGCAAATCCGTTGCTGCTGAGCTAAGACAAAGATAATTGAAGCACTTATGGTAACTTCTGCTGGAGTGCAGGTCTCTGATCTTTTTTTTTTTAAAGATTTATTTATTTATTTAATTCCCCCCCTCCCTGGGTTGTCTGTTCTCTGTGTCTATTTGCTGCGTCTTGTTTCTTTGTCCGCTTCTGTTGTCGTCAGCGGCACGGGAAGTGTGGGCGGCGCCATTCCTGGGCAGGCTGCGCTGGGCAGCTCTCCTTACGGGGCGCACTCCTTTCGCGTGGGGCTCCCCTACGCAGGGGACACCCCTGCGTGGCACGGCACTCCTTGAGCGCATCAGCACTGCGCATGGGCCAGCTCCACACGGGTCAAGGAGGCTCGGGGTTTGAACCGCGGACATCCCATGTGGTACACGGACGCCCTAACCACTGGGCCAAGTCCGTTTCCCTCTCTGATCTTTTAAATGTTGACTAACTGCCCTAAGATGTAGATAAAAAGTAACACACACACATGCATGCACACACACAGCATATTATCCCTGTTCTAGTTTTAGAAATAAATTACAACATATCAGCCACCATGTAATGAAAACTTTTTGTATGCCAGGTACCATGCTGAATGTCTGACCAAAAAAAAAATTATAACATTTAATCCTGAGGAAACTGAGGCCTAAGGAAGCCCTGCTAGGAAGGATAAAATTGGGAAGGATAAAGCTGACTCAAATGCTCATGACTTGAAAGCATTAAATCTTAGCGGCTTTAGAAGACGTGTTGTCTGTCAGTTCTTCTAGACCTCCTGGGAATTCCCCAGTCATCATCATCAACAATTTTTCACTCTTGTCTAAAAACTTTGAACAATAAATACAACTTCCAATCCCTGGAAAGTGTTCCAGAGCGTGGATTCTGGGCACAAGTGATTCTGAAGCAAGCTTAGGAACTCCTCATGGGGGACAGCTGTGTTATACCTGGAACCATGCAGGACAGTCACTTGGAGAGTTCCCTGGAACCGTGCAGGACAGTCACTTGGAGAGTTCCCGAGAGTGGCTGGAGTTGGAAAAGCCCCACTCCCGAGACTATTCTGTTAGGCCTCCATATGGGAGCCCCTGTTCTGCTGCCCTCTGCTTGTGTCTGATTTGAATTTATCAGCTATCTTGAGGGTTTGGGTATAGACCCTAAAGAGGAGGGCAGGCAACCACAGCCCAGGATCACCTATCCCCTCATGCCTGGGAGGGGCCAGAACTAGGGCATCACTATAATAAACTACAGAACTGTGGGGCAGAGGGGAGCCAGGACATGCCAGGGAGAGTGGTAAGTGGTTAAGGTCTGGAATAATTATGAAGGGAGGGTAAAAATAATTTGCTGATATATAAACAAAGGGTCTATAAAAAAGAAGTCAAAGTTGACTTTAAGACTTTTAACTAAGCTAAGACTCAAGTTGCATTTAACTGGTTAGGGAAGGCTGTGAAGAGCAGGTTCAGGGAGAATAACTGGATATATTGGGTATGAGATGCCTATTAGATATCCAAGGTGTATTAGTAATCTCTTGCTGTGTAATAAACCACCACAGACTTAGTAGCTTAACGCAATGACTGTTTGTTAGAGCACAGTTCTGTAGGTCAGAAGTGAAGGTAGACTCACCTGAGTTCTCTGTTCAGGGTATCAGAAGACTGAAATACAGGTGATAGCTTGACTGAGTTCTGGTCTGAAGGCTCTGAGGAAGAATCTGTTTCCCATGCTTAGTCTCATTGCTGGAAGAAATTCTTGTAGCTCTGGGCCTGAGGGCCCAAGGGACCGTTTTCTTGCTGGCTCTCAGCTGACGGTCATTTTCAGTTCCCAGGGGTTGCCCCCATTCCATGCCACATGCCTTCCTCTGTCTCCAGGTCTGTAGCAGTTTGATATGGTTATGAATTCCAAAAATAGACATTGGATTATGTTTGTAATCTGGTCTGTACCTGGGCATGATTAAGTTATGATTAGGGCTTTGATTGGGCCACATCATTAGGACACTGAGTCTCCATCCTTTGGTGCGCAGGGACTCACAGATAAAAGACGTGGCAAAGGACAGAGTTGAGGATTTTTGATGTTGGTGTTTGATGCTGAAGCCTTAGCTGGAGCCCTAGGAAGTCAGCACACAGAGGAAAGAGAAGCCAGCCCCAGGAAGAGAGGAACCCTGGGCCCAGGAAGAAGCAAGCCCTGGGAAGAGAGGAACTTTGAACCCAGAGAGAGCCAGACCCTGGAGGGGAGGAACACAGGAAGCCTGAACCCTCACAGATGTCAGCAGCCATCTTGAACCAACATGTGAAAATAGACTTTGGTGAGGGAAGTAACATGTTTATGGCCTGGTATCTGTAAGGTCCTACCCCAAATAAATACCCTTTATAAAAACCAGCCAATTTCTGGTATTTTGCATCAGCACTCCTTTGGCTGACTAATACAAGGTCGCAAGGGTGCATCAACTTCTTCTCCTGCTTTGAATCTCTCTCTTCCTCTTTTGCCACCAGCCAGAGAACTTTCTCCCTTTAAGGGCTCCTGTGATTAGGCCGGGCTCCCTTAGATCATCTTGTTTCTCAAGGTTGACTGCTGTATAGCATAACCTAATCACGGGAGCATCATCAGGTTCACAGCCCTCTGGATTATGTGGGAGGTACACACCAGGCGTGGGGGGAGGAAATTTGGGGGGCCATCTTCGCATTCTGCCTACCACAAAGGAGAGTCTCCTTCCCAAAGTTCCAGGGCTGAAGGACAGAGCAGGAGGGGGAAGGAGTCCATCTGGATCTGCTTCGCCTCTGGAACCTGAAGCCCTCAGGAAAGAAGGCCTGGCCCTTGGAAGCTGCCGCACAGAGCTGCCTCCTGGGGCTGCACACGGCTTGCCCTGCCAATCTTCCCCCCACAGGCCCGGAGGCATCTTGGCGGCAGCTTCCCTGCGTCTGGCAGGTGAGTCAACGTTTGGCTTCTCTCCTGGGCTTTCTTGGAAAGGGCAGTGTTCCAGGTTGGCAGCTGTGCTGGCTGGGAAGGAGGAAAAAGAAAAGCCAAGTTCCGCTGGCCTTGCTGCCAGGCAGGACATCTGGGCCTCCTTGCCATAGCTATTGGACATGGCAGGAGGAAGCCGGGGGGAGCTAGGGCAGTGGTAAGGCAGAACAGTAAAAATCTAGAGCAACGGGGTCAGATAGGTGGCGGAACCTTCCAATTTCCCCATCCATAGAATGGGATAGTCATTGATAGCTGCAAGAGTGGTGGTTTGTGACAACGAAACAGCATGGTGTCTATCAATCATTTAGCACCACGGCTGGCAAATAGAAAACACTGATAAAGCCCAGACAATGGATACTATTAACAGAAGGGGAAATGGTTGGTGGATAGAGGTTTTTCAACCAGATGGGATTAAAAAAGGAGGAAGGGATGTGGGAAAAGAGCTGAAGGGCATGGTCAACCCCTTTTATAAGAAAGTCTTATGATATTGGAACGCAAGTTAGTTGTTCCTATAAAGACCTACAAACATACAGAGCACGATTGCTAAACCCCAAGGCATGATCGATTTTAATTGGGCTGTGCGGAAAATCTGGATATGACGTTACCAAGACTCCTGGGTAGTCAGATAGGGTTTCTATTTTCAGTAGAAATTCAGGAGGGAAGGGTGTCACACACAAGGGAAAGACTATGGCATGGGTATGTGCTGAGAAGAAGGCAAAACCCATCCCAGCCACATTGCAAGGAATAGAAATCTCAAGCTAGTGAGGTGGGGCCTATTTTGAGGTCTTAATAGTGGGTTAGCACTGCTCCTCTGGGCTCATCAAATTTCTTTGCTATATTCTGAGGACCTCTTTCCCCCACTTGTACCCCCTACTTGCGCAGTGAGAATCAAGCCATTAACTCCACAGGGAAATGAAGTGAAGACTGTCAGAAAGATTCCTGGACTAACTTGCAGAGACTGGACCAAGGATTGTTTGGACTTGGACAGGGGAAGGGAGAGGGAACTCGAGGGTGGCACCCTGGGAGAATGAAGATCAATCTCCATTAGGTTTGCTCCAAGTTCCTGGATGTTCCTTGAGTCAACATCAAAACATCTCCTTTGTCTGGCCAGGACCACAACTCCCCAGCAATCACGCATTTTGCAGTGATATGACCCATGGATAATACTCTTCTGTCTTCTAATGTCCTGGACAAAAGCTTCCAAGAACAGAGGGGCTCATGGAAACCTTTGGACCCACTGAGGCAGATAGAGACTTAAAAATAAAGTCTCATTCATGACCAAGGTGGATGAGTTGGGACCAGTGTGAAATGCCCTTGAACATGACATGGACACGTGCCTTGGATATCAAGATAGCTGAGGCTTGCCCCTGCTTGATGGCCAGCCCGTTCATTCCCCTTGTTCCTTTAAGGATGGGCATGCTCACTCTCTGCCTTCTAGAGAGAATGCACACGGCATTAAAGTTGCTGCTCCATCCTGGCTCAGCACGAGCTTTCTGTTCAAGGGCGAGCACGATCTAACTATAATTATGTGTCTCTTAGTCCATGCATTTGAAAGGCAGAAGCAGGTTGGTTCACGCAGTGAGCCTATGGGTTGGTTCCAGGTCAGGCTCACCTTTGAGCCATACCGTCAGAGGAGAAGGGACTGGGGTCACATGGTATAGGTATGGCTACCTGAGCCCACCGCTTTCTTCAGGTGATTAGACTCTCAAAGGATGGATACGGGCTTGGCAGGCATCTCAAATGTATCCACTTCACCACTACCCCAATCTAATTCAGATTTTACAAGTTCCCTCTGACACATCATTACAGAGTTCTTGAACTCTAATCTATTCCAGAACATTCCCAGAAGGACCAGAAGGGAACAGATGCATCTTTCTTATCCTTTCTTTCTTCCTGAATCAAAATTTAAGTGCTACTCAGCAACTTGCTGTACAGAAATTCCACTTCGCAAAACAAAGTCTCTCGTGGTTAATTAAATTATCATCTCCCATTTATTGTTTCAACAAGTCTCCATTTTCACAGAATGGGCTTGTTTAAAGCAAGACACACAGATATGAGCATTTCTGGGGCAATAATGTGCCACAGAACAAGCTAATTAATTACAGGAGCATTAATGGTCTTGCCCAGGTTAATAGTCAAACCAAATGCCACTTTCTGAGTCTCTAACTCTTCATTGACTCAAATTCCAGCTGTAACTTTCTTCTAGGGCCGTGAGTTCTGAGTCTCCTTAATCCACCAGATAGGAGCAGAAGAGCAGAAGAGGCTGTGAACACTGTCAGGGCATGAAGAATGATGACAATAAGGCATTCATATTAGGAGAGGAGATTCATTCATCACGGTTTGTTTACCCTCTCAACAACCCAGCAGAATTGGTGTCGCTGTCTCACTGTCTCCGGGCAGGCAGCTCGCATAAGGAAATAGGATTGCGGCAGAAAGAGCGTGAGCCTTGCGGTCAGAGCAGCTCCTTTCAAATCCTGGCGGAAGCCCTTCACTTGTCTGAGGGGACAAGTCATATGGCTACTCTGTCTGGCCAGGGCCCAGACCCTATTCCTTGTTTGAGAATTTGAATGTCAACCCTGATTTTCTGGCCCTCAATTTTTCTTTTGAAATTTTGAGAAAATTTCCTCTGGGTTAAAAAAAAAAAGGAAGAAAAATATACCTACTTCACGGAATGATTGTGAAGATTAATGTGATAAAGTGTGTGAAAGTACCTTGCATGTCATAGGTGCTCATGATGCTTGCTTTCCCATTTTAACTGACTCTTTCCAGGTTTGGGCTGACCACCTATTAAAGTTCCTCAGTGGAGTGTTATGACTGGTCAGTTCAACACAAAGAAAGCTAATGAGGAAAGCCAAGTTTTCTTCCTTCTCCTGAGGAAAAGAAATGCCTCAATCCCAGAGGTCCTGCTGGAATTTCCAGACCCTTCCTCCACTGTGGCGGAATCTTCTGATTGTCCCCCGATATCTTTCCTCCCCTAATTCTAGTAATAGAATGTGCCCCCACCCCCAGTCCAGGTTTAGCTAATCAGATGGCCAGCTAGAGAGAGACTACATTTCCCAGCATCCCTTGCATATGTGCATGCCCACATGATTAAGTTCTCACCAAAGAGATGCAAAAGGAAGTAAGTTGTGTAATTTTGAGTCTGAACCTTAAAATGACTGAGCTTCTTTTTGCCCTTTCCTACTGGCTAGAATGTGGCCAAGGAGCTGGTGATCCTGCTTTGACTACAGGGATAAAGACAATACTGAGCAACAAAATAGAAGGAATCTAGGATCCTGACTAGCATCCTGCAGCAGAGCTGTCCTGGGCCATCAGCCCATCTCTCAGACTGTCACAGAAAAAGAGACACACACACTTCTATCTTGTTTCCAACAAGAGGTCTCTTTATTACTTCAAAGGAGTCTCCTCCCTAACTAACATCTCCACTTGCCTTATCAGAATTCATCTTGACCCAAGACGAGCCTGGAGCCAAGGTCAGCCTTTTAGAGTGGATCAAGTTTCATAATCCAACTAACTGTAGACCAGATCCAGCCCGCAGACATATTTTTCTTGGCTCCTACAGTGTATTTTTTTGAAAATGTGAATTTGTGGTCAAGATTTGCAAACTGAGAAACTTCACATGAAAATCTGAATTTCCAGCTTCTCTTGAGAAAGCTGGAGGTCTGGGAACCCTGGGTCCACATTCCTGCTTGGCAAAAACTTAGCTGATGTTAAAAGCCATCACCCTCTTTAGCTGCAGGCCAGTGCCTCTGGCAGATGCTGCTGGTCCCCTGGGGCCTTAGTTTCCATGTCCAGTGGCTTCACTTCCAACCCCCAAGGACCCGAGTTTCTTTGTCCAAGGGCTTTCTCTGGCCCCTGGAGCCTGCTCTGCCCACGGGCATATCAGAAGAGTCAGAGACTTTAAGCACTACCTCCCCCAACAGTGGGTGGAAGTTGGTGTATACATAACCCAGCTCCCCATCTCTGGACGTGTCAAGTCTGACGAGCACCTTTACCTGGGTTGGCAGGAGGGAGCTGCAGCGGACCCCGGTGGTAACTCTCTCCATAACGTACCCTGTATTGGCTGCCTGCCTTCCCTTCCCTGTCCTGCCGCCTAAGTCCCTCCTGCCATCTCCCAGGATCACCTTCCACATAAACTACATGCATCCGGAGTCTGCTTCTGGGGAAACCCAACCAACGTCACCACCAGTGCCTTCTGTCTTCCTATGTGACCATTTATCATCAGGCTTGCACTGCTGTTTTTCTTCTAGCAGAGAACTATGTGTCTGTATTGAATACTTATTAAAAGTCCCCCCCCAAAAAATAGTGGAAAGATAGACCCAGAGGACAATGTGTTTTAGAAAAAAAAATAGATGAAGTATAAATCTCTGTGGGAGTAAGGAATAGCCTACATATTTAATGAGCAGATACTGGTCTGCTTAGCTCGTTTACATTATCTGCCTGACCCCGTGGTCATTTGTGTTTGTGATCTTTGGTTTACAACGTTTAAGGCTTTCGTTAAAATTCAGGAGTCATTAACCTCTGACTTTGAACCAGGCTCTGAGATCAGCTAGCGGCCATCTGGTAGCACATGGAGGGAAGGGGAAGGAAGACAAATAACTTTCAATGAAAGGAAAGATGGACGGAAATGTCGGCACACGGGCCAGCAAGGGAGAGCAAGGTGGCGCCAGGGTAGGGGGCCTAAAGGGGGGTGAGGGGCACCCCCACCACGGCCAACCCTCCAGCAGGGCAACGTCCTCCTTATAGGGACCACCTCCTGGCTGGTGTCTCTCCTGACAGCAGGAATTCCTGGAGGGCAGAAGCTCTACCTTGTCCTAGCGCCTGGTAGTACAGTGCTACATGGTGGATGCCTAAAAAAGGTTCTTCTTGAGTTTCTGAGGGCCAGCCTGTCCCTAGAGTGAGCAGGTCCAAATTGCTTTGTAAACCCTGGGGGTGCTGTGTTTCCATGTTCATTTCTCAGGTCTGGAATTGAAAGGTTTTGTTTTGTTTTGCTTTGACCTTTTTAGCTAATGATTGAGAGCATTGGCTGACTTCATGCCATTTAAGAGTCAGTAACAATGGGCTTCTTGGAAAACTAGCTCTCTCTTACCTGGTTTACAACCACCTAGTTTAAGAATGAGGCTCATTCAGACTGCTGAGGTTCAAATCCCAGCTCCTCCACTTACTGTGTGACCTCGGGCAAGTAACTTAAACTCTCTGTGCTGCCAGAAAAAAATGGGAATTAAATGAACTCATGGATGTAAAATGCTTTACACTGTGCCTGCACAGAATACGTGTTTAAAACATTTGAGCTATTTTTGGCTCTGGTGGAGAAGAGGATTCTGATAAAAAGAAATCCAGAATAGAAAATTATCAGAAGGATATGCATCAAAATATTAACAGTGAGGTATCCCAGGTAATTTTTTATTGTTTCTTTTCTGTTTATTTGCACTACCTGATTTTCTTTTTCAACAAATATTTACTTCTATAATTCTATAAGCAATAAGAAGAAAAAGAAAACTGGGCTGCCAGGGGCTACTAAGGAGCTACTCCCCATTAGTAGGCAAAGGAAGTGGAAGTAGGTGCCTCTGAAAGCACCACATGGACAAGTTTTGCTTGCGGCTTTGTGGGATTCCTATGCCAAGAGGTTTCCATGCCTTCTGTAAATCAACACAGAGGAGGGGGCTGGAACAGAAGCTTGCTATGTCCTCAACAGTATGTGGGGTCCCAAGAATTCACTTCACGGATCTCTTGCCATCCATGCAGAGCGAGTCCAATAGTTTTGACCAGCACCTTCCTGAGTAGCGCCCAGGCTGCTTTTGGCCCCAGCACTTCTCCCCAGGGCTCCCAGTATAGAGAGGAGCTGACATAGGCTTTTCTACCAGCAGGAAGAGCACTTGTTCATTCATTCATTCAATGATTACCGGCCAGGCCCTGAGCAAGGAGCAAGGGCAGTTGGGAGGACTGAATGGGATGATGCTTAGCCATGGGGCTTCCTGAAGGAGGGCTTCCACGTGCCCCTCCAGACCCACTCCCTGCCAGTTGCTGCCCTGCTCTGTGCCCAAGGGGATGACCCGTGAGGACCACATCAATGGGCCCCCTTGCCTTCTGGCTCCCCATTAGGGTGGACCAAGGAAGACCCCAGCAGGAAATTCGAGGGAAGGGGTAGGGTATAGTTAGGCTGTTTACCCCCCTGGTTTCCTCCCTCAGTTGCTGCCTCGTGCTGGACCTACCCTTCCACTGAAAGGTCACTGAGCCTCTGAGGGGCCCTCCTTAGGTGACAGCACCTCCCGTTTCTGGTATCTGCTCCCTCCCAGCTGTCCCCTCCTGGCCTAGAGACATGGCTGCTGTGGGGTGCTGCACCAACCTTGGGGTTTGGATTCCCCACACCCTGCCCCTTTGGAAAAAACCCTCCTGGAATGATCCTCCATTTTTAAAAATTTTTTTACTTATATATATTTTTTCAAACCAAATTCCCAAGTATTTATTTACATAAATATTGATATTATTTTTCTTACATATATCCTTAGTGATTTTACAAATTACTCTCCATTTTCATCTAAGTTCCAGCCATTCATTTTTCTTTTTCTTTGAATAGGAATAATTTTTTAAAATAAGCTTTAGATTGCATAAATGTTACGTAAAAAATATAAGGGATTCCCATATGCCCCACTCCTCCCTCCCACACTTTCCCACATTAACTACATCCTTCTTTAGTGTGGTACCTTTGTTACAATTGATGAACACATACTGAAGCATTTGCTACTAACCATGGACTACAGTTTACATTATAGTTTACACTCTGTCCCACACAGTTTTGTAAGTTGTGACAAGATACATGATGGCCTGTGTCTGTCACTGCAATGTCATGCAGACAAATCTGATGTCCCAAAAATGCCCCCATATTACACCTATTCTTCCTTTTCCCATTCTTCAGAACCTCTTGGGGCCACTGCCTTTACATCAATGATAACAGTTCTTCCATTGCTAGAATAACAATAAGTCTATAGTAGAATAATAATAAGTCTACTTTAATCCATCGTTCATTCCCCAATCTTGAGGATTTTGGGATGGTGATGCCCACTCTGTTTCTAATTGAGAAGGAGCTTAGCTCCTGTGGGGCAGATGGATGGAGCTACTTGCTTGCAGTTTCAGACATTCTCTGATCCTTGGGATGGGCATTGCCCATCACCATTACCTTGTTATTTGTCCTGGGTGAGTCCAATGAACTGGAGAATAGGTATTGCAACTCTTCTGAAATTCAGGGTTCAAATGGCACATGGATGGACCAAAGATTTAAGTTTCTGGGACATATATTTATCAAATATACTGCCAATTATGGGTTCAAATAAAGGGGCAGAAGAGTCATATGTAGAGAAAAAACCTTTTTTTAAAATTTGAAATAATAAAATTTTTTTAAAAACTTTGACATTGCATCTTTCATCAGTGTAAGATCTATTGTCCTGGATGTACAATGACATTTTCTTCCATATATTCCCCCAGTGTCTTATTTTTTTCATTTTCTTTTCAAAGAAGCTTTAAGATGCAGGAAAGTTGCATGGGGAATATAGAGGATTCACATATACCCAATGCCCTGCCCCTCCTCCTCTCTTCCCTGTTAATACCATTTTACATGTACATGGATGGTACATTTGTTACAATTGCTATACAAATATTGAAGCATCTGCTGAAATTCAGGGATCTACTGGCACATGGATGGACCAAAGATTTAAGTCTCTGGGACATGTATTATCAACTATAGTTCTAATTATGGGTTCAAATGAAAGGGGCAGGAAAGCCATGCGTAGAGAACCTATAAATGAGTTGAACTCTGTTAGTCTGGGGAGCATAAATTCCAAAGAAAGGTCCGCTGACAGGGTGCTGAATTGTTGAGCTGTCTGCCCTGCTTATAGTTTCTGGATGTCTCTAGAGCCCTCAGGAGCCCCACTATTTGAGGCACTGTTTACTGTGGCATTCAATGAGGTCTTGCTGAGTCTTGCATAAGCATAACCTCTGGGATGACCTCCAGAAACACTTTGAAATCTCTCAGCCATAAAAACTCATTTGTATTTACCATTTCCCAATTTTGGTCAAGGTCTTTTTCCAGATGCATTGCTAGTTGGTGCTTGGTAATAATTCCTCGGTGCCAGAGAAGCTCATCCCTGAGAGTCATGTCCCATGCTGGGGGGATGGTAGTGTGTATATATGCTGAGATGAGCTTAGAAAGAGGCCACAAATGAGCAACAAGGAGGCTTTCAGGAGGTAACTCTTAGGTAGTATGTAATACTAGGCTAAGTTTCAATTTTGCAAGAAAAGGTCCATAAGTACAATCATGACTGTCAAGGGCCTAGCATAATGGTCTGTCTTCCAAGACAATGTCCCACGAACACTTGAACATATTGATATGTCTTAAAGGCATGCCCCAGATGAAACCCTTCCCATGCATCCCCCATCACTGACACCCCATACCAGTGATCCTCCCCTGCCCCTGCTGTGACCCTTCTGTGATACAAAGCTTCTCCAAAAATGAAGCCAACAAAATAACCAAATACAATTAATAAGAAAATGAAATAATTTAAAAACAACCAATAAAATACAAAAAAAATTTAAAACAATTTGAAATAATTTTTAAAAAATTTAATTAAAATAAAAAATGTATTAGGCATTGTGTCTTACAAGGCTGTAAGATCTGTTGTCTTGTATGTACAGTGACATTTTCTTACATATGAATAAATGGGTCTTATTTTTCCATTTTGTCTTCGAAGGAGCTTTAGGATACAGAAAAGTCACAATCCTCATTTAAGTGTGGCACCTGTCTCCTGTCAGGACTCTGACAGAATTAGATACTGTTATTAACCCCCATAGTATAGATGAATAAACTGAGACTCAAAGAGGTAACCTCACTCAAGGAAGCTAGGAAGTGGAGGAGCCAGCGGTGGACCCCAGGAGGGTCAGTGGGGTGCATAAATGTTTCAACCCCTGGAGCAACCTCTTTGGGACTTGGGTCTTGACCTGCTGCCCTGTGACTCTTGGGGTCTAACACAGGCCTGGGGTGCGTCCCGACTGCTGGAGTAAACAGGGACTGTCCTAGACAAAAGGTGATGTAGGGTATCCCTGCATGTGGGTAGGAGGATGTTCAAGATGACTTTTCCTCTAGTCCCAGCATTGTGCCAGATTCCCAAAGCCAGATAGTAGGCACTAAAACCCACACGTTCCAAAGCAGGGCTTCAGACCTTTCTTGGCATCTGGTGAGGTAATGGACCCCTTCTCAGAATAATGGTTTTTAAAATACAAAATAAAAGACACAAGATTTTAGAGACAACCCATTATATGGTTATCGAAATATTAAGCACATTTATGATACAGTAATACTCCTGCTTCTTTATTAACACATTTAATAACAATATCTAACGATGGGTCTAATTACTACCATTATTTTTAAGCAGAGATGCCCATAAAATGTCATTTTGAGATATTTGTGACAACTGTAGTATGATATGAAAATAGCTCTGATTTAGACGTGTGACAAAGTAACTACTAATAATGTGGGGTTTGACGCCTACATTTTTAACAGAAAGAAAGGCTGACTTTCAGTTAGAGATTAATTTAAAAAAAAAACAAAACCCTTTTCCCACCCAAGGTCGCCAGCCCTGGGTAAGAGCCCCTTTCCTAAGGGGAGCCACTAGGAGGCCTGAAGAGCACGCAGGGCATGTTGAGAGGTGGCCAAACAGGCCTGACCACTGTCACTTTCTTCCCTCCAACCTGTAAAGCACACAGCAGGAAGCCAAGCAGGTCTACCTTCTCTTTTGACTCGAGTCCTTCAGGAAAGGAAAGGAACTTGTAGGGACTGGGGGTGCTTGCAAGAAGGGGATCCAGGCATCTCCCTTCCTGGTTGGTCTCCCATGAACAATAGGCTGTTTGGACCTGCCTTCTGGGTCCATTTGAGAAGGGGCAGGGGAGAACTGGAGGCAGAGAGGACAAGGGTGAGGAAACATCTCTTGAGTGAAAGGGATTCTGGGAAGGTTGCTAGGCTTAAGTCCTAACTGAGAAGGTGGCCCCCAGGCAAAAAGACCCCAGGAGCAAGTGCTGTGGGGTGTGCAAGCCAGGGAGGTTCTTCCACATCAGGGAACTGCATTGAGGAGACGCACCCAAAAGCAGTTCAAAACTCTCACACATGCGCCCCATTTGAGAGCCGGCACTTGGAGCTCACGGCTCAGAGGGCCTGTGGGCAACCAGTGTGCTTTCCTTCACCAAAGGGCTGCTGATGCAAAGTACCAGAAATGGGTTGGCTTTTATAAAGGGGATTTATTTATTTTTATATATTTTATTTTTTTGTCTTTATTTTTTTATTGTTACATTCAAAAAATATGAGGTCCCCATATACCCCCCACCCCCCTCCCCCCACTCCTCCCCCCATAACAACAATCTCCTCCATCATCATGAGACATTCATTGCACTTGGTGAATACATCTCTGAGCACCACTGCACCTCATGGTCAATGGTCCACACCATAGCCCACACTCTCCCACAATCCATCCAGTGGGCCATGGGAGGACATACAATGTCCAGTAACTGTCCCTGCAGCACCACCCAGGACAACTCCAAGTCCCGAAAATGCCCCCACATCACATCTCTTCCTCCCATTTCCTACCCCCAGCAGCTACCATGGCCACTTTTTCCACACCAATGCCACATTTTCTTCGATTACTAATCACAATAGTTCATGAATAGAATATCAATATCAATATCCACTCTAATCCATACTCTGTACCTCCATCCTGTGGACCTTGGAATGGTTGTGTCCACTCCACATCTATATCAAGAGGGGGCTTAGATTCCCCATGGATGCTGGATGCAATCCTCCTGCTTTCAGTTGTAGGCACTCTTGGCTCCCTGGTGTGGTGGTTGACCTTCTTCATCTCTGTGTTAGCTGAGTGGGGTAAGTCCAAAAAACCAGAGTGTAGGAGTTGTAAGCCTGTTGAGGCTTAGGGCCTGGCTATCACATGGTCAGTCCAGAGATTCAGTCCCCTGGGTATACATTAAACCCCAGCACCAACTACAGTTCCAGTAAAAGTAACAGGAGAGGCTTGTGGACAAAGATCACACCTGAGTCCAGCTCCATCACACAGAAACACAAACTCCAAAGTAGGGCCACCTGACATGGCACTGAACTCCATCTGCCATGACCATAGAAGCTGTGGGTCTCTGCAGCCCTCAGATGAACCAATACCTTGGATTGTATCTACTTTATCTGTCTCTGGGACTCTGCTCAGGTATGCATAAGGGCAACCCCTCTGATAACCTCCCAGCTCTTTTTGGAGACTCATAGACAAATAAACTCATTTGTCCTTATAAAGGGGATTTAAAAGCTTACAGTTCCAAAGCTGTGAAAAGCCCAAATCAGGGCACTGTAAGAGGTGCTTTCTCACCAAAGTTAGAGGCTGCGTGCAGAAGCAAGATGGCCGCCCATCTCTGTGGAGGTTTGAGCTCAGTTGAGGGCAGCCAGGCATAGCACTTGCCTCTTCAGCCTTGAGCTCCTGCATGGGCCCAGCCTCTTGGGCCTTCATGCTTGAGCGATCCTCAAGTCCTCTCCCCCAGAGCTCAGCTGTGGGGGAAACTGTTGTTTTTCTTCTCACATGGCAAGAACAAACATGATGGTTTCCTTTTCCTACGTCTCTGTGTCTGTTTATATCAGCCCCAGCAGGGCTGCCCCGATTCAACATGAATCACGCCCCACTGACACAACCCAATCCAAAGCCCCAAAGCAATCTTATCAAGCAGTATAATCAAAGGCGCCTCAACCAAATTTAATGTAATCAATGGATATCACACCCACAGGAATAGATTAGTTTAAAAGCATCATCTTTCTCTTTGGGGGATTCTTAAAATAATTTTGAACTGCCACACAGTGTTAAGCTGAGAGAGGACTACAGCAGATCTGGTTCAATAAAACTAAATTGGCTCCTCTTCTCCGGGGCCTTTTCCCTGTCTTGATACACAGTCACGCTGGCTTCTGTGTGGAGATCGTCCCCAGGACAGGGCTACAGTGTCACAGATGCTCCTTGGAGTTGTCTGAAGAGAGAAGAAGGTGGGGAAGAAGGGGAAGGAGAAGGCGGGGGCTCCCATCTCACTTCAACCCCACAGGCCAAGCATCCAACCTTGGCTGGGCGAAAGGAGGAGAAAAGACTAAAATTTTAAACTGGAACTTTCTATAGCCAAAGTGACCAGAAACCTCTGGGACCCATCCAGGAAGCTATTAAGAGACAAGAAAAGGTGACAGACCAACTAGGGGAAAATGATCCGATTCATGTTTGTATCTCATCAACCTCAGACTTGTCAACACATGAAGTGAACCTGGCATTAGTTGTGTAATTTAGCACGCCACCCAAGTGTTCTCGTGGATTCAGAAAGTTACAGGGGAGGGAAGTGGACGTGGCTCAACTGATAGAGCATCTGCCTACCATATGGAGGATCCAGGGTTTGAAACCCAGAACCTCCTGACCCGTGTGGCAAGCCAGCCCACACACAGAGCTGCTGCGCACAAGGAGTGCCGTGCCACGCAGGGGCATCCCCACGTAGGTGTGCCCCCCACACAAGGAATGCGCCCCGCAAGGAAAGCCACCCTGCGTGAAAAAAAAGTGCAGTCCACCCAGGAGTGGCGACGCACACACAGAGAGCTGGTGCAGCAAGATGAAACAACAAAAAAGAGACACAGTTTCCCAGTGCCACCTGACAATGCAAGTGGATGCAGAAATACACACAGCGAATGGACACCGAGAGCAGACAATGGGGGGAAGGGGAAAGAAATAAATAGAATAAATCTTTATGGGCCATGATGTGAACCATTGTCTATGAGGTGCAGAGGTGCCCAAAGATGTACTTACCAAATCCAATGGATGTGTCATGATGATGGGAACGATTGTTGTTGGGG
Organism: Dasypus novemcinctus; assembly: GCF_030445035.2. NCBI lineage: Eukaryota > Metazoa > Chordata > Mammalia > Cingulata > Dasypodidae > Dasypus > Dasypus novemcinctus. Next base: position 34,336,626 of record NC_080698.1, read on the forward strand.
GGGGAGAGGGGGGGTGGGGGGTGGGGCTGAATGGGACCTCACATATATATTTTTAATGTAATATTATTACAAAGTCAATAAAAAAAATAAAAAATAAATAAAAAAAAAAGAATAAATCTTAAAAAAAAAAGAAAAGAAAGTCACGGGGGGACCCATTCCTCATATTGTCTGGTAGTGTCAACACTCTTTCTCTTTTTTAAAAAATATTTATTTTATTTCTTTCTCTCCCTTTTTCCCCTCCCCCCGCTTTGTTTGTTCTCCTGCCCATTCACTGTGTGTTCTTCTGTGTTTGGATTGTCAGGAGGTACCGGGAATCTGTGTCTCGTTTTGTTGCATCATCTTGCTGCATCAGCTCTCCATGTGTGCCACGATACTCCTGGGTGGGCTGGGCTTTTTTCAGTAGGGCAGCTCTCCTTTCAGGGCGCACTCCTTGCGTGTAGGGCTCCCCTATGCGGCAGGGCACTCCTTGCCCATGGCAGCACTGCGTTGGCCAGCTCCCCACACGGGTCAGGAGCCCTGGGGGTCGAACCCTGGACCCTCCACATGGTAGACAGACTCTCTATCAGTTGAGCCATATGGCTTCCCGACACCCCTTTTCTTAACAAACTGATTACCAGAGGCAGAAACGTGTAGAACGCCTGGCTGGTCGCTCCTTTCTATCTGGGGACTCAGTCCCTCTGGCAGGGGCATCAACCAGCAGGAGCCTGCCCCAAAGTCAGCAAATAGCCTTCTTCATCAGGGGCGTAAAAAGAAGACAGAGAACTGAAGGAGTCCGCACCGGAAGAGACGACCTCAAACCCCAGGAGTCCCGCGTGTGCACCTGGTCGTGGCAGGCGCCGGCGGTTCGTGGAGTCACAGCCCCGCCGCCCTGAAGCAGCAAAGCCCCCGTGGCCTGTCCATGGGTGTCTCCAGAGTCGTCCTCCAGCGGCCCCCGCGGTTTTCTCCAAAGCAAGGGAAGGAGGCTTCGTGGCGGGTCAGAACCTAGAAGTGCAGAGAAGTTAATAGTCGCCGGGACGACCCTGGAACGGTGGGGAACGGGGTCCGTGGATGAACGCCCCGCGACCCACGCTCCAGGGGAGGACGGTGAGGGGCGCTCTGGGGCTACGGGCTCCTGGCTCGGATCCCTGCGGCGGCAGCCCAGTGCCAAGCCTTCCGTGACTGTGCCCTTCTCTGTCTCGCTCCCCCTGCCCCCTCACTCCTGCTTCCTGGGACCACCGCCCCGGTAAACCATTCTCCCAAGTCCTTGTCGCAGGGCCCCTCGTGGAGGAAGCCCGGTTCAGGCGGTGGCCCTCCACGTCGCTGGATCCACCAGACTTCCTTACAGGGCGACCCGCGGGGCTGCACAGGGAGGCGGCGGTGACGCGCCGGGGCCTGGGGGAGGACAGGCATCACTGCGTCACATTAGGAGATCAAGTGGCTTGCAGAAGGGCACAGACCTGGCCGCGCGATCGTTCTAAGAGCGCAGCTTGAAAAATGGGCCCACGGCAGTCGGGAATCTGTCAACTGACAGGCAAGGGCTTTGCGAGGAAAACGAAGCAGAGCAGAGTGTCAAGGGGACAGATTGGCCCAATTAAGGCAGGGGCGGCGGGGGAGGAGGGATGAGCGATGGAAACCTGGCTGGGCCTGGGGGAGGCGAGGAAGAGCCCAGGAGCGGCGCGCAGGATAGACGGGCCGAGGAGGAGCCCGCGTCCCTGCGTGTCTGCGCACTCTCCACCAGGCCAAGAGACCCCGCAGGAGCAGCGAGGAGACGCGGGGGGCCACAGGACAGAGAGGAGGGGGACGCCCTTGCCCAGAGCTGCTCTGCGCCTGCTGCTGCACCGGAGGGGGCTTCACTTCACCGAGGCGAGTTCCAGCCTCTCCCAAATCGCCGCCCACTCTGGAAGAAAAGGAGGTGGGATGAGAGTTCTGTAGTCAGATAAATTTAGGAAGCCCCCTCCTGGAGGTGAACTCATTAAACAGACCCTTCTAGAGCACCCAGTGTGTTTTAGACAGCATTACAGCTGTGGTTGGAACAGACCACGCCCCCGCCCCGCCCCTGCTGCCCCAGGGGTCGTTATTTTTTTAAAAAATTCCTATTTTTTAAAAATACCAAACTTAAAGAACTGTTGCAAAAAAGACTCCAAACTCTTTCAGAGAGTTTTGCCATATTATTCTACTCTCTGTCTATCAATCTATCTATCTTCAATCTCTTTTCTAAACATTTGAGAGTAGGTTGTATATACATTGTGTTCCCTGAACACTCACTACCTCCATGTACTTTTCCTAAGAACAAGGATATTTACTTATGTTACTACCTTAAGTACAGCGATCTAGCTCAAGAAATTGAACACTGATAGAAAACCTACAGCCCTGTAGTCTATATTCCAATTTTTTCATATGTCCCAATAACAGCCTTTTGGGCCTTTTCTCCTCCCTTATTAGATCCAGTCCAAATCACGTGTGGCATTTAATTGTCATTGTCTCTTTAGTTGCTCTCCTTTTTAAAACTGTGGAAACATATATGCAAAATAAACTTCCCTGTCTTACCCAATCCCAAGCACACCATTCAGTGGGATTCATCACGCTCAATGCTGTGCGACTCCCATCACCATCCACTACCAGAACTTTCCCAACTTCTGAAACAGAAACGCTACACCTATTGTGCATTAAGTTTGCGGTCTCCACCCCACCCCCACCACCTGGGGAACCTGCACTTACTCTCTTATGAATTTGCATATTCTAGCCATTTCATATAAGTGGAAACAGACAATATCTGTGCCTTTGAGTCTGCCTTATTTCACATAATTGATGGCTTCAAGATCCCCGCTTGTTGCATGTGTCAAGACTTCATTCCTTTTTACGACTGAGTAATATGCCATTGTATGCATGTGCTACATTTTGATTATCCATCCATCTGCCGGTGGACACTTGAGAAGTTGGTTCATCTTCTGGCTGTGGCGAATAATGCTGCTGCTGTGAACATTGGTGTACAAGTGTCTGTTCAGGTTGCTGCTTCCAGTTCTTTTTTTTTATGGTTAATTTTTTTTTATTGACTTTGTAATAATATTACATTAAAAATATATATATGAGGTCCCATTCAACCCCACCACCCCCACCCCACCTCTCCCCCCCCCCCCCCCAGCAACACTCATTCCCATCATCATGACACATCCATTGCATTTGGTAAGTACATCTTTGGGCACCTCTGCACCTCATGGTCAATGGTCCACATAAAAATATGGAACACTTCCCGAATTTGCGTGTCATCCTTGCACAGGGGCCATGCTAATCTTCTCTGTATCGTTCCAATTTTAGTATATGTGCTGCCGCAGCGAGCACTCCAGTTCTTTTATATAATATTGCAGTCTTTTGGGGAAACAAACATTAAACGAGTAAACGTAATAGCGGGTGACACTATGTGCTATGCACTACCCTTGGTGCATTGCACGTACTATCCCATTTAATCCTCACAACAGCCTCTGAGGTAGGAAAGACCTTATCGTTACTTTAGAGAAGAGGAAGCAGAGGTACAGGAAGGCTACGTACATTGGCCAAGGTCACAACACTGGTCGGTGGTAGACTCATGACCCAAATGCTGGTGATCTGGCTCCCAAGTCTGCATTCTGACCCACTTCACTTTACTGCCTTTTATACTAAAGGATCTGACAAGTCCTGCAGTCAGCACTGGCTACATAATCTGTGGGACCCAGACCAAAATGAAAACATGCAGCCCTGCTGGTAGGGACGTTAATCTCCCCTTCCCAAGAACCATGGCAGGTAGGTAGCCCCCAAGAGATTGTGACCTTCATGCCCAGACGCACTTGGAGCCTAATTGGGGTTTGAGAGATGCCCCACCAAGTTGCCTGCCAAATGCCCTGTGACGCTGCCAGATCAGGGTGGGAATGGCTGCCCCCTTACTCTACCCTGAGACCCCAGAGAACATGTGCTGGACCCCAATGCTTGCCACACCAGCATCCAGTCCCCCCACTGGGGGCAGAGGATGACAACAGGATGCAGGCCTCCCCTGGCTGATGGGACACTGTCATCGATGAGGGTGGCAGTGGTCGCAGGGCAGAGGCAGGAAGGGGGATGCCAGGTGGGTCCTGGGGCTCCAGGGAGCAGGTAGCCAAGAACCCGTCCCAGGGAGGTGATGCAGGTTGAGGCTCCAAGTCCCCAGTGCATGCTCCATTGTCCTGTTCGACTTCACTTACAAAACACAACTTCAAAGATAAAAATCATTAAAATGTCAGGACAGTGACCACCAAGCACTAACCCCCTGCTGACACGGGCCCTGTGAGGCTGACACCCATGAAGGTGGCTCCATCTGCATTAAAAGGAAGTCAAGAAATGGTTGGACTTGCTTAGCACAGCTCTTCGCACTTACATCATCATGGAACCCTTTTTGGGGCTAACAGCCCATGGTGCTAGAGTCCCTTGGACCACCCTTTATGAAATGCTACATCAACTCATGCAAACCTAGAAATAGCCCTGGAGTCAGGAAGGGCCAGGGTTATCACCACTTTCCCCTGAGAGAGAAACTGAGGCATGGAAAGGACAGTTTCATCTGAAATATGGTGGTGGCTAAAAGACAGAGCCATCTCTGCAACCCAAGACTCCAAATCCAGTGTGCTTTCCCCGCCAACGTAGCAACCCTCCCATCCCTCCAAAATGCTTTCCACACCCTTTGATTGTCACTCAGGAGAGGGCTGTAATGTTGGCATAATGCCAACCTGAAGCTAACTTTTATTAGGAAATTTTCAGATGGGCCAGGAAATTAGAGACCAGCAAATTAGTTTAGTCATGGGTCTAGTTTAAGGAGTTCTTTATGGTCTCTGAAAAAGCCTTTTTAAGCACAAGTTGTTGGAAGCATTCTTTTGGTGCCTCAAAGATGCCCTGTTTTCCTGAGCATCCGAAGGTCTCCTCAGGGAAGGCCTCCACTAGACTAAGAAGAAACTGCTGGCTCTAACGATACTAGAGCACACCACAACCCCTGCAAGGGTGGCAGGCAGCCTCCGCGAGAGCGCCAGGGATCCTGCAGCCGGCTCTCTCCATCCCAGTCATGTTTTTTTTTTTAAGATTTATTTTTTATTTATTTAATTCCCCTCCCCTCCCCCGGTTGTCTGTTCTCTGTGTCTATTTGCTGCGTCTTGTTTCTTTGTCCACTTCTGTTGTCGTCAGCGGCATGGGAAGTGTGGGCGGTGCCATTCCTGGGCAGGCTGCTCTTTCTTTCGCGCTGGGCGGCTCTCCTTTACGGGCACACTCCTTGCGCGTGGGGCTCCCCTACGTGGGGGACACCCCTGGGGTGCACTCCTTGCGCGTGGGGCTCCCCTACGTGGGGGACACCCCTGCTTGGCACAGCACTCCTTGCGCGCATCAGCACTGCGCATGGGCCAGCTCCACACGGGTCAAGGAGGCCCGGGGTTTGAACCGCAGACCTCCCATGTGGTAGACGGACGCCCTAACCACTGGGCCAAGTCCGTTTCCCCATCCCAGTCATGTTGTTGCTGCATTCCAAGAAAGTACCTTGCTTCTCCTCACCCCAAGACCTTTGCATATTCTTTGTCCTCTGTTTGGAGTGCTCTTCCCTCTAGAAAACTCATCCTTCAAATCAGGTCCTCCAGAAAGCCTCCATGATTCCTAAATCAGAGTCAGATCTTCAGTTTAGACCCTTATAGAAATTTGGAGGCGTTATCTAGCTCATAAGAATACATTTATGGAGCGGAGGTGGCTCCAGTGATTGGGTGCCTCCATTCCACCTGGGAGGTCCTGGGTTCAGTCCCCAGTACTTCCTAAAAAGCAGACTGTGAGTGCAAACAAGGGGGGAGAGGGGGTGGTAAATAAATACATTGAAGTAAATCTTTTTTTAAAAAAGAGGAATACACATTTATGTGTGATTAGCTGATGAGACCTTGTCTCTCCCATTAAACTGTAAGCTCATTAGAGCAGGGATCATGTCTGTATTTCTATTCACAATTCCTAGCACTTAGCCCAGTACCTGGCCCAGAAGGACCCTCAAAAACATTTATGGAATAAATGAAAAAAGAAGAAAGGAAGGAAAGAAAGAAGGAAAAAGGAACCGACTCTCTGTCTTGAGTTAAGAGTCCATGGAGTAAGTTGCAAAAATTTCAAAGAAGTTGATTAAACTCTTAAACGAGGATGACTGTGTAGACAATGACACTATGACAAGCGTCAGAGGCTTTACTGGCTCCGCCTGGCAGCTTTTCACTATTATCGCCTAAGTTCTTATTTTATTGGGACCACAGGATGGAAGGCCTGAGGGGAGTGCAGAAAGTGGGGAGGGAAAAAAAAAAAGAAAAAGAAAGGAAGGAAAGAGAAGAAAAGACAGACAGGTAGGAAGAATTAGAGCAGGGGTGGGAAGGAAGGAGGGAGGGAGGGAGGTGCAAAAAAGGGAGAGAGGGAGGTGGATGGGAGGGAAGATGGAGAGTGGGAGGGAGGATAGAGGGAGGGAGAAGAAGAGGGAGAGGAAGATGGGGGGTGAGAGAAGACGAGACAGGGAGGATGAGAGAGGAAGGAATAGCTCACTAATTCTAAGTGAGGAGGGACAGCAAATAACACAGCATGATGCTGGCAAGCCCAGCACGGAGCGCCACCACACCCAGAAGATGCCATGCCATGAGCCCATGCCAAGACAGTCCATCTGGCTGGAAGCTGGGCAGAAAATGTGACCTGTAGGAGGAGCAAAGGCCTTAGACAGGAGGCACACTCCTATCAAGGGGGAAAAACCCCCACAAAGATCCAGGCTGATATAGGGCGGGGGGGTGGAAAGAATAGGGAATGCATCGCCCTCTTCTCTGCATGGGTGACCACGGAGTCCCCTCACCACCTTGGGGCTTCAGAGCCTCTGTTTCCCCTCTGGTTATGTTGACAAGTAGGAAGGGATGTTGATTGCTGTCACAGCAAAATGTGGTCCAGTGTCTGGAGTTTCCCTGGCATGATTAATTCATGTTCTGAACAAACGAACAAGAATGTGCATTGTTGGAGCATTTGTCGCCCACGTGGGGCGGGGATCCGGAAACTGGCGTTGAGCTGTCAGCAAGCCCCCAGAGGCACAGACCTCTCACACTGATGGAGAGTCTGCAGATTTGGGTTCGGGTTGGGGAGCCCAGGAGGAAAGCAGCATTGCCCTCTGTTTTTACTGTTAAAAATAATAAGCATGCGTGATGCCTCTGGGGGTGGAGAGGTTCCAAGCATAGCATCTGTGCACCTTGGATTAGGTTTTTCGAGCAAGGAGGTGTTTACAAAAAGATAGGCGTACAAGTGGAGACCATAAAAAGGATTAATTACCAAAAGGGAGGGGGTATTCCAAATAAAAAAGCAACTTGACAGGTGAAAAGTCTAGGGAAATACCTGAGAGGAAAAGAAGAAAACGTTTCCACCAACCCCACCCCTGTCCACCCAGGCCCCGGCAGCTTGTTCAGGGCTGGGACTCACACAAACCTGGAACCGAAAAGCCCAGAGTTTCAACGGCTTCAGGCATGAGTGGATCCAGGTGCTCGAGCATTGTCCTCAAAACTATTTTTCTCTCTCTGCCTCTGTACAGGCAGGCTCTTGCCACACGGCAGCCACACCTTCTTTTCCCCAAGAGTTCCCCCGAAAGCCTCAGCTCTGGGTCTTCATGGCCAGCCTTGGGCCATCTGCCACGCACAGAACCAGGAATAAGGGATCAGTTATGACCCCAAAGAGCTACTAGCCAAATGGTGCAGAAGGGCTGTTGCGCAGAGAAAAAGAACTGATGTGCCCACAGAAGCTGTGTGGATAGTCACTCGCTGATACTCCCAACCTTACCATCCAAGAATTTAAATGCAGACGCTGGCTGCTGGAGAGGAGGCTAAGGTCTGTGCATAGGCTGGTTATTTCCTGGGACAGAGAGAGCAGGGTGAAAAAGATGCCTTCTGGCTGGTCTTCCTATGGAGTTCCTTGGCAAATCCATCCTGGAAGAGCTGCCAGACCTGGAAGGAGGCATGTAAAGACTTTACTAGAATGCTATTCATTCATTCAACCATTGCTCTCTCACCTCTTTATCCTTTAACCCTCTGCCATCTGGCTCCTTCCTGTGTCTATCAGGGAAACTCTCCTGTGAAAGTTGCCAGTGACTTTTCTCTTATTGAACCTTGTGGATAATGTTCTCCCTTTCCTTCCTGGTCTCTCAGATATGATACTGTAGGTGCCTATCCTCTGGAAACCTGCCTTCCCCATCCCTTCCCGCCTCTTCTCCTGTATTAGTCTGCCAAAGGGGTGCTGATGCAAAATCCCAGAAACTGGTTGGTTTTTATAAAGGGTATTTAGTTGGGGTAGGAGCTTACAGATACCAGACCATAAAGCATACGGTACTTCCCTCACCAAAGTCTGTTTTCACATGGTGGAGCAAGAGGGCTGCTGACGTCTGTGAGGGTTCAGGCTTCCTGGGTTCCTCTGGGCTCTGTTTTCTCTACAAGGTCAGCTGTAGACTATGAGGCTCTCTAGACTTTGCCTCTCTCCAAAAGGTCAGCTATAGACTATCAGATGAACAGCTCTGTCTCTCTCCCTGGGGTTTCTGCCATGTCTAAGGAGCCGTCTCTATTCCTCTGTGTTCTCTTGGCTCAGGTCCTCTCTTCCCAGGGCTTGCTTCTTCCTGGGCTCAGGGTTCCTTTCATCCTGGGACTAGCTTCTCTTTCCTCTGTGTGCTTACTTCCTGGGGCTCCAGCTTAAGATTTCAGCTTCAAACTCCAACATCAAAACTCCAACATCAGAAAACCCTCAACTCCATCCTTTGCCATGCCTTTTATCTGTGAGTCCCCACCAAGGGATGGGGACCCAACACCTTAATGATGTGGGCCAATCAAAGCCCTAATCGTAACTTAATCATGCCCAGATACAGACCAGATTACAAACATAATCCAGTATCTATATTTGGAATTCATAACTTTATCAAACTGCTACATCTCCCCATCCTCCTGGTGAGCATGTCCAATCCTGTGGCTTAAGTTCCCATCTCTCCATTGGTCCCCAATCCAGATTTATAGCCCAGATCACTCTGCTGGTTTCAAGAATCCAAGCACCTACTAGAACCTCCACTTGGACATTCTTCTGGCAGCTTGACTCAACATGTCCCAAAACTGAACTCAGCAGCCATACCTCCAAGCCTCTTCCTCCCCCACTGTTCCCTGGCTGGGTGCCTGGTACCACCATCTACCACTTGTCTAAACCAGAAACGTGAGACTTGGCCCACATCCAGTCATTCATTAGGTCCTCTGAGACATCCGTCCATTTCTCACCATCCCCACTGCCCCCTGGTGCAGTACAGAACCCCATCATCTCACCATCAGGATTTCTGCCAGCAACATCCCAACTGGCCTCCCACCTCTCACCTGTCCCACTCCAGTCCGTCATCTACCCTGAAGCCAGACGGATCCATTAAACACAAATCTGATCATGTCACGCTCCCTTGTGTAGCTTCCCTCTGCCCTTAGGAATAAGTCAAACCCCCTGATGGCACTGAAGGCCTGATTAAAATTCAGGCTTTCCTTACCCCTCCAGCCTTGCCTCTTGCTCTTCTCTCAAACTACACCCCTGCCTACTGGACTGCTGGCTTCCACGTCTTTGCATAGGCTGTTCCCTCTGCCTGGAGTGCCGCCCTCCTGCCCCTTCCCTTAGCTTCTCTCTTTTTCTTTTTCTTTTTTTTTTAATTTAGAAGTCTTTCCTTTTTTTTTTTTTTAAAGATTTATTTTATTTTTTATTTATTTAATTCCCCCCCTCCCCCGGTTGTCTGTTCTCTATGTCTATTTGCTGCATATTGTTTCTTTGTCCGCTTCTGTTGTCGTCAGCAGCACGGGAAGTGTGGGCGGCGCCATTCCTGGGCAGGCTGCACTTTCTTTCGCTCTGGGCGGCTCTCCTTATGGGGTGCACTCCTTGCGCATGGGGCTCCCCTACATGGGGGACACCCCTGCGTGGCGTGGCACTCCTTGCGCGCATCAGCACTGCACATGGGCCAGCTGCACATGGGTCAAGGAGGCCCGGGGTTTGAACCGCGGACCTCCCATGTGGTAGACGGACGCCCTAACCACTGGGCCAAGTCCGTTTCCCCTCTTTTTCTTTTTAAACATTTATTTGTGCTCCCCCTCCCCTGCCCTGCTGTTTTTGCTGTATCCATTCGCTGTGTGATCTTCTGTACTTATTTCTCTTTTTGTCTTCTCTTCTCGTCTTTCTCTTCTAGGATTCACCGGGATTTGATCCTGGGGACCTCTGATGTGGAGAGAGGTTCCCTGTCAATTGCACCACCTCAGTTCAGTTCCTGGTCTCTGCTGTGCTTCAGTTTGACTCTCCCCTTCGTCTCTCTTTTCTTGCACCATCATCTTGCTGCGTGACTCACTGGCACAGGCTCTGGCTTACTGCATGGGCCCTCAGCTTGCCACACGGGCACCCACACATGGACCCTCGGCTCACTGAGCAGGCACTCGACTCACCACATCAACACTTAGCTCACCACATGAACACTTGGCTCACCATGCAGGCACAGGCTTGCCACATGAGCACTGGCTTGCAGTGCAGGCACGCTTTCTCTTCTTCTTTTTCCCCAGGAGGCCCCAGGGATCAAACCCGGGTCCTCTCATATGGTAGGCAGAAGCCCTATCACTTGAGCCATATCGATTCCCCTGTAGCTTCTCTTACATACCCTCAGTCCTCCTGTTATGTATCACTCCCGCCAGGGTGCAGAATCAATCCATCAACTCTCCAGGGAAGATGGTGGTGGCGTGCAAGTTCTTGATGGAAAGGAACGATCGTACAAGGAGAAGGGAGATATAGGAGAAAACTTTAAACCAATAGAGACCTTCTTTTTGATACTCATTTTTCAAACTCAAATTTATTAAGATCTTACCCTGTGTCAGCTGCAGCTGTGCTGGACACTGCGGTATACCAGCAAACCAGACAGACACATAGCTTACCCTTTAGGAAATTATAATCTAGTTGGAAAGATAGATCCTAGATGAATAGTTCAACAAAATTCTGTCCTAGCCCAAACCTTCTGTGGCAGATTGTATTTTCCAAGAATGGCTGCACCAGTATATATTGCAATCGATAGGCTCTCTTACAAAGTGACTGGAACTTCTCCAAATATGGAGGTCTTCATTCCTTCCCCTTGAAATGGTTTTGACCAACAGAATGTTGTGAAAGTGGCACTGCAGGACATTCTAGGACAGATCATAAACTGCAAGGGAAGTGGAAGTGGCTCAACTGACAGAGCGTCCGCCTACCACATAGGAGGTCCAGAGTTCAAACCCAGGGCCTCCTGACCCGTGTGGAGCTGGCCCATGCGCAGTGCTGATGTGCGCAAGGAGTGCCCTGCCACGCAGGGGTGTCCCCCGCATAGGGGAGCCCCACGTGCAAGGAGTGTGCCCCACAAGAAGAGCCACCCCACGTGAAAAAAGCACAGCCCGCCCAGGAGCGGCACTGCACACACAGAGAGCTGACACAGCAAGATGATGCAACAAAAAAAGACACCGTTTCCCAGTGCCGCCAGATAATGCAAGCGGACACAGAAGAACACACAGTGAATGGACATAGAGCGCAGACAACAGTGGGGAAGGGGAGAGAAATAAATGAAAAATAAATCTAAAATAAATAAAAATAAATAAAGAGCAACAAGGAACAAGGCTTCCCCTCCCCTTCCCCCTTAGAACTCAACCACCATGTCGTGAGAAAGCCCAGAGCACGCGGGGAGCCCACAACCCCCAATAAGTTCTCAGCCCACAGGCAGCATCGACCTTCAAACATGTGAGTAGACAAGGCTGTCAGAAACAGTCAGCTCCAAGCCTTTGCGTCTCCGGCCAGGGTCCAGACGCCATGGAAGAGAGAAGTCAGGTCCATTGTGCCCTATCAAATTCCTAGTCCTCAGAATGCATGAGTGTAATAAGTGGTTGTTTCTTGCCAACAGGTTTCGGAGTAATTTGATCTGTAGCCATGGTAACTATATTACCTCTCTAGGCTTCCTTGCAAAAAAGAGCGCTGGACTTGCAATAGCAATGAAATCAATTCCCATCTCTGCCCCTTCGTAGCCGCTGGCCTCACTAACTGTGTGAACTTGGGCATGTCATTTCCCGTCTCTGGGTCTTGGTCTTTCTATGCAAAGATAGGGGGATGGGGATGGATGATTTTTAAGACCCCAGGAAGCCTGAAAATTCTACCAACAGAGACTTATTTATGGAATGATCCAATTAAAACTGTGTCAATTCATATGGCAAGAGGTGAACTCCTTAATTGAAATTCCTGATTTTTTTTTTTGTCTTTCTAGGAGGTGAACTCAACTAAAGCCATTAGGAAAAAAAAAAAAAAGGTCTCCTAATGCATAATTCATGAAAGGAGAGCAGGTTTGACCCAGCAGGTCATTTGGAATAAAAAAATGCATAAAAATAAAATATGTTCTCTCTCCCCTCCTCCTCCCCCATCCCTTAAACCAGCTAATGGAAGGGAAAGAGTGAATTAAACTGGAGTTGGGGTCAAAGGTTTAGCTGCTTCATTCCGGAATGGTCATTCCCTACAGTTGCTCTGGTAAGGATACACAGTGCAGGGAGAGACTGCAGATGTTCTGGCAGATTTTGTCCCCACCCTTGCCCTGAGAGCTCAGCCTCGCCTTTTTCCCTTGGGAGATGATCTCACCTTCTAATGGCCTGTCCAATTAGAAAGCATATGAGCCCAATGAGAAGGCACCCTATCTGCTTCAAAAGCTTTGGGGAAATTCCCCAAGAGGCTAACCTGCTTCACAGAGGCAAAGGGAAAAAAAGTAGACAGCCTGTAATTAGTATAATAACCTGTTCAGATTCCACCTGCCTGTGATTTCCCCAGATTGTTCATCCATTCATGTATTCATTCACTCAGGCAACAAATATTTACAGAGCAGCTGTGATGTGCAAGCCCTGGTGATATGACAGTTCCCCCAGAAGGAGATAACGATTTGTGTGCAAGCGATTGATTAAGGAAATGCTCCCAGGGGCAGCGGGGGGAGAGTGGGGGAGCAGGACAGGGACGGGGAGATGCCAAGCAAAGGTGTGATGTCAAGCAAAGACCCTGCCTCAGCTTGATCCTGCAGGGAGCTCTGGAGAATAAAATCTGCCCCAGCAGTTGTCCCAACTCAAAGCAAGAGAGCTGGCCTTTCATACTTCCACATCAGAGAGTCATTGACAAGGGCTGCCCTGTGAGGAATGTAAATTCCCAGGCACTTCCAGCTCTCTGCATATGCAGGCAAATTAGCTCCAGTGACTCCAGCCTGAGAGCAGTCCTTCAAAAAAGGTGTAGGCCATTAGCAGCTAAACAACATAGAAGCCAGGGCAGGGGCAGACATTTTTATACTCTGCCATCCCAGATATATTAATGATATTTCACCTTACAGTTGCAAAATGGTTGCAGTTGCTCCAAGCATCTCACCCTCTCACAACAATAACCACAGGCAGGAAGGGATGGAAAGGAAGCTAGCCTTCTCTGTATCTGACTTATTAGAAGATTTCTTCCAGAAGCTGCCAGCACACTTTGCCCCAGATCCTATTTGCCAAATGTGGATCAATGAACACTTTTAAAACAAAGACTGCCAAAAGGTGACGGGATTATCATGAATGGCTTCCTAGATCCTGACATCTTGCTCACTTGCTTGATACCTGGTGGGTGCTTGTTAGCAAGGAAAAGAGGAGAGGATGGCTTTTGAGTGGGCAATTATCTGTATCTGTTGCACTGGCCAAAGGAGCACCACACTCTCGGAGGTGTAGTGATTGGTTCAGGAATGGGCACGTTACTCAAGTCATGTCAATCAGAGTTAATCCTGGGACTTTTGCTTTAGTCACCGGGAAGAAGGGGTTACTCCTTCCTGAAAGCATTTGAGGCAAGAGCTGTCGCAGCCGTCTTGGCACCACAAGGAACTTGAGAATGAAGCCAATATAAGGAGGAGGATGAAATGGCATCGAGAGAGAGCCAGACCAAATCTGGAGGACTTATTCAGAACCCCTGTATACAGACTAGCCTGGAGCTTGGGTGGGGGGTGAGGGGATCCTTTTTTTTATTAATCCGATTTAGGTTGGGTCTTCTGTCACTTGAAGCTAAAAGATTCACAAGTAATAGAAGTGGTGAATGTGGCAGACCCAGCCTCGGCCCCGAGGAGGTTTGGAGTCAAATGGGGGAGGCAGCCACTGGACAAAGAATTAAAGTGTAGTCTAGGCGACAAAGGAGAGGTGTGGAGGATTCCCAGACCACATATATGAAGGGCCAGCCTGGCCCAGGACTCTGAGAAGTCTCCCTAAAGAAGTGTGGATTAGGCGGAGATTCAAAGGGTAATGCCTGTGTTTTCCAACTTCAGCGTCCAAAGCCACCCCTTCACTTCACTGTTGCGGCAGGGAGCAGGTGCACAGTCGGGGAGCCCACACTGTTCCATTGTCTTCTGGGCACACAGGTCTCGGCTGATCTCGCTCCTCTCCCAAGCACTCCTCACTCTTTCATCTATTCTTCCAACAATCTAATTTGTTTTTTTTTTTTAAAAAAAACAAAACTGCCAAGAATGATCAGATTTTCCCTCCATTCCTGTAAAAGCCTTTAGTTCTGGAAAAAGATTATGATTTCTTTCATGCTCAGGAGTGTTTTCCTTTCTTCTTAATTCCTTCACTCGCTGTGAAAATCAGAGCAGTCAATTAGGTCTTGAGGTAGAAAAGGGATAAAAGGAACTCCCAGCCGAGTGCCAGTCAGGTGCTGAGAGGACCTGTAATGGGCAGGTCCTCCAGGAAATGTGGAACTTACCCACGTCTCCCCAGAGAGAAAAACCACTCACCTCTCTGTCCTAACCTTACCATGGATGTTTGTCCCTTGGCATCATTTGCTTACTCAAAAGGAGAAAACTGATTCAAATGTCCCAGCGCCACTGTCTCTTTTTTTTGGGGGGAGAGGGGGCGGGGGGATGGGGGGGAAGAAGATGCAAAACGGTCCCTATTTGCAGATGGCACAATTGCATACACAGAAAATCCAAAAGTATCATATGAAAAATTATTAGAAGTTATAAATGCATCAAGCAAGGTCACAGACACAGGATCAAGATGTAAAAATGGGGAAGTAGACTTGGCCCAGTGGTTAGGGCGTCCGTCTACCACATGGGAGGTCTGCGGTTCAAACCCTGGGCCTCCTTGACTCATGTGGAGCTGGCCCATGCGCAGTGCTGATGCGCGCAAGGAGTGCTGTGCCATGCAGGGGTGTCCCCCACGTAGGGGAGCCCCACAAGCAAGGAGTGTGCCCCGTAAGGAGAGCCGCCCAGCGCGAAATAAAGTGCAGCTTGCCCAGGAATGGCACCGCACACACACAGAGTTGACACAGAAAGATGACACAACAAAAAGAAACACAGATTCCCGGTGCTGCTGGTAAGGATAGAAGCGGTCACAGAAGAACACACAGAGAATGGACACAGAGAGTGGACAACTGGGGGATGGGGAGGGGAAAGGGGAGAGAAATTTAAAAAAAAGAAAAAAAAATTTTTTTTTAAGTGTGAAAATGAATTTCATTTCCAAACACTGACAATGAACAATTTAAAAATTAAGTTTAAAAAGCAATTTCATTTACAATGGTATCAAACAAATAAAAACCTAGGAATATATTTTGCAAAAGTAGTCCCAGACTTGTACATTGAAAACTGGAAAACATCATTTTGAGAAATTAAAGACGACCTAAGTATATGCGATGTCACCCCATGTTCACATACTGGAAGACTCAACATTGTCAAGCTGGCAACACTCCCCAAATTGATTTTTTTTTAAATATACTTTTTAATTTTTAAAAAATATATTTAGATTATACAAGTGTTACATAAAAAGTACAGGAGATTCCCATATGCCCCGCTTCCTGCCCCTCCCACATTTTCCCACATCAACAACATACTTCATTAGTGTGGTACATTTGAACACATCTTGGAACGTTGCCACTAAGCATGGATTATCATTTACATTATAGTTTACACTCTCTCCTGCACAATTTTGTACATTATGACAAGATATATAATGGCCTGTGTCTGTCACTGCAACGTCATTCAGGATAATTCCCAAGTCCCGAAAATCTGTTTTTCCCTCTCCCTCCCCTCAGAACCTCCAACCACTGTCTCTTACTATCTGTGTGGTCTCCAACACGTGTCTGAGCTGCAGTTTCCTAATTTGCCACATGAAAATAACAAAATCTGACTGATTTACCTACATCAGAGAGTTTGGGGGACAGCAAAGGTGATATTGTTGTTAGTGTGCTGATAAGTTCTTCCATCAGCTCAGGATCTGCAATTACACACCTTCGCCCAGCAGTGGTTGTCAGGTCCCCATTCTCCATCCCCAAGCAAGGGGACCAAATCTCCCAGTGTCTGCCACCACAGCCTCCACGGAAGGTGCTGGACGAACGTGACTTGTTCAAGGGTCAGGACTGTGATTGGTCGCACTGGGTTGGGAAGGCTTGCATTTAAGGGCCATGGTTTCCATTGCTTAACACCCCGTGGCACTCAGTGGTTGAGTGCCGGCTTCCCACATATAAGGTCCTGGGTTCAACCCACCACCCCGGGACCTCAAACAAGCAAACAAACAAAACACCACCATGTAGCCTGCTCTTCCAGACCGCCTTGGCCACCTTCACCATGATCCCCAAACCAAGGCACTGGGCCACTGGAGGATTATAGCCCTAGTAGCCCCACTACCCTGTGTTGTATGTGAGTCTCCCCTGCATCCCAGCTTCATGGCACGTGATAGGACAGGTGTCCTCTGGAATTGGGTCACCCAACTCGGGGCGCTTCCCAGCTGATATTTGAACACAGCACTCTGACAAACTTTGCAATCACCATGAGGCCAGTGGGCCCCTTGACACATCAGGACATACACTGAGGCAACACCAGGCTGGTGTGTAAAATTAGGAGTCAGTGGGCAGGGCCTGGCCCCAGGGCTGTAACCAGCAGGCTGAGTGCCCTGGGGCAATCTTGGTCTTCTCCGCTCAGCCACCACCGGCTTTAAATGGCTTTCGAATTCATCACCCAGAGTTGTTTCAGAGTCCACGGTCTGGTGGGGCTTGGGTGGGCCCCTGGGCCCTGCCTGTGCACTCCCACCACCCAGCTTCAGATCGAGCCCCTCTATCCCGTCATGGTTTCGAATTGGGATTCTGGGTAAGGGCTTGTTTGCAAATAGGTTTCCAAGAAAGGGAGGGAAGTAGGCAGGGGACAATTGGGCTACTGGGTTGCCAGAGCCTGTTCACTTTTTTTTTTTTTTTTTTTTAATTTTTTTTTTTTTATTTTTTATTTTTTTAAAGATTTATTTATTTAATCCCCCCCCTCCCCTGGTTGTCTGTTCTTGGTGTCTATTTGCTGCGTCTTGTTTCTTTGTCTGCTTTTCTTTCTTTGTCCGCTTCTGTTGTCGTCAGCGGCACAGGAAGTGTGGGCGGCGCCATTCCTGGGCAGGCTGCACTTTCTTTTCACGCTGGGCGGCTCTCCTCATGGGCGCACTCCTTGCGCGTGGGGGCTCCCCCTACGCGGGGGACACCCTTGCGTGGCACGGCACTCCTTGCGCGCATCAGCGCTGCGCATGGCCAGCTCCACACGGGTCAAGGAGGCCCGGGGTTTGAACCGCGGACCTCCCATATGGTAGACGGACGCCCTAACCACTGGGCCAAAGTCCGTTTCCCATGTTCACTTTTACATTTGATGACTCTCCTATGGCTGAGAATCTCAAACACATTTTGTTGTTGTTGTTGTTTTAATGACTTCAAGGAAATGGACAAAGTCCTTTCACAGCCGAGACAGAGTAAAGGGATCTGCTATTTCTTTATCTAAAAAATTCAAGATAAAAGATCCTGTAGTATGCACACGGATCACCTGGGTTGGGGGGTGGGGGGGTTGGAATCCAGAATCCTGAGCCCCTAATCTGAGAAGAGAAGCTTTGAGGCTTGGGTCCAGGAATTGGGGCTTGGGTTCCCCGCTCTGCAACCTGGAGCTCACCAGTTAATCTGATGATCAGCCTTCTCAACAGTCCAGTGGGTGTAATTATCTGCATACCTCCGGGTTGTGAGGATTAAATGAGTTAGTAAGTGGAAAGCGCTTAGAACAGTGGCTGGCACATATTCCATGCTCAATAAATGTAAGGGATAATTAATATGACGGCGGAGTCCTTCCTGCAGCTGCATTTAACAAGCAGCCTGCAGGAATCTTACGTGGGTGATTCATATGCAAATGATCCAAGGCCATACCTCGAGAACCTAAGCTCTGCAGGTACCCTGGTCAAGATTCCTCACCTGCAGGCAGCTGCTTTCCCTTTTAAAAGAAGCAGGGAGTAGGGCGCTAGTGCAGCACCAAGCCATCCACGTGTCTGAAGAAGCGTCAGCTATTTTTCCCTCAAATGGAAATAGCTTGTTATTCTAATTAGGCATATAATACATGCTAATTCTGCCAAAACATGTATGTGTGTGTGAGTACATATCAGAAAGGTCAGAGAGATAAGAGAGAAAAAAATAAGATAACTATCAATAAAAAATCCCAACCCCAGAGAAAACAACTAGTCGTGGGCTGTTTCTAAGCCGACCCCCTCCCCACAGACATGCACACACAGGTACACTCACCAATATTTTTTTTTCCGTTATCACCTTACTTCCCTGTAATAATGTGAAAGCAACATCTTTGTACATCAATAAACACAGCCCTGAGACATTCCTTTTCAGTCTGCTTAGTATTTCAAAGTATGTATATAACCAAACTCTGCTCATCAGACATTTTGGTGATTTCCTTTCTGGCCAGGCTGACAGCGATCCCGAGAAGATCCTAGCCACAGGATCGCGGGGTGCTCCACCTGTTGGGTAGCAGCGAACGGGCTTTATGTTTTGCACAATGAATGTCTCCCCCAGAATGCTGAAAGTGCTACCCCAGCCCGTGCCCAGGGGCTGCTGCTAAAACTGATGTGGGCTACGGGTGGGAGGCTCTTTGTCTCTTCAGAGATCACCTTAACCTAAGCTGCCTGTCCAGACTTGTGGGTGTGGGATGGTGAGAGGCTGCAGTCCTGCCCTTGGTGACCATGGCAACGACTCCAGTCCCGGGAAACGGTTTATCAATGCAAACTGTATAAACTTTAAATAAATATTCAGGGAAAATGCAAGCCAAATGTGCTAAAAGCTTATCTAGAGTGTATGAAGTCCATGCTAAAAGCTTACCTAGGATATAGAAGATATATGCTAATTCAAGCCTATTGAGAACTGAAACAAAAGGACCATTTGGCCTTTTCTCTCTGTATAAAAGGAACTTGAAAGTCCTGTTCCGGGCTAGAGTTAGAAACAGAAAGCTCCCTTCCTGCCGGCCATCAATAAACCATTTTTCCTTCTCAAAATCATTCCTGAGTCCTGGCCTTTCTATACGCAAAGTGTTGAACCTCTCTCAAATGCTACAACAAAACGAACTGGTTAGGGACCATATTCTCTGGTCAGAGGCACCGGGTTCAAATTGAGCTCTGACTTTGGGCAGCTGATTAACCTCTGAAGGCCCCATCTCCTCATCTGTAAAATGGGTGTAGTGGCAGGGGCATCCCCGGGGGTGGTCCTGGGCGTTCTAGAAGGCAATGTCTGGGAGTCGTAGCACAGTGCCTGGCACCTCCTAAGTCTCAGGCACTTAAGAAATATGTAGTGGATTGAAATGTCACTAATTATCTTTGCACACCAGTCAAAATTCCTCAGGATAAGTTCCTAAAGTCAGGAGGGCTCCACTTTTTAAAAATTTTAAATTCATCCTATCAAGTTGCCCTCTGGAATCTGCGTACACCCACGAAATATAGGAATTTTGATTTCCCCCTCACTCTCACAGACGCAGCCAGGGACAGTGGGTGCTGACACGCCCCTGTCTTGTGATGGGAACGAGAGGGACTGCAGTAGTGGAAACACCCAATCAGCTTCCCGTGAATGGGAGAGCGAGATGGCAGGGGTCCCTGGGGCGCTGGGTCTCTCTGTGACTCAATGACATTAGACCTTGGCGTCACGTCTGCCAAAGCACAGCAGTGGGATCATTAGGCATCTCCACCGCCAGCCCTTCCCACCCTGCCTCCCTCTCGGGCGGGGCTTCTCTCTCAAGGGGCGAGAGAAACAACCGCAACCAGTGGGACCCCTTGGCAGTGAGGGGCGAAGGACTGCACCAGATCCTTCTCTGGGTCTCCAAGGGAGCTGGAGGCCAGACGGCCTTCCACCACCGCCCTCTTCTCCCAGCTGTGACCAGCTGGGTCTATTTTTCAGCCGCCAGTGGCTAATTCCTGGATTACACGTTTTAAATTGATGTAATGTAATATCCAGAGTGTAAACGCCGTAGCCTGGCTCCCAGCAGTGAAGCCTGGGCCATTTCTCCAGGGCTGGAAGATCACACTTCAACCATGTCAGACAGCGCCTGCGCGGCGAAGCCCTGCCATGACGCAAGCCCCAGAAGAGGGAGGGAAAATTCCAGCCGAGAGGTACAAACTTTATCACAACACGCTCTCAGCTCCCCAGGAATTGAAAAATCCGTTCTCAGGCACGTTCCTTATATGTATGGAGAAAGGACGGGGAAATTTCTTCCCGGTGGTGTGACATTCTCCCCTGAAAGTTTTACCCCAGGGTCCATTTAGGAAAGGGAATTTGAGGATCATAGAAAAAAGGGAGCTATTTTTCATTTTCTACAGCAACTTAACACCCACCACCAAATAACTCAACCCACAGAAAGGCCTTTGTAAAGGCTGCTTTTCATTTCTTTCTTACCTGAAGAATAACGATATTTTCCCCAGATTAAAAAAAAAAAAAATTAGGCACTCAGAGAAATTCAAGTTTTAAAAAAAAGAAATTATAGTAATATAATAATAATCATAATAGCCATCATTTATGAAGCACCTAACACGTTCTAGGTGGGACTCTATGCACCTCACATTCTTAAATCTCAATAAAACAATAGCCCTATGAAGAAGGCAAGACTATCCATATTTTACATGTGAGCAAACCAAGCTTAAAGAGGCAAAGCAACTTGATCAAGACTGGATAATGTTTTTCTAACCTTTTGTTAAAGTATACATCAGAAAAGTACACACATTATAAGTAAACAGCTGGATGAATTTCACCAAGTGAACAAACACATTTATGTAACCTAGCACCTCGTTCAAGAAACAGAACATCGCCAGCTCCCCCAAAGCCCCCCCCCCCAATCTCCTCTCCTGCCCCTGCTCACTCACTAAACCCTGAGGGTAACCACTGCCTCGACTTACACCACAGACTACTTGGGGCTGCTTTAAGAGTCACATCAATGGAATACACCATATGTCCTCTTTGGCCCATCACTTCCTTCCGGTAACATTGTGTCTGTGAGATTCACCCACATTGTTGCATCGCGTTGTAGCTTGTGACCCTTTTGTGTTCACTCTCATTGCAGCATAGCATTCCCTGATAGGGTTATCACTCACTAGCTGATGGGCATTTGAGTTGCCATTTGGTGGCTCTTACAAATGTCATGGCTACGCACATGCTTGAATATGTCTTCTGGGACACAGGTATGCATTTCTGCTGAGTATGTACCTAGGAATGAAACGCTCACCTTCAGTAGATTCTTCCTAACAGCTTTCTAAAGTGGTTGTACTGGGAAGCGGACTTGGCCCAGTGGATAGGGCGTCCGTCTACCACATAGGAGGTCCGCGGTTCAAACCCTGGGCCTCCTTGACCCGTGTGGAGCTGGCCCATGAGCAGTGCTGATGTGTGCAAGAGTGCCCTGCCATGCAGGGTATCCCCCGCGTAGGGGAGCCCCATGTGCAAGGGGTGCACCCTGTAAGGAGAGCCACCCAACACGAAAGAAAGTGCTGCCTGCCCAGGAATGGCACCACACACACAGAGAGCTGACACAACAAGATGATGCAACGAGAAGAAACACGGATTCCCAGTGCCGCTGATAAGGATAGAAGCGGTCACAGAAGAACACTGGGAATAGACACAGAGCAGACAACTGGGGGGGTTGGGGGAAGGGGAGAGAAATAAATAAATAAATAAATCTTTAAAAAATTAAAAATTAAAAAAAATAAAGTGGTTGTACCAAGTCACACTCCCGCCAGCAGCATTTAAGGATTCTGATTGTTTTGCTGTCTCACCAAGACTTGGTATGGTCTTTTTTACTTTAGCCATTCTGCTGGGCAGGTGATGGAGAACTTTAGGTCAAGGAGTTGGGTACCAGACCCAAGTGTGTTTGACTCAGTGCCAGCCGGTGTCTAGCAGGTGGTAGCTGCTCAAGGAATATTTGCCAGATTCACTAACTAATGACCCCAAAAGCTCATGGTGTTTTCTACCTCAGTCCCAGATTCCTACAGATCCCAGGTCCCAGCTTCTAACAGTCTGATGTAACAAACATGCTTAGTCTGTAATCTCACCATTAGTTGTGAAAAGCCGTAGCAACCTCTGAACTGACTTGGGCCACAGGCTCAGCCAGGGTTGTGGAACCAGGAAATGCTGACCTAAGACAAATGCCAGGAGCAGCGCCCGCCCCTCGGCTGCCTCCATGCACAGGTAGAAGAAAAGTTCCTAGAGCAAAGTTTGCGGGGGAGGGGAAGCCGGGAAGTGGGCAAGGAGACTGTGCAAACAACCAATGCAAGATTGTTGGGAAGAGAGGAGGTGGGGTGTTGTGACTTGAGCACCAAGTCTGGCAATTCCTTTGCAAACCATGTGGAATCATTAAGGCAATTTTTTTTTTTTCCGATCTTCAATTCTCCCCTCATAACAGGATTAAGGACAATTCTATTAAGAAAAATAATTGCCCAGGGTCTGCTGCCCCCAACTGTGCAAGGACCGAGGGCCTGCCTCCTTTTGTCCCTTCTGCGCTAACTTGCCAGCAAGTCTGGGGAAGGAGTGACAGCGGTCATGTTAGCATTCTTGATGCTTACTCTGTTCCAGCGCCTGCGGCGAGCACTTGCCTGTGTTACTTCCTGTAGTCCTCACCTCAGACCTACCAGGCAGGACTGTACTTATCCCCATTTTCAGTTGAGGAAACGGAAGCGTGGAGAAATAATGTTGAAAGATCAAGCAGCCGGTTAGTAAGTGGCAAAGGAGGGACTTGAACCCTGGTGTTCCAGTTATCTACTGCTCGGTAGTGAATTACCCCAAAACCTACTGGAGCAAAACCACCACCACTCGGGCAGGACCTGCCCCCCACGGCATCGATGGAGGTCACTTTCTGGTATTTAGCTGGTGGATCGGGAGGGTCCGGGGCAGCTCCCCTTGCGTGGTGATGCCTTGGGGGCGATGGCTGGAGGCTCTGTGGGCACTTGGCCCCGAGTGCCTGGATGACCCACCCGGGTGTGATCTGTCCCGAGCCGCGTCTCAGGGTAATTGCTCTCTTACAGAGCAGCTCAGGGCTCTCGGAGAGAGCCCCGGGAGAGCACATGGAAGTGGCTTTAGGTGGGGCGGGAACCTGGCCCAGCATGCTCCCACTGCTTTGCATTGGTGGGGGCAGTCGCAGGTGCCCCCAGATTCAAGGGGAGAGGCGTGGACTCCACCTCCCTCTATGGGAGCAGTGTTAAAGATCTGCAACTGACTTTGACCTACCACATTTTGTCTTTGCTGGCATCCAGGGTCCTCAGCTTTAAACATGAGCTTATGTCACTTCGCTGGCACTTATTGAGCATCAGCTCTGTACTAGCAAATTTACAGATTGACATATCCTGTTGTACAGAAGGGAGGGAGGGAGGGAAGGAGGCACACATTTCACCTGTTCTATGTCCAAAGTTACATGGCTAGTGAGGGTCAAAGTCAAGATTCAAAGTTCCTGTTCTTTCCCCCCCATCACAATCCCTTCTTTCTGGCTCCATGAACCCTTCCCCTTGGCAAGTCTGAAACTATATTTTTCCCAAATATGGCCCTGGGTATAAAAGTCAAGGGTATCCCTTGATCCTTCACCCTTGCCTAAAGAAATTCCACTTTCCAGAAAGAGCTCCCCCTAAGCTGGTGCTAAAAGAGTTTTCTTCCCTTAGCAGGCGCTGTGGTTTGTTCAAAGGGAGATGAGCAATTATAGTGATCAGCTCCAATGGCAAAGAAGATTTTCTCCATCTGTCCACCATTAAGGCCCAATTCCCTCAAAAGACTTAGTAGATATTGAAATTACAAATGCCATTCAGAAATGAAAAAAATATATTAGTCCAAATGGCTCTCTGATACAGTGGGAACTTTGAGGACATGCATGCAAGGCATAGAAAACCGCTGACGAAACCAGCGAGCTGGCTGCGTGAGAACGCTCATCCTTCAGACCCTGGCATGACACAGGAGCCCCTGCCTTTTCACACACTGTTTATTGCTATAATATGTCAGCATGGGTAACAGAAAGCAGGCAAGGAAGGCTTAATTATAAAAAGGAATCTTTTCAAGACACTTTAATTCCCCCATTTTTTTTTCCTGACAAGAACTCACACACATACACTAAAATGTGAACCTAGTTTAATTTGGGGCTTTCAAAATTACTGCTTACGTGATTACTTAATCCCCCTTGGTTCAGTCTTAGAATTCCAAAAATTTCTGGCTAAGATCTTCTTTTGCAGGAAGCGGTAGAGCAAGGAAGTTGAAAAAGTGCAGGCTGCAGCGAGAGCCTGTTTGTGTGGGATTCCTGCCTTCACCTGGCAGAAGCCGTGGGCAACTTACACCCAGTGCCTCAGTTTCCTCACATCTAGAATGGAGAGAGCAACAGAACTTCCCTCCTAGTTGTTGCAGTGAAATTAAATCAAACAAATAGGCAAAGACCTTAGCACAGTTTGTTAAATATTAGCTATTTTTGTAGCTTATTATCGAAGTAGTCCAAAGAGTTCAAACACCTGGAATCCCATGTACCACATGTGTGTCCCTATTAAAATGACCAAGTCTATATGATTCCATCAATCACTCAAATATTGGTTTAAAAAATTTTGTTTATTATGGTAAGTTTTAAATACAGAAAAGTAGACAGGAAAAATAAACACCACCTATTATACAACCACCTACAGATAAACATAGTTAACATTTTGGCCTATGTACTTCTAGTTCTTTTTGGTGTATGTAAATATACTAAAATCCCACCCCCCCACCCCTGATAAAGTTCTTGCTTTTTCATAACTTATTGTATTTGCTACTGATATATCATGAATGTAGTCACATGTCTTTAAATATTCTTAGACGGCATTATGTTTAACAGCTGTGTAGGCTTCATCTGTTAGTCATTTAACAGATCCCCAGCTGTTGGGCATTTAGGTTGCTTCACACATTTTGGTGATATAAAAACACTGAAATGAACATTCTTGGAAATAAACTGTTGTGCACTTTCATTGTCTATTTCCTTTGGATAAACTCTTAGAATGTTTAGGTCAGAGCTATGTACACTTTTAATTTAAGGTTAAATGAAGGACCATATCACACTGAAGAAAGGTGCCT
Source organism: Dasypus novemcinctus (assembly GCF_030445035.2). NCBI lineage: Eukaryota > Metazoa > Chordata > Mammalia > Cingulata > Dasypodidae > Dasypus > Dasypus novemcinctus. The sequence continues at coordinate 34,362,006 of NC_080698.1, forward strand.
TGCTCCCCCAAGTTGTGAATGAATATACCTTTCCCCTATATTTGCCACCTTTGAGCATTCCTTGCTCAAGTCTTTCACCAGATGTTTATTGGGTACCTACTGTTTTCCAGGCACTGCTGGAGCTGATCAGAACAAGTCCTCTTCCTCCCTATGCTCCATGGTCAGGGGTTTCAACACTGAGGCTCTGGTTTCCATCTGGTCCCTTTATCTCTCTTCCCTACTGTCAGAGAAGTGGACTGTGATAAGTGGAGCAGGATTGGAGAACTGAGACTATGAAGGACAGACACTTTCTGCCCCTCAGCCTGCAATATGCAGCCTAGTGCTTCCTTCTCTTCTCACGTCCTTTGGGTCTTGATCTGCTCTTTGGAGCCAGGTCTTCTCCCTAACTGTGTGGGAAGGGCTTCTAACATGGACAGGAAAGAGGCTTTCAACTCTACCACCGACTCTTGTGGATTAGTAGTGATCATCTGGATCACTGGATTGAGAAGGATCTTGAGGCTATATTTGAGCCCAGTTGAAAGAGTCCTGCGATTGATAGCACAAGGCATGCACAGACACAGGAGTGGAGCTTAGGGGATGTGGGTTCCCACAGACTCTCTTCACTCCATGTCCAGGCTAGGGCTGTCCTTAGGATGGAGCCTCGGGATTCATATGCCATTTCCCTATACTTGTGCTTTCTTCTGCTCCTTTCTTCTTCATGCTCTTCCCTCACTCGCTCTCTCTGTTTCTGCACTTCACTCACATCCTTGTCTCTGTCAGTCTTGTTTCCCACAGTCTGCCCCTTTGTTGTGCTCAGCTTGGCCAGGAGAGCCGACTTGTGTGCCCTCTCTCAGCCGATCTCTCTCTCTCATCTCTTGATCATCCTCAAGGTTTCCCCCTCTTCGTGTTACTAGAAGCTGTCAGTGGTAAACAGTATACCCAGGCCAGCGATTTGTTCTTGACGACTGACCACAGCAGGGGCTGTTTTCCTTAGGAAGCCTTCCTGTGGGGCAGGAGGGGCCTGGTTCCCTGACAGAGTCACCAGGAAGCCACCCCAACAGGACACAAAGCGCATCCTTTAGGGCGCCGCTTTGTGTTTAAGTGTCCCCTGACTGTGCCTCACCAGCTCTCAGAGACCAGTAGAAATGTCACTTTAAAAGTAACTCCACACTGCTCCAGGCCCATGGAGTACACTGAAAAACAGCTTTATGGGTTTAGCATTCTTCGGGCATATTATGATATTACCCATAAACAGCCTACGCTTACTGAGCACTAACTGTGGATCACACATTCTGCTAAGGGTTTGCGTGCATTATCTCATTGAATCCTCCCACTGATCTGTAAGTCAGGTGCCATTATTCCCATTTTAAAATGAGAAAACTGAGGCTCAGAGACTCTAAGTAAATTGTCCAAAAACACCTTGTGAAGGAGTGGGGAAGCCTCCAACCAGGTCAGTTCAATTCCGTATCACACAGTAGTCAATACATTACATTGCTCCTTATATGTGGGACTTGAGATTAGAACTTGGAAATAAGGAAGATAGAATTGTCTTCTGGGGAAAGCAGACTTGGCCCAATGGATAGGGCATCCGCCTACCACATGGGAGGTCCGTGGTTCAAACCCCGGGCCTCCTTGACCCGTGTGGAGCTGGCCCATGCGCAGTGCTGATGCGCGCAAGGAGTGCCCTGCCACGCAGGGGTGTCCTCCACACATAGGGGAGCCCCATGCGCAAGGAGTGCACCCATAAGGAGAGCCGCCCAGCGCAAAAGAAAATGCAATCTGCTCAAGAATAGCACCGCACACACGGAGAGCTGACACAGATGACGCAACAAAAAAACCCCACAGATTCCCAGTGCCGCTGATAAGAATGGAAGTGGTCACAGAACACACAGCAAATGGACACAGAGAGCAGACAACTCGGGGGGAGGGAAGAGGAGGGAAGGGGAGAGAAATAAATAAAAAATAAATCTTTAAAATAAAAAGAATTGTCTTCTCGGAGTAAAACTGTGTAGGCAGCCTGTGATGGTTAGGCTTTTGTGTCGATTTGGCCAGGTAATTGTGCCCAACTGTTTGGTCAAGCAAGCAGTGCGTTAACTGTAACACAAGGGCATTTACTGACTTGAGTCACCATTGACTTTATTGCAGTGGTAAATCATAGATAGCTGATTACAATTACATCAATCAGGGAGATTGCTATCAGCAATGAATGATGCTTTAGCCAATCAGTTGAATGCTTTAAAAGAGGAAGTGATTCCAGCATTGAGTGAGAATTTCTCAGCTCATCTTTGGACAGCCAACATTTCCCAGAACTCATCAAGAACCTTCACTGGACTTTCATAGGAGCCCCTGGTTGCAGCCTGCCTGTGGAACCCATACTCATGCATCCTCACGGCTGCGTGAGAGACTCATAAAATCACACACTATTGACAGATCTCTCCTGTTGATTGTTTCCCTAGAGAACCCTGACTAATACAACTTGGTACCAGGAGTGGTTCTTGAGGAAGAGAGTCTTAAACATGTCTGAGGTGGTTCTGGGAGTGTTACAATTGGCTCTCTACGCTAGTTGGATTCAAGGGTACTGACCACTCCCTTTCCAATAACGAAGAGGCTGCTAACAGTCCATGGCATGAGTTGGCAATTGCGATACGCAAAATATCATCACCGGATTCCCCGACTTGCACACTTATAAGAAGCAAGGATCTGGATGAGAGCGTTTTCAACACCTTAATAGAGTTTTGTGGAGTCAAACGGTGCAATGATGTTGGCTGGCTCCTCCTAGATACTCTGTTACAAAAGAAGGAGATGAGTTAAAGTCTTCAAATTTGAAACTTAAACATGAACGATGCGAAAGTTTCTTTGTGTGCTCTGAAAGAAAATCTTGTCTCCTGTAGCCGCAGGCTCGAAATATCTTAGAATCAAACTCAGATTCTCATTGTCGAGTAGCAGAGTTACAAAGGAAACTAAAATCTCAATCCCACAGGGTTTCGGCAGTTCAAGTAAAGACATTGATTGGGAAAGAGTGGAATCCAGAGAATTGTGATGGAGACATATGGGATGATGATAATATTGGTGGGGACATTGGAACCCTGAATTCTGCTAAGACTTTACCAGATAAGCCTGCCCTGTGGAGACCACAACTTGTCACCTTGTATCATCCAGCCTCCAGCCTGCCCCAGAGAGTCTGAAACAACTTCCAGCCTGAAAGGGATACCAGCCAAACTGAAGCCTGCCCCGCCCAGCCTCCAGCCTGCCCCAGGGAGTCTGGACCTCCTCCCAGCCCTGAGGCAAGCACCAGCCAAACTCCAGCAGGCACTGTGGAGCCTCCAGTCTGCCCTGAGGAAACTGCCTGAAGAGATTAATCCTGTCTCACCAGAAGAAAATGCAAGGGAATGTCCTGAGGTCAGTAGCTTGCAAGGCATTTCTATCCTTCTCCTTACCTACCCCCACCACCTCTCTTGTCTTCAAGACCTATTACTAGACTAAAATCACAACAAGCCCCCAAAGGTGAACTACAAAGTGTGACCCATGAGGAAGTAAGGTATACTCAGAAAGAACTGCAGTTTTCCAACTTAAATAGACAGAAATCAGGGGAATATGTGTGGAATGGATACTAAGGGTGTGGGATAATGGTGGAAGGAATATAAAGTCGGATCAGGTTGAATTTATTGATATGGGCCCACTAAGAAGAAATTCTGGATTCAACACTGTAGCTTGAGGGATTAGAAAGGGCTTTAACAGTCTGTTTGGGTGGCTGACTGAAACATGGACCAAAAGATGCCCTAACATGTCTGAGGTTGAGATGCCCGATTTGCCCTGGTACAAAGTAGAAGAGGGAATTCAAAGGCTTAAGGAGATTGGAATGCTAGAATGGATTTACCATTGAGAGCTACCCACCCATGCCAGGAATGTCCAGAGGATACACTTTTAACCAAGACTGTGAGGAATAAATTTGTAAGACTAACTCCATCTTCCCTGAAGAACTCTTTGGTTGCTCTTTGTAGTCCAGATATTACTGCAGGAAGGGCTGTGATGGAGTTAGAATCCTTAAACATTATGGGGATGATTGGCTGTTGGTCTGGTAAAAGTCAAGTATTGGCAGTTAATTGCCAAAGTCAACGTGGGCATGGCTACCGCAATGAAAGGCAGATTCAAAAAAGCACTCAGAATAGTCTGAGTCATGTAGTGTTACAGCATTGGCTAATACATTATGGGGTGCCTAGCAGTGAAATAGATAGGCAGTCTGCCAAATGTCTTCTGGATCTGTATAAATAGAAGAGTTCCAGGTCAAGTGAACAAAACCCTAACTCAAATTACAGACACAGGGAACCACGGCCAGCTGAAGTGCTTGCTGAGGGTAATGGAAACATGGAATGGGTAGTGGAAGAAGGTAGGGATAAATATGAACTTCGACCACGTGACCAGTTACAGAAACAAGGAATATAATGGTCATAAATCTTCCTTGTTTCATAATGATGACGATTGTGTATGTACACAGAACAAATTTCTTTGTCTTCTTCCCCAAACTTTTCCCTTATCATATAACAAATTATATCAGTTTCATGTCATAATATTTGAGGATGTCAAGTTTGAGAGTGAATATTACCCAAGAACTTGCACCCTATTCTGTATGGAATTAATGCATTTCCAGTTGTACACTGGAGAGTTGAACATTGTTAGGTGGAAGTATATATATATGCATGTCTGTTATTGTTTTTACTTAGAGACTAAGTATGGTTTAAGGTAATGTGTATGGTTGCCGAGGTGACAAGGAGTGAACTATGATGGTTAGGTTATTGTGTCAATCTGACTGGGTAATTGTGCCCAATTGTTTGGTCAAGCAAGCACTGGGCTAACTGTAATACAAGGGGTATTTATGGACTTTAGTCACCATTGACTTTACTGCAGTGGTAAATCATAGATAGCTGATTACAATTATATCAATCAGGGAGATTGCTATCAGCAATGAGTGATGCTTTAGCCAATTAGTTGAACACCTTAAAAGGGGAAGTGAGGAAGTGGACTTGGCCCAATGGATAGGGCGTCTGCCTACCACATGGGAGGTCCGAGGTTCAAACCCCGGGCCTCCTTGACCCGTGTGAAGCTGGCCCATGCGCAGTGCTGATGCGCGCAAGGAGTGCCGTGCCACGCAGGGGTGTGCCTGCGTAGGGGAGCCCCACGCGCAAGGAGTGCGCCCTGTAAGGAGAGCCACCCAGCGTGAAAGAAAGTGCAGCCTGCCCAGGGGTGGTGCCGCACACACGGAGAGCTGACACAACAAGATGATGCAACAAAAAGAAAAACAGATTCCCGGTGCCTCTGATAAGGATAGAAGTGATCACCAAAGAACACACAGCAAATGGACACAGAGAGCAAACAACTGGGGAGGGGGGACGGGAAGAGAAATTTTTAAAAATTTTAAAAAAAGGGGAAGTGATTCCAGCATTGAGTGAGAATTTCCCAACTCTCTTTGAACAGCCAACGTCTCCCAGAACTCGTCAAGAACCTTCACTGGACTTTCATTGGAGTCCCTGGTTGCAACCTGTCTGCAGAACCTGGACTTGTGCATCCCCACGGCTGCATGAGAGATTCTGATAAAATCGCATACTATTTTTTTTTGAAAGATTTATTCTTATTTATTTAATTCCCCTCCCCTCCCCCGGTTGTCTGTTTTCTGTGTCTTTTTTTTTGCTGCGTCTTGTTTCTTTGTCTGCTTCTGTTGTCATCAGCAGCACAGGAAGTGTGGGCGGTGCCATTCCTCGGCAGGCTGCTCCCTCCTTCACGGTGGGCGGCTCTCCTTATGGAGTGCACTCCTTGCGCGTGGGGCTTCCCTATGCGGGGGACACCCCTGTGTGGCAGGGCACTCCTTGCGTGCATCAGCACTGCGCATGGGCCAGCTCCACACAGTCAAGGAGGCCCGGGGCTTGAACCGCGGACCTCCCATGTGGTAGACGGACGCCCTAACCACTGGGCCAAAGTCCGTTTCCCTAAAATCGCATACTATTAACAGATCTCTCCTGTTGATTCTGTTTCCCTAGAGAACCCTGACTAATACACAACCCATGATGGATCAGATCACCAAAATGTGAGATTGCTCTAAATAGAGATCCTGGCTCCCAGGTCTCTAAGAATGAAGGTATGAGAACATTTTAAAAAAAACAACAACATTGTGTCCATCAGAAATCAGCATTAGTGGAAGCTCCCAAGAAGGGAATTTAAAGGATGCACCCCCAAGCACCTCCCAGGAAAGATGGGTGCACCAAGGTCTGGTCTATCCTGCTAGCATATCCCCATTAGACTCATTCATTGAACTGTTACTTGTGGAGCACGTACTGTGTGCCCACTTCTGTGCTGGGCCTTGTCCTGAGCTCACAAAGCCTGTCTTAGTCAAGGAGATGGAGGTGGATTTATCTTGACTAATGAAGTCTGAGCAGCAGGGCCCTCCCTTGCAAGGGCCACTTCCAAGAGCTCTAAAAGCATGTTCGTGTGGCCATGGATTTTTGTAAAATTTACCAGAGTAGGATACTTCAACTGCAATCAATCAGGACTTCAGTCTCCACTTTTTATTTCTCCTTGTTAAAAGTAAATATTCACCTTTGTATTGACTTCTTTGGTCCCTCTGGAAGCAGACCCTGGACAAGCAGCCAGCCAGGAGAGGGTGTGCTATCAAGCCAGCCACCATTGTGGCCACCCAGGGCCTTATCCCCTGGAGATATCTGGAGACAGGGTAGAGCATGCACCTCAGGGTGACACCACCCAAGGGGCGAGGGAGTCAGCTGTGGAGGGCTTCTGAGGGTGGGCAGGGTGGTCTTTCCCCAGCGCTTTGGTAGGCAAGAGGTAGGGACTTTCTGGAGGGTTTGCGTCCCTTCTAAAGGAGGGGCCACTCTCAACTCCAGCTTGCCTTTGCCAAATCTTCTGGTTTCCCCAAGAGAAGCCAGAAATCTGCACCCAGTGTGAAAACTCCCTATTTTAAAAAGTTGATAACTAATTTGAATATTTAAAAAAAACAAAACAAAACAACACTCCCCAGATCAAACGGTTCTCCCATCTGCAACTTCTAGTTGTATTTCTCTCTTATGGGGAGCTGCAAAGGTCCATCTGTTGGATGTTTCTGTCAATGAATCAGTTGGCATTTGCCTGGGAGCCAGATCAGCCTGGGTTAAAAATCCAGCTCTGGGGAGTGGATGTAGTTCAAGTGGTTGAGCATCTGCTTCCCACATAGAAGGTCCTGGGTTCAACCCTGGTATCATCAGAAAAAAAAAAAAAAAGAAATCCAGCTCTGCCACGTACTAGGTACAGGAGCTTGAGCAGGTGTCACTTCGTGTCTCGTCCATGTGGAAAGACTCAGGTGAGCTGCGCGGGTCATTGGCACGGCCTCTACAGGGCAGTGGGCATCCAGTGAGGGGCGGTCTTCATGCCACCTGCATATGTTCGCTCTGTGGTCTGGCGTCAGGCTCCCGGGGATGCTGAAACTGTCGGGATTGAGTTTCCCAGCCCACCAGGCCCAGGAAGGTCCTGACCCTGTGATAATAGAACTGCAAGGTCAATATCTCCTGGTCGCGACCTTGTCAGGCCGCCCTCTCCTTTCCAAGTCTGCATGCGGAAATAAACTGCCGCTGTGTGGTTTTAGGGAGGCCACAATTCCTTCCAGAGGAAGGTGGGCACTTTGTCTCTGTCGACCTGGGAATCTTTTTTTTGTTGTTTAAGATTTATTTTTTATTTATTTCTCTCCCCTTCCTCCCCGCCCCCACCCCCCAGTTTTCTGCTCTCTGTGTCCCTTCGCTGTGTGTTCTTCTGTGACCGCTTCTATCCTTCTCTGCGGCACCGGGTCATCTTGCTGTGTCAGCTCTCCATGTGTGCAGTGCCATTCTTGGGCAGGCTGCACTTTCTTTCGTGCTGGGCGGCTCTCCTTATGGGGCGCACTCCTTGTGCGTGGGGCTCCCCTACGCGGGACACCACTGCGTGGCAGTAGCAGTGGCAGGGCACTCCTTGTCCGCATCAGCACTGTGCATGGGCCGGCTCCACACGGGTCAAGGACGCCCGGGGTTTGAACCGCAGACCTCATGTGTGGTAGACGGAACCCAGGACCTTCTATGTCAAGTCCACTTCCCGACCTGGGAATCTTTAAGATCCGCTGGCACATCCCCTGACACTCTCTTCCCCAGCCATGTTCACAGCGTCAAAAGCAGCCCGCGGTTCTGCCATTGGCTTCGCTGCCTGGCACAGTAGTTTCCAAGCCCTCGCAGCTGCGGGATGATGGGAAGCATTCTGCCAAATATTGATCCTGGGAAATGAGGCACAAATCAAGCTAATTCTGTCCACCTGGCCCAGTTCCAATGGCAGGCTAGGAAAGGATCAGGAAGGCTGCATCTTCCTTTATTTAATTTTTCATAAAGTCATCCCACCCCTTTGACCGTGCATCAGTCTAAGCAAGCAATAGAACACAGGCCACAGGACGGCGACGACGACCACGCTTTTACGTGGACCTGGACACAGATGGCCATAGACCCCTGCGGGCATTTTATTTCCAGGGGAAGGGAGACGGAACAGCCTGTTTTGGGAACCAGACGTCTCAGTCCTAGCTTGCTTATTTCCTTGCCATGTGAGGACTTTAAGTAAGCTGCTTAACTCCCTGAGCCTTAGTCATCCTCTCTGTAAAATGGGCAAAGAGTTCTGCCACCTCACTGAGGAATAAACCAGAGACGGTCTATCAAGAGTCTAGCAGAGGGCTGGCACAAAGTTGCTAAGAGCCTCTGCTAAGCGTTTTGCATGGATTAACTCATTTTAAACCCCCATGGCCCTAAGCTGGTAGGGACTATCATTATCCTCCTTTGACTGCTGAGAAAACAAAAGCAGAGAGAGTTATGAAGCTCACACAGGCAGGAGTGGAAGAGCCGGGAACGCTCTTAACTATAATAGTGAGCTGTTGTTTTCATAAATTCCTGCAGATGTATTCATTTGTTTGGCAAATATTAAAGTAAATAATTTAAAGCATATAAATACTAGATGCTCCGGGTAGACAGAACAAAGTGACCCCTTCCTTGGCCTGGGGAGCCTGGACAGACCTGCTGGGGTAGGTAACTGCCCAGCTGAGACGAGGACCAGGAGCGTCACCTGAAGCTTGATGGCCTCAGGATCTGCCGGGAGCCTTGCCCCAGCCCCAGAGCCTTCACTCCCTGGGGTTGGGTGGGGCCTCCGCCAGCTCCTGGGTGCTGCTGCTGGAAGCACACTGGGCAGGGGGGAGCAGAGAGGGGGCGGAAGGTGGGATGGAGCGCAGGGAGAGGAAACAGCAAGCTCCGAGGCCCCTTGTTTCAGAATTACCCCAACCCCAGACGTTAGTTATAGTCTTCCCTCCATTTGGCAAATGAGAAAATCGGGGCTTAGAGCAATGAAGTCACTTGCTCAGCCATAAAACTTGGAGATGGCGTTCGCAGCCAGACCTAGGACTAATGTTCGAGCTCCGTTCTTAACCTCCGGGCGCTGCTCTCCACGACCGCTCCCAGCAGCTTGTGTCTCTTTGAGTCAGTTGCTCGCCTCTGGTGGTCACTTGGACAGCCCACACGGCCTTTCTGTGGCTCAGGTGGGCTGTGGCCCCTGTCTGCTCAGCACCCCTGGGATCCTCGGGAGAAACGGCGCACAGGTGACTGCACAGGTCCACAAGAGAGGCAGGACCCGGGGACAGAGCGCAGCCTCCCTGGGGCCGCGCCAGGAGAAGCGGCTCTGTCCCCCACGGCCCTGTCCCCCACAGCCCTGTCCCCCACGGCCCTCTCCTGCCCGCTGGCCCTCATTCCTCAATGTCCCTCGGGGCAGTGTCCCGCAGACCCTGCTCTTTCTCAGGGAGAGGCCACTCCCTGGAGGGGAGTGTTGGAGGGAGGATGTTCTGACTGCCTGGGATTGTGTCTCTCTCTATCCTTGGAGGCTTCTCAGAGGATCCCAAACTTGGCTGTGCCTGGTCTGTAGAGTTTCAGAGCAGGACGGATCCCAAGGTAGTGCCCTAGGGGGACTTGAAATCCCCAGGAAGACAGGAGCAGATAATATGACACTTTGATCCGGGCAGCCCTTTGATTCCAGCTGCGGTGGACAGACAAGCCTGGGGTCATTAGAATCTTACAATAGCTCGAAGAACTTAGTCTTCTCTAACAAAAACAAAACAAGGCAAGGCAAGGTGTTTATAGCATAATCAGATACTAATGGGTGGCACAGAGGTTTGCAGGTCTCCATGTACATATTTTTAGTTAATAACAATAGTTATATTTTTGAGTGTTTCCTAAATGCTGAATATTTTTTGTTACCTTCTTGATAATATTTTTTGTTACTTTCATGATAGTCCTCAGGAGTAGAGAGACGACTTGGACTTCCCATTTTACAGATGAAGATACTGAGATTCTAGGGTGTAAGATAATTTGGCCACAAATACGGCTTGTGGTGGCAAAGCCAGGCCTCGGATGCAAAATCCACAGACGACAGAATCTTCCAAAGCTGCTGTCTTTTTATTGCTCATCCCTCTTCTTTTCTCCTCTAGAGATAAATGGCTAAAAGAGTGGGCACAGTGGAATAAGACCTGGGTTTGAATCCAGGCTTCTTGGACAGATACTAGCTCTGTGACCTTGTGTCCACCTCTTCAGCTTAAGCACAAAAAAGAAATTCACTGGTAAGTGTAACTGAAGAGTCCAGGGATATACTAGCTTCAGGTCTGCTTTGATCCAGGAGTTCCCTCCTATCCCTGATGGCTCTACTTCCAGGGTGTTGAGTGCATTCTAGAAGGGTCTGCCACTCATGGAGGCAAGATAGCTGCTGCAATTCCTGCTCCCATATCCTTCCTGACTCCTGTCCATCAGGAAAATACTTCAGCTTCAGCAGTCCCAGCAGATTGTCTATTGTGTTTCAGTGGCTCTAATGGGGCCACTGTCTATCCTTGAACTAATCCTTGGGGAAGAGGATCATGATGTGTGCTTTATGCCTGAGCTGGGAAGACAACAACCTCCTAAGCCGATCTGCTGACAGTGAAGGGAGGGGTGGTTTCCCCAGGAAATTTAGGACGTAGTTATCAGAAATCTGCCTAGATCCCAGATAGGATATGTAGCAGTTTGATATTATTGATGAATTCCAAAAAGAAATATGGATTATGTAAAGTGATCTTTTCCTCTGGGCATTTTAGATTATATTGGATTCATAGGTCTGCTTGATTAAATAATTATGTAAACCTCTTGTGCCAGTAGGGCGTTGAGTCCCCACCCCTTGGTAGATGGGGACTCACAGATAAAAGACATGGCAAAGGACAGAGATGAGGGCTTTTAATGTTGGAGTTTTGACATTGAAATTTGATGCTGAAACTGGAGCCTCGAGGAGAGAGACAGAGCCATTTACTTAATAGTCTACAGCTGACCATGTGGAGAAAACAGAGGAGCTGAGCCCAGAGGAACCCAGGAAGCCTGAACCCTCACAGACGTCAGCAGCCATCTTGCTCCAACACATGAAAATAGACTTTGGTGAGGGAAGTAACTTAAGCTTTTTGGCCTGTATCTGTAAGCTCCTAACTCGAATAAATACCCTTTATAAAAACCAACCAATTTCTGATATTTTGCATCAGAACCCCTTTGACTGACTAATACAAGATGGAAAGAACAACTTCCCTTTGCCTCAGTTTCCTGTTCTGTAAAATGGACATTGTAACAGCATCTTCTTTCTTTGGTTAATGTGAGAATTAAAAGAGATAATCCTGGTAAGGTTCTAATAGTGTCTGGCCCTTCATTTATTTACCAGTTAATAAAGAGTTGATTATAGACTATGAACTTTGACTTCTTTTTTGTTGTTGTTCAATTTTATGGAGGTACAATAAAATTCACCCATTTTAAGTATAGAATTTGATGAATCTCAGTAATTATTTAATTTTGTGTAACCACCACCACCAAGATAGAGAATAGTTCTTTGCCCTCAAAGTTCCCTCAAGCCCCTTTGCAGTTGAACTCCTTCCAGACCCCAGTCCTAAGCCACCAGTAATCTGCTTTCTGTCATGATAGTTTTGCCTTTTTAGAAGGGCTCATCCTTTCAAAAAGATAAATACACTTGAAAGAGGGAAACAGTGTGACTGCAGCTACAATAGTTAACACATCGCTTACAACATGCCAGGCACTGAGAGCCCTATATAGTCTAATTATAAATACATTTTATATATATATATACTTAATCCTCATAGAAACCCCTAGGTAGGTACTAGCATTATTTGTACTAGACTAATGCACGGAGAGACTTAGTAAGTTGCCTACAGCCACACAGCTGGTAAATGGTGTACCTGGGACTCAAAGCCCAAAGCCTGGCTCCAATGTCTAAGACTTTGGTGGCATTGCTCCCCTGTCCATTCAAGATGATGCTGCGCCAGCAGCCTGGGCTCCTGGCCTTGTGGGGTGCTGTCACATCTCCTTTCACAGTTAGGGCTCTTGGCCCTGCAGGGTTGCCGTCCTGGCCCCAGGAAAGGACCCCTCCAGCCTTGTCTCTGCATCAAGTGCTGCTTTGTCACCTCTGATTCTTTTCCTCTCCTCCAGCAGAGCAGGAACGCCACGCTGCTGGACACCAGGTCCTTTCAGGGAGGAAGCAGCCTGGCCCCGGCTGGGAGAGATCAAGACCGCAGAGAAGAAACGTCTAAAATGTGGGCCCTTCTTGGAAATCTCACCCCGTAGAGGGCAGAGTCAGACCTCTGGAAAAACCTCATCAGTGGGTGGTGAGCCACAGCCAGCTCACACGTTCATGAGAGTCAATTGTAAAATGTTTAGGCATTTTGCAAGCTAGCTTTTAAACATGTTTGTTCCTAAAAATTAAATTATATAAACTATTGTTAAATTATATTAAAAATGTAATAGTATTCAAAATCATCTCTTCCTAAATATGTTCTTACATTTTACTATTATATATGCCCTGGATGTTATTTATATCCATTGGGTATACCAAATGATGGTGTACTACCCCAAACCTATTCCCAAATCCACCTTAGGTGATGTCATATAGCTTAAAATGGGTCGAGATAGGAGCATTTACACCACAGAAATTGACAAACACTGAAAATCACAACTTGTTTTGTCATTTTGTTGATGGTCTAGACTTAAGAAAATGATGGAGAAAATGTTAATGATGAAGGGTATGATGAAAACAGCTGTTACATTGTGCCTAGCAAGAAGGTTGAGGAAATATTCTTTCAGTGTTCAAACCTGTTATCCAGTTCAACAAAGAAGTTGCTCATGCCACTGCTGAACGAGTCAGGTCCAGATATACTTCTTCATTCTTTCACTTTTACCTTACTTTTTTTTTTTAAGATTTATTTTTTATTTATTTCCCACCCCCCCACCCCCGTTCCCCCCATTGTCTGCTCTCTGTGTCCATTTGCTGTTTGTTCTTCTTTGTCTGCTTTTATTCTCATTAGGCAGCTTTGGGAACCGATCCTGGGAACTTCCAGAATGGGAGAGAGGTGATTACTCTCTTGAATTACCTCAACTCCCTGTCCTGCTACATCTTATTTTTTCTCCTCCATATCTCTTGTCACATCATCTTGCTGTGCCAGCTCTCTGCGTCGGCTGTCACTCCTGTGCGGGGCGGCTTTCCCACGCTAGGTGGCATTCCTACACAGGGCAGCACTCCTGCAAGGGGTGACATTCCCACGTGGGCTGGCACTCCGTATGGGCCAGTTCACCACATGGCCAGCTTGCCCTCACCAGGAGGCTGTGGGCATTGAACCCTGGACCTCCTATATGGTAGGCAGTAGCCCAATTGGTTGAGCCACATCTGTTTCCCTACCTTACTATTTTTTTTTTAAGATTTATTTATTTATTTCCTCCCCCCTTGAGGCTTGTTCCTTTTCTTTTGCTGTCTCTTCTCTGTGTCCATTCGCTGTGCATTTTTTCTATATTTGTTTGTCTCCCTTTTGTTGTGTCATCTTGCTGTGCCAGCTCTCCATGGTGCACTGGCCATCAGCTTTCTGCAGCACAGGGGCCAACTTTGCCTTCACAAGGAGGCCCCGGGATGCGAACCGGGAGCCTCCCATATGGTAGACAGGAGCCCACCTGATTGAGCCACAGCCGCTTCCTTCCCTACCTTACTTTTTTTTTTTTAAGATTTATTTTTATTTACTTCTCTCTCCTTCCCCACCCCCCCCCCCCCCCGCCCCAGTTGTCTGTTCTCTGTGTCTATTTGCTGCATGTTCTTTTGTCCGCTTCTGTTGTTGTCAGCGGCACAGGAATCTGTGTCTCTCTTTGTTGTGTCATCTTGCCACGTCAGCTCTCATTGCGTGCAGCGCCGTCCCTGGGCAGGCTGCACTTTCTTTCGCGCTGGGCGGCTCTCCTTATGGGGCACACTCCTTGTGCGTGGGACTCCCCTACACAGGGACACCCCTGTGTGGCACGGCACTCCTTGTGCACATCAGCACTGCGCATGGGCCAGATCCACACGGGTCAAGGAGGCCTGGGGTTTGAACCGCAGACCTCCCATGTGGTAGACGGACGCCTTAACCACTGGGCCAAGTCCGCTTCCCCTTACTTTTTAACATAAGCAAAAATATCAACTTTCATGTTGGAACTACACTCATTTGCCAGTTACAACTATTGGTTGGCTACGATACAAGAGTTGGGTGAGAATCAATGGAAGCATTCTGTGAAAAATGAAAGTGTTATGTGGAATTTATAAGAAAGAGTATTGTATATTTAATGATTTTTAAATTATACACTATCCATTTTTATCCAGAAAATTTGTAATAAATGAAAGTAAGTGCATATATAGATGCACATTTTTTAAAGATACATTATTGAACACTAAATGTTTACTAGTGCACCACTACATCAAACCCTCCTTATTTGAGGAGACCAGGGGCCAAAGAGCAGAAACAGCTGCTCCAAGTCACATCCCCAAGGGCCTGTCCTGCCCATCCAGTGCAGTTTCCTCCCAATCACAGCCCTCCCCACGGGGTGGTAGAATAGCCCAGTGAGACAGGAAAAGTCCCTGGGATTCAATCATTTATATTTGTTCCTGAAAGCCTCTCAGTGCCATATAAATAGCTAAGCCATAAATCCTGAGAGGTGCATAATTTCATTATTCGTATTAGGCTTAATTAAAATAACACTGAGTGGGGGGTGAGTGATTAGCTCTCTCTACCTCCCTCAGCCTCCCATTAGAGTAATTTGTTTCTGAACCTTCCGTACAAACATAGACCAGGATTTGTTTTTCCTCTGGGTATTTTGGTATTTTTCATGATTTTTTTTTTATTCCTTGAGTTTGCTATTCCTCAAGATTGACTTTCCTTGGGAAAATGGAAAGGAGTGAAGGACAGACAGACAATGGTTCAAAATAGTTCTTAGAAGACCATTAAGGAAATGAAAAGGCAAGCCACTTACTGGGAGAAAATATTCATATTACGCATATCTGACAAAGGACTAGGTATAAAGAATAGATAATCTCAATAAGAGAACAAACAGCCAAATTAAAAATGGGCAAAAGATTTGAACAGACACTTGACCAAAGAAGACATACTAATGGCCAATAAGCACATGAAAAATGTCCAGCACCATTAATGACTTGAAAAATGACTAGCAGTGAGAAAGCACTGGACCCTACTTCATTAAAAGACTGACCAAACTAAATGTTGGTGAGACTGGAGCAATTGGAAGTCTTATAGCTTGCTGGTGGGAAGGTACAGTGGTACACTACTTTGGGAAACAGTTTGGCCATTTCTCATAAAATTTAGCATATACTTAGCACCCAACCCAGCAATCCCACTGTGAGGCATTTAACCAAGAGAAATGAAAACTTATGTCCACATAAATCTTGTACATGAACGTCAACAGCAGCTTAATGCCTAGTGGCCCCAAACTGGAAAGAACCCAAATGTCCACAAGCAGGTGAGTAGATAAACAAATCGTGGTACATCCATATAGTAGAACACTACTCAGCAATAAAAAGGAATTAACTCTTGATATACACAGCAATGTATTTGAATCTCAAAATAACTATACTGAGCAAAGGAATCTAGGCATATGTAAGAGTAGCTGCTGTATGATTTTATTTTATACTACATTCTAGAAAAGACAAAAATATCTAAAAAAAACACACACAAAAAACAAAACATATCAATGGTTGCCAGGGGCTGGAGAGGATTGATGGCAAAATGGCAGATGGAAACTGTTGGGGGAATGGACATTTTGACTACGGTGACAGCTGCACGGGTATACCCTTTTGTCCAAACTGTACTTTGAATGTGCGTACATTTTATGATATGCAACTTATGCCCCAGCAAAGTTAATTTTAAAAGAACTAGCTGTGTAACCTTAGGTAAGCCAGTCTGTTTTTCTGGGCCTTGGTTTCCTCATCTGTAAAGTGATGATATTAGTAGGAGCTAAGTTATGAGGACTAAAGGAAAGAAAACATGAAAATGCTCAGGGCCACACCTGGCACAGAAGCGTGCAACAAAAATATTGGTCTTCTTTCTTTGTTGGTTTTCATTCAACTCTAAGTAGCCATATAATAGATATTCATTCATTCATTCATTCATTGAACAAATACCTATTAAGCACCTAAAACAATACCTCCAGGCATTGTTCTAGGCACTTAAAAGATACCAGTTTAGCAGTTTGATACAGTTATAAATTCCAAAAATAGCTATTGGATGATGTTTGTAATCTGGTGTATCACTGGGCATGATTGAGCTTTGATTAGGGTTTTGATTGGGCCACATCATTAAGGCATGGCAAAGGACAGAGTTGGAGTTTTTGATGTGAGGGTTTTTGATGTTGGAGTTTTGATGTTGGAGTTTGATGCTGAAGCCTTAAGCCGGAGCCCTGGGAATTAAGCTCACAGAGGAAAGAGAAGACAGCCCCAGGAAGAGAGGAACCCTGAGGCCAGAAAGAAGCAAGCCCTGAGAAGAAAGGAAACTTGAACCCAGAGAGAAGCAAGACCCTGGAAGGGAGAAACCCAGGAAGCCTGAACCCTTGCAGATGTTGGCAGCCATCTTGCTCCAACACGTGAAAATAGACTTCGGTGAAGGAAGTAACTTATGATTCAGGCCTGATATCTGTAAGCTCCTACCCCAAATAAATATCCTTTATGAAAACCAACCAATTTTTGGTATTTTGCATCAGTACCCCTTTGACTGACTAATACACCAGTGAACAAAATAGACAAAGATACTTGCCTTCTTGGTGTTTACATTCTATTGGGGGAGACAAATGGTATATAATGAAGATAATAAATAAATAAGTTATATAGTGTGTTAGAAGATAAAAGTGCCTGGAAAAAAGAAAAAATAGAATAGGGTAACAGATAAGAGGATTCGGAACTCATGCAATTTTAAGTAGGGTAGCCATGGTGTGCTTTACTGAAGAGATGAGTGTTGAGCAAAACCTTGGTGCTATTGAACATACTTATGAAAGAAAGGAAAGAAGGGAGGGAGAAACGGAGAAGGAAGGAGGACTCGTAACGTTCAGATTCTGTCAGTTGCCCAAAGCGGAGCATTGACTCTGCATTGGGGTAGGGGGTGATGGGGATGGAGTCCCACTCTTTCTACTCTGTGGGTGTGAATACTTTTGTTAGAGTATGATCACTGAGAAAACGATAATGGAGGTGACAAGTGGTTGCCTGCCACAGGAAGGCAGATTGGCACGGTGAATCGGAAACACTTGGATTCAAAATTCTCCTCAGCCCCACCCAGCCATGTGACCTCGGGCCGGCCACCTCCAATTCCTCACCTGAGTCCCCTTACGAGCGCAGAGGATGAAAGGAGATGAGAAAGGTAAAGTTCTAGCATAATTCCTGGTGTGCTGAGTGGTGGCTTTCTTACCTGAGACCCTGCTATGGATCGAATCCTGACCCCCACAAAGACACGTTCAAATCCTGTTCCCAGTCCTACGTGAATAGGAATCCATTTGTTCATAAATAGGATCTTTGAAGATCCTATTAAGAGGGGTCAAACTGAGTCAGGACGGCCCTTCGCCCCCTGTGACTGGAGTCCCTATGGGCACAGGAAATTCGCCACGAGGAGGAGCTGGAAGCCACCAGTGGCCACGTGCCAGAGTGTCAGATCACCAGCCAGACACCGCCAGACCACAGACGTCAGAGAAAGCAGGGCCGTGCTGACACCTCCGGAACGATGAGACCGTAAATTCTGCAGTTGAAGCCCAGCAGTCGTGGTACTTTGTTACAGGGGCCCTGGCAAACCAAGACCCCACCTGAGCCGGGGCGGCCGCCCCAGCTTGTGTGTCCCCCTCGCGCTCACTGCCGAAGTCGCCGGAGCAACAATTACTGGGCTCCTCTTGCAGCCATGATATTGCTTCTCTCACTCACCAATTAGCACATGTAATTTCAACATTCCTCCAACTAGATGATTTTAAATTCGTATTCAATAATTTATGGAAATGGATGCCGGTATTTTCCGCCCCTTTTTTTTTTAAGCACTTTAAAGAGATGGCCTTCCTTCTGACACTTGACGCAGTCGATGAGCCATCCAGCCAGCCGCAGAGTGATTCCAGCTTTGGTCGGCGCTGGGCCTCCTGGGGAGACCCAGGAGAAGAGAAAGCCTTCTAAAACATTTTAATTGTAAGTAGAGTTCATTAGTTGAGCTCTCATTACAATAAATTATCATCCACTGCTTTAAATCTTAACAAAATGGACACTGCCATGATTAGATTCCCCTGTGCTTGTAGAAAGCCCCCATAATAAGCTGACAATTGATAACAACAGCAGACTGGGCCTCAGCCCAATCAGTTATTTTCCCCAAGAGATAAAGGCCACCATGCAAAGGTAAAAATAGGAGCCTGGGTCTCTTGGTTTTCTTGAAAGAACGTAAATATTGGCATCCGTGTGCGAGTGTGAACATGTCAGTTGCTTGTTTGAAAACTTCCACTGTGTCTCATTACATTTACGAGAAATTTCTGTCAAAGAATAGTGTTCAGAAGATAGAAATCTGAGCCTTACACAAATGAAGAGAAAACATGTATCAAAAAGTAATAGAAAAAAATTAATAGAACTTATAAATAAGGAAGCCAGCAACAGGGTAGAGCTGGCTCAAACTGCATTTGATGATCAGGGTTTATATAGGTTCTCAGGAAAGATGCAAAAAAGCAAGGTTTTATCTGTTTAAATTGTCCTTCAGGACAATAAACAGGGAACCTTTCGGGTTATCTTCTCTACCTGATAGTAATCTGATGTTTGCTTCTCTATAGGACAACTTTCTAAACACTTACATGTGACTTTACATAGAGATCAGACCCAATCAATAGCAAAGTGGCAAAATCAAGCAAGGTGCAATCCCCATAGTCTGACACTGAATAAGCCTGCAGTCTTCTTTTCTTTTTCCTGTATTCCTAAATTTTGGATAGTTTTGCTTAACAGTTGGAAGTCATCATGGCCTGCAAAACAGGCTTGGCTTCTGCTTCTGCCCCCAGTCACCGCCCCCACCCCCACCCCCCTCATTGCTCCCTCCCCCCAGGGCCCCCCGCAGCTGTTTCCTTTGTCTGGCATCACCAGCTTCGCTCTACTCCTCATTCCTACCCTCCAAAAGTCACTTCCTCCAGGGACTCTTCCTGCCTCCCTAGACAGGCCTGTTCCCCTCAAGACTTGCAGACCAGGCCCTCGGTGAGCCTCTCCTCGGGCACTTCTTACAACTCTGACTAACTGCTCCACTGTGTAAATAGCTGTTTAAAGTCTGGCTCCCTGACTGGAAAGTAAACTCCCTGAGATGGGGTGGGCCTCTTTCACCCACCCTTGGAAGCCGGGGGTCTGCCCCAGAGCAGAGAGTCTAGGAGGTGACAGCCGGTGGGACGCTCTTGGTTCTGAGCCTGTGGCTCTCCTCAGCCCAGAGCACCTGTCCTGGGGGCACCCCTTGTGCCCCGTCCTGGCACCGCGGTGCTCCAAGAAGCCCAGGCAAGGGCAGGCTGGCTGGTCTCGGCAGCCTCGCTACGGCTCGCGGGCGGCGTTCACCGCTCACCCAAGCTTTACTTGACTTTGGCAAAGTCTTTAAACAGATTTGAATTCGTTGTCAACATTTAAAATAGGATCCTTCATGTTTTGTGCTTTGTTTTGGTTTATGGTTTTGACTTTGCTTTTATTTATCCAGTCATGTTCACTGCAGAAATTTGGCCCAAGTTCCATTGGGATGGCCCAGGCTGAGGCTGGGCTAGGGGGTGCCTGCCCGGGTTGAGCACGTGAGACAAGGGAAAGGTGGAAAGTGTGCCTCTGGGCCAGGGTCTCAGGCTGCAGCTGGGCCCTTGCAGGCCGATTCCGCTATCAGGGACTTCATCAGGGCCTCCTGTCACCATGGAGACCCTCTTGAGCAGCAGGCATGGCACCAGTGTGTCATCTATTAACAGATCTGTTTCCCAAGGGCCCCAGTGGGCTTAGCTGGGAGCCCGAAGCTTGCAATCACGTCTGCGTTGCAGGGTCACCCACCTCCAGTCACAAAGAGGCTGCTGACACTCAGACCTGCCACCACCCAGACCCCCTCTGGGAGCAGCTCCGGGCAAAGGCCCCAGGGACTGCAAACAGCACACCCTTCTTGACCTTGCGCAGCATGGCGAGGCTCTCCTGGTCACGGGGCTCCCTTGGAGGGGGCCACGGAGGTGGGGCCGCTGCTGAAACTGTGGGTCCCACCAGGCATCCGTCCTTCTCCTGATCCTTGTCCTGCTCCCGACGCCGCAGACTTGGTGGCAGCTGCCCCTGTGAATGCCAGTCCCGCCCCGTGTTCCAGGACGTGACCAGCCAGCCTCACCTCCCTTCGCATCTTAGTAATCTGGAATTTCTAGTTCCTCTTGGAAAATCACTAGGCCCAAGAAGGAACAATTAGGGAGAGCCAAGGAACCTCTCCTTCCTAAGGTCTCCTGGCTTGTCACTGCCATCATCATGTTATTGTTTTCCTCCTTCATCTCCCTAGTGCTGAAGGCATTTGAGTTTTTGACTTTTGTGCTGCAGGCTCCAAGGATGAAGGGGACGATCGGAAAGAGCCTTGGCAGGACATTACTTTGGATCCTCATAACCCTATTTCCACCCTCCGCCCCCCACTCCTCCATTGCCAAGATTCGATCATGTCCCCCTCTATTTTCAGAGCCAGAAGGGGGAGCATCTTCACACATTTTGAAAAAATAAATCATGTGAGAAATGATTAAATAGTTGCTGAATGAATCATCCACCATATTTCCCAGTTCCCCTTCCACGTAGCACCTCTCAAGGAGGACCTCTGAGCTGTAGTGGAAGCAAAGGCTTTTTTCTGCTCTGCCTTATTTTATTAGCCTATGGAAACTCTGAAGTCCATTCATGTTTCTTTTTAGCTTTGACTGCCAGGAAGCTCAGAGCTAAATTCTAAGCTTAGTTCCAGGTATATTTGTCAGTTTCTGGTTTTCTGGTAACTTGGACATTGTTTGCTCTGCGCTGCACCTTTATCCACCCCCCCCTTTTTTTTTTTAAAGCTTTCTTTCTTTCTTTCTTTCTCTTCCCTTCTCCCCCGCCCCGGTTGTCTGTTCTCTGTATCTATTTGTTGTGTCTTCTTCTTTATCCGCTTCTGTTGTTGTCAGTGGCATGGGAATCTTATTTTGTTTTTGTTGCATCATGTTGTTGTGTCAGCTCTCCATGTGTGCAGCACCATTCCTGGGCAGGCTGCTCTTTCTTTTGCGCTGGGCGGCTCTCCTTATGGGTGCATTCCTTGTGCATGGGGCTCCCCTCCTTGGGGGCACCCCTGTGTGGCAGGGCACTCCTTGCGCGCATCAGCACTGCACATGGGCCAGCTGCACATGGGTCAAGGAGGCCCGGGGTTTGAACCGCGGACCTCCCATGTGGTAGATGGATGCCCTAACCACTGGGCCAAGTCCGCTTCCCTATCCCTTTCTAAGAGCTATCCTTATCCCGCTCCACTCCCATCCTTACTCAGGAGCAACCAGGTGGGACAGTGTGACCTGCTCCTACCCTGGCCAGAGCTGATTGGTTCAGGAAGGGGCACTTGACCAATCCTGAGCCAACAAATCTATTTCCTTAAGTATTTCCCCCTGCCCACAGTTGACTGGTCCAGAAACAGACTCATTTACCAAGCCAGCATATAAGACCTTATGTGAGTGTACCCTGGAACTGAGAGTGCATCACTTCTAAGACGCTGGCCTGTAGAGTCAAGTTCATAAAACTCAAGAGGCAGTTGGCAGTCAATTTCCACCATGTGGATTGGGGTACAGACGGTGCAGAGAAAATCAGGGATCAGGGAAGAGAAATAGCCTTCGATTTTCTAGGCTTAGCTCTTTTCCTGCCCGTAGCATCCTTTTATTTATGCTATCTTGAATAGGCTTTGAACACTTTAAAATATACATATTTTTTTATTAGCAAAGTTATAAACTTAGAAAACAATCATGCACAGTGTGTAGAATTCTCGTACAACACCCCTCCACCAATACATTACATTGTCATGATATATATATCATTGTCGTGATATGAGAGAATATCACCAGTCTATTACCACTATGATCTATAGTGTACATTTGGTATATTTTTTCCATACCACCCTATTATTAGCACAATACCTTCTTTGACATTGATGCAAGAATACTACTATACTGCTGTTATCTATAGTTCATAAATTACATTAATTGTATTTTACCCGTGCATCTCCATATTCTAAGCACCTTGTAATGTACATTTGTTCTAGTTCAGAGAAGAACATTCTTGTATTTGTACTATTAACCACAATCCTCATCCATCTCTGGGTTCACTACATTATTCAGTCTCTAGATTATTCTCTAGCTTTCTTTCAATTGACACTTACATTCCTAGAATACCTCTTTCAGCCACAATCCCATTTATGAACGAGCCATGTTAGTTACACTCACTATAATGTGCTACCATCAACTCTATGTCCACTCTTTCACAGTTAAGCTAATTGAAAATTCTACGTACATTCAGCATCAGTACCCCTTCTCAGCCCTCATCCTACCTCTCAGTAACCTAGAGTCTACGTTTTAACTATGTGTCTATTCTTTTTTTCTTCCCCCTCCCCCCACTATTTTTTGCTGTCAGATACAGAAGATCACATAGCAAATGGACACAATTTCTCTTTTTGTCTTCTCTTCTTATTTTTCTCCTTTAGGATTCACTGGGATTCAATCCTGGGGACCTCTAAGGTGGAGAGAAGTTCCCTGTACTTGCGCCACCTCAATTCCTGGTTTCTGTTGTGCTTCACCTTGACTCTTACCTTCGTCTCTCTTTTGCGGTGTCATCGTCTTGCTGCATCACTCACTTGCACAGGCACTGGCTTGCTGTACAGGCACTTGCGCCAGCACTCGGCTCGCCATGGGGGCACACTTTTTCTTTTTAACCAGGAGGCCCCTGGGATTGAACTGGTCCTCTCATATGGTAGGTGGAAGCCCAATCACTTGAGCCACATCTGCTTCCCTATGTGTCTATTATTTTTTTTTTTTAGATTTATTTATTTATTTCTCTCCCCTTCTCTGCCCCCTGCCCCAGTTGTCTGTTCTCTGTGTCTATTTGCTGTGTCTTCCTTTGTCCGCTTCTGTTGTTGTCAGCGGCACAGGAATCTGTGTTTCTTTTTGTTACGTCATCTTGTTGCGTCAGCTCTCGTGTGTGCGGCGCCATTCCTGGGCAGGCTGCACTTTCTTTCGCGCTGGGTGGCTCTCTTTACGGGGTGCACTCCTTGCATGTGGGGCTCCCCTATGCGGGGACACCCCTGTGTGGCACGGCAGCACTGCACATGGGCCAGCTCCACACAATCAGGGAGGCCTGGGGTTTGAACCGCGGATCTACCATGTGGTAGAAGGACGCCCTACCCACTGGGCCAAGTCCACTTCCCATATGTGTCTATTCTTCATGTTTAGTCCATATTGGTGAGAACATACGATATTTGTCCTTTTGTGTCTGGCTTATTTCACTTAGCATAATGTCTTCCATGTCCTTTGAACACTTTTTAAAACACCAACTAGATTATACCATTTGCCTGCTTAAAGCCACCAAAGTTACCTAGAATAAAACCACAACTCTTTCTCATGGCTGACAAGGTCCCACATGACCTGGCCTCCTCCACCCTCTCCATACTGGCTCCTTCCCACTCTTTCCATTGCTCATTCTGCTCCGCCCATGACAGCCTTCTTAGTGTTCTACCAACTCGCCAGGATCCCATTCACCCAGGGCCTTTGTACATGCTGCCTTCAGTGCAGGATGTTCTCCTCCGGAGCGCCCTGTGATTGTTCCTGCCGTCTCACCTCCTCAGCAAGGCCTTCCCTGACCACTCCGTCCCAAGTCACCTGCCACTCTGGGCCTCCCTTTCCGTCCACCCTGCTTATTTTCACCACAGCCTTTCCACTCTCTGAAACTATCTTATTTATCTGCTTGTCTACTTGTGCATTCTGTATCCTCACACTCAAAAGTAAGCTCCATGAGGTCAAGCTGTAAGCCTGGCCATGAGCTCAGTACCTGGCACACTGTGTATCTTTGGTGGTAAACCCTGCTGTCTCCCCATCCCCTAAACCTTTCTGGAAATAGGCTGAAATAAGTAAGAGAATTTACTTATTCATAAATACTGTGCAGATGTTTCTAAACACTTTACAGATATTAACAGACTTAAGCCTTCCAACAATAATATGAAGAATGTGCCATTATTACAGCAGGTTGTGGGTTAAAATGCGTCTCCCAAAGGCCCTAATCCCCCAGCACCTGTGAAGGTGGCTTTATTTAGTAATAGGGTCTTTGCTAATGTCATCAAGTTAAGACGCGTTGCGCTCCAGGTTGGGGTAGACTCTAAGTCCAACATGAATTATAAGGGTGTTCTTAAAAGAGGGAAGTTTGTACGCAGAGACCGAGACACACAGGGAGAAGAGGGCCAAGTGACGATGGGGCAGAGGTTGGTGCGAAGTTGCTACCAGAAGCTGGAGAGGCAAGCAATCATCCTTCCCAGAGCCTTAGGGGGCCATGCCAACATCTCGCTGCGGACGTCTGACTCTAGGACAGCGTGAGAACCTACTTCTGTTTTTTGAGCCACCCTGTGTGTGGTACTTTATTACAGCAGGGCAGGCAACTAAGGCACCAAAGAAGAAACCGAGGCACCAAGGGGTGGAGTAATTTTTCCCAGGCCACCAGCAGAGCTGGGCGCCCAGGAAGTCAGCTCTGAGCAGGTCAGGAAGCGCGCGGGCTGTCGAGGGCCGAGCAGGTCCTCGCTCTGGAGGCGACCCAGCGATTAGGACCCTGACGGCGGCGAGGGGACACTAAGCCGCCCGGGCGCGTGGGGGGTTGACACCAGAGGCTGCACCAGGGTTCCGCCGCCTCCTTAACCCACCCCTGCTGCGATCAAGCCCCAATCTCGAGGGCCACTGGGACGTGGGGACCGAAACAACCGAGCGGACGCGACAGCCTCGCAGTTGGAGGAAACAGAAACTAAAATGGTCGCAACAATTCGGAGTTGGGGGTTTCTGATTTGCATCCACTCCTTCCACCCTCTGCCAAACCCTTGTTTCAGTTCGTGCCCGAGGCGGGCGCTTTTGCCCCTGAACAAGCAAAAAAGCCACAGAGCCAGGTGGTCTAAGAAGGGCGTTTGGGGAGGGGCTGTCACTTTTGAGGTTTGGGGAGCAAGTAACGGCAAAGAATTCAGCCTTGTCGGCAATGCGAGGGTGGCTTTGGCCGCCCCACCGTTGCCCCTGGCACCCCAGTAAATAAAAAAGAAGAGGCGGCGCGCCTGCGCTGTGCACAGCTGCGGGAAGGCCCCCGCGCAGGCCCACCCTGCTTCCCACCGGGCTCGCGGGGCGCTGGGTGCGATCTGGGGGAGCCACCCCGCCCCCACCCCTCCACCCCCACTCGGCTCCTGCCAAACCACCCTCTGGAGGTCTAGGGGATAAAAACAGGAAGGCAAGAAGCCAGGAAACCTGGATTTCCTTACTGACTTCGGAGGAAGGGAGAGGAACAGAAAGAGGCGCAAAAGGAGGCCAGAGGAAACGGGTGTGAGCTGAGTTACGAGCAGATCCCAGACTGGATTACAAATCACAAGATCCCCGACGATGGTGTCTTACAAAGGTGTTTGCTCGTTTCTGAGGCAATTACAGACTAGGGTAGGGTCACAGGAGAGGGCCTGAACTCCTACCGCTGATCAAAGCGGGGACACAGAATGGCTGGAGCCTCCGGGAGCCACCGGACAGAAGTCCAGGGCACAGCGTCAGCTCCACCGTCCACACTGATAACCAGCTGATAACACACCCTGCAGGGTTTTCCTCCCCTCCCAGCCTTACTTCCCTTCTCCCCCAGGCACTTCCCAGGCGAATGAGGAGCACTGGAGCATTGGCCGCAGGGTCTGATTCCCCGGAAGTCTGTGCAGGGCAGGGCCTTTTGCAGATGTTAAAAGGCACCCTCGGCTGGCTGTGGCCTTGGGGGTGCAGGGCTGGGCAAGCCACCCTCCCCAGGCTGCCACACTCAGCACCCGGGTTACCAACAGGGCCGGTGGCTCCCGTCTGCATTTAGCCCCGACCTGACCCCTCTGTCTACCAGACATCATCGCCTGCGTAGAGACCTCCCGGCAGTCAGTGACACTTTCCCCACTTCAGGGAAGGAACCACTTGTCCATTTTTGAGACTCACTAGAAACTTCACCAACATACAAAGTCTGAACATCCCTAGGAATTGAGGGAGAGAACAGGGTGGGGAAGAAACAGCTCAGGGTGTGGAGTGTGAGGGCTCTGAGTTCAAATCCCAGCTCCGCCGCGTCCCAGCTGGGGGACTTCGGGTGGATTGTTTCAGCTCTCTGGAGCCTCCATTTCCTCAGCTGAAAAAGGGCACGTGGCTGCTTGAGGCCTAAGTTAGGAAACAAACATCAGGGCACGGGTGCAGTGCCTGGTCATTAGAAGGTGCTCCTTCAGCAAATGGTCCAGACCTGGGTGGGACCTGAGGACTAAGCCTCCAAGGCGCCTGATCCCTGGAGAACAGGGTCAGCCCCGTGCCAGTGTTGAAAGCTCGCTGCTATTGAGTGCCGAGAAATAAAATGTTAATGCGAAAGGAAGCCAGCAACTCAGGTGATGGTGACAGAGCTCATGCCCCGTCTTCTTCACCTGCCCCCCACCCTGCCGCTTCAGGATGGGCACGAGAGAGGCTCCCTCCCTGACTACTCCTTGCTGAGTAAACTGATTGAAGGAACAAATAAAAGCCCTGAGAGAGCTCCATGCCAGGTGAGGGCACCGAGACGCCCCTCTTTCCTTCTTGACTCCTGTTCCAGGAGGTTAACAGTCACAGCTGTTGCTAGATTCCTTTTGCACAGCCCCAAGCTCTCCACACTTAGAGATGCTGCTTGGAATGTGAGTTGAGGCTTCTTTACCTAAAGCCAAACCCCGCCAGGCTTATTGTTTCAACCAAGGGACATCGCCAACATGATCTGCTTTGGAGACCCAGCATTTGTGGGGGGAATCACAACGTGTGGAGAACCTGGGAAAAAAATGAAAGATAGCAGCATGAAATATTTAAATGGCAAAATCGAATCAATGTTTAATTAAACGTCAAGAAAACATTAGGTCCACTTTGCCCATTGTTAAATTTAGTTTTCATGTACATTTTATTATATCTGAAAACAATTCATGGGTTGGTTACCTTGCTTTGTAGGAATTCCCAAGTACGCATGAGATTGCTGAGAAAGTAGAGTCAATGGCAAATTAAATGAGTTACTCTTCACAGGCAGCTAAGTTCAAAAGCAAAATTCTAAAAAGTCTTTAAAACATATGTACATATATATATGTGCACTGATGTATACACATACATACACAAGCACACACAAATGATATGGGTACATTGTAATGTTTGATACAATGTACAAAGTAGGATGAGGCTCCTGATATAAAAATAACCAAGGTTTATGAACATCTTAAAATAGCCCTGCCATTGGCAATTTTACTAGTTCTTGGGGAACCCTTTACTAGGGCATGCACCCTCCTCTGAGGAAAACCCTGGTTTTCTTTCCTGGACATGCTGAATTCAAGGTCAGCCTCTAGCCACGGTAGAAGTGAACGCGTAATTCCTGACTTCTTTCAGCGGAGGAAATTGGCCAGCTTGTCCCTTGGAAATGAGAGACCCCGCAACCAACAGCCACACACCGTCTTCCAGCCTCTTGTCTCAGCTTGCTGCTACACCTATTTCCGCCAGGGACGGCGGGAAGCTGGTTGGGGTCCCAGCCAACTCAATCACTTTTTCAACTCTCTGAAGTCAGCTTTCCCTCCCGGGAGCCCTGGGGAGCACACCCACTCCCTGAGCAGCTGCCGTGGTCCAGCCCTGACTCCCAGAGGCTGCACAGCTGGGCAGTGGGTGAAGCCCCGTTCCACCCCGGTGATGCTAGGGCTTCTGCAAGCCTCTCAGAGCCCAAGGTGAGTTAGCAGAGCTGGTGAGCTGAGCAGAACCAAGGAAATTCCTTCACAGCGGGCCTCCCTCAGGCTGTCTTCATGCCACTTCAAGGAGCAAATTGATTTCAAACACACGCTTTAGAAGCTCTCGCTCTCCCCAGCCCTCCAGTTAAGGCGAGGGCTGGGCAGCAGCGTCTTCATTGTGGGGAACCACAGGCCTGGGCGGGAGGGGCCCTGGGCAACTTCCGGGCACAAGGAAGTGCCAGCAGCGCTGACTGGAGACAGATGGGTGCTGGGCTTATCAATGAATAATTCACAGCTCAGAGAGCCCTGGTGATACGGTGGCATGGGAGAAGGATTCTTTCCAAGTCGGGCAGTGCAGATAGGTGGGGCTCCTGGGAGAGGCCAGGATGAGCTTGTGGGGAGGAGGAGGGAGGCAGGAGCGGGCTGAGTCCCCAGCTTGGCTCCCTCCCTGCTGAAGCTCTCAGGTCTACCCTGCCGGCAGCTCCACAACTCCCACACCGCCCTCCTGAGCTGGAAAGGGTCCTTCTCGACATTGCAGCTGCCACCTAGGGGGTGCTGGATGAGGCGGGATTGGACTGGATCTCCCCCGCCCCCCGCAAAGGTTTGCTACTGCCCCTCTGCCTCCTAACCCCAGTCAGGCCTTAGGAAGCCACTGCAAGTCACATCTCAGAGAACTGCAGACTCATGGAAAGAGAGAATTCAAGACACGGGTATTGGGAGTCTGTGATGTTCCGGGCACTGTTTTGGCACAGTGGATACAGTGTAAAGAAAAAAAGTCTAGAACATTATATTGGATGGGATACCTGGAACCTTCCTTGGGGGAAGGAAAGGTAAAAGGGACTGAGCTTCAACTATGGGCCTAAAGCATGCTGGGTGCTTTCCATCTCTCATTTCTCTCCCCGACTCAACCTTCAAGGTGGAGATTTTCACCCCAGTTGTACAGAGGAAGAAATGGAGGCCCAGGGACGTTTAGTAAAACGCCCAAGGCCGCGGAGCTAGCAAGAGGCCCGTGCAGAGCTAGTTTAGGGCAGGGGAAGTGTGTCCTCAGGAAGGCTCCCTGCTTCTCTAGCCCACACTGTTAGCCTCCCTTTAAAATAACAGCCAGGTTAGTCGCTAACACCAACACTGGATAACTTTGTGCGCTTGGGCCAGGGGCTGTTTTCTCCTCTGTAAAATAGGGTTGCCAGCACCCCCTTCCCAGGCTGTAGTGGGGTTTTGAGACCAGGCCTGTAAAGCCCTTTGTCCAGAGCCTGGACCTCAGGAAATGTGGGCTATCATTTTTAGTAGTAGCATTACTTTTATTTATTTTATTTATTTTTATTACATTCAGAAAATATGAGGTCCCCATATACCCCCCACCCCCCTCACCCCTCTCCTCCCCCCATAACAACAATCTCCTCCATCATCATGACACATTCATTGCATTTGGTGAATACATCTCTGAGCACTGCTGCACCTCATGGTCAATGGTCCACACCATAGCCCACACTCTCCCACGTTCCACCCAGTGGGCCACGGGAGGACATACAATGTCCCGTAACTGTCCCTGCAGCACCACCCAGGACAATGCCAAGTCCCGAAAACACCTCCACATCTCATCTCTTCCTCCATTCCCCACACCCAGCAGCCACCATGGCCATTTTCTCCACACCAATGCCACATTTTCTTCTATTACTAATCACAATAGTTCATGAATAGATTATCAGTAAGTCCACTCTAACCCATATTCTATTCCTCCATCCTGTGGACCTTGGATTGGTTGTGTCTATTCCACATCTATGTCAAGAGGGGCTTAGATTCCACATGGATGCTGGATGCAATCCTCTTGCTTTCAGTTGTAGGCACTCTTGGCTCCCTGGTGTGGTTGACCTTCTTCACCTCCATGTTAGCTGAGTGGGGTAAGTCCAATAAACCAGAGTGTAGGAGCTGAAGTCTGTTGAGGCTCAGGGCCTGGTTATCATATGGTCAGTCCAGAGATTCAGATCCTCTGGGTATGTATTAAACCCCAGCACCAACTACAGATCCAGTAAAAGTAACGGGAGAGGCTTGTGAAAAAAGATCACATCTGAGGCCAGCTCCATCACACAGAAACACAAACTCCAAAGAAGGGCCAACTGACATGGCACTGAACTCCATCTGCCATGACCATAGAACCTGTGGGTCTCTGCAGCCCTCAGATGAACCAATACCTGGGGTTGTATCTACTTTATCTGTCTCTGGAACTCTGCTCAGGTGTGCATAAGGGTGACCCCTAGCATTACTTTTAATATTTGATATCGCAGAAAATGATAAATTACATCTAGCAAATCACTCCTAATAAAAGTGAGCAGAAGAAAAACATACTTGCTATGAGCATGATGGAGGCAGTATGTCCTCAATACGCTATGAGTCTTACATCACAGCTTTAGGACGTGACTGAGAAGAATTCTAAGTTGTCAACTGTGTGCCTGACCCCCTCATCCTAGAGGCAAAATCTGTGCTGGCTGTGATGGCTGCAGTGACAATTGCTGTGAGTGGCTGTTGAGTGGCAGTGCCAGGCATGGAACTCTCAGTGGGGTCATTGCCAGGGTGGCTATGCTCTGAATTCTGTGTGTTCTGGGTTCCTTGTTCAGGTATTGCTGCTCTAGAGTCATGTTTCTTTTCTTTTTAAAATTATTTTATTTATCCCCTCCCCTTGCTGTTTTGCACTCATTGTCTCCTCTCTGTTTCTGTTCGTTGTGTGCTCATCTTCTTTTTAGGAGGCACAGGGAACCAAACCCAGGATCTCCCATGTGGGAGGGAGGCGCCCAACAGCTTGAGCCACCTCTGCTCCCTGTGGTTGTTTTAAGTTCATGTAATATTTCAATATCACACCCCTTTGTTTCCTTATCTATTAAACTAGCTGGTGAGAGGCTGCACTCCTTTAGTGCCTTTCATAATACTTTTTCCACCCTTTCTCTGTGTATCAGTTAGTTTTTACTGCCTAACAAATCTCCCCAAAACTGAGTGCTTTAAAACATCCACAATTTACTTAGCTCACACTTCTGCAGCCTGGCAATTTGGACTGGCCTCAGCAGAGCTCATTCGTTTGGCTACTGTCCGCGTCCAGAGCAGCTAAGGACTGGATGGTCTAAGGCAAGGGTTCCTCACCAGGGGTCCATGAGCTTGATTTGAAATTCAAAAAAACATCATTCTTGTGGGAATGTGTTGGTGGGGGTGTGATATATTTATCAAATAAGACACAGTATAGTGTGAACTTGGTAAGGAGTCCATGGTTTTCACCTGACTGGCAAAGGGGTCTGTGGAACAAAAAGGGCTATGAACCCCTGGTGTAAGGGGCCTTAGCTGAGATGGCGCATGTCTCTGATCATCTAGAAGGCTAGTCTGGGCTTGCTCATGTGGTGGCAGAAGGGCTCTAAGAGCATCAAGAGAGAAGACGAGACCCACTGTGCAAGTGCTTTTCAAGCCTCTGCTGCATCACATACGCAAACATCCCCTTGGTCAAAGCAAGTCACTTCAAGTCCAGAGTTCAAAGTGGGAGGCCACTGGAAGTTCCAAGGCAAGGGGAGAAATCTAAGGTTCCTGGTAAAGGCCATATATTGGTCAGGATGCTAGTGAAAGGTCCCTACCAATATCAGTTTAAGCAAACATAAATAACAAACAGGGAAGCGGATTTGGCTCCCCTGGTAGAGTGTCTGCCTACCACATGGGAGGTCCAGGGTTCAAACCCAGGGCCTCCTGACCCATGTGGAGCTGGCCCACACATGGTGCTGTGTGCCGTGCCACACAGGGGTGTCCCCTGCATAGGGGAGCGGCACGCGCGAGCAGTGTGCCCTGTAAGGAGAGCCGCCCTGCACACAAAAAAAGGGCAGCCTGCCCAGGAATGGCGCCGCATACACAGAGAGCTGACGCAGCAAGATGACCCAACAACAACAAAAAAAGAGACAGATTCCCAGTGCTGCTGACAGGAATGAAAGTTGGACACAGAAGAACACACAGAGAATGGACACAGAGAGTAGACAACTGGGGAGTGGGGGATGGGGAGGAGGGGTGAGAAATAAATAAATCTTTAAAACAAAACAAAAACACACAAAACAATTTACTGGCTTACATAACTGAAAGGTCCAGGAGTGGAAAATTAGCTTAAGGGATGGCTGGACTCTAAGTCCCAAATGTGTTGTTAGATCTCTCTTTGCCTCTCTTTCCCTTTTTCTCTTTCTCTCCCTTGGTCCATCTCTGTTTTCTTAGATAGGATATTCCTTTCCCAGGACGGTTTTCCCCACATGGTTACAAAGATAACAACCAGCAACTCAAAAATAGCTTCCCTCTATTTATCAACTCAGGAAGTAAAAACATCATTTCTAATAGCTCTGGCCAAAGTCCCTGGAAGACCATTTTGATTGGCTGGGCTTGGGTCATATACCCATCCCGGAACCAATCACCGTAGCCAGAAGGACAGAATCTTCTGCCTGGCCAGACCTGGGTGGTGGGTCCCTCCCTGTGATGGGGTGAGAGGGTGATACCAGCCCTTCAGAAAGACAGGGACTGAGCAGCACTGGGTAGAGCGGGACAAGGGGTGATTCCCCAAGAGGATGCTGGACAGACACCAGTACATGCTGCCTCTTGTCCAGGTGCCCAAGCGATTATGGGAAGATGCTTAAGATCATAACATTTTTTAAAAACACTCAAAAAAGATAGATGGGGAGCAGATGTGGCTCAAGCTGTTGAGCGCCTGCTTCCCACATAGGAGGTCCTGGGTTTGGTTTCCGATGCCTCCTAAAAAACAAACAACAAGCAAACAAATGAGAAAAAATAAACCAACTCAGGGGAGCTGATGTGGCCCAGTGGTTAAGCGTCGGCTTCCCACAGGGGTCAAGAAAAGATAGGAGGTGAGTGGAGGTGGCTCAAGTGATTAGGTGCCTCCCTCCTACGTGGGAGGCCTTGGGGTTGGTTCCCAGTGTCTCCTAAAAAGAAGACAAGCAGAGAGTGAGTGCAAACAATGAGGGGTGGGGGGAGAAATAAATAAAAACAAATCTTTTTTTTTAAAGAAAAGATAGTAGCTAAAAGGTAATATGGGTGGCCCTGGTGTGTGGGGAGACTGTTGTGCTCTGGGGAGGTGTTTCTGGTGAGCTATTTACCTAGTCCAGAGTATCCGTGGCAGAGGCGGCTTGAGCTGCCATGTTACCTGTCTCTGGACAATGAAATCTCCTGGGTTACCGCATGCTGGGCTGGTCTCCGTCTTCTTATGTTACCTCAGGATCACAAAAGGGCCACAGATCCTGTAAAGGGGATCCTGAAACAGAACTCCCCTGCTCTCGGTCCATGCAATGATCGAAGGAAGTCACCTCCCCATCCTGGAAAAACCAGTAAGCCCCCAGCTTGCCTCCATGACACCTGCCCATGGGCCGGCTTCAAAGGCAGCCTCCCTCTCCCTCCAGACAGGAGCAGGCACAGGAGCCTCATCCCTCTTGTCTTAGCTTGCCCCAGAGCCCGGGGGGGTATGGAAGACTCCAGAAGCCCTGGCGAGGCTCCCAAAGTGCTACTGGATGAGTATAATCCCTTTCTGCTAAACCCAGGGTTGGCAGACTTCTTCTGTAAAGGGCCAGCTAGTAAATATTTTAGGCTTTGTAGGCCAAGAGACAAAATTGAGAATATTATACTTTTATAAAAAGAGAGAAGACAAATTTCCAAAAAGTATTTTCAACCACCCAGTGATGTGAAAATGCATTCTCCGCTTGTAGGCTGTACAGAAACAGGCAGTGAGATGGATTTGGCCCGTGGGCCGTGGATCGTTGACTCCTGCCCTAAACCGTCTCCATGGAAGGAGTCACAGGATGAGTGGAATTTATATTGCGTATCAAGACAAGTGTTATAGGTT
Organism: Dasypus novemcinctus; assembly: GCF_030445035.2. NCBI lineage: Eukaryota > Metazoa > Chordata > Mammalia > Cingulata > Dasypodidae > Dasypus > Dasypus novemcinctus. Next base: position 34,396,178 of record NC_080698.1, read on the forward strand.
CAAAATCATAGCCACAGAGAGGGAGAAGGAGAGAGGGAGGCAGGCAGGAAACCGGACAAGGCAAGTCTGAAAGAGGGATTTAGGGAAGTTTGGAGGGAAAGGTGGTCTTTAGGGCAGTGGTTATGAGAGAGTGAGACAGAGCAAGAGAGTGAGGGAATGAGAGGATTTTACAAATGAAATCCACAAGGGACTACAATAAATACTCAACTACTTTTGAATCATTATGGATTATTTTTCTCTTTTTTAGTGTGCCACAATGCAGAATCAGGGCCCACAAGCGGAAGTGGCATTCTAAGGTTGCCCACCAGTCCCCTAGCTCCACTAACTCTTGCCCTCTCTGCCAGCCAGCCTGAACAATCTGGCTCCCCAAACACCCCATGACTTCTGTGATGGTTAAATTCATGTGTCAACTTGGCTGGATTATGGTGTCTAGTTATTTGGTCAAGTAAACTCTGGCCTGATTGTTATTGTAAAGGTATTTATGGGTAGATTTGCATCTATAGTTGAGTGCTCTGACAGCTGATTGCGTCTACAATCAACAACGAGATTGCCCTCAGCAAGGAGGGGAGAGCCCCATTCAATCAGTTGGAGGGCTTCCAGCCAGACTGAGGATTTCAGACGTCAATAAAAGAAATTTCTGTCTCTACTTCAGCCTGCGAGTTCCTTCTGGGGAATTCACCTTCACCCTCATGGGAGTTTCCAACTTGTGACTTGCCCTATGACATTTGAACCTCCCAATCTCCATGCTCGAGTGAGCCACTTCCTATAATAAATACAAATAATAACAATAAATATGTACATATTTATATCTCTCTACCTATCCCATTGGCTCTGTTTCTCCGGAGAACCCTGGCTGATACACGCTCCCACGTCCCCTCTGCCCTCCCTTCTCTCTGCCATCGCCTGCCCTTCCTTCCTGCGTGAGATCTTCCCCAACCCCGCTGCCAAGTCCTCTGCTGCCACTGCCCCGTGCGCCCACCCCACGAGCCCTAGTGCCTCTCTGCTTCTCGTTTCCAAAATAGGACCACCACTGCCTGCCACTGCTGAGAACAGGCAAGGAGAAAGCACTTTGCAAACCGTTAAGGGCTAGACACGTGGCACTGGGCTCCGGAGGGCCTGGCTTTGGTCATCCTCTCCAGGCGATGAGTCCATGTGCCCCGAGAGCCTCCACACCCACAGCAATGCTGCGCTTACAAATCAGGGTCCGCTTCACCGCCACCCAGTCTAACCAGCGTGCTGCTGGCGGGGAGGGGGCCTGGTGGAGGCTCTGACTTCTATACGGAAGCCGCCCTGTCTTCCAGGTAATTATCTTAACACGTCCGGAAATTCTGAGAGTGCCTCCCCCAATTAGGGAGGCAGATCTCGCTCCTCAAAGAGCCGTTTCCAGCCTGCTACCTTTTCTGGCGCTGCTCGTAACTTCATCTGAAACTGCCGCCTATAATTCTTAAATGAAACAACCCCCTCAGCCGCCTGTAATTAAACATACACTTCAGCCCGGGCGAGCTTGGCATCTGCACCTGCCGCCGGGATCCCTTCCTCGCGGCACCTGCCGGCGCGGCCACGCCCCCTCGCCCGCCCGCGTTCAGCCGCGCGCGCCCGCCCGCCGCCCCGCGCGTGCCCGCCCGCCGCCCCGCGCGCGCCTCCCGCCGCCCCGCGCGCCCCTCCCCGCGCGCCTCCCGCCGCCCCGCGCGCGCCTCCCGCCGCCCCGCGCGCCTCCCGCCGCCCCGCGCGTGCCCGCCCGCCGCCCCGCGCGCCCCTCCCCGCGCGCCTCCCGCCGCCCCGCGCGCCTCCCGCCGCCCCGCGCGTGCCCGCCCGCCGCCCCGCGCGCCCCTCCCCGCGCGCCTCCCGCCGCCCCGCGCGCCTCCCGCCGCCCCGCGCGTGCCCGCCCGCCGCCCCGCGCGCCCCTCCCCGCGCGCCTCCCGCCGCCCCGCGCGCCTCCCGCCGCCCCGCGCGTGCCCGCCCGCCGCCCCGCGCGCCCCTCCCCGCGCGCCTCCCGCCGCCCCGCGCGCGCCTCCCGCCGCCCGCAGCCCCGCAGCACCCGAGGAACAGATGGAGCAATCATCCTCCTCGTTCCGCCGGAAGGGCCCCCGCTGCTCTGGGGAGAGTTCTGTGGTTGTAAGACGCGTAATTAGACAAGTCAGTGGACAATGCAGCGTACTGGAGGGGGTGGGCTTGCAGAAGGGAAGGCGGGCCTTCTGTGCCCGGGACGCGCTCAGGCTCGTGGCCCTCGCCCCCGGCCCCAGCCCAGAGGCCAGGAGGGGCCCCGGGGTTGCACCTGGGCGGGTGGCCCACCTGCCCGCTCCCATAGTTTTGGTTTCCTACCTTCATCTGACTTTCCTTGTTCTTTTAAAACACCGTGCAGGGATGATTTAGGCCCAAACAATGCCATCGACGGAGCGTCACCCGCCAACTCTCCCGGCTCGACGTGGAGTTAACTCTGGCATTCACCTTCTCCTGTCCCGAGGGGTGCCTCGCCAGCACGTAAAGCAGGTAAGAGCACAGCTGCAGAAGGCCAAAGGCCTGCGCTGGAATGCGGGGCTGACCCTCGCTGCGTGAGTGACTTCAGGCGCGTTATCCCGTCTCCTCTTCTGTGTGGGAGTCTCCACCTCACAGGTGCCGTGGTGCAAAGAGCCCAGCGCCTTTGGAGAAACCAAAGGCTCCCTCAGGCTTGCTCAGATGACCTGGGTGTGGCCGTTCCTTCCTCTGGGAAGCAGATGCCAAGATGGAATTAGACCTGCCAATCTGTGAAGGATAAAGGGGGAGGGACAGGAGCAGGAGGGGCAGCAGACTGTGCTGAGGCCTGGCTCACACCTGGGGAGGGAGACAGGGAGCCACGGAAGGTTGGGTGGTAAGAGCCCCGGAGAGCAGCACAGCTTTGAGAAAGGGCCGCTGGGGCGAGGGCAGAGACGCCGACTGGAGGAGTCCCACGTTGGACCGGCTGGTCCAGCTCTGGTCCCTTCTTGTGGCCAGTCATGGCTGGGAGCAGCCTGGGGAGAGTGTGGCCTCACTGTGAACCCAGGAGTGGGTCACGAAGCAAAGGTCTGGCAGCTGGCAGTTCACATTCAAGGCTTCTGCAGTGGAGGGATGGAAAAGGTGGCCCTCATTTACCAATTGCCTGCCTAGCTCTCTCCCCACCCCCACTCAACGCTGTCCGAACTTTGCCCCCACTTCCAGCAGTGGCCCCAGGACTAGGCAAAGCCAGCCAGCACATTCAATTCCATTGGCCCACTGTGAATGGGTCTTTTATCGAAATGGGCCAAGTCTGAGGGCAATTGCTGGGGCAGGGATCATCTCTTTTCTGATGGGCGACAAGCAAATAGGTAGCTTCCGGGGTTGCTGGGTACCATCTTGGGACAAACCGGGATGACATCTACATTGAGAATGGGAGAGCAGAGAAACCACAAGAGACAGAGGCTTGGGCTACATTATTGGATGCTGGGTCAAGCCTCTCCTGAAACACATCCTACTGCTGGGCTCTTCAGTTCATGAACTAAGAAATTCTCTTTACTGTCTGATACAGTTGTCAGGTTTTCTTGTTACCTGCAAGAAAGGCCTCCAAGTGGATCAGCAATAATGGAAACGTGTGTCCTCTGAACTCCAAGAGTAAGTTCAGGCCTGGGGCCGAGCCTTAGAAGATGGGACTGATGAAAGAGCCGTAGGAGTCCAAGGAAACTCTTGGGATCGCAGCGCAGACATTTTCGAATCTTTCCTTTAGAGAGTAGTACGATTTATCCACTCTGCGTCTGCATCCTTCTGTGCCTGTCTACCACTTTTTCCACAACTAGCTGGTGTCTTCACCCTCTCCTCTGCCCTTTCTCCACTACATAGATCCTGCCAACTTGTATTCTCCTCCTTCCTTAACTGAGTTTGCCCAATGCTGATTCCAGGTCTGCTTCCTTGATTGAGTTTGCTCAATGTTGATGCCAGGTCTACTTTGAGACTTCTCTCAATGCATCCTCTTACCTTGAGAATCTGCAAAAGTCCTAATCCTGTCTGCATCTTCCCATCCAAATCCCTGGGAGCACGCTTCTACTTATCCCACCGAAACACCCGGAGGGTGCTGACTCCACTGTCTGAAGGGAGGGGCTGGGCATCAATTTCCTCTTTTTAAAAAATTTCTCAGAATGTCCAAATGTGCAGCTCGGTTGAGTCGAGGACCCTGGATTGAGGTGAAGCTTTCCAGACCAACAGACCTCACAGCCTGCCCTTGGGACAAGTTCAACCCTGATCTGGTACACTGAGGGCAAAGCCACGTGCTCTAAACAAGCCTAGAGCTACCTCCATCAGCAAGGTCTGTGCCTGCAGAAGGGCCTAAGTGGAGACAGGCCCTGACTGACATGCTTAGGGGAGGGCACAGCACAGTGCTGGGCACAACGCGGGGACTAGGCAAATGGGAGCTCCAGTCCACGCCTGTCTCCAACCCAGAGGTAGACTGTCCCTAAAACAAATGAGGCTGCTAAGTGCAACTGAGGAAGAACTGCTGAGGAAGCACCTATCGTCTAGACATCCACGCTTGGCAAGTACACGACAAAAAGGGAAAATCTTGATTAATCGAACTTATATTTGAGAGTAATTGTTTCCATTTAAGACTACATAAATGCAGCTATAAAAAGTCATACTGGAAGGTTATTCAATGGCATGGGAAAATATTCGTGACCTTGTGTTTAGAGAGAAAAGGGAATATAAAATTTGCGACATGCACAGTTCCAATTCTGTTTAAAATATGTAAGTGTATATATGTGCACAGAAAAATGACTGGAAATATAGAGACCCAAAAGGAAACTGGCTCTCAAGTGAGAGGGTTTTTCTTGAAGCAAAATGCGTTCAATTGGGAGGACCAATCTTTAGTCTGAAGTAATGTCCTTTTGCTTTTTTGATATTACAATGCTTTTATGAAATGGTAGCGTCAATAGAATGGTGTGGCTGGGTTGGGTATAGCTATATATGCACAATTAAATGTCGAAGCTTTAAGTCAGCAGCCCTCTGCCCTGTGCCCTAGTTTTTGTTTTTGTTTTTTTGTCTCTAATGTTAACTTTACAGAAATTGGAAGACAAAACTCTAGAACTTGCTGCAGGAGGGGACCACGTGGTTGGAATCTTGTTTGCCCACACCAAGCCTTTTGGCTTTGCTTGAATTGAATGGTGTGGACCACAGCGTGCCCGGAGGAGGAACTTTGGGGATTTCCCACCAGCAAACCTTCCACCTGCCATTTGAACTGAGCCTGGAAGGCATCGGCTGAGAATGCTTGGGATTCAGAGTTGGAGAGGAAAGTCAATAGGAAAAAGCCAAATATCTGCATTGATTAGGCCAGGAGATGAGGAGCCCAGACTGGGGGGTGAGGATTGAGGAGGTGGGGAAGGAGAGACACTTGAGATCCTCTTGATTAGAATGGTGGCAGAAACCATATTCAAAATAATAAGGGATTGGAGCAGCTGTAGCCCAGTGGTTAAGAGTCTGCTTTGCATGTGTGAGGTCCTGGGTTCAATCCCCAGTAACTCCTAAAAAAAAAATAGTAATTATAATAATAGAACCCAGACTGGTGAACCAAAGGGAAAAAAAACAAACAAACAAAACTAAAACAAACCAAAAAGGGAATATGACCTTGCTATGCTCGGTGAGGGTCTGAGGACATTTATTCATTTAAGCCATTTAGTTGTATAAATGGCTTTAGTTGGTTGGTTCTGTCAACAAGAGTCATTTAGAGTGTTCTATTGTTAGAGAAAGCACCATGGTAAGTGACATGCAGGATTCGGAGCTGAAACAGATAACGGAGCTGGTATTCTGGTAAAGGAGAGGAGTTAGGGATGCACCCAGCGGCGAGCAACACGTACTCTGAGAGTACTTGTATAAATTGTTACAGGAGTTCAGGAGGGAAATAGTACCAGCCAGGAAGGATAAAGGAGGACCCCCTAGAGGAAGAGGCATTTGAAGGGGGCCTTGAAAGATGGGTGAAATGTGAACATATGCAAAGGAACAGGGAGAGAGAAGAGAAAGCAATAGATGTGCAAACAAATCAAGGTGGGAAAACACAAAGCATGTATGGGAAACCTACATGCAATAAATATTGATGTATTATGGGCGAGGCTCTACTAGGGAGAGACCCCGGCTTGCAATGGGGCTACTATTTTCAGGGGCCTTCTGGGCTGGTGGTCCAACTCCTGGAACTAGGACATGTGAGGCTGGTCTGCTATCCCTGTTGCTTCTTACAAGAACAGTCAGGAAATGTCTGTGGAAATAGCTTCAATGATAGCAGCATACCACTGCAAACACTTAAAATCCCAGAGATAGAGCCTCCACACCCAATTCTAAGCTAGCACTGAGGTTTGCATAGCAAAATTGCTGCTCCCAGCAATTTGGAGGCAAAAGTACTTCAGACCCACGTAGCAAGATCTTTCCTGGAGGTAAATTCCTTCTTCTTCTTTGTTTTTTCTTTCAAGTGCTTGGGCATCCAATTCTACATTCATCCTTTTCCTCTAGCTTATCTTTTCATGACTTTGGAGAGCAGTCTTCCTTATCTAGGAAACAAATGGCCTCCACCGGAGAGCTCAAAACAGCCAAGTCATTTATCTGTTTGACATGTGTTTCCCTGTTTGTTTTCTCCAGCCTTGAGACAAGAGTTGTGTCAACTGTGGATGGCTGTGCCCTAGTCACTTGAGAGGCATGAATCAATTTCCCAGCTGCATTTATCACTTGCTGCCTTAAATCAAGTCTAATCAATGCTTCCTTCATTTGGTATAGATTGAAACTATATATAACACACTTAGAAAATAGGCGGGAAAGGGAGCAGATCACAAACAAAAATTCCCCTAGGGATTTAGGTGGAATGATATTAAAAAGACATTTGCAATATTTGATGTGTTTTAATGGAATGCCTGCCCAAACCAACACGGAGATTTGTGTTTTATGAAGCTTAACTCAAGTTTCCCATGCAATGATATTATATGACAAATGATTTTTATATAGAGGGATTTCTGCATCTTGAAAGATTTTGTAATTAATGCATTCTGAGGGGTTAGCATATATTTTTAAAATAGTGTTTTATTCCTATATAAAGTCATTGACTCGTTTCTATCTCTTTTTTATCTTTAGAGGTGTCTGTCTTGGCACCATTGACTATGTAGGTCAAGTTCCAGTCACAACATAGAAAAATTTCTCCATAGCAAAATAGATATCTAGAAGTCCCTCTGATTATAATAATCATTTTATAAAATCCTAGAACTGAGAAAATTTGGCCCTCTCTCTCTCTTTCCCCAATTCTTGGTAGTAGGATTTGATCCACACAGCCAAAATGGATTTTTCATTAGCAGGTGTGAAAACTATACCACCACCACCACCCCATTACCACCCCTCCATTCCCCCCACCCCCACCCAGCTGTTCAACCAATTTAGAATATGGTCCAGAGCAGCCCGGTCTCATTTGTAAGTTAATCTTGTGCCAGTGAAAGATAATACCAGCACAGTTACCGGCACCTAAAAACTACATGCCCACAGCTAGGCCCCACATTACTCTTCAAGGATAATAGGAGAGGAGAGATGGAACATAGAAGAAGTCAATGACTGTGCCAACCCAGCAGATGAGGCAATGTTGTGATTCGTTGATATAATATTTCTATCTATCCGGTGAACCACATAAACTTTTTTTAAAAAAAGATTTATTTATCTTCCCTTCCCCCCCCACCCCAGTTGTCCATTCTCTGTGTCTATTTGCTGCGTCTTCTTCATCTGCTTCTGTTTTTGTCAGTGGCACCAGGAATCTCTTTCTTTTTGTTGCGTCATCTTGTGTCAGCTCTCTGTGTGCGGCACCATTCCTGGGCAGGCTGCCCTTTCTTTTGCGCTGGGCGGCTCTCCTTAGGGGTGCACTCCTTGCACGTGGGGCTCCCCTACGCGGGGGACACCCCTGCGTGGTGCGGCACTCCTTGCGCACATCAGCACTGCGCATGGGCCAGGTCCACACGGGTCAAGGAGGCCCGGGGTTTGAACTGCGGACCTCCCATGTGGTAGACGGATGCCCTATCCACTGGCCAAGTCCGCCTCCCACATAAACTTTTCATACTAGCACACTACTAAAGCATTTCAAAGGGCTGGCTCACATGTTCACAGAACCAGCTTCCCCAGCAACCTGGTCTCAGAGAGTTGAATCTATCCCTGTTAGGTTCTGGGAAATAAATAATAACCAACTCTTAAGTTTGTTTAATACTTCCCAGTTTGTTTTTGTGTGTGTGTGTTTTTTAATGATTTATTTTTTAAAATTTATTTCTCCCCTCCCCCCCCCCCAGTTGTCTGTTCTCTGCGTCCATTTGCTGTGTGTTCTTCCTTGTCAATGGCCCGGGAATCTACGTTGCGTCTTCTTGCTTTGTCAGCTCTTTGTACGTGCGGTGCCACCCCTGGGCAGGCTGAACTTTCTTTTGCACTGGGCGGCTCTCCTTACAAGGTGCACTACTTGCGTGTGGGGCTCCCCTACACGGGGAACACCCCTGCGTGGCACGGCACTCCTTGTGCGCATCAGCACTGCAAGTGGGCCAGCTCCACACGGGTCAAGGAGGCCCTGGGATTGAACCGCGGACCTCCCATGTGGTAGGTGGATCCTCCAGTTTATGTTTTGAACATACAGTTTCATATTCCTTTAAGATAGGAAGGAAATATAGTTCTAGTCCCATGTCCAATGGAAATAAAAGGATCAGAGTTTGGCATGCCCCTTGTAGGCAGATCACACTTGAGCCATGGTACTGGAACTCGTGTACATCTTCTGTCAATTGCAAAGCCTTGGTTCTTTCCACTAAGTTCAACTACACAATCACTGAAGTGTCTTCCCTGTTCCTTCCCCAATCTATTTTTCCCCCCATCACCCAGGATACTTGGAAACTCATGGTTATAGGAAATCCCTAAGTTGCCTGGCAGGTTGTTTAGTTAAAAACAAAAAAATTAATTGGTGGCACCTTTGGATGTGTTTTGGGTTACAGACATGGTATAGTATTCTTAAACCATATTAAAGAGACAGAGTAATGTGATATAAGAAAGCTTTAACCCCCTCTGGACAAAGAAACACTGTGGATATATTGGCGTCTGAAATTAAAGAGCTCACTCATTGTTTTTAATACTCGTGAGAGTTGTTTCATGAGCTTCTCTGCTTTGAGGATGTCTGGAAGGATCATGTTTGCTTATTTTTTGAGGAAAGGAGTTAACAGGTTTTTCTACCCAAGACAAATTTCACCAAATAGATCCTGTCACAATTCTTAAGTCAGGACAGAAGTTGATGAAAGGAAGAAAATTTCCATGGTTTAAAATTTTAGACAAGTGGATTTGTGCACCTTGCCTTTGGTAGAAGTAAATGAGGGGAAATAATGCTTTTTCAGACTGACTTCAGGTAATATACTACTGAGGAGAAATGCATTTTTGATGGTCATAGGGATTTTGAAGCTCTCCCGGGAGCCTGAGAAGTCTTGAACATACTCTGACAAAGCTGTTATGGTGTTCAGGAGTTAAAACGCGTGTCAAATGGCATAGTCTCCCCAACTATCACGTTAATACAAACTGGAATTTATATTGGAAATACAAATACTGGCAACCTTTATAGACCTAAAATAAAAGGGACCACACCCTTTCCTGAAATAAAGTTGCCCCCAAGATTAATACATATCAAATTTCATTTTATTTCTTTCCCAAAGCAAATTGGTTTATTTCATTTGACAAATATTTACAAAGCACAGAGAATAAGAGCACTGAAGATTCAGCGGTAACAAGGTAAGACAAAGGGCCCATTTCCTAGGTGCTTACACTCAAGTGGGAAAATTTACATTTAAAATATTAATGGAAGGATTATGCTTCCAATCAAGATGGAGTAATAGGGACCAGATTTACCTTCCCACCTGACATAAAGAAAAACAGAAACAACCCATGAAACAATGGTTTTCAAGAAACTAAACATCATCAAGCAATAAAAGAGAGTGATCCCTAAAGGATAGGAGGGGAAAAAAACAAGGTAAATCTTACTACTGCCCCATTTACAGCCTTGAAAAACTCCCCAGGCTGTGAGAGGAGGGACAATCCAGATGGAACTCTTGGAGTTCAGGAGACAAAGGTTTTGGGGAAACCAAGGCAGCTAGAGTTCATAGAACAGAGTACCAGAGAGTCGAGAGCTGCACAGAGAACCCTGGAGATCTGAAGACGGTTCCCCTCAATTATTCGAGAGTACTTACCTATCAGAGTACCTAAGTGCGGAGAGAACACCCAAAAGGATTCAAGAGAACAGTGCTCAGCATGCACACAAGGAACTGTACCTATTGCTACTAGTCAGACAGGACAAACTCATAATTCATGAGTAGAACACTCAAGAAAATCTTGCCTCCTCAGTATTGGGGAACAATTTGCTCTATACTGAGCACTGCTCTGGATCTGCCTAACAAATTACAGAAGCAAGACCCAAAGGGATCAAATTATTTCTAAGTAATTTAACTGCATCCCAAAAGAAAGTTAAAGAATATTTATAGGAATACATATACAGCACCCAATCAGGTAAGATTCACAATGTCTGGTATCCAATCAAAGATTACAAGGCATGCAAAGAGGCAGTAAACACAATTCATAATGATGAGAAAAATCAATTGAAACTGTGCCAAAACTGACCTAGAAGTCAGAATTATTGAATATTAAAACAGGAAAACTGGTTAAAAAAATTCAATAGAGGCATGAAGATTTAAAAAAAACAAAAAGTAAAAGGGCCCAGTCTAATTTCTAGAGATGAAAATGATGGCGTCCGAGATTAAAAAATACACCGGATGGGATTAATGGCAGATTAGACATTGCAGAAGAAAAGATCAGTGAACTTGAAGATATACCAATAGAAACTCTTCAAAATGAAACATGGAGTAGTGAAAGTATTTAAAAACATGAAAAGAGCATCAGCAAGCTGTGGGACTCCAAGTGGTCTGATATAGGGAGGGTGCCGGTAGAAAAAATACTGGGAAGAAAACAGCTGAAAACTCTTCAGATTTGATGAAAACGATAAATCTACAGATTTAAGAATCTCAACAAACACCAAAACATAAGAAATATGAAGAAAATTATACCAAGACATTCCATAATCAAATTGCTTAACACCAGTGATAGAGAATATCTTAAAAGCAGCCAGAAAAAAAAGGACACAGTACATACAAAAGACCAAAGACAAAGATGACAGCCATTAAAAATTATACCATTTATAATAGCATCAAACAATATGAAATGTTTAGGGGTACATTTGATTAAAAGATAAAAGCAAACACTGAAAACTACAAAACACTGCTGAGAGAAATTAAAGACATAATAGGGAGAGATATACTGTGCACATGGGTTGGTAGAATCTACATTGTTAAAGTGTCAATTTTATCGAAATTGATCTATAGATTCAAAGAGGAGAAGGATAATCACATTGACCAAAGCAATCAAGTGAAGAGTAAAAAACAGACTCACAAATATGGTCAACAGGTTTTTGACAAAATGTTCAAAGGAATGCAGAAAGTTTTTTCAACAAGTGGACCTAGTGCAACTGAACATCTATAAGAAAAATAAAACGAATCTCAAGCTATACTTCACATTGTGTTAAAAATTAACTCAAAATTTATCATTGACCTAAATGTAAAACCTAAAACTAGAACTTGAAGAAAACATAGGGAAAAACCTTGGTAGCCTTGGGTTAGGTAAAGATTTCTAAGCTACAACACCAAAAGCATAATCCATAAAAGAAAGAGCTGATAAATCAGACTTCATCAAATTTTTAAAACTTCTGCTCTTTGAAAGGCACTGTTAAGAGAATGAAAAAACAAGCCATAAAGTGGGAGAGAATATTTGCAAACATATAAAGGATGTGAATCCAGAAGTTAAAAAAGAAATCTCAAAATTCAAAAATAAGAAAACACCACCATTTAAAAAAAGGGAAGCAGATGTGGCTCCAGCAGTTGAGCACTCGCCTCCCACAGGGGAGGTCCTGGGTTCAGTTTCTTCTCCTAAGAAGAAACAGACAATAAGCACACAATGAGCAAAAACCAAAGAGCAGACAACAAGTGCAAACAACAAGCAAAAACAAAGAGCAAAAAACAACAATGAGGAGCAAACAGATGAGGGAGCCATCTGGGGGCGTGGGGCAGGCGAATGATTGTAAACAGACATTTCATCAAAGATATATGGATAACAAATAGGCATATAAAAAGGTACACAACATCATTCATCTTAGGGAAATGAAAATTAAAACCACAATGAGATATTGCTACACACCTACAGAATGGTGAAAAAGATTGACCAAATCTAGTGATGACAAGAATGTGGAAGAACTGGGACTCTCATACACGACTGTAAATGGTGCAACCACTTTGGAAAATAGTTTAGCTTTTTTTTTAAAGATTTATTTTATTTATTTCTCTCCCTGCCTCCTCCCCCACTCCCCCCCCCCCCCCCCCCCCGCCGTCTGCTCTCTGTGTCAACTCGCTGTGTGTTTTTCTGTGCCCACTTGCACTCTCGGTGGCACTGGGAAACTGCGTCTCTTTTTTGTTACATCACCTTGCCGTGTCAGCTCTGTGTGTGTGTGGCATCACCCCTGGGCAAGCTGCGCTTTTTCCATGTGGGGCGGTTCTCCTTGCAGGGTGCACTCCTTGTGTGTGGGCACCCCCACATGGGGGTACCCCTGCATGGCATGGCACTCCTTGTACATGGCAGCTCTGCGCGTGGGGCCAGCTCACCACATGGGTCAGGAGGGCCTGGGGTTTGAACCCTGGACCCTCCCACATGGTAGGCTGACGCTCTATCAGATGAGCCACGCCCACTTCCCATAGAATTTCTTGAAGGTAACCTACACCTACCATACAACTCAGTTTTTCCACTCCTAGACATTTACTTCAGAGCAATGAAAGCAAAAGTCCATAAAAAACTTGGACACAAATGACCACAACAATTTTATTTGTAATAGCCGAAAACTGGAAACAACATAAATGTCCATCAATTGGTGAACAGATAAATCTATTCAATGAAACACTTCTTAGCAATAATAAAACAACAAGGAGCAGCAGGAGCAGCAGCAAACTCTTGATATATGCTATCACATGGATAAATTTCAAAATAATTATACCAAGTGAAATAAGCCTGACAAAAGAAGAGTACATATTGCACAAATCAATTTATATAAAATTCTAGGAAACGCAAATTAATGTAAAGTGACAGAAAGCAAACTGGTGGTTGTCTGGGGAATGGGGGTGAGTGGCATGTGGGGAGGGGAGAGGGAAGGATGCCGCAGGGGCAGGAGGATACTTGAGGATGATGGATATGTTCATTATCTGGCTGGTGGTGATGGTTTCCCAGGTGTATTCACAGGTCAGCACTTACCAAATTGTGCACTTTAAGTATGTACTGTTTATTGCACATCAAGCCTATCTCAGTTAAGATACTAAAAACATTACTAGACTTTACATTCTAGAGATTCTAGTAGTGAACTATTATTTTCTACATAATTACACTTTGGGAAAAAACATTTTAGAACTTTATTTTTAAAGTTGCAACAAGGAAATCAAAAGGTATCAACAGTAGCTCACTGAAAACAATGTTGTATGTACTTAAAAAAATAAGTACAGAGGGAAAATGAGGAATTCTAATTCAGCAAATGAAACCAAATCTGACATAGTCTCAACAAAAAATCAAACTGCATGGAGTCAGTTACTTGGTGTCTGCAGCTGGCCGTCCCTGTCCTGCGTGGTGCTGTGGTTTCCGGAAGCGGAGCCCTCGGGTTTGGAAACCTGGACCGTTGTCCTGAGTTGTTCTCCAAGCTCCTCGATCAGAGGCCGAGACCCTCCAAGAGCTGGTGACGAGGCAAGAGGTCTTCCCTGACTACCGTCGCACGTCAGCATGGCCGGGTGGCTGTGCACCCCGCCGTCGTCAATAAGCAGGGTGTGGCATTCTTCTACAAGGGGACCTTGCAAAGAATTTGCTGCCTCAGATTCACTATCTTGGAGCTCATCCTCTGAATCTGAGGCTTGGGCCTCAGACGACGAGGTGCTGTCTGAATCCTCCAAGTCACTTGCCTCGGAACTGGGGTGAGCTGTCTGTTGCCTGCAAACCGCATGGGCTGCGTTCAAGGCATTTTCTTCCTCCTGGACAAGAAAGGCCGCTGCTTCCAGCTCCTCCAGTTCCAATCCCAGCTGCGCCTTTGTAAGGGAGACTTTCTTTAAGGCTTCTGCCAGAGCTGCCAACTTTTTGGACCTAGAAAAACATTTGAAAAAGAAATATTAGAACTATTCATTAAATGTCCTGGGGACAACAGAGTACACAGCTTAAAAAATAGTGGATCCTTACTTTACATGGTGCACCAGGATAAACTGCAAAACAGAGCAAGGACATAAATGTAAGAGATGGAACTATTAAGGTGTTATGAGGAAAATTCTTTTATTATCCTAGAATGAGGAAAGCTTTTCCAGCAATAACTAGAAATTCAGAAGCCACAAAAGATCGATAAATTCAACTAAATAAAAGCCAACAACTTCTGAAAAGTAAATAAACCATTATAAGCAAAGTCAAAAGATAAATGTAAAATTAGGAAAAATATTAGTGACTCATATCACAGACCAAGGCCTATCAGAGAATCCTAACAGAGTTCCTAAAAATGGATTCAAAAGAGTATTTCAACAGAAAAATGGGCAAAAGATACAAGCAGACAATTCCTGCACAAGGAAATACAACCAATTCTTGAATATACGAAAGATATCTAGCTTTAGTCAAATAAGATACATACAAATTAAAATCATACTGAAATATATTTTTCATCTAGCATACTAGCAAAAATACAAATATTTGACAACACTCTGTTAGCAAGGTTTTGGGGGAAAGGTGCTTTCATCCATTATTGGTGGGAGGTAATAGAAGTATTACCCCTCTGAAGAAGAATTTGGCAATAACTTTAAATATTGAAAATGTATATACCCTTGACCCAGGAATCTCACTTCTCGAAATTTAACACGTGTAGTGGTACATATGTGACATGATCATTACAAGGTTATGCACCATGGTGCTGTTTTCTAATACCAAAAAATTGGAAACAACCAAATGCCTGTCAATACGGAACTGGTTAAATGGGATATGGCACATGTATACAAAGGAATAGTCTACAGCAGTATAAGAATGACGCTCTCCATGGGCTAACCAGATGTACAGTTTTACAACACTGTGTTACCTTTTCATGTAAAAAAAAAGAAAGAAAAAACATATTTGTATTTGCTTCCACATTTATCAATAAATGTTGGAAAGCTACAGAAAACAGTATCTTATGGGTTTGATTGGTGGGAACTGGGAAGATGGGGGATGACGGAGGATGACAGTGAGGGAGACTTCACTGAGTATTTTTGATTTCTAAAACCACATGAATGCAATACCTGTTCAAAAGTTTTAAATGTACAAAAAACAAAACATAAAAGCAATATTAGAGAGCAGCATAACATGCTTTTTTTTTCCTCCTCGCCAGAAAACCATTTCGTATTTCTTTCAGAGGGTATTTTTCTGTATCACCTGCTAGATTTATAACATTCCGTTGTATTGAACAGTTAAGTCATTCATTAACTTGAATGCATTGAGATTTGTTTTGTTTTGGCTCTTTCTAAAGAAGCAATGTAAAGCACACTGCATTTGTTCAAAGGCTGCCTCTTTACTATTTTGTAGAGGAAAATCTCCTGATGGGAAACTGAAAGAAGTGGCAGTCAGAGGAAACAGTAAGTGTGCTGACATGTTTTCCATTTTTCCCTAGCTTCAGAGAGTCACTGATTATCCAAAATATGTCGTAGCTTTGAGACAACCTGGATGAGGGTGAGCACACAAGGTAAATTCTCATTTGTAAAAGTGCAGGCAGAGTCCATCCCATAACGTTGAGAAAATGAGGCTTCACTTTAATAAAGCTGCCATGAACAGATGGTGCAATGGGAATTACTGAACAGAGACAGTCTTTTTCATCTAAGCCTCCATGTACCAGAGACCGTGATGTCTTAAAATGTTTCGAGTAGCAATGACCTCTGCGCAGCGAGGCTCTCCCCTGTGCTTCCCTTCACAAGGGAAATCTGGGACAGTCCGGGTCCCAGAGGCACAGGGGGTGAAGCGGCCATGGACAGCAGCTGTCGGCGAGGGCTTAACTTTCTCTCAAGTGAGGAAAACTCTGAGTTTCAATACAGGAATTTCCAGAGAGCTTAGAAACAAGGAGGTAGGGCTAACACAGAAAGGAAAAATAAGGAGATACCAGTCAGCTGGATTCAACTGACGGTTCACCAAAAGGGCTGCAAAACCTGGTCGAACTTTTTGCCATTTTCAGACATTTTAAAAAGCGCCCTTATGGAATAAGGTGGCCGAAATATAATTTGCACTCATGTCCAAGAAGGTTGTAGACAATGCCCTTCTATATTCTGATGCCTTGACTCCTGGTGGCAAAGGGTGTGGTCGGCCCACGGGCAGGTCACCACCGTGTTTCTCGGTACAGGGGTGTTCTCACTGGGAAAGGCCAGGTAACTTTAAGGGACAACGAGTGATAAACCTGGAAAGATGGCAGTGCTTCTTAAATTATAATATTAGAATAAACATTTAAAATAAAAGCTTTCACACATCTCATTTTTAATAGCCTCGACTAATACTTCCGACAATATACGATGAGTGATGTCCCACGAACATCACTGCACTTCCGCCTAACATCCACCCTGGGAATCAGTGTCATGATTATTCTCACCTTACAAAGGAGGAAACAGAAACCTGGAGGGGTCGAGAGGTCTGCTGAAGTTCACCCAGCTCAGAAGTGGCTGTCAACTCTGGACGCCTAGCTTCTGAACGCCAGGGTTCTTCCTACTCTACCCCAGGGCCTCCTTCAAATACCATGATCTGAAAAGCTTCATTTCTTGACCACAGACCTCATTCTTTCTCAATCTGAGCTCTACTCACCATCTTCCAAATAAACATGTTCTGCCTTGCACAAGGTACAAAATTCTCCAAAGGAGCAGTGGCCAATCTCTTTAGCTTAGCAGTCTTCAATAAAGCATATATCCAAGCTTTAATTGGAATAGGAGGAAAAGTTTTGAATTATTGCTGTGAATCCTACTGAATATATTAGATATATCAGGTATCAAGTTGAAACTGTTCAGATCTTTGTTACTGTCTACTATAAAAATACTACATCCCAAATGCCTTTTATAGCAGTATAAATTTGAAATTTCAAAGCCCCTGACTGATGTATTTCAGAAAGCACATATTGGCGGCCGACTTGGCCCAGTGGTTAGGGCGTCCGTCTACCACATGGGAGGTCTGTGGTTCAAACCCCGGTCCTCCCTGACCCGTGTGCAGCTGGCCCATGCACAGTGCTAATGCGTGCAAGGAGTGCCCTGCCACACAGGGGTGTCCCCTGCGTAAGGGAGCCCCACGGGCAAGGAGTGCGCCCGGTAAGGAGAGCTGCCCAGTGCGAAAGAAATTACAGCCTGCCCAGGAATGGTGCCCCCCACAAGGAGAGCTGACACAACAAGATGACGCAACAAAAAGAGACACAGATTCCCGTGCCACTGATAACAGCAGAAGCGGACAAAGAAACAAGACGCAGCAAAGAGACACAGAGAACAGACAACTGGGGTGGGGGGGAAGGGGAGAGAAATAAATAAATAAATCTCTCTAAAAAAAAAAAGAAAGCACATATCCACAAGGTGAGACTAAAAAAATTCACAAGTTGTCCAAGTCCTTGGAGACTAGAAAGTGGTGAGGAGGAGCCATTTGCGCCACGGGGCCCAACCAGGAACTTATGCCTGAACCAGCTCATGGGACTTCATTATACTATGTTTCAAGTGACCAGTTTATATAAGAAATGTAAAAAATTAATTATATGTACATACTTTTTTTTATCCTTATTCATTGTATTATCTTCAAGTTTATTCTTATTATCTTTTACTACCTGAAGTTGGCTAGTTTCCTGTATAAATACTAAAGTTCTGATAGAAACCAAAAGCTTATCTAAGAAGTATTCTGAAGTCTTCCTCCAAAAAACGCCAGGAGAAAATGTGCTTAAAATTTTCATAACATCATTGGTATAGAAGTTGACCCAATAGTTTGAGAATTGAGAGTTGGGTTTGTTTGTTTTTTTAAAGATTTATCTATTTATTTCTCCCCCCTCCCTCCATTGTCTGCTCTCTGCGTCCATTTGCTGTGTGTGCTTCTGTGTCTGCTTGTATTCTCATTAGGCAGCTCCGGGAACTGATGATCCTGGGACCTTCTGGAGTGGGAGAGAGGTGATCATTCTCTTGTGCCACCTCAGCTCCCTGGTCTGCTGCATCTCTTATTGTCTCTCTTCTGTGTCTCTTTTTTGTTGTGTCATCTTGCTGCGTCAGCTCTCCGTGTGGGGCAGCACTCCTGTGCGGGGCAGCACTCCTTGCACGGGGCAACACTCTGCGCGGGCCAGCTTGCTTTCACCAGGAGGTCCTGGGTATCGGACCCCAGACCTCCTATATGGTAGACGGGAGCCCAATTGCTTGAGCCACATCTACTTCTCTGGGTTTGTTTTTATTCAAATATTTTGCACAGATAATTTAGTAATCACTGTTCACAAAAAAAGGAATTAATTCCTTTGGGGGATAAAATTAAGCTATGAAAAATAGGGTTTTTTTTTTTTCCCTTTCAATCACTTCTATAGTTAGAATTGGTTCTAAGTCTGCTACTCCTCATAAATTCTAGAATCTTACTTCTTCAATGGCCTTACCAATTTAGAAAACATCTCATTTAAGGTTCTACCTATTCTCACTGTCATACTCAAAACAGATCAGGCTAATTCCTGTCAAAGCCTTGCCAAATGACTATTAGTTGACCCAAACTAATAAGTTAATAAGAAAACCACGTATATTTTGATATACTCAAAGAACACCTAAAAGTGAATTCCTAGCTATAGTTGGACATTATATTTAAGTGAAGAACACCTACCTGTTAAGAATGTATTTATTACAGAGTGAAAAGAGGCAGCATTTAATACAGCCATGGCAATAGGATCATACCAATGCCACATTTTAATAAAATTACATTCAAAATGGGTTTTTCTCACAAAACTGAATCCTCCCATGTAACAACAACAAAAAAATTCATTCTGTTTATATGTGCAAGATGATATCCTATTTGGAGGATTTTTTAAAAATTAAGTTAAACTTCTGACAAGATAAAGTAAATACAACTACCATGAAAGAGAAATAGTAACAGCTGAGAGTGCATGCCTTTAACATGACTAAGCTGATATAAAATTTCCTCAATTATTTTATATTTGATGGCTGGGTTTTAAAAAAGAGGATCCATAGCCTTATGAAACAGCCAAAACAAAGTGCAAAGGGAGCCCTGAAATGTAAGAAAAAGAAAACTGGGTATAAATAGAAAGCATACATCCTGTTTCTTGCTGTAGAGTTTTGTTTCAAACTATCAATCAAGGTTTCAGCACTTGCTGCAAAAGCCAGTCTACTATAAATCTTGTAGTAACTGACTAGGTTTCATTTCCTCTGCCAAAACCTGCTAACCTGCAAGGCGTGACATAATGGCATTAGAGCCGGTAAATGATAATGTAAGAGAGGACACCAGTGAGGCAATTCAAGAAGCATTTCATAGTGGATGGTGGGGTATACTTGCTAACTTAGCCTTTTAATTACAAAGGACACTACACACACACACACACACACACACACACACACACACACACACATATCTCAGATTCTTTCTGGAACCAACCTAACACTGCATCAAGTTTCTTTGAAAAGGGCATTGATGATAATGATACATGATCATCTCTTCATTGCAAAGAACCAGTTCCAAAGTTCAGGATCCTTGGCCCAAAACACATTTATGTAGCCTGAAAGGTAAAACATTAAGCTGTGAGAAGTTGCTAATGACAAGAGTTGCAACACATACTGTCCAGTTCATTGGACTCACCTAGGACAAATAACAAGAAGATGATGGACAACACCCCTCCCAAGGAACAGAGAGTATCTGCAGTTGCAAGCAAGACAGTTCCATCCATCTGCCCCATGGGATCTAAGCTCCCTCTAAATTAAAAGCAGAGTAGGTGTCACCATCACAAAACCCTCAAGACTGGGGAATGAACAATGGACTAAAGTAGACTTATTATTATTCTACTATATACTTATTATTATTCTAGCAATGGAAGAACTCTTATCATTGAAGTAAAGGTAATGGCCACAAGAGGTTCCAAGGGATGGGAGAGGAAAGAATAGGTATAATAAGAGGACATTTTGGGGACATTGGAGTTGTCCTGCATGACACTGCGGTGACAGATACAGGCCATCATATGGTTTGTCATAACCTACAAAACTGTGCGGGACAGAATGTAAACTATAATGTAAACGATAGTCCATGGTTAGTATCAATGCCTCAATATGTGTTCGTCAGTTGTAACAAATGTACCACACTAATGAAGGATGCTGTTAATGTGGCAAAGTGTGGGAGGGGAAGGGGGTGGCGCATAGAGAAATCCCTTGTATTTTTTACGTAACGTGTATGTAATATAAAGCCCCTTTAAAAATAAAAAAAATTAATTAAAAATGAGAAAAAAAATTGCTAGTGAAACTCCTTTCTTAAATCTTCTCTGGGAGTCACCAAAAAAATCAGATACCAATTAATGCACAGAGGAATGCAGAACTGTCTGCTGTTATCCCTTAACAGTGAAAACAGTTTTCAGCTCAGTCATTAAAAGAAAAATTTTATCTTTTTGAGCAAGAAACTACATTAATAGAATAAGATTGCAAGCTGAGAGTTAAGGCCTATGAAGTTTGGGTCAATAAAATAATTTTTCATCCAATATCCAACTCTACTTTATGCCATTTTGTGGGACTGGGTTATTAAGTACAGTATCTAGTCCATGTACATCAGTAGAATAATTTTCTGTAAACCTCCTATGGCTGAAACAAATAGTCATTAATGGTGGGTAATTAAGACCAGAAAAAAACAGTCACTTAGAGTAAACTGACTTAAAATGGAATTTTAAAAGTAAATTTAAATTTAATAATAAATAATGATAAAAAGTTTTACTCTTCACCTTGAAACAGAACTACACACTACAAAAATAAGTTTATGATGCATTTAACAATGTTAATATTTAGGTTATAACTGCAACTCTGCACTAATTCTCAAAGAATGAACCAAATATTAACTGTATTTGTAACTGTAACTGTACTACATTATAGCATCATATGACATTCATCACTTCATGTTGCTCTTTTGTAGTAGAATCATAGGAGGCAATTTTTATAGAAAATAATCAAGGACATCATCAGTTTTCTCAAGGGTCTCAGTCATGTGATATTCAAATCAATACTTTGATATTCAAAATAAGGACTTTCTACTAATGTCATTATTATTGTAGCATTTTCTTCTTCCATTTTTTTCTTACCCCTCTTCCTCCCCCCACCCTGCTGTTTCTGCTATCTGTGTCCATTCCCTTTGTGATCTTCTGTATCTATATTGCTCTTTTTGTCTTTTCTTCTCCTCTAGGATTCACTGGGATTTGATTCTGGGGACCCTCATGTGGAGAGAGGTTCCCTGTCACCTGCGCCACCTCAGTTCCTTGTTTCTGCTGCGTCTTCATCTTGTTGTGTGACTCACTTGCACGGGCACTCGGCTTGCTGCACAGCACTGGTTGGCCACTTGGGCACTCAGGCGGGCACTCGGCTTGCCACACGGGCACTTGCATGGGCACTCAGCTCGCCACGCGGGCACTTATGTGGGCACTCGGCTTACTGCATGGGCACTCATGTGGGCACTTGGCTTACCGCATGGGCACTCGTTGGCACTTGGCTCACTGCGCAGGCACGCTTTCTCTTCTCCTTTTTCATCAGGAGGCCCCATATGGTAAGGGGAAGCCCTATTACTTGAGCCACATTCACTTCCCCTTCTTCCATTTTTAACTGATCTCACTCTTCAAGGCTCATTGTGAGTAGTGGTATGTGATTCAGGTATTGCTTCCATTTCCTTCATGAAATCCTGTATCTTTGGGTCAATTTGCAATTTATTTGCACTGTACAATACCGATGTTCAACAAGAGGTCAAATAAAAAACTGCAGAATGGTGTGGGAAGATGTTAGGAAGGAAATGATATGCTAGAATGGCAACTACATTTATTAGGTGATTTGCTCATTAGTGAATTTTTTTATGTTTTGACTGCCATCACTTCCTTTGTAACTTTGTAAGTGTAGAAATTCAATGACTATTCAGAAATAAGGGACCCCTGGTGGTTGTACTGGATAGACCCAGTGGTGGTTTATTCTTGCAGGGAACAAGGAAATAATCTATTCCAATCCTTCCATTTTATAAACGAAGTTGTTAAGATCAGCTGCTGTGATGCAGCTTCTAGGTTTGTACAATTTAAATTGGAAGATTTGGAATTGAATCCTAACTGCAAAGTTTCCAAGCTTTAAGGGCTGTTTACTTTCACCTTTACCAGAGCAGTTGTTATGACAGTAATAGAAATTACTTAACCTTTGGAAAGAAAGACAGTAGAAAACTACAATGTTACTTAATTCTTATGAAGTCAACTTGACTGTGATGTAATGAGCTTAGGAAAAATACAGTGTGAGGCAAGTGAAGCTAGAAAACAATCGATATCAAACCATTCTTTAAGGACATGATATTGACCATTCCACAGTAGTCCTTGGTAGAAAATAACTGCTGCTTTCTTGAAATATTATAAAGTACATTAAGATAAAATCAGAAAATCGACCTACATACCCTTTTATGAAAATTAAGCCAATTAAAAGAATTCTATAATTGGATTAATAAATGCTCTCAGAGGGACAATTTCAACCATTTTACAATTATGCCCATGACTTTTTGTTTAAGTGTATGGGCTCTAATCCTGAAGCAGAGAATAAAAATAAATATTCATTAGCTCATTAATATATATTGATACATTGGGTTACAGATTCTGCCCCCCCAAGCCCCCCTACCCCCCATAGGGGAATAAAATCTTCAATTGTCCTTGAATAACAGCCAAATTATTACAGGAAACCACTATTAGAAAATTCAACCATTCCTTGGTTGCTATGTAAAGGGACAAAGGTTTCTCTGCAGCATAGTCATAGTTATAGCTCACCGGCCGGTGACAGGCTCTGTTCTAAGTGATTGCACATGGGTTAACTCAGTCAACACAGTTACCTTCTGAAACAGGCACCTTTATTATCTCTATCGGTAAAATGAGGAAACAGTCTTGGAGGACCAAAGAAGTTTATTATCAGAGAGGGACCACTCTAGAAGGCCCAAGCGGAACAGTCCTTCTTTTTATGTGTTAACATGCTTGTAAACTCACAGCCAGTTTTCTTTTGGTTCATAATTATACAGAGAATCATTTATTTTAATCTTCAAATGATAAACTGCTGGGCTGCATGCTAGAAAGTCTATTCCATAAGCTCCTCTCCTGGACAGCAGGAAAATCAGCTGAGCCAAGGGCAAGGAGATGGGTCCTGCACTGGCAGGTACTTGAGAGAACAGGCTGCATGTACACACACACACATTTTTGGAGCACAGCAAATGACTTTATGTAAAATTTTAAAAATACATTAAAAAAATAAGTGAAGGCAATGCCACAGACTGTGGAGAATGCCTCTAGCAGAGGAATGAAGTTCTGCCCAAAGCTGGAGAAGTTATCACTGCGTTGGCCTCATCAGTGACATCCATCCAAAAAGCACAAGGACGAGGGTGATAAAAAGACACATTGTTTATAAAGAACTGTTAGAAAGAAATGCAACCCAGGCTGTCTTCAAAATAGTTTAACATTCATGCAGGACCAAATCAAATAATCTGAGATGGAAATGTGAGCCTCATAAATTTGCCACATTTCCCAATACACCCCACCCCCATCCCGCATAACAGCAGAATGGCTTTCACTGAAATGTGCTTCACTGCCCTCCCCAAAGCTGGTGTTTAGGGCTAATTTAAAAAACAGCCCCACGAAACTCTTTGAATTGTGCAAATCACAAGGTTTTCCTTTCCCAGCTGGCTGTTAGGGAATTCAAACCTGTGACCCACCCAGCAGCATGGAATGTGCTTGTAGCTCCTTCCTGCTTCCATTTTCTTTTACTGCTTTCATCCCTACCTTTAATCATGGCACCTTGCTTTACACACAGAAATGCTTTAAATAATTTCTAACACAAGGCAAGGAATAAATAAATAATTTAAAAGCAAACCCAAACAAACAAAACAAAACAAAAACAAATGAACAGGGAAGTGGATTTGGCTCAACGGATAGAGCATCCACCTACCACAAGGGAGGTCCAGGGTTCAAACCCAGGGCCTCCTGGCCCATGTGGTGAGCTAGTCCATGTGCAGTGCTGATGTGTGCAAGGAGTGCCGTGCCACACAGGGGTGCCTCCCACGTAGGGGAGCTCCACAGGCAAGAAGTACACCCTGTAAGGAGAGCTGCCCCATGCGAAAAAATCACAACCTGCCCAGAAGTGGCGCCACACACACGGAGAGCTGTGTGTGGCGCCACTTGACACTGCAAGATGATGCAACAAAGAGATACAGGGAAGTGGACTTGGTCCAATGGATAGAGCATCCGCCTACCACATGGGAGGTCCATGGTTCAAACCCCAGGCCTCCTTGACCCGTGTGGAGCTGGCCCATGCGCAGTGCTGATGTGCAAGGAGTGCGCCCCGTAAGGAGAGCCTAAAGAAAGTGCAACCTGCCCAAGAATGGCGCTGCACACACAGAGAGCTGACACAACAAGATGAGGCAACAAAAAGAAACAGATTTCAGGTGCCACTGATAAGGATAGAAGCAGGTCACAGAAGAACACACAGCGAATGGACACACAGAACAGACAGCTGGGGGAGGGGAGAAGGGGAGAGAAGTAAATAAAAAATCTTAAAAAAAAAAAGACACAGATTCCTGGTGCCACTGACAAGAATGCAAGCGTACACAGAAGAACACACAGCAAATGGACACAGCAGACAACGGGGATGGGGGGGTGGGGTGGGGAGAGCAATAAAAATAAAAAATCTTAAAAAAAAACAACAAATGAACAAACAAAACATTTGGAGACAGAAAGACGAGAAAATGGGGATGACAGATAAGATCTTGTCAATCCATTTTCTTCTCTATAATTGTTCCATGAAGCACAACATTTGGGTATGCTGGACTTGAACAATCCTGACAACATTTCTACATTTCAGCTATGAAAATGGCAGTGCAATTTAATGACAGAGATGTAGTATTTTGACCTATTACTATTCAGATGAAATGGAGGTTGGGATTCAATTAATCTAAGTGGAGGTCAATCAACAAGACGGAGAAGATGTTACTATGCATTGGTGAAGGAAGGAGGGGTGGGCTGGGATCAAGATCTTTAGAGCTGATCAGAAATTAAAAGGCAGCTCATCCAAGCCTCAGATTTAACAAATGAAAAACCACCACCCAAAATATCAACAGCAGCAAAGCACAGGAGAGTTTTCTTATACAGTAAAGAGGAAAGGTTGTTTCTAATGCCCTCTGAGTCTCAAACGCTATGGTTTACACATCTACAATATGATCGCAATACTCCCCTGTTTAAAAACCTGCTCCTCTGCCTTCTGTGTGTCCATGGGACACGCTCACTCATTTCCTCAAGGCCTTTGCACTTGTTCTCTCTCTTTTTTTTTTTTTATTTCTCCCCACCCCCTCCCCCGCCCCAGTTGTCTGTTCTCTGTGTCCATTTGCTGCATGTTCTTCTTTGTCCGCTTCTGTTGTTGTCAGCGGCACGGGAATCTGTTGCGTCATCTTGTTGTGTCAGCTCTCTGTGTGCACGGCACCATTCCTGGGCAGGCTGCACTTTCTCCCCCTACTGGGTGCACTCCCTGCGCATGGGGCTCTCCTACGCGGGAACACCCCTGCATGGCAGGGCACTCCTTGCGCGCATCAGCACTGCACGTGGGCCAGCTCCACACGGGTCAAGGAGGCCCGGGGTTTGAACCGCGGACCTCCCATGTGGTAGACGGACGCCCTAACCACTGGGCCAAGTCCGCTTCTCCAACTTATTCTCTCTTAATGGAATACTCTTCCAAATCTTCACCTACCTGCCTGAGCACATTCAGTACTCAGCTAAGATGCCACTCCAAGGAGTCTTTGCAAGATCATTCTATTTAAAGCATTGTTTCCCAAGCTGTTTCATGGCCACTGGACACATAGAAAATATTTGCCTGGCAAGGCAGCCAGGGTAAACAGACCAGGCTGGCTCACATCCCACCTGCCACTTGAGAGCTGAGGCGGGGCAATATCTCCATCCAGTTGCAATCCACTTGTGTTACACCAGCTGGAATGCTCTGTCCCTCACCCTCTGATTTCTTTCTTTCTTTTTTTTTTTTTTAAAGATACATAGATCACAAAAAATGTTATATTAAAAAATATAAGAGGTTCCCACATACCCCACACCCCATACCCCCACTCCTTCACATCAACAACCTCTTGCATCACTGTGGCACATTCATTGCCCTCTGGTTTCTTATATCAAGATTTAATATTATGAAGTTATTTGACATAATAGGTATTTCGAGGTCTAAACAAGTGTTAAGTCCTGGCTAAAGTTTCAAATATGTATTTTTATCTCCACTTTCCCAACTTGAGTGCAGAAAAAAATGACTGCTTCCATTAAGATAGGAGTCAAAGTTTTGAAAGTTCAGAGTGTTTATCCAGTCACTGTTACGATGCACAATGAAACATCTTCCTAAATCCATGTGACAATGGCATCTGTCAGCTAAACCAGAACCATTCTATAGTTTCTTAATGCTAATCTTGTTCTACAAAATGAATGAAAGCAAGGTACATTCTGCTCACTGGTCTGAATTTTCTAGAATAGTTAAATGGCTGACATGTTGCCTAAACTCTGGCCCTCTTTTCGTCATTTTGAGCCAAAGAGCTGGGAACTTCTGCTTTACTAAGGACAGAAGAGGAACAGCATGATAGGACAGAGGAACAGTACAGAGAGCTCCTCAGAATTTTCACAGCAAGAGAGAAAGAAGGGCCTGGCACAAGGGTAAGCAGCATCTTGTGGGGGCAAACCCACTGGTCCTTCCTATATCCTGATGTAAAACAACTGTGTCAGTCAGTATAGCTCAGAGATCTAGTAAGGGCAGTTTTTATCTTCTCTCCCCTCTGTCGGAGAGCCAGGCTTAGGAGATTCACCCAAGGAGCCACCCTTGCAGCCTTCTGGAATGCAAATTCACCGGGCTCAGTCCTGGTTGGAGGAGGGAGGTCCATGCCAGTGGCTGGGGGTCCTGAGGGCTGCACCTTCAGATGGATCAGCAAAGGCAAAGAGGAAAGTGCTCAGAAAAGAAGCCCACCTATAATCTATCAAAACTCATGCCCCATCAATTCCCCACTTCATATTCCTCACATACTACATTATTAGCTGCATTCTTTTTCAGGACTGAATGATCTTATGCAAGTTGCCAGGAGATTTTTTTTTAAAAAGTAACTTAAAGAAATCTTTTTAAAGATGTTAAAGAGTCAGAATCCTTACTTGTTAAGAGTTAGAATCCTTTCAAAGATAAGAGTGAATGACTGAAGCTAAAAGAGTCCGCACTGTATATTCAAGTTATACAAAGTTCAGAAACTGGGAAGACCAATGAACTGGCAGGTCGTGCAGAAGTGAGGGCGGTGGGTCAGGGTAGGGGACGTGACTGAGAATGTAAGGAGAGGCGAAAGGTGTGATTTCTTGATTTGGGTGGTTGTTGCACGGGTGTTTCACTTTATTAAAATTCATTATGTGCATCTGTGTAATCTGGGCATACTTAAAAAAATAATAACAGAATGCGAGTCCTGGAAAAGAAGCTTCAAGCTTCTGACCGCTTTCTCGGAATGAGGAGAAAAGAGCACCAGGGGTGGACAGGATCCCAGGGACAGCTCCGATTTCCCCTGGGCAAACTGTCAGCACTTCTACTGCTACTATACCCCTCATCTTTAACTTTTCTTTAGAAGGCATTGCACGTTCTACCAAACAAAAAGAGAATCTCAAAATATGCCTAGAGACAGATCCATTAGTCATCTCTTTCAATGTGCGTGCTGAGCACAGAAAGAGTTTTTCTTTGCAGCAGTACAAAGTTCACTGTTCTAGAGGTTATTCCTGAGGTATTAGTTAAAACACTATCTGCATGTCATTTCAAATAACTTTTTAAAGGCATTCTGTCCCCCACCCTCCCAAGGCATTTGACTGATAGGCTTTTGGAACTAAGTAGAAAATAAAAATTTCTATTAATATTCCTTTTAACACTATTTCCAAGCCTCTAAATCTTCATCTTATCTATTAAAAAATGTGAAAACCATCAAGAGTCTTTATACCACTTGTATGAATATTTTACTCAAAGTAAGCAATTTTAATTTGTGCACTACCGAATAAAGCTTACTTTCTCAAAACAGATAGTGTTTCTTTAAAATGAGCATATGGGTTTATAAGACCTCATTCTATGTCTGCAATTATAATTTAAAAAAATGTTTTTTGGTAGACCTCACCTGCTTGGGATTGTTTTGCTTCAATTTTTGGCATTTTTGTTTTGTTAAAGGACAAGCATGTTTTACCAACACATTTTTCCGTGAAACAACAGTTGATTTGGATATAATGAACAGATTTTTAAAATAAATTCTGAAATTCAAGAGATCTTTTTTAAAAAAATAACCTCTGTCCTTGTGCCTGCCGATACATATGGAAAGAGATATAGGAAAGACTCAAAGTCATTATCTTGTATATATATAAATGAAGTCTTAAACTTAATCACCTTGCCCACCTTCATTATTGAAGCTACCTACTCATGAAGAGCCTCTTCTCAGCACTTTCCAAACCCAACTTGGGCTTTACGCTACATGATGTCCCTCGGGACCTCTGCCATCGGATTCGCTCACTTAATTCGACTCTCATCACCGAGAGAAGACAACTGTGTCTGCCTCCAGCTAATGCTCTTTTAAACCCTCAATGTCTTCACATAAAATTTCTACAGAAATTCTTTAAGTTCTCCTATAGGTCAAAATACCTTATCTGAAACCCTTGGGCCTAGATGAGTTTCAAAATTCTGACTTTTTTTTTTCCATTTTAGGAAGGTCTGAACACATACTATACCTTACCTAATACCCCAGGAGCATCCTGTAATCAGACAGACCCATTTCTCCAGCAAAATATATGACTAGTCACCAAACCAGTACAGGCCAGTAGGGTTTTGCTGCCATTCGCTCTGAAAATACTTTTGTTTACAGCATTTTTTTTTTTTGCATTTCAGAATTGTTGATAGGGGGATTGTAGACTAGGACCATAAGTCCAAATGCCTGAGGTCCAAGGCTAATCTTTCAACAAGTATTTGCTGGCCACCTATTATGTGCTAGGTTTAGTGGTTCTAACGTCCACAATACAGTCTCTCTTCTCACAAAGCCTACCACCTCAGTCTGCGGTTGGCAAGGAAGGCGGCCTCATGACCCAGTGGAGTGCGTCTCTGAGAAGGACAAGCACAGGGTGCCCTGGGCAGGACCAGCGTAGGGCCTGCAGGAACCCTGGGCAGTGAGAAGACAGTTCCCTTCCATAGCTCATTCTAAATATAAATCATTCTGAAACTTAAATTAAAATCCACTGAAGTCCTAATTTTTCCCAGCTTGACTCTTTCAATGTTTTTTGTTTCAACAAAAACATGTTTTCAAATATCAAATCCTTCGAGGAGCAGCCATTTCAGGTGTGGAATGGGGTGGGGGTGGGGAAAGACGGGGGAAAAAAAGGCAGAGGTTTCCTGGAAAAGGGAGACTCTTAAACTGAAACGTTCTTAACAACAGGAGCTGGTCAGGGGAGAAAGGTGGGAAGAAGGTTTCGGTGAGCTGGAAACTGGAATTAGATTACTAGGCTTCCAGAACCACCCTCAGACTGCAAGGCTATGCCAGCGCATTCTACAAGGACTAAGTAAGAGAGAGATGCATAGAAGACTTTACAAAAGACTCTGGCTATTGGAACGTGAATTCCAAAATGGTTTTTTCCCATCAGATACTCCAGGACAGTGATTTTTATAAGGCCCGGTGAGGCCTCGTCCAGACCACAGAAGACCTCTTCAAATCCTGACTCAGTTCCCCCATAGGGCCCGCTGCAGCCCTGGCTCAGTGCTCACAACCACCTCTGGGATGCAGTAAATCGACTTAGTCTACTGAGGCCTGGAGCACCCTGCGACTGCACCTGCACATCGGGCAGCCTTGGATCTGAAAGTCAAAGGGGGCAGACGGGAGGCGGGGTAAGGACGTGCAACAGTGCAGACAACTGTTCATTTCTAGAAAATCAAAATTGGCAAAGCTAATTTTCATAACGTTTTACCTTTGCTCTTTCAGGAACTATCTTGTTTCTGAGAAAAACACTGGTTTAATCAAATACCCTTACATGGCATCCCCAGGCTATCCAAAGGGAATTTACATATTTTTTCTAATAGAGGCGATTGATATCCACCACCTAAAATTTAGTTTCTCTCCTTGATTAATTGTAAAGCTTTACTGAAAAGTGTAATCCCTGGACCAGCAGCACAATCATCAGGGAGTTTGCTGGAAAAGCAGGTGCTCAGGTCCCATCCTGGACCTCAGAATTACAATATGCATTTTAACAAGATCCCCAGGTGACTGGTGTCCACAAGAAGTTTGAGAGGCACTGCGCCCAGTGGTGACTTGTGACTCAGTTGTAGTGATGATCACCACCTGACGTTTTGACTTTCTCTTTTCTAAGATTTATTTTCTTTCTCTTCCCCTTCACCACTCCCCCCGCCCTGCCCTGTTTGCTCTTTCCTGTTCTTCTCTGTTCGCTTGCATTCTATGCGGCACCAGGAATCTGTGTCTGTTTTTGTTGTGTCATCTTGCTGTGTCAGCTCTCCGTGTGTGCGGTGCCACTCCTGGGCGGGCTGCACTTTTTCGCGCGGGGCGGCTCTCGTTGAGGGGCGCACTCCTTGTGCATGGGGCTCCCCTACACAGGGGACACCCCTGGGTGGCATGGCACTCCCTGAACGCAGCAGCACCATGTGTGGACCAGCTCACCACACAGGCCAGGGGGCCCTGGGTTCGAACACTAGACCTCCTATATGGTAGGTGGACGCTCTATCAGTTGAGCCACGTCCGCTTCCCTGTCTTGACTTTCAATATTGCTCACTTTCAACCTTATCAAACACCTAGGAGGGATGGGAGTGCTGTGGCATTCTCCCCCATTTCAGGTTAACTCTTTTTTTCTAAACAAATTTTATTGATACATATTAATAAAGCATAAATCCATCCAAAGTGTAAAATCAGTGATATTTGGTATAATCACATAGTTGTGCATACATCACTTCAAACATTATTACAGCATTTTCATTATTCCAATAATAATCAAAAAACAAAACATAAACCAAAAAACCTCATCATATCACAATCTCTCTCTGCTTCCGCTGCAGTATCCTGGGTTAACTCTTGAGAGCTAAGCATTGGATTTCACTTCATACACCCGTAAAGGACAGCCCAACTCTGCCCCCACCCTGCCCTCACCCAGAGCCTAAACATGAACCTCTACCCCATATTCATTTACCAATCTTGGCTCTAGATAAAAGGATGCAAGGAATCCTACTCTCAAGGTGCTGTGACTTTTTTTTTAATTATTCTTTTTTGAGGTACCGGGGGCCAGGGATTGAACCCAGGACCTTATATGTGGGAAGCTGGTGCTCAACCATTGAGTGCCACATTGGCTCCCATGAGTTGGTCTCTTTGTTTTGCTTATTGTTGTTTTAAGGAGGCACTGGGAACCGAACCTGAGACCTCCCATGTGGGAAGCAGGTGCTGAACTGCTAGAGCCACATCCACTTCCGCTTTGACTATTGAGTTCTCTTCTGGCCTCTCTTCTGGGCCAGCTTGATCCTGAGGCCCCGCCTCAGGAACATTTTACTTCATGACCCTGATTCTGCAGAGCTGGGGATTCTGCCCGCTAGCTGCTTTCTTGTGCAAAGTCTTCAACTTCTTTGGGGACCTCTCCTGAGCCCAGGGTCCAGATGTCTGCTCCTCTCCCCCTTCCTGACCATTAGCCCCTCCCATTTGCCAGCCTGCCTTGAAGTCCACGCATCACTTCCTTACCTCCATCTATGCCACCAGCCTCCCGTGAGTAGCATCTACCTCCAGATCTCACTGAAACAAAACATCAGGTCTGTGTTTTTTTAATCTACTCATTCATCCAATAAGTATTTACTGGGTGTCTCCTATGTGCCCAGGTACTGAACAAAATAGATAAGAACCCCAGTCCTCAATGGAATGTATATGCTTATGTAGCAAGAGATAAAACAATAAACAAAACCAAGCAAAATACAGAATGTGAAAAAAAAATACAGAGAGAATATGCTAGATGGTATAAGAGCTATGGAAAAAATAAAAGCTGAAAAGGTAAACAGGGAGTGCTTGGGGTGTTCAATTTTTTATGAATGTTTAGGGAAGGCCTCACTGAAAGGTGACATAAGGGACCATATACATTGAATATGCCATTATTCTTGCTTTTTCATTTATTATTATTTTTTAACCTATTCCATTTCTTCCTTGCTTGGTATACAATTTTCACATCTACCCCTTGCTCTGAGTCCTAAATGCTACCTGGGCATCAGTTCCCACAAGTCTATTTCTAATCTCTGGATCATGGATCCATGCCTAGACAACCAACCTCTTCTCATACCCTCTCCCTACCTCTGTGGGCCAATCTGGATCTCCAGCCTCCATCTGCCCAAGTTCCTGCCACGTCATCAGTGTCTGAGCCTGGTACCCAGACTCTGCTGTCCCATGTCCACAGAAAATGAAAATGGGTCACCTTGTTCCTAAAAAAGGAAGGCCTGGATGTTTAACGTGAGGGTAAGAGCAAAAGAATGGCTTAGTAAGTTTATAGAAACATATAATGAAATATATAGAACGTACCATTCTGCAACTTATCTCTTTTGAGAAACTAGACTAAAAAAAGGTCATTGGAAGCCCTCATGCTCAGTCACCAGGGAAACAAGGAGTCAAGATTTCAGCATATCAGAGTCCTTGGTATGTATGCCAGGGGGAGGAGTTAAAAGCAAACCTCTCCTTTAAGGATTGAACAAGGCACTTTGTTGAAGTCTATACAATCTCAGCATGTAAGAAGCCTGACAGATCTTCGAGAACCAGGGCTGCCCAGCAGAACTTTCCATGATGATGGAAATGTTTTATATCTGTGCTGTCCAACACAATAGCCACCAGGCACATGTGGTATTAAGGACTTGAAATGTTGCCAATGACTAAGGAATTCAATGTTTAATTTTATTTAATTTTAATTAAATAGCCACATGTGGTTATGGTTACCGAATTAGACTACACAAATCTAATCACAAACCCTAATTTTTTTTTTCTAGGTACCAGGGCTGGGGCTGGAGACTGAACCCAGGACCTTGAATGTGGGAAGCTGGCACTCAACACAGAGCCACATCAGCTCCCATCAGTTGGCTTTTTTGTTTGTTTTGCTTGTTGTTCATTTTTGTTTTTTTCAGGAGGCCCCAGGAACCAAACCTGGGACCTCCCATGTGAGAGGCAAGAGCTCAACTGCTTGAGCCACATTGGCTCCCCCTCAAACCCTAATTTTTAAGGTGAAAAAGTAACTGAGGTCTAGAGCACTTAAGTGACATAGCTAAGACAACAGGCCTAGCCACCAATGTAATACTCCACATTTGCATCAGACCTGTGGGTTTTCAAATTGCTGTCACATGCTCTATCCTGTCTGATCCTTTCATCAGCAGAGATGTAGGCTCAGCAGGTAGGACTCTCCACATCTCACAGATGCTCCGAGAGGCAGTAAGCACTTGCCAGACCATTCATCCCTGGCAAAGCCAGAGCTTCCGACTGGCAGACCTGCTCTGCCTTGCTGGCTCACACTCTGAAGCAGTGATACCCTCTGGGTAAAGAGTTTATTAACTACATAAAAGTTGAACAAGATGTTGGCAGACAACATCTTGCCAGCAGAACCACGGGAAAATCTGTCCTATGTCATGGGGTCCAGGCTTTGACAAAACATTTATGCAAATTAAATCTCCTAGGATATTTCTATTAGGAAGCGAAGGAGCTATCATTTGTCTATTCTATATTCTAATGAAGTGATTATACCCTTCAAAAAGTAAGACTCAACCAGTTTGTTGGATAACTCTTTTAAAGAGATCCTATGTTCATTTTGTCCTAACAGGCAAAAACTCTGCTATAATTAGAACTGAAAAGTTGCCAAAATGTCCCAATCAGACCCAAATTACTATCTATGAAAATTACCAAAGTGGTTCAAAGATATTCTTTTACTAAATATAGGAATACACAGTATAATGTAAATGTCCAGTTAGATGGATGTCAGAACCAAACTTCTTGGCTGAGTAGCATTTCATGTTTCTACAAGAACTGCAACCAAAAGCCTAATTTTGTTTTAGTCAAATGATGTCATCAAAATGCTTCCCGCACAGGGTGAGAGCTATAAGTGCTTTTCTCCTGTCATTCCTTTGTCAGGGCATCTGGGTGGGGTTTTTCTTGGAAGCACCTCACTCCACAGAGACAAATCGAGGCCTACAATGAGCAGTTTACAAAAAGCAGGGGATGCTATTGGCAGGGAACGCAGAGCTTGGCTTTGATCGCAGCTGCAGATTCCACCTGCTTAAAAAGGAAGCAGCTTGGCTATGATGCTCTGTTCCCCTGCTCAGAAACACAAGAAATCAGCCGAGATAAGCTGACAGGGCAAACATTACACAAACCACTGACCCTGCTGCAGGCCCAGAAGAGCTGCTTCTGCTTGGCTTTGATTCTCCAAAGCCTGAGCCGGCGGGGGAGGCCGTTTGACTTTCTTCCTTCCTAGTGCTCCCGATGGCAAGGTGCGTTCAGATGGAGCCTGGAGGAATACCAGCTGCAGGGGAACGGGAAATAAATAAACAAAACAGGAACACAGGCGAACCCGTGGAGGAGCCTCAGCAGCCAGGAAGGAGCAGCACATCCTAGTTAAAAGCAACTCGGGTTTACAGGCTTTTGCTAAAACACACAGAGCCCTGGGGCTCTGGCTGTGATCTCCTTCATGCTGTTGTCTGCTGAGCAAGGCAAATAAGTGTGTGCCATAGGCCTTACTTGCACACTTTCTAGTCCTACTGTTGTTGAGCGTGTGTCCAAGGACAAGGACGACAGCGGGGTTGCTACCCATGCCCGCAAGTGGAGCTGGCACTAGAGCAATGCCGGGCCAGCAGCTTTTTTCTTGACATACACACGATGATTGTTCTCTGCTTTACACACAGCCTGTTTGCTGCTGGATGGCCGCCTGCAGTTTGGCTTGAACACAGGGTTCAAAATGAGCCACCAGGTTGACTGGCGTGTGCCATTCCAGAGCCCAGCTGCAGCTCCCCAAACTGACGCCATCCTAATGTGGTCACTGCTGCCATCCCAGGTGCCACTGGGGTCCCGCCTCTTTGTTTTTCTTTAAATCTGATTCAGTTCACATTTGCTGAGTGCCCACGATTTGCTGGGCATTTTACTAGACCCGAGCAATATAGCAGCACACCTGGAAATCATGGCTCCTGCTTGCAAGGAGCCTGCAGTTTGGCAGGAAGGAGGGACATGATCTTCAGATGCAGCGTCGGGGCCCTCATCCGTCAGGCCAAGGTCACGTGCTCTGCTGCCCTCGGCAGCCAGGCAGATGGCCTGAGCCGGGGGGCAGGTGTGGGTCTGTGGCGGGTGGGAGAGCACTTGTCCTGCATAATGGAGACAGCTGGTCCCAGCTCGGGCCAATTGTTACCACGTGGGGCTGTGGGCCCAGCAACTGCCAGAACTTCCCTATTTCAAAAGCAGTTTAAGTCCAGGCTTTTTTTTTTTTTTTTTTTTTAACAATAAAATCTTCCAATTTTTAAGTGTTGGCAACTAATTCAAAGTTTTTTAAAACTTAGTGAGAGCTAAATGTGACCCCAGGGGCACTAGTCTGCAACTTTTACATTCTGCAGACTTATTTCCCATCTCCCCAATTCCCTAACACATTCCACACATCTCAACACATACCTGCTAACCCAGTGTGACCTGTTTACTGCTGCTCCCACACCCACCATATGGTTTTTTGTTTGTTTTGTCTTTTAGGAGGTATCAGGGATTGAACCCAGGACCTCATACATGGGAGGCAGGTGCTCAACAACTGAGTGGTATCCACTTCCCAATGAGAATTTTTTTTTTTATTAAAGCTTTTTAAAAAATTTATTTCTCTCCCCCACCCAGCCCTCCCCCAGTTGTCTGCTCTCTGTGTCCATTTGCTGTGTGTTCTTCTGTGTCCGCTTTGTATTCTTGTCAGTGGCACCCAGAATCTGTCTCTTTTTTTTGCGTCATCTTGCCACATCGGCTTTCTGTGTGTGCAGTGCCATTCCTGGGCAGGCTGCACTGTTTCGCCTTGGGCGGCTCTCCTTATGGGGCGCACTCCTTGTGCACATCAGCACTGCATGTGGGCCAGCTCATCACGGGTCAGGAGGCCCTGGATTTGAACCCTGGACCTCCCATGTGGTAGGCAGACTCACTAACTGTTGGGCCAAATCCACTTCCCGAGAATTGGTTTTTTGTTTGCTTGTTTTTAGGAGGTACCAAGGATCGAACTTGGGATCTCGTACATGGGAAGCAGGTTCTCAACCCCTAAGTTACAGCCACTCCCCGTCCACAGATGTTTTAACTCTTGTGATTAGCCTCAAGCTGAGTCACTGCTTCATGTCTCTTCCCTCTTCCTGCCTTTGTCTAGTCACATCTTACCCAACTTTTGTTCCCAGTTCAAGACCCTTACCCCACGAAGCCTTCGGACCACCCTGAGTTCTCCCTTCTCTGGATCATCACCTTTCTTATAACTCTATCCCTGGGAATGGGGCAGGAGTTCCCTCAGCAGTCCTCTAATTATGCTATCTGCATTGCCTGTTTCCCCAACCAGACTGGATGCTCAATATCAGAAACCATGTCAGATAGTTCGGCCAGAGAATGTGCAGTGTTCATGAGGGAGTCACATACGCCAAAGACAAGGAGGGACTGACTGACAGATGGTAGAGCTCAGGCTCTGAAGTCAAGCAGGTCTGGGTATCTTAATCTCTCAGTTTCCATGTTTGTACCCTGGGCTATAATAAGATGGAGACATACCTAAATTCATATGGAGTCTGTGAGATTACCAGAGAGAATGAATGTAAAGCCTCAGCATAATGCCTAGCTGGAGTAAACACTCAGGGAATGTTAGCTGTTATTATTATGGAATGATTGCCGGATTCAGCCAATGTTATCATTATGCACGTGTTGCACATCAGAGCTTCGTTGTTAGCAAATATTTATTGACCACTTACTCTGTGTTAGCACTGTAGCAAACATATTGCATGTGTTAGCTCATCTAATTTTTATAATTATCCCCATTTTATGGATAGCTAAAGCAAAGAGTTTAAATAACTTGTCCAAAGCCACACAGAGCCGAGAGCTGAATGCAGCCTTCTGACTCCAGAGCCCGTACTCTTAACCATGGTCCACTATTGCATCTCTATATTTCTTTTTTTTTCGATCCCCCTTGAGGTACTGGGGGCTGGGGACTGAACCCAGGACCTCGTATGTGGGAAGATGGCACCACATCGGCTTCCCTGAGCTGTTTTTTTGTTTGCTTTTGCTTGTTGTCTGTCTCTGTCCTTCCAGTAGGCACTGGGAACTGAACCTGGGGCCTCCCGTGTCGTAGTCAGGCACTCAGTGGCTTGAGCCACACCTGCTCCCAACCCTCTACATTTCTACCAGCAGGAGACAACGTTCTGACCTCAGCCTTCTCAAATCAAAAACAGGATCTGGCTTTGTGGACCATGGCTTAAAATGCCAGGGTGATTAGAACCTGGCCTGGAACAGACTATGTCTCAGAAGTTCCAGAAAAAAGGAATTTGCTTCTCTGTCAGTTTGATCAACATATTGAGAACAATGAGGAAAGGAGAAAGTGCCCCCAAAGTGCCGGAAAGTTACAGATGTCATGAAAGGCAAAAACTGTGATACATATTAATACTAAAGGAAAAGGTTTTTGCTGATCACCAAAAAAATGACTGGAGAGGGAATCAGAAACAATGTTTCTAGCCTCCAATGTTCATGTAGAATACAGGAAAGAGGTGAATGTGGTCACTTTCACAGAGGTGAAGAAGCACAAAAGTGAGGAAGCCATATAAAAGTGAATTCAAAATCCATGAAGTTAATCTGTGAATATAAAGAGCAGATGTGGATGATGCCAGGAGTTGGCATGGGTTCATGAAAATTGATGTCATCCCTTGGACTGTCCTGATCCAGGGAGCCCCATGAACAGGTTGTGTCTTAGTTTTAACAAGGCATATGACAGTCTCCTGTGGACTCTTTATGGGCAAAATACAGAGAATGGGGTAAATGATTATAAAGTTGATTTTATAACAAAAGATCAATTTCAACCTGAAGGAAGGTATCTGTGGAAGAGCCTGGCAAAGTTCTGACCTCAGACTTCCTCAGTCAACATTTAATTCACTGTCTTAGGTGAAAACATAATTAGTACACTTAATTCTAATTCATAAAGGCCAGAAGCTACATCTAATTCTTCTTTAGTTCTGCAGTGCCTTGCCTATGCTTGGCATACAGTAAGTGCCCCCCAAATGATCACTGTCCTGGAATTCAGGGACCAAGTTTACAAATAACATTACAAAGGTGAAAAGGTCAGCAAATCACCTGGATGACAGATTCTAGTTCCCAAAAGATTACAACTGATTGAAGGGATAAACCAAATCCAGCAAGGTGAAACTGATCAGGGACAACTGAAAAGTACTTCAACAGTTAGTAGAGAATAGGAACTACAGTTAAACAGTACCTGGGACAAAGACTTGTAATGGTTTTGGCAAACAGCAAACTAAGGAGAAGTAGTGGGCTGAGGTTTCCCAAGATGAGCAGGTAAACTCCTAGACTAAGGTAACAAAGTAATGCTCACAAAAATGAAAGCAATAGATCTTCTCTGCTGTTTGGCCAAACCTGAAGCTATAATATTTAACCTGAAGGAAACTTTAAAAGGGGAATGACAAAGCAGAGTTTGCCTAGAAATAGACCGAGAAGGGCAAACTGTTGGAAATTCTGGCATAATTAAAGGCAGAAGAAACTGATCCAGAAGACTTAGAAGGGATATAATAGTGATCCAGAAATTTAAAGACAGGTATTCAGAAAAGGGAACAGACTTATTTTTAAAGGTCCAGAATTAAGACTAATGTGAACAAAGCAGATTTCAGTCCAGTTTAAAGGAGAACTGTTAAGCAACCTAAATTGCTTCCAAGTAGAATGGGTTCTCTCACTCATTAGTGAGTTTCTAGGTACTGATTGCCAAGGCTAGGCAATCGCATAGCGGCAACAGTGCAGAAGGATCTGATCCATGCAAAAGAAGATTTTGCCAGACATTTCAAGTCTATGACTGACTGTATTCCAGATGAACACCACTAAAAAAATGATGTCAGTATTAGCTTCAAGTCTTACAGTGAAGAGATGACTTCGTGGGGGTTAGGATAGAAAGCTTCAAGCAAAAGGTTCTCTTACGGCACATTTGGCAGGACAGAGGGAGAGTACCCGATCGGCAGCAATGAGGGACAAAGGTTAAAAGACAGGGAGCAGGATGCAGAGGGTCTAGAACCAGGCTCAGGAATTTAGATTTTTGGGCAATGGGGAATCACGAAGAACTGCTGAGCAGAACAGACATGATGAAAATGGCACTGCAGAAAGATCACACTGACATTACTCTAGGAAAACAGCAAGAGGAAGAGGAAGACTCTGGGGGCAAGAAAAGTAGAGGAACTTCTGGCAGGAAAAATGGGCCTGAATTACAGGAGCGGTAGGTAGACGAAAAAGAATTACAAGGACTTGGTGATTGATTCCATGTAGAGGACAAAGATAGAGTGGGCAAAGCCAGAAACATGTGAAGCAGGAAACCCAAATATGAAAACCTATATCATTACAAGACCACAAATCACAAGAATATCTAAGTCACAACTGGTTCCCAAATTACGACTTCGTCAAAAACTCATATCATATGTTCATATTATATTTTTCATATTAATCCAATAAAAGCATCAGATTTTGTAATTATCTTTGAATTTATTGGAAACTGGCCCCCAAATGTTTATTGAAACAATATTCACAAAAATTAAACCCTTAAAGAACAGAAAGAAGATACACCAGGCTAATACTATCAAAAGAAAGTAGAGGTAGCCATACTAATGTCAGAGAAAATAGCAGATTATTAGTGTTAAAAAAGGGTCACCAGATAATTAAAGGTCCAGTTCACCAGGAAGGCATAATTACAAACTAATAACTCAAAACATCATGCCTCAAAATATGAAATAAAAATTGACAGATCTACAGGAAGAAACTGACCTGATGACACCATGGTAGATTTTCACACCTCTTTCAATTAAAAATTTGATAGATTAAAAAGACAAAATAAATCAGGAAGGATATAGGAGATTTAAACAGCCGAACTGAGAAGGTTCATCCAATAGACAGATGCAGAATATATAACTAACAATTAGAAAATACACATTACTTTCAAGTATAAAATTGAAAACTTCTGAAAATTGACCATTTGCTAGACTTAAGATTAATATCAACAAATTTCAAAAGAATGATTTGATTCTGTGACAGCAATACAATTAGGTTAGGAATCAGTAACAAAAATATTACTTAAAAAACCTATCCATGTATTTGGAAAAAGTAATGAGCTAAGCATCTTACACAAGAAGTCGGAAAAGCATAACTCCCAAAATGTAGAAGGAATAAAAGAATACAGATAAAAGCAGAAAATAATGAAACAAAACAAAAATAGAATTGAGAGTCAAATACTGGTTCTTTGAAAAACACTAATCAAATATACCCTCTTGTAAGACTGATCAAGAAAAAATATTTTAAAAGTTCATCAAAAAGAAAGCACATATATTAGGAATATAAAATAAGATAGTTATAGATGCTGTGGAAAAAAGAGATTAGAGGATATAAGAACAACTTTATGCCAAAATGCTTGAAAATTTAGATGAAAAGGATAAATTTCTAGAAAATACAACCTATCAAAAATGATTCAAGGGAAGGAAACTGGGCCCAGTGGTTAGGGCGTCCGTCTACCACATGGGAGGTCTGCGGTTCAAATCCCAGGCCTCCTTGACCCGTGTGGAGCTGGCCCATGTGCAGTGCTGATGCGCCCAAGGAGTGCCCTGCCACATGGGGTGTCCCCCGCATAGGGGAGCCCCATGCGCAAGGAGTGTGCCCTGTAAGGAGAGCCGCCCAGCGCAAAAGAAAGTGCAGCCTGCCCAGGAATGGTGCCGCATACACGGAGAGCTGACACAGCACGATGACACAACAAAAAGAAATGCAGATTTCCATGCCGCTAACAACAACAGAAGCGGACAAAGAAGAACACGCAGCAAATAGACACAGAGAACAGACAACTGGGGTGGGGGGAAGGGAGAGAAATAAATAAGTAAACCTTAAAAAAAAACATGATTCAAGAAGAAATAGAGAACCAGAATAGTTCTATAACCATTAGAAAACTGAATCAGGAGTTTAAAATCTTCCCACAAGGAAACAAGCCAAGAGAGGTTTTTTGCGTGATTTCAATGGAAGATATAGGGTCAGATTATTTCAATTGTACATAAACTATTTTAGAGAGCAGAAAGGCAACATTTTCCAACTCATTTTATCATAACCTTGATAAGGGCATAACTTTGATAATGAATTCAGAAAAGAATAATCTTGATAATGAATCCAGAAAAGAACAGCACCAGAAAAAAAGAAAATTACATGTTAATCTCTTACACACACACACACACACACACACACACACACACATGCATGCATGGCTAACAAGCCAAATCCAGCATATTTTAAAAATATATCCTAATCAAGATGGGTTCATCCCTGGAATGGAAGGCATAATTTAAGTTAGACATTTTATAAATGTTATTCATGACACTAATAGATTTAAAGGAGAAAAACCTTAATACCATCTCAAAAGGTGAGGAAAAAATACACAGTAAAATTCAACAACCACCTGAGATAAAAAATTTTTGCAAACTAAGAATAATAGGTCATTTTCCTAACTATCTAAAAAACTTCCTGCCAACATCATATTTAATGGTGAGCTGTTGAAAGCATTTCCTTAAAAACAAAGAACAAGAACAAAACATTACCACCATATCTATTTAGCATAGTACTCAAGGGCTTAGCCAGTGCAGTAAAATGAGAAAAAAAAAGGGGGGGGAGTAGGAGTAAATAAATAGCATGTAGATGAGAAGAGATGCTTTTGAATAAAAAAATTAAATTAGTAAAAAAAAAAAAAGGCAGCGGACTTGGCCCAGTGGTTAGGGCATCCATCTACCACATGGGAGGTCCGTGGTTCAAACCCCGGGCCTCCTTGACCCGTGTGGAGCTGGCCCATGCACACTGCTGATGCGCACAAGGAGTGCCCTGCCACGCAGGGGTGCCCCCGCATAGGGGAGCCCCACACGCAAGGAGTGCGCCCCGTAAGGAGAGCCACCCAGCGCGAAAGAAAGTGCAGCCTGCCCAGGAATGGTGCCGTACACACGGAGAACTGACACAACAAGATGACACAATAAAAAGAAACACAGATTCCCGTGCCACTGACAACAACAGAAGCGGACAAAGAAGACGCAGTACATAGACACAGAGAACAGACAACTGGGGTGGGGGGGGGAAGGGAAGAGAAATAAATAAATAAATAAATCTTTAAAAAAAAAAAAGGGGGAGGGATATAAAGATGGAAAAAGAAGAAACCAAACTTTCATTATTTGCAGTTAGCATATACAGAAAACAGAAGAGAATATATATATGAGTTAATAAAGAGTTTAGCAAAGTAGGTGGATACAAAATTAAAATTGAAAAGTCAATTGCATTTCTATATATCTTAAACAAGCAGTTTGGGGTGAAAGCAATTTTTTCTAAAAGATACCATTTACAGTAGCATCACAAAATATAAAGGAAAAAAAAATCTAACAAAAGATGTTCAAACTACAAATTTTGTTAAAAGACATTAAAGAAAACAAATTCATAGAGAATCATACAATGCAACTGGAAAGACTAAATATTTTTAATCTCCCTAAACTGATTAATAGATGAAGGCAATTCCAATCCAAATGTTTTCATAGAACTTGACAAGCTGATTCTAAGGTATAAAGCTACAGTAATTAAGACAGTATGATATTGGCACATAATAGACAAGTCAATAAGTGGAACTAAATAGAGAATCCAGAAATAGACCCATGCATATATGTAAACTTGATTTATGATGGTGAGTACTGTGAGGGAAAGGATGGTCTATTTAATACGTGACGCCAGGATAAGTATATTGATATGAGAAAAAATGAAACTGGATCTCCCATCTCATGTTATGTATAAAAATCAATTCCAGGTAGACAAAAGACTAAAATGCTAAAGGCAAAAGAATAAAAATTTTAGAATATACTATAAGAGAATATCTTTAGGACATCCAAATCAGAAATTTTCTTAAACAAGAAACAAAAAGTGTAACCCATAAAGGAACATACTGATAAATTCTAAACTTCTGGTTATGAAGTAACCAGAACTTCTGGTTATGAAGACACTATAAGGAGACTGAAAGATAAACTACAAAGTGGAAGAAAAATGTTTGCAACATATTTAACGAATAAAGGCCTAGTAGCATCAAGTATACTGGAAGAATTCTAAAATCAAAAAGAAAAAGATAGCCTCACTGAAAATAGGCAATACAACACTCTTTTCATAGAAGTGGAAATACCAATGGCTCATAAATATATGAAAAGTGCTTGATTTCATTAGTGAG
This sequence comes from Dasypus novemcinctus, assembly GCF_030445035.2. NCBI lineage: Eukaryota > Metazoa > Chordata > Mammalia > Cingulata > Dasypodidae > Dasypus > Dasypus novemcinctus. Next base: position 34,439,997 of record NC_080698.1, read on the forward strand.
CTGGAAAATGCAAATTAAAGTAATAAGAGTAACTACATCACACCCTATTCAAGTTGTCAAAATTTGAACAATACAAATGTTGGCAGGAAGGTAGAACCAAGAAAATTCTCATAGACTGCTGGTGGGAATATGAATTCTAAAAATTGGTACTAACACTTTGGAAAACAGTTTAGCATTGCCTAGTAAAGTTTAACCAACAACCATCCCCTAAATCTCAGCAATTCCATCATTAGGTGTAGAACTGTGGTAGGCTGAATTATGTACTCCAGGGAAACCTGCTCTGAATCTTAATCCCATTCCTGGGGGGTGAACCCACTATAAACAGGACCTTTTGAAGACGTTATTTTTAGGTAAGGTTTGGCCCACCTATTATTGGAGGCCTTATAAAAGAGAATGCCATGGGAAGGAGCCAGGACGGCAAGGGAACCCAGCAGTCAGAGGAACCCGGACGAGAAAGGAGAGGGCATCACCATGTGCCGGGAAAGCCAAGGAAACCCAAGGATTGCTGGCAAGCAAGAACATGCTCAACCCCGGGAGGAAGCAAGCTATCCAGTCTCCAAAATCATGAGATAATAAAGTCCTGTTATTAAGCCAACTCACTGTGTGGTATATGTCATAGCAGCTGGGAAATGAAGACAAGAGCTTACGCAAAGGGGCACAGGTGCACCATGAAACACATTCAACAATGTTCAGTTTCCTAGTGTCCAAATTGGAAACCATTCATTAATGGTACAATCCACAGAACAACAAACAAACTGTAGCATATTCAGACTATGGGATAGTAGACAGCAGGGAAAAAGGAAAAAACTACACCTCTATGTATCATCGTGGATACATCTAAGAGAAAAATAACGTTCTGTGAAAAAAGCAAGAGAAGAATAAATACAATATGATTGTATTTCCATAAAGTTCAAAAGCAAGCACAACTGAAGAGTAATTTGGGATACATACACAGATGGTAAAACCATAAGGAAAAGTGAGGTAATGATTAACCTAAAATCCAGGACTGTGGTTACTAGAAGGAGAGGAGAAACACGATTGGGACTGGTCACACAGGAGCCTCTAAGAAACCGGTGATAGTCTATTTCTTAGGACTGGTGGTAGGAACATACATGTTAAGTTATTACTCTCTAAACTTTACATATTCATCTTATATACTCGTATACATATCATATTTCTTAAGAAAATATTTAAAGAAAATAACTAAACTCTGCAAACATACCAAAAAAAGCATATAAAAGGCAACCCTCAATAGGTAACTTTATTTATTTTTTATTTTTATTTTTTTATTTTTATTTTTTTATTTCTCTCCCCTTCCCCCAGTTGTCTGTTCTCTGTGTCTATTTGCTGCATGTTTTTTTTGGTCCGCTTCTGTTGTTGTCAGCGGCATGGGAATCTGTGTCTCTTTTAGTTGTGTCATCTTGCTGCGTCAGTTCTTCGTGTGTGTGGCACCATTCCTGGGCAGGCTGAACTTTCTTTCGTACTGGGCAGCTCTCCTTACAGGGCGCACTCTTTGCACATGGGGCTCCCCACATGGGGACACCCCTGCGTGGCAGGGCACTCCTTGCGCGCATCAGCACTGCGCATGGGCCAGCTCCACATGGGTCAAGGAGGCCTGGGGTTTGAATTGTGGATCTCCCATGTGGTAGAAGGATGCCCCAACCACTGGGCCAAGTCTGCTTCCCTCAATAGATAGCTTTGAACCCAACTGTTAAACAGGAACAAAGGCAAAGAAAGAAAATTGGCATTACCCCAAATTACAAACTAGAGTACAGATCAACCAAAAAAGAGTGTGATATACATGAGAATTTCTAACTTCTGTAAAACAGAATTTCTCTAACAAAAGCCAAAAGCCTGGGAATTATTTTTCCAAAATTACGTCTCATTATTCATTCAGCTGTGGAAGCCACACACATCCGGACCTCATCTTCCATACTGCTCTCCTCCACTCTCCCCTAATCCATTTTAGCTCCTAAATCCTACTTCCCAAGTCCAGGCTATCCTTATCACTCACATGAACACTTTTGTTGGTCTTTGTTTTAGTTTCCTAGGCTGCTCAAGAAAACACCATGAAATGGGCCGGGTAAAACAATGGGAATTCATTAGCTCATGGTTTTGAGGCCAGGAAAATGGCCAAATCAAGGGGTCTTCAAGGTGATGCTTTCTCCCCAAAGACTGTGATGTCCTGGGGCTGGCTGCTGGTGATCCTTGGTCTGTGGCTCCTCTGTCACATGGCAATGCACATGGCAGTCTCTCCATTCTCTTCTGGATTCCTCTGAATTGCAGCTTCTGGTTGCTCCCTGTGCTTGTTCTCTCTCTCTCTGTTTGAATTTTATTCTGCTTATAAATTATTCCAATAATAGGATTAAGAACCTTCCTGACTGGGCTGGGCCATTCCTTGACTGAAGTAACTTCATCAAAAGGTCCTACTTACAATGGTTTCACACCCACAGGAATGTATTAAATCTAAAAACATGTTTTTCTGGCATACATACAGCTCGAAACCACCACACTACAGTCTTTAAACTGGTCTACCAAGCCCCAGCTGATCTTTTCAAAAGCAAATCTCATCATATGTTTAAAATCCTTCACTAGCTTCCTACTGCTTTAGTTAAAATAGAAATTCTTGGGGTGGGGGTTATATGGGGACCTCATATTTTTTTAATGTAACATTTAAAAGAAAATAAAGAAAAAACAAAGAAAAAAGTTCTTAACATTATTTATAAGATAGTATATAATATGGGCCTCTATTAAATCACCACTGCATCTTGACTTCTCCCCACTCCACACCACACACATATAACCATTCCTTGTGTTTGAGCCATCCCGGACTCCTCTCAATTCCTTGAACACATACAAAACTCCCTCCTGTGTCGGGGCCTCTGCACATGGCTGATCTGCAGCATCTTTCTGAAGTCCACCACTGCTCTCTCAAGTCATCTCCTACTTGTCCTTCAGTCCTCAAAACAAACATGTCCTCAGGGAAGTCTCCCCTGACATTCTACTGCCCCTCACTCTACCCTCCCCTGACAACCTCCCCTTTACCCCTCCCTCACCAGCTATCATATGCTCTCATAGTAGCATAAATCTTTTCCTCTGCAGCAGTTTCCATGGTTTTAATTTTACTTTTGTGTATGACTATTTGATTAACATTTCTCTCTCATTAGACCATAAGTCACATGAGGGCAGGGCCCATGTCTAGTTTTGTTTACCATTGTAGGCCCCAGTATTGTAGCGTAGTACCTAGCACATAGTAGGAACACATAAATCTCTTTTGATTGATTGAATGGATGAACAGATACTCAAGCCTAAAAGAGTCGCAACTGGCCTTTCCATAAGCCGAGCTCAGACTATAAATGCATTACTTTCCCCCCAGTGTGGGATATGACTCCTGGGATAATCCTCTCTGGCACTGAAGGATTACTATCAAGCACCAACAAGCAATGCAACTGGAAAAAGATGTTGACCAAAGGGGGAAAGGGTAAAGACAAAAGAGTTTGTATAGCTAAGAGACTTCAAAGTGAGTCAGGAGATCATTTCAGAGGTTACACTTATGCACATCTCTGCAGGATCCCTTTGACTGCCAAAGTAGATATTGACCCAAATAGCAGGGCTCCTGAGGGCTCTGGAGACATCCAGACAGTATAGTCAGAGCAAGTAGCTCAGGAGTTTGGTGCCTTGCCAGTGTGCCCTACTTTGGAATTTATGCTCCCCAGAGTGACAGAGTTGGACTCAGGTGTGGTTTTCGTACACCTTCTGCCCCTTCTATTTGAACCTATAGTTAGTGCTAGAGTTGATAGGTGTATAGCCAAGAGACTTGAATCTCTGGGCTGTCTATGTGCCAGCTGGGATCTGAATCTTAACAGAGTTGCAACACCTACTCTATAGTTCATTGGACTCACCCAGAATAACTAACAAGGAACTGATGATGGACAATGACCATCCCAAGGGACAGAGGGAGTCTGCAACTCCAAGCAAGAGAGTCCCATCCATCTGCCCATAGGATCTAAGCCCCCTCTTAATTAGAAGTGGCATGGACATCATCATCCCAGAATCCTCAGGACTGAAGAATGAATGATGGACTGGAGTAGACTTACTGTGCTTCTACCAATGAAAGAAATTATATCATTGATGTGGAGTTGGTGGCCATTGGAGGTTCTGAGGGTAGGGAGAGGGAAAAACAGGTGTAATACAGGGACATTTTTGGGACTTGACACTGCAATGACAGATACAAGCCAATATATATCTAGTTATAACTTACAAAATTGTGCAGGAGAGAGTGTAAACTACAACGTAAACTATAATCCATAATAGTAGCAATGCTCCAAAATGTGTTCATCAATTGTAACAAATGTACCACACTAATGAAGGATGTTAACATGGGAAAATGTGGGAGGGGTAGGGAGCAGGGCATATGGGAATCCCCTATATTTTTTATGTAACATTTATATAATCTAAATATTTAAAAAAAACAAAACAAAACAGTCACAATTTAAAAATTTCCACTTCTGCTGCTTCGGGTAACAAGACCCTAAAAGACAGGAAACAAGGTAAGTATCTGGTACTACCTCCCAATTCCAGGCCTGAAGAGAAGAGCCCATCTTACACTGGCAGGTGATCTTTGAAAGAGCAGGATTCACAGAAAGAGTTTACCTCCATCTATAAGGATGATAGGAAGATCTGGGTGGCACATAGAAGAGGTGGCATTGGATTGGGAAAAGTGGACATAATGGACAAAGGGTATGGGGAAAGGCAGGAAGAGATGAGAGGTGGAGGCATCTTCGGGACATGGAGCTACCCTGGATGGTGCTTCAGAGGTAATCACCGGACATTGTAAATCCTCACAGGGCCTACATGATGGAATAGAGGAGAGTATGGGCCATGATGTGAACCAATGTATATGAGGTGCAGAGGTGCCCAAAGATGTACTTACCAAATCCAATGGATGTGTCATGATGATGGGAACGAGTGTTGTTGGGGGGGGGGAGAGGGGGGGTGGGGGGGTGGGGTTGAATGGGACCTCACATATATATTTTTAATGTAATATTATTACAAAGTCAATAAAAAATAAAAAAATTAAAAAAAAAAAAAAAAAAGGAAAAAAAAAAAAAAAAACAAAAACAAAGCTGTTCCCATACAAGCTTGGAGCAAGGTTGATCTTTCTGATAAAAAGGTAAGGTAAGCCTAGGATCTACCATATGAAAATTTTAGAGTTCAAATTATGACCTGAAATCAGAGATTATAATAAAGCTTTTGAAACATAAGAATGTGTAGTGCTGCTGCATTAGTGTGGCCATCAGATATAAGCCCCGCAAGTTCTTGAGTTTCAATAGCATAGTTTTTATGACTAATCCAGTATTTAACAGAGTGGGGCTTCTTTGCCAATCATTTTATTCAGATGGCTTTAGCTAATATGGCACAAATGAAGTCCCTTTAACTGTTTGCATCCATTAAAACCAGAAGATAGGACATATGCTGGCAACTCTAACTCTAAACATCATCTTGAAATTGAAGTCAATTTCTTCTTGTAAGAACTAATTCCTGATTTTCCTGATGCCTTAGAATAATCTAAGAACAGAAATAAAATCTAAATTGGCCAGCAAGCTTTTCTTGAAACAGCACAAGGGTATTTAATACTATATATTAGAGGTGTTTTATTCTTTGCTCAAAAAATAAATGCTTTTGAGCTCTGGTAAGGTATTAAAAATGACAATCCCTAAGGATAACTTTGGGTGTATATTATGAGGCAGGAAAGAGTCTGGAGAAAACAGTTGTCAGAATAGACATCAATTTGCACATTTCACTTTGTCATTTAAAGTACACTGTGTAATTATAAATCTGTGATGTAAAGTGATATCTCAAGTGATATCAAGACTAAGAACAGTTCAAACAAACAAAGGGCAAATCTCAGAGGTGATTTCCATCTGTAGCTTGATGTGTTATAAAACTCTGAGAACGCATGCACATTGAAGACTTAATGGTATGGTCTCTTTTTTCCTCTTAAGCACTTTTATATAAATAATAAAATGGTGCACCAAAACAATGGCAGAAACTCCATTTTTTAAAACAATGTCAAATAACTACTTGACTTAAATGCTAAGCACGGACTTAAGACAACTCAAACAAGTACTGATGAATTATCTACTTACCATGTTTACTTCATTTCATTCAGGGCAGAAGGGCTTTATTTTTTCCTTCATTTTATTGATTTTAGTTGGGCCTGGAGTGCAAAGGGCCACCCTTTTTACTTAGGTCACTTGTATAATATTCTGTTACACTTGAGGAAAAAAATGTGTAACAACCATTTATATCACCCTTACAATTTCTTACAATGTGTATCTAGGGAAAAAACTAAACTACTTTTTCACCATAAAAAGTACCAAAAAAATAAGTATAAAATAGGAATGCTCATGGTTCCACAAGTCAGAGAATAACCTTTATGAACATTAATGTATGTCCTTTCAGGGATTTTTTTGTGTCTGTGAATATATATTTTTATAGTGATTCAGCCAGTTCAGCATATACAACTTTTTATATGCTTTTTCCAGTTAGCTTTCCAGTTGTAATTTTTCATAACAGGATTGTATTGTTGTCTCTTAAACAATCTCCAATTAACCCTCCTAGAAAGTAGCCTCCTTGATGGCAGAAATCTTGACATTGGTTTCTTATGTCCAGCACTGACTATGATACCTGCCTCAATAATTTTTTATTCAATCAGACTCTAAATTCATTTAAGAAAAATAAACCATAAAGAACAAAAATATGCTTAATTCAGATAAACCTGGTTTGCTCTAAGAAACTCTGTTATTCATAGGTATCTATGGCAAATAGGGCTAAGATGAATGGCTAGACATGATATCCTTCAGTTAGGGTGTAGATCATTCAATTTGTCTCCTGCTCAGGTGCATAACTTTGAGAAGGTGGCCTGGGAAAATGTCCTGGACTGGAAGGGTGGAGTCCCTTCTTCTTCTCAGTGGGCTCACACTCTCTCCCTAGATGTGGTGAAAGCACATGGGTGCAGTTCCTGAGATCATTCGTTCTCGAGTGTGACTTTCGGGAAGCTACTTGGCAGCCCCAACACTACACTTTGGGCCAATACTGCTCAGCAATAAGCAGGTGACATGCAAGTGACCTAAACTTCCATCCTACTGACCATCCAAACATCCATGCTCATTTCTTTCCACGTCGTTCTTTCTTACACACTTCCAAACTGTTTTGACTTTCTCAAAACAGGTAAGTATTTGCAGAGAGTTTTGTTTCTTTTATCTGTATATTTAACATCTGGTATGTAAGTGCATATGACCTTGTTTTAGGACTAGGATATGAAGAGTCGGACATTCACTGATGGTCCTAGAAGAGATAAGTTTAGCACTGTGTGAAGAGGGGGTAAAACTGCTTCTTTTCATGGAAGCATTTTGCTGGATTAGAAAGACAATTTTCAGTTCAGGTGGCGGACTTGGCCCAGTGGTTAGGGCGTCCATCTACCACATGCAAGGTCCGCGGTTCAAACCCCGGGCCTCCTTGACCCATGTGGAGCTGGCCCATGTGCAGTGCTGATGCGCACAAGGAGTGCCCTACCATGCAGGGGTGTCCCCCACGTAGGGGAGCCCCACACGCAAGGAGTGAGCCCCGTAAGGAGAGCCGCCCAGAGTGAAAGAAAGTGCAGCCTGTCCAGGAATGGCGCCGCACACATGGAGAGCTGACACAACAAGATGATGCAACAAAAAGAAACACAGATTCCCGTGCCGCTCACAACAACAGAAGAGGACAAGGAAGATGCAGCAAATAGACACAGAGAACAGAAAACCGGGGTGGGAGGGGGAAGGGGAGAGAAGTAAATGAATAAATATATCTTAAAAAATTTTTTTTCAGTTCAACAGGCATTTACTGAATGTCTAATAAATGTCAGGCATTTTGCAAGGTGCTGGGGTACCAAGCTAAATGAGACCTTTGCCTGCTAGGACTTTCAGGGTCCATATTTCTTTAGGATCTTTTTCTTTGGATTAGTAATTAACAGTGAAATCACAAAACCATTCTTTATGAGATGCAACTTGAGATTTTTACCTCAGTCACAACTGCCCCCAGACATATAATCATCCATTTCAAATTTCATTCTTTTTTGTTAAAATAAGAGTTGGCTTTTGTCTTTTAAATGACTACATAAGAATCCCCCAAACAAAGAACAAATAAGGCCAAGTTGTTTGTCCCAAGGAAGTATGTACAGCCATCAAGACAAGGCTCTGCATCCAGCAGTAAGGCTTCCTTTTCTTAAAAAAGAAAATACTTCTGCAAGCAAGAAGTGAACATTTTATATCTGGCATAAAATATCAAGCGCTAGCAGTGGGGTTTCTAATGCTTTAACAGTTTAAGCAACTGAAAGAGACTGACTAGACTCCCTGACTCCCAACTCCAATTTTTTAAATTAGAGACAACCCCTCCCTGGCCATAATTTAGGCCTTAAGAATATAAATGTGCTTCTCTTTGGAAATAAGGTTGATTTCTCCATAAAGCAATGACCTTTTGAACTTCTGACCAAGCATACCATCACTAAAAAAATGGCTGCCCACAAAATATGATTTTTGCTATCATTCCATATATTAACTACTAGTGAAGTTTAATTTCTTTCTTAAAAAATAAACATAGAAAGAGGGTCTATTATAGTCTCCCTGTACTTCAAAAGACTGTTTTACGTGCTCTCTGGCCATAAGTGCATCTCACTTTGGAAGCCACTGCAATAGAAGGTGTGGAGAATAAATGTATAAATCAAAATCAGAATTTTAGAATATGATAAAACTCTCTAGGAAAAGGAGGTAAGACAGAGATAAAGTAAAATAGAAAACATGATCTGCTTTATGGAAGCACTAATCTATCACTTTAAGTTTAACAAAAGCACCAAGCTCCTACAAGAGAAAGAAAACACAAACCTAACAGCTAGCACTTTCTTTAGTTTAAACCTTCCAAAAGGCCACTGTAAATGAAAACATCTAAAAATGGATAAAAAGGTTGCTGATATACATCGATTAAAAATATTAATACAATTCATCTGGTGGGTATGTGGAGAAGCATGGGAAAAATACAATTAGTGTAACCTATGGATTATAGTTAATAGCAATATTGTAATATTCTGGCATCAATGGCAGAGATGTGCTTTGTTAATGAAAGGAGGAATGGAAAAAATATACCAAATATATGCTATGGACCATAGTTAGTGATAATAGTCTGATGACATTATCTCATAATCTGTAACAAATGTTCCACAATGGTGTGGTGTGTTGGTGAAGGGCTGTTGTATGGGAATTCTACACATGTGCACAATTGTAAGTTCACAACTTCTGTAATAAAAATATAGTAAAAAAATACCATCTGTCAAATCCTTTCCACACTCTGCTAGTATTTTATTTTCTAAAATAAAAACTATTTTCTGGAAAGCTGCTTAAGTTGAGACCAGTAAAAGAATAAGCGATGATAAATTTATTTAAAATAAATATATAAATCACTTAAAAAATATGGAAACATACAGCAAGGTGATCTTTTCCAACATCATTTTTCACCCCAGGCCCATCGATACTTTCTGTAGCTCTATTTATTATTTTCCCAGTTTCTATTTATTCAAGAAAGTAGCCAGAGCAGGAAATGGGACAAGTCAAATGATTACAATCAATCTCATCACCTTCGCAACATGCTGTGAATGTAATTAATCCTCTATTTATTTAGGGGACTTCACACCCCTTACATTAAGGCAGCAACTCCCTGCTGGCTTCAGTTGAGATAATTATGTTATAACAAGGGTTGGGTTTCAATCATAATAGGCAGAAGAAAGGGGAAATTGTACTTGAAGTTGTCAGTTTTAAAAAAGAGCTTTCTTGTGACTCCATTCAAAGGACTCTTGACAAAGCTCTTCTTAAACAGAGCACTTTCTAAGTACGATAACCACACATATGCCACATTAATCAATGTAAGCCTCTTTTCTGAATAAAACGTTAAGACAATCCAAGTACTGTGAAAATTCTATCTGAACTAAGAGAAGACTGGTTTACAAAACCGAACTAAATCAATTGCCACCCCAACTCACATGATACTGTGGGTCTCCTCCAAAGAGAATCACAGCTTTGAAGTACAAAAATATATAGGAACAAGGAAGTAAAGAGAAAATAGCAATTTGCTCACATAGTAGTTAATTATACACTGTAAAAAGACATGGCTAGGGAACAGGTGTAGCGCAGTGGTTGGGTGCCTGCTTCCCACATACAAGGTCCCGGGTTTGATCCATAGTACTGATGTGGGCTATGGGTGGAAGGCTCTTTGTCTCTTCAGAGATAACCTAAGCTGAAGGCTGTGGGTGTGGAACCGTAAGAGGCTGCAGTCCTGCCCTTAGGGACAATGGCAACAGGCTCCAGTCCCAGGAAACAGTTTAACAATGCAAGGGCTATAAACTTTAAGTATTTAGGGGAAATGCAAAAACCAAATATGCTAAAAGCTTATCTAGAATATCTGGAGTCCATGCTAAAAGCTTACCTAAGATGTGGAAGATATATATGCTAATTGAAGCCTATTGAGAACTGAAACAAAGGGACCATTTGGCCTTTCCTCTCTGTATAAAAGACGTTTGAAAATCTTGTTCAATCAGGGCTCGGGATTCAAACAGAAAGCTCCGGAGTCCGGCTGACCGTCAATAAACCATTTTTCTTTCTCAAAATCATTCCTGAGTCCTGGCCTCTCTATACTCAAATAATTGAAATTCTCTCAAATTCTACAACAGTACCTCCTTTAAAATAAAACAGCCATGGCACCAGCAAGTCAAAACCAAGGTCCTAAAAATCCGAGGTGACCAAAACTAGAAAGCATAGAAACAAACCTAAGTCACCACCCAAGCAAAGCTAGAAAATGGACTTGATACACACAATGTTCCTTGGGTGAAGGCATGGCATTTTTCAACTTGGGAGCTGCCTGTTCACCACTGGAAATTTTTATCTTTTTTATGAGAACTGCTATTCACACTTTCTTCTCTAAATTCCTCCACTATAAGAAAACCAATATGAAAATATTAGGCTTTGCCCAACTTATTTTTATGGACTGTCTCTATTTTTATTAATATAATCATAATGTCCACAGCATAAAAATTCTCAAATATGCCTAACCTATCTTTTTCAAAGTCTAGCTTCATGATTATATTTGTCAAGTTTTAAACTGCTCAGAAAGGTACCTCAACATTGCAATAATATTTCACTGACTTTCAATAGCATTTAAGCTCTTAGATAATCAAAATGGCCAAGAAACTGAGCACTACTGATTTAGATCTTAGTAAAACACAAAGCAAAATTTGTCTCCCAGATGGGTCCTAGGAACAGCAGAGGACATTAGCTATGAACTAAGGAAATATATGAATAAAGTATAGATTTCAGTTAGTAATGTCTTGATATTGGTCCCTTAATTGTGACAAATGTACTACACTAATGTAAGATGTTAACAATGGGGGGAAATGGGTATGTGGTATATGGGAACTCTCCATACTGTCTCTACAACTTTTCTATAAATCTAAAGTTATTCTAAAATTAAAAGCTTATTTTATTAAAGCAAAAAGGATAGAAATTTCAAACGAAAGAACCATAAAGACCCCACAAAACTTTAACATTCAGATATATAATTCTTTCTAATTCTTTTGCTCGTCTTCTCAGTAAGTATAGTTATAGGAAGGCTTTGTATATTTGCAAAGGGTTATTTCAGTCTTAAATCTTGACTTAGAACTCAGTTGGCTATGCAAGAGAACATTCACAATGCTATGATTTATTGGCAAATTTCTTGTAAGAGAAGTCTAATGAAGAGCAGCAGTCCCTAGGGAGTGCTGCTGAACTACTGGTGATAAGGCAAAGGACCATTAAGTCCTTCTAGAGGAAGCCACACTGAATGGATTCAAGTGAATGGATACTGGCATATACTAATCTTTTCTTATGGAGATAAAACCCACTTCCATCCAGGATGAATTTGTGGTTTTAATTAAAAATAAACAGTAAAACTAAAGAGCAACTTGACATGCCCCTTGAATAAGCACCTTACCAAGAATGATTTCAATTCAAGGGAGGTTTAACTTGCCTGAAATTATGCACCCTTATTTCTTGAAATTTCTATATGCTAATCATTAGCAGCTAATGTAACACTTCACGTTTTAACATTAAGAGAGAAGTAATTTCCCATGCAGAAGTTAAAAAAAAAACCCACCTAGAATGTCTGATTATCACTTTGTATGACTGAATTCAATAGACCCCTGCGATGGCCTTCAATGCTGAATATTTTTATGAACATTAGCGACACTGGTGATGGGTGGTGTCAGGGGCTCACCCACAGCTATAGCTCAAAGTAGTGTTGTGGAATTACAGCAGCGTCCTCCTGAGGTGTGTGCCTGGCCCACATGCAAGCTACTCTGAGAAATGCCTCTCACCCGCCTAGGTAGCAGGCCCTGGGGCCACGTGTGTACCACTTAGGGGCACCCCTCACCCGGAGAGTCACAAAGTCAAATTTGGACCAGGAAAAGACAGTGATCCAGGCAGGGACAATCTCATGTGCTCCCCTGTTAAACATAAAGGAGCCACATCTCCACTGCAACTGACGGACAGCCGTCCTCCTCCAGGTGCGAGAGAGAATGACACTGACTTGCAGAGAGGAGCAACGTCAGAGACCCTGTGCCATCATCAGAGGGCGCCCAGGCTGCCCCTCGCACCTTCCTCTGAGGTCCAGCTGTACTCCTAGCACCTGCATTCCAGGCCATATCCTGTAGCTTCCGAATAAAGGCATTTTAACTGTAAGAATCTGAGTAGTTTTCTCTTACATAGCCAGCTGAGCTCTATGTCAAGAATATCGACACTCTTGAGCACATAAGATGGACAAATACTATTTTCACGTCGGCTCTGTTACTAAATCATCATTCAATAATAAAGGGATACTACAAGGACAGATAAAACAAACTGAGATCCAAATGTAAAAAAGCCTCACATTCAGTTCTCGAACCCTTCCAACACACCATAGCTACAACCCAGGCAATCTGTTCAAACATGTTTACCTGTCTTCTCCTCTGGAGGATGGTTAGTTTCCCAACCTGGAATGCATCTACTCCTGATGATCATAGCGTTCATGTGTATAAGAGTACGATGCAACCAGCTAGTATTTTTTAGGCTTTGCTATTAATTCATGTCCTTTATTTGCCCAAACTCTTCTCCACGTATCTTTCCCAGCTGTGATCCAAATGTTCCTGGCCACTTCTTTATGATTATTCTTCAGAAATCTCCAATCAATATTTCCAGAACTGAACTCCTCATCCTTCCTTCCTCTCCCTTTTCCAACCTACACCCTCCCCGATATTATTTAATCTCAGCAAATGTAAGGCCAACAACCCAGTGAACTGGTTAAGTCAAAACTTGGACCTCACCTTTGGCTTTTCCCTTTGCACTCTCCCCACATCCATTCAATTCCTAAGACCTATCCTAACTCCTCCTTCCTACCCCTTAAATCTGACCACGAGTCTCCTTCTCCACTCTCACTAGTCTTGCTCAGATCTCAATCACCTTTTGCCTGGATCACAACACCTCCTAACTGGCTTTCAGTCTTTAGGTAGGAGCTCTGTCCCACCATGATTAATTCATTCACACAGCCACTCCTCAGCTGAAAACTCTTCCTGTGGCCAAGGCTCCATGTGATCTGGCCCCCAGAAGCCACCATGGCCTCATCTCTTTCCTCCCCATTTCTTGTACTATGATGCATCATCCTGGGCTTTTGAGATCTTCCAAAGGGCCATATTCTCTCGCCCCTATTGTCTGAAATACTCTTCACTTCTGCCTCTCCACCTTCCCCTCATCAGCTCTCATTTATCTTTCAGCTCTTAGCTTCAACTCTTCCTCGGGAAGCTTTCTCCTTTAGCCCAAGACTAGGTAGCGTGTCCTAGGTGCTTGCCCAGCACCCTGTACTTCCTCTTTGCAGCTGTTGACAGGTTGCAGCATCACATTCCACTTAACCTCTGTATTCTCCACTACGCTCAGCTCTCTGCTGGCTGTATCTTCTGTTCACCTATCCCAGTGCCTGGCACATGCAGGGCTCAATTATTTTTTTACTGGCTGAAAAAACAGAATTATTCCATTTTTGTATTTGGTGCTGATTTTGCACCTCTGCATCTAAGCCCCTACTCTCTCCTTTTGGTAGATAAACTAGGAACTCTAGAGGGACAAAAGGAAGAAATGTGTATGTCGCTCTCAGGAGCATGGCCCACCCCCCACCAAAGCACCTACATACAGGAAGCAACCGAATGAAGCAGTATGATGCAGCGAGAGGTCTCAAGTTCTCTACAACGCTAAGACTTCAGTGCTGAAACGGCTGGGGCTGCATTTACAAATGAGGAAAGTGAGGTCCAGGATTTATCAAATGACATATTTCTATTGAGCAATAAAATTGTCCCCTTTACGTACTTTGCTCACGAAGGCCCAAAGAGTCATAAAATAAGATTTCATTTAGTGCAGGAAAGGTAAGCTAAATGCAGCGAAAAATAAATACCCCAAGAGTTTTTTTTTTTCCTCCCATAACTACCTCCCTTAAAATATTATAATAGAAAATGTATGATTTGACACTTTAACCACAAGCTCAGATTTGTATCAAAGATAGCCTGAATTTTAGATTTTAATTTCATTTTTAAAAATGAAAACATGAAAATTTTTCCATGGAGAAAAACAAAATAACCTATTTTATCCCTTGTTATACATAAAGGAACACAGAAGTCATTTCAAAATGTATGGTGCGTTTAACTGTATAGTATCAGAATTTTTCAATGGATATGTACGCCATCTATAATGAGGAATAAATTAGTTATTAAAAAATACTATGCTATGGATATTTTTTAAATTTTTGTTTATTTTTTTCTGTTTTCATTATGCTATGGATATTATGTTGTAAAGGAAAATGATCTATAAAGTACTATTATAAGTTATAAAGTAGGTTACAAAATATGTGCAGTATTATTTCCACTGGTTTAAAAATATCTGTGAAATAAGTAAAGGAAATAAATTGAAATACAAAACTGTTTGCATTAGATGAAGCAATGAAGTGACTTGTTGAGGGCGTGTGGCCAAGAAGTAGAGCTGGAAGGTAATACAGTTCATTTGTTTCCACTCCAGAAAATGGTATAAACTGCTAAAATTTCAGAAGGACAGAACTAGTACTGCTACTGATGACAGAATCAGGGGAAGGACAAAATGTTATACTGAGTATACTCAAAAATTTCAATAAAAATAATTTAGAGCCAATCCGTATTTTCTGAAGTGCTGTAACTTTTTTTAAACATTGAGAAATGCTCCTTTAATCAGTCTAATAGCTGTGCTCACAGGAACTATGGCAGGTGCTCATTCACATGGACCTTAACAGCTTGAGAGGGAAAAAGATATGGATGTAAAATCATTGAAATATGAGGCAGGCGGTGAGGTTTGTCCAAATGATCCACAAACCAAGTGCTCTGGAAACATCCAGGAGGAAGGCAAAGGATTTATTAATTCCTTTCCCATAGGAAAAGCTTCCTGAAGGGAGGGCTTTTGTTCTTTTGTTTTCCGTCCAAATATGATGAGTGAAGACAATTGGCTGTCTAAGTAGCATGTCTGGAAAAAATGTGAAATCTGGAACCAAAGACCCAAAACTATCTCAGCTCTACCTCTTACAAGTCATATGACTTCAAGCAAATCACATCCACCAGGATGTGATTCTTCTAAATCACAATTGATACTGCATCATCGTTTTCAACAGCACCTAAGAATCATGACAATGAAGACTTACAGTGGAGGATAGCATGGAGATATCGTATTTTGAGAAGAATTTGCAGAGTCTGTAACTCAGAATAAGAATCCAGAAGCCTAGATCAAGATTTGCAAATAAGCTTTATAAGACATAGATCTCACAAGGAAAAATAACTAGCTAGTACTAGAGCAAAACTTACGGTAACTGTTGCCCTAACTTCATTAACTCAACCTAAGAGTGACTTTCCTACCTGCAAACCAGTAAGTTTTTGCAAAGTGAATGTCTGACTGTAAAACTAGGGTGCCATTCTTTGTGCTTGTCAGAATTTAGCATTTTTCTGGTATTTCAAATAAAACTTTAGTCTTTATTTTTATAATTAAACCCATCAAATATAGACTATGGGAATACAGAACTTTAAAAAAAATTTTTTTAAGGTATTAGATTTCACTTATAAATCATTTGGGGCAGAAATAGCCCAGAAAGTGAAAGGTGAAGCCTAAGAAAGTAGTTACAAAAATCACAGACATAAACTGCAGTACAATTAAATCCAGGAAAGTTCAGACTAAAAATGATATACTAGTAAGCTCAATTATGTTGTGCTTGAAAAATGAAATTAGAACATTTTATTAAAAATTAGATAAATAAGCAAGTGTTTTAGTTAAAAACGTCTATAAAGAAGACCAAAACAACTGGGCTAGATTGCATTCAATTTAAAATGCAAAGTGAAAATCTAGCCTATTTAGGGAAAGGAGTTATGTTCAGATTGGTAGAGCTGAAAAACGTTTCCAAAGTAATATGTAGATAGCTCCTGTTGGCTTTTCTCTCCTACTTCACTCCCCATTAAAAAAATTTATCATTATCACAACAATTATGAAGAAACTGGGAATTTTGTTTCATTTCCCACAACTTAAAACCAAGAGAGAAAACGTTTTTTAAAAGAGAAAGTCTAATAATCCCCACATCGATTTGAGAGCCTATACCCTCCTATTTTAATGAAATAAGATCTTCTCTCTAGTTAATAAGGAATGTCATAAACAGAGAAACAAGGCATTCATGGAAGTGAGATCCTAGCACAAATCTCAGTGCTCACCACATGTTTATAAAATCCTTGCTCTCAAAAAAGAGAAAGAAAAACCCAAAGCCAACTAAATAGACTATTTCAGCTTAATTTTATCATGAAAGTGAAAGTAACAACAGGAAGTGGCAGCAGGGTATTTGATAAGCTCAATTAGCAGGAGGATCAAATGAAGTGACGACATGCCATTATGACCTCAGGGGTTAAAGATGCAATTTTCCATCTGGCTAAATCTAGATTTCCAACACAAATGCTGACACCACCTGCTGTATGTTATTATGTGTTATCTTTAATAGTCCCTAAGCTTCTTCAATACAACAGGTATATCCTTAAGTTTTTTCTAATTTTGCTCTGCAATATAATTGTTTCCCCATGAACAGAAATAAAAAATAACTCCTGTATCACGGTTCATTCAAAACAAGCATTAAAAGCCATACCAAAATCTTCATTTACCAATTGTGGTGATAGTAAAAATAGCATGGTAATTCTTCTAAATCACAATTGATACAATGCCATCATTTTCAACATCACCTAAGAATCATTCCAATGAAGTGCTCTCTCGGTATGTTCTCAATTAAGTCTTTTGCCAGTGAAATGGATAACTGGGCCATATCTGAAAGAATCAGATCTACGGTTTACAGATAAAAAATGCAGTGCAGTTTTAAACTTAATAGTTAATCTCTTATATTTCCTTGAGTGAGACAATGGTAAACTTTTTTTTTTTTAATTTTACATCTTAAATGCAAGTCACCCATTTGTGACTGTTCCACAGCTCTGGGATACATGTGCTCCCAAAAACTGTGCTTTGAGGGTTTGAAAATTCTGCTGTTTTTGCTCTGAATATTGGACTCTGTAAGCCAGTGGTTAGCGAATGAATTGGTTAGTCTCATTTTAGTTAGGCTTGATTAGGTCTGTGTCCTAGGATATTTACATAAACACACACACACACACACATTCACCCCCTACTATAGATAAAACTATAGACACAGGTTCAGCTATCTAGTATTGAGCATGCATATTGTATAGTCATAGCACTAGCAATGAATACTCACAATTGTCTGTTTTAACACTAGTTTTCCAGGCTGTGCCAATTTTTTTTTTCAGTAAAATTAAGTATTGACCATTGGTACCTCTTTCCCTAAGCAAGCCCATCAAGACATCCATGCTGACCTGGGTACTTCTCAGTGTTTGGTAGCTTTATGCGTGAATTCCCTTCTCACTGAAATTCATCCCTCAAGTAATTTCATTTTCTTCCTCCAGATTAGGTGAGCATCTCACTTTCTCCAGAAATTCCTCTAAAAATTTAGAAGTATTAAATAACTCAAAACTTACTTGGCTTTCTGAATCCACACACAGTAGTCTGAGATGTAGAGATCATTTAGTATGTAAGCTGGGTCATTTTCCTGAAAAATTTTGTGAATATCCAGGAGACATTTTAAAACGGCACTTTTACCTGAAGGAAATTAAAACAAAAACCAAGTCATCCTTAAGGGAAAACATCTGATTTTTTTAAACTGAGAAATTCCGATACTTGAGAGGTAATATATTTAAAGCAGTTCAGAGTTTTTACATTTCTTTAGAATATTTTTAATATTAATTAATTGCATGACAACACATTAGATCTATTAGGTTCAAGCCCCTTTATTTCTTTCCTTAAGAACTGTGTCTAATCTTTATGCTCTAGACTATTGTTAAAGCTGATAAATTGTGGTTATCATAAAAATGCTGGGAAATACAAAAAATTACATTGCATGAAAAGGACATAAGATTTCCTAACTAAATTGGAGCACTATAAGAATATACAAGTGCATCATAATTTCAATGTTCTTCTAATTTAAGCTTTTAAAATACCATTGAAATTTATGCATTTTAATTTTCAAATTTCTTGATTCTTTTGTGTATGTGTACTAAATTATATATTTATATTTTCTTTTTTAAAAGATACTTAGATTACTTCAGTGTTACAGAGAATATATAGGGGATTCCCATATGCCCTGCTCTCCACACCTCCCACATTTTCCCACATCAGCAATATCTTTCATTAGTATGGTACATTCACTGCGATTGACAAAACACATTCTGGAGCACTGCCACTAAGCATGGATTATAGTTTACATTGCAGGTTATGGAAAGATATACAACGGCCTGTATCTGCCGTTGTAATGTCATTCAGGTCGATTCCCAAGTCCTGAAAATGCCCCTGTATTGCACCTGTTTTCCTTTTCCCTGACCTTAGAACCTTCAGTGGTCACTGCCTCCATATCAATGATATTTCTTCCATTGTTAGAATCACAATAAGTCTATAGTAGAATACTAGTAAGTCTACTTTAGTCCATAGTTCACTTCCCAACCCTGAGCATTCTGGGATTCTTGATTTCTTATGCTAACATTTCTCAACAAGGAATTATCTAGTACTAATTTAAATTTTTCCACTGTAAACAAAAATGAAAACTCAGATTGAAACTTTTAAATAGCACAGCACTACTTCAAAAAGAGGCTGACAAATAAAATCACTTGAAAAAAAGCCATCAAATGTTAAGAGTTTTGTTCAACCTAATAAGCACTTCTTGGTTGTTAAATAAACCTAATTCTAATCCCAACCAAAGTCTAAAAAAGGAGCCTCACAACTCAACAACCATTCTGTAGGTGTTTCAAACTTCGTAACATCCCCTGAAATTTATTAACTATAAGGCAAATCACTAAATCTACAGTAGTATTACTTCCTTTGATCTGCGAAATAGAGCAGTTTCAACTCAACTGTTTCATTCTAACCTTTATAGTTCTGAAACACGAAAATAGTGTGTCCTGATTTCATGAAGATGCTAGATGTGCTTTCATGAACATTCTCCACTTGACTTTGAGATGATAGGAAAGAAGAATCATGAGCTAGATAATGACACATAAGGTTACAAAATTGCTGCCACAGAATCTTAACATAACACTAGAAAGGAAGCTTCAAAGAAGGAAGGACCGTTTCTATTTAATGCAGTGGTTAATTGCCAGTACCCAGGCAGAAGAACCTTGCAGCCACAGGTTTTCAATAAAAACGAATGAATGAGCATCATGGTAATTGCCCAACTTAAAACCATGCAATTTTTATTGAAAATGCCCCTTAGATCTGCCTGTTCTGTACCACCGCTTTAGGGCCTATGGTAACTTCTATTCTCTTCATCTTATACCTAGATTATAATAAGAATCTTCTTCCTCCTGTCTGATTCCAGACACTTCTTCCCACTAACCCTTATGGCACACAAACTACCAGACTTGTTTTGGTAATGTACTGCTTTTGCGAAGTCCCCTCCCTGCTTAAGGTTTCAAGACTCTCCATGGATGCTTTATGGTCTCCAAGGCCTTGACTCAACTGGTTTCTTTCACCTGAAATGCCTTTTCTTATCCAGCCCACCTAATGGAATCTTAGCCAACCTTCAAGGCTCAGCTCAAGTCTTCTTTCCAAGAAGTCTTGGGCTGACTACTCTAGTCCCCAGAGTCCCTCTCTAAACCCTGCAAAGGAAAGGAAGTAGAGAGAAATCGAAGCTGAGCCATCAAGGACCCTTCTGCTCCTGTCAAAAGAGAAGAGCCTGGGGCTCAAGGAAGGTACGAGACTCACAATGCCATTGAGGTGACCGGCCAGGATCTAAATTGTGGTCTTACTGGCTTCTGAGGTGATACACTGTGCTCTGCTACTCATGTGTTCTCAGCTCATTCAGTCTACGTCACAAGATTTTTATTATTCAAGAGCTAACTAGGTAGTAAGCCCTGGAAAGCAGAGGTCATGCCTTTTTTAAAATGTTAAACTATTTATGTACCTTCTTTTGTGTGTGTACATGTTTTGTGTGTGTGTTGTTGTTTTTTGTAACTTCTTTATATGCAGATGAGAGGAAAGTCATCTAGTAGATTGTTTTAGAGAAAAAATATATAGAGTTCTAAAACTACAGGATGTCAATTACATTTGGTTACATCAAATTAGAGTTATAATTTATCAACAGTTAACTACGTCAAATGATTAGTGTTGATTTCCCCATTCACAAATATTTTAGGAAAGTAACCTTGAAGTTTAATGGCATGAAGAAGAAATACAATCAAAGCTCACAGAAGTGGTGAAAGTAAGCTAGCTGAGTTAGCTGAGTCGAAAAAATCAAGGGAGAACTAAAACTAACCAATAAGAATTTGAGCAGCAAAAGAGAAAAATAGATAAATGGAACTTCATCAAAATTAAAAACTTTTGCATGTCAAGAGACATTATCAGGAAAGGGTGAAGACAACCAACAAAATGGGAGAAAATATTTGGTAACCATATATCTAAAAAGGGTTTAATATCCAGAATTTATTTTAAAAACTCCTTAAACTCAACAACAGAAAGACAACCAATCTAACTAAAAAATAGGTAAAGGACTTAAATAGACATTTCTCCAACAAGATGATGAAACAGAAAGAAACAGAGATTCCCGTGCCGCTCACAACAACAGAAGTGGACAAAGAAGACAGAACAAATAGACACAGAGAACAGACAACTGGGGTGGGGGTGGGGGGGAAGGGGAGAGAAATAAATAAATAAATTTTTTAAAAAATAGACATTTCTCCAAAGAAGATATACAAATGACCAATAAGCACATGAAAAGATGTTCAACGTCGTCAAACATTAGATACCACAATGAGATACTATTTCATACCCACTAGAATGCCTGCTATTAGAAAAATGAAATTAACAAGTGTTGGCAAGGATGCAGAGAAAGAGGAACTCTCCAACCTTATTGGTGGGAATGTATAATGGTACAGCTGCTGTGGAAAAGGTATGGTAGTTCCTCAGAAAGTTAAACATGGACTCACTATATGATCTGACAATTCTACTTCTAGGTATATATCAAAAAATTTGAAAGCAGAGACTTGAATAGATATTTCTGCACCATTTACAGCACGACAATTCACAATAGCCAAAAAGTAGACACAAATCCAGGTGTCCATCAACAGATGAATGAATAAGTAAAATGTAGTTATATACATACAGTGGAATATTATTTGGCCATGAAGAGAAATGAAGTTCTGATATATGCTACAATGTTGATGAACCTTGAAGACATCATGTTGAATGAAATAAGCCAGACAGAAAGAACAAATATTGTTTAATCTCACTTATACTAAATTATTAGAACATGCAAATTCATAGAAATAGGAAGTAGATTACAGGTTACCAAGATGGGTGGGCAGTAGGGGTGGCGGTGGGGTGGGAAGGAGAGTTAATACTTAAAGGGTACAGAATTTCTGCTGTTTGGGGTGATGAAAAAGTTTTGGGAATAGATGGTGATCATGATAGAACATCATTGCCAATGTAATTAATACCACTTAAATTGTATACTTGTAAGTGGTTAAAATGGGAAATTTTATGTTGCATATATATTGCCACAACAAAAATTTTAAAAGAAAAGAAAGAGTAAAAAACAGGTTTTCATCAGAAAAAAAGACTATTCACTTGTAACTACCTATAAGTTTCTTTACAGTGTGAGACCACAGAATGCAATCTCTTAAGACCACATACATTATAACACAAGCAGCCTAATAGAAAATACAGGATTTGGAGCTATACTATTGAAGTAATAAAGGCAAATAAATCAGTGAGTGAAGGACAAGTAGGTATGCCAGACAGAAGAAGTGTGTGAGAAGGAGCAGAGGTGGACCTTTAAACGGTGCAGGTTTGGGGGAACAATGGGAAAGCCATTTGGCTGGAGCAGATGGCTCATGCAGGGACAGAGGGAGAGTAAGCAGGTGAGAGTGAGACAAGGAGGAGGAGATAATGTAATCAGCCAGGACTGAGGGGAGAAGGCCTAAATTTAATGTCCTAAAGATTTTTATGAAGAGCAGTATGGAATTAAGGTCACATTCTGGTGAGGTTCCAGAGGAAATGTTACCTAATGCTACCTAAAGTGAGGTTGCCTTGTTACTACCTACCACAAGCAAATGCAAATTCAAGTCTTCCAGCTATTGCGAAAGAATAACAGTAAACGTCAAAAACCAAATAAATATTTTAAAATTTAAAAAGAGATTACATTGTACTTAAAAGTTTTGATCCCTATTTTCTAAAAAAACAAAAACAAAAACAAAAACAAACAGACAAATAGACAATTAAAAAAAAACAAACAGGGGAGAGGATGGGCTCAAGCAACTGAGCTCCCATCTCCCATGTGGGAGGTCCAGGATTTGGCTTCCAGTGCCTCCTAAAGGAAAAAAAAACAGACAATGAACAAAAAACAAGCACACAGGGAGCAAAAACAATGAGCAGACAATGAACAGCAAACAACGAGCAAAAACAAGCAAACAGATGAGGGGGGTTTAAAAAAACAAACCCTAAACACACACACACCCACATGATATTAATAGCACTTCTCTCTACATTCATTACGGGCCTGACATGTGCCAGGCATTGCTTTACATTTGGGATTATGGTTGTTTATTCTTCACACTTTTTTCTATTTTCAAAATTGTTCACAATAAACATTTATTATTTTTGTTTAACAAAAAGTCAGACATACTTGCCTACACAGCCAACTCTTAAATACTGATAACTGTGTGATGCAAATTTTAATTCACAATGAAGATTATATTTTTGGACAACTGAGAAGCAATATTTAGATCAGTTAATTTTAAAAATCACATGCAAGGCAGTTTTGAAAGGGAAAGCTGTGTTTTAATTGTAAGCCTTATTCTAACTATTTCACAGTATGCTATGTGACAAACAAGGTAAACGATAACTAGGTCACTGGCAGTTGACAGGCTGGAACAAAATGTACATTAAAACCATCCTCCTAGCAACAATATGTATTGGTACCACGAAGTCATATTTGATCTCTTTTGTTCTGACTAAATCACCATAGATGATTACAACATCACAGCCAAGGGACTCCTGAAGCATGAGGCTTTTTTTTTAAGTCTCTTTTGTACTGACTGCTCTTTCTGTCAGGTTGTCAGCCACTTATCTAACAGCTATCAGCAGAGGAAAGAACTGGCCATCTTCCAGGCTGTCACGTGGCCAGTGGCCAGAAGCCTATTGGGATTCAAAGTCCTGCTCCTGTTGGGACTTCGTCCACTGTGGACTCGTCACATATCATATGGGCATAAAAAATGGTTAAGGCCTAAATCTAAGAATTATTTCTGTTCAAAGGCACTGTGGGAAAGTGACCATTTTCAGGCAGTTCACTGCCTGGTCCAAAGCAGAAGAAGGAAATTTGTACGGTAACCACAGCAGCTATTTTCACTGCAGGAATGCACTAACAGGTTAGAGCCTCTCCAGGATTTTAGATCCCTGAAGAGTTAGGGATTCTCTGGGATCTAGTTGATCTTCCTTTAGCCAATCCTATCCACGGAAGAAAGGCTCCTGAGACCAAGAGCTCTCATTGACTCACAGAGGCAGTACAAAGCTAGTCTCCTGGGGTTATAAATGACAAGTGCCATGAATGTTTCACACCAGGGAAAATGACTGTCTAATGACAATATAGAGAAACAAAATAACAACACAAAGAAAACAGGGATGACAGTAGCAAGTAGGTGGGCAGTAAACAGTATTTAACACAACCTCTGGTCACTTGGATACCCATTCAATCTCCAGCTTTCCTTTAAAGGAAAGGTCAGCTAACAACAAAGTGCTTTCCTGTTCTGGACAGATGTGGCACCACAGGTTAATATATTTTAAAATAAAGACAGAGTTGAGCTGTTCTAAATTAGAATCAATTGGCTATTGGCAATCTTCCTGTTAGCAAACTAGGTTTGGCAATTATCTCTCACTGACAGACCAGATCATGGTTGGAAGCACTTAAGA
Organism: Dasypus novemcinctus; assembly: GCF_030445035.2. Taxonomy (NCBI): domain Eukaryota; kingdom Metazoa; phylum Chordata; class Mammalia; order Cingulata; family Dasypodidae; genus Dasypus; species Dasypus novemcinctus. The sequence goes on from NC_080698.1 coordinate 34,464,641, forward strand.
AATGGCTCCCATCTCTAGGAAATAATCAGGATATTGGATGTTTTTGCTGGCTAAAAGCCAACATAGGAAAAATAATATATTGCTAACTCTATACAGTGGGAGCTACATTTCTTTTTATCTCGTGGTATATTATAGATACTATGTGGCTGTGGCTTTCTGGGTATATAGTTCCACCCCTGAAAAGTCTGAGTGATGTTAAGACAGGAGGCCCAAAGAAGTAAAGGAAAAAAAAGGAGATTATTCAAAAGACCTAAAGGACAACGCTGCTTGATCTTCAGTTGTAAAGTCTTTCCAAAATATAAGCCAACATTGCTATCATCTTAAGCTACATAATTTAGTAGTTTTCTGACTAAAATTCTGGAATTTAGATGAGAGAAGAATATTATCAGGAGGAATATCTTACGAATTATTTTAACATTATTTTCAGAGATCATTTGATCATAGGAAAATAAGAGAAAAATTGTGTCAAATTAATCACAATTGGCTCTCTCTGCCTAGAGGAGTCCATGCCAACATCTGGGGGTACGTAATTCTCTTCTTTTCTCCCATTATTCAATAAACTGTTTTTTCCTCCCAGTTCTCAATAAATTATTTTTACTGGCCTAACTAAAAAAAAAATCACAATTAAAGAGAAAGTGTGATAATTTGCTTCAATACCAGGCCCTGTTAGAAAGGAGCATAAAGTCAAGTCTCTAACAATGAATATAAACACATACATTACATTTAGCATTATGAAAACTTCTCAAGCCATGTAATTTTTTTATCCTCAAATTCTTCAATGTCATTTAAGCTCTTACATTTTTGAGTTATAATAATAAATGCACACTTGAAGCAATAGGAGTTATTTTTAGCAAAATGTCAATTTTTAAGATACTCTTTGCTATTAAAAATACATATATTACCCATTCAGCCAAAAACAAAATTAACACAAACACACCCTTTGTAGTTGTTTCCTTTGTCTAGAATGCACAACCCCCTATCCAACCCCTAATTTACCATTCAAGTCTCAAAGCAGGCATCAAATCCTCCAAGAACGGGGCTCCAATTCTCCCCAAGCTGGTATAGGGTTTCACCATATTGTCTGGCACACTCCTCTAATATTGTAGTTAGCAGCTACCCACCTGCCCTGCACCAAGTAGTTTATAAACATTATTGCAACCAACCCTATGAGTTGGGTACTTTCTTCCTTACTTCATAAATGAAAGAAACTGAGGCTCGCAGATATGAAGGAGTCAGCCAAGAAAGCAATGGCCAGGATTTGAAAATAAGTATAATATGTCTGACTCTGAGCCACTCTGCAATAAATACAGTCCCATATTTATTACTTTGTGCCATGAACTCTGGTGGGAGAAGACATGACTTTTCATCTTTCTTCCCCGATCTAAAATAATGTCTAGCAAAATGTGGGATCCTGTTTGATAAAGGCTGGTAACATATAGTTTCTGGAGTATACAGAACCTAACTTTAAAAACACTCGGTCAAAATGCTTAATTAATGTGTGCCAGTTACAACAACTTCGTGAGCTGTAGATTCACCATAAGTTACTGCATCATGACAAGTATGTAACAGACAACTTGTGTGTTCCTTCCCTAACATATCTATTCCCTGACAAAAAAAGAATATAGCTGTATCAACTTCCTTACATCACTGTACCATCAAAAGCTCAAATAATGAGGTTAACCAAGACTGCTTTCTGCCTTTTCTGCTCTACTAATCCTGTAAGATTTGCTGGTTTTGAAGGACAGCCTTTGACATGAACTCCATCCTCCTCAAGTCACTAGTCAAAGCAGTGATTGTTTCAGTTTAGAAACATATGGCCGGATGCCGTCTAAATTACATAATGGTAGCATGACTAATTTCAATTTCTTTAGACAGCTAAAAAGTGAGGCATCCAAGTACAAGGTAAAGCATAAATATCACCCATCTCTACAGTAAGTGCAAGAGGTAGAAAGGCTAAGAAGTTGAAAGCACAAGGAAAAAAGCTCTTGAAAACAGTTGCAATATAAATCTGAGGGATTTTTAAAAACTCATAAACATCTCAGACTTCCCAATTCTATGGGTAAAATTTTAGCTCAAACATTCCAGCTTACAAATACAGCATTTATCTTAGTGCCTGGCAGTTCAATTCAAAATAAAAATTTTATTTATTTGCTTGTTTATTTTCAAATTAAGATGGTCACATCTCCTTTTTTTCAATAGGTACCACTTATTATTAGGAGTTCTGACTATTTGTTTGGAATTAGCTCAATTTCTAATTGGGAAAACTAAAACTGTACATGAAGTCAGAAAGTGCAGAAGAAAAAAAGACAACTGGATACTTTAAATGGTCATAAAAGGAAAAAACAAAATTCAGTCCTACCAGACTTATGAGTCCCTTTGGATGATAAGTGTCAAAGAAGAAGGGAAGGATTCAAACCTTTTGAAACCCTCACTGTGAAAGTATGTGCTTTCTGCTAGAGGAATTGCATACTGGTAGAAATGAGTTAAGTTTCTTTATAGTTTAATCACTGTAAATACCATTTAGTAGAAATGGTCAGATCTAGACCTACATGCAAGTTTAATTCGTATTAAGAAGATACACGAAAATTTTGACTATGAAATTAAGATCTTAGCATTCTGGTCCTAAATTTTATTTTATTTTATTATTTTTTATGTATTTCTCTCCCCTCCACGCCCCCCATTGTCTGCTCTCTCTGTCCATTCACTGTGTGTTCTTCCGTGTCTGCTTGCATTCTCGTCAGCAGCACCAGGAATCTGTGTCTCTTTTTGTTGCATCATCTTGCTGCATCAGCTCTTTGTGTGTGTGGCGCCACTCCTGGGCAGGCTGTGCTTTTTTCATGTGGGACAGCTCTCCTCGTGGGGAACACTCCTTGCGTGTGGGGCTCCCCTATGCAGGGGACACCCCTGCGTGGCATGGCACTCCTTGCATGCATCAGCACTGTGCATGGGCCAGCTCACCAATGGGCCAGGCGGCCCTGGGTTTGAACCCTGGACCTCCCATGTGGTAGGCGGATGCTCTATCAGTTAAACCAAATCCACTTTCTTCTGGTCCTAAATTTTAAAAGGCCAAGAAAAGATATGAAAATGCTACACATAGGGAGCAGGTGTGGCTCAAGCAGTTGAGTGCCTGCCTACCACATGGGAGGTCCTAGGTTAAGTATCCAGTGCCTTCTGAAAAAACAAAAACTAACAACAAGCAAAACAAATGATAAAACCAATTCAGGGAAGCTGATGTGGCTCAGTGGTTGAATGCCGGCTACATGCATCCAAGGTTACCAGGTTCAATTCCTGGCCCTGGGTACCTCAAAAAAACAAAAGAAAATGAAAAATATAAACAATCTTATGTTGTTCTTACCTAATTTCCTACAAAACAAAAATTTTAGCAATCAAACCTGCTGTACTAAGGAACACTTGTGTAGCCTAGAGCCTGCCTGTTCCTTGTGCCATTTCTTAGCTGTCTGATTCTTATAATCTGAATCTATTTCCACATGTGTAAAGCAAGGGGCAATTCTTCAGAGTTGCTGTGGGGATTTAACAAGTCAATGAACACGTACATCCTTTCTAAATTCTAAAACATCCCTGGCTATTCTGATTCTAGTTCTCAAGATGGTCATAAAGGATCAAGGGCACCAGGACTCCCTTTATTTGTTCCTGCCCCACTACCTGGGAAGGATCTGCCCACATATTCCTTCCTCCTCCACGCCACTGCGACTGCTCTAGTTCAGACCCGTCACCTGTCCCCAGACTACTGGGTCCAGGCAGGAATGTCAGTGTCCTGTCTTCTCCCTGCCTTAGTACTGTTCCCTTCAGTGACTCTATCCTGTGTGCAACTGCCAGACTGATGTGCTTTCCTGAGCCTATCACAGACCCCATACCAAACTGCCCACGGAAGCAGACACACTCTCGGCAAGCCGCTGCAGGCTCTTCTGCCATCCTGCCCGAGCACTGACATCCAACAATTCCCCTTCGAGCGGCCACCAGACAAACCAGAGTATTTACCATTTCTTGGACATAAACCCTTTTATTTTCCTCTCCCTGATTTGTTCTACCTTCTGCTTTCACAGAGAACACTCCTCTCCCATATCTTCTTTCCTCCAAGCTACACATTCCTTAAGTAATCACCACCATCACACTCACCTAGGCTTCCTGCTTCTGGTGGTCAAGCCCCTCCTTCCAGCGGCAGAGAGAGGTGCCGTGCCAGAACTCTAACTCACCCCCCGCCCCACCAGGCTCTGGCTGACCAGAAGCACAATGCGAAGTGAGTCACAAGAGCTGCAGAACTGTAGTTGGTGCTGGGGTTTAATATATACGCAGGGGATCTGAATCTCTGGACTGACCATGTGATAGCCAGGCCCTGAGCCTCAGCAGACTTCAGCTCCTACCCTCTGGTTTATTGGACTTACCCCACTCAGCTAACATGGAGGTGAAGAAGGTCAACCACCACACCATGGAGCCAAGAGTGCCTACAACTGAAAGCAGGACGATTGCATCCAGCATCCATGTGGAATCTGAGCCCCCTCTTGACATAGATGCGGAATGAACACAACCAATCCAAGGTCCACAGGAAGGAGGAATAGAGTATGGATTTAGAGTGGACTTACTGATATTCTATTCATGAACTATTGTGATTAGTAATCGAAGAAAATGTGGCATTGGTGTGGAGAAAGTGGCCATGGTGGCTGCTGGGGGTAGGGAGTGGGAGGAAGAGACGAGATGTGGAGGCATTTTCGGGACTTGGAGTTGTCCCGGGTGGTGCTGCAGATTACCAGACATTGTAGGTCTTCCCATGGCCCACTGGATGGACGTGGGAGAGTGTGGGCTATGATGTCGACCATTGACCATGAGGTACAGTGGTGCTCGGAGATGTATTCACCAAATGCAATGAATGTCTCATGATGATGGAGGAGAATGTTGCTATGGGGGGAGTAGTGGGGTGAGGGGGGTGGGGGGTATATGGGGACCTCATATTTTTTTAATTAGTATTAAAAAAATGAATAAAGACATATACACACAAAAAAAAGAGGGTTAAGGGATCTGACTTTTTTTTTTTTTAAGGCTTTGTGGTCATAGCTACTTTAGAGAATGCAGCAGGACATCCCCTACCTTCTTCCCTTGATTTTATCTCAGAACTGGCACAGGGCTGAAAACTATAGTCTCAAGCCCCTGCGGCAGCTAGAAACTGGCAAGACCAAGGGGGTAAGAGAAAGACGGGCTGGCACTCAGCTTACTTTAGAACAGAAACAAAGAACTGGGGTTCTACACAGGTTGACTTGGGCTCTCAAGACAAGCTTGTACAGTATTATTTAAAATCTTTTATTATTCATTGTTCACACTTAAACAAAAAAATGTTCCTATATTAGGGATGACTCTTTAGTACTTCTTTTAAAAAGTCCCCCAAGTTGGCAATCCTGCACGTCCACATGGCAACAACAGGTTGCAGATGGGGCACGTGTGCTCCCCAGGTCACTCAGGCTCATCGCTCCCTGTTTTCTTAAACCCTACGTCCTCATTCATTTTTCCACCAAGCAGGCACTTTAGTTTGCTCCTCCCCATGCAGAGGGGCCTACTGTAAAGTGAGCCACGAGATCAGCTACATCTCTTCCTGTGGGGAGGAGTGAGAAAACGGCTGAAATTACCATTCAATGTTGGCCAGTATTTGGGATGGAAGGCAGCCAAAGACCTCGGCTCACTATGAGGGGGCTCCCCTCCAATCCTCGGTAACATACCTAAGGCAGATGTTGGCAATTTTCATCTGTAAAGAGCCAGAGAGTAAATATTTTCAGCTTTGCAGACCATCCAGTCTTTTTTTAACAACCATGCGATCCTGTCATTATAACGCAAAAGCAGCCGTAGACAATACATGAGTGGATGAGCATGACTGTGTTTCAATAGAACTTTACTTTTAGACCTGAAATCTGAATTTCATGTAATTTTCACACGTCAGGAAGTATTCTTGCAGTTTTTTTTTCCGGCCATTAAAAAATGTAAAATCATTCTTAGTTTGTGGGCTATACAGGATAGATTTGGCACAAGGGCAGCAGTTAAGACATTTTCTCTATTGTATCTTATATTATAAATACTTACACTTTATATCTTATCTTTTGTCTCTTCACTCCTGTAACACAATAAACTCTTGAAGAGCTAAGACTAAGCCCTGTTTATCAAAACTCTCACTGGTTCAGACCCTTGCAATACCTTTGCACAGAAAAAGGATTTGAGTTGTGAGTGTTGAATAAATGCCTGCACTTGTTATTTTTTTCCTTTTTCAAAGATTTTATTACTTCTCTACCCTTTCCCTGCCCCTATCCCCCCAACCCGCCCCCAACCCCCCCCATTGTTGTCTGCTCTCTGTGTCCATTTGCTGTGTGTTCTGCGTCTGCTTGCATTGTCAGGTGGCATCAGGAAACTGCATCTCTTTTTTGTTGCATCATCTTGCTGCATCAGCTACCCGTGTGTGCAGCACCACTCCTTGGGCAGGCTGCCCATTTTTCACATGGAGCAGCTCTCCTTGTGGGGCAGACTCCTTGTGCGTGGGGTTCCTCTACGCGGGGTGCTCCTATGTGGCATGGCACTCCTTGAACCTTGGACCCTCCATATGGCAGGCGGATGCTCTATCAGTTGAGCCACGTTCACTTCCTTGTTACTTTCCAATATTAACTTCTTAAAGTAACTCTAAATTGTATAATTATAATTCTTACATGTTTTCCAGATAACAAATTATTATTCGATCTACTTCATCTAGGTCTCAATGTTAATATGCAGTAGGACGTTGATTCCTGGTAGTCAAATTTTTATAATTACATACAAATATATAACAATCTCCTGCCTTGATACTCTTACTTACAGAAAGTAGACCTTGAAGTTAAATTCCATAAAGATTCATATCCATAAAAATAATCTCAAAACTGACTTTAATTCATTTTAAAAGTTTTTTTAAAGTCATAATATCAAAGCATATAACTAATCTCCTAGTTTTTTCTATATTGTTTAGTTGAGAAACTACAAAAACTAACAAAACCTTTCTGAAATAAACAGTATGGAAATCTGATGTAGATTTAAACTGGTTATATATAGGTAACTATTTCAGAGATCAGCTGATTTTCAGACATCACCTACAGACAGGCACTACTATACAACTCAAATTTAAAAAAAAAAAAAAACCTGACATTTAGAAGTATTTTAAGTGCTTTGTTTTGGCAGCCAAATAACCACAAGCTGTCACTCATTCATGGCAATTAAGTGACAATTTATTATTTGTAAACCACATAGGAAATATTGCCCCTACAGTGTATTTTTTAGGACAAAGAATTAAAAAATATATATATAAATGCAACCTAGAAATTTCCATGATAGTGGTCTAAAAATCTTTAGTGATTAACAATACTTAATGATTAACAGTATTATTAGGGAGAAAATGAGGATTCTATAGAGACAATTAGAACTTGATTTTTCCCCTTTAATGTATATGCTCAAATAGAATATTCTTCTCCACAGAGGTATATATAAACCTAAAAAATGCTCTGGGGAATAAAGGAAATACGTAAGTGGGAAGAATGTGGGAATTTAAGAGATCAGGACTATAGAGTTGGACTCTGAGGAATAGACAAGAGTAAAAGGACTTGGCTTTGCCTCGTGGAAGGAGAATACAAGGAGAGCAAGGCCAAGGATGAGCAAGGGCTCAGTCGGGACTCTGCCTCTCTAGCATTTCAGCTGCAGTCCACGCTTTCCAGGAGCAACTCCTGCTGTCCTCTGCAGCGCTCTCCTTTCTTGGATTAGTTGGCATAAAAGTGGTCAGCAAAAACAGGTACAGACAGCACTTCAAAATTTGACTTGAATTCCATGTTTAAATTTCCCAAAAGTACTATTATTGTTCAGTTTTTAGAAATATATTGATTGCTATGGGGAATTAAATAATAAATTAAAAAAGTTCAAGAACAATTTAGAAGATGTGGGAAAAGTGGAAAGTAAGAATTATCTCTTGGATGGGGAGTGAGGAATTAAATGATAACATTAAAGAAGTAAAGAAATAAATGCTGGTGACCAGTTAACTCTAATATGAAAAAAACTGTCAACTACTTTTATAAGCATATGGTGTTTCCATTATCTGGTTCCAAAAAATTTTTTTCATTGATAAAACCGTGCTATTCCATCAACTTCCTCATGCTGTCCACTCACAAGGCCTGGAACACTTTCTCCATCCTTCAAGTCCCAATTCAAATCCCACACCCTCCACAAAGTTTTCCCTGAACCCCTGGTGAACCATTATCTTTCCCTTTTTGAATGACTTAATCTGCATTTCTTGTAAGGTACTCACCACTGTCTACCATGCATCTTATGTTCTTGATGCCCTCCCAAATATGGTCTAATTCATCTTATATTAAAGGGTACTTTGCGGGGAGCAGATGTGGCTCAAGCAGTTGAGCACCCACCTCCCACATGGAAAGTCCCAGGTTTGGTTCTCAGTGCCTCCTAAAGAAGACAAACAAACAGCAAGCAGACAATGAGCAAGACAGTGAGCAAACAATGAGCAGACAACAAGCAAAAACAAACCAGCAGGGATCAGAGGTGGCTCAAGCACTGAATGCCCACTTCCCGCATGGGAGGTCCTGGATTTGGTTACTGGAGCCTCTAAAGAAAAAACAAACAGACAACGAGCAGACAATAAGTAAAAAAAAAAAACCCCAAAATACAAAAAACTAGAAAAAAAACGCACAAAAAGCAGACTCAATGAGCACAACAATGAGCATAAACAATGAGCAAACAGACAAGAAGGCCATGGGGGTAGGGGGAGGAAACTTTGCACATTTATAGTAGTACTGAAAATATCTGTTGAAGGAATAAATTAACAGATGAACTTATCAGCCAATGAACAAGTACTTGAGAGCCCAAGAGAACTGTGGTAGAAGCTGAGAATAGGAAGTCAAAGAAGGTAGAGCCTCTGCTCTGTAGGAACTTACATGTCTCAAATGACTTAAGCATAGGTCAGTTGCCCTGGTTTTATTTTTGTACTCTCTGTACATCTCCTTTGAGATACTTAAAACAAATGAAATTTAAAAAACCAAAACAAAACAATACTGGATAGCTGTGTAATATCTGTGGCCAGAATTGGGAATGTACAAAAATTAAATATAGATAATTGTCCTCAATGGAAAGTCCCAGTGATTTCATCTTTTTGGTTTCCAAGTTTTGGGTAATCACCTCTATAATTCAATAAAAAGAAGCATGTATTAAACTGACTCTGGAATAAAAAGAATTTAAATGCTAAGAACAAATTCATCTTCAAGGTTTCATGAGAATTCAGAGCTCACACACAATACACCTGCTGCACCTCAAATTCCTGAAAAGCCGTTTTCTTAAAAAAATCAGCCCTGCCCTGCACTTGGTGTTATGCCTCTTTTCTTTTGTTTCACATTGATGGTGTTATTAAATCTACAGAAGTTAATAAAATGGTCACTTTTGGAAAACTGATTATTGAGCCAGTTAATGACTGATATATAGGGCTATTAATTATCTGAAGTAAAAGTGGCTTTTAAGTGGTGAAGATAACTATTCTCCTGAAAGCTGTTTTTTGGTTAGGGCCTGCCATGTAGTTACTATTCATCAGACTTCAAATGGAAGAACAGTGAGTTTCTATCAGCCTTAAAAGACAAAAAAAAACAAAACTACTAATTTCAAATGCCTGTGTTTTATTAACTAAAATATAGTTTATACAATTGTCAAAATGACAATTACACTGTTTTCCACAAAATGATGAATAAATTTAAATTTGGAACATAGAAGTATAGCATAGTGGCAAAGGGCCCAGATTCTTTTGAAAAGATGACTTCTTACACAGGACAATCTCAACTTGTACAGAAATAGAGCAGTACACTGAATTCCAGTGTACTCATTACCCAGCTTCAGCAATTATCAATTCATGGCCAACCTGGTTTGGTCTGTATCCTGCCTGCATTCCCCCAACCCACTCTATATTATTCTGAAGCAAACCCCAAACTTCCCATAATTTCATTTATAACTAGTTCCATATGGGGAAGGGCACAGACTTTGAGTCAGACAGACCTGGAGTCAACTCCAGGCTCTATCAACCACTGCTACATGACCTTGGGCAAGGGACTTAGCTTCTCTGAGCCTATCTTCAGCCTGTAAAATGGGGGTAATGAACTCTGCAGCTCAGGAATGCAGAAAAGAGAAAATGCCATAGTGTACCTAAAGAACTGATAATGTGTGGACATACAGCAGCCCATACACAGCAGCTGAGGTTATTATTACGTACTAGCATATTAAAGCAGGACTTCTTCGGAGTCATTTCCAGTAAGGCTCACAAAGGACAAAATATTTTTCAAGTGTCCCTTCAGTTTAAAAAGAGATGCTGAACTCCCTGCACTGACTTGCAGAGAGCAACTGAAAACTGTTTTGTGATCTCTTAGCCCAATGTTCACCTCCAGGAGCCGAAGGACAAGAAGGAAAAGAAAATCTCTTCGGATGAAGTTGCTGGGTACTATGGGCTTTCCTACCACCCCTCCTGTTTGGAGGGAGGGAGGGAGGCTTTCCTGTCATTGTCAACCAAGAGAAAGGAGGTTTTAAGAGGCCCTCGGCCAGTCTGCTTGCATGCTCTGGAGACTGTGGGTGCCGAGCCGGGTGGCTGACCCACATAAAAGCCAGCACCCAGGAGCTGGAGGGAGCAGACCGTGGGGACGCCGAGGACGGGGCCGCTCTGGAAGCAGGCGCTGCTTCCTGGAACCACCAGGAGCCTTTCTCCCCACATCTGGGGCGGGCCTGAGCCGGGGAAGGGAAGATTTATTTTTTTAATAAAGGTCAAAGAAGGTATACTAAGTACTGAAATTAGACTCCTCTTGTCTAGAAGTGGTAAGAGAACTTTTTGTCATCTAAAAGGGGCAGAAAGAGTTACAGGCACCTGCCCATTATTCCAAAGGTGGAACTGGAAGAAAAGATTAAGTCGATTTTTCCTGTCCACGCCATCATGTTCAGCCCTTTCAATATAAGAGTTATAGTATTATTATCTGTTCAGTAATTGAGAGAAGTGGATGTGGCTCAAGCGATTAGGCTCCTATCTACCATATGGCAGATCCAGGTTAGATTCCCAGGGCCTCCTGGTGAAGGCAAGCTGGTCTGCGTGGTGAGCTGGCCTGAGTGGAGAGCTGGCCCATGCAGGGCGCTGGTCCATGCAGTAAGCGGGCGCAGCGAGATGATGCAACAAAAAGAGACATAGAGGAGAGACGATAAGAGATGCAGCAGACCAGGGAGCTGAGGTGGCACAAAAGATTGAGAGCCTCTCCCATTCTGGAAGGTCCCAGAATCAGTTCCTGATACTGCCTAAAGAGAAGGCACGCTGACACAGAAGCACACACAGAGAGCAGACAGCAAGAGCAAGACAAGGAGGGGCAGAAATAAAAAATTAAATAAATAATTTTTAAAAAATTGAGCAAAAACAGGAGTAGGAAGAGGGATACCTTTATAAAGATTAATGAAATGTAGATAGGACAAATAAATTGCAATTTATAATAAATCAGTAAATTGTGTAATGTATAAGCAAGTATTCAACTACGTCACTTCTAAGTAGAAAAAAACTTCTAAAGATTTATTAGAAAACCTGTTCTCTTTCGATCCCTTTTCTATTTTCAGTTGATTAATAGCAGTAAAATGATGCTTCCATGAAGGATTCTATCCACTCTTACTGCAAAGAATGGAACAAGGAGACAGGAGTCAAAGCTGGTGCAAGACAGGGACAGGGGAATGAAAGGGGGACGAGCAAGTGCCCCAAGGTCAGAGAGAGAGCGGCTGCACGTACAAGACCCTAAGCGAAGCACTGCCACGGGACTTAGGGGGCAGAGCAGGAGGTCCTGCCCTTACAGGAGTCTGGGTTAAACAAACAGCAACAGTGAGAGAACGTACCATCTTTAGGAGGGGAGGCAGTGGGATAAGGAATATAATACTGAAAACAGCCAAAAGCCTAGTAAAGAAACTTTATAAGGGATATGGTGAAGTCAGGTAAAGCAAATTCATGGCTCTTTGGAAATTCAGATCTTAGTCAATCAGTGCTTATAAAATATACTATAGACTGAAGCATTCCTACATTGGTTTTGGAAGCTCATTCTATATAAGATCAGTATTTCTTTTGGGGAAAGAGTTATTTATTTCTTTCAACTACGGAAGCACTATACTGACCTTAACAATAAAAAGTGTGATCTCTGTGGTTGCATTTCAAATTATAAGTAGGCATAAATTCATTCTTGGAAAACATTAAATGCCAAACCAGAGCTACCCCCACTTAACTTATGGATTGTCCAAACAAACGCAACTCTTTAGAGGCAATAAGGGTATCCCTGGGCCATCCACTTGTACAAACACATCCACATGTATTTGTACAATCCTCATTGTAAGAATTTAGCTTATGGCATAAATTCTAGACAATACAGTCTTCTATTTCAGCACTAACTAGCAATAACCCAAGCTAGCCACAGAACATACTGTGCATGGTTTATAGAGTGTTCAGATTCATTTTCAGAGAGGCTTCCAGTGTATTAATTCAAATTTCTGTTGCTATCATAGCACAGCTGATAAGACTATTTCTTGTTAGATTGATAATGATGAAAAGTTAAGTCTAAACTTTAATTTTGACCTCCTAAAACTGTTGAAGTAATTCATTACAGTGCAAGTCAAAGCAATCAAATTTATTTTTGGTCATGCAATCATGGAACTGATTACTTTTCAAATAAAAATCCAGGGAACCAGAGTATTCCCCAGAATAAAAAGCAACAAGTAGTAGTTTGTATGTGTGTGTGCACATGTGCATGTGTGCTTTGCCACTGTTTTCCATCTGGCAGCCAGGATGTAATAGGACAACTGCAAACTGCATTCTCACCATTTAAATCTACAAATAATGCCCAGATAATCTACCATGACTTACACAAGAAATTAATTGCAATGTGGAACTGATTACTCCTCAAGCTCAACAATCAGTCATTTATAGTAGATTGATTTTTCAAGGTAATTTTAGCAATTCAAGAAATATCTTGAATGGAAGGCAAGAAGAAATAACATGCAAAGAAACAAAACAGTTTCCCACTGTTAAGTTAAAGATAGATTTCTTAATGGTTTCAGTTCTGCTAGCCTATAATCAACAATCCCTCAAAATAAATTATAGTTATTCTAAGCCAGCTGGCATCTTTCATTTTTTTTTTTTTAGGTACTAGGACCAAGGATTGAATCCCAGACCTCATACGTGGGAAGCTGGCGCTCAACCGCTGAGCCACATCGGTTTCCTCAGTTGGTTTTTTCATTTGTTTGCTTGCTGTTGCTGTTGTTGTTGTTTTGGGGGGGCACTGGGGACTGAACCCATGTGGGAAGCAGACACTCAACCACTTGAGCTACATCTGCTCCCCAGCAATGGTTCATTTTTACAACGAATGTCTACTTTAAGAGAATCTACTTCAAATATGACCCCTACCACCACCGCCATGCCCAGGGCCACAAAGCTATACAGGTTAAACAGAAGGCAAAGGAAAAAATGAGGCACACCTCTAATGGGACAAAACATTAGAGATGTGATTTCCCCCTTTGAGGCAACAAAGTCCCTGGATATAGAGGGAAGAAGAATTTCCTTTCTTTCCTCTTCTTATCCCAAAGTCTGAAAACTAAACCCCTAGAAGCACATTTATCTAAGGACAAAGGAATAATGAGACTTCCCCCAGGGGAGAATATAAGAAATGACCATTAGTACTGAAAGCGATTTTTAAATAAATGTGCCAGAACTAACACATACAAATGACTGTTGCCCCCTTCAAAGTCATATTCTTGGAAATTATATAGTTATTCCAATGATGCTGTTATGGGCTCTTTGGAATTTTTTTCGGAGCTTGGAATTTTCCACATCCTTTAAGCTAGCAGGTATTTGCCTTTTCAGGTTGGATTTAGTAATAGTCAAAGGGCCTCTGAGCTTCGTTGTGCCTCTCTCTGGAAAGCCTCTCCTCACATCCCAAGTCTAGATCGGGTGACTCCTCCTAAGTGTTCCCAGAGTAACGGCTACTTCCCACTTGATATTGGAATTGCTTGCTTATTCATCATGTCTCCATCACAAAACTGTAAACCAGGGGGATTATCTATCATTTATTATTAGGTCCACTGTCTTAGCATAGAACCTAGAAAATTACAGATGTTCAAGAAATACTGACTGATGCAATCCACTATATGAAAAACATTAGGAAGACTGTGAGTGCCTTCACTATTTACCCTCCCCGCCCTCCTCAAAAAAGAGGACCACTCTTCTCTATCTGCTTATATATCTCTAGAGAAGGATTATTACTTTGTATACCTGGGGATAAGTGGTTGGATTGTGGATGGTTTTCATTACTTTTTTACATAGAAAGAAAAACAAAATTCATGATTACATAGTCACGCGCTGAAAACTGACAACTTTTTACACTCCCAGATAAGGTCTTACCTAGTTGCAGTATCTTTATAGTATCTCTGTAGACTTTCATTACCAGCTTGAAATGGCGATAAAGTGGGTAGGATAAAACTCTTCTTCCAAAAGACACCAGGATTTCATGAACATTAGTCCAAGTCTGTGAAGTGCCATTTAAATAAGTAAATTTCCATAAAATATGTTACAAACAAAAGCACAGAATGAGATGTGAACCTATTTTCCATTAAAAAACTGTAAGTTTGCATCATCAAGTAGAAACCCCAGAAGCCAAGTAGAAGAGAAATATATAACCATGAAACAAGACCCTTTTTGTACACATTACAATAAAATGGTCAATTCTGGTCTGTAATTTCTCACTCTATAGCAGCCTATTACAAATGCTTCTTAAAGTAAAAAGTGTAATGGGTGAGGTTTTTGGGGTGGGAGGAGTGGGGTGGGGGGGTGAGGGGTGTACAGGAACCTCATATTTTTTAATGTAACATTTTTTTTGTGACATATATATCTTCAAAAAATATAATTTACAAAAATGATGTGGTGGGGGGGTGGGGAGTGGGTTACATGGGAACTTCTTATGTTTTTTGTTTTTTTTATGTTTTTTAATGTAACATTTCTTGTGATCTATTAACTTTAATTTTAAAAATACTTGGGAAATTTTAAAAAATCATAAGTAAAAAAAAGTAAAAAAGTAGCAAGAATATTTTTAAGTCTTTTAAGAATTACAAATAATAACCTAAAACACCTGGCATTAACAAAAAACAGATGCATATAAAGGACATTTTAAAATGGTACATGTTTCATGTTTTTGTCTTTCAGGACTATTCAAGATACCACAAATAAACAATGTAGAACTCTTTAGTGAAGTATGTTCACTGCCTTATTCCCATACCATCAACCCCCCCTTTTTCCCCTCATTTTTGCTTCTGGCATGAGCAAATACAGGATATTGACTTGAATAATTTGTTGTCACTTATCAAAGAGAAAACACCACTACTGATTTCTGAAAGAAAAAAGTGTTTTATTTTAAATGGTATCAAACTGAGAAACTTACTGAAAACACAAGAGTAAGGCGATTTTCTAGAAAAAAAATATTTTTTAAACTTTTGCTTGATAAGCAAAGTATAAAAAATGTAAACTATATGTAAAACTTAAAATATAAAAATAGTACTAAGGGAGCATCATAAAATTTCTTATTCTTAACACTATGAGAGATCTGATTAAGAATATAATTATTGGCCAAAAAAATAGCTTCTATCTAAAAAGAATTTGAACTTAAAAAAATCTGGCAAAAAAACCGAAATGCTTATAAAAGTTCAAAATAAGCAATTAACCTGTCTGCCAATTCTAAATTATCTCAAAAAGCAAATTAAAGCTTTCAAAATCAAATCATAAACTGGTGAATTTTCATGCATATTTTTAAAAACAGAATTAATGAAATTATCTACCCACTACCTGCTTTGCTTTAAACATAAGCAATCGATGTAATTATTACAAAAACCAGTTCCTATGTTCTATGCTGATCATGGTAATCTGTAAAAGCCAAAAGAAGCCTAGAGAGTATGGCTTCTCCAGTTTTAATGCACACGAATCACCTGGAGGTCTTATCACAGATTCTCATTCTGATTCAGGGGTCTGGGATGGGGCTGAGATTCTCACTCCCAGCTCCCAGCCAAGGCTGTTGGTCTCTGGGCCATTCTTGGAGAAGTAAAATTTGATGATGTTCCTATTTATATCTTAACTATTACTTGAAAAAAGTGATGTCATAAAACAAACTTGATTTTACAACTTAGAAGGTACTATATTTAGGATTTAAGCTGGAAAAGAGAAACATCTATTTTTTTTGTCTTCATTGATGATTCAATTATCAATGTTTAAACTGACGCTTTTTAAAAAAGCATCTACTTTTAAATACTGTTTTATATAGAAGTTTGTTCAAAACTAGCAAATTTATAAATGCCATCCTTTTATACCAATTACAGGACCTAAGACAAATTATTCAACTATATGATTGAAATTTCTTCACCTGTAACATATCATTAGTATCTACCTCATAGACCTACTGAAAGAAATAGATGAGGTAATATAGGAAACTTGCTTAGCACAGTCCCTGATGATCAGTAAGTAGCAGCTCTGAGCCCCAATATAAGCCACTTACAAACATGCCTCAAACTCCATCCCCGGCATCTCCCCCCAAAACCTTGTCCCTATTCTTTCTCCAAACGTCCCCAGCTACCAAAATACCCTACTTAATTAACTTCATTAGTATACTATGATTAGAATAAGAGTAACAAATGGAATCAGAATTTTATTAAAACAATGGAAAAATTTGTACATTGATGCTTCCACTTTAAAAAGTCAAGGAATTGCTTGAGTTACCCAAAATGAACAACAACCACAAAAAAATAACTCTCTCAACAAACAAAATCTAAACAATTCCAACTGGTAATCATACCTCAAACCAGCACAGTGTTGGACTCAATTTTCTGATATTCCATGCAGATTCAACCTTTGTTTTGGAGAAAAGAGTTAAAGTCACTTAAAAATAAAGGAAATGTCCATTTACTCAAATAGTGTCTGAGTATTAGTCTCTGAGAATTAAGATTTGTTCATGGCTACAGAAAAATAATTGCTTTACTAATGGAGAGATACCAGAGACAAGTTCCTGTCTACTTTCCATGGATTTTATAATAACAAAGCTTTTCTGCAAGTAAGAGTACCAGATAAACAGGGGCTTTAAAACTAAAAATTAAAGCAAAGTAATGACAACACAATTTCTATCCTTCTCAAGTTACTTGCCTTCCAAATATTCTATAAATAATCTAAGTAATCAAAGATAATGTTTAAGTATTGCCCTTGACTCTTAAAAAGCTGTTCAGGGAAGCAGCTGTGGCTCAAACAATTGAGCTCCTGTCTTCCACATGGGAGGTCCCGGGTTCAATTTCCAGTGTCTCTTAAAGAAGACAAGCAAGATAGCGAGTTGACATGACGGGCAGGTACAGTGAGCTGACACAACAAGAGACACAAGGAGGAAAACATAATGGAAACACAACAAAGCAGGGCATGGAGCTGGTTCAAGCAATTAGGCGCCTCCCTTCCAAATAGGAAGTTCCGGGTTCAGTTACCTGGTGCCTCCTAATAAGATGACCAGGGTGGTGGACTTGGCCCAGTGGTTAGGGCGTCCGTCTACCACATGGGAGGTCCGCGGTTCAAACCCCGGGCCTCCTTGACCCATGTGGAGTTGGCCCATGCGCAGTGCTGATGTGCGCAAGGAGTGCTGTGCCACGCAGGGGTGTGTGCCCCGTAAGGAGAGCCACCCAGCACGAAAGAAAGTGCAGCCTGCCCAGGAATGGCGCTGCCCACATGGAGAACTGACACAACAAGATGACGCAATGAAAAGAAACACAGATTCCCATGCCGCTCACAACAACAGAAGCGAACAAAGAAGACGCAGCAGATAGACACAACCGGTGGTGGGGGGAAGGGGAGAGAAGCGCACAACAAACAGAGCAAAAGCAAACAATGAGGGGGTGGGAATAAATAAATAAGTAAATAAATAAGCTGTTCAAGAATTTTGCTCTTCAGAGAATGCCTGTAAGGTTGAATAAATTCCAGAGGTCGTCTTGAAGTTCCAAGACTTCATGGTTTCAAAAATGCAAATACACTAATCATGATTCTTCTACTTCTTTTATTTGAATCTATAATTTCCAATTTATTTGCTAAGTATTATTTCTCAGAGACTTAAAGACTTCTGATTATTCCTATGCCAGTTGACCCCAGGACCCCAGCAGATAATTCGGCCAACTTCTACTCTTAAGTTCCTCAGGCTCTTGCATTGGACAACTAACAAAACAATGATGGTGGACCAGTCCCATCCCCAAAGCAAGGAGTATCTTCACCTGCCAGCAAAACAATCCCATTCCTCTGCCCCATCATATCTACATCCCTTCTCAGCAGTCAGAGGGGCACTGTTCCACATCCCTCAAGATCGAGGAATGAACAAAAAAAAGGAGGGAGTGTAACTACTGACTAAAGCAGATTTATTGTTATTGTAGTTACCACCTTGTGTTAACTGAGTAACTTGTAACATTGACATAAAAATAATTTTTTAAATTAAAAAATGCAAATATAAGAATCAAAAATGGTAAATTTTTACCAAATGTAACTAAACACTCTCATTTTTTCAAGTAATATACCCAGCACATTTTGTCAAAGAAAATTTTCTCTCCAATACAGTCTTTAAAATATGACATAACAGAACACATTTTAAGTTATAACCTTGATATGCTTACAAACATATTAACATTCATTTTTGAGTAAAATGCAAACCTCTAGTCAACTTAGAAATTTTCAGAATCATGACCAAAAAAATTGGCATATATCCAATTCTAATTCTAATGCTTTGTTGATGCTATGATGCTGAGTGACAAAAGTGATTAAGTATGTATATTATGATCCAATGTAAATATACATATATATGGATACATGTGTACACTGAAAAAAGAATGGATACAGATATATCACCTTTTAACAGTAATTTCTGATGGCTGAAATTACAGGAAATTTTAATTATTGTCTTTGTGTAGTTTTCCTTTCAAAAATATGAAGTCTATGCAATTTTAAAAGAGAAAAGAATATACTCAGGTTAAAAATAATCCCTTGAGGAAGGAAAATTATGAACAGGTGCACATGACCTGGAAAGGCTTTTTGGGTTTTCCAGCCTTTTTTATACACTCTGAGGGATATAGGTGAGGAAAAAGTGGTGCTCTTCATTTATAAAATCAAATGTGATTTAAGAGATGCAATAAAATCAATATTATTATAAAAGAGCACTTAAGAAATAATTCACTTTACAAAAGGATTTTTACATAGGATTCTTTTAGATAGCAAAAAAGACATGATTCACATTTTAAAAATCTGATTCATGTACTATTTTTCAGAAACACATATACTACATAAATTACAGGACATTTGTAGGTAAATGCTAATATTCCTTTTTTTTTTTGAAAATGCTATCACATTGCATCTGCTAACTGAAGGCTTGGAAAAAGAATATAGATGGGTAGGTAAAGTTCACCTCCTTGCCAAGGCCAAGTGTCCTGTGACAACAACCCTCTTCTGTGGCCAGTCATATCCTGACAAAGAGATATCCTTCTCTACCCTCCGCTTTAGCTCCTTAAACTTTTCCACTCTGCTATTTGGTAGACTAATGCCATGAGAAGAGAAAAAGACCAAGTAAGCACTATGCCCTTATGCTGTACCCACCACCGACCCACACTTGTACCCTTCCTTGAGCATTCCTTAAATAACTAACTGCAACAGTTTTACTCTAGACAGGAGATTTGATGTTTTAATATACTAAAGCATTAATATAGATTTAATCACAGTATCACAGTGCAGCAATCTAAGTCAACATGCACACACACGCACTTACATTCTGCTCTCCTTCAGAGACACGTGTTTCATAGCAATATGCCAGGAGGATATCAATCAAGCCATAGTACACTTGACAATGGGCTTTCTTATCCAGCAGGTAAGATTTATTGACAAATTTTCGTAGCTGGTATTTCTCTTCTTCAGAAAAAGACACTAGAAGAAAATGTCTTTAAAATTAGATACTTCATTTTGTTTTGTAAAACTCCCAATGTGGAAGGTTGTCAAAAATAGAACTTTGACTGTAGAAACTGAAATAAAAAGCTATTTTAACTCTGGTACATAAACAACCTTTTAACTAGTTTTCACAGTATTATTAAGGGCTCTGCCTAATAGGTCTAAAAAAGGAGAAATTTCTAAATATGATCTATTCCTTATTTCCTGTGCTCCTTTGTTTTATTTTTGCTACAGTACTTAAGGCATTTAACTTTAGACCATTAACTGACTTTAAATTTAAGGGAATATATTTTACAACACAAAAGATAATAGCTAAATAAAGGACTTTGAAAATATGCAATATACATTTTGAAAGTTTTATATAAAAAATAGGAATAGTCCCATATATTTATCCATTTTAAGGGCAAAGTTTTGATTTTCTAATATTCCTTACACATGTGCACAAAGTTTGACATAAATGCATAAATATGACCACATGACATATATTAGACTTGTGGGAAGAGAACATTTCTTTTCACTAGAGTCTATCTTTCCTTTCTTCTTTTGCTTGGTACCTTCTCCCCATCTTCATCAGCAGCCTCCTTCACATTTAAAAACCTAGTATATATCATTCCATATTTAGTTCCACACCCATGTAGCCATGTACAAGATACTAACATATATGCAAGGGAATTTTCACCATTTTTCATAGGAATTGGATCATTTTTCTGCAACTAGTCTGTCTCACACAACACTGTCTCTTGCAAACTTCTCCACATCAGTTAGGAGTTAGCTAATTTCTGTAAGCAAGCTAAATATTCCACGTGTACCTTGCTCTATACAACCCACTTCCTCACTGATGGACATTTAATTTGCTTCCAGTTCTCTGCCACTGCTAATAATGTTGCAATAAATGTCCTTGTCATATGTTCCTATGTCCTTGGATACTGGAGGTTTTTTTCAATAAAGTGGTTTCCCCCAACAGTAGATTTACCAGGTCAAAAAGTATGCTTTCAGAAGAGGCTTTACTTACAGCTTCAATAGCTCTCCTTTCCAACTGTCCTGAACCGAAGCATTCCCTTTCCTACGCGTACCTCCCTACCCTTGTGGCAAGAAAGGTAATCGCTTCTTA
This sequence comes from Dasypus novemcinctus, assembly GCF_030445035.2. Classification (NCBI taxonomy): domain Eukaryota; kingdom Metazoa; phylum Chordata; class Mammalia; order Cingulata; family Dasypodidae; genus Dasypus; species Dasypus novemcinctus. The sequence continues at coordinate 34,485,802 of NC_080698.1, forward strand.
AACGTCGTTTCCACTTCGATGGATGTAAAGTGACTGTGGTAGGCAACATTAACCTGACCCTGATGAGATGCACCTTCCGTGGGGATAGAAACCATGACCTGCGCTAGACAAATAAATACTGCAAAGGCAGTGGACAGCAACTCGCACTGTGAAATTACGTTCTTAGCAGACTGAAGCCAGCGCCTGCTGGCTTTGAAGAAATATGTGGCCATGATGTGAAAGGCCACGTGGTAAGGAACTGTGGGGCCTCTACGATCTGATAACTGCTCTCAGCAAGAAAGTAGGGACCTCAGTTCTTTAGACATGGGAATTGAGCCCTGCCAACAATTGTGTGAGCTTGGAAGAGGCCCTGAGCTCCAGAAAGGCACAGAGCTGCCAACACCTCCAATACAGCTGTGTGAGACCGGGAGCACAGGACCAAGCTGAACCTGGCTGGGATTCCGGAGCCTTGGAAACAGTGAGATCTTAAAGGGGTGTTGTCAAGCTGCTGTCTGTGTGCTAATTTGTTAGGCAGCAACTGATAACTAATACACTGTTCTGTCCAACAGTATTTCTCTAACTGTAAACTTTGAGCATCATGTTTGTTGGAAATTTGCATCTGTTCTTCTAGTACCCCTTTCAATGTTTTGCCCATTTCTTTTTTCTATTGGATGGCTTATCTCATCAAATTTAAAAATTCTTTGTATATTACATATATGAAGCCTAGTCATCTCATATCTACTGCTTGTCTACTGACTTTAAGGTATCTTTTTCCATTAAAGCTTTTTTTTCGTTTGTTTGGTGGCTATGGAGTATATGTAAATAAAATTAATTTTTTTCGAAGTTAATATGGAACACTTGAGGCCTCTGCATTTTACTCTTGTAAATTTTACTTAAAAAAAAAGTAAATAAAAATTTGAAATAAAGGTTAAAATAAAGTATTTACTTTTTTATATAGCCAAATATGTCCATCTTTTCTTCTACAGGTTCTGGATTTATAGCCTTGGTTAAGGTTTCCCCCAATCCTGGAGTATGCATGAAGTCTCTTAGATTTTCTTCAAGATTTATTGTTTCATTTTTTACATTTAAGCCTTTAATCCATCTGGAACTTATTTTTTCATATATTTTAAGATTTCTGTTTATTCCAGATGAATAGTTAATTGTACCAAGTCAGTTTAGTAAGTAATCCATCTTTTTCACTGTATTGAACCACTATCTTTGTCAAATACATCTGTAGCTTTTCTTGTTAAAAATTATTTGAAAGTATTTTTACATTTTGTCACTATTGGGAATACAGTATTTTTCCCATTTCTAGTTGATCGAAGAGAGAAAAGCTATTTCTTTTCAGACAGACTAAAAAAAAAGATTACACCTTCATTGGTAAGGTAAGCAAGTGTGAGATTGGTTCCTTCTAAGTCTCTTTTGAAGCAAATGATAAGCAAGTTATCACAACAGTCTCTCCACATAAAGTCTTCCTATTGCTATAGATAAAAGACCACATAACATCCTCTGTATTCAATTATTTTCTTAAGTTAACAAAACGTAAGCATTATTAGTTCCTTGTTACCTCACATACAAAGTGAAATACATTTTGTCTTAGAGCAAGAGTTACTGGAGAGTAACAGCTAAAACCACAGCAGTACCTAGGTCCTCACTTTCATAAGTAAAACATGGCCTACAACCTGTCTTAAATCAATTATTTAAAAAAGTGTAAGCGTCTAGATATGTCAAGTTATCTTTAAATAAAAATGTTACCAATCCTTTACCTCCCAAACTAATTCTTAATTTTCCTTTCATGCCTATCAGAGAACGACTTTCAAACTTACTTAAAAAATGTTAAGCTTAGTAAGAGGAGCACTCGGCTTCTAGTTCTGGTGTTTCCTAGCAAAGCAACGTCAAAATGCCTTTCACCTCTTTTTCTCCAGCTTTTCGGACTGCGCATTACATTTAGGCACAGAAAGGCTAAGCTGTTAAGACAAACTCAAAAATACACTGGCTTAAGTAAGACAGAAGTTTCTTTCTCATGCTACCCTCCTGAGTGAAGGATCCAAGGGTGCTGGGGCACGACATTCCCATCAAATGACTTCCATCCCTGGGTCCAGGACAGCTGCTCCAGGTTTTTTCTATTTTCCAATCAAGGGGAATAAGAAGAGAATGGCAAGACCCTTCTTAAAGACTTGACCCAGAAATCGCAGGTTATCACCTCCACTTACTTCCCATCAGTCAGAACTTTCTCATATGCCCACACCCAGCTGCAAGGAAGGAAAGGAACAGTGACTCTAGCTGAGCCATCCTGTGCTCAGCTATAACTCAGGAAGGCCTCTTGCTTAAAGAAGGGGAAGAGGGAGAGTAAAAGACAAGTGGCTACCACCTTTTTAGGCACCAAAAATTCCTAAACTGCCTTTTTAACATTCCCAAACCACTCTCTTGATAGCAAATTATCCTGGCTCTGCTCAAGAAAAAAGACTGCCTTTCTGCTCATCAAACTTGGCAAAAGCCAGAAGGAAGAGCAGATGATTACTTACACCTGATGGACCCTTTTGACATATAATTTTCCTGACTTACTACTTCCTCTCTTATGAGCCTTGAATTTAACATGGCCTCTTTTTGTTTTAAAGCTCCCAGCAGTTTTGAAGCCTCTGTTCTGGGAAAAAATCTTAAAGACACTTAGTTTACATTACTTAAAGCAATATTCCTTTTATTCACTAAAATACACTTAGTGCAAAAAACAGGATTTTGAAATAAATGTATATAATTATTTTTCACCCATGTGAAAAGTCCTATGTAGAAAAATGAGAAGAAAAAAGAAATGTATTTATACAAATATTGTTCATATAAACCACAGAGAGCTCAAATACATTTAATTTGCTGGCCAGCAAGGTAAAGAAATGTGTGGATTTTTAAAAAAAAACTTAAATATAGTGCAGTTAGGTACCAGGTGAAGTGCTCTTTAACGGCTGACATTAAAAATGAAATTATTAAGATAAATAAACTGGGTGTCAACTGTCTCATTAAAGGACTAATCTGAAGATCCCTTAATTTAAATAGAAGCTCTCAGTTCACTTTAAGTGATTCAGTTTAAGAAATCTGTTCAAGAACATACTCATTTCATGATAAAAGTATACCCAACAAAGTATTTAAAGACCCCCTGTATTTAGCAAGAAGGTTTACCAGAGACTATTCTCTCAGGAATTACTTTTGAGATGTTTATTAATTTAGCTAATAGGCAAGTGCCAAGTGTTCATGATGCTGATATCTCACAAGAGAAAAGGCTTTCTATCCTGGTTTACTAATAAAGATCTCTGCCTCCACACAATTCTGAATCACAAAATAAGCATGCCTGTAACTAACAAAACACAAACTCATCTACAAGTGTATTCCTCCATTCTTAAGTAATAATACCTGCACATGTATAACAATTCTCAAAGGGTGATATGGGAACTATAGGTTCAGATGTTACATTACTCACATGTAAGTGCATCAACAAATTATATTTTCAATGACTGTGTACATAAGGAAAGTGTATTTGAATATACTAGGTTCCCCTAAAACACCTTAAAACACCACCAGCTTTTTTGAGCTTTTTCTGAGAGTTTTAAAGTTGCATTTTGGACCAAGCTCACTAATAATACACAAACATGTAAATTCTGAATCCGAACAAAGAAATTAGGGATGATAAAGAAAAAGTACAAAAACAACCCAGGAAGTCACTAGAGAAACTAGAAGTCTGAGTTTCCCTAGAGCCTTTTTATTAGAGCTGTAAATCTTATCATCCAGAGGGCAACTCGGGGAGGTTTGCACACAACCAGGTCTACCCGAGCAGCGGTCCTGGAAATAACCACAGATGCGGTGCCAACAATGCTTGGATGATTGCCACCATGAGCACCATTTGTCAAGCATTTGCATGACTTAGCTACACTACAAAGCAGCTTTGCTATATGGTTCACAACATTTTGGTTAATTATACTTCTAAAAATAATCTACAGTGAAACAAAAGCCAACTAAATGCTCAATTCATTTGCTGGCATTGAGGCACATGGCTCAGGACCACCTCCCCACATTAAAAAGCCCATCAGTACTTTGAGAACTGCAAAGGGGCTCCCATCAGGAAGGACACATGTCAGAAGGTCTTTTTTTCTCCTGAATAGTTCCTAGTTTTGTTACTTTTAAATCTTCCCTTCCTCTCTAGATCCCCCTCCCAAACACCCCTGTCTACTCTGGGTCAACGATTAAATCATTCACTGTCTGGCTCCTCTCAGAGCAATGCAAATGTGTCTACTACACTGTATACTTACTGGAAACAGATCAAGGGAACTAGAAGAAAATGTGCTGCATTCAAACCTTCAGCCTAAATGAGTAGCCCTGCCATGTTCCAACGGTCAAAACTGACACTGACTGTTACCTCTAAAGAGCTCACTGGTGCCCAACAGGATGTCCCTGCTAGGAAGTTCATTGACTATAAATGTTATGTGGTGTCATAACAAGCATTAATGTGCCAAGATTCTTGGGCTGAGATTAACCACTGAAAGACAACATGGGAAATGTGGTAAGTCCATCCTCATGAAACCAGAGCTCAGTGGGAGCACGGCATTCAACACTTCCATTTACAAGCCTTTGGGGAGGAAAATCGGGATCATTACAAAGCAGAAGATGTTAATAAAAGTCTCAGGGCTGCAATGAAAATGACAAGAATCATAACCAAGGCAAAGATAGAGACCACAGTTCATCACCTAAGACTTATCTGGAATTCAAAACAAAGCAGATTAATATTTTATGATGAGGAATAAATCAAAATCCAGCTGTCACCTGCACTGGGATGTCTGGATGCCAACATCTGATTGAAGATGCGTGAAAGATGTAACACCCCATTGCTATGATTCAAAGAAGTGGGCAGAAAGGAAAGGAAGAATGAAGGTGGATAGGGGGAAAGATACAGGAGCAGTGTTCTGTAAACAGTGAACTTTAAGGTTTATTTCTTTTCTCCCATATTTTATCCTGGATCAAGACAATTCAATATATTCTTTCAATTCTGTTTGTCTCAAAATATTTGAACAAGAAAAAAAATACAGAAAAGTATTGATAACAAAGAAGTCTCAGTCAGAAAATTGTAATTTCACAGAGAAGCCATTCAATTCCTGGTTCTCCTACCGTTTTTATTTTTCTCAATAATAACATTTAACATTTACGATATGAAAGATTTTATATATGTTATCTTCCTTAATCCTCATGACAACTCTATGAGGTAAGTAAAATAGGATTTCCACAGCAACCCAGAGAAGGTGCAGGATCATACAACTAGTCAGTGACGGAGCAAGGAGTTAAACTCCAAGTCCCATATTTAGTTTATACCCTATATTTAACCCAAACGTCACATACTTAGAAAAGCTCAAGTTCTCCTACCTTTGATCACATGCCCTTGCTATTTCTACTAATTTTTAGAATGAATTGTCATGACGCTTTGTAGACTATGACTGTTTCTAAAATATCCTTCTGGATATAGAAAAATGGTCAGGAGGGTCAGTGGTTAAAAGGACAGATTGGCCCAGTCTCTTAAAATTATACACAGGAAACTAACTCAAAGCAAGCATTGCTGACACAAAAAACAAGAGAAAAAACAACCTACAATTGATCAAAGTAGAGCAAATCAGCCTTCTCTTGATTTTTAGGGCAACTAGCTCACCCTTGTGGACAGAAAGCTCAACTACACAACCACAGATTTCTTCTCATACCACCTCATTAAAATACTGCACAAAAAATGGGAAACAGATTCAGACCAGTGGGTGTCATTGATGATTTAAGTCTGAGCAAACTTTCTGTGCAGAGCTACGTGGCATAAAGAGTTAACTTTCTAAATTGCATTAACAATACTGCATCTAAAATTTTGCCCATGTAATGTAGCAAGATTCTGAAAGATTCTTAAACTCAAATCAAATACAAAACCTAGGTTCTAGTGAGAATAATAAATGTATGAAGAGTCATTATAAATGCATTAGAGCCAATACTCTATTTACTAAAAGATTACAGGAATAATTTTTCAAACTGGTAACAAAAACCTAAACTCTAATAAAACCTAAATAGCTTAGCCCTTCTCAGTAATTCTGAGAATGCATTACTTTAAAACTTTTTGACAATCTCATTTAGCAAAAGCCAATCCCAAAAATGTTTTCAAAAAAATTTATTTCTTCTGTAAATATTTATTGGGTCCTATTAAGTCATAGGTACTATGCTAGACAATGGAAATATGGCAGGTTAGACAAAGCCCCCGCCTTTAAGATGTTTTCATTCTTGTGGGGAGAAATAGTGAACCATTCAATGAACAAACAAAAAAAAAATGCTGAAACATGATAATTTCTGGACAGTGAATCAAAATAGTATGATGCAGGGAAGCAGATGTGGCTCAAGTGATAGAGCTTCCACCTCCCATATGGGAGGACCTGGGTTTGATCCCTGGGGACTCCTGGTGAAAAAAAGAACAGAAACTGTGTCTGCGTGGCAAGCCAATTCCCCCGTGAGTGCCCACATGGTGAGCTAGTGCCCGCACCAGTGCACACGTGGTGAGCCAGTACTCCGCGCAAGTGAGTCACGCAGCAAGATGACGACGCATCAAAAGAGAGAAAAGGGGAGAGCAGAAACCCTTTCTGTGCAGCAGAAATCAGGAACTGAGGTGGTGCGATTGACTGGGAACCTCTTTCCCTGTCAGAGGTCTCCAGGATCAAATCCCAGTGAATCCTAGAGGAGAAAAAATGAGAAGAGAAGACAACACTGACAGCAAAAACAGCAGGGCAGGAAGAGGAGAAGGGGGAAAAATAAATAAATAAGTAAATAAATCTAAAAAAAACCAACAACACTATGATGCAAGAGACCATTTTGCTACTTCAGATTGAGTGGTTAAAGAAGATTACTGCATTAATTGTAATAGCAGAAAACTGTAAACAATCCAAATGTCCATCATTAGTAAAGAGCCCACATGTCCATGTGTCATGATACAAATATCCAACAGATTACTCAGGAGCCATTAAAAGATTTAGGTAGATCCATAAGTGTTGATATGGAAGATCTACAAAATATACTACAAACTGAAAAAAGTAAAGACAAAGTATATATGAGGCCAAATTTCTTAAATTAAATATTTAGATATGGGCATATGTATCCAAAAATACACCAAAATGGTTAACAGTGATTATGTTTAGGAAGAGAAAGTAGGAGTGGGGAGATTCTATACTCTATTTTAACCCACCCTTGAGAATGTTTGTCTGTGTATGACTGTATGTATTCCTTTCATTTAAACATTAAAACTGTATTTTAATACATGAATAAAAGCCAATTAGTATGACAGAAAACATGCATCTTCTATCCCTGATCTATCTGAAACTGTTAGAATTCTAACTTCCAGACATAATACATCAACTTCCCACTTACAAAGAGCAGTAATAAAATGACCATCTAAGAAAGGGCTCTTTGCAGATAACATTTGTCTTAATGTTAGACATGGCACAGCCACCTCTTGTGGCTCATAAAACTTCTCAGTTCAGCTTTCACGTGTAAAAGTTGGTCCACCTGCTCTCTGTAAGGTACAGAGGACGATAACGATTCCCTGCTTCCTCTTAAAACCACTTGTGAAAACAGGGAAGGACAATTTAAATGCATTCAACAAAGGGAGTGAGATCTAGGTCTTTGCCCACTATTACTAATACTCAAATATCCATACCACAGACGAATGTTCCTATCTCTCAAGCAGTTTATTTCGTAACTACAAATGTCCTCTGTGTTAATTTTCCTAAATTTACTACAAAAATTTTAAATCCTTAAAAAGGACTTGTATGATTCAAAAGGAAAAAGACTTCAAAAGAGATATCCAGGACAAATAAGTCTAATTACTCTGTGGCATTTTCCAGTCAGGAGTAAAGACCCTTTTTCCAAAACTAGCAAACCAAATCATATCTTCAGTTTATGAGGCAATTACAATAGTATGCTTAATAAATAGGGAAGGCAGCAAGCAAGCTTTATATACCCTCAGAGTTTAAAATTAAACAAATGAATCCAAATTTGAATTTCTTACCTAATGCAGCAAGATTGTCTTGCTCCTGACTCTTTCCCAAATTGGCCATCATTTTCGAATATTTATCAGTCCACCAAGGATTATACTTCAAAACCCGTTCAACTGCCTCATCTTCAAAAAAGTCAGCTCTGGAAAAAAACACAACACATTGAATGGGCTTGCTTCATAGGATTAGGTTGGTTTTCATTTTTAAAAAATTGTACCTCAGCTCATCACATCCACACTAGAAATATAGGTTGTAAATTCAAAGTACAATTCAAGAAAAGATCAAGTCCTGTATTTACTTCCTTGGTGGTCACTAATCACCATAAAACAAAAGGTAAGCAGGTGATTAAAGAAATATTTGAGGTTTCTGATTTCTTTAAGTAGAAGGTATAGAAAAGACATCGCAGTCCTACCCAAAAGTCCCATCATTACATGCATCGTTTTTTTAAGCATGTGCACACTTATTTTCTACTAAGGTACAAACTATTTTACTTAGCTGTGCTAATCTTTAAAATACCTTGATTTTAAACTATTGAAAAAGAAAAAGGCAACCTATGCAGAGAACAGAAAACTAATTTTCCTGCATTTTACTTCCTTGGTCTTAAGTAGAAAAATAACAGAAATTATGCTAACTTGCATTCAAAGTTGGAAATTCGTATTCTTGGGAAAAGAGTAGCAAAAAAGTTTAACTCACGATGAAAAACTCATTTATAGTAACACTGCAGTTAATTAGAAACTCAAGGAATTGATTGTTCTGATAGCTTTCTAGCAGATACTTTTATGCCCTTAAATGCTTCTCCTCTCAGTTGAGATGCTGAAAATGATAATTTACTGAGTTCCTTACATATGCCAGGCACTGCACTAAGTTCTTTTCATCCATTATTTCATTGAACTCTCATACCATCTCCATGGGCAGGGAGTATGGTTAATGCCCTCACTTTACGTGGGTAGAAGCTGCAGCTCAGAATAGTTGTGTATCTCGACCTAAGTCAGAGAACCATCAGAAGTGTGGCCAGGATTTGGATCCACTTCTGTCTTATTTCAGAATCCAAGACCTTAAACAACGGAAAATTTCCATTTTTATTCTGGAGGAAATAAAGTACTTTGGACAAAACTGAACAGTTAATATCTTGGAATGGAAATTCTCAGTATTAATTTTATCAGTTGCACAAGGTATATGAGACTAGGATGAAGGAATTGCTTTATAAACGAACCTGTTAAAAAGTCTATTTTCTTACTAGCTATCTTTCTCTTTAAAGTGACGGAAAACTTTTTGAGGCTCTACTACAGACTTTCATCCACAAATCAGGGTGTTAACTTTTTCTATGAAAAGAGTTTCAAAAAAAATAAGTATTAAGAGAAGAAATTTAATGGCTAAAATGATAAATAAGCCATTTATTTAAGAAAAAGTACTGACTTTGTGCCAAATTAAACAGTGGGATTACACGGGTGACAAGATAGAGACCGCGGTGTCCCTCACAGAGTTTACAGTCCCAGGGAGGAATCAAACAATCACGATGCAGCATAAGTACTATGATGTAGACAGGACAAGATTCTACCACAAAATAAAATTGGGACAAGAGGGAACGTTCCTGGAGAAAATGTTATCTGAGCCAAGAGCTGAGTGATAATTAGCAGTTAACCAGATTAACAGAGAAATGGGAGAGAGTAGTCTGAGTTGAAAGAATAGTGCATCAAAGACTAGGAAATAAGAAGGCACACTTAAGAAATTGTTTCTTAAAAGGTGAATCGCTGAAAATAGTTTGCTGTGGTGATCATAATCTTAAAAGCCACATTAAGAATCTGGAAGATATGTATCCCTGAGAACAACTGAATGTTTCCAAGGTTTTATATAGGGGGTTGACATCAGTGTGATTTAGAAACATCACACTCACTGCGGTTTGGAAAATGTTTAAAGCGACAAGCCAGAAGGAACAGAAATAACAGTAGCCTAGAAGATGGTGGCAGTGGCCACCATCTAGAAGCATCAAGAAGCTAGCACCAAGAGATAGGCATGGAGGGAGCTGGAGGAGTCCAGGCTGCAGTTTAGGATTCTGGCCTGAATAACTCAGTGGACAACAGGTAGACAGGAAGCGACCAGACATGAGTGGAGAGAAGGTGACTTCTGGCGGGAACAGGGCTTTACGGGCATGTGAATAGAGACCTGTCCAGCAGACAGCTGGACACACAGTCTGATGCTCGAGAGAGAGAGAGACATGGGGTCGTGAGATTTTAGATAATTACTGAGGCCAAGGAAGAGGCCAGATCTCCCAGGGAAAACTGGCACAGTGAGAGGAAAGGGTCATGGACAATGGAGTGCTGAGTACATTTAAGGCAAGTGTAGAAGAGCTCATCTGAAAAGTTGCTGTTTTTCCCCCAGGGGGAAAAAAACTGTCTTTGTAGAATAGTATTTCTACCATCTCCACTTCCCAGCAAAAAACTAAAACATATTTAACAATGCAGTCAAACCGATGGACTCTAATAAGGGAGTCTGAGGAGGGCTTCCTAGGCTAGTCTGGGAGGTAGGGTGCAAGGACAAGCAAAAATTGTTTAGGCAAAGCAGTGCATGGTGAGAAAAGAGCTGGCAAAAGAATACCATGTATCTTGATTTCTCCCACTCTGTGAACAGTTTCCTCTGTCATTAAAATTCTTCATAAATAATTGTCAGTGGCTGCAACATACAATCCCTTCTGTAAATGTGTGATAATTAACTGACCCTATTATTGAACAGTTAAATTGTTTGCAGTTGACCCCTATCAAAATAAATTTCTGAATTAATTTTTTGGGGAAAAAAAAAATACCATGAGTAAAAAAATCGTGCATGAGAAACGGTGTGGTATGGGCAGGGAAATATGTAATGCTCATTATTGCTGCAGCATAAAATGGGCAGGGAGTGGCAGAAGAGAGGCCACACAGGCAGGGTCTGGGCTGGAGAATTCTCACTGCCAGACTAAGGAGTTAGGAGCTTATGCTCTAAGTATAAGGAGAATCAAGTAAGGATTTAAGCAGATTTTCATTTTCAGTACATGAGACCCCACACTGGTGGTTTTATGGTTGATAGATTTGAAGAAGGCCAGCATGGAGGGAGGAATACCAGCCAGGCAGCTAGGAGAAGGCTACAGCAAGCCAGGCAAAGAGGAAGGCCATAAAGAGAATAACAAATAATAAAGAAATAAAAGGTACAACTTCAGGATTGATTGGATGTATGGGATAACAAAGAGCAGTCATAGATGAATCCCAGGTTTCTAACCTGGGTGACTGGAGTGAAAAATGGGCACACAAGACTTTACAGGTAAAATGATGAGTTCGGTTTTGGACATGTTAAAATAAAGGAGTCAGTGGGTTGCCCCATCACTCTAAAATCCCTTGATCTGCCTTTTCTTTTTAACTTATTATTGTTTTTTAAGGAGGTACTGGAGAATGAACTCAGGTCCTCCTACATGGGAAGCAGATATTCAACCACTGAGCTACATCTGTGCCCCTGCTTTTTTTTTTTTTGAGGTACTAAGGGCCAGAGATTGAACCCAGGACTTAGGAAAGCTGGAAAGCTGGCACCCGACTACTGAGCCACATTGACTTCCCTGGGTTGGTTTTTTCATTTGTTTTGCTTGTTGGTTGTTTTTGTTTTTTCATGAGGCACTGGGAACCCAACGTGGGATCTTCCATGTGGGAGGCGGGAGCTCAGCCACTCGAGCCACATCCACTCCCTTCCTCTGCTTTTTCTCATAGCACTTATCACAATAGAAACATTGGCTGCTCCTCTCACTGGAATGGCACCTTCATGAGTAAAATGATTTTGTTATATTTAGTGTCCTTTGTGCCTGCAATGCTGTCTGGCAGGCAGTTTATTCAAACAAGTATTTCTTGAACAAATAAATGCATAAATAAAAGAATGAGTGAATAAATTTTTAGCCTAGAGTTTTTTCCTGGCCTGCCAGCCCCGGCCTGTGCAGCAGGATCCGCACCATCCAGGAGTCTGTCGGGAAGAAGCACTGCCTGTTGGAGCTGGGCGCGCGGGGCGTGCGGGAGCTGGTCCAGAACGACATCTACCCCATCGTCATCCACGTGGAGGTGACCGAGAAGAATGTCCGGGAGGTCAGGGGTCTGCTGGGCCGGCCGGGCTGGCGGGACTCGGAGCTGCTGCGGCTCCATGAAAGTCTGTGATCACCTTCCTACCTTCATAATGACTGCTTGTGTTCTTGGGAAGATCACTTCAGTATATCCAAAAGCTCAAGCAGTCTACCATCTCTTATAAATTCAAGGCAGTGAAAAATTATCACAATTTAAAATGGTATCCCAAATGTTAATATTATAATTTTTGCCACTTTTCTTATCTCACAGATATTTAGAATATGGACTAAATTATTTTACTATTTCTGCATTCAAAGAAAGAAATAGGCAAGATTTTATAAATTAGTTAAGATAAAAGATAATATGGAAGCAGATGTGGCTCAAGCAGTTGAATGTCTGCCTTCCACGTGGGAAGTGCCAGACACAGTTCTTGGTGCCCCCTGAAAAACCAAAAATAACCATCAACAAGCAAAACAAACAAAAAACCAACTCAGGGAAGCCAGTGCGACTCAGTGGTAAGTGCTGGCTTCCTGCAAAGGAGGTCCTGGATTCAATCCCCAGCCCCCAGTACTCAAAAAAAAAAAAAAAAAAAAAAAAAGATGCACAACTATGTGATTATACCAAACACCACTGGTTGTAACTTTGGGTGAATTGTATGCTTTATTAATATGTATCAAATAAAACTGATTTGTTAAAAAAATAATAATAATATGCTGGGAGTAGGTGTAGCTCAGAGGTTGAGTGCCTGCTTCCCACATATGAAGTCCTGAGTTCAACCCCTGGTACCTACTAGAACAAAAATTTATATATATATATATGCCAACGACTAAAATACAATTTGCTTTGGAAAGAAAAAAAAATGCCTTCAGAAAAAGACTATTACAGAAAGTTTCAAGATGTCTTTAATATATTTGAATATAAAAATAATATACAAAAGGGATTTTAAAATGGCAAACAATGGATAATAAAAAACAATCAGTGTTTATGATTGCCTACTACTTGCCTAGCACTCTGCTGGGCTGCAGAACATAGACAACAACAAAAAAATCACACACACAAAAAATATAATTTTGTTTTTGTGTGAAGAGATTTTTAAATTTTCTTTATAAAGACATTTTAGATTATAGAAAAGTTACATCAAAAATATAGGGGGGAGACTTCTGGGAAGATGTTGGACTAGAAAGATAGGGACTATCTTCTCCTGAAAAATAGCTAGGGAACAGGCTGAAATAGCCTAGAAAAAGATCTAGAGTTTAGGATACCAGACAAAGGCTAAACACCACCCAGAGGAGAAAGGGACAAAGGAGGGAAAACGTGACTACAAAACTGCAGAGTTGAAACTAGCAGCTGCTGCTGCCAGCACCATTTCCCACACTAAAGACAAGTTAGAATTCTCAGGCCTCTGTGCCTGCGAATACAGACAAAGGGGGCTCCAGGGATCTACCTAAGGCAGCTTCTGACCCAGAAATTTAGTCTGCTGTGTCCCATGAGCCCTTCCAGGCCAGGTGGGGTGGCACCATTGTTTGCTTTGGGAGCCAGCAAGGGGCTAAAGACACACAACCCTCCCAATCTGCTCTACTAACAGGGGCTGATTGTTGAGGACTCAGAGGGGAGTGGAAATACTTCTGACCTCGGAAAAGGGAGGGGGCTGCCAGAGAAGGTTAGAGAACTGTTTCAGAGAAAGTTTGAATTACAAGGCTCATAGTCTCCATACAGGAAGTTCTCACACTGATTCTGTCTGTCTTGCAACAAATACACTCCAATCTGGCATTAAACTGAGAACTACCACAGAGCGCCATCTGCTGGCAAACCAAAGAAGTGCACTCAAGAAAACGAAAAATACGTAGGAGAGGCTTTTTCTGGCCTCTATAGCCTACCTCACTAAGGACCTAAGAAGTGACCCTACAACCAATTACTGGGTCCAGTGCCCAGTTTTGAGTAAACAGCAGGACAATCCTAACAATCTAGGTCGAGCAAAGAATCAAAGAGCAGTGGTAACAAACAGCCTCCTGACATTAAATCCCTACCAAAGAGAATGAAAATGAGCATCTAAGTAAACTACATGCTAATCAGATGCCTAGATATCAGCAAAAAATCAAGAGCCATACTAAGAAAACAGAAGACATGACACCAGAAAAGGAAAATATCAAAGTCCCAAAAGAGATGCAGAATTTGAGAGAACTAATCAGCGAGATGGGTACAAATTTCCAAATCAAATTAATGAGTTGAAAGACAATATGGTTAAAGAGTTAGATGATATCAAGAAGACACTGAGTGAGCGCAAAGAAGGATGTGAAATCCTGAACAGAAAAGTAACAGAGCTCATGGGAATGACAGACACAATAGGTGAGATCAAAAACACACTTGAGGCATATAAAGAGCAGACTTGAAATGACAGAATATGTGATACTGAAGACAGAACAGCTAAAATTGAACCAGAAAAGGGGCTCAGAGAGTTGAATGACAACACAAAACACAACAACATGGGAGTTCCAGAAGGAGAAGGGAAAAGGGACATAAAGAGCATTTGAGAAAATAATAGCTGAAAATTTCCCAACTCTCATGAAAGAAATGAACTTACATGTCCAAGAAGTACACCATACCCCAATGTGAATAAATCCAAACAGGCCTACTCTAAGACACATACTACTCAGAATGTTTAATGTCAAAGATAAAAGAGAAAATTCTCAGAGCAGCAAGGGAGAAGCAAACCATCACGTACAAGGGACGTCCACTAAAACTTAGCACAGATTTCTCTTCAGAAACCATGGAGGCAAGAAGACAGTGATATGACACAATTAGGATACTGAAAGAGGAAAAACTGCTAGCTGAGAATTCTTTATCCAGCAAAACGGTCCTGCAAATATGATGGTGAATATAAAATATTCACAAACAAATAGAAACTAAGAGAGTTTGCAAAAAAGAATCCACCTTTGCAGGAAATATTAAAGGAAGGCTTAGACTCTGAAAGAAAAAGACAGGAGAGACTAGCTTGGAAGAGAATATAAAAGAAAGAACAACAGAAAAGATAACCAAAAGAGTAAAAAGACAGACAAAAATAAGATACGACATATGAAAACCAAAGAATAAAATGGAAGAAGTAAATAGTGCATTTACATTAATATCACTGAATGTGAATGGATCTAACTTCCCACTAAAAAGATAAAGGCTGACAGAATGGATAAAAAAAACATGAGCCATCCATATGCTGTATACAAGAAACTCACCTTAGATCCACGGATACAAACCAGCTGAAAGGTTGGAAAAAGATATTCCAAGCAAATAGTAACCAGAAAAGAGCAGGCAGTAGTAGCTACACTAATATCAGACAAAATAGATTTTAAATGCAAAAAAATTATAAGAGTCACAGAAGGGCATTATATATTAATAAAAGGGACAATTCACCAGGAAGATATAGCAGTCATAAATATCTATGCACCTAATCAGGGTGCCCCAAAATACATGAGACAAACTCTGGGAAAACTGCAGGGAGAAATAGACCTCTCTGCAATAATCATTGGAGACTCCAACACCCCACTCACATCATTAGATAGAACAACTAGACAGAAGATCAACAAGGCAACAGAGAACTTGAACAATATGATAAACGAGTTAGACCTAACAGACATATACAGAACACTACATCCAAACTCATCAGGTTATACATTCTTCTGAAGTGCCCATGGATCTTTCTCCAGGATGGGCCACTTGTTAGGGCACAATGGAGCTCAGAATAAATATAAAAATATGGAGATGATACAAAGCACCTTCTCTGATCATAACGGAATGAAACTGGAAATCAGTAACAGACAAGAAAAAAGCAAATTTGCAAATGTGTGGAGGGTGAACAACACACTCCTAAGTAATCAGTGGGTCAAAGAAGAAATTGCAAGTGAAATCAGTAAATAAATTGAGACAAATGAAAACAAGAACACAACTTACCAAAACTTATGTGATACAGAGAAGGTAGTTTTAAGAGGGAAATTTATGGGCCTAAATGCCTATATTAAAAAAGAAGAAAGAGCTAAACTCAAAGATTTAACTGAAAAACTAGAGGAACTAGAAAAAGAACAGTAAACCAATCCCAAAGCAAGGAGAAGGAAAGAAATAAAGATTGGAGCAGAAATAAAAGAAACTGAGAACAAAAAAACATAGAGAAAATCAACAAAACCAAAAGCTGGTTCTTTGAGAACATTAATCAAATTGATAACCCCCTAGTTAGACTAACAAAGAAAAAAAAAAGAGAAGATGCAAATAAATACAATCAGAAATAAAAAGGGTGAAGTTACGACTCACTCCACAGAAATAAAAAGAATCATAAGATATTATGAGAAACTGTATGCCAACAAGCTAGATAACCTAGATGAAATGGACAAATTCCTAGAAATGCACAAACAACCTAAACTGGTGCTACAAGAAATACAAGAACTTAACAGACCAATCACATTTAAGGAGAATGAATCCATCATCAAAAATCTCCCAGAAAAGAAAAGTCCAGGATCAGATGGCTTCACAGGTGAATTCTACCAAACATTCTGAAAAGAATTAACGCCAATCCTGTTTAAACTCTTCCAAAAAAATTGAATAGGGAAAATCACCCTACACATTTTATGAAGCCAACATCACCCTAATACCAAAGCCAGATAAAGACACTATAAGAAAATTACAGACCAATCTCTCTAATGAACATAGATGCAAAAATTCTCAACAAAATCCTTATGAATCAAATCCAAGAGCATATCAAAAGATTTACACATCATGACCAAGTGCGATTTATTCCTGGTATGCAAGGCTGGTTCAACATAAAAAACTAATCAATGTAAAACATCACAATAACAAATTCAAGGGAAAAAACACATGATCATCTCAATTGACAGAAAAGGCATTTGACAAAATCTAGAATCCTTTTTTGATAAAAACACTTCCAAAGTTAGGAATAGAAGAGCAATTCCTCAATATGATAAAAGGCATATATGAAAAACCCACAGCCAACATCATACTCAACGGGGAAAGTTTCAAATCTTTCCCTCTAAGATCAGGAACAAGACAAGGATGTCTACTGTCACCATTGTTATTCAATACTGTACTAGGGGAAGCAGATGTGGCTCACCTGATAGAGCATCCATCTACCATATGGAGAGTAGGGTTTGATCCCCAGGGCCTCCTGACCCATGTGGTGAGCTGGCCCATAAGCAGTGCTGATGCATGCAAAGGAGTGCTGTGCCATGGAGGGGTGTCCCCATGTAGGTGTGCCCCACGTGCAAGGAGTGCACCCTGCAAGGAGAGCCGCCCCGTGGGACGCAGCAAGATGACGCAAAAAAAAAGAGGCACTTTCCCAGTTCTGCCAGATAATGCAAATGGATGCAGAAGAAGACACAGCGAATGGACAGAGAGAACAGACAATAGGGGGGAAGTAGAGAGAAATAAATAAATCTTAAAAAAAAAAAATATATATATATATATATAGTACTATAAGTTCTAGCAAGGGCAATTAGACAAGAAAAAAAAATTAAAGGCATCCAGATAGGAAAAGAAGAAGTAAAACTCTCACTATTTGCAGATGACATGATCCTGTATTTAGAAAATCCTGAAGTATCCACAACAAAGCTAGTTGAGTTAACAAATGAGTTCAGCAAAGTGGCAGGATACAAGATCAACACATAAAAATCAGTAATGTTTTTGTACACAAGTACTGAACAATAGGGAAGAGGAAATCAGGGGGGAAATTCCATTTTCAATAACAACAAAAAGACTCAAATACCTAGGAATTAATTTAACCAAAGAAGTACAGGACCTATATGCAGAAAACTACAAAACAACTTGTAGAAAACTACAAAACAATGCTAAAAGAAATTTGAAAATAACTAAACAAATTGAAAGACATCCCATTTTCTTTGATTAGAAGAATAAATATCATGAAGATGTCAATCTTACCCAAACAGATTTATAGATGCAATGTAATATCAATCAAAATCCCAACAGCTTACTTTACAGAATTAGAAAAGGCAATTAGCAAATTTGAGAGGTAAAGTTCATCCAAATAGCCATAAACATTCTAAAAAAGAAGAGTGACATAGGAGGAATTTCACTGCATGACCCTGAAACATATTACAAAGCTACAGTGGTCAAAACAGCATGGTACTGGCATAAAGACAGACAGAACAATCAGTAGAACAAAACTGAGAACCCAGAAATAAACCCTTACCTATACAATCAACTGGTTTTTGACAAGCCTACCAAGTCAATGCTAACTAGACAAAACAGTCTTTTCAACAAATGGTGCTGGGAAAATTTGCTATCTATAACCAAAAGAATGAAAAAGGATCCCTATCTCACTCTCTATACAAGAATCAACTCAAAATGGATCAAACACCTAAAGATAAAAGCCAGGACCATAAAACTACTAGAAGAAAATGTAGGGAAACATCTTCAAGACCTTGTAGTAGGTGGTGGTTTCTTAGACCTTATACCCAAAGCATGCGCAACAAAAGAAAAAATAGATAAATGGGACCTCCTCAAACTTAAACACTTTTGCACCTCACAAGACTTTGTCAAAAGGGTGAAAAGGCAGCCCACTCAATGGAGAAAATATTTGGAAATCACACGTCCAATAAGGGTTTAATATTCAGGATATATAAAGAGATGTTACAACTCAACAATAAAAAGACAAATGACCCAAATAAAAAATGCGCAAAAGACATGACTAGACATTGTGCAAAGAAGAAATACAAATGGCAAAGAAACACATGAAGAAATGCTTAACATCACTAATGATTATGGAAATAAATATCAAAACTACAGTGGGCTATCATTTCACACCTATCAGAATGGCCACTATTAAAAAGACAGAGCACTATAAGTGTTAGAGAGGATATGGAGAGATAGGAACACTTATTCACTGTTGGTGGGAATGCAGAATGGTACAGCCACTGTGGAAGACTGTTTGGCAGTTCCTAAAGAAGTTGAATATGACTTGCCACATGACCCTGCAATACCACTACTGGGTATATACCCAGAAGAACTGTCAGCAGTGACACAAACAGAGATCAGCACACTGATGTTCACAGAAATATTATTCACATTTGCCAAAAGTTGGAAACAACCCAGGTGTCCATCAACAGAGGAATGGATAAACAAAGTGTGTTCTATTCACACAATGGAATATTATGCAGTTGTAAGAAGAAATGAAGTCACAAAACATGACAACATGGCTGAACCTGGAGGATATTACATTGAAGTAAGCAATCCAGACACAAAAAGACAAATACTGCATGACTGTGTTACTATGAACCAATATATTGTATAATATATTGTATCATTAAAAAAAAAATTTATATGTATCCAGTACATTTCAATGAGAAATATGTTTTTATTCAACTGTTTTTTTAGTTTTTAATTGTTTATATTTTCAATTATTAAATGTACAAAATAAAGTTAAAAAAAAAGGAAATACAGCCCGCCCCTTCCCCCTCTCCAATTTTCCCATATTAATAACATCTTATATTGGTGTGGTACATTTTTACAATTGATGAACAAATAATGAAGCACAGCTACTAACTATAGTCTATAGTTTACATTATGGTTTTTACTTTGCACCATGCAATTTTATAGGTCTTGAAAAAATGTATAATGGCCTGTATCCACCACTGCAAAATCAGGCAGAAAAATTGCAATGTCTTAAAAATACTCTATTTTCCACCTATTCTTCCCTGACCCTCCCCGCAAAAGTTCTGGTGACCACTATCTTTATATCAAGGTTATAGGTTCTTCCATTACTACAATACTAACAAGTCTATGTTGGTCACAGTTGCATAGCCCCCTTATGTTTGTTCATTCCTTAGCCTTGAGGATTTGGGATAGTGATGCCAATTTTTAAAAAATTGCACATTGACAATCAGATTCGACAATAAAGGATTTTAAAAATAATAATAATCCAAGTCATTTATATGAGACTTTTAACTATTTAAGTTGTCTATATAGTCAATTTATCTCACTGTATTCTGCTTGGGCTGAAATTAAAAGGGAGTTTTCTTTAAGCCTAAAATAACCTTGACAGCATGAGATGATATAATGACTTATAAGGACAATCAAACAACTAAAAATGTGTAGTACATTACGTTGGTGTAACTGTAAGTGGTAAGATATTACATATTACATACATACATTATGTCTTTACATATGCAATTTATAAAATATAAATATATAATATAGCACATACAATGTATTATCTGCATAAGAATTAAGGTAAGCCTTTTTCCTCCACTAACAACCACAAAAAAGCATTGAGCTAAAACAATTTTCAATTGAAAATTTAAAAGAACTTGCCTTGTGTTTCATTTAACATTAACACATTTGACTGAGTCACCCAATATAAATAATGAGTAATGAGTAACACAAAAATTACAATCAGCCAAAGTCTGACTGCTACCAGAAAAGTCACAAAGAACCTTTACCTCATGACTCCCACTTCCCCAATTTAGCCCATGACTAAATTTAAACCACTTGTTTAAGAACCATTCCTTGAGAAACGGAAAGAACATTTCTTGCATACTATTAAAGAAAATAAGCTTCTGGATAAAGAAACACAGAAGATGGAGAAAAATAAGGTTACTTAGAATATCACACTTTAAACTATAAATTCCAATTTCCTAATTTCCCCAGGCCATATAGTTATTCTTCCAATTTGAAAAGAGAAGAGATAGGCAGTTCTTCTAATTAAGCTCCCTCCCACTTGAAATCACAGACTTTGTCAAGTTCATTCTGTTTTCATGCTTGTCCAAGAAATTTGCTGACAATGAAATTTCCACTTTAAATATTCAGCATGATTTTAAATGGATTTCTTCAAATTACTCTTCAGTGGACCTTTAAACCCATACTTGGAGCGATAAAGGTAATTAGAAATGGCAATGTAAATGGAGATGAATCTCTCAGATGTCCTCCAAAATATAACATATCCTGCTCTTACCCAGTTTCTTTTAGGATGTTGAACAGCTCAACCGTTTATCATCACATCTCATTCAATGCATTTGCACATCACAAGATATATTTCTACCATTCCAATTAGTATCCTACTGTGTCACAGGAGATAGAATGTTAATCACAAGAGCACCAGTAGCGAAGCTTAAATAGTGTACATGAAAAGGAAAGACAAATGGCAAACGCAGAGACTCTTTTCAAGTCCTGGCCAAGCCATTTAGTAGTGGTATGATCTTGGCCAAGTCCCTTAACCTCTTTTCCTCATGTTGTGAAAACTGAATTAAACAATCACATGAGAGAACCTGATAAGCAGGAAGCACTACACAAATAGAAGGAGACATGACTATTAGAGCTGCCTCTAACTGTAAATTGTTGGTTCAGAGCTGGGGAAAAATAATTGAGGTCTCCATCAATATACAACACCCATCCTCCATACATTCTATGAGAGCCAAGTAGCCACAGAGGCCAGGTGACATTTGCCTCTTTGCAAGATGTGATGCCCTCCCAGTCAATGAAAGACATCACCATCTATGGTAGTTTGAGTCTTCTGTGGACTCCAGAAAATCCTGTTCTTAAAGCAAACCCATTCCTGTGCCTGTGAACCCACTATAGATGGGACCTTTTGATTAAATTCAGTGAGGGGAACTTTTGATTAGATCATTTCGGTTAAGGGTCTTTCATTAGGTTGCAGGACCCAGGGTGGGTCTGAATCCTCTTACTGGAGTCCTTTATAAAATAAAAAGCAGCAGACACAGGAATAAAGCCACAGTGAAAGAAGCTTCCAGATGTTCATGAACCCAGAAGACAGAAAAGCCACAGATGAAGCAGACTGGAGCTGAAACAACTAGGCCTAGAGGAGAGGGGGGAGAACAGTGAACGCTGCCATGTGCCTGTCACCCACAGCTGAGCCAGGGGAGAGGGGAGAGCTCGGTAGAGGGGAGAGCTCGGTAGAGCCACCATTGTGCCCTGTCACGTGGCAGGGCTCCAGTCTTGATGACAGGTGGTAGGGTCAGTGTTAGTGCTAATGTTAGGAAGACCCAGTATCAGCCAAGAAACGCAATACCTATAGATTCAAATTCAAAGAAGCAGAAACATTTTCATTATGTATACCATTATTCAAGACAGAAAAGAAGTGAAATTTTCTCATGAATTTAGTGTTCTATTTTTTCAGCTGGCAAGTACAAAACTTAAAGAAGTAGGCAGGAGAGCTCTGTTGCTGGGAAGGACAACTACAAAGCAACATCTTACAAAGATCACACAGGTACAACGGTACCTTGACACTTTGAGTGTCAAGGCTTTGAGTCATCATTCTCACCTAGAGTGCAAGAAGCACATACTTTTTGCAGGGTTAAAAAGACTCAAATTTTGAAGAAATAAATTCCAAGTAGGGAAGGAGATGTGGTTCAAATGACAGGGCTTCCACCTACCATATGGAAGGACCCGGGTTTGAAGAGAAAGCATGCCTGTGTGGTGAGCCAGTGCCAGCGAGATGAGCCAGTGCCCACACAACAAGCCAGTGCCCACATGACAAGCCAGAGCCTGCACAAGTGATGACGCAGCAAGATGATGACGCAACAAGAGAGAGATGAAGGGGAGAGTCAAGGTGAAGTGCAGCAGAAACCAGGAACTGAGGTGGCACAGCTAACGAAACCTCTCTCCACATCAGAGGTCCCCAGGATCAAATCCCAGTGAATCCTAGCGGAGAAAAAACGAGATAAGAATACCAAAAGAGAAATAGACACAGAAGATCATACAGCAAATGGATACAGACAGCAAAAAGAGCAGGATGGGGGAATGGGGAGGAAAAGGGGGGCAAAATAAACAAATAAATCTTTTTTTAAAATTACAAGTAAATTTATTTCATCCTCAAAAAATATGATACTCACAGGTAATGATCAGGATCAAACTTGGCCAGCTCAGCAGCCAGGCGTTTCTGCCGTCGTTCTGCTGCACATGTGAAATCTGGATCCTTGATATCAATAACTTCACTTAATTCATCCTAAGAATACCCAGAAAAGAAAGAATAACTGCTTTTTTAATGCTATTTTAGCATTTGAAAATTAAATTTTGCACAAAATGTCCAAACGAAGGGTGAATCTAATTGATCGAAATGTAAGCGATGAGGGAAACAGATTTGGATCAACAGATAGAGCGTCCACCTATCACATGGGAGGTCCAGGGTTCAAACCCAGGGCCTCCTGACCCGTGTGGTGAGCTGACCCACGTGCAGTGCTGATGTACACAAGGAGTGCCGTGCCACACGGGGGTGTCCCCCGCGTAGGGGAGCCCCACGTGCAAGGAGTGTGCCCTGTAAGGAGAGCCGCCCTGCGCAAAAAAAGTGCAGCCTGCCCAGGAGTGGCGCCGCACACACGGAGAGCTGACACAGCAAGATGACGCAACGAAGAGACCCAGTTTCCCGGTGCCGCTGACAAGAATACAAGTGGACACAGAAGAACACACAGCAAATGGATACAGAGAGCAGACAACTAGGGGGGTGGGGAAGGGGAGAGAAATAAATAAAAAATAAATCTTTAAAAAAAAAAAAAGTAAGTGAGCCATGATACTATTGAAGACATTTAGATTCAAATCCAGCATATGTTTGTTAAGTACCTACTTCCTCCTAAGCCCTGTAAAATCTTTCACATAAATTATCTGATCACGCAAACAATTGATTAGCATATATTAAGGCTATAAAGGTTTAGCATTAAAAAAACAAAAAGAAGAAGGCAATACACTACTGTAAGCAAGCAGGAACATTTAATTCTCCATCCATTCCCCATATGCCCCTAGAAATTTGAAAATTAGTAAAGGCAGAATGGTTTGAATACCAGACCTATATATAGACTTTCCTTTTGTTTCTTCAAATAGTCTAGCTTAGCTGGTCTCAAATAAGAATTACCATACCAGATTATATGCTACTTTATGAAAAGACTGAAGATTTTCAAGGGCAATTTTGATGTATATGACTTTCCATTTGAAAACTATAAAAGCTCATCTAAGTAATATTCAATTCTACTGCAGTCGTCTTTCCTGAGATGGGTACATACCAATATGTTTTCTAAGCCAAATCCTACAGTATACACACACATTAGGAAAACTGCCTAGGATACCATTTGGTTATTCTTTTAATCAGAATTAGGAAGTAAAAAAACCTTATAAATGTGAAAAGTTCCCAAAACTATACCTTTTTTTGTTTCTTCAACCTTCCCACTCCTACCACCAAACTCCCATGCAAGGCAAGTACAGAAAATGGAAGAAGCTTAAGGAATATTCACTGGAAAGAAATCAAGGAATATAACTTGGTAGAGTTGTGGAGGCAAATTAAGACAGACTTGTAAATGGATTTACAGGCTGGTGCCTAACTGATAGGCTTAAAGTAAACTGCTGTACTAGAGAATCACTAAAATGAAAGTGCACTACACTGAATTAGAAATACTGGGATACAGACTCCCTATACCATCAAAACTTCTGCATAATAAAAAAAAACTTTCCACAATCCATTTAATTCAAGCGATGTCAACAATATTTAATCTAAGCACATTCTATTACAATGAAAGGGTTCAGAGATCTTTTTGGAATTCATTGGAGCATCAGAGCATCTTTAACACTTCTAAGTACAAGCATTCTAGGCAAACTTATAAAAATTTGCATTCCAAATGTTCCTTTGCTTTATACCTTTTGGATACTTGGAACATACTTTCCTCCAGAAATACTATTTTAAATAGGAGATTCTCAGGGCAATCCACAAGTCTATTCAATTCATAATACACTTAAAGTACTAATGATACAAAGAATTTAATAAGCATGCAGCGATTCTGCCAAGGGAAAATACTTTAAGGCTGCAGTATAGTCCATCAGAAACATCTCTTCCTTACCCAGAGTGACCAGGACTGTTCTCCCACTTTCTCGCCAATTGAAATCAGCTTCACCAGCCACAGAGCTGGAGAAGGGCATCAGTGAGGGCCTTTGATGAAATGCATCCACAGGACTTACCTCAAGGTAGCTGGATAACTTTGAGAGCCATTTCCTGCCAGTCCTTCCCCCTAACACCCTAGAGTCACCTGCTTTCTTTCCTTCTAGCCCCAAGGAGTTCCATGGCCCCTACAACTCCCCATAATTCTCAAGGTATCAGAGCATGACTTTGGAGCTAGACAAACCTGCATTTAAATCAGAGCTCCAGTATAAATGTATAATCTCTCTAAACCTTACTGTGAAATGAATCTCGTGCTACCTCCATCACAGGACTGTGTATAGCTTCCTATTACTGCTGTAACCAATTGCTTACAATGGCTTAAATGCAATGGCTTAAAACAACACAAATAAAACAACACAAATTTATTATCGTGCAGCTCTAGAAGTCCATAATCAGTCTCCGTGGGCTAATATCAAGGTGTCAGGAGGCCTGTGATACATTCTGGAGGTTCTAGGGGGAAAATCCATTTCCTTGCCTTTTCCAGCTCGGCTGTCCTCATTCATTGGCCCATGGCCCACCTCACGTGACCTTTCTCCCTCAGCCTCCAGCATCACATCACCTTCTCTTTCGTTCGCTTTCACCCTCTTTCATGCCTCTTGCAGTGTAAAGACCCTTAAGTTTACACTGGGCGCACCAGAATAATCTCCCCATCTCAAGATCCTTGACTTAATAAATGTAACTGCAAAGTCCCTTTTGCCATATAAGGTGACATACCCACAGGTTCTGGGGATTCGAATGGAGATATCTTGGGGTGGGAGGGGGGTGGGGCAGCATTCTCTCCGCGGGGTCAGTCGTGAGGATTAAATGAGATGGTGTACGTAAGGCATCAAGCCCAGGGCTTGGTGTATTCAATAATGTCAGTTTCCTTTCTCGGTTTCCCTATGCCACTGCAACTCTGTCACACTCGCTAGGCGCTTCCTACTAAGTTTTTATCCTCCCTCAGCTTCGGTTTCCTCATTTGCTAATAGTAATAAAAAGACATAAACAGGGATTAAAATGTCTCGCTTCATTATTTCATCTGGGAAATCTGTTAAGTCTTTGCAGATAACTCCACATTTGAGAGGATAAATGGACTCAAATAACCCCAAGCACTTCAAGCATTAATTGTTCTGCAAATAAACGCAAATTATTATCACAGCTCAAAGCTCTGCATCATCTAGCGCCTGTCTTGTTCTTCAGCCTCATCTCCTACCTTCTCCATCTGGCTCAAATACGCTCGAGCCACACACTAGAATTTTTCCATTTCCAGAACATGCCAGTTCAGTCCCAAGTCTGAGCCTCTGCATTCACAGTAGCCTTCTCATCATTTAGGACTCAGTGCAAATGTCACCTCTTTGAAGGGGCCTTCTCCAGGCATCCTAGCCAAAGTGGAACCCCCAGACTCTCACATCACCCCATCTTTTGCCTTCACTTGTCACTATCTAAAATTATCTTATTTATTTGTTTAAATGACTACCTCCCATTCGAATGTGGGTTCCACATTCTCTATCCTCTTCCTTCCTGCATCCCCAGCACTGTGCCTAGCATCCAGTATTAATTCACTCGGTCAGCAACCAGTGCTTGAGGGCCTGCTACGGGCTAGGCACTGTTCTGGGGGCTGGAGACCCAACGATAAACCTGCTCTCGTGAAAATGAGAAATCAACACCAAGAAAGAAGCTAGCCTTCCTTTCTCCCTCCTTTCCTCCTTGCCCCCAAATGCAGGGCTGCCACACAGAGTCGTGCGTCATGTATATAGCAGAATGTGAATGACACTGCCATGCCCACCTGGGCTCTGCACAACCATTACAAACTGGGCCCCAAAGAGAAACTGGAGAGAACTTAAAAGCACCTTGGGGTGCGAAAGTCTATCTAAGGCATTAACCAACAAACGAGAAGGATAAGAGGATGAGGAATGTCAAGCTTCTGTAGCAGGAGGAAAGTGATTTTAAAAATAAAAACAGGGAAGCAGACTTGGCCCAGTGGTTAGGGCGTCCGTCTACCACATGGGAGGCCCGCGGTTCAAACCCCAGGCCTCCTTGACCCGTGTGGAGCTGGCCATGCGCAGTGCTGATGCGCGCAAGGAGTGCCGCGCCATGCAGAAGTGTTCCCCCACAAGGAGTGCGCCCCGTAAGGAGAGCCACCCAGCGTGAAAGAAAGTGCAGCCTGCCCAAGAATGGCACCACACACATGGAGAGCTGACACAACAAGATGATGCAACAAAAAGAAACACAGTTTCCCGCGCCGCTGACAACAACAGAAGTAGACAAAGAACACACAGCAACAACAGAAGCAGACAAAGAACACACAACAAACAGATACAGAGAACAGACAACCGGGGGCGGGGGAGGGGGTGGAAGAGAAAGGGAGAGAAATAAATCTTTTAAAAAAATTAAAAAAAATAAAAATAAAAACAGGGAAGTGGATTTGGCTCAACTGATAAGGTATCCACCTACCTCATGGGAGGTCTAGGGTTCAAATCCAGAGCCTCCTGACCCGTGTGGTAAGCTGGCCCATGCAGTGCTGATGCGCGCAAGGAGTGCTGTGCCATGCAGGGATGTCCCCCACGTGCAAGGAGTGCGCTCTGTATGGAGAGCGGTCCTGCGTGAAAAAAGTGCAGCCCACCCAGGAGTGGGACCAGACACATGGAGAGCTGACGCAGCAAGATGACGCAACAAAAAGAGACACAGATTCCCGATGCCGCTGACAAGAATACAAGTAGACACAGAAGAACACACAGCGAATGGACACAGAAAGCAAACAACTGGGGAGGAGGGAGGGTAGAGAAATAAATTAAAAATTAATTAATTAAAAAAGTAAAAATAAAGGCACTGCTCTGGCCACTGGCTATTAGAGCTATTTTTAAAATTAATTAATTAATTTATTATTATTTTTTAAAGATTTATTTATTTATTTCTCTCCCCTTCCTCCCCCACCCCAATTGTCTGTTCTGTGTGTCTATTTGCTGCGTCTTCTTTGTCCGCTTCTGTTGTCATCAGCAGTACGGGAATCTGTGTTTCTTTTTGCTGTGTCATCTTGTGTCATTTCTCTGTGTGGGCGGTGCCATTCTTAGGCAGGCTGCACTCTCCTTAGCACTGGGCGGCTCTCCTTGTGGGGCGTGCTCCTTGTGCATGGGGCTCCCCTACGCGGGGGACACCCCTGCATGGCAGGGCACTCCTTACGTGCATCAGCACTGCGCGTGGGCCAGCTACACACGGGTCAAGGAGGCCCGGGGTTTGAACCACGGACCTCCCATGTGGTAGACGGACGCCCTAAACACTGGGCCAAGTCCGCCACCCTAATTTATTTATTTTTAATGTTACATTAAAAAAATATGAAGTCCCCATATACCTCCCACCCCCCTCACCCACTCCTCCCATAACCACAACCTCCTCCATCATCATGGGAGCTATTTTTAAATTTCCCAAGCAAAGGTCGTGTAGTAGATTTAAGTCATGTTTCTGTGAGTTTAGGCATAAAAAAGGCAGAGACTCTCCAGAAAGAAAAGAATGGTGTGCATATCTGGCCAGTGAGTCTCTTGGAAATAATAGCCTCAGGTCCCCCAGTGCAGCGGAGGAAGGAAGGGAGAGCAAGCCAGTTGTCCTGCGGCTGCTGGCAGCAGTGGTCCCACCAGCTCACAAGCTGGCGGCCAGAGACTCGTGGACTCTAGGACTGTGGCTGCTGGCAGCGCCAGGAGCCAGGAGTTTGCTGTGAAGCCCTGACGCTGAGCAGCCAGGGCAGTTTTCCAAAAGCATCCTGGCACTGGCAGCGATTTCAGAAAGGAAGAAGGAAGAGAGAGGGAAAGTGTGTGTATGTGTTGGGGAGGTTGAAAGAGAATTTGTTTCAGCAAAAATAATTTTATTTTCTTCCATAATCAGTATGAAATCCAAAAGACAGCAAGCAAATGCTGCATAAAAGATTGGAGGGGACAGAGTGCAAAAGGCTCCCATATCGCATAAAGGGTTAAATTATTCAATTAAGATACCTAGGTGCTGAAATTATAGATGGCTTTTTACTTTCTTTTTTATGTGTATTTTTATAATGAAAATGTACTGCCTTTAGTCAGAGAAAATAAAGCTAGTATTTCCTTTGAGGAGGAAAAATGAGGCTGTAAAAATACTAGTAAAATATGAATAGTCAAAGAAACTTTATGGATATTATCTTATGCAAAAGCAGAACTAAAGAAACTTTAAACTTGTGAGAAAACCATATTTGAGAAAATGCTGAATTTTTAAAATACATTGTTTTACATTAGAAGAGATGTTCTCTGGGAAACAGATATGGCTCAAGCAATTATGCTCCTGTCTACCATGTGCGACGTCCAGGGTTCAATTCCCTCCTGGTAAAGGCAAGCTGGCCCGCACAATGAGCTGGCCCACATGGAGTGCTGGCCTACACAGAGAGCTGGCACAGCAAGATGACACAACAAAAAGAGTCACAGAGGAGGAACAATGGGAGGCGCAGCAGACCAGGGAGCTGAGATGGCACAAGAGGTTGAGAGCCTCTCACCCCTCTGGGGGGCTTCCAGGGTCGGTTCCCGGTGCTGCCTAGAGAAAGGACAAGCAGACACAGAAGAACACAGAGCGAGCAGACAGCAGCAAAAAAACAACGTGCAGGGAGGCGGGGAATAGATACATAAATGTTTTTTTAAAAAAGCACTTATTTATGGAATAACCATTCTAGCTGCTTTACTAACAGAAAAAGGGTCCTATTACTTATATATATTTTTAAGAGATACTGGGAATTAAACCTGGGACCTCATATATGGAAAGCAGACGTTCAACCACTGAGCTACACCCACTCCCAAACACAGTAATTTTATTTTTAGGAGGTACCAGGGATTGAACCCAGGATCTCATACATGGGCAGTGGGCGCTCAAACAACTCAGCTACACCCATATTATTAATTTTAGGTGGTCAGGTTTTAACTACATGGTATGACTGCCACAAATACAGTAGTTATAAATGCAAAAGAACTTTGAAAGTAATACCAATCATGTAAGTTTTTGTGGCAATATTTCATAAAGTGCAGCTACCTTAATATCCCAAAGATAATTTCTGGCATCTTGGTTTACATATGATTTCCAAAAGTTCTGATAATTTCCTAATTGTCACAAAGGACACCATAGTCCTCAAATTTAATTCGTACAAGAAAACACATTATTCTTTTAAAAAATACTTATATCTAATGGTTTGTCTACTGGTAAAATGTGCAGATATAATAATAGCAATGCCATGGTGAAATGGTAATGTTGAGTCAACGCACAGAAAGGACACAGCAGGGGCCTGAGGGGCAGCAAACACTGCAGGCCCCCATTTCTTATCCAGATCCCTCAGAGCAAGGTGGGCTTTGAAATCCAGACTTTTTCCGAGTAGAAAGGTAACATAGCACTCATACCACATTATAATTAACTCTCTCTAAGTGGGGGGAGCACCCCATATTCAAATAAATTTCCATTTCTACAGTAACATTTTTGAACATGTACACTAAGTGGGATAAAAAATGAATATCAAATGACATCAGTGCACGTCAGGTTTTGCCACCAAATTAAATAAGAAAAAAACTGTTTCTAGAACTATTTGTGATCCAAATATTGCACACATGGGGTTGTGAACCTCTACTACTACTAGTATTACTCTTTACCTTACCCCTTAGAGTTTCTCACATGCACAGCTTTTTTTTCCCATACATTGAGGGACATATGCATTCAAATTGTTTAGAATAGCCAAGTTCATTCAGTTAAAATTTGAATGATAGTTCAATGATCCTAGATAATCAAACTAAATGCTCGGGAGTGATAAACATTAAACTCTGTGATTCATTTCTTACAGGGAAAGAGAGAGATGCTATCATGAAGGAATACTCAGGCGGTTGCAAGTATTCTGGTAATGCTTTGTTTTTCAACTTGGGTGATTAGTAATCTAAGTATTTAAGACATCCAAAACAATATAAAGAATATTTTATAGTAACTTTTTTAAAAACTCAAGTTAAATTACATACTTAGAGAATATTTTCAATAGAAATACAGGAACTTTTGACCTAACAGGGACTCACATTATGACAAACCTGTATCTTATCAGCAACCCAGCAGAAATCCCTCAAGAGCAGGGGTTCTTAACCTTTTTTGTTCCACGGACCCCTTTGCCAGTCAGGTGAAAACTAAGTCCACACTATACTGTGTATTATTTAATAAATATATCATACCCACACCAACATGTCCCCACAAGAATAATGTTTTGACTTTCAATTCAAGCTCATGGACCTCTTGTTAAGAACCCTTGCTCAAGTGGATCTTTTTTTTTTTTAATTAATTTTTCTCCCTCCCCCCTCCCCCATTGTCTGCTCTCTGTGTCCATTCGTTGTGTGTTCTTCTGTGTCCGCTTGCATCATCCAGCAGCACTGGGAAAATGCCATCTCTTTTTTGTTGCATTATCTTGCTGCATCAGCTCTCCATGTGTGGGGCACTACTCCTGGGAGGGCTGCGCTTTTTTCATGCAGGACGGCTCTCCTTGTGGGGCACACCTCTTGCACGTGGGGCTCCCCTACGTGGGCACTCCTTGCGTGCAGCAGCACTGCACGTGGACCAGCTTACCACACAGGTCTGGAGGCCCTGGGGATCGAACCCTGGACCCTCCATATGGTAGACAGATGAGCTCTCAGTTGAGCCATGTCCACTTCCCTGCTCAAGTGGATCTTGAGCAATTAAAAAACCAAGTCTCTTGCCTCAGGAAGTACTTCTAATCTGAATGTCCAATTTGTACTTAGCCTGTGTGACATTTACCACCATTCATTTATAGCTTTCAACTCACAAGTCCAAAACAGAGAGACCACAACCTAGCTCTCAGCCAAATAAGTGAGATCCATTCACTGTAGTTCTTGTTGTAGACAAAACTGGTTCTATTCTAACTACTCAGATTGCCAGGGAAAGTAATTACAGAAAGAGAAAATGTGGGGGGTTATAACTCAGCAGAAAAAGTATAAAGTTTTTTAAAGATATTTTTCATCAGCATTATTTGCTCCTAAGCAAATCCTAGTCTTACTACCTTTAAGGAATTTAGTAGCACTTTATATTTTTCCAAGAGTTTTCACAGGAGGTATCTCATTAAGATTTCAAAATGACCTACCTTAGAAAGTAGGTGAGCAAATTTATATTTATTTTAGAAAGAGATGAAACATAATAGTGGTAAAATAATTGGCCTGGCATCATGAATCTAATCAGAGGTAGAAGTGGAACCTGAACTTAAATCCCTTACTTTTCCCTGGTACATTTAAATATGTTTATTAAAAAATCCACTGGGGAAAGTGGATGTGGTTCAAGCAGCTGGGCTCCCACCTACTACATGGGAGGTCCCAGGTACGGTTCCCGGAGCCTCCTAAAAACAAACAATAAGAAAAACAAGCAACAAGCAAACAAACAAAAAAAAAACAACATAGGGGAGGCAGTGTGGCTTAGTAGTTGAGTGCCAGCTTCCCACATATGAGAACCCAGGTTCAATCCCCAGCCCCAGTACCTCAAAAAAAAAAACAAAAACCACTACCCAAACATGTTTAACATCCTCTATCCAATTAAGGGTGGGGGGGTGGGTAGAGAAGAAATAGCTCAGCCCTTTTTCTCTCATTAAAAGAAAAAAAAATTAAGACTCCAAGTCAATGGTTCACAAGCATATTCACGATATAGCATTCTAGGCGATGCATCTTCTATGAAATGACAAACTAATCCAAAATCTCTCCTACCCATTTCATTCATTTCAATTTCCCTACATAATGTAAAATGTAGGCGAATTTCCTAAATTGTTTGAGGAAGGGAGAAAAAGTGATGATATCATTCATTTTTAGCCCAATTGAGATTTGATCAGGTTTTAACTGGAGATCACACTCAAGAATAAATAGACAGACGGGAGAGGATATGGCTCAAGCAGTTGAGCTCCCACCTCCCACATGGGAGGTCCCAGGTTTGGTTCTGGTGCCTTCTAAAGAAGATGAGCAGACACAGTGAGCAGACAGACAGGGGAACCATGGGGGTGCAGGGGGGGGGGGGGGCGAGGTGGAATGTATTACCATTAAAAAAAAAAAGATTAAGGGAGCAGACTTGACTCAAATGGTTGAGCACCTGCTTCCCACATGGGAGGTCCTGAGTTTGGTTCCTGGTGCATCTTAAACAACAACAAAACAAACAAGCAAAATAAATTTAAAAAAACAATTCAAAAGGCCAAAGACAAAGAGAGAATTCTGAAAGCAGCAAGAGAAAAGCAATGCATAACATATAAGGGATATTCAATAAGATTAAGTGCTGATTTCTCACCAGAAACTGTGGAGGCAAGAAGACAGTGGTCTGATATATTTAAGATACTACAA
Source organism: Dasypus novemcinctus (assembly GCF_030445035.2). Taxonomy (NCBI): domain Eukaryota; kingdom Metazoa; phylum Chordata; class Mammalia; order Cingulata; family Dasypodidae; genus Dasypus; species Dasypus novemcinctus. The sequence goes on from NC_080698.1 coordinate 34,519,178, forward strand.
GAGAAAAACTTCCAGCCAAGAAACCTGTATCCAGCAAGACTGTCTTTCAAAAATGAGGGTGAAATTTATCACAGATAAACAGAAACTGAGAGAATTTCTAAGCAAGAGACCAGAATTTCAGGAAATACTAAAGGGTGTGCTAGAACCTGAAAAGAAAAGACAGGAGAGAGAGGCCTGGAAGAGAGTCTAGAAATGAAGATTATATCAATAAAAGTAACTAAAAGTGTCAAAAGAAGGGTGAAAATAAAATATGACGGATAAAACTCAAATAGGAATAAACTTAATCAATGATGTAAAGCACTTGTATTCAGAAAACTGCAACTCAATGTTAAAATAAATTAAAAAGCCCTAAACAACTAGAAGAACATTCCATGTTCATGATTAGAAGACTAAATATCATTAAGATGTCAGTTTTACTCAAATTGATGTATGGATTTAATGCAATCCCGATAAAAATTTTAAAAAAATTGAAAACACGATCATTAAATTTATTTGGAAGGGTAAGTGGTCCTGAATAGCAAGAACCATCATAAAAAGGAAAAGTGAACCCTCATCTCCAGACTTTAAATCATAATACCTACCTACAGTGGTAAAAACAACATGGTACTGGTCTAAAGACAGACACAATAGATGAATGGAAGCAAATTTATGGTTCAGAAACAGACCCTCACAGATATTGTCAAGTGATTTTTGACAAGCCTCTCAAACTCACACAGCTCAGGCAGAACAATCCATTCAACAAATAGTGCTGAAAGAATTGGACATCCATAGCTGAAAGAAGGAAAGAGGACCCCTATCTCACATCTTATCCAAAAATTAACTCAAAATGGATTAAAAAAACTAAAAATAAAAGCAAGAACCATAAAACTTTTACAAGAAATTATTGGAAAATATCTTCAAGACCTGGTGGTAGGTAGTGGATTCTTAAAGGAGATAAGAGAAGGACTGAATGACTACTGATGTTTAATGTATGTAGAAGTTTTAATTAGCTTTACTGTAAAATTGTGGAAATGTATAGAGTGGATGGTAACACACAGTGAGTAACAGCTAGTTTATAAATGGGGATGTGACTGAAAACGGTAGTATAGTTATATAAATGCCAATTGACAGAATGATTGAGAATAATCTAGGAACTGGACAACACAGTAAACCAAAAGGTGGGTGAAAATTGTGTTTGATGGTACAGATGCAAGAGTGCCCTTTGTGAGCTACAACAAATGTACATCACTACTGTACGGTGCTGGGAATGTGGAGAAGCATGTGAAAAATACAGCTGGAGTGACCTATGGACGATGGTTAATAGTAATATAATATTCTTGCATCTATGCAAAAGATGTACTATGTTGATACTGAGGCAGTATGGAAAAAGTGAGCTAAATATATGCTATGGACATGGCAATAATAAGATGATATTATTTTATCTGTAGCAAATGACACACCACATTGTGGTGTGTTGATGGAGGGGTGTTGTTTGGGAATTCTGCACATGTGCATGATTGTTTCATAAGTTTACAACTTCTGTCATAAAATATATTTAAAAAATAATAATAGGGTGGGTTGGGGGAAAACAGACCAAATTTAAGATAAGAACTATGATGAGTAGTAAGATTTTGACAGCGCTCTTTCATAGTTTGCAACAAATGTCTCATGACAATACAAGGTGTTGGTGCAGGGTTGATGTATGGGACCCCTGAATGATATTATACATGTTTGCTTTGTAAGTTCACAACTTTCACTACACACTTAATTGTTTATGTATGTTCATATATAAATGATATAAAGATAATAATAATTGGATTGGTTAGGGGAAAAGTACTTTGTTTAGTAGTAATATTTGGGCAATATTCTTTAATCATTAGTTAAAAAGGTTTAAAAACAATGCAAGTTATTGGTGGTAGGGTGAGATGTGTTTGTTTGATGTATGTTTTTTTAAATTTACAACAATTATACATTTATTGTTTATGTATGTTTATGTATGAGTGATATATTTCAATAAAAAAGTTATCAACTCAGGGGAGCTGAAGTGGCTTAGTGGATGAGAGACAGCTTACCTCAAAAAAAAAGAAAAGAAGAAATAGACAATAGACAATAGTCCCTACCATACACCAAAAACTACACAATTCAATCAAAAGTTTCAATCTCATTTTCATCAAAAACATTCAATCCTACTTTTATATAAAACAGAAGAGACATAAATAATATGCCATTAAGTACATGATCTTCATTTTTCAGAAGTTTAAAATATAAAGTTTTCCAGGAAGTATGAGAAGAGTTCCATTTTGTATTTTGGAATTTCATGTCTAGAATACTAAATGAAATGGAGAAAAAGAAAGCAATAGGCCATCTATAAGAGCAGTAAGACTGGGCAGAACAGTGAATGCTATGGAAGTGAATATGCATCTGGGTAATTACTACATGAAAAGAGCCATGCTACATGCTTTAAATACAGCCATTGTGTAAGTTTCATAACAATCTAAGGAGGCTATTATTATTTTCATTTTAGAAGAAATGATGTTTAGAGATAAACATTAAAAAAAAAGTCAGTAAAATATCTACATATGTAAGGAGAATTGAAATTAAAATACTCAAATGGTAAAATCCTATCTAACAAGGTCTTTCAGAAAGACAGCATACCTGTAACCGCTGAAACACGCCTGAACGTAAGTTTCCAAATCCATAGAAGCACTGTGGATTCAAAGCACTTTCTGATACTTCTTCATAGGGGGACTGTTCAATCTGCCAATCAAATTCTTCATCATCATCCTCTGCTCCTTCCTCAGAAACCTCAGAAGCACCTAAATATATTAAATATTAATTGTTTTTAAGTATTGAATTTCCTAGGTCCAACTTGAAGAAAAAGTGTAGAAAATGCCTGCACATGTGCATCAAAAGACAAGTACAAAAAAATCATAGCACCACTATTCATAACAAATGAAACATAGAAACAACCCAAACATCCATCTACAGTAGGATGTACAAATAAATGCAGGATATTCCTATAATAGTATACTATAGAGCGATGAAAGAAAATGGACCTCAGCCACATCATAGATCTCACAAAAGTAATATTAAGTGAAGAAGTCAGATAAAAAAAAAATCACATACTGTATGAATGATATATACAATTCAAAACTGAGGATAGTGGTTACTCTGGAGAGGAGGGAGGGAGAAGTAATTGAGAAGAAGCACAGGGTAAGATTCCAGGGTGTTGGAAATGTTCCATCTCTAGAACTTAGGTGGTGTTCACAAGTAAGTCATTGAACTGTAACACACTTCTAAGCTTAGCACAAGAGGCTAATTCTTTACCAAAGACAGAGGGGCTCTTTCAGTTGGTCCAAAATGTTACTGAACTACTGGTTCAACAGAGTTCTTTATGTCTTTAAATTATATACCACTAAATGAGATATCTGCATATATGTCTACTTCTTTATTTTGTCACTGTATTTTTTTTCCAATTTCCTATCCACTATATCCCTTCTCCCCTACAAACACACAGACTTCCAAATATTTCTGCTTATCTTTAGTTCCTCCCAACTGCAAAGCACATACCTATTTCTTCCACAAGTGGTTTTGCAGTCCTGGATTTTCTTGGTGCTAGGAGAGCAGTTAACATGTTCAGTCCCTCAAAATGTTGGCCAGGAGTTTCTTTGGGCAATCGAATGGTAAATATTCCTTAAAGATAAATTTGTTTTATACTCAGATAAATTAAAATATACAGAGACTTCGCAAATATACCTAAGAAATACATATCTTGGTAAAATATAATTCTATTTCATAAAGCTCCAAAATTAAGCTCTTATTATAGATTTAGCAACCAAAAAATCTAAGACAGAAAAAGACTCAGGTTTTTCAAAACCACTGATTCAGGAGTCACCTCTGTAGGAAATTAATCTGCTAAAGTTGCAGAATGCTTTTGTCTTAAGAATATCATCTTAACCTATTATAGTATTAAAAGTCTAAGTCAAATTTTCTAAAAATGTTATACTCCCATCCTGGGGAGGCCTGATATTCTCAAACAGAGGGAAGTGTGTCTCTTGAGAGCATGGTGTGCTCCCAATGGGGGAGGACAGACTAGTGTGTCAAGCCCTCAGTATTGTTGCAAGTATCTATGAATCTTGTCCTTCAAGCAGTGCAGCTTGGTTGTTACTGTGGGCCCTGAGGGGAGGGGGAGAGAGGAATAGAATAGTTGGAAGAGAGGGTAACTGGGGGGCAATGGAAGTGTTCTGCATAATCCTACAATTATGGATATGGGCCATGTTAAATATCACCGAAAATTTATAAAAGTGTACAGTCTAAAATGTAAACCATAATGGAACCATGCAAAAACAAAAAAGGAAGGTAAGAGCTCAGAATTAACCAAGAGCTACGTACAAAATATATTTCTGAATTAGGAAAAAAAATCAGGATACCTAACCCAATGGAGAATAGCAGCAATTTCAAAATATACAATCTTAAGTAAAGCAATTATGGCTTAATCAAGTTTCTTTGACATCTTAAGAGATATAGCCTTAAAGTCTGTCTAATGCAGACTCAAATTCTATGCATGTCTTTTCTTTCCTTGAATGGGTTTATCAACCTCATCCAGGCTGGCCTACGAGTTTATTACATTATTTACAACTCTTACATTTTAAAACATTTTACTTCTTTCAGGGTACTAAATTGTATACATAAAATACAATTTTATAAATAAAATACAACACAAGTATTTCCACATAAACAATCTTCCTAAACCCATGTACTTTTAAAACTTAACCACTTTCGTTTCAACATCAATTAAAATTGATATTTTAATCTGCAATTAAAAGCAGTTTTACTACCTAGGAAGGCAGTTTCATTACACTTCTTCAGCACATTAATTACATTGTATTCAGGGTTGGAACTTTGTCATTGACCTCTTTCATCCTACCCTCCCTCCCCTACTCTAGTTTATTGAGGTTAATAAATGTTCACTGCATACATGACACAAGAAAACACAAAGTATTTTTATTCCAGGTCCAGGGACAAAGGAAAATCCAATGACTTCTATAAAGGGAAAATAAACTGTTTCATGGCTAGCTAAAATGAGGCAGATCAATGATGAGAAAAAAATTCAATCAGCCTTTAAATGCCACCCATGGACACTTTCACTCTCACCTACATGTTATTAAAATTTAAGTTTGAAAACTATAAAAGAAAGATGCAATAGCTTAAAAATCATCCACATCTTTTATAATCAATCACCTTACACATTCTAACTTTAACTTTTAAACGTTTATTTCCTAAATGTAGGGAAAGTAGAAAACAAAACACCTAGAAAACAAAACCAGAATATTTAACTTTACTTTGAATATTGTGAAGTATTTTAAAAGACTGATGAAGTGATGAATGCACAATTATGTGACTATAGCAAATACCATTGAGTACACTTTGGATAAATTGTATGTTTTATTAAGATGCATCAATAAAAATAGATCTGTTAAAAAAAAAAGACAGGAAATAATAATAATTAGGAAGCCCAAAAATAAATGGCACTGGACATTTAAGAAATGGAAAAGAGGGACATGGATAGGTTGCACTTCAACACCTCTAAAGGAAAGATTATTATATAGTGACTCTAAAGGAAAGATTATTATATAGTAACTCTAACATGAAGAATCCAAAGGAAAAACTAACAAAAATCCCAAAGTCAATACCTTTATCTGCATCATAGGACCCTTGCTCACTTCCATTCTCTACAATTCTTCCAGGAAGGTTTAATCTGCAGATTTAATACAGAGATGATTCATCTTTCTATTTAAATACCCTCTGGTCACAATAAAATAGATACTTAAAAGGAAAAGCCACAATAAATATTAGTTCCCACTATTGTTACAGTACTTCCCCCTTTCTTACAAGTAAGGCAGGTGCCTGACACTAATAGGTGCCCAACACAAGTTTACTATTTGGCTTAAAAAAAAAAGAGCCAAATTACCATCCCGAAATCTTCAATATTGAGGAATAAACCAACGTAAGTGGGGAATGTAACTATGGACTAAAGTACTTATTATTATTCTAGTAATGGAAGAACTTGTAACATTGATATAAAGGCAGTGGTCACCAGAGGTTCTGATGGAGAGAGAGAGAAGACTAGGTGTACAATGGGGCATTTGGGGGACATTAGAATTGTCCTGCATGACACTGCAATGATAGATACAGGCCATTACATATTTTGTCAAAACCTATAAAATTGTGCAGGGCAAAGCATAAACTATATATAAGCTACAGACCATGGTTAATAGCAATGTTTCAATATGTGTTCATCAATTGTAACAAATGTACCACACTAACAAAAGATATAGTTAACGGGGAAAAAGTGGGAGGGGGAATAGGTGAGGTATATGGGAATCCCCTACATTTTTGATGTAATAGTTATGTAATCTAAAGTTTCTTTAAAATAAAATAAAGAGCCAAAAAGGGAGAAACAATAATAAAGCACCAAAACCAACTGCTTATATGCAGCAAATTGTTACTCGAATGGGAAAGAAAAGCAGAAAGCAAAGGTATTTTTTCCCAACTGTCATCGTGACTAATATGGGAAGGATTTCCCCCACTTTCATACCACAGGAAATGAAGTGATTTCCCTGCTTCCAGTTTTACCTGGCTTGGGTCTTCTACTAGGGCCCCAAATTAAATTTTCTAAAACAGAAATCTGATTTTCTGGAAAAGCTTCTATGGCTGCTTGGTATTGATTAGATAATTCAAATTCATCACAATGGTATGTTAGGTCCATTCCATTCCATCCTAAACCTAAAATTTTAGCTTCTTCTCCTCCCAAACTCCTCCTTGCTTCCTACTCCAACAAGATAAAAATCTTGGCAGACCCAAAAGGCACAGGTTTCCAACTTAGTTGCCTTTGATACCAATGTTTCCTTAAGCCATAATGCATTTTCTAAACCAAGACTCCTTCTAAGGACAGGACAAGGAGTCACTTTATGAATAAATTAGTTTACAATGATTCTAACGCTGTGAGACTCTGGACTGAGTCCCAGTCCTGTCATATTACCAGTGGTATAACTTTCTATGAACAAGTTAACTGCTTCGTGATCAATATTCCTCATTGGTAAAAAGGCAGGGACAAACAGTACCCATCTAAGGATTACTGTGAGAAGGAAATGGTAATGGAAAAACCTTAGTAGTTGGCACAGTAGGTGAGTATTCAGAAAATGTGAGCTATTATTATCATCTCCTTTCTCCTAAACTTTATATACATAAACACCTACTGCATAAGGGTGAAATCATATTTGTTTACAGATCTACCCCCTCAGCTAGATTCTCAGTTCCTCAAGGAAAGAGATCAAGTTTTACTCATCTTTGGTAGCAAACAGTACTTTTAAAGATGGCCCATCCTACATTCTTTTTTTTTAAGGAGGTACTGGGGATTGAACCTAAGACCTCATACATGAGAAGCGGGTGCTCAACCACCGAGCTACATTCTCTTTTAACGACATGATTTCAGCACGCTTCCCAATGGTTAGGTCTATGTCTCCTCCCCTTAAAACTGAGTGGGCTTCTGGGACTGCTTTAACCAATATAGTACAGCTGACATGACACGATGTGATTTCTGAGATTAGATCATAAAAGGTGAAATGAGTTCTGCCTTGCTCACTGGAGGACTTGCTCTCAAAGCCTTTAGCTACCATGTTAGAAGTTCAATTCTCCTGAGGAAACACAAACGAGACAATGCAAAAAAAAAAACACACAAGGAGGCCCTGAGACTACACAAAGAGAGATGCCCCATCAGCCACCAGCTGCTATTCCAGGTCCAGTCATCACTTGACAATAACTGCATTGAAGACCTCAAGTCAGAACAGCCAGCCAAGCCCTGGCCCACGGACAGGAGGATAGATAGTTCACCACTATATTCCCAGTACTGAAAACGTGGCCTGCCATATACTTGAAGCTCAATAAATAAATCAAAGGAAGAGATGAAAAATAAAATAGGAAATTACAGTATATTTAAGTAGGCAGATTAAGTTAGGGTCTAAGGGAATTTGAGCAAAGCTGGTTCAAGCACAGTGAAGCAAGCAGTTGGAATGGAGGGAAAGTTTGTATTACAGAAGTACTTAGGTAAGGAAGGTAGGCTGGAACCACACTTGAATGAGAAAGATTAGAAGAATGGATTTCACCTAGTTGGAAAGGGGAGGACAAGGAACTGACAATGTTTTATAAAGTATCATCCTTTGTAAAATGGAGCTAACAGCAGTACCTATCTCCAGGGATCACTGTCAAAGCTAAATGAGATAATGCACAGAGAGCACTTAACACATTGCTTGCCCACAACACTGAAGGTGATCGGTAAGTGTTAGCAATTATTGCTCTTACTGTTACAGTTATATAAGCAGAAAAATATAAACAGAGAAGCGCTGAAGACCCTTCACTGAATGTTGGGGGACGAGAACCACTATTAAAAGGCAAAACAGAGAAGTAGCAGACAGCAAGGAGGGAGGTAGGCTAATGTGGAGTCAGGGGGACCAAGGAAGGAGGGCATTTCAGGAAGGAGAGTACTTCGACTAAGGGGTCGGTAAAAAGGAGACCTCAGAAGGTCGTCTGAGGAAGGAAATGGGCCGATGAGTTGGGAGGTTATCAAGGATCTCAGCAAGGGCTATCCTGCTGCAGGGGAGAGGCCAGGAAGATGAAAGGAAGGCAACAGAACAAACCGGGAAGGAACGAGAACTAGGGTGACAGGACAGAAGGTGGAAAGGTGGCAGGATCCCAAACGCCACGTTTTAAAGGGCTCCAAAATCTCTTTAGCGTAGGGATTTAAGAAGGCAATGCGCTTCTGCAGCATCGAGAATACACGCCTTGAAGAGATCACTTCCTCAACACCGAAAGGAGCGGCGAAATCCCGGAATACGGCATTCGTTAAATCGAGGACTGCGTCCCGCCGCTCGCTAACTCTTCCATCCTCCTTCAATAAGCTATTTTCGAATGAGTGAATGAATGAATTCCCAAAATATGCTCTTCCTAAGCTGGGCACCCGAAACTCGCCTGAGAAAGTACGGCTTGGCGTAGAACTTGAAGTCAACCCCTTCGAAGTAGACATCGAACTCGGAGACCCTGGCGTAGGGCACGCGGATGGCGACGATCAGGAAGTCGGGGTCCTGGCTAAGATCGAACGCGGGTGTCAGCATCTCCACGCCGGAGGCAGATGACACGTAGGGAACTCTCACGCCGCCACCAGCGGCCACCAAGTTCTCGCCACTCAAACTCTCTGAGGTTTGCCCGCGCCGGAGCTCGTCCGATTATTCGCGGTGCTTCCGGCTCGAGGCGGAAGTGCTCGCGCGTAAGGCAGGAAGTCCCGCCCAACGCAGATCTCCGTGGAGACGGGACGCTGTCAGAGAGAGGTGGAGTTTTCAGATTAAACTGGGAAGGCAAAGGGCGTGGTAAATGGGTTTGAGCGCAAAAGCAGAACCTAGGAAATAATTCGTGGAAGAACAAAAGTCCACCTTAGACCCGTGAAACCTCTTTCGAGGTTCTTGGAGATGAATTTTAATGGCACTGGCTCTGCAGGTAGACACATCTGCGTTTGAATCACTTCTCAGCCACTTCCCAGCTGGGAAATGTTGGGAAAGTTTTTTAACCTCTTCATGCTTCAGACATCTCTTCTCTAAAATAAAGATAATACTAACCCATCCCCCTAGAGATACTGTGAGGATAACATGAGTTAATGTTGGCAAGTGGTCAATACCCGGTTTGTTGGAGCAGGCACGGCAGCAGCATCGTTGTTGTGGTTTTCCTTAGATCTCACCCGTTTTGTCAACAGTTCTCCCTTCTGCTCCCTCCCTCCCCGCCCCTTTGTTTTATTTCCACTACACTTTGGTCTTTTTCTGCCGCTTTCTCTCCTCTTATTACTCCCTTATTTAAATAGGGTTTTCTCGTTTACATAGTGTCCATCCCATTAATCTCATTTCATCTACAATACACACTATGAAGAAGACTGGACCCAAAGAGGTTAAGCAGTTTTCCTTATAGCATGTATTTTACAATGATCAGAACCTAGAAAATTTTACTCTTAAACTGTGTCGGAGCATGCCTTGACGATCTGTGGACCCTCTCCTTCCCTTTCTCACTTTTCTCCTTACACTTGTCAGAAGGCTCTTTTCTGTCTCTGTTTCCTTATTCCTCTTGTCTGCATTTTTTTGCTTTGCTCTGTGCCCTTATATTCTTCCAATACCTCTCCCACTAGTCTCTTTAACATTCCTCTTGCCCTTCATATTCCCTTTCCCTTGACCTTCTTTCTCTCTCATTTTTAAAACGTACTGTTATTTCACCAGTAACTAGTATAGTCTGTTGTATTTATTTCCTATCAATGGAAGAAGGTGAAAGCTAACTCCTAGGACAAGACCAAATAATAAGCTCAAAAGCCTTTTCAACCTCCAATTTTTTATCATTCTAAGGATACACTCTTGAAATTTAGTTAGGATTCAGAAAAAAATCTATTAACAGGAGCTAACCTTAATTGAATGCTTAATATGTGGCAGCCTGCCCTCTGACAGCTTTATGACGTTGACATTACCATACCTCTTCATGGCTTGTGTAAGATCACACAGCTAGAAAATGGTGCAATGGAATTAAATCCCAGGTGAGTGTGAGTCCTGAGTCCAGGTTCTAACCTATTACATTGTTGACTCCCTATGACATTATTGCTTGCCCCTTTGTTTCACATTCTGACTTATCCCAGTCCAAACCTACCTGATTTAGACCATATTGAGCCTTAAAAATAATAGGCACTTAATATTGACAATGCATTGAGGCAAATTTGGAATTAGTAAGGCCCTCAAAAGGTCCCTTGAGATAGGACTTTGACTAAATCATTCCACATTAGCTTCTCTAGAAGAAATCTTTATATCTACCACTTAAGAAATCTTTATATCTGCCATGGGTCTTTATTCCTGTAGGGCACATGCATTAATTTTTAATTATTAATGCCAGAAAGTGAACTGAGTCTGAAACCCTACTATCCATGGGGAATTAAAAGCATTTTGCAAAGTAGAGCTGTGCGCATCCTAGATATTTTATTGTGTGTTTGGCCACACATACAAACAAACACAAGAAGAAGTATTGCAACACAGAAAAACAAACTATACATGGTTCAGTGCTGCTGTTATTGATTAGATTAGATAAGGCATCTCTTGCATCACAAAATATGATAGATGCAACCAAATAATAGCTTTCTATTGTCCCTTCTTCCTACAAGCAACAATGCTTTATTTTAGTATTTGGGAGCAGGGGAGAGGGGTAGGCAAGGGAGTAAAGAGTTTATTAAGAGACCAAGAAAGGAGAAAAGAGGTAAGTACATACCCAAGGCATGGGTGTGGGCTGTGCTACAGAATGAGATGCTGACCTATTTTTGTATCTTTAATTAGTGTCAAATTATACAAGTTAAAATACACTTTAAAAAAATAGAATATTACAGATAAAGTTCCCTTTGACTGCCATCGCAACTTTGGTCCACTTTTCAGCTTCCCCAAAGGTAACCTCTTTTTATAATTTTACATACATTTCAATGTATTCTGTTACTTTGTGCATGCATGGGTGCATTACCACACTATAAATGTAATTCTTCAACATGCCATTTTTCCCTTTGGTACATTTTTTAAAAATTAATTAATTAACTAATTTAATTCCCCCTCTCCCCTGGTTGTCTGTTCTTGGTGTCTATTTGCTGCGTCTTCTTTCTTTGTCCGCTTCTGTTGTCGTCAGCGGCACGGGAAGTGTGGGTGGCGCCATTCCTGGGCAGGCTGCTCTTTCTTTTCACGCTGGGCAGTTTTCCTCACGGGCGCACTCCTTGCGCGTGGGGCTCCCCCACGCGGGGGACACCCTTGCGTGGCACGGCACTCCTTGCGCGCATCAGCGCTGCGCATGGGCCAGCTCCACACGGGTCAAGGAGGCCCAGGGTTTGAACCGCGGACCTCCCATATGGTAGACGGACGCCCTAACCACTGGGCCAAAATCCGTTTCCCCTTTGGTACATTTTTGAGATATATCTTTGTTGATTCATAGATTCAATTGTTTCTGGATACAGACATTGCTTGCGAATATTCAACATTTCATGTTAACTCTGGATTGGAGGGAAAACAAACAGGAATGAAATTTTTCTTCTCCTCCTCCTCCTTTTCCTCCTTCTTCTTTTTGTGCAGTGCCCTTTTTATTTTTCCATTTCCTTAGACTTTACTTTTGGATGGCCTTTCGCTAATTTAAAAATAGTTTTTTTCCATGGCCAAATTATTGAGAACAAGAATATAACCTATCATCTTTGACTATATCAGATTAGCTGCTCTCTGGCCTAACAAGCTTGTGATCCTCCAGGTTCAAAATTAAATGTTAAATAAAATAGTTTTTAATAAATAAATCCAATTTAAGTCTTATTATAAAGTTCTATTGTTAGACTTTTAATGGTGAAATACTCCCTGTTTCCAGAAGGTGGCATGCACATTGGTAATTAAGACATCACAAGGAAGAAAATTTTAACACACATTAGAAATAGCTTCCTGAATAAACTGTTTATAACTCTAGTTCATTCTCTGAACTATCTTGGGGAGTTGGTAGGATCTTGCCCAGAGCTTGCAAATTACACCTTAACCATTTTGACATACATCCTCTCAAACTCCTATTCATAAATGTATATAAATTTTTTTTAGCAAAAGTGGGATCATAATCTTTATTTTCACTTTTTTCACTGAAGGTAACATTTCCATGTTTTGTCAAAAATAGTTATATCCATAATTTGGCCATTCTTATTTATTAGTATTATTATTTTAGGTAAAAAAAAACAAGGTTTTGAGAGAAAAAAATGAAACTAATAGAATAATCATAAACGTAAATAAAACTAGAATACAGATATACAGAGTTAGAATACAAACTAGATAACACATTTTAAAGTTTAAAATAAATTAGCCTTTTACATAACAATAGTAAATATACTGGGACTAGATACCCTGAGAGTTTGAAATTACAAGCTATAAACTGCTTCTAAGAGGGCTTAAATAAATTCATGAGTGACTTATAAATAAATACTGGATTGTAAAGGAGATTTAAGGAATGGCCTCAAAAATATAGATGAGGCAGACCATGAATCTGACACTGGGGATATCTCCAGTGTTGTTTAATTCCTTTAATTTTACAACTTTTTATTCCTTGTCCCAATCCTTCAGTCCATTCAAGTTATAATTGTTAGAAATAAGCTTTTTAAAGAGCACTGTGTTGGCAGTAATGTAACACAATAATGGATATTTCAGGTAATATTTGTCTACTTCCAATTTTATACAAGCTTAGGAAAGTTCTGAACAAAATTACATATACATGTCTATAGTTGACACCAGTAAGTTTTTTGATATTTCTGAGCTGTGTGGCTAAGGGCTTAGCAATATATTTTAAGATGCTGGTTCCCTTCCATTAGATGAAATGCAGGATCATCTAGGAAAGCTAACCATATAGCATTCCAAGCTACTTTCATTGTTTAGCATCGTATTTCTGAAAGACTTCTGCAAGCTTTTAGAGAAAGACCCACAAAAAGTGCTATTTTGATGTTCTGCCCAGATGTCCTTTATGGAACTGGGAACCTGTCTGTGTTAGTCAGCCAAAGGAGTGCTGATGCAAAGTAGCAGAAATCTGTTGGCTTTTATAAAGGATCTACTTAAAGTAAAAACTTACAGTTACAAGGCCCTAAGGAGTCCAACTCAAGGTTGCCTTCTCACCAGAGTCAGTTGCCACGTGTTGAAGCAAGATGGTCGCTGATCTCTGGGCTTCCTTTCTCTCAGCTGCAGGCTGGCATAGTGCTTGTCTCTCATGGCTTCCTCTCTCCCTGGCATAATAAGGCTCATTTCTTTCTGGGCCTTTTATATCAGTCTTGCCTCTCTTCCCAAGGTCAGCTGCAAATTATCTGGTGAATGGCTCCTCTCTCCCCAGTGCCCCAGGACAGAAAAATGATAGAGTTCTCTCTCTTCCCACATCCATTTATATGGGCCCACCAATGGGGCAGAGACTCAGCCTGAGTCATACCTTACTGATGTGATCAAATCAAAGCCCTAATCTTAGCAGGTAATTTAATCAAGCACCCCTCAACTGAATCCAATATAATCAAAGGGTATCACACCCAGAGGAATAGATTATTTTATAAACTCTTTGGAATTCACAAAAATAATCTCAGACTGTCACATCATCTGTCAGAGCAGTGAGTGTTGTTGATGGTTGGCTGCTGACTCCTCCAGATAAATGCACTAGCCAGAGTTTCTCCATCTTGGATATTGGGAGCTGGATAATTCTTTGTCATGATAATTTCATTCTGTACAGCGTAGGATGTTTAGCAACATCTCTGTCCTCTACCCACTTAGTGCCCAAATCAGCTCCTGCTGTTGTGACAACCATAAATATCTTCAGATTTTGACAAATGTCCCTGGGGCTCACTGTTGATAACCCCTGCCCTAGATTGTTGGAAGCCTCCTAGAAGTAATCACCACCTCCACCATACCCACACCATAACTGACTGAAATGGGGTAGAGCTGACTGCCTCAAAGTGACAGGTGATTGTCGTGTGGTTTAAGCTCCAGAATGCCTTACAGAATCAGACCAAGCTTAGATGTTACCTGAGCCCACATCCTTATTCTGCTCTTCCCCATTTCCTATCTTACTTCAAACATCCCCTTTGCCTACTAGGCTTCTACTAAGAGCCTTCCTTAATAAATCACATGCATCCAAATCTGTAACTCATGCTCTGCATCTAGGCAACCTGATCTAGCACCACATTTTGTGGAACCCCTTCACACTCTTTATAATACATAATCCTGCAAAACTACTAGAGAAAAGTGTCTGCAATATTCATGGCAAAATACCTGACTTACCTTGCTTTTTAAAAAATACTTATGGTCTAGTTATACTTAACCTAAATAAACTTTTCCTTGATTCAAAGGAAACATGCACTTATTCCCTCCAGCAAAAAAATGACTTAATTGTACCACTTTAGGCTTCCAAAGATTGTGGTGGGATTATAAATTGGCACAACCACCTTGAAAAAGTGTTTGCCAAAATCCTAACATCCTATGAATATGACCTTATTTGAAAATAGGGTCTTTGAAGGTGAGCTTAGGTAAAACAAGGCAAACATCTGGGTGGGCCCTAATCTAATAGGACAGGTGTCTTCAAAAGAAGAGGGAAATTTTGACACAGACATGACATGGGAGAATGCCATGTGACAGCGGGGGCAGAGATCCAAGTGCTGCAGCTGCAAGTCAAGGAACCCTACGCATTACTGGCAAACACCAGAAGCTAGAAGATGCAAGAATGAGTCTCCCCTTCTTCTTCCTAGCAGGAAGCATGGCCTTGCTGACACCTTGACTTTGGACTTCTAGCCTCCGACACTGTGAGAGAATACATTTCTGTTCTGTTAAGCCACCACATTTGTGGTACCTTTTCTCAGCATCCCTTGGAGACTAAGACAGGCAGTATCTACTTAAAGCTAAACATACATACTCACTGTCACCCTGCAATTCCTCTCCTGGCCCTATAATGGAAATGAGTGCTGATGCCACTGAGACACATGTACAAGAATGCATAGACGGGAAGTGGACTTGGCCCAGTGGTTAGGGCGTCCAGCTACCACATGGGAGGTCCATAGTTCAAACCCCGGGCCTCCTTGACCCGTGTGGAGCTGACCCATGCACAGTGCTGATGTGAGCAAGGAGTGCCGTGCCACGCAGGGGTGTCCCCCATGTAGGGGAGCCCCACGCGCAAGGACTGCGCCCCATAAGGAGAGCAGCCCAGCGCGAAAGAAAGTGCAGCCTGCCCAGGAATGGTGCCACACACACGGAGAGCTGACACAGCAAGATGATGCAACAAAAAGAAACACAGATTCCCGTGCCGCTGACAACAACAGAAGTGGACAAAGAAGTACACGCAGCTAATAGACACAGAGAATAGACAACTGGGGTGGGGGGGGGGGGAGAAATCAATCTTTAAAAAAAAAAAAAAGAATGCATAGAGACACATTCGTTATTCACAATAGCTAAAACTGGATAAAACCCAAATGTTCATCGAGAGTAGGATAGACAAATTAATTGTGCTGTATTCATTTAATGAATACTGCACAGCAATAATAATGAACTGTTACTGTCACAACTTTTGTGAATCACACAGGGATGCTAAGTCAAAAAGGAGAGACTCAAAGGATTACATATTAGATGCTTCCAGCAGTGTCATTTCCAGGTATTTCTTCACTGTGGGTCTCAAAGCCATGATTTTCCCTCTTTTTTTTTTTTTAACCAGGTATTCCCAGGGATCAAACCTGGGTCCTCCGTATGGTAAATGGTAGCTCAATTGCTTGAGCCACAGCCGCTTCCCCAGTCTCTATTTTAAAAATACCTTCCCAGGACTTTCTGCACCTTCCTGAATGTCTTCTGATTACTGCAGCCACCCAGAAGGAAACCAATCTTATGGGAATAGAAACCTCAATAAAAATGATGAGTTCTGTGTAGGAGAAAAATAGGTTCTATTTCAATTTGGAACCATTTCTGTTGATGATGTGCATTGTAAACTCATTACTGGTGCTTCTCTACAAGTTAAAATAGCATAACTGGTTTGTTTTTATATTGTTTTCCCAGAAGAGTTGATATTTATCTCTTTTTTTCCTAAATAAGGACAAATCCTTTCAATGAACTGACCAAGTGTTTAAAATGCAGGTAGTAATTATGTATTGTCAAGTGTACATAATCAAGACATAGCTTTGGGTCCTTCTTCTGATTCTCTCCTTTTGCTTTGCTCCATTTTTCACTCTGGTTTTTGCATATTGTTTATAAGTATTCATTCATCCTTTGATTTACTCACAATTTTTTTTTTCTTTTAGGAGGTACCAGGGATTGAACCCGGGACCTCATACATGGGAAGCAAGCACTCAATCACTGAGCTATGCCTGCTCCCTACACTTCTTTTCTTATATTGACATTTTCTTTGTCTCATCTCAATTTCTTAATCTTTTTCCTTATGGGTTTTATTTATTTACATTTTTGTTCATGGTCTTTTCCCAAATTAACAGCCTTTTGGGATTTTTAAAAAAGAATCAAACTTCATAGGCAAATTTAGATAATACATTAAGAAACAAGAAGAAAATTCAAACTTATGTCTTCATGGAATCAGAAGCAGTGAGAAAGTGCCTCAGTGAACATTGTATATGTTGCCTCCATCACTGTAATTGGAATGTTTCTTTTCATTTTGGAGAATAGTGCTTGAGTCCCTCCCTTTCCTCTGGGCAACACTGCCCCCAAATCATCATCCCTTTCCTCTGGGCACCACTGCCCCCAAATCATCCTAAACTGGTGATATAAAAATAATCAAATGTAAGTGTTGGTATTTACTGGTTGCTTTTTTTTTACAGCCCCCCCATCCCAAGGTGTCTCCTTCATCTCTCTGCTTGCTGTCTGCTCACTGTCCACTTGCTGTCTGCTTGTTGTCTTGGCTCATTGTCTCCTCATCTTCTTTAGGAGGTACCAGGAACCTGGGACCTCCCATGTGAGAGGCAGGTACTCAACTGCTTGAGCCACATCCTCTCCCCTACTGGTTGCTTATTAATGCTAGCCCTTTGTGCTAAGTGACTTACAATATTTTATCCCTGTATCAGTTCTATGAGCACCGTTTTATGATCTCCCTCACTTTATAGATGAGGAAACTTGGAATTAGAGAGGTTGAGTGACTGCCCCGGCTCACATGGCTGGTAAGCAACAGAACCAGGATGAGGACCTGTGAACAATCCTGCCTCCAGCCCATTGTCTATAAAGCACACGTTTCTTTTCTTGATGCTATGGGAAGAGAGAAAGAGTGGAGATAATAAAACATAAATGATTCTTAACTTCAGATAATTTAGGCTTTAATTATGGAAATAAGACAGAAGGATTAGAAATTGTGATAGCCAATTTCCAAAGATGCCCCTTGCCACAACGAAGCCACTGTCTTAGTTTGCCGGCTGCTAAAACAAATACTGGTCAATGGGTTGGATCAGCAACAGGAATGTACTGGCTCACTGTTTCAGATGCTAAAAGACTTCCTGTGCCCTGGTGTCAGCCAGCAGTCTTTGGAGGGCCTTGGCTTTTGCGTCACATGGCAATGCGCATGGCAGCGTCTTCTTACTTTTCTGGGTTCAATTGACTTTCAGCTTCTGTCTTCCCTGTGGCTTTTCTCCATATATTTGAATTTCATTCTGCTTATAAAGCACTCCAGTAAACAGGATTAAAGCTCGACCTGAGGGAAACAGATGTGGCTCAAGTGATTGGGCCTCCGCCTTCCATATGGGAGGACCCAGGTTCCATCCCTGGGACCTCCTGGTAGAAAAAAAAAGCGTGCTTGCAGAGCAAGCCAGTGTCCACACGGCAAGCCAAGTGCCTGCACAAGTGAGTCACACAGCAAGATGATGACGCATCAAAAGAGAGAGGAAAGAGAGAGTCAAGGTGAGGCATAACAGAAACCAGGAACTGAGGTGGCGCAAGTGACACGGAACCTCTCTCCACATCAGAGGTCCCCAGGATCGAATTCCTGTGAATCCTAGAGGAGAAAAAAGAGAAGACAAGACAAAAAGAGAAATAGAAACAGAAGATCACACAGTGAATAGACACAGAGAGCAAAAAACAGCGGGGGCGGGGGGGGGGGGGCGGGAAGGGGCCAGAAAAATAAAAGCTTAACCTGATTCAGTATGGGCACACATTAACTAATTTTGTCTTCAGAGGTCACATGTGAAGTTCAGGTTTTATGAACCTTTCAAAGAAGCTGTTTACAAATGGGTTCACATCCACAGGACCAGGGATGGGACCTGAACATGCCTTTCGTGGGAGACATGAGTCGACCCCAGTGCCAACTAATCATGCCTGTATGCCCTTCCACAGTGCACCCGGGCTGGCCCTGTGTAACCAGTAGACTGCAGCAAGAGTGAAGCTGTGTGTCCTCTGAAACCCAGGTCACAAATGGCCTGGCAGCTTCTACTTGGATTCTTGGAACCCTTGCTCCAGCCACCATGTCAAGAGTCCAGTTACCCTCAGACAACCACGCTGTGGGGAAGCCCATCCTAGCCACGGAGAGGCTGAGTGGAGAGGGAGGGGTGCTGGGCCAGTGCCAGCTCTGTCAGCCAGCCCAGCCCAGACACCAGTCACCTGAGTGAAGAAGCCATCTCCGACATCCAAGTCCCAGCAGATGCCATGTGGAGAAGAGTAGCAAACAGCCAGAATCAAGTCTCTAAGACCTGTGGCCTTTTCCCATGACTGAGCATCTCAGCTCAGTCATTCAAGTCGCCCAGCTGGGTCCACAGTTAACGCAGAAGAGAGACAAGCCACCCCCAATATGCCTGTCCTAATTCCTGACTCACAAAATGGTGAGCATAATAAAATGGTTTTTGTTTTAAGTCACTAGGTTTTGGGGGAGGTTCATAGTGTAGCAATTGATAAATGGAACAGCAGTGAAAAACAACAAAAAGTGTACAAATGATGCCAGAGCGATCCAGAGATAGAGGAATGTTCCTGGGTTGAAACAATTAGAAAAAAAAAAATCTCATTTCTGATAAGAAAGCCTGGGGCTAGAGCAAAGCCACAAAGGAGAATAAGTTCAGATAAAAAGGGTGGAATCAGGTCTGCTTATCTGATCCGGGAACCAAAGAAATAAGCAACAGGATTGGAAAGGAGTCTAGGGCAAATGGTTAAGGGCGTTGAATGCCAAGGAAAATAATTCTACTGCTGAGCAGGACTATAAAAACCATCTAGCCTAACCTACTTCTTTTTACAGATAAGGAAACGAACCTAGAGAAATGAAGTGGCTTGGGAGGACACACAGCTGGTTGGTGGCAGCATTTCAGACTCAAGGCTAAAGCTTAATTTTCTCTCCACCTGAAACCCACAGTTGGTTAGGGAAATAGGATCACTGTTCTGCATCTACATCTAGATCAACTTTTCTCCCCTGGCCTCAAAAATACTGTGGTACATTAATCTACACAGAAGCTGCAGTGTTTAAAGCCAGGCTCTGTTACTTTGCAGTTGTGAAGTCATCAATCAGTCTCTCCTCACCCTCTCCCTTCATACTAAAAACAAACAAAAAAAGCACTCTAAATCTTTTCATCTCTGATTCACCAAGTTCTCCATTAAATTTTTAAAAATAAGCGTGTTGAGGTATAGTTTACATTTCATAGAATTCACTGTTTTCAGTGTAGTGTTCAGTGATTTTTAGTATAGAGTTGTGCAACCACACCATAATCCACTTTTAGTGCATTTCCATCAGCTTAAAAGATTTTCCCTGCCCATTTACAGTGAATCCTTGTTCCTACTTCCAAGCCCAGGCAACCACTAATCTATTTTCTGTCCCTATAAATTTGCCTTTTCTGGACATTTCATATCAATGAAACCATAAGTGGTATTTTGTGTTTGTCTTTCCTTACCTATCGTAAAGTTTTTGAGCTGCATCCAGTACTTCATTCCTTTCTCTCTTTCTTTCTTTCTTGGGGATATTATTCTATTGACTGGACATACCATATTTTGTTTATTTATTTACTAGTTGATGGACATTTGGCTTGTGTCAACTTTTTGACTGAGCGAGGCTGCTTCCATTAATTATTTAAATTAGTAAGGATTTCTTGGTACAGATTAGTCACATGTGAAGGTTCAGGTTTTATGAAGAAAAAAATAAATTCAGCAGTCAGAGATAACCACACTGTTAACATTTGGTATAAATCCTTTTATACTTTTTTTCTATGCATATATGTCTTTTTCCTTATAAGAAGATTAAACTACACATGCTTTTCACAGCTTCTTTTTAAATTAATTTTGTTATGAAAAACCTTTCTACATCAGTAACATTTTAATTTTTTAAAAGATTTATTTATTTATTTCTCTCCCCCCCCCCCCCCCAGTTGTCTGCTCTCTGTGTCCATTTGCTGTGTGTTCTTCTGTGACCGCTTCTATCCTTATCAGCGGCACTGGGAATCTGTGTTTCTTTTTGTTGCATCATCTTGTTGTGTCAGCTCTCCATGTGTGTGGCACCATTCCTGGGCAGGCTGCACTTTCTTTCACTCTGGGTGGTTCTCTTTAGAGGGCACACTCCTTGCATGTGGGGCGCCCCTACACGGGGACACCCCTGCGTGGCACGGCACTCCTTGTGCGCATCAGCACCGCGCATGGGCCAGCTCCACACGGGTCAAGGAGGCCCGGGGTTTGAACTGCGGACCTCCCATGTGGTAGACGGACCCCCTAACCCTGGGCCAAGTCTTCTTCCCAGTAACATTTTAGTAGCATAACTTGTGTATCTAATCCCAACTTTTAGGTAATTCAGTTATATCTAATTTTTTTGGCCACTAGCCAGTTCTCTTCCTAAGTTTTATATTCTAGTGCACCAAGCTACTCCAATGTGTAAATACCATCCTGTTTTTATCATCAGTAACTAGCGTATTGTAAAACACAGCAGTGTAAGTCTTCTTTTAACATTGTTTTGTTTCATGTTGTCCAGTCCCATCACTCCCCCCCTCCCCAAAAGAATCCCAGGATGTCTAATTTTAATTAATATGTATGTCTGAAAAAATCTGATGGAATTCCTACATTTTAGTGGCAAAATCATTTTTCTGAGTACACCAGGAGAATTCCTGGTTGAAGAAATCCTTGATTGATCTATTTGTAATGCATGCAATCAGTCTCCTCTCTTCCCTTCTCCACCATCTTCTAATCCCCCACCCACCACCACATTCTATTCAGACCAGAGTTCTGCTCTCTTCCCCTGTCCCTGGGATAATTTGGCCATGGCTATGAGTCAGGGTATTGTAAAAAGTAAAGGGATCTTAAAACCACAGGGTCTGTATTAGGCCTGATCTTTCAATCCACAAAATTCAGGTGTGCAAAAAAATTACTTTTATTTTCCATTTCTGAACTTAATTTCTATCTCTAGCTGCAGTTTGCCAGTCAATTAATGGTAAATTTAGTCACTTCAGAGTTCTCCAATCTCTTTGGGGAAACTTCAAGGAGTTAAAGTTCTTCTCTTCCTCCCTAATTCTCCCCGAGAGTGTCATTTCATTTCTAGGAAGTTTTAAAAGAATGGTGGTATTGAGGAGAGTGGGGTGGCCTGATCGGACATCTGATCCAAAGGGGTCATCTCTCTTATGTAGGCACCTTCAGAAATGTCCAGTCCTATGTGGCCCAAGGCATAACCACCTCCCTAGGCAAACATCTACTGAGGCATCCAAATACCTATCTGGTAGCTGGACAGGCCATTCCAATTTCTAATGAGCCATTCTCTCGTGGCACAAGGACCTACACTATCCTTTCACCCTAGCTAGGCTGGGCCCCACGTTTTACAGGGCTCACCCAGGCCTTCCTTGGTGGTGCCAAGGGAGGGTGCCCATCCAGAGCTCAAGCCTTCCAAAACAAATCCCAAGACCCATGATTCCTTACCTAAATGATCCTGAGTCAATTTCTAGAATGAGTGCAGGCTTCTTCCCTAGTGGTCCTCCTAAGGGCAAACTGTGTCTTTGGTGTACATTCCCTTCGGTCTGAAGAGTGGGCAAGGGGCAGCTGTCTGCAGGCACATGGTCGAAGCTCAGGCCTGCAGGCAGTGTCCACACATGCACCTGGGACAGAGGCAGAAGGAGATGGGTCAAAAGCCAAGGACTGGAGACTGGCTCTCTCCTACCTCCACATACAAGTACGGAACTCCTGAAAGCTCATCCTGGCTTTCCAGGCCATTATAAAAGCTTATTTGTCAAGTAGAGTAGAACATGTATTATCTGGCAGTGGTTGGTTTGATTTCTAACTTTTAAATAATTAAACTTTCGTAGGGGGACCTCTATTTGTATTCTTGCACCAGTCCCTGCAAATACTAGGATGCTATCTCTTAGTAAATTTAGTGCCATCCTTTGTCCCACTCTAGGTCTTGAGAGGCTGCCTAGGGCTGCTCTCCTCTGAGAATCTCAGCTGTCCACTACACCTTACAGTTCTTGCTCTTTGGGGCTCCGGGAACACCTGTGAGATTGCCATCTCCCAGAGTTACAGCAAGAAAGTGGGTTCAGGTGTCCTCTAGTCTAGGTTCCCCCCAAAATACCTGGGAGTCCTTTCATTTCTTCGGGACTCTTAGAATCACCACAAGCTCATTGACTCAGTAGTTACTCTTAAATTAGAAAAAAAAAAAAAGATAATCTGTTAAAATGTAGAAAAGCATACAGATGATAAATATACAGCTTGATGAATTATTGCAGAGTGAACAGGTTCATGTACCCACCATCCAGCTCAAGAAGCAGAATCTTACCACCCCCTAGGGGCCCTCCCTCAACCCCTTCCCAGTCACTGCCTCTTCCTCCTGCCCAGAGGAAACCAATATCCTGACCTCTAATACCATAGATTAGTTTGGTCTGAGTTTAAACTCTATGTAAATAGAATTTGTATCTGGCTTCTTGCCATCAATATTAGGGTAATAAGATTTGCTCATAATTTTGCAGGGAGAAGTAAAGCTTATTCAATCTTACTGATATGGACATCATGAACACACTATGGTGCATTCCACTCTACTGGTTTTGGGCATTTGGGTAATTTCCAGTGCTTAGCTATTATGATTAAGGCTACTATGTACTTCCTTTTACATGTCTTTTGGCATACATAAGTATGATTTCTAGTAAGTATGTATTATACTACGAGCAAAATTACTGGGTCATAGAGCAAGCATATGTTTACTACAGGAGATTCGGTTAAACAGTTTTCCAAAGGGACGGGACCAATTTACATTCTCACTGGCATCGTATGAGAGTTTTGGTTACTTCATAATTTCATCAGAGGTAGGTACTGTCAGTTCTTTTAATTTTAGCTATTCTGGTCAATATATCATTGTGGGGCTTTTTTCACCCCAAATTTTATAATGAAAAATTTTTAGGGAGTAGATATGGCTCAAGTGGTTGAGTGCCTGCTTCCCATATGGGAGGTCCCAGGTGCAGTTCCTGGTGCCTCCTAAACCAACAACAACAACAACAAAACAACAAGCCAACAGACACAAAAAACAACTTGGGGTAACTGATGTAGCTCAGCGGTTGAGAGCCAGCTTCCCATATATGAGTGGTACCCCCAGTATCTAAAAAAAAGAATTCAAACATATGGAAAAGTTTAAAGAAATTTTACAGGGAATATTGTATAGTCACCTATACCCTAAAATGTTTAATGTACGCATTTAATATTAGCTTTGGACTCTGTCTTTTACAAATAAAGGCCTCTAACTTTAGACTCTGTTTTTTAAAAACAAAGGCCTCTGACTTTAGATTTTTTGGAAAAAACATAATCAAAATTTCTCTCCTTCTTCTGAACAAAACAAGGATTTTCATCGTTCACTTTCCCTCCAAACTATCCTCACCAATTTTCCATGTTTTTGTTACACATATGTTAGTCCCACCGTGATCATAAAGCTCTTCAAAAATAGTTACATTTTATGTTTATAGAGTGTTATGTTTGACCTATTTCTTTATTCACCACTGTTTCTTGCATTTCACTTTCTTCCTGGGTTCAATTTTCTTTTTTTTGAAGTACATCTTTTATTATTCATTCGCTGGTAGTCTATGGGCAATAAACTTTTAGTCTTTGTGCATCTTCAAATATCTTTTTTAACGTCTGCATTAGGTTTCCTGTTGGCACAAACTTAGTGGCTTAAAACAATATAGACTTACTCTCTTACAGTTCTAGAGGCCAGAAGCCTGGAATCAGTCTCACTGAGCTAAAGTAAAAATGTTGGCAAAGGTGTGCCTTTTGGAGGCTCTAGGGGAGAATCCCTTTCCTTGTCTTTTCTAGCTTCTGGAGGCTGCCTGAAATCCTTGGGTCACAACCCCTTCTTTGCATCACTCCAACCTGTTGCTTCTTTCATCATGTCTCCTACTTCCTGCTTTGATCTCTTGCTCCTCTTGTAGAAGGATCCCTGTGTTTACAACTAGGGCCCAGGCAGAAAATCCAGGATAAATCTCCATGTTGCAATCTTTAACTTAATCATATCTGCAAAAGTCACAGCTTACAAAGATCAGGACCTGGTTATCTTTGGGGCCATTAGTTGGGCTACCACATTCTGCTCCAAATCTTCATGTCCATCTCACATTCAAAATATGTTCACCTCATCCCAACATCCCCCAAAGTCTCACCCATTACAGCATAATTTGAAGTTCAAAATCCCATCTAAGTATAGCACAAAAATCCCAAACCTCATCATCTAAATCATCTAAATCAAGCATAGGTTAAACCCTAGGAATGATCCATCCTGAGGGAAAATTCCTTGCCATCTGTGGACCTATGAAGCTAGAAAACAGGTTATGGGCTACCAAAATATGACAATGTAACATACAAAGGACAACAGATAAAGACATTCCCCTTCTGAAAGGGAGAAAACAAGAAAGTAAGAAGTCATTGGCACCAAGCAATTTCAGAACCTAATTGGGAAAACTCCATTTAGTTTTAAGAATTGGGAATAATCCTTTGTGGCTCTCAGCTCTGCCCTCTGAGACATCGTTCTTTCTTTTTTTATGAAAGTTGGCACACTTTTGCAGCAGAGTCATTTTTTCAGCATGTCTTACCTGTACAGTTTTGAAGGTCTGACAGCCTTCTTTCATCTCTTTCTTTCTCTGTCCCTTTTATTTTTAAAGATTTATTTTATTTATTTCTCTTCCCTTCCCGCCCCTCCCCCCATTGTCTGCTTTCTGCATCTATTCTCTGTGTGGTCTTCTGTGTCCACTTGCATTATCCGGTGGCACTGGGAAACTGTGTCTCTTTTTTGTTGCATCATCTTGCTGTGTCAGCTCTCTGTGTGTGCGGCATCACTCCTGGGCAGGCTGTACTTTTTTCATGCAGGGTGGCTCTTCTTGCAGGGCACACTCCTTGCACATATGTGGCAAGGCATTCTGTGCATGGCAGCACTGCATGTGGGCCAATTTACCACATGAGTCAGGAGGCCCAGGGGATCGAACCCTGGACCCTCCATATGGTAGACAGACACTCTATCAGTTGAGCCACGTCTGCTTCCCTCTCTGTCCCTTTTAGTTCAGTCTGGAAGTGTTTCTGCTAATATACCATTCTCAAAAACCTTGTGGGTCTCCCATGTATATCATGGTGATTGACTCCATTAGACAAAAGTGTCCTTGACCTGTCCTTTCCTGGATAATCTTATCTCTATTCCTGGCTTCTGCTGAGATGGCTGGGGAGCAGCGGGGAAGCAGGAATCCATGAATCGCATACCTAATATCTTCAAACAGCACTCTGTGTGATTGAAAATTCTGGACTTTCGAGGCACTAGCAAGAGGTTGTCCAGCCACACCCTTGACTTTCTCTGCAGAACATGATTTCCTGACATCAAATGTCTTAATTTTAGCATCTTTTGCAATTTGGATAGGCTGGGAATTCCCAAACCATTAAGTCCTAATTCCTTTTTGCTTCACAGGTTTTCCTCAATTTTTCTCTGTCCTCTCACATTTTACTATAAGGAAACAGACCTTACCTGCAACACATTGCTTGAAAATCCACTCATCCAAATATCCAAGTTCATCATTTACCTAAAATGATGATATTTTAACCTAAAAATTCTGCTTTCCACGTAAGTATAGGACACAATTCAGTAAAGCTGGATGTCACCATGTAACAAGAATCCCCTTTCCTCCAGTTTCCAATAACTGCTCTCACACTGGGGAGTAGATGTGACTCAAGCAGTTGAGGGCCTGCTTCCCAGATGGGAGGTCCCGGGTTTGGTTTCCAGTGCCTCCTTAAAACAACAACGACAACAACGAGCAAACAAATGAAAAACCAACTCAGGGGAGCCAATGTGGCTCAGTGGTTGAGTGCTGGCTTCCCGCATAAGTGGTCATGGGTTCAATCCCAGCCCTGGTACCTCAACAAAAAAAAAAAAAAAAAAAAAATTTAACTGCTCTCACCAGCCGCACATTTAATATCCAAATTTCTATCAATGGCCTGGTAAAGCAATATAGGCTTTTTCTATCATGTACCTCAAAATGTTGTCAACCTCTACTCATTAACTAATTCCAAAGGCATTTCCACATTTTTAGGTATTTGTTATACCCTCTAAACTGAAGGACAATTTGCCAGGGTACAGAAGTGTAAATTCACTTATTTTTCCTTTGCACATTGAAGATATTACTCCATATCTTTTGTCTCTATTACGGCAGATTAGAAGTTTAAATTTTATTCCTTAGTAAATATCCAGAATTTTCTCTCCATGCATTTAAGATTTTTTTCTTTTTTGTTCATGGTCTACATTTTCGTGGAAATATTCCTTTCTTTTAATTTATCTTATTTGGAAACTATATTTTGTTTTGTTTTTTCAATCTAAGGATTCATGTCTTTTTTCAGTTCTGTAATATTCTCAGCCATTTTCATTCTTAAGATTGCCTCCCCCAACCCATAGCCTTTCATTCTGGAACTCTAATTATAAGTATATTAAATATTTTCACTTTATCACCCCCTTTTTTTTTTAAATACTATTTTGAATTTTATTTCCCACCCCCGCTGAGATGGTTCCCTCTTCTCTTTGCTCATTGTTTTTACTTTTGTTTGCTTTTTGTCTGCTCATTGTTTTTTTCCTCGTTACCTGTCTTTTCTTTAGGAGGCACTGGGAACTGAACCCAAGACCTGTTTGAAGATATTAGATATGTGATTCATGGATTCCTGCTTCCCCGCTGCCCCCCAGCCATCTCAGCAGAAGCCAGGAATAGAGATAAGATTATCCAGGAAAGGACAGGTCAAGGACACTTTTGTCTAATGGAGTCAATCTCCATGATATACATGGGAGACCCACAAGGTTTCTGAGAATGGTATATTAGCAGAAATACTTCCAGACTGAACCATGTGGGAGGTGGGGGCTCAACTGCTCGAACGACATCTACTCCCTGCTCATTTGTTTTTGCTTGTTGTTTACTATTGTTTGTTTGTTGTCTTGCTCAGGTTTTTTTTTTGCTCATTGTCTGTCTTCTTTAGGAGGCACCAGGAACTGAACCCAGGACCTCCCATGGGGGAGATGGGCGCTCAACTGCTTAAGCCACATCCGTTCCCTATCCCCCTTTTAATCTCTTAATTTTTTACAATTTCTCTCTCTTTACACTACTCTTCTGTAACTTTCTTAGATCTATCTTCCAGTCTTTTTAGTTTTATGTTAAGTTGGATTTTACATGATATTTAACCCTTAAATTGAGTTTATAAACTTAATTATTACATATTTTATATTTTTAGAAGTTACATATTTTTTTTCATATTTGCCCTATCCTCTTTCATAGTCTCTTGTATCTATGTATACCATTGTGTATACATAAAATCCATGAATCACATACCTAATATCTTCAAACAGATATTTTGCCTTAACACCCTAGCAAGATAAGACATTAGTAATTCTCAGTTAAATCTTTTTTTTTTTTCCTTTTCTCTAACAAGATTTAAATAAGGCAGGCTATCTCTCCATATTTTCCTCGGTGAGATTCGTTGTTTTCTAGATTCCTATTCATGGCACCACCCTTTGGGGGACCCAGCTTTATTCAAGTATCTCGAGAAAGACATTCTCTTAATCTTAATCCATGATCCTGTTTTACCTGTGCAGTGGGTAAGAGCGATCTTTTGAATGTGTTAGTTTTAGGTAAGATGTGGCCCAACTGAACCAGAGTGGACCTTAATCCATGTTACTGGAGTCCTTTCTCAACAAGAGAGGTTCAGACTCAGTCAGAGAAGGCCACACAGGATCCAGAAGCTGGAAGTCAGTGGGAACCAGAAGAAGAGACACAGAGAGAGATCGACATGAAGCAGAGGTGTAAGCCAAGGAACCCCAAAGGTTACTGCAAGCCAGCACCTGAATGCCACGGACTCCCAGGAGAAAGCATTGCCTTGTTAACACCTTGATTTTGGACTGCTGGCCTCCAAAACCGTGAGACCGTAAACGCTTACTGTTTAAGCCAACCCCCTGTATGGTGTTTGTCCTAACAGTCTGACAAACTAAAACATTAGGAATTCTCAATCACATATATACTTTTCCTGTCTCTTCTCTGAGTAACAAGGTTTAAACAGGCAAGCATCTCTCCCTTCTTCCTCTGTGAGATGCATTGTTTTCTGGGTTCCTATTCAGAGCACCACCCTTTGGGAGACCCAGCTTTATTCAAGTGTCTCCAGTCTAACCTTATACCTTGCTTGGACTTGGGGATTTCTTTCTTGTCCAAAGAAAAGTTTGTCTTCAGTGGTGAATAACATCTCTGATTTTTCACTTTCTTGCAGTTTCTGGCCTTAGAGACTTCTCTTAGTTTCTCACCAGCTCAGTCACACATAGCCAAAGGAGTTTATGGGTCATTGAAGGACACCAAATCAGATTTGTACTAATAAGAAACATAATCTTGTTGGATAGAGAACTCATCATAAAGATGTTAATTCTCTGTAAGTTAATTTATAAATTTTTCTTGATACCAACAAACTATTTTTATTTGGGAATGAGACAAACTATTTCTGAAGTTGTGGAAAAATAAATAAGAATAGCCTAGAAACCTCTAAAAAGATGGAACTCATCCTACTAGATATTTAAATGTATTATAAATGCTAAATAAATAAAATTTCATTTGCACATGAGAGACAGACTAATAGAAAAGAATAGGAAACACAGAAATAGTCCATAACTCTCATGGAAATGTATTATATGACAAAGGTAGCATCTCAAATTGTGGGAAAGATGTACTATTCAATATTGGTGTAGAGACAACTCAGTAAAGCATCCGGAAAAAAATTAAGTTGAGCCCATACCTCAACCAGGAAAAACTCCAAGTGGTTCAAAGATTTAAATTTTAAACTGTTTATCCATAATGGTTGTTTATATATTCTGGTTAATCCTACAAATTAATAAAAGACAGGCAACTCAATAGTAAAATGGGCAAAAGATACTTCATAAAAGATGCCCAGTTGGTCAATAAATTATATGAAAAGGTACTTAACTTCATTAGTCAGCAGGGAAATGCAAATTAAACCCACAATGAGGTAGCCATTATGTAGTCACCAGAATGGCTGAATTGAAAACAACTACATACCCAGTGCAGAGCAATCAGAACTCAAACACTGGTGGTGGGCATGTAAGTTGATACAACCTCTTGGAATAATTGCTGGCAACTGTGCAACAAAGCTGCATATATGCCTACCTGGTGTCACAGCATTTCCCTTCCTAGGTATATACCCAACAGAGTTGTACTCATATGTTCACCAAAAGACCAACTCAAGAATGTTCATAGTAGGCACACAGTGAAAAGGTACACAGACTTAGTCAGAGAAGGCCACATCTGCAATGGGCTTCTTACATTTCTTAAAAAGATTTATTTATTTATTTCTGCC
Source organism: Dasypus novemcinctus (assembly GCF_030445035.2). Taxonomy (NCBI): domain Eukaryota; kingdom Metazoa; phylum Chordata; class Mammalia; order Cingulata; family Dasypodidae; genus Dasypus; species Dasypus novemcinctus. The sequence goes on from NC_080698.1 coordinate 34,549,513, forward strand.
ACCCTCCTTGTTTGTGCTTGCTGTCTGCTCTCTGTATCTGTTTTTGTGTGATCTCTGTGTCTCCTTGTCTTCTTTTTTGGAGGCACTGGGGACCAAACCTGGGACCTCCCATGTGGGAGGGAGGTGCCCAATCGCTTGAGGCACATCCACTCCCTGCTTAGTGTTTCTTGTTGTGTTACCTCATTGCATCTCTTCATTGCATCAGCTCGCTGTCTTGCTCATCTTTTTTAGGAGGCACTAGGAACCCAAGCCCTGGGACCTCCCATGTGGTAGGTAGATGCCGAATGGTTTGAGCCACATTTGCTTCCTGGCTTCTTACATTTTTATGTCCTTATTGTTTAAGTCCTTACTACTCAAAGTTCAGTCCATGGCCAGCAGCAGTAACAGCATCTGGGAGTTTGTTAGAAATGCTGAATCTCAGGTCGTGGCCCTGATGTGCTACATCAGTATCTGCAGTTGAACAAGATCGCCAGATAATTCATCTGCAGTTAAGTGTGAAAAGCCCTAGTTTAAGATACAGTTAGTCAGGTATTCTCTTCTGTAGAGTTGAAGACATTCTGATATAGACATAGCCCCAAACCTCTTTCCCATCCCCCTGAGGTATTTATTGGCTACTAACTTGTATGTGTCTTTTTATATCCTTCCCATTTTTCTAAAGCAAGCATATGTACATGTATACCCTGAGACAGGGGTTAGCAGCATGCACAGTAAAGCCAAAGTGCATGGGCGCAAATCCCATACCTGCTGTTACTTAACCTTTCCGTGCCTCCATTTCTTTATCCATAAAACAATGATGAAATAGTATCTACCATATGAGGTTGTTATGAAAATTAGAGTTGACACAGATAAAGCTCTTAGCATAGTGACTAGCATTTAGTAAGATATAAATGTTCATTACAATTATTTTTATGTGTTTATGACTTAATTTCAAAACAGGAATATTATGTACGTGTATGCATATATACATACATGCATATATATATATATATATATATATACACAAAAGTGCTCAATATATTATTTCTCAGTTGCTGCTTTACTGAACTAATATATGCTGGATAGGGCTTCAGATCAGGCCAGGTTAGAGCATATAGATAACAGCTAATAGTTGGCATGTGTTGAATGGTCCATGGTAAACATTAATTTTATGTGGAATTATTGTACTTAGTCCTCTCAAGAAATAAAGGAGGTAATCCTATTATTGTCCTCATTTTACAGATGAGGAAATGAAGCTTAGAGAGATGAAGTAATTTGCTCAAGAGTGTGCAGCTAGTAATGGAATATTTGATTGTAGGAAATTCTATTCTAGAACATAAGCTCTTAATTACTTTGCTGTCCTCTACTATATTATTTTTAAGAACTCTATAATAATCCATAACTGCATAGATGGTCACCTAATTTATGACAAAGGCACCACTATAATTTCAGTGGGGTAAAGATGGTCTTTTCAACAAACAGATAAATTAAATATTCACATAGAAAAATATCAACCCTGATCCCTATCTTACATGTTACACAAAAAATAGTCCATGTTTGGTTATAGATCTACATGTGAAAACTAAAATCATAAATGCTTAGAACTGAGCTGTTCAATACAGCAGCCACCAGCCACACATTGCTCTGTAAATCTGGTAAAATTTAAAATTCGGTTTCTCATCCCATTAGGCAGACTGCAAGTACTTAATAGCCACATGTGACTAGTAATGACAATATCGGACTGTGGTGGTGAGAATGTTTCTGACTTCATGGAAAACTTTACTGGACAGCTCTACTCCAGAAAACAATAAGAGCATCTCTTTGTGACCAAGAGGTAGGCAAAGATTTCTTAGACAAACACCAAATATACTAACTATAAAAGAAAATATTAAGTTGGACTTTGTTAAATTAAGAATGTCAGTTCATTAATGATAACAGTAAAGGAATGAAAAGATAAGCCACAGACCAAGAGAAATTATTTGCAAAACATATATCCAACTAATGACTTATATTCATAATTTAGGAAGAATTCCCACAAGCAATAAGGAAAGGACACCCCACCCCTCAAATGGGCAAAACATCTGAAGAGGCCATTCACGAAAGAAGATATCGGGATGGTCAATAAACATATAAAAGGGGTTCAGCATCAGGGAACTAAGAATCAAAACCATAACAAGATACCATTACACAGCCACTAGAGTGGCTCAAATGAAATCCATGTGTAAGACCAAGCGTCAGTGGGAATGTGGAGCCACTGCAATGCTGGCACACAGCTGGACAACAAGCTGGAACTTGGTACAGCCATTTCCACAGACTGCTTGGCAGTACTGGAAACTAAACATATGCCTAGCCTATGAGTGAGAAATCCTACTCCTGGGTATATACCCAACAGAGATGAGTGCTTACATACATCAAAAGACTTGTACAAGAATGTTTATAGCTGGATATTGATAGAAGCTGGAAATGTTCTAAAAGTCCTCATTGGTAAATGGCTATGTAAACAATAAGCCCTGGTATATCCACACAATGGAAGACCATGCAATAAAAATACAAACAAATAAACCTGCTAAGATGTGGAGAAATGCAAATGGACTGCACGGACAAAATGCTGAATGAAAGAGTATATATTTTTAGGTTCTATTTATATGAAATTCAAAAGCAGGCAAAATTAACCTATGGTTCCAGATGTCAGAAGAGTGTTTAGTTACCCTTGGAGGGTACCACTGGGAGGGGGCATAGGGAGATTTTTGAGATTCTAGAAATGTTCTATATCTTGGTTTTTGTGGTATTTCAAGCTGCACACTTAAGACTTGTGTACCTTACTATAAGTAAGCAATTTCAACTTTAAAAATTATATGCATACGTGTGTATATATATATATATATATATGCATATTTAAGTCTCTCTGCATGTATATACACATAGTTTGTAGTAAGTGTGCAAATGGGCAAATAAAGGAGAATAATGGGAAGAAGTAATATTAAGAAAGACCTTTCTAAAGATGTGGCTTTAAGCTGAGATCTAAAGCTTGAATTATCCTCCAGAGCTGAGAATCAGGGAAAAGGAACCAAAGGGCAAAGATGCTGAAGCAAGAAAGGCCCAGGCATGCGTGTTGGAGGCCCTGATAGGAGGCCAGTGGGGCATGAGAGGAGGGAGGCCCAGGGTGGGTGAAGTTGGAGAGGCAGTCAGGGGCCAGATGGTGCAGAATGGTTTAGAGACCACTGTACGTTCATGTTTTGTTTATGGAGCCATAGAGAACCACTGAACAGCTGTAAGCAGGGGAGCAATGGGATCCAATTTACCTTTTGTAAAAATCAGTCTGGTCTAAGGACTGGAAGGAGGTAAGTGTTGGGGAGTGACATGTTTAGGCCCTAAGCCCCAGTCCTATTGTTGTGAACCGATTTGTAGATAGGACCTTTGAAGATGCTATTATTCATGAAGGTGTGGACTCATTTGTGAAGAGGATCTTCATTTGAATTGGGTGGGTTTTAATTTATATGGTTGGAGACCATAGAAGCAAAGGAAATTGGACACAGAAATAGAGGGCAGATGGCAGCTGAGACTTCCTCAGGAAATCAGAGGACAGAAACACGGAGCGAGATCACCGTGTGATGACATTGCCAGAAATCGACAGACTCAGGGTGAACACAAGGCCTGCCAACACCCTGATGTTAAACTTCTAGCCTCCAAAACCATGAGACAATGAATTCCCATTGTTTAAGCCAATCCATCCTGTGGTATTTGTCATGGCTGCCACAGCAAACTAAGTGGGAGAAGAAGCAAGGAGATCAACTGGGGTAACTGCAGTAGTGTCTAGGCCATGGAATAGACACATCACACAATTCCAGGGGAAATGATTTACATGGAATAAATGGGAATAAGGCCACCAGGAATTGAGCAAGGGATGGCTTTATTAAGCAATCACTGTCAGCATTTCAGAAGGAGAGAATTGAACAGATGGTAATGCTATTTTGGAAGAAGATTTGACAGAATTTGCTGATTCAATGAATATGGGGGCTAAGGGGGCAGCCTTCTAAAATGGCTCCTAATGATCCCCGCTCCTGGAGTGTGGGCTGGAGTTAGGGACTTGCTTCTAATCATCTTGACTATGGTTATGGGATATCATTTCCAAGGTTAGGTCACAGAAGCCTGTGACTTCCATCTTGCTGACACTCTCTCTCTCTGGCTCTTCATGTGTGCTTGCTCTGATTAAGAGAACCACCTGGCAAGGAATGGAGGGGAACCTCTGGGCAACAGCCAGCAATGATCTGAAAGAAACTGGGCCTTGCCAATGACCATGTGAATAAGCTTGAAAGTGGCTCCTTCCTCAGCTGAGCCTTCAAATGAGACTGCACATCCCCTGCCGACACCTCCACTGCAGCCCTGTGAGAGGTCATGAACGGAGGACTCAGCTAAGCTGGGTTCGCGTTCCTAACCCACAGAAATGATGACATTACACACATGTTTTAAGCCATTAAGTTTTTAAAGCAGTTTGTTATGCACCAATGGATAACTAAAAGTGAGTCCTGTTTGATCACCAAAACCCCAACTATAAATCAAGCAGCACTTTTTCTTCTTCGCTTTATTTTATCTTTGTTGCATATGCTCTCCTTGAAGAAGGGTGGAGGTGGCAAGACAGAGTTCAAGAATTCCTGCTTCCCTGGGACACACACCAACATAATGTTGGCCCTTTCTAAATCTTAGCCTGGGCCAGTGATTCTCAACAGAGCCCCCATGTTGGCATTTGGCCCAGGACAATTCTTTGTCGTACTGGAGAGTCCTAAGCATTGCAAGAGGTTTAGCAGATGCCAGTAGAACCTGCCAGTCACTGGGATGATCCAAAACACCCTTCTCTCTATTCCAGATACTTCCCAATGGGTTGGTGGGTTGGTCTCTCCCCTAGTTGAGAACCAATGGATTGCTTGTGGTTGCTCTACCCGCAACATCTGCCCAGCCACACTTCAGGCTTGCATTCCGCCTTTTCCCAGACACTTGCTTAGCAAAAGGTTCCAAGTTATTGAATATTCTCATTACTAGAACTTTAAATACAGTGGGTACCCCAAGGTTTAAAATATAATGCCAATATAGGGACTATTCTCAATATAATTAAACTTCAGATGATTTATAAGGCAACATGGAATCCTGTATAAATTCAGGGACATCGCTACAACTGTTCATTGTTCTGTGGCCATGCTAAGAAGAAAGCTAGTAGAATAGGTTAATAGAATGCTGGCTGTCAATTCATGGTGAGTAATAAGAGGCTGTGCCTAATGCTTCAGATTTATGACTTGGGATGCTCTGGAAGGATAGGTGGAAAATTCTGGGATCCTGATCTGGTGATGATGGCTGTTAACATCTTTGAAGAATTTATTCCTATACTAGGTTCCAAAGTTATTATTCTATCTCAAATCTGCCAGAAAGAAAATAGCATTTGCATTTGTATATATGTGATAAGCTATATTTAGTTATACTAATTATCACAGAGCTTTTATTTGGCACCTTCCATGAGCCAAGTACTGTGCTAGTTTCTTTGAATGCATTACTTAATTTAATGCAGCTAAGGAAATTAAGGTTTAAGAAAGGGATGCATCTTGCTCAGGGTCTCCAAGTCAGTAAGTGGCAGAATCAAATTTCAAATCCAGACTTGGAAAGTCATTCTATAATCTCTTTAGACTGCATGGATCTGGAGTGTTCGTATTTAACAGATATTGTATTGGGCACTGCCATGTGCCAGGCCCTGCACTGGGCAAACAGGACAGAGATGTCTCTGAATGATTGGACGTGCAGACAGGTGCACAAATACGTGGATCAATGGATAAAATAGATGATGGGGGAGGAGATGAATGGATGAGTGAATTGGTTGTAAGAGTAGATGGAATGGAGACATAAATGAACAAATGAATGAGCAAACGAGTGAATGGATTGGATGAATGAATTGAATGAATGAACGAATGAGTGAACGAGGAAATGAGAGGTTTTGAGGCTGCAGTACCTGAAACCGGACGGCCTAGCAGCTGGCGGGCGAGCAGACGGGCGGCTACTCCACACAGTACGGTAGGAGCGGGCAGCTCCTCCTCGAGTACGGTTCGCGCCTCCTCTCTTCCCTCCTCCACAACCGCCCGCCCGCGGGTCGTCCCGGCTCCAGTCCCCGGCGGGCGGGCGGAGGTGGCGGCCGCCGCGCGCTGCTGAGCTCGCTGGGCCGGGAGCGATGAGCCGAGGAGCCGCGCCGCCCGGGGGCCGCCGCCGCCGCCGCGCCGCACCATGAAGCTCCGCAGCAAGGCGGCGGCGCTGCTCCTGCTCGCGCTGGCTGCGCTGCTGCTCGCGCTGCTGCCCCTGCGCGCCGGCCGCGCCGAGCCCCCAGCGCTGCCTGCGCGGCTCGCGTCCGCCCCGCAACGCCCCCCGGAGCCGCCCCCCGCGCGCCCACCCGCCCGGGGCTCCCTCCCCGGGGCGGTCCCGGGGGCCCCGCGGCGCCGGCCCCCGCGTCCGCGAGCCGGCCGCCGGCGCGCGGGGAGCCTGGAGAAGTTGGCGAGGTGAGTCGTGGCAACCTCAGAACCCCATCTGGGGACCCGTGACTCGCCCCCACTGTCGGTGCCAAGTCCTAGCGAGGCTTTGGGGTGGAGAGACAGACTCCAAGTTTCACCTACGGTCTCCCACTTCTGTTTCTTATCCCGCTGGAAATGAAGAGCCACCTTCGTGGAGTCTTCCTCGAAGCCCAGTGGCTGATAACCACATTTTCTGAAAGAGGGGTCAGGGAAAGTGGCTTCTATATTGCGTTTTTAAAACTGCCGTTCTTGCAAACGCGCGCCCTTTGTTTAATTTTTCAAAAGCCCTCACGATGCAAGAATGCTTTATCTAATTCTGTTTCACTGGAGCATTTTTTTTCCCGAAAACTTAGGTCTGATTGACTTGGAACGTTAGGTGTTTACCAAGGACTGGCTGCCTCTCATTCAACCTTGACTACCCCGTGCTTAGAACAGAAGAGGCACTCGACCTAAGTTATTAAAAAGAAGTTGCGTGTTTTTTTTCCTTGGAGAGGAGTGATGCGTGGCACGGGAAGACGGAGTGGGGGTTTTCCCATTCCTTTTCGATTACGGACTCAAGCACGGCCCAAGGGCCCTACAAGGAAAACATCTTAACCTTCAACGTAATGTTTGACATTTTCTCCCCCTCTGCAAAGCTTCACACGCTGTGGCTTTTCGTGAGTGCTTTATCTACGGCCTTAGGGGTGCTGGAACCGCCCGCAGGTTAGGGATTCGCCTTCATTTCCTTTGTTGTGGAAAGCTTTTTAACAATCCCCTTGCCCTGTAACGGGTCTGTTTCCTCTGCCCTTTCGGAGCTGTTGATGTTTCTAACTGCCTGTTGCAACGTGCGCGGTTGCTGGGCTCCTTAATTACCCGACACCAGTTGAAAGATTCTTATTGACCATAATGACTAAATCTGCTTTGATGCTTTTATTGTAACTCAGAGAAAAGTCGTGAAACCTCAAGAGGTAGCTGTGTCAGCTTTTGTTTCTCTTCTGTCTGGTAATGAATGCACAGATGGATACTGATAAGTTTGGGGGGCGGGGGGTGCAGTGGAATATGATTTATGGAATCGCCTTTAAGTATTTACAACCTCTTACAACACCTTGTGAATGTATATGCCCTTTAAAATGAGGATTTTTTTGTTAAAAACTTAAAAGGACTTTCCCTCCTATGTATTGGGTTTCTTATACTAGACTTTATTAGGGTTCAACTGCAACTTTACTGTGATTGGTATTTTGATGAGACAACTTGTAAGATAAAGACACAACTTAAGGTAGTTAACGTACTTCCAGGCACACTGCAAACTCAGCAGTGCATAAAAAGAGTCATTGTTAACACTTACTTTACATATATTAAGTATGCAATCTACTACACCATAACCCGATGACAGTGATTCTTAAAGCGTGGCGTTTGGACCAACAGTACCAGTGTCATCTGGGAACTTGTTAGAAAGCCAGTTCTCAGGGCCCACTCCAGCCCGAACCCTTGGGGCAGGGCTCAGCGAGGTCTTTTAACAAGCCCACTAGCGTTCCTGGTGCATACCAAAGTCAGAGAACCACTGTTCTGTGAAGCAAGCACTAACGTCATTCTCATTTTACAGTAGAGGAAAATACTGCACGAGGGTTAGCCATCTTTCTGAGGGTCACAGGTAGTACGTTGTAGGCATGGGTAAAGATCCAGAACACTCCAGACAGCTGGCAGAGCTGGAGCTCTTACCTGCTATGCTGATGTTATACCAGTCTTTCCTGTGTTTCATAATGTTACTGAGATTTTTGTAAAGAAACACCTAGATTTTTGGAACTGTCTCATTCTTCAAGGTGCTGTGAACACTGGGGCAGCATTCTCTTGTCTCTATGTGAACAAATTGGCTCTGACTAGGAAGAGATCACGAACAGAATTCAAATGGCTGTTTTAGGGGAAGGACTCTTTCCCTGAGCAGCCGTACCTTTTGAAGCCATTTTTCTTTTTGAACATATCTCTTAGATTATCACGGAAATCATGCCCAACACCATAGGAATAAAGAACAAAATTAGAAAACTCAAGAAAGGGTAACAAACAGAAAGCCACCGGAAGTCGCAGGCTCAAATGCATAAACATGAAAATCTAGTGTCCTCTGGAGAAGTTGACATTTTCTGGGACTTATTTATTGTTTCTTTTGCTACCTCCACAGAAATGGCAACAGAAGATTCAGAAGCAGGAAGGGAGCAGGAGGGAAGATGGCTGTATGAACTCCTTTATTGCTTCCCTAATCCTGCCTGGGTTAAATTTTTGTGGTTTAGGAAGAATTTTGTTTTTAGGGAGGGAAAAGAAAGCCTCATGTTTTCAGAAAACGAGCGCTTTAATCTCTTACGTGGCTAAAATCCAAAAGCGATGAAGGCTACGTGAGCTCACTTCTCAGGCCTGCAGAGGATCAGACTCGTGGTTGTGGTTAGCAGAAAGCTCGGAGTTGGATGTGACACAGCCCACCACCTGCTGACCATCCGCTGCCGGGGCTTACTTGCCTCCCCCAGGGTACTACTGTAAGTGAAGTGCTGCCACGTCAATGCAGGAAACGTAGCAAGCTCCTTCCACATCTTGTTTTCATTTTGGTCAAGTTTCCAGGGACTTGCCTGGTTAGCAGGCAGACCCTACAATTTTATAACTAGTCATTTGTATGCAAGCTCTCCTGCTGTGGCCTCTCCTTTCTATAAATATAAAATCAGGAGGTAAGGCCTGAGCTTTTAGGTCAAGGGTGGGATCTGAAAATTGACACCGCACTGTTAAGTAGCAGTCCCAGTGCACAAGAGAAATGAAATCTTCCTCCTATTTTGGTTTTATTGGTGATTTATACCTGATTAATTTCCAAAAAGAATTTGAGACAACTCACAGTAAAAGACACATGCATATACAATAAGACCATTGAAATAGGTATAAAAAATTAAAAGTCATACCGAGGCGGTAGGCAGTAAGTATCGTTTGTCAAAAACTGATGCCAGGACTGATATGAGGATTAGGTACTACATTTATCTCTAAGCTTCCTGGCAGCCATGTCAAAAAGAGAACCACAACTGCCTCATTTTCACTGAATGATCAAAGGAAAAGTTTTTCAAGAGAATTGATTTTTGTTTTTGCTTTTTTTTTAGAACTGAATTATAAAATGATAATTTTACTTAAGAATAGGCTGTAGACTAGTCTTTAGAAGCCCATCTGTCTGCCCAGCTTGCCGCTGAAAATTCTGAGCCTACATGTGGAAAAAAAAGTTTAATGTAACTGTCATTTGGTGCAAGGGAACAAGTACTTGGCATCTAGAGCCGGGCAAACTGAATTCTAGTTCCAAGACATTTCACCTCAATTTCTTCATCTGTAAAACGATCAAATTGATGATCCCAAATTTTTTTAAGATCTCTGCCCTGATGTTTGATGATCCTATGATGAGATCATCAAGTTTAGCTACACAATCCTAAAAATGACTGTTACTTAGCCATTTATGCTGTCTCTTGCAAAATCTTTCTGTTTCTCATTTATTGGCTCCAGCCTAGAACTCTTACTGTTTACTCACCCTCAGCCCTCTTCTGAACTTCATTCTTTTTCTTCTCTGTTGGCCTGGATGGTGCTGTTTTCTTTTAAAAGATGGTTTCTAAGGGAGACATAGGCTACCTTTTAGCCCTGTGGTTTCCTCTGTCATTTTATTCCACAGTCATTCAGCAAATGGCTATTAAGCATTGTATTAGTCAGGTTTCTCTAGGGAAACAGAATCAACAAGAGATATCTGCCAGTAGTAAGAGATTTTATCAGAATCTCTCATGCCACAGTGGGGATGCACAAGTCCAGGTTCTGCAGGCAGGCTGCAACCAGGAGCTCCAATGAAAGTCCAATGATGTTGCTTGGTGAGTTCAGGGAGACTCTGGCTGTCCAAAGACGAGCTGGGAAATTCTCACTCAATGCTGGAATCACTTCCCCTTCTAAGGCATTCAACTGATTGGATAAAGCATCACTCATTGCTGATGGCAATCTCCCTGACTGATGTAATTGTAATCAGCTATCTATGATTTACCACTGCAGTAAAGTCAATGGTGACTAAAGTCAATAAATGCCCTTGTATTACACTTAGCCCAGTACTTGCTTGGCCAAAAAATTGGGCACAATTACATGGCTGAATTGACACATTAGCCTAACCATCACAAGCATATACTCCATACTGGATGCTCACTGTAACAATGGTGAGTGGAGTTGTTGCCTTATAAACTTTACTGGGGGGAGGCAGAGACAATAGGGAGAGAAACATTTTGTGCTTGGCACCCTCCCCAGCCACCCCAATGAAAGGAAGCCCTGTGTTCTTATTCAGCGATAGACACCATTTCCTCCAGTTCCCTTTGGTCTCTGAGATAAGTCTCAGAGGGTTCAAACCTGAATAAAGGTCTTACTAAAGAGGGAAGGTGCTATTTAGCAAAATACCAAGTCTGTGGACATCCTATAAATAGCTGGTAGCCCCAGAGCACATTCAAGATTCCTAGGTCTTGTGTACCAGTTATGATATTATATAGCTATGAGTCTTGATTTTATTCACAATTCATTTTTATTTATTGGTCTGGAGCTCCCTCATTTACCCTCCACACTTTAGCAGTTAATAAATCCTATTGGTTCTATCTTCAGATATACCCTCTAGCTTACCATTTCTATGACTTCCACAGCTACTGCTGAGCTCCTGGACACCATCATCTCGCTGCTGGATGAGGCAGTAGCCTCCTAGCTGGTTTGCATCATGCCTTCTATAGTCCATTTTCCATACAATTACTGACATAACCTTAGATATGCCAGATCAGGTCACTTTTCTGGTTAAAGCCCTCCAATGATTTCTCATCACATTGGAAATAAAATTCAATTTCTTGGGAATGGATATAGCTCAAGTGATTGAGCATCTGCATCCCGTGTATGAGGTTGAGGACCCAGATTCAATCCCGGTACCTCCTAAAAATAAACAAACGAAAAAAACCATCTCATTGGGGAGCTGATGTAGCTCAGTGGTTGAGCACCTGCTTCCCATGTAGAAGGTCCTGGGTTCAATCCCCAGTACCTTTTGGGGTTATCTGATCCTAACCCCAAAGAGCTCTCTGACCTTGGTCCTTCCCACTCCCTGCCCCTTTTACTCTGCTTCATCCCCACTGACTTCAAATAAGCTGAACACGTTCCCACATCAATACTTCTACTTGTTCTAGGTGTTTGGAAGGTTCTTCCTTCACATCCTTGCAAGGCTAGCCCCTTCACTCCTTTCACGTCTGTGCATAAATGTTTATTCCTCAAAGAGGTCTTCCCAGCTGCCCCAGAAAAATAGGACCCTCTCCCTCATTTTCTACCCCCTTACTCTGATTTAGTTATTTTTTTTAATAACAACTCATCATTACATGAAATTGCATTTTATTTTCTCCTCCCTTCTTCCTTCATGTAAACTTCAATCAATATTTCTTGAAAGAAATGAATGAGTGCAGCACCCACCTTATGCTAGCACTATGTGAAGACTTTTCTTATATTATTAAGTGGCATATTATTTAATAATTTTCAAAAATAATCCCAGGGAGCAGATGTGGCTCAAGTGATTGAACTCCCACCTACCACATGGGAACTGAGTTCAGTTCCCAGGGCCTCCTGGAAAAGGCGAGCTGGCATAACGGGCAGATGTGATGAGCTGATGCAACAAAATGGCATAACAAAGAGACACAAAGAGGAAAGATAATGAGAGTCACAACAAACTAGGAAGCTGAGGAGGCTCAAGTAATTGGACGCCTCTCTCTCACATGGGAGGTCCCAGGTTCGGTTCCCAGTGCCTCCTAAAGAGAAGACAAGCAAACAGAGAGCACCAACAATGGGGTGGGGGTGGAGGGGGGAATAAATAAATAAAATAAATCTTTAACCAAAAAAAAATCCCATACTCTTTAGGAGAATGGTGAGGCTCTATAGTAGCAAAACATTTAAAAGGGAACAGTTTTTTTCTCTTTTTAATAGACTTGACTTTTTAGAACTGTTTTAGAGTTACAGAAAAATTGAGAAGCTATTATAGTTTCCAAATCCCTAGCACCCAATCTCCCCATTATTAACATCTTACATTACTATAATACTTCATTATAATGAATGAGCTGATACTGATACATTAAAGTCCACAGCTTATTTAGGTTTCCTTTGTTTTTGTTTTCTTTTTCCAAATGCCCTTTTTCTGTTCCAGGATCCCACCCAGGTCGTCATAGTATAGTTGTCATGTCTTTTTGGGCTCTTCTTGACTATGGTCAGGTAAATTTGTAGGATGCCTGCCCAACTATTAGAATTTGCCTCATGTTTTTTTCGTGATAAGACTGGTTTATGGGTTGTGGATATTTATTTCATCCTTTGGATTCTAATATAGTATAGCTTTATTTTATTGCTCATCTTGTTTCAACCTTGGTCATTAGGAGCCCTTTCAGTTGGCTTCTGTGCTCCTTGGACACACCCCCATCAACGTCATCCTTCTTGCTGCTGTTTTTTTTTTTTAAAGATTTACTTTTTAAAATTTTATTTATTTCTCTCTCCTTTTCCTACCCCCCAGTTGTCTGCTCTCTGTGTCCATTCACTGTGTGTTCTTCTGTGACCTCTTCTATCCTTATCAGCAGCACCGGGAATCTGTGTCTCTCTTTGTTGCTTCATTTTGCTATGTCAGCTCTCCGTGTGTGCCACGCCATTCCTGGGCAGGCTGTGCTTTCTTTCACCCTGGGCAGCTCTCCTTTCAGGGTGTACTCCTTCTGCGTAGGGCTCCCCTACGCGGGGGACACTCCTGTGTGGCAGGGCACTCCTTGCACGCATCAGCACTGCGCATGGGCCAGCTCCACACAGGTCAAGGAGGCCGGGGGTTCGAACTGCAGACCTCCCATGTGGTAGGCGGACGCCCTATCCTTTGGACCAAGTCCATTTCCCTCTTGCTGCTGTTTTTGAGCACTTTTTACTTTCTGGTACTACAGGATGCTCCAGGTTCATCTTGTGTATTTCCTGCCCTGGTTGAGAATCTGTCAGTTCTTTAAGGAACCTGGCTGCTTTTATTGGAGAATGACATTAGAAACCAAAATGTAGGTACTAGGCATGCTTGGTTGCTACTGGGATGTCATTTCTTTTAATCCCTCTCAACTGACAGAGAAAATATTTATATGTTTATACTAACCCATGTATATGTACAAATATATAAATATTTCTTTATGTAACCATCTGTATCTATATTAAACTAAATATGGGTTCATACCAATGTGAGCACTGCAGTCCATTACTACATGGATAATTCTACTTCCCTTCCCTTGCTTATCAGGAAGAGGGAATGTTTTTATTTCCCAGAAACCCCAGCAACAGTTTTCTCTCATCTCATTCACTTTGGCTGGTTTAAATGCCTGTAGTATGGAGGAGGGAGTAGGAAATAGTGCCTAGGAGTATGGGATCAGCTAATTGCCTTAAACTAAGCAAGGTCTGCCCCTTGAACTACTAATGAGTCCAAGACCCCAAAACCATGTGGAGGAGGATGGTATGATAGGCAAGGTGGTTGGCTCCCCACCTTTCTTCCCATACCCCCCAGTGTGTACCAGCAGCGTCAGTTGGTGTGTGGACTGCAGCTACAGGGGGTGATCTAAGCCTGCCATGATAATCTACCCCTTTCAAAAGGTTTGTGAGTCCAGCACCAAGCCAATCAATACATTCATTTCTCTGGCAATAGTTACTGGTCCACAGCTGCCACATGACCAAACCTGGTCCTATCAGTCAGAAGGAAAGGACTTCTTTTACATGATTGGACCAAAAAACAACATCTTATAGATATGGACAAGGAAATAAATAGCCTCCATTGCTGCCATAATTTGAGAGCACCAGTTTCAGTTGAGGTTCTTACTTTGGTTTGTAAAGTAATAAAAGTTGAAAGACTATAGGTTCTTGAGGACCCTGAGTCCTGGACTCAGCAAATCTTGGGGCCCCTCTTATTTTTGGCCTTCCTGTTACATTATTAGTGTTGAGGTTTCTGCAATTTGATTTAACTGAACCAGATGGTTCTTTAAACCCAATCTCAGTGGTATTGAAGAGGAAGGGGAATGATTGCAGGGGCACATGAGAAATGAACATCCACCCCACCCTAGGAGCACTTTTGTGCACTTGACTTTGTCCCAGACTGCAGGTGATCTGTCCAGGGATAAAAATTGGCATCAGAAACAGCATTAGAGCAATCCATTTCTAGTGGCTGAAGCTCTAAGATAGCAAGCTCAGGATACATAATGATGTTTTCTGCCATGGGGAGAAATCTGGTCAGTGTTGAGAGTATGTGAAAGCAAGCTAATGTGGATGAGGAGTGCTGCTGAGCAAAGGGGACGGGGTTCTATCACTGATCCGAGAACTGTTTCTGCCCTTCCTTGGCTGTAGTGTTCCAGGCCTTTCCTAGACTCCACGATGTAATGAATTACCCTATTTTGTCAACCTAGTTTGAGCTGAATTTCTGTCACATGCCACCAAAGAGTTCCAGTGACTAATCTGGAGATACAACCCCTGCTTTTTGCACCATTACTAAGTTCAGTAATAGTGGCCATAATGACCCATCCTCATGCATACTCACAGGTGAAATTCTTTGATAGAAAATTTGATAATATGTGATTTTTCCCCCTTGGAAATATTTCTCTTCATGTTATAATTCACTGTAAGAAAAGACAAGGCTTCTGTTGAAGATGAAATTCATTTTACATGCCTCCCCAAATCTTCACCAACACTTGCTTTATTTCAGATTTTGAAATTCTGAAAACTGTCCCTGGAAAAAGGAGTTCCTTAACTTGAAGACTTTATTGAGAGTCCCTGATTATGTGCCAGCAAAGAGTGATTTTTTGGTATATTTAAAGGTGATTTTTTTGGTGTCCCTGCCCCCCACCTCTTTAAGCAACATGAAAGGACTGTTATCTTCTAATAGAAATTTATCACGATATGGTTAAGAGTCAAAGCTTTATATCAGTAAGAAATGACAGAGAACATGTCATCCAAAAATCTGACCCCCTTTTATAGGTGAGAAAACTGAGGTCCAAAGAAGCAAAATAATAATGTATGTGAAACACAGGGCTGGCTTAAGGAAGTTACCCAACAAATGATTCTCTTTCTGAGTACCCTATGATTGTTTTCCATTGCCTTGTTAGTTAGGAAATGCACTGTAACTAGAGCCAGCTAACTAGCTGTATGGCTTCAAATATATCAGTCTACCTCAGAGAATCTTGGCTTTCTGGTAAGTTCGATGATTAACGGAGATAAAGCAGGTAGAATGTTTGGAATGGTACATGCCACATGAGAAACTCTCAGTAAATGTTAGCACAGGTTAAGATGCAGGTTCGGGCAGGCTTTTTGGGGGGTGGGGTGGGGGGAGGGTTATGACTTGAAGAAACTGAGATTCAGGTTCCACATATAATAAATGATACCCAGCTCTGGTCTTCTGGTACTTGAAGTTGGAGTAGAGGCCAGTCTCTCATCACTGTTTCTTGGAGAGTAGTGCTATTGCTGTAGATAGCTTCAGAGCTGGAGTCCTGGCTATCTAAGCTTTGATAGCTACTGAAGGGCAGAGGACAATTGTTTGCAAGCTTAGAAAAGCAGGGAGGTGCCAATTCTCTAGAATTCGGAGGTTTCCGCCAGGAAACCAAAACAGAACTCTGTCCACGGGTGCAGCTACATAGGGGCTGGTGTCTCTGGTTAGGCCTGAACCATTGCTCTCCAGTTTTCTCTTTCCAGTTCTGTGAGAGTTACAAGGACCCCAGTTGCCTGACCACTGGCCTCACAGTAACAAGCCTTAATGTCCAAGGATGAGGTTTTATTTTCAGGTACAATGGGGTAATTGAAATTTGCATTAATGTCCCAGAAGTTTAAAAAGTGTGCAAACACTTCACATCTGGCTTGGAATAAGGTCGAGCATGGATACTGAAAGCAACATGTGCTTTTGGCTGCTCTGTCTTGCCATTTTGGGCAAGGATATAAAAGATTAAGAGCAAAATGAAGGCTTCTGATGGCATTTCAAGTTAATATTTAATGATGAAGATAACAAATATTTAATTTTCACTTAAAATATACCAGATAATATATTAAGCATTTCACATGCAGTATTTAATTTAATCTGTGTAACAACCCCATGAGATAGGGTTTTGGGTGAATTGCAAGTGATAGAAATCTAGCTCATATCACTTAATTATAAAAGGAAATTTACTTGTTCATGAAAACTGTAAAGTACAGAAGAAATAAAGCTTCAGTCACAGCTGTATCCAGGATTTCCAACCAACTTGCCTCCGTCTTTTAGCTCAGCTTCCTGCTGTGTGGGTGACTCTCTCAGGTGAGCTTTCTCCATGTGATGGTTCCCAACAGATCTGAGCTTGTATCCTCTCCTTTAGTAACCCTAAGGGAAAGACCTTATCCAACAAAAGTCCTAGGATTGCCTCCATTAGCCTGACTTGGATCACAAGCACATGCAGTTACTGATGGCCACACCTGGGCTATGTTCCCACAGCTGAGGAAAGAGGGGCAGATGACCCAGCCCCTTCAAAACTCATGGTTTGAGAACAGAAGAGGAGTGGTTTCCCCAAAAGAAAATTGAGGTTCTCTTACCAGTACCTCCTGGAAATGGATGATAGCCAGAAAAAAACCAAACCCAAAACAAAAGCACATGTTCACTCTAATCGGGTTGGCCATTTTACTCTTGGGGAAACTAAGGTTTAGAGGTCATGAAAGCATTTGCCATAGATGGGATAGCCAAGTGGCAGACCTGGGATTTGAAGCCAGATCCATGTGTTTCTAGAGCCAAATTCCTAACCACTATGCTGTACTTGGGAAGAGATCTTGAAATCTGAACCATATGATTGCTTTCCAGAATCCCTTTGAAAAATATTCCTCTGATAAAATCTATTTTTTTGAAATTGAAAATTGTCCATATTTGTAAGGGGAGAAAAGCGGGTTATAAAAATGACCCCATTTTTGTTTTTAAAAATGTTCTTTTATATTTATATATTTATATACAAACACACATACATATTGGGTAAAACTCTGAAAGACGGTAACCAAAACATGAACAGTAATGAAATTGGAATTACAGGTGTCCCCCTCCTTTTTTGCTTGTTGTATTTTTTTTACTTTTCTATAGTAAATATATGCACTATTTGTATAATTTATAAAATAATAAATTATCATAAAAATTTAAAATTCCTTATTGGCCTGAAGCTTAGGAAAATGGAAGTTACTTGGGGAGACCATTTTTCCTCTTTTCCTCCTTTGTGTTATTAAGTCCTTCATGCTCTTTTTCGTGAATTGAAATAGACATGCCCATTTGCAGAATATGTAATCCTCACCTAATTCCTTTCCCTCATGTGTCATCAGCCATTTATTTCAAACTAGCACTGCTGGTTCATATTTTAAAGTCTCAATAACATTTTAATTTGAGAAGAAGAGGGAGACAGAGAAATAGAATTTCCTGTGTGTCTGGAGCAATCATAAGGGGAAAAAATGAAATAAGACTTAGTCCAGGCACCATCATAGAATTTTGGAGAGGATAAAAATAAACACAAGTGTGTATGCCCTCAGCCAATGGTGAATGGTGCATTACTAAGGTAGAGCTGGTGACGGTGTCACCAGCTGTTGTGCGTGCCCTGCCCTGCCCAAGAACTCCCAAGAAAGGCTGAAATCCAGCCCAAGATCAGGCCTCTGGGCAGGGAGCCCTAGGTAGAGCCTACATCTGCCTGGGGAGGGTGACCCCTTCCAATTCACTTGCTTAGGCTAGCAGGGCCCCAAAAATAGCATGATGATTGAAAGGCTGGCCTTTTGAGCTGCATGCTCTACCACTTCCTGATCGTAAAGCCTGGGTGTGGGTACCATGATGTCTAAAAGTAAAGATACACACACATGGATGTAATTACCAATTTGAGACTTTGAACACCTCTTATGCATTAGGCATAGACTTCGTGTAGAAATGCACGTGTTGAAATGTGTTTCAAGTATCACGAACCAAACTAAATATGAACCATAATCATTGAATACATTTATCAAATACTTTTATTAAGCCCCCACCACCCTTGGCAGTTTTTTGGCCCTCTGTTGACATTATTCATTGAGTACCATGACTTTAAGGCAAATGTCAGCTTTTCTTTCTGTCTTGCCAGATTAATGATATTTGATTTAACTCCAGAATCAGGGACCATTAAAAGTGATTTAACTGTTAGCAAAATCCTTAATGTTATGTCTGGGTTTTTTGAGTGAAGACCCTAATCACAGCTTCAGTGGGGAAAAATGTTGTCAAGGGATTTATGCCTTCTTTCCAAACCTGGGGTCTGTGGGGAACTTCATTAGTGTCTCTTGCTGTCTGCACTTAATTTGGATGTAATTACCCGTCACCAGACTCTCCTTCTAGAGCTTATATCAAGGTGGAGTTTTACTTTCTAAACTGCCCGTTAGCCTGATCTGCAGACCTTTCCCATGTTAAAATAGTTACGGGTCCATCCTACAAAAGACTTCGCAAGGAGAAGGGCTTCTTCCCTTGAGGAGAGCACATTAAACTTCTTCCACTTCATTTCCTACCTCTTTACCCCCAAAAGAAACCGTTTCCTCTTCAAGTAAAGCCAGTACCAACAGCACTCTCTTGGGCTGTATTTTAAGGAACTGTGATTTTGGTCAAGCTTCTGTCGCTGGTGGCATCACACTGCCAGGTTTACCGGAGTTAATTTAGCTTGTCAGTTACAGGAGAAGCACTGATAAGAGAGGTACCAGGAGACAGCAGAAGAGAGGGTCTGAATAGAACCAATTACTCGCTTTAATAATTCAGTGTGTTTTGCAGTAATAGGCTACAAAGTAAATAGCACTACACATAAATGCTGTATTTCATTATTTATACACTCTAGAAATTGAAGTTTAATTAAGTCATACGCTTGAGACTTTTAAGCGTTTAAGGAGACACTTCGTCTCAGGCAGCACGGAGGGAGGGAAGCTGTTTCTCCCCCTGAGCCTCCTCTGTTATTCTGAGTATCATTTTTCATTCAACTGTGAGGAGGGCTTGAGCTAGATAATTGGCGCAGCACTTTCCAAACTCTAGGCATTTCCGCATCAGCATCACAATTCTTATACTATCCCTACACTACCATTTGCTTACTTTCAATTTTTTCTTTAAATCCACCCAGGTTATAAACTTTACGCTATTTGTTTATTTATATTGAGATAGAAATCAAATACCCTTTTTAAGTGTACAGTTCAGTGGTTTTTAGTATATCCACTGCATTTTGCAACGATCATCACTATCTAATTTCAGAGCATTTTTATCACTCGAAAAAAAAAACAACCCATACCCATTAGGCAGCCACTCCCCCCTCCCCTCCCCTGCCTCCAATTCTCTCAGATTCTGGCAATCACAATCTACTTTTCAGCGTCTGTGAATTTGACAGTTTTGGACTTTTCATATATGCTATTGTAAAATATGTGGCCTCTTGTGCCTGTTTTCAAGGCTCATACATATTATAGCATGTATCAGTACTTCATTCCTTTTTGTTGCCAGACAACATTCCACTGTAGGGATATACCACATTTTGTTTACCCATTCTTCAATTAATGGACACTTGGGTTGTTTCTACTTTTGGCTAGTTTGAATAATGCTGCTATGAATATTTGTGTATAAGTTTTTGTGTGGGGAAGCGGACTTGGCCCAGTGGTTAGGGTGTCCGTCTACCACATGGGAGGTCCGCGGTTCAAACCCCGGGCCTCCTTGACCCGTGTGGAGCTGGCCCATGCGCAGTGCTGATGCGCGCAAGGAGTGCCCTGCCACGCAGGGGTGTCCCCGCACAGGGAAGCCCCACGCACAAGGAGTGCGCCCGGTAAGGAGAGCTGCCCAGCACAAAAGAAAGTGCAGCCTGCCCAGGAGTGGCGCCGCACACATGGAGAGCTGACACAACAAGATGACGCAACAAAAAGAAACAGATTCCTGTGCCACTGACAACAACAGAAGTGGACAAAGAAGAAGATGCAGCGAATAGACACAGAGAACAGACAACTATGCGGGGGGAGGAAGGGGAGATAAATAAATAAATAAATCTTTAAAAAAAGTTTTTGTGTGGACATATATTTTCTATTCTCTTGAATGTATACTTAGGTGTGGAACTGCTGGATCACATGGTAACTCTAGATTTACATTTTGAGGCATTGCCAAACTATTTTCCAAAGTACCTATGTATCATTTTGCAATCCCAGCAGCAATGTTTGAAGGTTCCAGTTTCTCCACGTTGTAAGTTTATTTATTTACATCTTGTTCAAATTCAAATTTTGTTTTCATTACATTGAATTTGGTGAAAGGAAAAATCTCAAGTGTATGGAGCTGCAATAATTCCATTGTCCTTATACAGAATTAGGATCCAGTTTCAAGTAATCATTACTTTAAAGATCTGTATCAGAGTTGGAGGAGGCTGATCACTGCTGATGGAAAGCAGGGGTGTGGGTGGGAGAGCTGCCAGGAGAAAAGCAAGAAACAGCCGTGGAGGTGACCATGGAGGACTCAGGGTCCAAGACTCCCATTCTGGTACCTGAGGCTCGTCCATGTAGATCCCATGTTGGAGGCAGGGGGGGGGGGTCCTCAAAAACTCCTCAGTGGAAAGGAGGACAGGAATGGCCTGGAGCTGGTACTTAGGAGGTGGGAGGAGGAGAACCCGAGGAAGCTTTGTCCTTCCGGTTATGGTCCAGGATCCTGTATAGGGCCTCTTCCTAAGGACTGGGAAGGGGTTTGCTCCTTGGCCTCTGGTTGGTCTCTAAGTGTACTTATTTTTGAAGGAAACTTTATATTGCTATCATAAATTTTCAACAATAGCATAAATAGAAAGTACTTGTCAAAGCAAACACTGAGAAAACTAAACAACTTTGTTCATCTCTAGCATGGTACTCTTGCCTGTGGAAGGTTCTGCAGTTGAGGTATGCTGTCTTTTCAGATGAAAGGGGGGGGTTAGGCGATATTAAAAAGGTGTTTAAGACATGGTAGCACCAAACTAAGACTGTGTCATTGACATTGCTGAAAAAAAGAACTGAACCTGGGATAACCTTCTTACTATGACTCTCAATCTTATTTAATGTGTTATCTAAATATTAACTGCTTCTGTGCATCATTTCCTTTGATTACATGGAATTAAAAGATCTTGTGTGCAAGTCTGTTTTATCTTACTTCAACAGTTCCATGGTTAGGTTGTACAGGTAACTCAGAGGTGGCTGAGATATTGTTAGTTATCACTTTTGTTTTTCTTCTCATGGTCTAGTATTTTCCTAGAAAACTCTTGAGTAAATTTGAGAAATTGTCAAAATTCTGGGTGTTTAGTTTGCTTCCGTAACAAAGTACCATAAAATTGCGGCTTTCTTGATAGGTATTTAGTTTGCTTCCTCAACAAAGTACCACAGACTAGTTGAATTCATCAACATGAATTTATTTTTGTACAGTTTTGGAGGCTAGAAGTCCAAAATCCAAGTGGTAGACCTTCTCTGAAGTCTGGAGCATTCTCATGGTCACTTGCCAGCAAATATAACTCAATCTCTGCCTCCATCATGTGTAATCTCTCTCCTTATGTCTCCTACAAATGTGTCCAGATTTCCTTTGCCTATAATGACTGCAGGCCACTCTGATTCAGTTTGGTTTCACTTTAACTAATGACTTCTTCAAAGATCCTGTATACAAATGGGTTCACATCCACACGTCCAGGGGTTCGGACTTGACATGCCTTTGTGGGGGACTTCAGTCAATCCATAGCAAAAGGATAATGGATATTAATCCAATAATTCCACATTTGGAAATGTACTCTAAGGAAATATTGCAAAATAAGAACTTTTGGAACTCCTAGGGAAAAAAAACATAGCAAAATATCTTTGGGTTCTTATGTTGGGAAATGGATACTTGGACTCTATACTAAAAGCATGAACAACAACATATAAAATAGATAACTGGGACTTTGTCCGAATTTGTCCTTTTATGCATCAAAGGACATTATTAAGAAAGTAAAAAGGTATGGGGAAAGGCAGGAAGAGATGAGAGGTGGAGGCGTCTTCGGGACATGGAGCTGCCCTGGATGGTGCTTCAGAGGTAATCACCGGACATTGTAAATCCTCACAGGGCCTACATGATGGAATAGAGGAGAGTATGGGCCATGATGTGAACCAATGTATATGAGGTGCAAAGGTGCCCAAAGATGTACTTACCAAATCCAATGGATGTGTCATGATGATGGGAACGAGTGTTGTTGGGGGGGGGGAGAGGGGGGGTGGGGGGGTGGGGTTGAATGGGACCTCACATATATATTTTTAATGTAATATTATTACAAAGTCAATAAAAAATAAAAAAATAAAAAAAAATAAAAAAAAAAAAGAAAGTAAAAAGACAACCTAAACAATGGGAGAAAATATTTGTCATATATCTGACAAGGGTTAAATATCTAGAATATATAAAAAGCTCCTATAATTCAACAACAAAAAGACAAACAACCAAATTATAAATTGGGCAAAGAACTTGAATATACAGTTCTACAAAGAAGAAAACAGCTGGTCAATAAGCATATTAAAAAATGCTCAATATCATTAGCCATTAGAGAAATGCGAGTCAAAACCACAATAAGATATCATTTCACACTGTATAGAATGGCCACTACTAAAAAAAACACAAAAAAACAAAAAAGGAAAACAGGTATTAGTGAAGATGTGGAGAAATATGAATCCTCATACATTGTTGTGGGGAATGTAAAATGGGGTAGCCAGTGGGGAAAACAGTTTGGCAGACATTTAAATATAGAATTACCATATGACCCGGCAATTCCACTGTTTTAGTTTCCTTATTGTTAAAGCAAATACCATGAAATCGGTTGGCTTAAACAGTGGGAATTTATTGGCTCACAGTTTTGAGGCTAGGAGAAGTCCAAATCAATGCATCATCACGGTGATGCTTTCTTCCCTAACTCAATGATCTGGGACTGGCTGCCAGTGATACTTTTCTATCACATGGCAGGGTACATGATGGCCTCTTTTGGGTTCCGTTGACTTTCAGCCTCTGTGGCTTTTTTGTCCCCTTGTGATCTTCCCTGGGAGGCTCTCAGGAACCTATCAAAAGGTCCTGTTTACAAGGGTTCACATCCACAGAAATGGATTAGGTATAAGACTATGGTTTTTCTGTGGTACATAACTCCAAACCACCATACCCACTTCTAGGTATATACCCCAAAGAACTGAAAGCAGGGCTTGAACAGACATTTTTATACTAATGTTCATAATGGTGCTATTTACAGGTGCCAAAAAGTGGAAGTATCCCAACTGTCCATCAATGGAGGAATGGATAAACAAAATGTGATATATACCTACAATGGAATATTATTTAGCTGTACAAAGGAATGAAGTGCAGATACATCTATGACAGGGATGAACCATGAAGACATCATGTTGAGTGAAATAAGCCATACACAAAAGGACAATTTATATATTATATAATCTTACTTATATGATCTTACTTATATATAAGTAATATATAATCTTACTTATATGAAATAACTAGAATATGCAAATTCATAGAATCAGAAACTACTAATAAAATACAGGGTACCAGGGGAAAGGGTGGGGGTCTGAAATGGGGAGTCAATGCTTAATTGGTATGGAGTGTTTGGGGTGTTGGAAAAGTTGGATGGTGGTGAAAACACAACATTGTGAATGTAGTTGATACCACCGAATTGCATATTTGAAAGGGGCTGAAATGGGAAAATTTAGTTTGTATATAACTTACCAGAACTCAGAAAAAAAAAACACCCATGGAACTGTACAACACAAAACATGAGCCCTAATATAAACTATAAACTACAGCTAATAGTATAGTTATACTAATATTATTTCATCAGTTGTAACAAAGGTACCACATAATGCAGAATGTTAATAATAGGGAAAATTGTATGTGGGGGGTGGTGTATGGGAACTCTGTAATTTCTGCATGATTTTCCTGTAAACCTAGAATTGCTCAAATAAGAAAAAATTGAAGAATATTACCTCACTAAAAAAAAGAGATTGGCCCAAAAATGTTCACAGAAAGATTTTTTTTTAATAACTGAGAAAAATTGGAAACAACCACCTAAAGGGAAATGATGATAAGTTATGGTGTTTTAGTTAGATGGAATAATAGAGAGGCATTAAAAATAATAGTTATGAAGACTTATTTAGTAACAAGTAAAAGAATTTTAAAAAACTAGGATATAAAATTATGTATACAGTATTAGTGCAGCTGTAAAAATATGTATTCAATTGACTGATAACCAGATTATAACTTCCAGAATACAAAAGCAGTTTTATTGGGCAAGGTTTTTTTTTTCATTTACCAACTTTAATATTTTAACATGCAATGGTTTACAGTTTTCACTTGAAAATGTACACCATGTATTTTATTGTGATTTTTTTCTAAAGATGGGGTATTTTTGTCTATTTCTATTTGTCGTATATTGATTGTGTATAACGTATTGTTGGTACACAGTACAATGAAAGAACATGTAATCATCAGCTGAGGTAAGTTTTTGGAAGGAAATGGACAAGGGCTATGACGGAATAAAAGGGAGGGTGCTCCTTTGAAAGGCTGGTCAGGAAAGGCCTCTTTGCAGTCCAAAGGGGAAGGAAGGGACTATGCAGAGAGCCAGGGAAGAAAGTCCCAGGAAGAAGGCACAGCTTGTGTAAAGTTCCAAGATATGACCATGAGATTGGGTAGCTTGGATAGAAATAAGGAAGAGGTGGTGCGTATGGATGGCAAGGGACTGAAAGTTCAGGAAGTTACAAGCACTTTTTAAAGTAGCAGTTAAAGACCCAGAGAATGGTGATGGTAATTGGAGTGGGAGGAATACTGCGAGCCAAGAGTGAAGCTCTGCAGTGAAGGAAGAGAAGGAACCTGGAAGTTGAGTGAGGCCAGCAACCAAGTCAGGGAGCAGGTGGAATAACTTCATGCCATGGACTCCACTCTTAGAAGTTTTTGCAGGTCCAGATATGGCAGTGGGGAGCAGGGAGGGCACCAACCCCACCTACAGCCTTTGGAAGTCTTCTGGGGTAGGGGTGTCCTTACAAGGTAACCAAACAAAGAGAATATTCAGAAAAGGCTGAGGTGGGAGTGTGCCTGAGGACATGGAAGATGTCTTCAGGAGAGAGAGGAGAGATGAGATGTCAGCTCAGATAATTACTTCTGGCTCTTGGTGAACTATGAGTGGTGTGTAGTGCAAGTGTGTGATAATAGGCAGATCCCAGGGCTTCAGCTGAGACCCACTGACTGGGAATCCCTCTGGGATGGGAATCTGCATATTCACAAATACCCCAGAGGATTAGGATGCACATCCAGGTAGGGAATCCTCTGTGTTAGATGATATTTGGCAACTCTTCCAGCTATGAAGCTGGAAGACTGTCCGGATCTCAGCAGTGAGTGACAAGGCAAGAATGGATTCAGAGAGCGTTTCAAAGGCTGAATCAAGGGGACTGGGAGGCAAGAGGCAGAGGCAAAGATGATTAGAAACACATTTTTGGAATCTAGATTGGTTACAAGTTACAGCTTTCTGGTTACAAAATTGTAAATTTGTTTCAGACTGGCTTAAGCAAAAGGGAATTTGTGGCTTAGTTGCTATGACAGTCAGGCACAGTTGGATCTAGGTGCCCAAGTAATATCATTGGAGATGGGAGCTGCCGTCCTGTGGCTCTCCTTTCTGCTGTGTTGATTCCCATTCGGGCTCTGCCAACATGGGCTTTAGCTTAGCAATAGGTCATAAAAATTCCTAGACTACAAATGTCCCCTGTAGCCCCTTTTCAATATGAAAAAGAACATGGTCAATGCCAGTCAAAGCAGTGCTGGAATTCAGCACCCATTCTCTGCCAAAGCCCATGATTCAAGGCCTGAAGCAGTCCTAAGCTTAAGGACTGGCCTCCTCTGGACCCCGGGGCCTCGGGCAGTATTTGAGTGTGCTGATTAGGCATTGCAGGAGGTGGTGAAAGGCACACCGTTTCAGCGCCGTGCACTTCACTATTCACCGTGACCACACAACACAAACGCTCATTACCTGAAGCCTGAGATGTTTTAATGTAACATGAGAGGAAATAGAGTGAGGGCAGCAAAGGTCTCGTTGAATCCCAACCACTGATACTTGAACTGGCACCGGGAGAGGCTTTTATTTTTCCTATTTAGTACCCGCCAGCAGACACCGTGAAAGATTGCAGTCCCTAGGCCCCACTTTGTAAGATGCGGTACCAAATCACCAAAGACTGCAAGGAAGGAGGAAATGGCCTGTGGGGCTGCAGAGGAGTGCAAGCTTTTCATACTTAAAAAAAGATGTATTTGTCGAATAGTTTGGACATGCAAAAAAATACAGATGATGACATAATGAATTCTTATGTGCCTGCTACTCAGCTTAAAAATTAAACTGTCCTACATTTGATGTTTATGTCATCCTTAGGCATGCGTTTGACCTTTTACTACAGATATCCATAAATATCATACAGTACTGTTTTGTTTGTTTCTAAGTTTTATCTAAATTGTAGCATTCTATCGTTACCCTTCTGCACATTGCCTTTTTACCTCTTTAGCTTTATGTTGATAAGTGTCTCTCTAGTTTATTGATTTTCACTGCTATAGGTGATTCTGTTGTTTAAACATGTCCATTACATTTATGATTTTTTCCAGTTTTCCACTATTATAAGCAGGGCTGCTGTGAACCTTCTTGCATGGGTCTTGTGCTAATGTGCAAGAGTATTTTTCTGGTTATATATGTAGGGGTAGAACTGGAAGGGTGGAGAGTTTAGGTGCCTCTTCAGCCCTGCGAGGCATTGCCAAATGGCTCTCCAAAATGTCTGGACCAACTTATGCCACCTGCCTCTCCCCCAGCAGTGCTTGAGCACTCCTGCATCCATACCCACATTGACACTTGGTGTGGTCAAAGTTGTATTTTATTTTTTAACTTTTGCCTATCTGGGAATAAAATAGACTCCCATTATGATTAGAAATTTTATTTCATCCAAGTACTAAACTTAAAACTTTTTATTCATGCAGAATCCCAATATGTAAAGCTAAACTATGAGGAGTCATTCTGTTTTAGGGCAAGGACACTTTCGCACTTAAGATGTCCAAGCTATGGCATTTTTTCTTTAGTATCTCTGGCTGGTACCCATGTTCCTAAATATTGAGCATCATTTTAAGCAAATGAGTTTGCATTAAATCTCTTTTGTAGCATATTTTGACTAGTGTTTTGACTGTGGTTTTTAAAATTGACTGTGATTTTAACATTATCTATGACCCACCCTTCCCAGTTCTTTACCTCAGTTAATCAGGAGCTGGCTTTCATAATGGCAGGAACACTCACCCAGGAAGCCAGGGAAGAGAACAGGCGTCTGAGCCCTATAGGCAGGGGTCCTTGCATTCGCCAGGCACGCCCCCAAATTAGATAGAGCCCTTGCTCTGGCTGTCCCCTTGGCCGGGAATCCTCCTTTCCCATCCACACCCTCGGCTCACTCGCTCACCTCCTTCCAGTCACCTTTGCTGACCTCACACTCTCTAGAACTACACCATCCACCGGCACTCCCTGTAACCCTGCCTTGCTCAACTCTCCATATACTTCGTTCCTATCACTTATCACCTTCTAACTTTCCATATAAGTTACTTATACCAGTCACACTATTTCTTCGATTTCACACACTCTTACTCCCCCGCCCCCCAAGAATGTCACTTCTGTGAGGGCCGTCATCTGCTCTCTTGCCGGCACCTAGGACAGCACCGGAGCATAGTAGGAACTCAGTAGATTCTTTGATTAGTAAATGGGTTGGCACCAGCAAGGAAAAGAGTGCAGTGGAAAGCCTTTCCAAGAGAGAGAATGCAGGCATTAAGCCTGAGCACGGTCTCATGGCTGGAAAAGAGACAGAGTATGAATGTACATCTAACTATGACTGATTGTGAATGGCCATCCACCCCAGCTAGGGGTGGGGGCAGTTGCAAGAGTTGTAAGTAGGAGATATGATCAGTAGTGTGGACATGAGCCTATTTATTTGCTTTTGAGAAAAACTTGGCCCCAAGAAGGAGAACTCCTAGGGTGAGGATGGTTCAGTGTGGAGGCAGGAGAACCACCTCCATGACTGTCCCAGTGGTCAAGGGAGAGAAGATAGTGGCCCCCTCAGGTGGCAGCAGGAGGATGAAGAGAAGTGGACAATTTTAGAGATACTTAGGACATCTCTACTGTCTTTTCCTGTGATCCCCCAAATAAGTGGAATCTAAGTAGCTCCACATCTGGAGTTAGCTGAACCGGGAGGCCATGCTTCTACAAAGCATGCTCTTAAGTCATCAGATTGGAAAACTTTCCAAAGCACCCCACCCACATCTTCAGTTTTCCTCCTGGTGAAAAAAAAAATCTGGAGCAAGGCTGCCCTTCTTCAACAGAGCAGTGAGTAATGTAGCAGTGTGCTGATTGAACTCGAAGTTTTTTTGGAAGGAATGTAGCATTCAACGTCCAAGTTCCCCTGGTCTCCAAATCTTTTGTGCAAGTAAATTGGTTTCCTGTCTCAGGGCACCTTTTCCAGGCCAACTTCTTCCAACTTGCCTGAAAATGTTTCTCAGCGGTGTGTTTGAGGCTTGGCTGCATCTCCTTGTCTGGAACAAATCTTTTATTACGAGGAAATAGCTGGATGATGATTCTGGACTCTTGGACCCTATTGCCCTCTCAGCTGTTGACGCGGGAATCTGTACCTTGATAATTTCCCACTTAGCCTGACACCTCTCCTGCCTGATTCTCATCTAACATGCATTTCATACTGGAAGCTGAATTTCATACCCACCGCCTCACCAATCTTTAGCAAGGCGGTTAGGATTAACACCAGTTTCTTCGAGCCTCTCCCAAGATGTAATGGAGCCACGTATGTTGTTTGCTTTGCTCACCTCCCAGACTTGCATGATTTCCCTTTGGTCTAGCAGTCATGCATTCCACTCTAACCTAAAAACATCCAGATGATGGGAATATCATGTTGCTCGTTTCACATGGGAAAGCCACGACCCACTCTCATCTTGTTCAAGTTGCATTCAAATCTAATTTCCATGGCCCCTGAGGATGGGAGCTTCACAGCCCTCGTGTCAGCTGTCGAAGTTTAGCAATACTATTTCCAAACATGGGCCAGTAGGCGGCCAGCAGGCACTAGACAGCTGAGTGCTGGCAGAAAAAGTCTCAGACACCTATTGCACTCCAAACAGTGACTCATCCTGCTATTGCCAGGATAAATATGGGAATAAATGGTATTTTTTTCTAAGCAGGAAGAATTGTCAAAATGCTTATCACTTTATAAAATATAACAGATTGTGCCTGCTCATGTTTTGAAATATTCCAACCATTCATTAGCTGGTTTTTTTTTTAAATGAGTTTAGTAATAGCTTTAATTTGCTTTTCTTCTTTCTAGGAGACCCGTAGAACCCATAAATGTCCAAGCTGTGCTGCCACGCGAACTCTGGATCCACCTGGCCGTGGTGGCCTGTGGCGATCGGCTGGAGGAGACACTGGTCATGCTCAAATCAGCTGTGCTCTTCAGCCACAGGAAGATTCAATTTCACATCTTCACTGAAGAATCTCTGAAGCCTGAGTTTGATAAACAGGTGAATTTATGAAAATCGTGGCCCAATATTTACTGAGTGCAGATGGACTGCATTTTGGAAAATGCATATCATGTTCAACAATGTATTTTGCTGCATACTCAAATGTGTGACCTTGGACACTTGACTCTGAGCTTTACTTATCTTAATACAGGGATAATCACCCCAACTGTTACAGCGGTATTGTAAGGATTAAATAAGATGATGTACTTAAATCCTTGGCTCCAGGCTCAATCCTTGTTGGTATCATTCTCACTTGGGAGGCAGGAAGCTTGGTTTTTAAAAATCTGTTTATGTTTTTTGAAATGACAAGTAAAATGTGTTCATTGAAATCAATTCAAACAGTACAGAAGTTATAAATTAAAAAATGGAAGTCCTTACTACCCTTTGGTCTAATACAAGAAATAATTAGAGTTAATTTTGAGTGATTCTTCCATGTGTTTTCCTTTTCATATACAGATATATGTATTTGTATGTGTGTATAGATACACATATGTATAACACACACATATACCTGTGCCCAGATTAAAATCAGGATTATACTCTTGTGTTATTCTAGAACTTGCTTTTCCTCATTTAAAACCATATCCTAAGCATCTTTCCAGGTCAGGACTCCTGCATTCTTCCCTCATTCTCTTTGGTGACTGTGTAGTATTTTATTATGTGGTTGGGTTCTTATTTATTTAATTGTTACTATACAGAGAAACAAGTATGGACTTTTTACCAGTACATAAGAAGAGCTTCAGAAAAGCATCTTCTCCTCGTCTTAGGTATGTGCATGTCCTTTGGAGACCAGGCTTTCTTTTCCTTTTGGTAAGTTCTGGAGTGCTGGAAGAGTGAAGAACCTTTTTTTTTTTTTTTTGTATTTACCCACTTGAGTTGATGGTACTACCTCCTGCTACCAGGCTAGCTGTACTAATAAGAAATTCTGAGAAAGCACGTTGGCAGAAAAAAGTTCATAATAGAAAGCTAGAAAACATGTGATGTTTTCTAAGGAAAAAAATCACCTTGACATCACCTAGAGAAGCCAGGGAAATACATAATTTTGAAAGTGATTTGAAAAAGGCCTTGTTTACAAGGATCTGAGTCAGGGGAGGGGGAAAGGGAAAAAAGCAGAAACAGTCATAGCTGAGCTGTGAGTTTAAGAGAAATAACTCTCTGAGGTTGTGGTATAAGAGAAATAACAACAACATATAAAATATAGCATTTATTGAGGGCTTCTGATTTATTATTTGATCTCATTTAATCCTTACAACAACCATTTGAAGAAAGTTAACAGTTTGTCGCCATTTTACATACTGAGATAATTGAGGCTTAGAGAATTTTAGTAATTTCCTCATCAGGGTGTCAATTTGGTGTACTGACTCGCACCTCCATAGACTTTACAACTGTACCATCCTACGTCCTGAACTACTAGGCAGAAAACTCAAATTCAAAACTCACCTCCACTATTTACTTTCTTCATGATCTTGAGCAAGATCTGCGGCCTTTCTGAGCATGAGTTTCCTCATCTGCAGCTTGGGGCTGGTAGGATTGATAAAGAACATGATTTATCGGTAATCTGGATGGGTGAAGCCAGTTGCTTTCACAAAACTCGGAGACAGTCCGCCCTCCTGCTGTGTGTCTCACACAGTTGGCAGGACTTTCTTCCACACAGTCACTGTGGGACCTCAGTTCACAGAGACTATTCATGCCTATAGCTGCACCTGCTGGAACATTTGTCAGCTATAGTTCCTCAGATGCCTCAACAGGAAGGAGAAGGACTAAAGAATCATGACTCTGCTTTTTGCTCCCTCAGCTTGACAGTGACACAGGTCTTTTCTGCTCACATTTCAATGGCCAGAGCAGTCACAAGACCCACCTAACTGCAAGGAGGCTGAGAAGTGCTGGGCTCCATGTGTGTGAAGGGAAAACCCGTGTGGTGGCTTGGAGTTGTGTATCCCAGAGAAACCCATTCTTAATCCATTCCTGTGTATGGGAACCCATTGTAAATAGGACATTCTGATGAGGTGACTTCAGTTAAGGTGTGGCCCAACTGAATCAGGATGGGTCCTTAATCCTCTAGTAAGAGGCATTATAGAGAAGGCCATAGAGAGAGAAAGCCTCAAGAAGAGCAAGAAACAGGAAGTCAGTGGAACCAGAGGAGAAAGGAGAAGATATCACCATGATAGAAGAACCAAGGAACCCCAAAGATTACCAGCCAATGAGAAGACGACAACCCCAGGAAGAAGCATGCCTTCTAGCCTCTGAAACCATGAGCCAAAAAGTCCTATAGTTAAGCCATTAACAACCCACTGGGTGATATTTGTTTTAGCAAACTAAAGGAATCTAAAAAACTAGCTATGGGTATATACTAGTAATTATTTGCATAATATTCATCTAACAATTATTTATGGAGCACCCTCTGTGTCCTAGAAGCTGGGATGTGGGGGTGAAGCAGAACAAGATACAGACTTGGACTTGAAAAAAAAGCAAGGAAAGGAAGATGTGTATGTCTCTATATACGTGTGGCAGATTGTATTTTCCAAAGAGGCCTTAGTGGTCCCCACCTCCTGATATTCGCATCCTTGTGTATTCTTCTCCCACACTGCACCAGGGCTGGTCTCTGTGACCACTGGCATATGGCAGAAGTGGTGGTATGTCACTTCTGAGATCTGGCATTAAAGATACTGTACTTTCCATCTTGGTCATACTCTCTTGCTCTCTTGGATCACCTGTTCTGGATAAAACCAACTACCACATCAGAGCAGCTCTTTGGAGAGGCCCATGTGGCAAGGAACTGAGGCCTCTTGCCAACACCCCTCTGAGTGAGTTTGGAAGAAGATCCTCCTACCCCACCAAGCCTGATGACTGTAACCTTGTGAGAGACCCTGAGCTTGAGCAACCCAGATAAACTGCTCCCAGATTCCTGATTTGTAAAACCTTTATGAAATAATGAATGTTGTTTTAAGTTACTAAGTTTTAGGGAAATTTGATATAAAACAGTAGATAATAATACATGTATACATATATGTATATATGTGTGTATGTGTGTATGTAAAATAGAATGTGGCAGAAATAATGCAATCCTAGGCTAGATGATGAAAAGGATACAGATTCTTCCTGGCTCTTTCTTGAGATGCTTGCCCCTGGAACCCAGCCACCATGTTGTGAGGGAGCCTAAAGTAGCCTAACAGAGAGATCACATGGAGAAGCCCATACAGAAGGAGTTGAGGTCCCCAGCCAATAGCTGGCCTCAATCGCCAGACCTTTAAGCCCTTAGCCTTAAAGTCTTCCAACTGAGGATGCAGACATCACGAAGCAGAGTCAAGCTGTCATGTGCAAGTTCCTAATCCATGGAATCTGTGATGATAATAGATGGTTGTTTTATACTGCTAAGTTTGGGAATAATTTGTTCTGAATCATAATAACTAGAACAAGATAAATTAGAAGGTAAATCATGTGGGAAAATTGAAGTGGTGCCATGCTTGGAATTGCTCTAATGACTTTACCCATTTGGTGCTTATTTCCTCAAGTCTTTGTGAGACCCATGAAGCTCAACTACCCAAGTAAGTTATAACTGAATGTTATCAGCAAGGCAGGACATATGGTATCACCTTTCTTTTTCTTGCAGGGATAATAGTGCCAATTTTGGCTTAAAATATTGGTCCTTATGTGGGTCACAGAACTCTTAGCCTCAGTTTTGTCATCTGCATTAGGGGATATAGGTACTTCCCTTGCTCATTGAAAAGTGTGATTGTAAGGTTAAATCAGATAATGTATTTATTCTTTCACTCCACAAAGATTCTTTGGAACATCTGCTGTATATAGGGCACTTGGTTAGGTTTAAAGTAATAGAGAGGCAGCAGGTGGTTTCTGCCAAACCACAGGGAGATGCTGGTGTGAGGGGCAAGTTATGACACCCTTCTCAAGGCAGTTCATTCCAGTGCTGATGCATCATGGGTGTATGCAGGTTTTTTGTACTAACTTTCTGGGAGGCTCAAGACCACAAATTTTTACCTCAGGATAAAAACAAAAACATGCCAATTGCCACCATGATTCCTCTGGAAGCTATCATATGGATGAGTTCTTCTATATTTAAATAAATTTTTTTTAAAGTTACTTAAGTACAATATGTCTGGTGGTATTTCCCATCTACGTTGTGGAATTTGATATTTCAAAATTTTATTTATTTTTACTATCTCCAAACATAGAAGCTGAAATGCCAGCTGGTCAATTTCTTAGCATCTCCTGACAGCCTGGAATCATTATTATTTATTTTATTTCCCCACCCCCTTGCAGCTTGCTTGTTGTCTGCTCTCTGTGTCCATTTTGCTGCAGGGTCTTCTGTGTTCTCTCTTGTTTCCCTTCTTTTTGTTGCATTACCTTGCTGAGTCAGCTCTCCATAGCACCTGCAGGCTGGGCGGCTCTCCATGGCATGTGGGCAAGCCTGCCTTCACAAGGAGGCCCTGGGATGCAAACCGAGGGCCTCCCATATGGTAGACAGGAGCTCATCTGGTTGAGCCACAGCCACTTCCCTGTTGTAGGTTTTGGTTAACCTAAGGATCAGAGATAAATGCTGCTTGGGTATGGCTCAAGCTGGGTCATGGTACCAACTTGCAAATGTAGCCTTTGGGTCTGGTTCTCTAGCCCTCCCAAAGGTCTCAGCCACCCAATGCTCTTATTAAATGTCTTTTTGCCTTAAAAGCCTGAATTGGTTTTATTGCTTATAACCTAGAATCCTGATTATTATTTAAAAAGGGTAAGAAGTATTGTTTCTTTTCAAGAAAAAAAAAGTACAAAAGGACTGCTTTTATTTTTTTATTTTCATTTTTAAATTTATTTTATTTTTTATTTTTTGAGGTACTGGGGTCAGGGGATTGAACCTGGGACTCATATGTGGGAAGCTGGCCCTCAACCACTGAGCCACATCAGCTCCCCAGGACTGCTTTTAAAAAATATATATTTTTAAAGATTTATTTATTTTTATTTCTTTCTCTCTCCTTCCCTCCTCCTGCCCCAGTTGTCTGTTTTCTGTGTCTATTTGCTGTGTGTTCTTCTTTGCCCGCTTCTGTTGTTGTCAGCGGCACAGGAATCTGTGTTTCTTTTTGTTGCATCATCTTGTTGTGTCAGCTCTCTATGTGTGCAGCGCCATTCCTGGGCAGGCTGTACTTTCTTTCGCACAGGGTGGCTCTCCTTATGGGGCACACTCCTTGCGCATGGGGCTCCCCTACACGGGGACACCCCTGCGTGGCAGGGCACTCCTTGCACGCATCAGCACTGCACATGGGCCAGCTCCACACGGGTCAAGGAGGCCCAGGGTTTGAACTGCGGACCTCCCATGTGGTAGATGGACGCCCTAACCACTGGGCCAAGTTCACTTCCCAGGACTGCTTTTAAATAGTATTGCATGCTTTTAGAAGATAGGGACCATGTCTGTTTTTTGTTGGTTTTCTTAACTTTTAGATTTAGGAAAAATTAGCCCAAAGAAGATTGATAACAAGGCATGTTTTCTGTATGAAAAGACATATAAAATTGGAATTAGATTTTTTTTCTGTGTTGTTCTGCAGGACAAAACAAGGGCTGATGGTAGGAAAGACTCAGGAGGGCTGGTTTTAATTCCCTGTAAAGAAGACTTTGGAGGTATCGGGTATTAGGAGTCTCATTACTGCAAAACAAGGAAATTTTAGGGACATATATGGAAGATTCTGGTAAAGGTAAGGGTTGGTCCTGCCCCTTCATTCTGTGGCCCTTGTTGTTTTGCCTGCATGACTTACCTTAGCGTTTTCCTCCTCTTGTCTTTAGAGGTTTCACCCTGGTTGAGTGGCATGTCCCTGACTCCTGGAGTTGGGTGTGGTCCTGTGACTTGCTTCAGCTTAAATATAGGCAATGGGGATGTGCATCACTGATCATATGTGGGTGGAAGCTTTAAGATCTAGTATGTGATTTCCCGTGTTCCTTTCTCCTGATCTGGTGTCCACTGATGTATGAGTTGAGATGGCACCTCCAACAGTATGGCCCTTGAGAAGACTGAGCAGAGAGCCCCTTACCAACTGGAATATGCAGCATGAGCAAGAAATAAACTTATTTTCTGTGCAGCTCTTGAGATTTCAGGTTATTTGTCATCTCGCCAAAATCTAGTTTAGGGGAGCAGATATGGCTTAAGCAGTTGAGCACCTGCTTCCCACACAGGAGGGTCCAGGTTCAATCCCCAGCCCCCGGTACCTCAAAAACAAAACAAAAGAAAGCAAAACTAGTTTATCCTGACTGAGGCAACTTGTTTTAATGATTTTATTGTATCTAGTCTGTTACTGTGAGCCAAGTAAACCCTTATGAGGTCAATGTAATGTATTAGAGAAACCAAAACTCCCCTGTTCTGTAACATCTATAGATGTTCAAAATATTTTTAAAAATGGTGTAAAAGAGTTAATGAACCTGCAAGAAGGGGAGGGTGGATTATGCTGAGGGAAAGAAGGAGGCAAAATAGAAAAACAGGTGATAAGTGAGACTTGATGGCATTGGGAAGGTAGTGGGGCTAATGTCATTGCTTTGGTGGGCACTGGGCAGTGGTCTCAAAGCCGTCAGCAGCCACAGGGTGGAAGGAGAACCCTCCTCAGAAAGCCGGGACCAAGAAGGGCCACACCTTCAGGGACAAGATGAACTAAAAACAGAACAACAAACGAAAAAGCCGAACTTCTCCCAGAGGCAGGGAAAAGGAAACAATGTCTTGCCTCTGAGTGGAATAAAAACGTCTGTTCTTCCTTGGGAACCTAGCAGGTTTGGGACCTGAAGCTAAAGTGTGTGTGAGATCCTTTTTTAAAAAGGCAAGCCAAGAATTGTAATTTAAAGTAGACTCTGCCCACCCCCCCATACATACGTATTGTACCCCTGAGCACTCTTCCCTCCCCTTTCCCCACGCAAACTCAGATCCTATTTGAAGGCACTAACTCTCAACCCAGACACCAAAGAATTCCCGCAGATAAAGTTCTTGTAAATAGAAGCTTATGATCAGAAATCACCAGACACCTAAGGAAACAAGCACCAGGAAGAGTCAGTGGAAAGAACCATAACCTCACATAATTGGGCTTATCAGATACGGATAGAATGTGTTTATAAAAATAAGAGAGAAAATATACGTGTGACCAAAGAACAAGAGACAGTCAAAAGGAACTAGGCAGGTTTGAAAACACCAAACCAAAACAAGGGCAATCCTTAAAAATATGTAATCAACAAGATAAAAAAATTTAATGAGACAGTGTTCACCCAACAAATTGGCCCCAGTCAGTATTAAGTTCTGATTAAGTGAGGGACTGGACACAGATACCACCTGAGTAAATCAAAGTTTACATTTGAAAGGGTACAAAAGGAAGTCGGCACAATCAGGATACACAGCTGAAAAAATAAGCAATGTTATCCATTACAAGAGAGCTGGACTGGAAATAAGAGAAGCAGTCAAGGTGTGGGGTCAGCATTGCACAAACCTGAGAGCAAGTGCCTTCTTAAGTTTTGCAGCCTAGGCATCTTGCTTGCTTCACACTAGTCCCTACCCTGACAGAGAGGTGGAAGTTTTGTTTTCCCCCAAAAGGTCTCCCAGGTAGACACAGGGTTTCATGTGATAAACATGAAAGAGAGAGTCACATCAGGCTTTCTGGAAGTTCAACTGTTCCCCTCCAAGCCCAGTATTATATACAGGATTTGGAGCACTTCTGCTTGTTGGCAGGTCTGGATTGTGCTGAGGAGCACCTCATCTGAGACAAAGGGTATCTTCATTGTCTTTAAAAATATATATGACTGCAGTTTGCCATGCTGTACAGCATACAGAGAACAGTGTGCAATACAGAATACTCAGAGACTCAGGCCTCATTTATCACTTCAGCTTCCCCAGGCTGAGATCCAAGTTCTGCATGAAATTTAGAGCTGCAGGACTAAGTCACAATGAGGGTCAGACTTCCCAGCCATCTCTGGAAGTCATGATAACAGACCATGAGACCAGCCATAAGCTTATGTGAAAAGTGTTAATCATCGGGAAAGACAGAACTGAAAAAAAACCAGTGGTGGACTGAAAGATATATAGGATGTGGCTCAGAGAAATAAAGAGATGGACAATTCCAAATAGGGGCATAAAGGATAGAGCGAGAAAGGCAATGTCTTATCAAGAAGACTTCTAGAAGAACGGAGTAGAGTATCTAGAAGGGAGTAGCTATTAAAAGTTATAATGACCAAAAATGATCCAGAGATAAAGGAAGACACAGTCTTCAGATACAGGAAGCCTAGGGAATCCTAAACAGGATAAATGGAAAGGAATCTGTAGCTAGACCAGTCACAGCGAAGAAAAGAACATTAAAGACAAAAAGAGAATCTTAAAAGCAATCAGAGAAAAGAACATGACTTTCAAGGAAGCAATAATTAGAAAGACAGTTAACTTTTAAGCTGAAACACTAAAAGCCAGGAGACAACGAAGTAACTTCAAAATGCAAGAGAAAATTGTTGTCATCCCAAATAGTGCTTACCTAGTGAAACTCTCTTTTGAGGGTGGAGGCGTAATAAAGTCAATTTTGAAAAAACAAAAGCTGAGAGAGTAACCATCAGAAGTCCATTGCTAAAGGAAATTTTATTTTATTTTTAATAAATTTTTAAAAAAGATTTATTTATTTATTTCTCTCCTCCCCCCTCCCCCCTCCCCCCACCCCCCACCCCAGTTGTCTGTTCTCTGTGTCTATTTGCTGCGTCGTCTTCTTTGTCCACTTCTGTTGTTGTCAGCGGCATGGGAATCTGTGTTTCTTCTTGTTGTGTCATCTTGTTGTGTCAGCTCTCTGTGTGGGCGGCACCATTCCTGGGCAGGCTGTACTTTCTTTCACGCTGGGCAGCTCTCCTTATGGGGCGCACTCCTTGCGCGTGGGGCTCTTCTATGCCAGGACACCCCCTGAGTGGCACGGCACCCCTTGCGCACATCAGCTCTGCACATGGGCCAGCTCCACACGGGTCAAGGAGGCCTGGGGTTTGAACCGCAGACCTCCCATGTGGTAACTGGACGCCCTAACCACTGGGCCAAGTCTGCCACTGGAAAATTTAAAGGCTATATGTCAAGGTGAAAGAAAGTGATCCCAGAAAGAAGATGTAAACGGCACGATGAAATGGGGAGTAAAGAAAATGATAAGCATATGGTAAAGCTAAATAAAGATTGGGTTTTAGGACTAATTTTTAAAAAGCAGGCTAAGCTAAAATACTCACAATTGCATTGTATGGTGTAAACAGTCTATGGATCTTATATAATTCAAGAATATGATCAAGTTATTGATTAACTTTTGACTTTATACGCATGCTAAAATTTCCAAGATTAGCGTTATGAAAGAAACTGGATTGTTTATCTTCCAAAACGATTGGTTGAGAGAAGAAAAGAGAATGTGGGGTGGGAAAAAAAGAAATCTCAGTCAATTTAAAATAAGTCAAGAAAGGAAGGGGCAGGGGGAGAGAAAAAGTGGGACCTATGAAATAAATTAAGTGGTAGATATATATTCATATATACAGATAGTAACAAATGTAAATGGACTAGTCTGTAAGTAGTCTTTAAAGGGCACAGATTGGCAAAGGTAGCTAAACCCCTCTGGAAGACAGGATGATAAAAGTCAGGGAGTCAAGGAAACTGGGAGACCACAGGAAATCCCTGTTCTCCTTCCACAGCTGATTTGGTCAGCTCACTTCATGAATCAGTTGTCAAATACTGTGTCCCTCCTGCTCTCTCACTCAGATTTCTCTCCCAGGCATCCATCTCAGACTTGCAAACTTCAAGTTCCCAATGGGCATATTTTTACAAATTTTAAATGTGATTATTAAATAAGCAATATATGCATATTGTAAATAAAAACAGTAATTTCAGAAAATCTTAAATGATAAAAAGAATCAACCATCATGCTATTGCCCAGGGCAGACAATTTTTGTGTATTTCTTTTCTTTTCTTTTTTTTTATATCAACATCAGAAATGGGATCATATTTTATATTCTCTTTTTATATCATTGGCACTTACATTTCTGAATTACTGCCAAAGCAAGGATCTGCTGATTTTTTCTGTAAAAGACCAGATAGTAGCTACCAGATAGTAGCTACATTAGGACTTGGGGGCCATAAGGTGGATGTTACAACTATGAAACCCTGCTGTTGGGTTGAACGTAGCCATGGACACTATGTAAACAAATGGGCATGACAGTGTCCTATAAAACTTTTATTTAAAGACACTGAAATTTGAATTCCATATCATTGTCAGGTGTCATGGAATATTATTCTTGTTTTGATTATTTCCAACCATTTAAAAATGCCAAAACCATTCTTAGCCTGAGGGCTATACAAAAACAGGTGGCAGACTGGATTAGGCCTGCATATCATAGTTTGCCCACCCTGGATCAACATCATCATTACGGGCTGCATCTGTTATTAATTTATAGGTATACCCTAGAGTGTATTTAATTCATCTCATAATTAGATTGTTTCCAATTTTTGTTTTTACAAACAACACCACAATAAACAACCTTATAGCAACTCTCTGTGCACTTTTAGAATTTTTCCTTAT
Source organism: Dasypus novemcinctus (assembly GCF_030445035.2). Taxonomy (NCBI): domain Eukaryota; kingdom Metazoa; phylum Chordata; class Mammalia; order Cingulata; family Dasypodidae; genus Dasypus; species Dasypus novemcinctus. The sequence goes on from NC_080698.1 coordinate 34,590,159, forward strand.
GATAAATTGTATTGTCGCAATGAGTAGGTATTTAAAGTTCTTTGTTATAAATGTAATATATGTAAGCAAAGTAAAAGATAACCACTGTAAATGTTTTAAAGAATACAGAAATATAAATTTAGAAAATGAAACTACCACCATCCCCTCCAGAGACACTTATTTTTAACAATTTGGTGCTGTATCCATCCAAATTTCCCCCTCATATAAGTATGCATACATTTTTCTTTATAAAACAGAACCATATTATAAATGTCTTTTGCATTTTGATTTTTTAAAAACCTAACTATGTATCATAAACATTTTTCCATTTCAGTACATAGAGAGCTACTGACCTGCACATTAACTGTAGTTCTGTCATAGTTAATTTACCCAATTCCTCATTACTACATACTTAGTTTGTTCCCACATTTTTGTTATTACAAACTACATTGTGGTGAGTGTCCTTGTACCTCTACTTATGGGTTTTTTTTTTGGTTACCGATTTCTAAATTGCTGTCTTAGAAGTTTGTTCAAATTTATACAGCACTCTGCAGTGTTTATGTGCCAGTTTCCCAACACCCTGCCAACTTGGAATATTATTTTTCAAAATTATAGCAATTTGGATAGGGGAAAATGTTCTTTCATTCAGTGAACATTAATTATGGTGATAAAGTTAGATTTTCTATGTAAGTTGCCTGAATAATTTCCATTTGACCATCCAAAAGCTCTGCAGATGTTTTCCATATTTCTTGGGGTCTAACAGCCCTCTCCTTGCTTTCCATGTTTTTCAGTTACGACAGTGGCCTGATTTATACACAAAGAAATTTGAGCATAGGATCTACTCCATCACATTTTCTGTTGGAAACCCTCAAGAATGGAAGAAATTATTCAAGCCTTGTGCTGCCCAGAGACTTTTTCTTCCGGTAAGAACACCTGTTTTTAATAGGATGCAGCTTGGAAGAGAATTGCTCTTAGAAACATGGTGAATTAGCTGGGATGTGTTTAGAGACACTCTTAAATTCTGTAGGTGATGCTCTTTGTCTTCAGTGTGTAGGGAGAAGTCCCTCTGTCCTAAAGGCTGTCTTTCCAAAAGACTGAGGAGCCAAGAGCATTCAAAGCAGGTTTTGGATCTTTGTGACAATGGCTCCACCACTTGCCAACTGTGTGACGCTCAGTAAATTCCCCAGCTTTTCTCAGACTCACTTTCCTCCACCAGCTTGGCACAACATTGGCCCTCAAGAAATATTGGTGGCAATTATTATTATTCCTCTTATAACAATAACTACTACCAGATGGAACCATGCCAGAAGATAATTCTGAAAGGGCCCAGAGTTCTGATTGAGTCTTTCAGAGTTTTTAAATGGAATGTTTTTTGTTTCCTTTTTAAGAATCCTAAATAGAAAAATCACTTAAGTTATATCAAAACTGAGAAATATCATTGAGCAGGGATTGCACCTTTGAAAACAGAGTCATGCCTTCCGTAAACATTTATTGAGTGCCCATTAGATGCTAGGATCTGGCTTTTTGATGGCTACATGGCAATGAACAAGACAGCTGGAGTCTTGCCCTCTTGGACCTTGAATCTAGCAATGCGTCTAGTCATTGAATGAGTAGTTCAAGTGTGATCGGCACAGTCTAGTGCACTGGTACAACATGGGGTCCCAACATGATCTGGGACAGGTTAGAGAAGGTTCTCATTGAGGCAGTGGCATTTCAGCTGAGACACAAGTGAAGGAGGAATAGGGGTAACTGGGGGACAAAGAATTGGGTGGTTGTGAGAGAGAAGAGGCTTCCAGGCAGATGCGGCAACATGTACAAAGGCCCTGAGGTGGAAGGAGTATGTTTAAGAAATAAAAGGTCACAGTGACTAGAAAATAGAGAGTGAGGTGAAACTGAAGGGGCCGCCAGGGACTAGAGATTGCAGACTCTTCCGATCATGTTGGGGTGTTTGACCTTTGTCTGAAGGGCAGTGGGTAGGCCTTGGAAGATTCAGCAGGGAAATGGGATGGTCTCATTGGGGTTTTGAAGAGGACAGACTCTGTTGGTTGCAGCATGGATAGTGCAACAAGTGAGGCCATTTAATGATGCTTTGGGCTGTGGTGGTTGCCTTAGAGATAGATTTAGGACCCACCTGAGAAGTATAATTTATTGGCCCTTGTTATTGGCTGGTTGTAAGAGTTGAAGGGAGTGAGGTGATAAGGATTTCTCCTAGGTTTCTGACCTGAACAACTATTTAGCAACTTACAACCTACAAAAAGATGCTTTCTAATAGTTCAGCCTAGTAAATGGATGCTGTTACCATTTCCTAAGATAGAAAAGAGTAGAGTAAGAGCAGTTTTGGTAAGGGGGAGGGATGAGTTTAATTAGAGACTTTCTTTTTTTTTAGATATAGGGGCCTGGAAGACATCCAAGTGGGGGGAAGCCTTACAATCTATTGATCTGGGAACCCTAAATGGTCAGTAGCATTATTTAAGTAATTCTATGTAGAAATCTGTGAGAAGAGTAAAACCTGGATGCATTCTGTGTGCTGATCTGCTGCCCAAGCTTACTCATTCATTAAATGATCTATTGTACACTTGCCGCAGACTTTTATACATGTTGAGAGATGAGATTAATTGTATAAAAATGAGAGTAAGAAAAGACTACCAAGGACAATTAAGGTATGTTTTCACGTATATGAAATATCTAGAAATAGCACATTTGTGGAGACAAAGTAGATTAGAGGTTACCAGGAATGGCAGAGTAGGGAAGGGGGACTTGTTGCTTGGGTGGATATAAAGTGTTAATAATTGTTTGAAAATTTTTAATGAAATTTTTTTTAAAAAATGAACAAAAAATCTACTCCAGGTTGAAGATAAAACCCCTAAATTATTGATTTAAAGATTAATTACCATTTGAGAAGGTGAGATGAAATGTCAGGTTTCTGGTTCTGGTCTCTGTTTTAGCAAAACAAAACAACAGCAAAAAAGTACTACAGGGAAACGGACTTTGGCCCAGTGGTTAGGGCGTCCGTCTACCGCATGGGAGGCCCGCGGTTCAAGCCCCAGGCCTCCTTGACCCAGGTGGAGTTGGCCCATGCGCAGTGCTGATGCGCGCAAGGAGTGCCGTGCCACACAGGGGTGTCCCCCGCGCACGGGAGCCCCACGCGCAAGGAGTGCACCCATAAGGAGAGCCGCCCAGCGCGAAGGAGGGAGCAGCCTGCCGAGGAATGGCGCCGCCCACACTTCCCGTGCCGCTGACGACAACAGAAGCGGACAAAGAAACAAGACGCAGCAAATAGACACAGAAAACAAACAACCAGGGGAGGGGAATTAAATAAATAAAAATAAATCTTTAAAAAAAAAAAAAGAAAGAAAGAAAGGAAACCAACTAGGTGATGTTTCTGGTTTTAAAAAAAAGTACTACAGAGCTAAGGTTAACACTGGAAAATTGTCTCCTGGTCTGTCCAAAAATATTAGCAATACAGTGAAACCACATTTGAATTTCCCTTGACCTTGAATTATGACTTTATTTCCAACTATTAAAAGCAAAAACACAACCACCTGTTGGTTTTCATTTGTCTCAGCTAAGTATTCCACTGTGACTTATATATGGATGCTGGCATTCCTTATTTGCTTCTGATAATGGAAACTAGCCCTTCTTAAAAAATACTAAAGGGCAATTGCTGTTGACAGAACATTAAACCTTTCCCAGTTGTATATCATAACAGCAGATTATGAACATGAAATTTTTAGGCATTGGTAAGATGAACTGGTCCTCGTGGCAATTTGAAATAAAGTCTAGGTGATGTTTTTCCTTGCAATTCATCTCTATAAAACTAAATCAGGCATGCTGATGAGGCAACACAGAGAGGATGGAGATCCTAAAATGCAAACATGTTAGCAGGTAGCCAAGTGGCTGCAAACCACAGTCTTACCCACTTTCTGAGGGTCTGTCCTGAACTCCAAGCTTGCAGAAGAGACCCTTTCCCAGCTACGATTTTGTGATCAGAATAAGATCAGAGCATACTTGTTTGTAACTCAAACCTGTTAAATTCTCAAGTAGCTTTAGTGGAATTCAGATTCCACTAATTCAAGATTTTAATTTTTCTTCTTAAAAAAATGCTATTTGTTTTTAAAATTGTTTTGTTAATTTTAATTCAGGATTTTTGAAGCCTCAGAAATGAGTGAAAATTTACTTTTCTACTTCCTTGATTGTAGCTAGTTAGTAGTACAAACTCAGCTGCAAATGGTTTAAGTTCTCCAAGACATTTCAGAGCATTCAGAAGCTTAAAGTATTTAAAACATATGCTGACTACAAATAAATCAAACCTGTTCCTTAAAATTGATTCTGGAGGCTCACAATTGGTCTAACATTAAAATATATAGCGTATCATAAGGATCTTAACCAGAAGACCTGTATAAATGTTCTGAGTTAAATTGAAGTCTGTAGTCATCAACAGGAGTATTTCTTTTTTTTAAGATTTATTTATTTATTTATCTCCCCTCTTCCCCCCCCCGCCCCGCCCCCCAGTTGTCTGCTCTCTGTGTCCATTCACTGTGTGTTCTTCTCTGACCGCTTCTAACCTTATCAGCAGCACCAGATTTCTGTGTTTGTTTTTGTTGCATCATCTTGTTGTGTCAGCTCTCCGTGTGTGCGGTGCCATTCTTGGGCAGGCTGCATTTTGTTTTGTGCTGGGCGCCTCTCCTTACGGGGCACACTCCTTGAGCGTGGGGCTCCCCTATGGGGGGACACCCCTGTGTGGCACGGCACTCCTTGCATGCATCAGCACCAGGCATGGGCCAGCTCCAAATGAGTCAAGGAGGCCTGGGTTTGAACCGTGGACCTCCCATGTGGTAGGCAGTTGCCCTGTCCATTGGGCCAAGTCCACTTCCCACCAACAGGAGTATTTTGCAACTCTAAGATGAATAAATTATACTACTTACCATCTGAAAAAAAAAGTGATCCCAGAGTTTTCCCTTTTTTCTTAGAATGAGTTTCATGAATTCATATCACCATTTCTCTAGTTATTTGGAATTACTGAGATCTTATAATGGATCTGTACATCTTACTACACACTATAGCTGTTTGATCACAAAGACCTATCTCCTCAGTAATTGTGGTTCATTGGGGGTTCTAGGGATATTGAAAACATGGCAGAATATTCAGAGATTTTATTGGCAAGTGGCGACCAAAATGCTAATATGAGGAAGATTAAGGTGTTATCAAGGCCACATCCAGGAAGAAAAGTACTTTTCACAAAGATTTAATAAGCTCCAAGATTATAGTAATGTTCCCATGTCTTTCTTCTTCCCAATACTCCCAATAAGCATCCACATTTGAGGGGTAGCGGTGAGAAAGAAGGGGTTCAGAAAGAATATTATCAAGAGAGACAGACTATAATAGCTGCAGCCTTGATCCTGTAAGTTTGTCCTGAGAGTTTTCTGACTCATGTTATCTAATAAGCTTGTCCCCCTCCATTAATATTTTAAAGGATTAGCATGCCAAATAAACAGAAATGTTAGATTACCTAGACTTTATCTATCACATAGGGACAACAACATATAATTCTCCCTTTTTCTCTCATGTGGTTTATTAGAGCGGCTTGTAACTGGTTCCAGTGTCTGGAAACCTGTATGCTTATCAGAGGTGTTCTAGTGAATTGGCTGTAGCTGATGGAGAAAGGAGGTTTCCTTTACTTTTTAGATCTTTTTATAATTAAGCTCAGGCCTCTACATTATTATTCATATTATACCTTAGCATTAGCAATTAACTTGAGACTTCTTTGGAACCTAGCCTTTGGGTATTAACAAATATTGACAGGCATATAGGAATATATTACAAATTATAATTAAGAGGAACATCAGTTGGAAGCGCCATGTATTATTAGTTAGAATTCTCCAGGGAAACAGAACTGAGAGGATATATATATATATATATAAAATTTATTATAGGAATTGACTCAAATGACTCTTTGGAGATTGGCAAGTCTGAATTCTGTAGGGCAGGCCAAAAAGTTGGGAACTCCAATGAAGGTTTCAATGAATTCTCTCAGAAGAAGCTGACTAGCTAAAGTAAATAGAAATTCTTCCTGATTCAGGAAATCATCAGTTTTCCTTTTAAGGCCTTAAACTTATTGGATGAGACTCTTCTCATTACTGAAGGTATTCTCCTTTGTTGTAATCAGCCACAGATGTAATCAGCCATAGATGCAATCAACTGGCTAATGATTTCAGTCCACAAACTATCCTCACAATAGCAGTCAGGCCAGTTATTGCTTGACCATACAACTGGACACCATAACCAAGTCAAACTGACACATGAACTTAACCAACACACACCATAAATTATGTCTATGTATTTTGTCAAGCATTAAGAGACCATAAATTATTGGGACAAGATCAGTTCTGGATACCAATTTTACTAAACTATCTTTCCACAGTGCTCATTGTTTACTTGTAAGGTATTAAATTCAGGTTTTAAATTCAGGAAACTAATTACAGCTAGTGAGAAAGAAACACAATTACAACTAGCTAAACAAAGAAGGAAATTTATTGGCTTATCCAACGGCAAATTCCAGATGATAAGGCTGATAGCAAGCCTGGCTAGATCTAGGGGCTTAAACAGTGTCATCAGAGTTCTGTCTGGCTTTCCTCCATTCCTTGCAAGGCTGACTCCATGAGCAAAATGACTTCTTGATGCAGCTTGAGATCCAAATTCTAGAAACTCAACAACTACAGCAGAAAAAGAGAATGGCAGGGTGGCGACTTCCACAATGATGGCGTGAGGAGCTCTGTAGAACTGCTCCCCAGCAAAACATGGATAACTGGTGAAAATTGTAAAAAAACATTCATTTAAAGTCTCAGGAAATTGTCCCAAAGGCAAAATAAGCAAGTGAATGAATTTTTTAAAAAGGAAAATCTACTAAAACTTGGTAAAAACAGAGTCTGTGGCATTTGGACCATGACCTGCTCCTTCTCTCCCTTTTTCTAATTATTGTGATAGAAATTCCATTCCAGGTGGGTGCAGTCAAGAACACAGCACTCCCTATATCCCCAGCTCCCATTTGGGGGCTATGGTATCTTCCCAGGAGGGGCAGGCTGCCAACATTTCTCATCTGCCCCAGCTACATGTTGCGTAATCTAAATTCCAGGCAACCGTGGCCAAGAGATCAGGGGCTTCTTTTCCACCCAGCCCCAACTCAGAGAGAGGAGGCTGTACCTCAGATGTGGCACATAAAGAATACAAGGGCCCCAATATCCTCCCCCAGCTCACTCTTAGGGGAGAGGTTTCACACTAAAATGACCAAAGGCTACTACTCCAGCCCAGAAAACTATTCCTTAAACAGGGGTATCACTTTGAGAGAAGCAGGTCACTGTACTTGAGCCAGCATCACACCTGTGGCTCAGAGATTTTACCCAAAAGGAGAGGCAAGCCATAAGAATGGGATGTTCCAAAGTACCCCTAAAGGAACTGACTTTATTTGAACCAGAGTGTGAGGAAGTTCAAGAGCACTCTTGAAAACAATGGACATTTTAATAGTAAACAATTAAGTGGAGACTGGCAGCTTCATGAGAGCAATAAACGAAACCATAGATCATTTAGTTTACCAGAGAGAACCAGTGGAAGAGACAGCTAAAAAGTGCCATCTGGGGTCAGAACAAACTTCAAAAACAGGCCTCAAAAATGAGGCCTGAATTTAATTGGTTCAGATGTGGAGCAATTTGTGCCCAGGGCATTGTTGAAAACAGTAGAGCAATCAGCTGGCAATTAGTGGAGGCTAATAGCTGGGTATGATACCAACAGAGGCAGCCAGCTTAACCAAGTGATCAGGGAAAGAGACAATGAAAGACAGCCCTGAAAAAAAAGAAAAGAAGAAGAAAAAAAGAGGTGACTGTACAAGTGTCCAAGGCTACAACCTTGGAGGAATGACATCAGAGGCTTCACACTGTGGGTTAAATAGACTTTATTAAAATAGTCCAGCCAAGTCAATAAACAAATAAAAAACAACATCAGCAGACCCTAGAAATTGTGTATATGGGTGGGTGGGGGATCAGTATCTAAAGTAGCTACATTATATTATCTAAAATGTTCAATTTCCCACCAATAATATTATGAGATATACAGTAAAATAAGGAAGTGTGACAAATTCACAGGAAAAAGGCAGGCAACAGAAACTGCCTATGAGAGGGCACAAATGTTGGATTTAGCAGAAAAAGACTTTAAGGCAGATGTTATGAATATGTTCAATGTACAAAGGGAAAACATGTATAAGGGAATAAAGGAAGGTATGATAGAAATGTTTCAGAGAATATCAATAAAGAAATAGAAATTATTTAAAAACAACCAGAGAATATCAATAAAGAGATAGAAATTATTTAAAAACAACCAAATAGTAAATCTGGAATTGAAATGAAAAATTCACTAGAGGAGTTCACAGTGGAATTGAACTGGAAGAAGAAATAGTCAGATTTAAATGTATACACCAAATGCAATGACTGTCTCATGATGATTGAGGAGGTTGTTGTTATGGGGGGAGGAGTAGGGGGAGGGGGGTGGGGGTATATGGGGACTTCATATTTTTTTTAATGTAACATTAAAAAATAAAGAGAAAAAAAATTGAAAAAAATAAAATAAAATAAAAAATAAATTAATAGAGATTATGCAATCTGAGGAAATAATAATGAATAAGAATGGAGCCTCAGAGAAACATGAGATACCATTAAACACATCAAATTTGATGAAAAACATTAAAATACACATCAAAGGAGTTCAATGAACTCGAAATATGGTAAGCACAAAAAGACCTACATACAGACACATCATAATAAAAGTGCTGAAAGGCAAAGAAAATCTTGAAAGCAGCAGGAGAAAAGGCAAGGGAAAAACAACTATTAGTGTACAAGGAACTCCAGTAAGATTAAAGGCTGACTTCTCATCAGAAACAATGGGGGCTAGAAGGCAATAGGATGACATATTCAAAGTGCTAAAAGAAATAGTCAACCAAGAATTTAATTTTTCATTTCCTTTTTTATTTTTATTGTCTTACAACAAATACTAAAAGAAAGTTTTCAGGCTGAAAGCAAGTGCCTTAAGACAGTAATTTGAATCTACATCAATGAAAACAAAACAAAACACCAGTAAGGGTAACTATGTGAAAGACAGTATAAATGCATTTTTCTTTTCCTTCCTTCTGTTAGTTGATTTAAAAAGCAATTGCGTAAAACAAAGTATTTAATATATTTGACAATAACAGCACAAAGGAAGCTGCATAGAGCAAAATTGTATAGAGCAGGAAAATGATACCAGATGGTAACTCAAATCCATAGGAGCAAATTAAGAGAAACTGTAATGGTTAATAAGAAGGTTCAAATAACAAATTCCACAAATATGTACTTGATCTCCTTTCCTCTCTCATCTTCTTTATAAGACAAAAAATTATTTATGAAGTAATAATTACAGCAATGTATTGTTGGGTTTCTTACATTTATAGATGTAATATATATAACGATATTAAAAAAAAAGAGAATAGAGCTACATAGGATTAATGTTTCTGTATCACCCTGGAATTAAATTAGCATAAAACTGAAGTAGAATCTGATAAGATGTATATGGTAAGCCCTAGGGCAACCACTAAGGAAATAACAAAAAAAAAAAATAGTGAAGAATCTCAAGGAAATTAAAATGCTAGATTAGAAAATATTCACTTAATGCATAACATTTATGTAATCTAAAGTTCCTTTGGATATTTTTTTAAAAATCAGAATAATAATAGGCAATTCAACAAAAACAATAGGAGACTTCACCCTATACTTTACAAATGGATAAAATGACCAGGCAGCACATCAGCAAGGAAACATAGATTTGAACTAGCCATAAGCCAATTAAACATAGCAGACACCTATGGAACTCTCACCCCTGCACCATCAGAACCCACATTCTTCTCAAGTGTACTTAGAACATTCTCCAGATAGATCATATTCTAGGCCATAAGACAAGCCTCAGTAAGTTTACAATGATTTAAATAATACCAAATATGATTTCCAACCTCAGTGGAACGAAATTAGGCATCAATAACAGAAAGGAACTTGGGAAATTCACAAATATATGGAAATGAAATAACACACTCTTAAATAACCAATGGGTTAAAGAATAAATAACAAGGTAAAATTAATTTGAAATTAATTAAAATGAAGACACAACATGACAAAACTTGTGGAAGACAGCTAAATCAGTGCTTCAAGGGAAATTTATAGTTATAGATGGCTACATTAAAAAACAAAAAGCTCTCAAATCAATAATCTAAGTTTCTACCTTAAGACACTGGGAAAAAGTGCAAACTAAACAAAAGAAAGCAGTAAAAGAGGAAAAAGGGACAAAAAAGACAAGACACCCACCCACCTGGGCCAATACAGTCTATTCAACAAATGGTACTGGGAGAACTGAATATCCATATCCAAAAAAAAGAAAGAGGACCCCTATCTCACACCTTATACAAAAATTAACTCAGAATGGATCAAGAACCTAAATATAAAAGTGACAACCATGAAACTCCTAGAAGAAAATGTAGGAAAACGTTCTCAAGATCTTGGGGTAGACATTCATTTCTAAACCTTACACTCAAAACATGAGCAACATAAGAAAAAAATAGATAAATGGGACCTCCTCAAAATTAAACACTTTTGTACCTCAAAGAACTTTGTCAAAAGACTGAAAAGGCAACCAAATGAATGGGAGAAAATATTTGGCAATCACATATCTGATAAGGGTATTTTTCCCATGCTTCTCCACATTCCCATCACCCTGCATTAGTGATGTACATTTGCTCTTGCTCACAAAGTACACTCTTGCATCTGTACTATCAACCACAATTCTCATTCACCTCTTGGTTTACTGTGCTATTCAGTTCCTAGATTATTCTCTAGTGTTCTGTCAATTGGCATTTATATACCTAGAATACCATTTTCAGCCACATCCCCATTTATAAAATAGCTGTTAATCACTATTTGTTACCATCCACTCTATACTTTTCCACGCTTTTACAGGAAAGCTAATTAAAACTTCTACATACATTAAACATCAGTCCAACTCAGTCCTCCTCTTATCTCCTTTAAGAATCCACCACCTACCACCAGGTCTTAAAAATATTTTCCTATAATTTCTTCTAGAAGTTTTATGGTTCTTGACTTTTATTTTTAGGTTTTTAATCCATTTTGAGTTAATTTTTGGATAAGGTGTGCAATAGGGATCCTCTTCCTTCTTTCAGCTATGGATATCCAGTTCTTTCAGCACCATTTGTTGAATGGACTGTTCTGGCCGAGCTGTGTGGGTTTGACAGGCTAGTCAAAAATGACTTGACCATACATGTGAGGGTCTGTTTCTGAACCTTCAATTTGGTTGCATTGGTCTATGTGTCTGTCTTTATGCCAGTACCATGTTGTTTTTACCACTATAGCTAAGTAATATGATTTAAAGTCTGGAGATGAGGGTTTGCTTTTCCTTTTTATGATGTTTCTGGCGGTACCCTTCCAAATAAATTTCTTAATTATGTTTTCAATTTTTTTTAAATGCTGGTGGAATTTTTATCGGGATTGCATTGAATCTGTGTACCAATTTGAGTAGACTTGACATCTTAATAATATTTAGTCTTCCAATCCATGAGCATGGAATGTTCTTCCAGTTATTTAGGCCCTTTTTAAATTTCTTTTAACATTGAGTTGCAGTTTTCAGAATACATTGATGCTTTTCATTGTTGGTTAAGTTTATTCCTGGCTATTTGAGTTTTATCTGTCATATTTTATTTTTACCACTCTTTTGACACTTTTAGTTACTTTTATTGATATAATCTTTCTAGATTCTCTTCCAGGCCTTCTCTCCTACCTTTTCTTTTCAGGCTCTAGCACACCTTTTAGTATTTCCTGAAAATCTGGTCTCCTGCTTAGATATTCTCTCAGTTTCTGTTTATCTGTGAATATTCTAATCTCACCCTCATTTTTGAAAGACAGTCTTGCTGGATATAAGTTTCTTGGCTGGAAGTTTTTCTCTTGTAGTACCTTAAATATATCATACCACTGTCTTCTTGTCTTCATGGTTCTGGTGTGAAATCAGCACTTAATCTTATTTGGTATCCCTAATATGTTATACATTGCATTTCTCTTGCTGCTCCCACAATTCTCTCTTTGTCTTTGGCATTTGACATAGAGTTGGTCTATTGGAATTTATTCAGATGGGAGTATGTTGTGCTTCTTGGACGTAGATATCTATGTCCTTCAATAGGTATGGGAAATTTTCTACTACTATTTCTTATTATCTATGTCCTTCAATAGGTATGGGAAGTTTTCTACTACTATTTCTTCAAATATTCCTTCTGCCCCTTTTCCCTTCTCTTCTCCTTCTAGGACACCCTTGACACATAAGCTTGCATGCCTTTTGTGTCATTTAATTTCCTGAGACCTTGTTCAATTTTTTCCATTCTTTTCTTCATCTGTTCTTTTGTATGTACACTTTCAGAGGCCATTTCTTCAAGTTCATCAATCCTTTCTTCTGCCTCCTCAAATCTGCTATTATATGATTCCAATGTTTTTTTAAAATTTCATCTATTGCACCTTTCATTCCCGTAAGATCTGCTATTTTTCTATGTATGCTTTTAAATTCTTTTCGCTCATCCAATGTCTTCTTAATATCCTTAATCTCTTCAGCCATCTCATTGAATTTATTAAGGAGATTTGTTTGAACATATGATTAGTTGTCTTAACTCCTTTATGTCATCTGGAGGCTTAATTTGTTCCTTTAACTGCATCATATCTTCCTGTTTCTTGGTGTGGATTGTAATTTTTTTTGGTATCTTGGCATCTGGCTTACTAGAGTATTTATTCTAGGTGCAGTTTTTCTCTTTAGTTTAGGGCTTCCTGCTCTTTCGCCCTTGCTGGTTGTGCAGTAGGAGCCAAGGATGTAGTTGGTGCTGTAAGCTATGGAGGCTCAAGCTGCCCTCATTGCACCAGGGACCAGGGAAGCTTCACTCAACTTTCTCCTTTGCCAGGGGTAGGCACAGAGTCACAGCTGTGTGGAGTAATCCAAGTCATGCAGACCTAGACTGTAGTTGCCCAGAAAGACTGATGAAGCTTCATACCCCTTTCTCCCCTGCCTGAGGTGGGGATGGAGCTGCAAGTGTGGGCAGCAGTCTATGCAGTACAGGCCCAAGATGACCGCAGTTCCACCGGTAGACTTCTGATTATTCAGTCTGTGCCAGCTAAAGGTACTTGCAGTTACCTGGAGAGGCTGGTGCAGGGCCTGCCAGCCTCCTCCCTGCCAGAGGCGGGGCTAAAGCCTAGGCTAGGGCCGCAGGCCCATCTGGGTGAATGAAACCGGTTCCTACCATCACTGTGATTTTCCATCAGCCCAGCTTCCCCTCATGCTGGGCACGGAGTCAAAATAACGGCCTCTAGCCTCTTTCTGACTTGGGCAGATTCATATCCCAGCTGTTCCTAAGGTTATACCTTAGGCAGCTAAGTCTACTAATCAGTAGTCGAAATCGGTGGTCAACCATCTCCTCCTCCCCCTTTTTGGGAAATGGAGCTTCCAATTCCAGTCACAGAATAGTTCCTGGGGTGGCTTGCACCACCAGAGTGGACTATTCACCAGCCTCCGCGACTTGGCCAGTAATCCCCCGGAGAGGCTGGAGCAGGTCCCCCCAGCTTCCTCCCTGCCCGAGGTGGGGCTGGGCCTAGGCTCCAGCTGCAATCTGATCTGGATGGAAAGAAGCCGTTCCTCACCAGCACTGTGATTTTCAGTCTGCCCGGTTTCCCCTTGTGCCAGGCGCAGAGTTCAGATGGCAGCTACCAGCCTCTTTCTGACCTGGATGGGCTCAAACTTTAGCTGTTCTTAGGATTATACTTTAGCCCATTGAATTTACTCATCAGTAGCTGAAGTTGGTGCCCAACCGTCTCTTTCTCCCCTGTTTTTGAGAGGTGGAGTTTTCAATTCCAGCCTCAGAACAGCTCCCGAAGTGGCTTGTGCCTCCAGTGGAGGATGGAGGATGGGCACCAACTTCCGTGGAGAGGAGCGCTCTACTTACAAATCTTCTCTGCAGATGGGCAGTCTCCTCCTTCCATTCCTTCAAGTATAATGCAGGATGCTCTTTTCGTCTTCTGGAGCTCCCAAATAGCTGCTTCAGGTAGCTCCAGATAGCTCTGGGTGTTTATTAACTACCCTGTAGCAGGAGCCGACTCTAGGAGCTCCTTACTCTGCCACCATCTTGCTGGTTATTTCCTCTCTATATTTTTTAATAAATCAATTTTTTTGATATAAATAAAGCATACAATTCATCCAAAGTGTATAACCATGGTATTTCATATAATCACATAGTTGTGCATTCATCACTTCAATCATTAATACAGCATTTTCATTATTTCAATAATAATTAAAAAACAGACTAGCAAACAAGAAAATTCTTCACCTCTCAATCTCTTTATGTTTCCTCTGCTGTATATAACTGCTATTTCTGGCTATTCTTGCACAGTTATTTATTTTTAAGTGATTTTATTGAGATATATTCACATACCATACAATCTATCTAAAGTGTATAATCAATAGCTTTTAGCATAATCACAATGTTGTGCATTCATCATCACAAAAAAATTTTTAGAATTATTTCATTATGTAAAAAGAAAAGTTCCATAACCCTTAGAATGCCTTTCCTAGCCTTACATAACCACTAACCAAATTTCATCTTTATACATTGATTTATATTTACATTTTATATAAATGGAGTCATACAATATGTTACACAATGTATTTAGTTCATAGTGATGCAATCATACAGTCTTTGTCCTTTTGTGTCTGGCTTACATCACTCAACATAATGTCTTCCAGGTTCATCCATGTTGTCGTATAGTTTACAATTTCATTTCTTCTTACTGCTGCATAATATTCCATTGTGTGAATACACCACAGTTTGTTTATCCATTCATCAGTTGGGGGACATCTGGATTGTTTCCAACTTTTGGCAATCATGAATAATGCCACTATGAAAATGAGTGTGCAGATGTGTATTCGTGTCACTATTCTTAGTTCTTCTGGGTATATACCAAATAGTGGAATTGGAGAGTCATGTGGGAAATCTATATTCAACTTCTTTAGTAATTGCCAAACAGTCCTCCACAGTGGCTGTACTGTGCATTCCCACCAGTAGTGAATAAGTGTTCCTACTTCTCTACAACCTCTGCAACACTTGTACTTCTTTGTGTTTTTAGTCGTGGCCATTCTCATAGGTGTGAAATGATACCTTATTATAGCTTTGATTTGTATTTCCCTAATCACTAGTGATGTTGAACATTTCTTTATGTATTTGTTTGCTATTTATATTTCTTCTTTGGACAAATGTCTATTCAAGTCTTTTGCCCATTTTTTAATTGCTTCATTTGTCTGTTTATTGTTGTGTTGTAACATTTCTTTATACATCATGGATATTAAACCATTATTGGACTTGTGATTTCCAAATATTTTCTCCCATTTCTCTGCCTTTTTATTCCTTGACAAAGTCAAATTTTGAGGAGCTCCCATTTATATATTTTTTCTTTTGTTTCATATACTTTGGGTGTAAGGTCCAAGAAACCACCACCTACCACAAGCTCTTTAATAGGTTTCCCTGCATTTTCTTCTAGTAGTTGTATAGTCTTGGCTTTCATATTTAGGTCTTTGATTCATTTTGAGTTGATTCTTGTATAGGGAGTGAGACAGGGATCCTTTTTTCATTCTTTTGGTTATAGATTTCCAGTTTTCCCAGGACCGTTCATTGAAGAGCTGTTTTGCCACGTTAACATGAACTTTGTAGGTTTGTCAAAATCCACTGACTGTAGAGGTGAGGTTTTATTTCTGTATTCTCAGTTCTGTTCCACTGATCAATGTGTCAATCTTTATGCCAGTACCATGCTGTTTTGATTACTGTAGCTTTTTAATGTTTCAAGGTCAGGCAGTGAAATTCCTCCCTTTGTCACTCTTCTTTTTCAGTATGCTTTTGACTTTTCAAGTGAACTTTCCAAATGAATTTGGTAATTGCCTTTTCTATTTCTATAAAATAGGCTGTTGGAATTTTGATTGTTATTGCATTGATCTATAAATCAGTTTGGGTCAGATTGACATCTTCATGATATTTTGTCTTCCAATCCATGAAACATAATGTCTTTTTATTTGTTTAGGTCTTCATTTCTTTCTTTTAGCATTGTTTATAGTTTTCTGCATATAGGTCCTATAACCCTTTGGTTAAATTGATGCCTAGGTATTTGAGTCTTTTTGTTGCTATTGTAAATGGAATTTTCCCCCTGAATTCCTCCTCAGATTGTTCATACTAGTGTACAAAAACATTATTGATTTTTGCATGTTGATTTTATATCCTGCCACTTTGCTGAACTCATTTATTAGCTCAAGTAGCTTTGTCATAGACATTTCAGAATTTTCTAAATATAGGATCATGTCATCCACAAACAGTGAGAGTTTTACTTCCTCTTTTCCTATTTGGATGCCTTTATTATTATTTTTTCTTGTCTAATTGCTTTAACTAGAACTTCTGGTAAAATGTTGAATAACAGTGGTGACAGGGGGCATCCTTGTCTTGTTCCCTAACTTAGAGAACCTTTCAACCTTTCCCCATTGAGTATGATGTATCATATTGAGGAATTTTCCTTTTATTCCTATCTTTTGAAGTGTTTTTATAAAGAAAGGATGCTGGATTTTGTAGAAATTTTCTGTGTTGATTGAGATGATCATGTGGTTTTTTTTCCTTCAATTTGTTAATGTGGTATATTATGTTGATTGATTTTCTTATATTGAATCACCTTTGTGTACCAAGAATCAATCCCACTTGGTCATGCTGTATAAGTCCTTTGATATACTACTGTTGGATTTCACTCACAAGGATTTTGTTGAGAATTTTTGCATCTATGTTCATTAGAGAGATTGGTCTGTAATATTCTTTTCTTGTAGTGTCTTTATCTGGCTTTGGTATTAGGGTGATGTTGGTTTCATAAAATATATTGAGTAATTTTCCCTCCTTTTAAATTTTTTGGAAGAGTTTAAACAGGATTGGTATTAATTCTTTTCAAAATGCTTGGTAGAATTCACCTATGAAGTCATCTGGTCCTGGGCTTTTCTTTGTTGGGAGATTTTTGATGATGGATTCAATCTCTTTAAATGTGATTGGTCTGTTAGGTTCTTGTATTTCTTGTAGCATCAGTGTAGGTTGTTTGTGAATTTCTAGGACTTTGTCCATTTCATCTCGGTTGTCTAGTTTGTTGGTATACAGTTTCTCATAATTTCGTATTATGATCCTTTTTATTTCTGTGGGGTTATTGTAACTTACCCCTTTTCATTTCTGATTGTATTTATTTGCATCATCTCTCTCTTTTCTTTGTTAGTCTAACTAGAGGTTTGTCAATTTTATTGATCTTCTCAAAGAAGCAGCTTTAGGTTTTGTTGATTTTCTCTATTGTCTCATGTATTTTGGGGCACCGTGGTTAGGTATATAGATATTTATGACTGTTATATCTTCCTGGTGAATTGTCCCTTTTATTAATATATAATGGCCTTCTGTGTCTCTTATAACTTTTTAGCATTTAAAGTCTGTTTTGTACGATATTAGTATAGCTACCCCTGCTCTTATTTGCTTATTATTTGCAAGGAGTATCTTTTTCTAATATTTCACTTTCAGCCAATATGTATCCCTGGGTCTTAGGTGAATCTCTTCTAAGCAGCATATGGATGTCTCATAATTTTTTAATCAATTCTGTCAGCCTCTATCTTTTGATTGGGGAGTTTATTCACATTCAATGGTATTACTTGTAAATCCTTTATTTCTACCATTTTATTCTTTGGTTTTCATATGCCATATCATATTTTCATCTATCTTTTTACTCTTTCAGTTATCTTTCTGCTATTCTTTCTTCTATACTCTCCTCCAAGCCTCTCTCTCCTGTCTTTTTCTTTCAGGCTCTAAGGCTTCCTTTAATATTTCCTGCAAAGGTGGATTCTTTTTTATGAACTCTCTCAGTTTCTGTTTGTTTGTGAATATTTTGAAATCACCTTCATATTTGAAGGACAATTTTGCTTGATAATTCTCAGCTGTCAGTTTTTTTTCTTTCAGTATCCTAATTTTATCACACCAGTATCTTTTTGCTCCATGGTTTCTGATGAGTTTTACTTGGCATCCCTTGTATGTGACGATTTGCTTCTTCATTGCTGCTCTCAGAATTTTCTCTTTATCTTTAACAGTTGACATTCTGAATAGTATGTGTCTTGGAGTAAGCCTATTTGGATTTATTCTAATTGGGGTTTGGTGTGCTTCTTCAACATGTAAGTTAATTTAGTGAGAGTTGGGAAATTTTCAGCTATTATTTTCTCAAATACTCTTTCTACCTCTTTTCCCTTCTCTACTCCTTGAGCCCCCATGACATGTGTTGTGGTGTTTCATATTGTCATTCAACTCCCTGAGCCCCTGCTCAGTTTTTTCCATTCTTTTCTTTTCTTTTTTTTTTAAATTTCTCTCCCCTTCCCCCTCCCCCCCCCCCCCCCCCCGGCCCCTGCTCCAGTTGTCTGTTCTCTGTGTCCATTTGCTGTGTGTTCTTCTGTCTGCTTCTGTTGTTGTCAGCGGCACGGGAATCTTGTGTTTCTTTTGTTGTTGTTGTTGTTGCATCATCTTGCTGCATCAGCTCTCCATGTGTGCAGCGCCACTCCTGGGCAGGCTGCACTTTCTTTTGCGCTGGGCGGCTCTCCTTATGGGGCGCACTCCCTGTGTGTGGGGCTCCCTTATGCGGGGGACACCCCTGCATGGCAGGGCACTCCTTGCGCGCATCAGGACTGTGCATGGGCCAGCTCCACATGGGTCAAGGAGGCCCGGGGTTTGAACTGCGGACCTCCCACGTGGTAGATGAATGCCCTAACCACTGGGCCAAGTCCACTTCCATTTTTTTCCATTCTTTTCTGTCTTTGGTTTTACCATTTATTCTTTCTTCTATCATTTCTAGTCTACTGTTGTATATCTCTAATGTATGTTTTTTTGTTTTGTTTTGTTTTAAAGATTTATATTTTATTTATTTCTCTCTCTCTGCGCACCCCCCCCTGCCCCCCGCCAGATGTCTGCTATCTGCTCTCTGTGTCCATTCGCTGTGTGTTCTTCTGTGACTGCTTCTATCCTTATCAGTGGCACTGGGAATGTGTCTCTTTTGTTGCATCATCTTGCTGTGTCAGCTCTCCGTGTGTGCGGCGCCATTCTTGGGCAGGCTGCACTTTCTTTCATGCTGAGCGGCTCTCCTTACGGGGCGCACTCCTTGCACGTGGGGCTCCCCCACGCAGGGGCACCCCTATGTGGCACAGCATTCCTTGCGCGCATCAGCTGCACATGGGTCAAGGAGCCTGGGATTTGAACTGCAGACCTTCCATGTGGTAGACGGACGCCCTATCCACTGGGCCAAGTCCACTTCCTCTAATGTGTTTTTTATCTCACCTCTTATATCTTTCATTCCCATGAGCTCTGTTACTTTTCAATTCAGGAATTCAAATTCTTCTTTGTGCTCCCTAATGTCTTCTTTTTTTTTTTTAATTTCCCTTCCCTCCCCCCACCCCAGTTGTCTGCTTTCTGTGTCCATTCACTGTGTAATCTTCTGTGTCTGCTTGTATTCTTGTCAGAGGCACCCAGAATCTGTGTCTCATTTTTGTTTGCGTCATCTTGCTGCACCAGTTATCCGTGTGTGCGGCTCCACTCCTGGGCAGGCTGCACTTTATTTGCACTGGACGGCTCTCCTTACAGGACACACTCCTTGTGTGTGGAGCTCCCGTATGCAGGGGACAGCCCTAAGTGGCACGGCACTCCTTGTGTGCATCAGCACTGTGTGTGGGCCAGCTCATCACACGGGTCAGGAGGCCCTGGGTTTGAACCTAGGACCTCCTGTATGGTAGGCGGATGCCCTATCTGTTGGGCCAAATCCGCTTCCCCCTAATGTCTTCTTGATGTCATTTATCTCTAGCCATATTGTCTTTCAACTTACTCTTTGACTTAAGAAATTTATACCTTCTCATTAATTAGTTCTCTCAAATTCTGCATCTCTTCTGTGGCTTTGATATATTCCTTTTCTTGGATCATGCCTTCCATTTTCTTAGTAATTTTTTTGCTGATGTCTAGGCATCTCATTAGGATGGTAGTTTCCCCAGATGCTCCCAGTTTCTCTCTCTTTTATAGGGAATTAGTGGGGGAGTGTTACTGCTACTCTTTGATTCTTGGTTTCTCCTGGATCCTTAGGATTGCCCCTGTCTGTTGCTCAAAACTGGACTCTGGACCCTGTAATGGGATGCAGACCCACTTCCTAGGACCCTGAGCAAGGAGCCTATAAAGGGCTGGAAAAGCCTCTTCCTTATTTATAATTTTCTCAGGTGCACTTCATTGGTATGTCAGCAGATGGCGGTCTTTGGCAGCCCTCTCAGTTCAAGGCAGGTCAGAGTGTGTTTACTGCAAAACAGACCAGATCAGTGTGATACAGGTTCCTGCCTGAAGACTAGTAGCCTTGTAATTCAAACCTCAGAGACAGTTCTCCAGCCTACTCTGGCAACCCCCTCCCTTTTCCTGATAGTAAATAATTCCACTCCTCTCTGCGTCCTCAAAAGTCAGTCCTGGTTAGTAGAGGAGATTAGGAGGTTCGGATCTCTTTAGTCCAGGATCTTTTAGTCTCTTGCTCGCTTCCAAGGCAAACAATTGCATCCCCCACCTGGCCTGGAAGGGCTGGTGAGATAAAGCAGACCAAATTTACGGGTCTAAAGGTAAGTCAGCCACTGGCCCTTGCCTGGGCCAGTGGGTCCCTGGAGCCCCCTTTGTGTGTAGCTGGCCCAGAGGCCTGAGCATTCTAAAGTGGCTTTAGTGTGGGGGAGGGTGCCAGCAATAGCAGCCACTGATTTTAATTCGGTTTTGCTATCACAATTCCCCTCCTTTGTCCTTCCTCTTTTGGGTAGTGTCCAGCCTTTGCCTGGTGTCCTAAGCCCTAGAAGATCTTTTTCCAGGCTGTTTCAGCCTATCCTGTAGCTATTTTTCTGGAAGATAGTCCCATGTCTTTCTAGTCCACCGTCTTCCCCAAAGTCTCCCCCCGACCTATATTTTTGATGTAACATTTATGTAATCTAAAGTTTCTTTGGATATTTTTTAAAAAATAGAATAATAATAGGCAGTTCAGCAAAAACAATAGGAGACTTCACCCTATACTTTACAAATGGATAAAATGACCAGGCAGCACATCAGCAAGGAAACATAGATTTGAACTAGCCATAAGCCAATTAAACATAGCAGACACCTATGGAACACTCACCCCTGCACCTTCAGAACACATATTCTTCTCAAGTGTACTTAGAACATTCTCCAGATAGACCATATTCTAGGCCATAAGATAAGCCTCAGTAAGTTTACAATGATTTAAATAATACCAAGTATGATTTCCAACCTCAATGGAATGAAATTAGGCATCAATAACAGAAAGGAACTTGGGAAATTCACAAATATATGGAAATGAAACAACACACTCTTAAATAACCAATGGGTTAAAGAATAAATAACAAGGTAAAATTAATTTGAAATTAATTAAAATGAAGACACAACATGACAAACTGGTGGAAGACAGCTAAAGCAGAGCTTAGAGGGAAATTTATAGTTATACATGGCTACATTAAAAAACAAAAAGCTCTCAAATCAATAATCTAAGTTTCTACCTTAAGACACTGGGAAAAAGTGCAAACTAAACAAAGTAAACAGAAGGAAGGAAATAATAAAGATTAGAGTGGAAATTAATGAGGTAGAGAATAGGAAAACAATATAGAAATTAATAAAACCAAAAGTTGGTTCTTTGGAAAGATCAACAAAATTGACAATCTTTTAGCTACACACACAAGGAAAAAGAGAGAAGAATCAATTTAATAAAATTGGTAGTGACAGAAAGGACATTTCAGAAATAAAAAGTATTGAAAGAGAATATTATCATCAACTATATGCCAGCATATTAGATAAGTTAAATGATATGGAAAATTTCTATATAGATACAAACACCAAAAATAGATGAAGAAGAAATAGAGGGAAGTGGATGTGGCTCAACTGATAGAGCGTCCACCTACCATATAGGAGGTCCAGGGTTCAATACCCAGGGCCTCCTGACCCATGTGGTTAGCTGGCGCACACGCAGTGCTGCCGCGTGCAAGGAGTGTCCTGCCATGCAGGGGTGTCCCCTGCATAGGGGAGCCCCATGCGCAAGGAGGGTGCCCTGCAAGGAGAACGGCCCTGCGCGAAAAAAGAGCAGCCTGCCCGGTAGTGGCACCACACACACGGAGAGCTGATGCAGCAAGATGATAAAACAAAAAAGAGATACAGATTCCCAGTGCCGCTGACAAGAAAGCAAGTGGACACAGAAGAACACACAGTGAATGGACACAGAGAGCAGACAATGCGGGGGGGGGGGGGGGGGGGGAGAGGAAATAAATAAATAAAAAATAAATCTTAGGAAAAAAGAAGAAGAAATAGAAAATGAAAAGAACTCTAACATATAGATATTGAATTATTGATAAAAAACAATCAAATATCTTACTAGTGAATTCTATCAAACATTTAACAAAAGAATTAATACCTATTCTTCACAAGTTTTTCAAAAATTGAAGATGAGAGAATACTTCCTAACTCATTTTGTTATGAGGCCAGTAGTACTCTAATATCAAGACCAAAAAATGACACTGCAGAAAAGAAGCTGTAGACCACTATTTCCATGAATGTAAATGGAAAAATCCTTAACAAATACTTGCAAACAGAATTCAGCAACATTAAAAACATATTTTAAAAACAGGTATTAAACACCATAACCAAGTGGATCCCAGGAATGCGAGGTTGATTTAACATCAGAAAATCCATTGATGTAATATAATGTACAGATAGAATAAAGGACAAAAGCACATGATCATTTCAATAGATGCAGAAAAGGCATCTGACAAAACCTAAGACCATTTTATGATACAAACAGCAAACTAGGAATAGAGAAGAACTTCCTCAACTGATAAAGGGAATCTACAAAAATCCCACAACTAGCACCATACTTAATGCTGAAAGATTGAGTGCCTTCTCCTTAAGATCAGGAGCAAGACAAGGATGTTTGTTCTTACCATTTCTATTCAACATGGGTTTGAAGGTTCTAGTCAGGGCAATAATATAGGAAAATGAAATAAAATGCATTGAGATTGGAAATAAAGAAGCAAAACCATACCTATTTGAATATGACATGATCTTGTATATAGAAAATCCTAAGGAATCCATTAAAATGATTAGAACTAATAGATTCAGTAAGGTTGGAAGATACAGGATCACTATTCAAAAAACCAATTGTATTTCAAATATATCCAATGAACAATCCAAAATTGAAATTAAGAAAACAACTTCACTTACAATAGTATCTAAATGAATAAAATACATAATAAATTTAACCAAAGAAGTACAACTATACTCTAAAAACTATAAAATATTTTTGAAAGTAATTAAAGACCTAAATATATCCCACATTCATGGCATGGTAGGCTTAATATCATTAAGATGGCAATATTTCCCAAATTAATCTGCAGATTCAATGCAATTCCTCCCAAAAAATCCCAGCTGGATTCTTTGTAGGAATTGGCAAGCTTGTCCTAAAATTCCTGTGGAAATTCAGGGGCCCAGGATAGCCAAAATTTTTTGAAAAAGAGAACAGTTTGAGGACTTTTACTTCTGATTTTAAAGCTTACTAAAAGCATAGTAAGCAAGACAGTATGATACTGGCATAAGGATAGACAGTTAGATTAGTGGAATAGAATTGAGAATCCAGAAATAAACCCTCACATTTATAGTCAATTGATTTTTATTTAAGGGAGCCAAGGCAATTCAGTGGGGGAAAGATAGTCTGTTCAACCGTGCTGCTGGAACAACTGGATATCCACAGGCCAAAGAATGAAGTTGGAGCCCCATCTCAAACCACATGTAAAAAATTACTTCAAGGGAAGTGGACTTGGCCCAGTGGTTAGGGCGTCTGCCTACCATATGTGAGGTCCGCAGTTCAAACCCCGGGCCTCCTTCACCCATGTGGAGCTGGCCCATGCTCAGTGCTGATGCGCGCAAGGAGTGCCCTGCCACGCAGGGGTGTCCTCTGTGTAGGGGAGCCCCACGCACAAGGAGTGCGCCCTGTAAGGAGAGCCGCCCAGAGCAAAAGAAAGTGCAGCCTGCCCAAGAATGGTGCCGCACACACGGAGAGCTGACACAACAAGATGATGCAACAAAAAGAAACACAGATTCCCAGTGCCACTGATAAGGATAGAAGCAGTCACAGAAGAACACACAGCAAATGGGGGCGGGGGGGAAGGGGAGAGAAAAAAAAAATTACCTCAAAATGGATCAAAGACCAACATGTAGAGCTAAAACTATGAAAGTCTTAAAAGAAAACTTGGGCATAAATTTTCATGACCTTAATTTAGAAAATGGATTCTTAATATATGACACCAGAAGCACAAGTAACAAAGGAAAAACTAGATAATTGAACTTCATCAAAATTTAAAGCTGTGTGCTTCAAAGGACACCACCAAGTGAAAAGACAGCCCACTGAATGGTAGAAAATATTTGCAAATTATGTAATTGGTAAGTGACTTGTATGTAGAATATATAAAGAACTCTTGCAATTCAATAATAAAAAGACAAAAACCCAATTAAAAAATAGGCAAGGGATCTGAATAGACATTTTCCAAAGAAGATATACAAATGGCCAATAAGCACGTGAAAAGATGCTTGACATCACTAGTCAACAGGGAAATGCAAATCAAGATCACAAAAAGATACCACTTTATACGCACATGATAGCTATAAAAAAGAAGACATTTTAACAAATGTTGGCAAGGAGGTGGAGAAATTGAACCCCTCATACACTGCTGGTGGGACTGTAAATGACGCAGCCACTTTGGAAAACAGTCTGGTAGTTCCTCAAAAGGTTAAACTTAGAGCTTCAGTATGACTCAGCATTTCCACTCCTAGATATATTCCCAAGAGAACTGAAAACATAATGTCCATGAAAAAACTTGTACACAAATGTTCATAGTAGCATAAATCCTAAGTACCAAAAAATGGAAACAACCCAAATGTCCATCAACCAATGAATGCATGAATAAAATATAGTACACACATATAATAGAATATTATTCGGCAATAAATAGAAGTGAAGTACTGACGCACGCTACAGCACGGATGAACTTTGTCAAGACTTTTTTAAGTGAAAGAAGCCAGTCACAAAAGACCACATATCCTATGACTCTGACGCATCTATTCCTTAAGTCAGTATTATGACAGCCCTTTCCTTGAGTGCCAGAAGCTGACACCACCCACCCCACCACCAACACCACCCCCACCCCCTACTCCAGCAAAAAAACAAAAAAAAGCAAGAAGGGGAAAAAGAAAGCACTCTCCCCCCTCTTGGAAGATGTTCTCCTTCAGGGCTTATCCATACAGTGAGTTTGGAGAACAGCTCCATACCAAACCTAGGGGCCTCCTGGATCCTTCCTGCACATGCCCCCTGTGGTGGGAAGGCCATGCAGCCTTGGAAGTTTCCCCATTTGCACAGATACAGTTGTCCCCTCTTGCCTAGGGAACATTTTCTTCACCATCTCCCACAGTGTTCTTTGATGAGCTGCCTTCTGCATGCAGGGCAAGTTCAGAGACAGCAAATCCCTCCGGCCACGCCAGACAGATTCGGCCAGACTTCCATGCTCCCAGTACGTGGTGCAACTCGGCCCCTTCTGGAACTGGGACCAAGGATCTGCACTGAGAGGTCAGGCTGCCTCCATGCAGAGCCAATGTGGCGTAGGTGGGGCCAGCCAATGAACATTCAGAAAGACAGGCAGAAAAAGATCATATTAGCTGCCTAAAGCGGGGGCGGGTCACTCCCAAAGGCTAAGAAATCAGAAGGGCTTCAGACTTCTCAGCAGCTGGAATAGAAGCACTAAATACTGGAGTAGCACCTTTAAATTTAGAGGTAACATTATTTCCAATCTAGAATTCTGTACTGGCCAAACTCCAAAGCCAGTGTATATGTAGAATCAAGGCAGTTTTAGATATGCACAGTTGCAAAATATTTATCTTCAATGAGCCCTCTCTCAAGGAGCTGCTGGATAATGTGCTCCACCAAAATAATGGAGTAAATCAAGATAGGTGGAAATGTGGGATCAGGCAGCAGGGAATCCCACACAAAAGAGATGTAAAGGCTATCTTGCAGGGAAGGGAGATGATAGGTCCTGACTGGAGAAGATCAAGAAGCTGTGGAAGGAACTTTGATAAACATGTAGAAAACCAATTATAGCAGTAAAACAAAACAAACAAAACAAAAAAACCCACAATTATTAATTCCTGGGATAACAGAGTTGTACAGAGTGCAAAAGCATATTGGCTCACTTCATGTCTTAATTAGAAATGGTGTTTTTGTCATCATAACACTATATGTTGATGGAAACAAGGTTTTTATATCACTGTATTGGGAGATGGAAGCGTGCATATATGTGTGGTAGGGTTGGGAGTTTGTGTGGAAGAGAGCTAAACCCTCTTCTTCCCAGGTAGGAATTCAATAAGTAAGGCAGGTTATTTAGAGATACGGAGGTACATAACCAAAGAATCAATTTAAAATGAATTGAAATTGGTTGTTTCCTCTGAGAGTGAGAAATATGGCAGCAGGCACTGAGGGGCTTACTAGTTCATATGTCTGTTTCTCTTTCTCTCTCCCTCTCCACCCCCCACCCCCGCTCTCGCTCACGCTCTAATTACTTACCAAGTCCTTGTTAACTGTTTGACCCACTGTGTTTCTCAAGCAGTAGGGAATAACCCAATAGTGACTCTTGAAATCAATTTAGTGGATTATGATCAGCTTTTTAAAAATGAAATAAAGTAGGCAAGAATAGAAAATAATGGAAGTATATTGCGTATAGTAAAGACAAATATTATTTTTTGAAATTTTTGTTTCTGTTTTATGTACTTATGTATGTATTCCTAGGACTGTGAGGTAAATGCATTTCTAACTGTAAGTTGCAGTTGAAAATACTTTGAGAAATGTTGCTTTAAACTATGTCTTCAGGACACAGCACTGAAAGAGGAGGAATGGCCAAAGATCACCCAGTGTCCACAATGCTTACTGCGTGCCAAAACCTTTAGGTTTATGATTTCATTAACTCTTTATAGTTCTTTGAGGAGTGTACTCATTTGCATCGAAATTTACAACTGAGGAACCTGAAGTATGGGGAAGGTAAGTCATTATCCTGGGTGAATCTTAGAGCCTGGGTTGGAGCCAAATCTCTCCACTCTGCTGCCTCTCTGACCTACTTCTTGTAGCTTATAAACTGTGAATAAGTGCCAGAGTTTTTCTAGAAAATATTCCCCAAGTAGTCCAAAAAATATCTCTTTTGGAAGATGTCCCCTTGAGCCTTCCATTTTTCAGCTATTAAATGGGCATAATCATCATGTATCTTCTCTCAGACTGGCCTGCCTAGTGAGGCTGTTGTATTTAAACTTGTCCCCCTCCCCTGCTTTATTTTCCCCCCTATCCTGCCATCTTCAAAGTTAGAATACCATGTAATTTACTTATTCATTTTACTACTTGGCTCCCTTCACTTGCCCTAGGAGGGCAAAGATCTTTGATCCTCAGCTCCTAGAAGAGTGTGTGGCACAAAGTAATAGAAGATACTATGTAGAAAGATGTTGATGGACAGATGGTTGGATAGATGGATGAATGGGCTTACAAGAAAAGGCTTTCACAAGCTGCTTCAAAAGATAGTAGAGAGGACTTGAAGTATAACGCTTATAAAAGTGCTCAGCCTTCAACCCAGTATGCACACAGTCAACTGAATTTGTTTCTCAAACATAGGAAAAGGAAAATAATTCTTTGAAAACTAGTCTAATTGGGGTGAAGAGCCACTATTCCCTCTGGCTTAATGAGCCTGTCCTTGGCATCTCTGTAGCAGGGAATACATCCTCTGGGGAGGTACCATTTGGCTAAGACACTGCTTTAAATGGCAGTTGCCATGGCGAACAGGATATCTACAACCAACAAGGAAAGATAGTGTGTACTTGTTGGCTGGGATTGCAACACCTGATAACAGAAGGAAGCAAGCCAAAAGGGAGGATAGAAGCAGATGGAAGAGCTGAGAGAGCCTTTATCTCAGAATGCACCAGAGAAACCAGATATCTTTAGTTATGTGAGATCTGCTGAAAGCATTGGGCATGCAGATCTAACAGTTGGCCACACAGCTGAGGTGATGAAATCAAAGACCAAACACAAGTTGGATGAGCAAGAATTTTAGAACCATCCTGAACAAATGATAGGAGAACTTATCATTTATTTACCCAACACAGAGGCAATCTGAGTCTGTTTGCATGGAGATCAAAGATTAAATGATTGTTTGACGATTGGAGTTGGTAAAATACAGGATGCTCCTGTAGCACCTTGTGGAGTCACATGTTAATTAAATGTTAAAAAAAAAAAAGATGGGCCAGGTTAAAGAGTCTAGATCCAAAAAAGGAAAGATTAAACTGATCAGAAAGGTCTGAATCGATGGTGACTCATGTGATATAGCTATGACGTTGGTTCTAATGCTGTTAAAACGTTGCAAAAGTGAATGTGTAAGTTACATCTAATTCCACAAGGGGGCGCAAGAGAAGCAAAAATATAGTAAGAATTGCTATATACTTTAATTTTGTCCTGCCCCCTCTCGTTTAAGCTAATGATTTAACAAACAATCTTAACATCTCGAAATAGTTAATATGTAGAATACTATTTAATCAGGAATGGATATTTATTTTTGTACAAATTCTCACTGTATGTTTTTTTAATAATGGGGAGGGGGAAGTAGTTGTAGGAAGTATACTTTTTAAGTGTTTGTAATTCTTTCCACTGTCTTAAACTATTTTAATAATATAAAAGCATGTTTAAGAATATACAGCATTAAATAGAAAGTTCTTCCTTTTCTGCATAGCCAAAACAAAAGGGAAATATCCCAAAGGAGACAATTAGAAAATATGTACAGCATGGTTCTATTTGTATTTAAAAATCCAAAAATATCTGTGTGTGTATACTTTATACACATATATATACACACAGCCAGACATTCAGTGACACTTATGGAGTACCCACTGTGTGACTGGTGCTTGAAATATGTCTGTGAAAAAGATGCAAATTCCTTGTTCTCATTGAGCTTACATTCAAGTCAAGGAAGAATGGTACAAATAAGTAAATTGTAAGTTATTTCAGTTAGTAAGAACTGTGAAATTCTAACTGGGTCATGATTAGAGAGTGATGAGAAGGTGGAAACAGCATCAGGCAGGGTTGTCAGGATCTCTGAGGGGGTAACACACGTTGAGATCACAACATGTGTATGAAATGTGTGGAAACAGTCTTGGACTGTAGCCACCAAACTGTTACCATCAATTAATTCTGAAGAGAAAGGAGAGGACTGTGATGACATGGAGTGCTGGTGGGACAGGGATGGGGCAGGTAAAGGACAACTTTACCATTTTTCTATGTGGACTTCTGAGTTGTTAGTTTTTATAGCACACAAGTATAAATT
The DNA here is from genome assembly GCF_030445035.2 of Dasypus novemcinctus. Classification (NCBI taxonomy): domain Eukaryota; kingdom Metazoa; phylum Chordata; class Mammalia; order Cingulata; family Dasypodidae; genus Dasypus; species Dasypus novemcinctus. Next base: position 34,619,739 of record NC_080698.1, read on the forward strand.
CATGTATTGTATAATTTAGATTTTTTTTTAAAAGATAACAATCCAATAAGAAAGAGAAAACAAAGAACAACAAAGCTTTACCCAGGGTCTGCGAGCCATCCATTCACATTTGCAAGGACGCCCAGATGCTGCAGAATTATAGAGCCACAAAGGTACAGCTCTCTTTCTGACCAGGTGGTCTGGATTTGGGTGTATTTACATTAATACAAAAGATGAACGTGGTCATGGTCATAGGGCAAATGGATTTTTATACTGACCCTCTCCCTACTACCTGTGCCTCTTCCCTGGCCATGCCTGCGTGTCATGTCTGGATTTTGGTTTTGTGTGTCCTGCTCTCCTCAGGTGAATTCTCTGTTCAGAATCTCCTAGTGTCTGTCCTCATAGAGAATCAAGAAAAACCCCTCAGCCTGGTGTCCAGGGCCCTTCATATTCTGTGTTCACGTTTTGAACTTTTAACATTATTCCAAATCATGGCTTTCCCCCTCCAGCCAGGCTGGTCTGTAGACAAAGCATCTGTCTACAAGATGCTCTGTACCCCACCCTCCACTCGACTGCTTCTTAGGACAATACACTGGCCATCCACTCCCTCACTCCTAGCTGCCTCACTTAGTACAAATTCTTCAAAATTCAGCACAGAGCCTAATGATGTGAGTTCAGAGCCTTCTTATCCTCCAACAAATTATTTCTCAAAGTGTGGGACAGAGATCACTGGTGTCAGAAGTGTGTGGATTCTTATTTAAAAATCCATAAATAGGGAGTGGATGTAGCTCAAGCGGTTGAACACCTGCCTCCAAATGGTTCCTGGTGCCTCCTAAAATACAAAAACAAAAACTAGCAAAACAAACGAAAAAACCAACTCAGGGAAACCGATGTGTGTGGCTCAGTGGTCGAGTTCCAGCTTCTGCATTACGAGGTCCCAGGTTCAATCCCCGTCCCCTGGTACCACAAAAAGTATATATATGTATACACACATACATAGACTTCTGGGAAGATGGCTTCAGAGTAGGACAGCAGGTCTCAATTCTCTTACAAAAACAATGGAGGAAGGGCAAAAAGTTTCCTGAGTAAGCTGCTTTGGGCATCTGCAGACCAGGAGAGTACTACACATCATCCAGAAGGGAGACGGACAGAGAAAAAGGGGCCAAAACAAAAACTGTGAATTACCTCCACGGCAGGAATGGTGCCTATTCCCCACCCTCAAGGCAGACAGCCTGGGTTAAGCCTCTGCAGCCAAGAGGGGAACAGATGTCTTCCTCCCTGGGAAGAGGAAGGGTGTAGCAGAGGACAGAGATTGGTTTCTCTTCAGTAAGTTTGGCCAGTGGAGCCCATTTTGATTCTTGGCTCTGGCCAGACTAGAATCACCAACAAGTAGAAGTTGAGAGATACCTCCCAGGAAAGGTTGGCCAACAAGCACCAGCTACTGGAAGGTCTGGAAAATGCAAGAAGTAAAGTCTCTCATGTCCAGGTACTACTGAATCTGGTATGTTCCCCATTATTGAATGCCTGGCCATGTCTTGATAACTTCAGCGGGGCAATCTTAAAGATTTAGAATAAGTTGAATAAAAAATCACAGAAGAGTCATGAAACAAAACCACTAGACAAGAGAAATCAACCATTAGAGTAAATTCACCAACATTATCAGATGCCTAGATATCAGCAAAAATTTACACGTCATACTAAGAGAATCAAATAAAAAATCTGACAAGACACAGGTTTTAAAACAACTAACCAATGATGTTCACACAAATCTCCTAAATCAGTTCAAGGAGTTGAAGGAAAATATGACTAAAGAGATAATGTATATTAAGAAGACACTGGGTGAGCATAAAGAACAATTTGGAAGACTGCAAAGAAAAGTAACAGAGCTTATGGGTATGAAAGGCACAGTGGATGAGATTAAAAATACATTAGAGGAACATAATAGCAGATTTGAATTGGCCAAGGACAGAATAAGTGAGTTGGAGGACAGAGCATCTGAACTTGAAAAGACTAGCGAACACAAAGAGAAAAGAATGGAAAAAATAGAACAGACCTGAGGGAATTGAACAACAAGGTGAAATGCACAAATGTATGCATTCAACAAGGTAAAATGCACAAATACATAGAAGGAGAAGAGAATTTAAAAGGGGCAGAAAAAATATTTGAGGAAATAATGGCCAGAAACGTCCCAACCCTTATGAAAGGCATATATATCAATATCCAAGAAGGACAACACACCCCAAACAGAATAAATTCAAATAGACCTACTCAGACATACCTACTATTCAGAATGTCAAATTCCAGAGATAAAGAGAGGATTCTGAAAGCAGCACAAGAAAAGCAATGCATCACTTAAAAGGGAACTAAGATTAGGTGCCAATTTCTCATCAGAAACCATGGAAGGGAGGAGCCAGTGGTATGATATACTTAAGGTTGTGGAAGAGAAAAGCTTCCAGCCAAGAATTCTGTATACAGCAAAACTGTCCTTCAAAAATTAGGGTGAGTTTAAAATCTTCACAGACAACAAACAAACAATGGAGAGAGTTTGTTACTGAAAGACTAGATTTCCAAGAGATACTAAAGGGGATGCTGCAGCCCAAAAGAAAAAGACAAGGGTGAGAGACTTGGAGAGGAGTGTTGAAATGAAGAATATTAGTAAGAGGAACTAAATGGGTAAAAAAAGACAGACAATAGTAAGATATGGCAATGGAAAGTCAAAGGATAAAATGGATGAAGTTAAGTAAGGCCTCTACAGTAATAACATTGAACATTAATGTATTGCACTCCCCAACCAAAAGACATAGACTAACAGAATGGTTAAAAAATGAGTCATCTATATGCTGTCTTCAAGAGACTCACCTTAGATGCAAGGACACAATCAGAATGAATGTGAAAGGATGAAAAAAGATATTCCATGCAAATAGTAACCAAAAAAAGTCTGGAGTAGCAATACTAATATCAGACAAAAATAGATTTTAAATGCAAAAATATTATAAGAGATGAAGAAGGTCATTATATATTAATAAAGGGTGTAATTCACCAAGAAGAAGTAACAGTCATGAATATTTATGCACCTAACCTGAGTGTCCCAAAATACATGGGACACACTGGCAAAACTGAAGGGAGAAACAGATGTCTCTACAATAATAGTTGGAAACTTAAATACACCACTCTCAATGTTGGATAGAACATCTGAAAAGAAGATCAATAACAAAAAGGAGAGCTTGAATAATGTGGTAAATGAAATAGGCCTAACAGACATTTATAGAGCATTATACCCCAAAACAGCAGGATATACATTCTTCTCAAGTGCTCATGGATCCTTCTCCAGGATAGGCCATATATTAGGTCACAAGAAATGTCTCAATAAATTTTTAAAAATTGAAATTATACAAAGCACTATCTCAGATAATAATGGAATGAATCTGGAAATAATAATGGATGGAAAATTCACAAATATGTGGAGACTAAATGACAAACTTCTAAACAACCAGCAGGTCAGAGAATTGTAAGAGAAAGTAAATATCTCAAAATGAATGAAAATAGAACACAACTTATCAAAACCTATGAGATACAGCAAAGGCAGTGCTGAGAGAGAAATTTACAGCCCTAAATGCCTACATTGAAAAAGAAAAATGAGCTTAAATCAAAGACCCAACTGAACACCTGTAGGAACTAGAAAAAGAACAGCAAACCAATCCCAAAGCAAGCAGAAGGAAAGAAATACCAAAAATTAGAGCAGAAATAAATGAAATTGAGAACAAAAAAAAAAAAAAAGAGAGAGAGAAAATCAACAAAACCAAAAGCTGCTTCTTTGAGAAGATCAATAAAGTTGTCAACTAACAAAGAAAAAAAGAGAGAAGATGCAAATAAATAAAATTGAAATGAAATGGGGGATGTCACCACTGACCCCACAGAAAGAAAAATGATCATAATAGGATATGCCAACAAACTAGACAACCTAGATAAAATGGAAAAATTCCTAGAAATGCACAGACAACCTATGTTGATGCTACAAGAAGTAAAAGAACTCAACAAACTTATCACATTTAAAGAGACTGAATTAGTTATCAAATATCTCACAACAAGAAAACGTCCAGGACAAATGGCTTTACAGGTGAATTCTACCAAGCATTTTGAGAAAAATCAACACCAATCCTGTTTAAACTTCTGCAAAAAAGTTGAAAAGGAAGAAAAATTACCCAACACATTTAATGAAACCAACATTACCCTAATACCAAAGCCAGATAAGGATACAATAAGAAAATTACAGACCAATCTCTGTAATGAACATTGATGCAAAAATTCTCAACAAAATCTTTATGAATTAAATCCAACAGCATATCAAAATAATTATACATCATGATGAAGTGGGATTTATTCCTGATATGCAAGGTCATTTAACATAAGAAAATCAATTATCATAATACACTATGTTAACAAATTGAAGGAAAAAACATGATCATCTCAATTGACACAGAAAAGGCATTCGACAAATCCAGCATCCGTTCTTGATAAAAACCCTTCGAAAGATAGGAATAGAAGGGAAATTCCTAAATATGGAAAAGGGCATATATGAAAACCCCATAGCCAACATCATACTTAATGGGGAAAGGTTGAAAGCTTTCTCTCTACAAGACAAGGATGCCCACTATCACCACTGTTATTCACCATTGTTCTAGAAGTTCTAGTTAGAACAATTAGACAAGAAAAATAAAAGGCATCCAAATAAGAAAAGAGGTAGTAAAACTCTCACTATTACCAGATGTCATGGTCCCATATTTAGAAAATTCCAAACTGTCTATGACAAAGCTACTTGAGCTAGTAAACAAATTCAGCAAAGTAGCAGTATACAAGATGAAAATGCAAAATTAAGTTATGTTTCTGTACACTAGTATTGAACAATCTGAGGAGGAAATCGGGAGGAAAATTCCATTTACAACAGCAAAAAAAAAAAAAAAAAAAAAAGACTCAAATACCTAGGCATCAATTTAACCAAAAAGGTAAAGGGCCTATATTCAGAAAATTACAAAACACTGCTAAAAGAAATTAAAGAAGACCTTAACAAATGGAAAGACATTCCATGTTCATGGATTGGAAGACTAAATAATCATAAAGCTGTCAGTCTTACCTAAACTGATTTATAGATTCAATGCAATACCAATCAACATTCTAATAGCCTGCTTAACAGAAATAGAAAAAGCTATTACCAAATTCATTTGGAAGGGAAAGGACATCCAAATAGCTAAAAAGTCCTAAAAAAGAAGAGTGACATTAAAAAAAACACAGCATGGTACTGGCATAAAGATAGATACATTGATCAGTGGAGTAGAACTGAGAGTCCAGAAATAGACCCTCACCTCTACAGGCAACTGGTTTTTTAAAGATTTATTTTATTCCTCCCCCCACCACTGTTTGTGTGCACTGTGTCTGTATGCTGTGTGCTCTCTGTGTCTGCTCATCTTTTTTTTTTTTTTTTGAGGCACTAGGAACCAAACCCAGGATCTCCCATGTAGGAGGGAGGTGCCCAATTGCTTTAGCCACCTCTGCTTCCTGCTTATTGTGTCTCTCATTGTGTTTCCTCATTGTGTCTCCTCATTGTGTCATCTCGTGGCATCAGCTAGTTGCATCAGACCATTGCATTAGCTTGCTGTATTGCTCGTCTTCTTTAGGAAGCACTGGAAACTGGACCTGGGACCTCCCATGTGGTAGGCAGGCACCCAACTGCTTGAGCCACATCTGCTTCCTTAGCCAACTGGTTTTTGACAAACCTACCAAGTCCACATTACTGGGACAAAACAGTCTCTTCAACAAATGGTACTGGGAGGATTGGCTATCCATAACCAAAAGAATGAAAGAGGATCCTCTCTTACCCCCTATGCAATAACCAAATCAAAGTGAATCAAGACCTAAATATAAAAGCCAGGACCATAAAACTGCTAGAAGAAAATGTAGGAAAACATCTTCAAGATCTGGTGTTAGGAAAGGGTCTCTTCAATCTTACACCCAAAGCACAAGCAACAAAAGAAAAAATAGATAAATGGAACCTCCTCAAAAATTAAACACTTTTGCGTCTCAAAGGACTTTGTCAAAAGGCAGCCGACTCAATGGGAGAAAATATTTGGAAATCATATATCCAATAAGGGTTTAATATCCAGGTATATAAAGATATGGTAAAACTCAAAAATAAAATATCAAAGGACCCCATTTAAAAAAATGGGCAAAAGAACAGAAATTTTTCCAAAGAAGAAATACAAATTGCCCAAAAGCACAGGTAAAGATGCTCAACATCACTAACTATTAGGGAAATGCAGATTGGAAGTAAGAGATATCATTTCACACCTTACAGAATGGCCATTATTAAAAAGACAGAAAACTACGAGTACTGAAGAGAATGTGAAGGAAAGGAACACTCCTTCACTGCTGGTGGGAATATAAAACAGCGCAGCCTCTGTGGAAGTTAGTTTGGTGGTTCCTTCGGAAACTAAACATAGAACTGCCATATGGCCCAGCAATCCCACTACTAGGAGTATATTCAGAAGAATTGAAAGCAAGGAAACGAACAGATATTTGAACATCAATGTTCATAGCAGCATTATTCACATTTGCTAAAAGATGGAAACAACCAGGTGTCCATCAACTGATTAATGGATAAATAAAATGTGGTGTGTGTGTGTGTATATTCATTTGTAAGAAGAAATCAACTTGGGGTGCATATGACAACATGGATTGTATTAGTCAGCCAAAGAGTGCTAATGCAAAATACCAGAAATTTGTTGTTTTTTATGAAGGGTTTTTATTTGGGCTAGGAGCTTGTAGATACCATGCCATAAAGCATAAGTTACTTCCCTCACCAAAGTCTATTTGGAGCAAGATGGCTGCCGACGTCTGTGAGGGTTCAGGCTTCCTGGGTTCCTACATTCCTGGGGCTTGCTTTTCTCTGGGTTCAAGTTTCCTTCCTTCCTGGGACTGGCTTCTCTTTCCTCTGTGTGCTGACTTCCCAGGACTCCGGTTTAAGTCTTCAGCATCAAATTCCAACATCAAAACTCCAACATCAGAAATCCTCAGCTCTGTTTTTTGTCATGCCTTTTATCAATGCCATAATCATAACTCAATCATGCCCAGGTACAGCTCAGATTACAAGCATAATCCAATATTTCTTTTTGGAATTCATCAATTATATCAAACTGCTACATGGATGAACTGTGAGGACATTATGTTGAGTCAAATAAGCCAGAAATAAAAGGATAAATATTGTATGGTCTCACTAATATGAGCTGAATACCATGAGTAAACTCATGGAGTTAAACTACAGACTATAGATTTAGAGTATGGATTGAGAAGGGGAAGCTGATGCTGAATGGTATGTAGAATGTTTAATAAGGGGGTTTGTAAATGTGGGGAAATAGAGTTGATGGTAATACATTATAGTGAGTATAATCAACTCACTATTTTTATAATGTGATTGTTGTTGAAAGGAATTGTCTAGGGAGGTTAATGCTACTTGAAAGAAAACCAGAGGATAATCTAGGGACTATACAACATAGTGATTTTGATAGTAGATGAATTGTGATTAATAGTACAAACACAAGAACGTTCCTCTATTACAAGGTGTTAGGAATATGGAGATACATGGGAAAATATAACTAATGTAACATATAGACTATAGTTAACAGGAATATTGTAATATTTTACAGTAGTGGCAAAGAATGCTAAGGGTCAATAATGGGTGGTATAAGGGGATATAGGATATTTCCTTTGGAGTAATGAAATATTTTTTAAGTGGACTGATCTGATGGCAGCACAACTCTGCAATGAAACTGAGAGTTACTGAGTGTACTACCCTTTGGATGGATTGAACAAGGCAGAGGACCATATAACACAGGGAATCCCAAGGTAAATTATGGACTGAGGTTAACAGTACAAATATGAAAATTTCTCTCATGAACTATATAGTTTATGTATACTAATACATGGTATTACTAATAGGACGGTCTGTGTGAACAACACACGAAGTATAAGCTATGGACTATAGATAGCAGTAATAGTAATATGATGTTCTTTCATCCTTTGTAACAAATGTGTCACAATAATATAAGATGTTGTTGGTGAGACGATGTATAAGAATCCTGTATGGTATGCATGATTTGTAAATTCACAACTTCTCAAAAAAAAAGAAATAAAATGTATATATACACATGCATAAACATACATATACACACATACAGATTCCTGAGATCAGGTATCAATATAGATGTATATGTGTGTGTGTGTGTATATAGACACACACATATAAATAGATATGGAAATAATTATAAATGTGTGCGGAAACATGGGTTGATATGTATTATTTCCCAGATCTCTCCACTGAGTGAAGCTACAAGCAGTGGCATGCCAGTAGCATGAACACACTTAGCACCCAGATCATGATTTCTAAATACCATTCTCCAATAAAAGGAACCCATTCTCCAATAAAAGGAACTGGGTTCTTCAGAGAATTTGTTGGGCTACAGGCAGGGAAATGCAAGATGAGCCTGGAACGTCTTGTGCCAGAAAGTGAGGATGTACTTAAAAAAAAGAAAGAGTGAGAGGAGTAGCATATTGAAAGGGCACAGGCATCAGTCTGAAAATGGTCCAAATGATCAGAGTTGTGACAACTTGAACCACAGAATAAATAATGGTAGTATTGGATTATAATGCCCCAAACAAAATAATTATCCATACTAATATTTAAAAAATAACTGAATATATAAATGAGAAATGATAGCTCTTCCTTACAGAAAAATTCCAGTCAACACATTAGAGAATGAGAGAAATAGAAAATCATCATTAGAACACCACAGTAATAATTACCACAGATAAGCTTCTAGTGCTAAAATTAGGAGGTGGAAGCTGAGCCAAAAACAGGATATTTGCATGGTTTCACAGAATCTCCTGCAGAATATTTAGCAATTACAAAGGAGGAAATAGTAAGTTTACAGTGGAGAATATTGGCAGAACCCATGTTTGCCAAGTGACGAAATTTAGCATCACTAGTTAAATGTCTCAACTTCAGGAATGTCCTGCTGTAGTATGCTGAGAAGGACACATCACTTCTGTGGTATTCTTCCCAACATGCAAATCTCAGTCTAAGCAGGAACAAACATCAGACAAGCTCGAAGTGAGAAACTTTGTACAAAATAACTGACCAGTACTATTCAAAGGTGTGAGACCATGAAAGACAAGGGAAGACTGAGGAACAGTCACGGAAAGGAGGGGACTGAGGAGACGTGATAACTGAATGAAATGTGGGATCCTCAGTTGCATCCTGGAACAGAGAAGGACATTAGTGGAGATCTGAATAAATTCAGCAGTTTAATTACTATTATTGTACCCAGCTTAATTTCTTAGTTTCAATAAATGTATTGATATCTTAAAAATGGTTTGTAAGATGTCAACCAAAGGAAAGCTGGATGAAGAGTAAATGGATGCTCTCCAGACTATTTTTGCAACTCTTCTTTAAGTCTAGAATGATCTCAAAAGTAAAAGTTTAAAATTAGACAAGCATACATACATGCACGCAGATTCCTGGGACCTACCCCAGACCTAATAAATCAGAATTTAGAGGCAGGGCCTGGGGATCTGCATCTTTTGAAAAAGCTTCTTAGATGATTCTCATGTACACTGTAATTTGAGAACCACTGCTCTAACACTGACTTTGTCCATCATTCGCCTTGCAAACTTGTACTATTTATTGCTTCATGTTAGGTGAAAGTCAGCATAGAAGAGCAGAAGGAACATGAGCTTTGATGTCTAAAAGCTCTGGTTTCATCCAGGTTGTCTAGAGGTGACCTTGGACAAGCTATTTAGGCTCATCTGTTAAATGGGGGTAATGATGCCACCCTAACAGGGTAGTGGAGACCCTGGAAATAATGTCTTTGAAGTCAAAATGGTGCTTAATACATAACAGGTGCTGAGTAAATGAAAGGGATTCTTCACGTACACTCTTATTGACAGAAGTATCTGTGGATTGAATATTTAGTAGAGCTGTGTGACCTTGGGTGCATTACTTAATCTCTCTGTGTCTCAGTTTATCTATAAAATGGGGATAATAATAGTACTACCCCACTACATTGTTGTGGGGATTAAATGAGTGAATTTGGGGAAAGGTCTTTGAACAGTACCCAGCCCATAATAAATGTTACAAATAGATGGTTACAATCACTATAATAATGTAGTCAGAATAGTATCTTATCTATGTAATTATTTTATGGGATTATTATTGGCATTGAAGTCAGGCTGTTACCCTTTTTAACTGTGGTTTTGCATCTCTCAAATTATCAGCTCTGTTTACCAGAAGATTTCTCAGTGCTTACCACTGGAAACAGTCATTAGTATCTGGCTTTCTCCCTCCCCTCAATACTTCTTTTCTTTTTTTTTTTTTTTTATGAGAGATTCTTTTTTATTTTCTAGAAATACATCTTGCTTTTAAAAAAAATCTGCCCCCACCCCCGCGGCTTTTTGCTTGTCGTCTGCTCTGTGTCCATTCGCTGTGTGTTCTTCTGTCTGTATATATTTATTTCCCTCCCCCCCACTTGCTGCTTGCTTGCTGTCTTCTCTGTGTCCATTCATTGCATGCTCTTTTTTGTTGTTGTTGTGTCACCTTGCTGAGTTGGCACTCTGTTGCGCTTGCGGGCCAGGTGGCACTGTGTGGCACATGCGGGCCAGGTGGCTCTCCATGACACTTGTGGGCTGGCAGCTCTCTGCAGTGTGTGGGTGAGCCTGCCTTCACAAGGAGGCCCCGGGATGTGAACCCAGGAACTCCCATATGGTAGATGGGAGCCCAAGTGATTGAGCCAAAGCTGCTTTCCAATCTTGCTTTATTTTGATCCAACACACAGGCTCTTTCTACCAACATCATGCCATGGAATACCAAATACATTTTCGAAATAGTTTAAATAAATGCATTTTTTTAAAAACTGCAGGATAGTTAATATATTAGTGTATATTTCAAACACCCAAAACAGAGAATCTAGTATGTGGGTTAACTCCAAAATATTTTCCAAAATCATTTTTTTTATGTGAGCCATATCTCAGGATGCATTTCAGTAGTATATATTTCAGATGGTTCTATGATATTATATTAGATATAAATATCCCCTCCAGAAGAACAAGCACATTCAAACTTTGGCTTTAAGATAATTATATTTGTCATAAATTAATACAATGGAAAGTAGAACATTAAAGACCAAAAATAAAAAACAAGCAACAAAATTACGTACTTTGGCTGAAATTAACACAAAAACTGCTTAATAAATACTGAAATTAGAGAAAATCGAATCATTCTGTTCGGGCAGAAGCAAAAACCCTTAATTTTTTGTAGTTTTTTTTTTTTTACTTTTAAAGAAGCTTTAGATATTTTGTTACATCAAAAATATAAGGGGTTCTTGATTATATACCCACCCCCTTCTGCTACCACACATTCCTCCATTAACAACATCTTTCATTAGTGTGGTACATTTGTTAGAATAAATGAACACATATTGAATCATTGCTACTATGGTTTATAGTATACATTATAGTGTACACTTTGCATCACCCAATTTTTATTAGTTTTGACAAAATGTATAAGGGTTGTATACTTTCTTGCAATGCCATGCAGGACAATTCCAATGTCCCCCCAAAAATGCATGTTACACCTATTCTTTCTTCTCTTTAACCTCAGAACTTATGGTGGCCACTGCCTTTATATCAATGATACAAGTTCTTCCAATATTGAAAGATACTAATTATCTTTAGTCTACTTTAGTCCATAGTTGTATTCCCCCATTGTTTGTTCATTCTTTAATCTTGAGGATTTGGGGGTGGTGATGCTCAGTTTCTGATTGACAAGGGTTTAGATTCCATGGGGCAGATATGGAACTGGCTTATTTGGCTGTCTGACGTTTGGGATGGGAATTGTCTGTCATCGTCCTTTTGTTAGTTATCCTGGGTGCTTATTTTCTTTTAATAACTTGCTTCAAGATAGGGGTCAGTGTGATTTTTTTTTAAAGCATGGCAGAATGATGGAGGAAAGAAGAAATTATGTTATAAAATTGAAAATCTGTGTCAAAATGTAGAATTTCCTTTCCTTCTTGGATTTGATAACTTTGGAAATTTGGGTCCTGAAGAAGAAAGTCCAAATAGCCCATCCCATTTATCTTTCTATAGAAGGAGAAGGGGCAAGGAACATCAAACATTTTCCAGCAGCTCCCAACCAAGAGAAAGTTCTCGTTTAAAGAGAAGAGGAGGTGGGCGAGCGGACTTCCTCCGCTCTTGGCAGTCAGATGGCCTGTCTTTCTGCTTTCACTAGACATTTTACCTGGAGAAGTAGCTGCTCCAGAATGATTGAGGTTTAAAAACGGGGGGGGGGGGGGGGGGGGCGGTAGGGGAATGCATAGAGACCTGGTATAATTATGGAAAGTTAAAATTGTCTTGGAATAGCTCCTTTGAAATAATTGGTTTAGGAGAGTGGATATAACTTGGTGGTTGAGCACCTGCTTCCCATGTGCGAGGTCCTGGGTTCAATCCATGGTACCTCCTAAAAAAATAAAACTGGTTTAAGGAAGCAAAAATTCCCCAAGGAGGAAAGAGGTGAGGAAACCACATAAAGTATATTGTGTAAAGAAACTACTTTAATTTAAAACATTTACTAATGGAGTCGATGTCTGTATCTCCATTGGGAGCATCATAACCTGGCTTAAGATATATCAAGACTGTGACTTTCTGATTCTGTATAGATTAATTGTTGTACTTTAGTTATATTTAAGTCTCTCTGTTCTTTATTATGTAAGAAATGTCTTCACTTTGTAAGGGAGTGTGTCTTTTTTTCTTCTGAAATCTCGTTCTCCTCTCTGTTTCGTCCTCTTGGTGGTTTCCCTTAACCTTCTTTACATCTTCTCCTTCTCCTAATTGTCACTAACCTCCTTTTCCAAAGGTTCCCTCTTTGGAATTCAGTTCTTCTTGAACCTAAATGGCTTCCTTGGCTTTGCTTCTCTTCTGTCCCCTCCTTTCTTCAGCTCCCTTTCTACCCCTCCAGGTTTCAGGGTTTGTAGAGGCGCTAGAAGGGTAAGGGGCATGATATACTTAGAGACCATCTCTCCTGTCAGCTGAGGTCTGCACACAAACACAAAATGATATTCCATGTGGTAGCTTTTCCCTTGAGGGACTTGGATCTTCTATCCATCAATTGTTCACAACCTTCTCATTTCTCAGAATCTGCCCTTCTACAATCAGCCCTGAAGTATATTTAAAATTAACAGTGGTTCTGAGAGTATTCATCAGTTGAATTCCTTAGTTTGCTTAAATATTTATCAGACGTGTAATATATGTCAGGCATTATGCTAACTTCAGAAATTAATTTGACCAAGAACATCCCTGCCCTTATAAAGCTTCTATTCTAATTGGGGGAGACAAGCAATAAACAAGAAAAGAATTTAACAAAGGCCACTTAGGAGAAGTGGTGGAAAGAAATAAGTCGGGTGATGTAATGAAGCGAATGGGGAGGGAGAGAGGAGCGAGCTCTCTGAAAGAGCCTTCTTGGGGAGGTGATATTTGAGCTCAGAAGTCAGAATTCCTTGTTCAAGAATAAAAGGTGACACACTCTGCCTCGCATTTAGGAAGCCTTCGGTAGCGTTTCAAAAACAGGGCTAGGACACTGTATATTATAAACCACAGTTGCTCCATAGAACTTTATCTCCGGACCCAGAGAAAGGGGAGAGATATGTTAACTTACTGCTAATGCATTTTCAACAACTAAGATGATTTTGGGAGCCATCATTAACTTCTACCCTAATCATAGTTTTAATTCTTTTGGCAATTATTGAAAACAACAGTTCACAAACCTTGAAACTAGCTACAGCTTTGGGGGTTGGCCAGTGTTGTATAAGCAATAAAGATGCAGTTCTTAAGCACATTAGAGGACCTTACCTTCTTCACTTAGAACTTCAAGGATTTAGGGTGTGAAGCGAAATAGAGCATTCCAAAAGCTGATTCCTTCGTTAAATGAGAAATTCAGTTTCCATTTATGTATTCTTTCTGAAAGAGGGGACTTACATGCTCATTTCCATCTAGGTGGAGCACAGTTTAGACAGAGGAAAACTGACTGTCGGCAGGAAGAGAATTAGGAGCTCATTGACTCCCTATTGGGTTAATTTTGCTCCTGACCCTAAGCTGACATTGACAGTAATAGAACAATAATTAAAAGTTTAAGGCCCTGAATCCAGAAAAACCTTGGGATATGTTAGGTGAGGAAAGAACACCTTTGGTGGGAGACTAGTGTAGGGGTGGACACAGCTCCTTGAGCGCCTGTTACAGTCCACAGTACACTGTTGGACTCTCTGTGAAGTGCACTGGAAGGTCTTGAAGGGGTTCAAGGAGAAAGTGGAATGATCTAATGTAGGGGTTTTTTAAAGCCTTCTATGACATTTCGTAATGGCAGAAGGGGTCAATCCATCAGGAAGCTGTAATGGCTCTAAATGAGTGTGCACCTAATAACAGAGCTTTCAAATCCATGAAGCAAAAGCAGGCAGAGCTGAGGGGAGAAACAGACAAATCCACAATCATAGTTGGAAACTCCTCTTTCACTAACTGATAAAACCAGCAGAGAGAAAATCAGTAAGGCTATAGAAGCCCTTGACAACACTATCAACCAAGTGACCCAATTGACAGCAATTGAATTTGTAAGATCCTCCATCCAACAACTACAGGATAAACATTGTTTTTGAATATAGAGGAAACATTCACTAAGCTAGATCATGTGCTGGCCACAAAACCAGTCTCAATAAATTCAAAAGGATTGAAATCATACAGAATATGTTGTATGACTACAAAGGAATTAAGTAAAAATGAAAAACAAAAAGATATCTGGAAAATCCCAGATATTTGGTAATTAAACAACCACTTCTAAATAACCCATGGGTCAAAGAAGAAATCACATTAGAAATTTAAAAATCCCTTTGGCTACTCTGTGAGGAATGGATGGGAGTAAGGCAAGTGTGGCTGCAGGGAGACCAATGGACAGAAATGGCATTCTTAATTTTTGTAAAGATTTATTTATTTCTCTCCCCTCCCCCTCCATTGTCTGCTCTCTGTGTCCATTCACTGTGTGTTCTTCTGTGTCCGCTTGCATTCTTGTCATGTGGCACTGGGAAACTATGTTGCTTTTTTTGTTGCATCATCTTGCCATGTCAGCTTTCTGTGTGTGCAGCGCCACTCCTGGGTGGACTGTGCTTTTATCGCGTGGCGTGGCTCTCCTTGTGGGGCGCACTCCTTGCATGTGGGGTGCCCCTATATGGGGGACACCCCTGCATGGCATGGCATTCCTTGTGCGTGGCAGCACTGCACGTGGGCCAGCTCGCTACATGGGTCAGGAGGCCCTGGGTATCAAACCCTGGACTCTCCATATGGTACACAGATGCTCTGTCAGTTGAGCCACAACCACTTCCCAGAAATAGCATTCTTGAAGAGCTGTAATGGTGCCTTAGACTCAGAGCAAGGCAGTGGAGAGGGGGAGAAATAGAGTCAGATATATTTTGAAGTAGGAACCCCTGTGACTTGCTGAGGATTGGATGGGGTGGGTGTGAAAAGGAGAGGAAGTAAGAACAACCTGTAGGTTTCTGGCTCAAGTCACTTAACATCTCCCCATTGCTCTTAACATCAAGTCCAAATTTGTCAGCATAACTCCTTATCTAGTCCTCGCCCACCTCGTCAGCCTAATCCAGGTGTTCTTAACCTTTCTTGCTCCACGGAGACCTTTGCAGGCAGGTGAAAACCATGGGCCCCTTCTCAGAATATAGCAGCAGATAGTTTTATGACACTCAACCAGTGTCAGGTCTAACAACGGCTGTAATTTCAAAGTATGGATGCATGTAAGTGATTTTTCAAGATATGCAACAACTGTAATATGAGGTGAAAAGAATATTACTGTAATTTATGGCATACATTTGTAAGTGAAGGAAATGCTAGATTTCAGTTAAAGGTCAGAGAAAATATAATAAGTTGGTTTTTTTTCAAATCAAGCTCATGGAACCCCTGGTTAAGAACCCCTGGCCTAATCTCTCGCCATGCCTTGCTCTCCCACTGTGAGCTCCAGCCCCACCCCAAGCAACTTACAAACCTACTATGTGCCCTGCTCTCTCTTGAACGCTGAGACTTTTCACAGGCTGTTCCATTTATTCCTCTTCTCTTCACTTGCTTATCTTTTAGCTTCACTGTAACTTCTAGGAAGCCTTTCCTGATTTCAAACCAGACTGGTTTAGTTGCCCTGCTTTGTGCTTCTGTGCTATGCCTAGCATCATATGCACCTCACTTTGCTTTGCTTCTTATCTATCTCCCCAATTAAAGCTTCTTGAGAACAGAGCTTATGTTTCATTCATTTTGCTGCTGCTGCTGCTACTATTACTATTATGGTCACTTCTACTTCCACTATCACCACTAGAACCACTACCAGTAGTAGTACCATGACTACTACTAGTATCATTCTAAAACTACTGCTACTACTTCTGCAACTACCTCTACCAATAGTACAGCCACCAATATTACTATCACAACTACTAGTAGTACCACCACTAGAACTACTACTACCACTAGTACCAATAGTATTGCTACTACAACCACAACAACTAGTAGTAGTAGTTTTATGGCTGCTAAGGCCAATTACTGGTTATCTGGACTGTGAGTCAAAGAACCTTTGTGAGACTGGGATGATGCTATCAGATAGCATGTATCTAGTCCTTATGATGTACCAGAAGCTTCACATGCATGATCACATTTAATCATGCCAGCAGCACTGCAAAGTGGGCTATCAATCCCATTTTCAGATGAGGAAATCAAGGTTTAGAAGATTGAAGCAGCTTGCCCAAGATCTCACAGTAAGTGGTGGAAACACAGGTAGTCAGATTACAAACTCAAAACTTTTCACTGCAAAGTTGTACTGTACAGAACAGGATGGGAGAAGAACAGACTTGCAGGTGAGCTGGTGAGCCCCCGAGAGCCTTCCTGCTGAGCAGGGCTGGTGGGAGGTGGCTGCCCAGGTTGGGGCCGTGTGGGGCAAGAGCAAGATGACCATTACATCCAGCAGCAGTGGGTACAGGTAGTTATTGTGTGCTGCCTGTTTCCTCCTTACTTCGAGAACACAAAGGCTTCATTTCCAGAGTTGACTAATTTCCATAAGGGAATTAGAATGGCTAATTTTATATCCTTTTAGCAGATTTTTCTTGTCCATTAGAATGCGGCTAACCATGATCCTCTTCAAATTAATACCAGCAATGATTGCTGCAGAATTAACCTCCAGAGACTCCAGAGACACAGTATTACAGAAGGAGTGTTTTTTTTTTTTTTTCAGATGAGGGGTAAGAAGGCCTTAATTGTATTGGTTTTCAGTCAAGGTAATAAATGGATTATGATATTAGAAAGGTTCAAAAACTTCATTTCTTCTCTGCTTGACCCTGACTATGTAAAAGTCTCTCTGTGGTCGACATGTTTTGAAGCTCTGTGGGCAGTGATGCAAATGGTAACTAATTGCATTTGACATTTTAGAAGGGAAGCACAGAGAGTCTTACAGTGACAGTAACTGCTGTTTAGGAAGCATTACCGCATCTCAGCTGCTGTCTTGAGGGCTGTTGTTTCACGTAGACATTATGGCAATCCAGAGTAGAGGTGGGGGGTGGGGCAGCGGTGGCGGTGTTGCTTTCCACCTTTTACAAATCGGGGAACTGAGACCCAGAAAGACTGAGCAACTTGTCCAAAGTCACAGTACTGGTGGGTCTTGCTGTTCAGATTTGAACTCAGCAGTGGCAGATTCAAGATTCTTTTTTTTTTTTTTTTAAGGTTTATTTAGTTAGTTAGTTCTCTCCCCTTCCAACCCCCCACCCTGGTTGTCTGTTCTCTTTGTCTATCTGCTGCATCTTCTTTGTCCGCTTCTGTTGTCAGCGACACGGGAATCTGTGTTTCTTTTTGTTGCGTCATCTTGTTGTGTCAGCTCTCCGTGTGTGCGGAGCCATTCCTGGGCAGGTTGCACTTTCTTTCTCGCTGGGTGGCTCCCCTTATGGGGCGCACTCCTTGCGCGTGGGGCTCCCCTACGTGGGGGACACCCCTTCGTGGCACGGCACTCCTTGCACGCATCAGCACTGCACATGGGCCAGCTCCACACAGGTCAAGGAGGCCCGGCGTTTGAACCGCGGACCTCCCATGTGGTAGACAGATGCCCTAACCACTGGGCCAAGTCTGCCACCTCAAGATTCTTAAGCACTGTGCTTCTACCTTTAGGAATACTTCTTTTTTAAAGTGTATGTATACAATCTGCTACCAAAAGGAGCACACCATAACTGTATATGCTGAGATTAGCAAGCTAGCACCTGTGATACCACCATCGTGGTTAAGAACTAGTCCCTGACCATCACCTCAGAAAACTTCCGCCAGTGTATCCCTTCCACCATGGGATCCTTTTTATTTCAGTGCTGCAAACTCCAGTACCTTCAAGGGCCAGACAGGTAACCCACGGAAGGGCACAGATCAGGTACAAGCTCCATTCATGGCAATTCCTCCTTTCCTTTGCTCCACTTCAAATCCTTGGAGTTGGCCTTGACTTTTCTCATTCTCTCTTTCCCAATTCACCTGAAAATCCTGGTAGCTCTGTCTTCAACTGTATTTATAATGTGATCACTTCTTACTCCCTCCATTGTTACCTCCTGGGCCAAGCCACTGTTGCCTCTCACCTGAATTTTGAAAGTATAATAGCATCCTAACTGGTCTCCCTGTTTGCCTTGTGCTCCCCGATAGTCTGTTCTCCACACGCATCCAGAGCGATCCTTTTATTCCAGTAACAGAATGCCACTCCTCTGCCAGGAGCCTTCCAATGGTTCTCATCTCCCTCGGAGTAAAAGCTAAAGGTCTAACAAGGACTTGCAAAGCCCTAGATTAGTGGCTCACTCTACTGCTCTATCCTCATCTTCTCTTCTTCTGTTGTTCACCATGGCCCAGCTACCCTGACCTCCTTGCCGTTCCCAGAGGGTACCAGGTGTGCTCCTGCCTTAGGAACTTTGCATGCGCCCAACTCCTTTTCAGTGAGGTCTTTCTTGAACCACCCTATTTAAAATTGCAAACTGTCCCACACCCAGCGTGCCTGATCCCTTTCCCTGCTCTATTTTTCACCTGCTTATGTGCTATATAATCAAGGCATTGTCTTGTTTATTACCCGACTCCTTCTACTTCATGAAGGCAGAGATTTAGGTCTGTCTTGGCCACTGCTGGTCATGCCTGGCACATAGCAATCCATAACGGTTTATTACATGAATGAACTGAGAATGCTAGGGATGCCTGTGATTAAGTGCCAGCAGTTTGTTCCCTTGCAGGTGCAGACTGCCCAAACTGTGGATTTTTTCAAAAGATGCCAGAAATTCAGATGTTTTTATTAAATCACCATGTTTAAAAAATGGGGGGAGCGGATGTGGCTCAGTGGTTGAGTGCCGGCTTCCCACATATGAGGTTTGGGGTTCATTCCTCAACCCTGGTACCATAAAAAGAAAAGGAGGGAAGCGGCTGTGGCTCAATCAGTTGGGCTCCAGTCCAACATACGGGAGGCCCTGGGTTCGCGTCTCAGGGCCTTCTTGTAACGACAGGCTTGCCTGCACGCTGCTGAGCGCCGCCCAGTCCGCAAGCGCCATGGAGCACTGACTCAGCAAGGTGACGCAACCAAAAAGGGAGACAAGCAAAAACACAGAAGAGTGCACAGCGAATGGACACAGAGAGCAAGCAAGCAAGCCACAAGGGGGGAGGGGAAATAAAAAATAAATAAATGCAGACACAGAAGAACGCACAGCGAATGGACACAGAGAGCAGACAGCACACAAAAAAGCCACAGCGAGGGGGCGTGGGGGGATAAAAAGAAAAGAAAAGAAAAGAAAAGTTTGGCAACTAATTTAAAATCTTAAAAATAGGCTGTGTGTGCCAAATAGAACTCATCCATGGGCTGCATTTGACTCATCAACCATTAGTTCACAACCTTTGTTAAGGCTGAACTGGCTTCACCACCCTTATGTGAAGACATGCATGTTTTCCAACAGCAGCGGCCAGCTCCCCAGAAAGCATGTCTCAGAATCAGCCCTCATTTATCTAAATTGACTGGCTTGAATAATCTATTGCACGAGTTGAGAGTGTTTTGTACGTTTCAAGTGGTTGGAAAAAATTAAAAGAAGAAAATTCTGTGACACTGGAAACTATATGAAATTCAGATTTCAGTGTCCTTAAATAGTTTCACTGAAACACAGCCAAGCTCATTCGAGTACATATTGTCAATGGCTGCTTTCATGCTACAACGGCAGAATTGAGTAGTTGCAACAGAGCTTATAATATTTACTCTCTGGTCCTTTCGAGAAGGAGTTTGCTAATCCTGATCTACAAACAAAGCTGGCCAAAGACTTGCATTGCCTATTCCCTGAAGTCTAAATCTTAGCTGAAAATAGCCTTTCAAAAAAGATGCAGAGCTATACCCACCAACACTAGCAGACAGGGATCCAAAGAGAGAGAATGTTTAGCTCAAAGCCTGCATGAGCTGGTTTAGAGATTGTCCACTTCAAGTTTTCTCAGCCAGACCTGGCTCTTTCAAGGAAAAGCTGAGAAGGAAAGACAGATGGCTTCACTGGAGGATGGAAGACGAGTGAGCCATAGTAATTTGCTGATATTTTTTTTTTATCCCTTTCAAAGCTCAACCCTTATAAAATATAGTCCAGGGTCCTAAATTGGACCAATCTAGACCAGGACATATCTTCTTTTAAGACTCTGCCAAAAAATAAAAGAAGCAGAAAGGTGAGTGGATGTAGCTCAATGGTTGAGTGCCTGCTTCCCATGTACAAGGTCCTGGGTTCAATCCCCAGTACCACACACACACACAAAAAGACTACCTCTTGATTGACACATCTCTGAAATCAAAGATGATGGGAGGAAGGTGCTAAGAGAAGTACCCTTTCTAGAAGTCAACATTAATCAGTGAAAACTGGTGGCATCCTTTATATATCAGGCCACTTCCTTTGTGTCTGACCTGTTTTTGGTTTTTTTTTTTCTTTTCTCTTCCCTTCCCAATACGCACACAGGTGATTTTAAAGGATGTGGACTCACTTCTGTACGTGGACACCGATGTTCTCTTTTTGAGACCTGTCGATGATATCTGGAAGCTTCTAAGGCAGTTTAATTCTACCCAGCTTGCAGCCATGGCCCCTGAGCATGAGATCCCCAAGATCGGCTGGTACAGCCGCTTTGCTCGGCACCCCTTCTATGGCACTGCAGGAGTTAATTCAGGAGTCATGTTGATGAATTTAACACGCATTAGAAGTACCCAGTTCAAGGTAAGAAAATACTTTAAAATTCCCTGTTTAAAAATCTGGACTTTGTCTTTCTAACAGTGGTGTGCCTAGAGAATGTCATTGTCCTGATTTGTGGAAATGGGTGGCCTGTAGATGGGGATGGGAGGAGCCAGGGGAGAGAAAAGGATTTGGAAAGTTATAGAATATTTAATTGTCCAGGAAAAGCCCTGGTGACTATGAAATTTAACGCTTCAGCAGAGTTACCATTCAGGAACATCATGTTGCATTTCTGAATTACATAATGTTTGAACTCTGTGCGTACCTGAGACTTCAAAAACCATGGAAAATTTCTAGGAGTTATCCCAGGGATACGTTCATATAAAATACAGAGATATTTGTACAAGGATGTTCATTGCCTTATCTTTTATCCAAACAAAGAACTGGAAAGAACCTAAATGAACATCAGTAGAGAACTAGTCATAAACAAAATTCTTCCCCTATTAAAAGTAATTAGGTTAATCACTGCATGGTAAATAAGATCTCTAAAAAATATTAAGTAAAAAAATTAAATTGCAACACAGCGTAATACTATAGAGTGTGAGCCCTTTTGTGCATTAGAAATCTCTAGAAGACTTAAGGGACTGTTAATTGTGGACACTTGGGGAGAAAGTGGGAATGAGAATTGTAGGGGGATGGTAAAAGATTATTTTTTTCTTTGTCATTTTATAGTTTTGTATGTCGTTTTAATTTTCACTCTTTGAGCATATTGCTTTCATTATATAAATAAATATTTAAGACAAGGAAGGGCTCTTTTCACTTAAGTTACCTTAATTCTGCTATCTGTATTTTGTTCCTTCACTTTAGACACAAGAACTAAGCCTAAGACAGAGGTCTAACTTCTGCCATGGTTTCCTAAGTAGAAACTATCGGCCCAGCTACCAGCAATACTCTAAATCCACAGCCTTCATTTTGCTCCATCCTAAGCCCTGGAGCTAGCAGGACCCCTCCCCTATCTGCTTTCATTCTCCAGTGGGAAGGAGCGGGCCGCCGGGCATTATTTCATAAAGGGCGAGATGTATTTGCTTTGCCACTGCTGCTCTCATGGATTTCTCTTTTCCAGAACAGCATGATTCCAACAGGCTTGGCTTGGAAGGACATGTTGTACCCTCTGTACCAGAAGTACAAGAATGCCATCACGTGGGGAGACCAGGACTTATTAAATATTATTTTTTATTTCAACCCAGGTAGGTTCTCTTTGGAGAATGCCGTTTGTGTGGGAGCACGCCCACCTCGACCTCAGAGGGCGCATTCCAGGCGAGGCTCTGCTGTTGACCAGCCTGGTACTCTGCACGGGCAGCCTACGTTCTGCTTTCACCCGCCCCTCTGGGTCTCCAACGGAGGCGTGTCCTCAAGCTGCGGACACAAAAGGCCAAATGTTGAAACCTCCAACGCTGCGCTCCATTTTTAGAGTCTCTTATAAATGTGGCTGCCCCATTCTTCTAAGAAGTACAGTCAAAATTAATTTGAAGCACAGAACTAAATGAAAATATTGTAATCTAGGCATTAGACCCTCCATGGTCTAAACAATTACTGGATTCACAGGCTCTTTAGAGTTCAGTGATTAAGCTCATTCAGAGTTAAAAGAGCTGAGAATAAAGACTCAGGCTCCCAAATCCCTTTTTCCTTTCATTGGAGGCAAAAGAATTTCTTCTTATATTGTTAAGTCAAAGGCTTGTTGGGTAGTGTATTAGTCCGCCAAAGGGGTGCTGATGCAAAATACCAGAAATTGGTTGGCTTTTATAAAGGGTATGTATTTGGGGTAAGAGTTTACAGATACCAGGCCATAAAGCATAAGTTACTTCCCTCACCAAAGTCTATTTGGAGCAAGATGGCTGCCGACATCTGTGAGGGTTCAGGGTTCCTGGGTTCCTACGTTCCTGGGGCTTGTTTTTCTCTGGGTCCAAGGTTCCTTTCTTCCTGGGGCTGGCTTCTCTTTCCTCTGCATGCTGAGTTCCTGGGGCTCCAGCTTCAGTCTTCAGCATCAAACTCCAACATCAAAACCCCAACATCAGAAAACCCTCAACTCTGTTCTTTGCCATGCCTTTTACCCTAATCATAACTCAATCATGCCCAGGGACATATTAGATTACAAACAAAATCTAATATCTATTTTTGGAATTCATCAATAATATCAGACTGCTACAGGTAGGTAAAGGGAGTGAGATGAAAAGTTCTGGTCTCTATTTTTATATCGTTACCTAAAGCTGATAAAAAAATTTTTTTTTTCTTTTTCTTTGCTAAAACCTAATTTAATGTCGTTAAAATAAAAACCATGCCTTTTCCTTGAGAAAAATCTGGGGGACGGAGGGAGAAATCCTCACCCCAACCTATCCAGCACTTTTCTTAGACTTAAAAGTTCTGAAGTTGAGACTTACATTTATAGACTTCTGCCTGTGATTGTGTGTTAGCCTTGAAGCATGTACAATGTTCCTTTATTTAAAAAACAAGCAAACAAACAAAACTCAGTCTCATAAGTCTTTGGATTAAAAAGGATCACATCCCAGAAAAGAAAGAAAGCCCATTGAAATGGAGTTTCTGTGAAGGATTCCCAATACTAATGCATTAGAAGAAGGGAATGGCTCAGCCATTCACTTTTTGCATGTTTTAAAACATTTTACTCTGACAGTAAAAGAGAATTTAAAGCCGGGGTTCTTAACCAGGGGCCCATGAGCTTGAATTGAAATTCAAAAAAAAATGTTATTCTTGTCAGGACGTGTTGGTTTGGCTGTGATATATTTATCAGATAACACACAGTATAGTGTGGACTTAGTAAGGGGTCTGTGGTTTTCACCTGACTGGCAAATGGGTCCATGGAACAAAAAAGGTAAGAATCCCTGATTTGAAGTCTGCACCACCTCCTTTTTCTTCCTAAACATAGTTCTTTTTTCTAGGTTTAGGTATGTGGATTAGGACTCCTTAATAACAAATCCCTTGAGTTAATCTAAGCAAAAGGATACTTTTTTCCTAAGTAAACAGAAGTCTCATGGAAGCCCTGGGTAGGAAGGCAGCCTGGCTCAGCAGAAAAGGGAAAGCAATGAATGTTGGCCAACCCTCTCCCATTGAGGCCATTTATTTCTCTCTCTTTTTCTGCTTCTCAGGCAGCAAATCAAAGTACTTAGGTTTCATGCTACAGTTCCCACTACATGGAAGAACTAACTTCATCCCAATTCCAAATTCCCAGGAGAGAAAATCATATGCTTCCAGTATGCATCAGCTAGGCTGGGAACGTGGAGCTAAGGAATGATTTTTAACATTTATTACTAAGTGCCAGGAGCTGTTCTAAGCATTATCATATTTAATCCTCACAACCAATTTGAGAACATAATCCCCATTTTACAGATGAAGATACCAAAGGAAGGAGAGTTAAATAATTTGTGGGCACAGCTAGGGATTGCCCAAGCCGGGGTATGAACTCAGACCATTCCAACTCTGGCCCTGTATATTTGGGGGAGAGGAGAAGCTCTCAGAAAGGGGGTACCCTAGGATGTTAGGCAGATACCCCAAAAGGTATTGGTCTGATGCAGTATCTTTTTCTTATAAATACTCCATTTTCCTCTCTATTGGTTAAACAGTGTAAAAATATGCAGTTAGAACCATCAGATATAGGAAAATCTGTCCATAGTCCTAAACTGGGGATTCCCACAGTTGCCTCCCCAGAAATCTTAGCTTGTTGCATATGATTTGAGGATGTGATCAATGAGTAAATAATACTTAAAGGCAGTATTAAGCAGCTTTGCAATTAGACATGAGTCCCCTTGTCTTCAATTGGGACTGAAAACCAGGTATGGGTTCTGCCACACACTGTCTTAGATCCAAATATGTATTAAGTACAGGATATAGTAAAATAATTCTGAACTTGTTCAAAATCCTGGTTCCAGTAAGTATCAAGTAAATCACCAAGTTTTCTGACTTTAGATCAGGGAGTGTCAGATACACTTTGATTGTTCCAGGTGACCTGCATTTGATCTCCCTGTTTCATACTTTTACTAGGTACTTAATTAACATCAGCTCTTTGAACTGAAATCTAGTGATATCAGTCACATTAAAGACTTATCTTTGTTTCTACTGATTGTGAGCCATTTCTATATACCAGAAAAAAAAAAACCTATATTTGAAAAATATATTCATAACCTTTATCCAAAGAAAGACAGGAGCAAGGGAATATTGGCCCTAATACGTAACAGATAGATATGTTCATTGCTATGATTCTTTGGATTGCCATGGTTGAAGCAATGCACATAAAACCCATAGCAGGTTGTGGATGTGGCTCAAATGGTTGAGTGCCTGCCTCCCACATGGGAGGTCCCAGGTTCAGTTCCCAGTGCCTCTTGAAAAAACAAAAAATGAACAACAAGCAAACAAATGAAAAAACCAACTCGGAACCCAGTGTGGCTCAGTGGTTAAGTGCTGGCTTCCCACATACAAGGTTCCGGGTTTAATCCCTGGCCCCCAGTACCTAAAAAACAAAAACAAAAACAAAAAACCCTGTAGCATATGTCTGGAATGTTATTATGATTATAGCTCCCTATAGCTGGTAACACCACTTTTTCAAATGTGTTTACAAGTCATTAGCTAGGGAAGCAGATGTGGCTCAAGTGATAAGGCCTCTGCCTACCATATGGGAGGACCCGGGTTCGATCCCTGGGGCTTCCTGGTGAAAAAGAAGAAGAGAAACTGTGCCGTCTGTGTGGCACGAGCCAGTGCCTACGTGGTGAGCTGAGTGCCTGTGCAGTGAGCTGAGTACCCATGTGGTGAGCCAAGTGTCCATGCAGCGGGCCAAGTGCCCATGTGGGTGCCTGTGCAATGAGCTGAATGTCCACGTGGTGAGCCGAGTGCCCACACAACTGCCTGCATGGCAAGCTGAGTGCCCGCAGGGCAAGCCGAGTACCTGTGCAGTGAGCCGAGTGCCCATGCGAG
The DNA here is from genome assembly GCF_030445035.2 of Dasypus novemcinctus. Lineage (NCBI taxonomy): Eukaryota > Metazoa > Chordata > Mammalia > Cingulata > Dasypodidae > Dasypus > Dasypus novemcinctus. Next base: position 34,646,012 of record NC_080698.1, read on the forward strand.
TGCCCATGTGGCAAGCCAAGTGCCTGCATGGTGAGCCGAGTGCCCACATGAGTGGCCACGTGGTGAGCCAGTGCCTGCACAGCGAGCCAGTGCCCTTGTGGCGAGCCCACGCAGCAAACCGAGTGCCCGTGTGGTGAGCCAATGCCTGTGAAAGTGAGTCACGCAGAAAGATGACGACACAACAAAAGAGAGACAAAGGGGAGAGTCAAGGTGAAGCGCAGCAGAGACCAGGAACCGAGGTGGCGCAGCTGACAGAGAACCCCTCTCCATATCAGAGGTCCCCAGGATCAAATCCCAGTGAGTCCTAGAGGAGAAAGATGAGAAGAGAAGACAAAAAGAGAAATTGATACAGAAGATCACGCAGTGAATGGACACAGACAGCAAAAACAGGAAGGCAGGAAGGAGGGAGGGGAGGGGGAAATAAATAAGTTTTTAAAAAGTCATTAGCTAAAAAATGTTTTAAAACTCTTCCTATAATTAGAGAATGTAAATGCCCAAGGGTGGGTAATTGCAGTGCTTTGAAAGGGACTGACTCAGGAGGAGACAGCTGAAACCTATGGGGGGTTTGCAGTAGCTTATCCCACGGGACATTTCCTGACAAGTGAGCCAAGGCAGCTTCTTCAAGGGGTGGAAAGTTGCACTCACATCTTTACAGGTGAGTTTGAGTCAAGGACAGAGTAGAAAACCCTAAGTGGAATGATGTGTTTGTTCTCTGCACTTAGCCACTCATGCCAGCTAAGGGCAGATATTGTAAGGATCCCGGCGTGGTCTTATGAACACGTCTATCAGGTAGAGCCACATCTCTTGTGAAAGCTCTGTGAGAAGTTGCCAGAGAGCACAGGTGATTTCCTCATCCCTCAGAGGCCTCCTAGACGCTGCCATCTTTGCTTCTCTCCACACCCATCTGCTTCCATTCTGTCTCTCAGCCAGCATCCTGTTTGCACATGGCCAACGTGACTGTCAACCCCAAGTCAATACAACCTTACAAGTTCCCAGCCAGTAATGATGGATTTCCTGTGTTTCCTAATTCAAATTCTTGAGGAAATAAAAAAAGAGACTGGCCAAATCCAACCTATGAATTGATTCCCAGCCCAACTCTGAATGGGTTCTCTTTGGATCGGGAAGCTATCCTTGATCCGGTCATCAGTGGCTAATGGGTCAAGGTCATGTGGTGCAAGCATGGCCACCTAGGTCTGCCCCTTCTTCAGGGGCAATTTCTAGGAAAGTGGGCTGTGGACAGAGAAGGAAATGAAACCAGCCAGGTAAAGATGTCAAGGCAGGGCATCAAGGCAGAGTAGAAGCAGTAAGGTTCTGCCCGAGGGGAGAGATGAGAGCTGAAATGCAATGGTATACACATGTAGGTGGTCTGTGAGTTAAGTGTGATGCTAGGGAGTTTAGCTGGGGCCACAGGGAATAGGATACACAGTCAAAGGGGCTTTCTTGCCCTTGCCTCAGAAATCTACAAGCCTCTTCAATGGCACTGTCAAGGCCTTGTTCTCATCCTGCCTGGAATTAGTGGCATCCTGCCTTGAGTATGCAGCCACATTTTCTACACCAAAGAGCACCTGGCAACTGGCAATTACAAATGTGCTGTGAGGTGGACAGGTCCAATTACTTGGTATTAGGACTGTTCTAGGAAACCAGTAATAAATTATTGTTCGGGGGAATATGGAGACTTTATGAGTTCTAACATGAAGTACAAGAGAAAAGATGGTGATTTCAGGCTCCTTGTGAGAGGATGTATTATGGTTCACCAGAAAAACAGAACCAGTAGGATTTTTATATACACACAAACAATATATATAAAATCATATATGTAGTCATATAGAGAGCCCTCTCTATATGATTTTTAAGGAATTCGTTTTAATTCGTTTTAAGAAATTGGTTCATGTGATCGTGGGGGCTGACAGTCTGAAATCTGTATGGCAGGTTGCAGGCTGGAAATTCTGATGAGTGATGGTTAAGTCTTGAATCAGAATTTCTTCTTCTCAGAACCCCCAATTCTTTGCTTTCAAGGCCTCCAATTGATTGGACTAGGACCAACTGTATTACTAGGGTAATCTCCTTTATTTAACTCCAACTGATTGTAGATGCTAATCACATCTATGAAGTACCTCCACAGCAACATCCAGGGCAGTGTTTGACCAAACACCTGGACACCATAACTTAGCAAAGTTGGCACATAAAATTAACTATCACAATGAGAATATTTTATCTCTATCTCTCTCACAGTGTATAACTTAGTGCCTTAACTGGAGTTGGTGTTCAGAAGTACTGGTTGATTGAATGAATGGAATTAGGAGAAGAGAGTGATAGGGTGAAATAAAAGGCAGAGAAAGGGACTGTAGCAAGGAAAATGAAAGAAGAGAAGGAGGGAGAAGAAGGACAGGGAGAAAATAGTGTAAAGGTAAAAGATGCATATGGTAGAGGGAGGTATCAGGTTTCATTCATTCAACAGATCGTTATTGAGCACCTACTATGTGCCAGCCACATGGCTAGGTGCTGAAGATATGGCAGCAGATGAGATAAAGTCCCTATTTTCACAAAACCCACCTTCTATTAGAAGAAGTACACTCCTAAAGAATAATAACTAGTTGTTCAAAATAACCACAAATTGTGATAACTGCTATGAAAGAAACAAATGAGGGATTGAGCAAGCAACTATCAGGACTAGAGGGAGAGGTGAGTTTCCTTAGGTTATGTGGTCAGGGAAGTCTTCTGGGGAGAATTAGTTGCCTTTTTCTGGAGCCAAGTGCACTCTTGGAAAGGGAAGAAAGGAATTCTGAGAGAACTCAAGTTCCAGAATGGGACATTAAAAAAAAAAACACAACAACTATTAAAGCACAATCAAACAGCCTGTTTTCTGTTGAAGTGAGTACCAGGCCTGTTTCTCTGTGAAGCGATATGGCATAAACCACCCCATAATCCCAAGAGTATGAAATAATCAGATATGTAAGGAGCAATCAATTCACATAGTACTTGGCAAGTACTTAGGAGGCTCTGGAAATAAATGCAGACTCTGAAGGGATCACTAAGGGATTTCAGACCCAAAGGTAATCAATTAATGAGCTTCTTTATCTATGTAAAATTGAGAGAAAAATAGCGAAGACCCAGGGTTTGAAGATAAGTTGGCTTGAAAACTATTTTAAAATAAATTACAGTGGAGTGAGGATTTGGAGTTTTTAAACCATTTACTGCATATTTTCTCAGCCATGGGAAAACCAACCTGATCATTTCTCCATACTGCCTTTTTTTTAAACATCAGGTTTTGACAGCCCTGATAATCTTGCTTGAAATAGATCCATTTTGGGACGACAGGTATTGATCATATGCCAAATAGCCATCATTAGTCAACTCTACATGTTTATTAGCTCAGATAGAGGAGTTTTCCATCTTCAGTCCACCCACCCCACACTGCTAACTTTAATCCCACCCTCTCCCCATTTCCAAAATGGAGATTTCAGCTTGCAACCCATGTGAAATTTATCTGTGCAGAAAGAGACACATCTGTTATTTTTAACTGGCTACTGTTTATGTCCTTTCTTTGTGGTAACAGCATCCTAGTTTCCTTAGGGGAATTACTCTTTCTCTATTGCATGAAGTCTTAGAGCCTGCCGCCCCTGACTCCTGCTAAGGCAGTCTCACTCTCTCCCGGGAACTTGAGTCCTGAGAGGAATTACCCAAGAGGAGAAAGTGGCCAAGGCTGGTTCCTCCTGGCAGCATGCTGAAAGGCTGGCATTAATTGGTCCCCACCCCCTAGATCCCTGGAGCTGCCCCATTTACTGCCATAGCATCTGATTTTATGAGATATTCCATTTCCTTTCAAAAGAAATTTTTTTTTCTTGCTTAACAAGCTAGAATTAAACTTGGTTTAATATGGATATATAGGCTTATATCTCTTGTAAATTTTAGACCAAAGTAGTATAATTATGTGGCACTTTTCCACTGTTATCTTCTCACTTTGAAGAGATTTCCTTTGCCCCAGCAAAACTAAGATGACTTATCTTTTCTGAAACACATTTTGATTTCCAAACTTTTCACCATGATCTGTCTGTTTTCTCTTCCTCGAATGCTTTTGAGTTCTCTGTTTCTGTCAAAATCCTCCCCTTACTATCAGTCCAAGTTCAAAAGAAACTTTGCTGAGACTTCCTGTCATCTCACCTCCCAGAAATGAACTCTCCTTTCTGTGAACCTGATAAAATGTGGTATTTGTTCTTTTTTTTTTTTTTTAAAGATTTATTTATTTATTTAACTCCCCCCCCTCCCCTGGTTGTCTGTTCTTGGTGTCTATTTGCTGCGTCTTGTTTCTTTGCCCGCTTCTGTTGTCGTCAGCGGCACGGGAAGTGTGGGCAGCGCCATTCCTGGGCAGGCTGCTCTTTCTTTTCATGCTGGGCGGCTTTCCTCACGGGCGCACTCCTTGTGCGTGGGGCTCCCCCACGCGGGGGACACCCTTGCGTGGCACGGCACTCCTTGCGCGCATCAGCACTGCGCATGGCCAGCTCCACACGGGTCAAGGAGGCCCGGGGTTTGAACCGCGGACCTCCCATATGGTAGACGGACGCTAAAGATGTGAACTGAATTCTCTTGGATCCAATTTCATATTTGAAGTTCAATAGCTGGGGTTCTTAAGATGGTCTTCAGGGAATCTTTAAAAACCCCTGAACTTGTAAGCAAATGTTCTTTATAGATACTTAGCGGTATTTTTCCGAAGACAGTGTCTAAGGCTTAAAACTAGATTCTCAGAGAGATCTGTGCCCTATAAAAGGTTAAGAATGACCTGCCACCTTCAGGTCTAGAAGCAATTAGAGTAAAACATTTATCACAGGCATACTATGTTGTTTAATCCTTCTGGTAACCTAATGCAATAGTTCTTGTTATAACTATAATAATTGTTATCACTTACATTTATTGTATGCTTTCCTTGTGTCAGGCACTGCTCTAAGTATTTATATATACATACATACATATATAAATATATATATATATATATATACTCCCCCAAGCTCTCTTGAATAGGTAACATTTATCATTCTTCCCATTTCACAGATGATGAAACTGAGACACAAAGAAGTCACGTAATTTGCCTCAGTTCACACAACCAGTAGTCGAGTTCTTTATTCAAACCCAGTGAGGTTACTCCTAAGCTTCTGCTCTGTTAGGTCACAGCTAACATGTAGTAAAGCTGGGATTCAAACTTGTATAAGTTGACTTCTCTGTCCTGCTTCTGAACTGAACTCAAGTGTTTTAGTAACTCACCAAGGTTATGGAGCTAGGAGGTGGTAGAGGCCAAATCTGAAACTATGCCTGTCTAATTCCAAAGCCCATCCTTTTTCCACTTTGCCTTCTGCTTTAGAGTGTACTGAACTTGGTGCCCTGAGGAGCCTGTAGGAAAGAAAAGAAGTTTCCTGCTGTAGTGGAATCCTCAGGTGCTTAGGAAGAGACAAAAACATTTATCATCAAACCTCAAACTCCATAAAACCAGAGATTGGCGTTCCCCACTACTGGCTTTGTGTAGTGTGCATAGCAGGCTCTCAATAAGTATTTGCTGACTCAGTAAATCAATGCAGCTACAACAACAGAGATGGGTTCTAGGACAATTCATTCGGCAGGAAATATTAATAGGGGCTTAGCTTAGGCAGGGACTACAAGCGCAGATGCCCAGTCAGTGGCCATCATAAATGAGCCATGTGACCCATCGGGTAACAAAAGGAAGCAAGGGGGCCGTGGTCTGCTCATTAGCATATTCAAGCACCACTCAAAAGCACATTCAGATAATTTATTCATTTAGTCCTCACTGCCACCTTGCTAGGGACCTATAATTGTGCTCCCCCGTTTTCAGTTGAGGGTCCTAAAGTGCAGAGAGGTCACAGAGGTCACAGCTTAAAAACAGAGGAGTTGGAATCAAGTCTAGGTGGTGTGACTTCAGGATGACGACTACCCCACCCTGCCTGTGGACGATGTCTGTGCAAGTGTGGAGGCAAATGTGAGTGACCGAAACCTCATGGCGGAATGGAGCTTTTCAGTGAGAAGGAAAATCCAAAAGTGCATTGTGAACACTTCGGAATTTGGCAGAGGGTACCTGGATGTCACTGCGACCTCTGAAAGACCAAACCATAGAGACACTGTACACTGTCTGCCCAAGGGGATGTTTGTGCGGGTCTCTTCATCCTTTACTTTCTCTCTGGAGGCTCTCTGGAAGTAATCTCAAAGCAGTGCTGCTTTGCATGGGCAGCAGATGCTGTCAACCACCAAAAACACACTTCTGGAAGTTTTTCTTCCAGTCGTGGTCGTTGATTTGCTCTAACCCTTCTGTCCTCTCCCTCCAGACCTTTTTCATGATTAGTGTCATACATTTGCAGATAGCTATTTCCCATAATTCCTTGAACCCCAGCCTTAAAAGACTCAAACTGAAGAGCCAGGAGGCTAGGGTGCAGGGGGCGGATCATGAATTTGTTGCTCATTTTATCATTCTCACCAAGTGTCTTAGTTCGCTGTAACAACCACCACAGACTGGTTGACCTCAACACCAGGACACTATTGTCTCACAGTGTTGGAGGCTAGAAGCTCAAAAAGCCATGTTTTCTTTGAAGTCCGTAGGGCAACTTGCTGGCAATCCATACCTCAGTCTCCGCCTCCACCCCTTGGCAGTCTGTCTCCTTCTGTCTCCTGTTGTTGTGGCCAAATTTCCTCTAATTCAAAGGACTCCAGGGAAGCGGATTTGGCTCAACTGATAGAGCGCCCACCTACCACATGGGAGGTCCAGGGTTCAAACCCAGGGCTTCCTGACCTGTGTGGTGAGCTGGCCCACGCGCAGTGCTGATGCGCGCAAGGAGTGCTGTGACATGCAGGACTATCCCCATGTAGGGGTGCCCCGTGCACAAGGAGTGTGCTCCACAAGGAGAGCTGCCCTGCGTGAAAAAGGTGCAGCCTGCCCAGGAGTGGCACTGCACACAGGGAGAGCTGACGCAACAGGATGATGCAACAAAAAGAGACACAGATCCCCAGTGCTGCTGACAAGAATATAAGCAGACACAGAAGAACACACAGCAAATGGACACAGAGAGCAGACAGTGGGGGGGGGGGGGGGTGGAGGGAAGGGGAGAGAAATAAATAAAAAAAAAGAACTCCAGCCATGCTGGGTGAAGGCCCACCCTGACTCAGTTTGGCTTCACCTGAATGAATATTGTCTTCAGAGATGCTGTTTACAAATGGGTTCACATTGGCAGGACTCGGGGCTAGCACCGAACATGTCTTTGTGGGAACATGATTCAATCTATAACACCATGGGGAAATCTTATGAGCCCATTAGGATTAGAGCAGGGTTTTTAGAACAATGTCAACCTTGGCATTACTGACAAAATCCTTTGCTGCGCGGGCTGTCCTGTGCATTGTAGGATGTTTAAAGCATCTCTGGTCTCCACCATGAGATGCCTGTAGCACCCACCACATGTGGCAACCAAAAGTCTCTCCAGACATTGCCAAATGTCCCCTGTGGGTATCAAAATCACCTCTGGTTAAGATCCTCTGGATTCAAGCTACAGACACATACGAGTACACATGGGCACTTACGTACTGACAGTCACCTTGGTATAGGGATTTTTTCCCCCTTTGCTGTTGTAGTTTTTGTGTGTGTGGTTTTTTTCCTTTGCTGTTTGTTTTATCCAAAGAGGCATCTTTGCTTCAAGCTTGACTCCTATTTTTCAGGTCTAACCATTTCATGAAAACTTTCCAAAAAGTTGTTTGTAATTACTAACACTATTGAGCACCATTGTATTTTTGGTACTCTGCTAAGCATTTTATGTGTATTTTTTTTTTTCATTTAATCATCAAAATAAGAGGAAGGTCCTGTCATTCCCCTTTTATAAACAAAGAAACTGAAAGACAGGGAGGCTGAGTCATTGGACCTAGGTTTCACTGTTTTGAGTGAGAGAGCTGGAATGTGGATTCACGCTGATAACCTAATTTCCCTTCTTGTCCTTCTTGTCCCTTCCAGATTTGGATGAAATTTACAACATCATTCATGTGTTCCCCTTCACTTACTTATCTCAGAAGGTTGGCAAATGCAATAAAATTTGAGCTCTGAGTCACAGCCACACTCCTATGTATTTACATTGTGTGCAGTGTCCGGTTTATGAGGCCACTGATTGAATCTCCAGGTGTGCAGATGAGAGCTGGCACTCATTGTGGACATACATCTTTCTCTTGTCACCACCAGAGTGTCTCTATGTGTTCCCGTGCCAGTGGAACTACCGTCCTGACCACTGCATGTACGGAAGCAACTGCAGAGAGGCCGAACTTGAAGGCGTGTCTGTTCTGCATGGGAACCGAGGTGTCTACCATGACGACAAGCAGCCGACTTTCAAAGCGCTCTACGAGGCAATCCGGGATGTAAGTGGGCTCCTGCCATGCGCTTGGCAGCATGAGGCAGTGTGGCGGCTTTGGTCACCTGTCCTTTTGAAAGTCAAATGATTCCTCCAAAGCCCTGAGTTTTACCAGTTTTCCCCAACTTAAGTCACTCTATTTTCATTATATCCTGTCTTTACTTAATACGTCCAAGTAAGTTCCTTGGTTTTTCTTCCTTAAATAGATGTACTTAAGGAGGCAATTTCATATCAGAAAGGGAACTCCTATGCCGTTTGCCATAATAGAGGGTAAAGATAATAGAATAAAAATAAAATATTATTCAGTTCAACCTAAACTACCTGTTGAGCAAACAGGCACTGAGATGCTCAATTATGACAATGAGCTGAAAGAGAAGTAACGATCCAGGCTTCATTCACTTACTGCAATGGTACAAGCAAGAAGCAAAAAAAGAGGTGCCAGTTTCCCAGCATCCTATTCTTCCCCATGGAACAGCACTGGGTGAGGGTCAGGCAGCTGCAGTGCAGAGGCGGGGCTCATCCCATGGCCAAGAAGCCCGGATAAAGGCTCCTGCATCGCTATGGACCCATGGCCCAGAGAGCGGGGAGAAGCGTTAGGGATGGAAAGCTTCTGAGATAGAGTGGGGACAAGTGCCTCAGCCAAGGACCCCCTTTAGAAGGACCCCAGAGAAGGAGGTCTGGGGCATAAAGAACAATGAATATCTGCATTATTAAATATGCAGAAAACTGCAGTGTGCTCTCTGATGCCAAGTCTGGTGTGGGGAGGGCAGCTTTGCTCCATGAAACCTTCCAGCTGAAGCCTAGATCACACATAGGATGTTGACGTGGAGACAGACTTCTCACAACCCAAGGGCCACCCTGAGTCCTTTGACAAGATCGATTGTCAAGTGTTAAAGAGCAGTGAAAAACATATTAAACATATTTTTAAAAAAAGATATTAGAGGGAAGTAGACTTGGCCCAATGGATAGGCATACGCCTACCATTTGGGAGGTCTGCAGTTCAAACCCCGGGCCTCCTTGACCCGTGTGGAGCTGGCCCATGCGCAGTGCTGATGCGCGCAAGGAGTGCCCTGCCACTCAAGGGTGTCCCCTGCATAGGGGAGCCCCATGTGCAAGGAGTGCGCCCCGTAAGGAGAGCCGCCCAGCGTGAAAGAAAGTGCAGCCTGCCCCGGGGTGGTGCCGCACACACAGAGAGTTGACACAACAAGATGACCAGACAAAAAGAGACATAGATTCCCTGTGCTGCTGATAAGGTTGGAAGCAGTCACAGAGGAACGCACAGCGAATGGACACAGAGAGCGGACAACTGGGGGGAAGGGGAGAGAAATAAATAAAAAATAAATCTTAAAAAAGAAACATTAGAATGATCTTGCAGCAAATGGGAAGGTTGAAAGGACTTACTTTGTGGTTCACCATCTCGAATCATGTCAAGTCTTATTTGCTAGCACCTTGCAGCCCACATTTTGGGAAACACAGCATTCCACATGACCTTCTACCTTGAGTTTGCTAGGTGCAAAACAATAAAAGTTACTTTCAGGGATTACCTTTTGAAACTGCTCCAAGACATGGAGCAGAAGTCATCAAATTGGGGCAAATCTGGCCTGCTGCCTATTTTTGTATGCTGGGTGGACTAAACATGATTTTTACATTTTTAAATAGTAGAAAAAAATTAAAATAATAGTTCATGACATGAGAAAATGACATGAAATTCAAATTTCAGCATCTGCAAATAAACTCTTATTAGGACACAACCATGCTCAAGCAATTTCTTATTGTCTGTGGCTGCCTTAGCTCTACAACAGCAGAACTGAGTATTTGCAATAGAGACTGGCCCACAAAGTCTAAAATGTTTTTCTCCAACCCTTTACAGAAACAGTTTGTCAACCCCTGGCATAGAGTTTGTAGACTTTATTAGATTTTTTTTTTCTTAAGGACCAGAAGTCTCTCAGGGTTTCTTGAATGGGCTTTGGTGTGTACAGTAAGAGGCAAATCCCATGACATAGTAATGCATTTTTGCATGTATGAACATGTGCGTTTTGCTAAGGAGAGGGTATTAGTCAGCCAAAGGGGTGCTGATGCAAAATACCAGAAATTGGTTGGTTTTTATAAAGGGTATGTATTTGAGGTAGGAGCTTACAGATACCAGGCCATAAAGCAGAAGTTACTTCCCTCACCAAAGTCTATTTGGAGCAAGATGACTGCCAATGTCTGCGAGGGTTCAGGCTTCCTGGGTTCCTACGTTCTTGGGGCTTGCTTTTCTCTGGGTTCAAGTTTCCTTTCTTCCTGGGGCTGGCTTCTCTTTCCTCTGCAAGCTTATTTCCCAGGGCTCCAGCTTCAGTCTTCAGCATCAAACTCCAACATCAGAACTCCAACATCAGAAAACCCTCAACTCTGTTCCTTGTCATGCCTTTTATCTGTGAGTCTCCATCCACCAAGGAGTGGGGACTCAATACCTTAATCATAACTCAATCATGCCCAGGTACAGATCAGATTATAAGCATAATCCAGTATCTATTTTTGGAATTCATAACCATATCAAACTGCTACAGAGAGCCCCAGAAAATTCCGACTCTGGCATTCTCAGAGTTGTTTTCTGTGCAAGGAAAGAGTTTAGTATGCATATAAGCTAACACCTCTTTCTTCTCTCCTCTATTTCCTGTTGTTTGGTTTTCAAAGGCCAGGTAATTTAATTATGTAGCAAGTTTGTTCTGTACTTAGTGATATCATCACATTCAGATATCCAAGCACTAACTCCAGGGGCAAGCCCCTTCAGGAGTACAAGCAGAAGTTGTGTGCACCACAGAGCCATTCTCAGATTTCTTTTCTAATCTGTTGACTCTGGTTGGGAATTGAGTGACTGTGGTTCTTTAATGCGCACACACATATACACACACAGAAAGTACCAATATGAAGTGAGGGTGGCACTAGGATTCAGCTCCAAAGTCCAGCTACTTGTCACCTACCAGCTCAAGGCAGGAGGATATGATGAATGGCTGTATCTACTGAGGAGCGTGTATCCAGTTGCCCATCTTTGGCACATCTGGCACATGGGTTCTCATATGCCTGGACTCTACATTACTTTTCAAGGCAAAGACAGGCAATTCCTGTTACCTTCCTTTCTGACAACCGAGTATATGGCCATCAACTTGACCCCCACTGGACCTTCCCTTTCCTTCCAAGAAGAGGCTGTGATATATATACTCTGTATGCTGAGAACATGTTTGTCCAGTGACACCAAAGACTGATCATTTAAGAGACAGCAGAAAGGACCAATGGGAAGATAACCAGCCTTACCATGTGTTTTCAGCATTCCTGTCCTTTCCTTTTACTTGTGTCTCTTGGGTTACAACTTGTTTGTTTTCTGGGGGACTAGAAAGAGGGTGAAATGGATGGTCCTGCCTAGCACACTCAGTGATATTCCTCAGTTGGGTCTAAAAATTTTCATTCTGGCATTTGGATCAAGAATATGACTAATCCATCCCCAAATGTGAGTAAATACAGACAGACGCCATCACATGGAATGAATTTCCCACCCTCCAATAATGCTGTGCACCATAGTGTAGTGGGGTCAGGGCTTGGCTTTGGGGATGGACAGACCTGGGTTCAAATCCTAATTTTATCACTTTCTGGTAATCCGTCATTAACTCTGCAACCTTACACTTCTGGACTTCAATTTTCTTACCTGTGAAATGGGGAAATAATATTATCTGCCGCAAAAAGGTGTTGTGAGAATTAATAAGATGATGACCTTTAAATTCTTTAGTGCAGTACCTGACATATATACCCAATAATTAGAAGTTGTTTTGATGAAGATAATTTTCACTCCTTGTTCACTTTTTCTCATTTGCCCTCTCTCTTCCTCTCTTTCTGCTGATAAATATTTTCTCTCTATCTTTATTTTTCTTCTCCCTTCATCTCTCTCCGAAAATATTCTCTTTCCCTCTCACCTCACTTCCTCCATCTTTCCATCTTTCTCTCTTCCTCCTTCCACCCTCCACCTTTCCATCAATCTTATGCACTCACGCACCCTAACCCTAAACCTGTCTGTGTGTGTGTGGAGGGGCAATGCCCCATCATGATGCAAGGTAAGTCATTTATCAGATAGACTTCTTACAGTAATTATTTCAACAATCATTTATGATGCATCTATTTTTAATGCCAGGAATGATTTTAGGTTCTAGGAATTCTGATGTTAAGATGGACAAAGCCCAAGTTCTCTTGAAGCATATATTGTGGTGAGGGAAGTCAGAAAATACTCACATAAACAAAGAAAACAGAGACCATTTGATAGTTGTAAGACCTTGTTAAAAAGGAACCAAAGGGGGAAGCAGCTGTGGCTCATACAATTGGGCTCCCGTCTACCATGTGGGAGGCCCTGGGTTCTGTCCCAGGGCCTCCTTGTGAAGGCAAGCTGGCACGTGGAGAGCTGATGGCCCATACCCGCAGAGAGCTGGCACAGCAAGATGACTCAACAAAGGGAGACAAGCAGACACAGAAGAATGCACAGCGAATGGACACAGAGAGCAGACAGCAAGCAAGCCATGGGGGGGGGGGCAGATAAAAAATAATAAATAAATAAGTAAATAAATAAATGAAAAAGGAACCACGTTCAGTCCCAGTTACTGCCTTAAAAAAAAAGAGGAACCAGAGCACTCCAAGAGAGAGGTTGGGTGGAGAGGAGTGGTGCATTAGCCAGGGGGAGGCCTCTGCAAGCCTGAGACTTAACCAGATGGGAGCAGCTATGGGGAATTTACTAAACAGAAGGAATAACCAGGGGAAAGTCCTGTGGGCAGGAATGCATTTGGTGTGCCAAAGGGACAGGGAGGAGACCACAGTGGCCAGAATGGTGAGGTCAAGGGACAGAGGAAGAGACGAGAGTTGAGGTTTCCAGGCCACTGAAGAGCCTTTAGAACAAGGGAAGAGTTTGAACCTTATTCTAATTGCACTGGAAAGTCCATATGGGAGGGCAACATGCTCTGATTTTTGCTTTTAAAATATCTGCCTGGCAATTCAATGGGGATAGTCCATGAGTGAAAACACAAAGGCTGTTTATGCCATCCAGAGGAGACACGGTGGCACGGACTTGCCTGGCAGCAGGAAGATGGGTATAAAGGCCATGTTTGGGATAAAGAATTTACCTGACTCACTGATGGATTGAAGGGAATGAGGGAAGGAGAGGGATCAAGGATGACTCCAAGTTCTGAACCCACCCTATTCTAGTCATTGAGGATAAAGGGGCAAAAAGGAGAGATCTAGGCCTGGTCTCAAGGACCTCATAGATTGTATACAGTCTACTATGAAAAAAAAAGTGGTCTGGGACAAATCTGATCTGGGACAGAACCTTCTTGCATTAAGTAATGCATAATCTCCTTCTGGGAAGAAATTAGCCTTTCTGATAAACATGCTTAAGCAATATTTCTGATGAACTTTGAAGGGATTAAGACTGTTCTAGGAAACCAGATACCCACCTACTCTGCTGACTGTCAAACAAGAGTCTACTGACCTTTAACCATTCTTTTCTTCCTTTTCTCCTCCCTAGTCTTTTTGTATAAAATGTCCGTGCCAAGAACGAATCTTTGACTTGGCCGACTAAAGGCCTTCTTGCTTGCAACGAGATTGTCGTAAAACTGACACATGCTCATAATTAAATGGTCTGAAAGATTTATTTTGGAAAATACTGCTCATGAACATATTCTGTGGGAAAACAGGAGAATTTTTTTAAAAGAAAAAACAATATTAAGTGGAAAAAACAGCAACCAGTATTTGATACCTAAATTATTAAAATATTCATTGCAAATAAATTTCACTAGTAATTGCTAAACTCTAGATTTCATGAAATTGCTGTAGACATATCCTTAACTTGCTTCCTTAAGATTGCCGCAAAGGTTTTCTTTTTCTTTTCGTCTTTAAAAAATAGGAAGACTACAGTGTTTCGTTGTAGTAGATTTCAAGTATCTACTTGAGTCTTGGTTTTACTCAACAAGGATGTGCTATATATAGAATATGCTGTCCTTAGAGATGAGCTTTGTCTTTAGATTTTAAGCTTTAAGGGCCCAAATAAATCTTTTTTTTTTTTAAGTAAAGAAACTGAGAGGCCCAGAGAGGTTAAATGATTGCCTAGGTTTGCACAGCCCAGACATGATTTGAGCATAGGTCCCTGAGGTCCTTTTTACTATAAGAACATAGAAAATCTGTGACTGCATGGTTATTGTAATTACCATTTCATTCTCTAGTATAAGTTATTTGCATTTTAAATGGCATTTCAGTTACTAAAGTAGTTGTTTTCTTTCTTTTTTTTTTTCTTTTATCATCTTTCAGTTTCCCTTTCAAGACAATCTCTTTCAATCCATGTATTACCCTCTTCAGCTGAAGTTTTTGGAGACTGTGCATACTTTATGTGGACGAATCCCCCAAGTTTTTCTGAAGCAGATTGAGAAAACAATGAGAAGAGTTTATGAGAAACACGTCATCATCCGTGTTGGTTCCAATCAGATGCACTGAATGTTTTTAATTTTCTTCCTTTTTATATTTGGATTGCAGGCAAAGTCAATTAGGCATGATCAAGGAAATATTATTCTTTAAGCAGCCTGGGTCTTTTTTTGTGTGAATATTTAATGGTGCTCCATGACTGTTGAGGTTAAGACTTGTTACATTTTTCAAAATTAGCTGCCCCCAGAAGGGAATATGGTTTTAATTTTGTCGAAGTGCTATTCATCTTTCTGGTTTTTTAAAAAAAATTATTATTCATGTAACATTGTTCAAGCACTATAAGCTAGCTATGAAAAGGAACATTTCATTTGTGAGCCTTCCATGTCCTTTGTGTCTCAGACCATTTCAGTCTAAGACCACATAACATCTAACTTGTTTTATTTCTCTAACAGTCCTGAGATTCTGTCTATGCAATTGACCCCCACCCTTGTTATAAAAGTAATACATCCTTATTGTAAAAATGGGTCAGTGGACCAAAATCAAGATTAGATGAGCCATAGTCCTACCAACCACTGGATAATATCATTATTTTAATGTGGTTCCTTCCAGTCTTTTTTTCCTATTCCTATATTTATTTGCTGGTTGCCTTTTCCATTAAAACACGTATCTAAATCAGGTAGTCTGGGCAAAAGCTGACCCTTATGCTGAGGTTTTTTATGTAGGAGACAAAAGAGACAAGATGAACATGATGTATACAATCCTTTATTTACAATACGTCTGGGGGAAGCACTCAGGTTTCAATTAATTGGGCAGTATTATGGATGAAGCATGTCTGGGGGTATTACGCAAGAAAAATTGTTAAGATTTATTGAAGACTAAACCATAAGAAATCTCTATGCAACAGCACATAGCTTCTGAAAGGAAAGTCAGTAATTATGTTAAACCCAAGGGGTCTGTTTAGCAAAGAGATGTGATTTTGTGTTTGCCCACAGACAAAAACATTTTATCTCTTAAATCATCAGTAGGTGTGGCCATGTTTCTTTTTTAAACTCTTGGGCAATAGGTGGATCAAAGACCAACTTCCTATGTAATGTAAATCAAATAAGTAATTCAGTTCATTCCACTGGCAAGAAAATGAAACTTCCTATAAGCTTTAGAAAGCTCTCCTTAAATTTCTTTTCTCTAGGGTGACCCAGGTGTTAGCCAAGGAACTGGGCAGGGCTTATCTCCTAGCTACGGTAGAAGAAGTTCTGTATTCTATTCCCTAAAGGGATCTGATTTAATCCCTAGTTGCTCCTGTAGTTGGTATCAGCATAAGGACATCTCAAATGACTTGTGCATAAATAATCTCCTTGACGTTTCCAATAGTCTAACAAAATTAGTAGGGCAGGTATCATCCCTACGGCATAAATAAGGAACTTGTATCAAAGAAACAAACCCAATATACCAAAAATAATTTTGCTATAGGACATACAGGTATGTATAAATCCATCCCATTTCACAGAAAAATTTTTGGAAATAAAAATATTAAGTGCTTTTTGCCATTTATAAAAAGCAATCTTAAAGTGTGAAATGAAAAATATTACTTCATTAATGTAAATATGGTATTCTATATATTGTGAGTCCAGTAGGATATCATAAGTTCTATACCAGCAGGAAAAAAAAATGTTACCCTGAAAAAATGTATGAAAATCTCAACCCTACAAAGAAATGTATAGATATGAATGGATATTGGTAAGCCCCACCATTACGGTAGTAACAAATTAAATCTAAAATGTTAGGGTAATAACCCACACTTTCCTTTCAATCAGTAGAGTGGCCTGGGATTTGTTATTTTTGTTAAGAAAGCTACCATTATGATGTGAAACTCTTATCTTTGCTATTGTCTTTTATTTTCCTCATTGCACGACTAGAAGTAACAACATTATTTTTTATCTTTGGTGTTCAGTCTTCCATCCTTGAAAGATGGGCATAGATGATAGGGGTAAATTTTTGAATTGTCTTTTAGATGGAGGAAAATGTACCCTCTGTATCCATAAACAGGCTTTTAGTGAAAGAACCAGGATGTAAATATGATTTTTTGCCTTGCCTTTCATTCCAGTTTTCTTTCCATTTGTTCAGCATGGCCAGTAAAACCCACAAATGTCATTCAAATTTGTTTCTGAGTGACAGGCCTAAAGAAGTTTCCTCCCCTCCTTTGTCAAGACCCACCAAAAAAATCTGCTGTAAAGACTTTGGGTATGGCAATGCCTTTTCTTCAATGAAGGCCAGGTTTACTCACAATGCTCAACTATTGGTGCTGGTTTGAATACTCAGGTCAGGTTTTCCAGTAGAGGGCAATGATAGAACATTCTAGAACATTCTAGAATGACTTCATTCTAGATGAATTATGAGATGTGGGACCTGGTGTGATTTTCTACCTTGGAAATCTTTTATTTTATCTTGAAGTTTTAGGAGAGTTTGTAGAAAATTTAGGGACAAATTACTCTTCTTCTAATCCCTACTGCCTGGAAGTGCCAGTTATTTTCTATCGCTAGGATGTTACCATGAGGCAGTATTTTCACCACTCTTGATAATTCCCAGCAACCTGCTAATCAGCATCTCTGCAATCTGGGAGCCAAAAATTTTAATTCAGTGGATTTCTAAAACATGCAGGCTGTGGTCTGAAGTTTGCCAAAGGTTGTGTTGCCCTTATCATATTGAATCCACACTGGGAAAAGCAGGGAACTGGTTCTCTCCTCTTCTCCTGCCCTGTCCTGTCTGCTCTCCTTTCTTTTCTTCTTATTTCTTTTAAAATTCTGTTTAATGCATACAACTATTGCAATGAAGAGTGAAAGAACACGTTCTCAAAGCAAAATGTGACGGTATTTTTATACGCATTGAGACTGAGGCTCTCAGTAGCAGGGTCACTAGAAATGGTGACACTATTTTCTTGCTGATTTTCTTCCAATATAAATTTCAGAAATCATGACTTAATGTTGAAAATTCCAATACTTAAAACAGTAACTGGCTCGAAAACCAGCTAGTTTTCCTTCAGCTTCCAAAATGACAATTTAGCGTTTTTTAATATAACACCACAAGCTTTACTATTTATTTGAAATAATGTCTATTTCACATTCATTGCTTCCATTGCAAATTGCTGTGACTTGTACTGAATTTATCTTGAAAATGGGCATTTATAGAGACTTAAAGAGGTTTGACTGTATTTCTCCTTGCAATTATGATGTTGGTAAACAAAAACAAAACAAAGCATACAAAACCTTATTACTCATAGTCATAAAATACTGATCCAATAACGGAAAAATCACTTCAACCCACCTTGAAAATAGAGCAATATTAATATAAACTTAGATTCATGTGTAAATATTGCCTGATTTTATTTCCACATAAAAGATAAGTTACATGTTGATAAACCAAAATGAATATGATTTCATGATTGAATTCAGAAATATGTTGAATTCCAAGGAAGCAGAAATCTTTATATTCTCATTTAATAAAATGGTTGGCAAACTTTCCGACATTTTTCTCTTCCTCCAATTTTTTCATCTTCTGCTTTTTAATTTTTACCTTTCCCTTCCTATTTAAGATATAAGCTTCTGAGTTGTACCTAGAAACTTGGCTTTAGCGGCAGAGTGACAGAGCTTGGGGATCCCTGTACAGGCAGAACTAAGTTCTATTCCTTAGACCAAATCTTTATTATAAGAGTTTTTCTGGGGGGAAAAGCATAATACACACACACACACACACCATATGCCTTTTAAAGGAGGAGCCAGCATTTGTTTATTATCTGTGAACTGAAGAACAGTAGATAGTGAAACCTTAGGTCAAATCAATTCACAAAAGCGGGGCTGGTGTGTAAAGCCAATGGGATTTCCTTGGCAATGAAGGGAGAGCTTTCTCCTAGTTTTTGTTCTTCACAGGTCAAAACTGGAAATATTCTCTTGAGTCTTCAAGATCCAAAGCATTTATGCTTGTATCTTCATATACCGAACATGTAAGAATTATGTGCAAATTTCTGCTTCATCAGTTGTGCATGTTTGTGTTATCACTGAAAAAGCATACCCATTGTTTATAGCTCCCAAGGAGACCTGAATGCATTTTTTGTGTTGCAAAACATTTTTTGGTAATATTTTCATAAAGAAATGAATGTCAAACAGAATACTCCAAAGGGACATGAATTATTACAGCAAATTAAAAGGGACACAATTATGATGGTTTAATTATTGTCTTGTCTTTAAGTGCCATCTCCTATTTTTAGCAAGTTTTTTTAATTTGTTTGTTTTGTTTCGCTTTTAATTAAAAGCTTTAAAAAAAAGTCTCTTGTGTTATTTTGGAAGTGTTTCTTTTCCTTTATAGTATTTCAAGTTTAAAAGGTAGTTTTATGGTTTTGTAGTTGAATATAATTGTTCTTCTGATGTTCAAAGAAATGTATGGTTTAGCAAGTAGCTTAGTCTATTAAAGACATCGTTAAAATTTGATTTGTTTATAACATGCATACTATGAATTATGTTATTTGGTTTTAATGGTGCTTTATATGAAAGAGAGAATAAAGAGAGTTTGAAGAGTGTAAAAATAAGTTCTACACTTTGCTACATTTTACAGCAAAATAGAGCCTGACTTAAATTAGATAGTACACATGTCAAAAAATAACTGCGCTATCAAGATTTTTGAGTCTCTTTTAAGGCATTTTCCCCCTCAATCCCTAATGTCTTTTTAAAATCAGCACAATGTACTCAATTCATCCACCAAGTTATTCCCTTATATTTTAAAACAAAAATTTTAATACTAAGGTATATGGATATGGTTTTCTGGTATAACTGGGAACTCACAAATTATTATGTGATTTGAAGTAAGGGTTCAGGCATTACATTTAGACAAAAGTGAATTTAAATCCTGGCCCTGCCATTTTCTGATTGCATGTGACCCAGGACACCTTACTCCCCCTTTCTGCGCTTCATGCTTCCCCCCTGCTACAATGGGCTCCGCTAGCTCCTATTGCCCTATTCTAGTAGAGGGTTGTGAGGACTGCTGTGAGGATGAAAGGGGATTATGCATGCGGTAGACGCACAGTATGCGCGTGTTAGCGGATGCTGTTAGCAGGGCCCCATCGGCTGTGATGCATTAAAATCTGTGCGCGTCCTGCCCTAGGGGGGAGCCTGTGTGGCATAGGGCAGGCATGTTAACCTGCGACTCCTCAGTTTCTTCATCTAGTGATACTAAAGTGTTCAAGATGAAAAAAGGAGTTTAGTGCCAAGCAGGAAGGAGAACATTGCATGCACGCGTTCTTATGATGTATGAATGATTGAATATTTTCTTGATCTTGTGCATGTCAAACTAGGGGCCCCTAAAGCTTTACAGTATTTTAAGGGGGCTAGGGAGCTTTGAATCTATAGGATGAGCCTCGTGTGTCTTTCTCAAGTATCACTTTGAAGATTCTTTTTATACTAAAATATGCAGTGATAGATCATGGAAGGCAATACAGCATAGTTATAAAAGAAAGGTGCTAGATATAGAAAATTTGAGTTCAAAGGCCGGCTCTTTCAATGATTTGCTGTGAGACCTTGTAGAAGTATCTTAACCTCTCTCAGCCTTAAACAACAGGCTTTAAAATATATATAATATAATATATATATTACATCCAAAAAGTTTTAATGATCCCAAATATATATATATATACACTTAACAACTAAGCATATACACAGGGGAGCAAGAAAAATAAAATGAAACAAAAAAAATTATGACACAAATGGCCACATCTAGAATTCCACTCAATCTTTAATCAAGTAGGGACAGGCAATTTTAAAAGAATGCCCTTGTGAGAGTTATTGGACAAATAAGAGGGATATGAATGTCTCTTAGTCCAGTGCTGACCCAAAACAATAGCTAATTTTAAAAGCTTGCATTGCTATCCTACTTGTTCTGTAGGAAGAATAAAATTTGTGCAAATTTAAGTAAAACATGAAATTTTAAAAAAAATTCCTTGTTGGTGCCCCCTGCCTCCACTAAAGAACTGGCTAAAGAGTTTGTAAAGAATATCAGACTGAAGAGATGACAAATGATTAGTCTGCCATGGTGTCAGATGTTTACCTGCCGGGGGCTTGTATACTGAAGTTCTGCCTCCTTTCCTTTTTAGAGGAATTTATGTGGAAGAGTTTGAGAATCCCTGGTTTCAGTGGTTTTGCCTCTCCTGCTGCAGTTTTCTTTTCTCTTTGCTTCCTGTCAAGGCCTTCAGCTAGCCCACGGTTCGAAAGTAGCCCCTTTTGCTGACCTTCTCATAGAACTCCCCTTCCTCCTCCTCCGTTGCTCCATAAGTCAGTAAATGTCACCAACAGGCACCCCGTTCTTATCCCAGGAACCTGGGCGTTACCCTTATTTCTCCCCTCTCCCCGATTCCACATCATCTTCATCACTAAATCATGACTTCACCACCAAACACCCCACTCCTTGTTCCAATCTCTGTAGTGTTAAAACTCTGAATTTCAAGTGAAAGCATATAATACAACTCAAATACGTACTGGAAAAAAAAAAAAAAGAATGTGTGGCTCCTGCCTACTAAATACTGTCTGAGTCAGCTTCCTCTGTTCATCTTCACTGCTGCCTTCACTCAAACCGTGACCCTGGGCCCCTGTCATCTCTCGCTTGGATTGTCGCTCTAATGCCTCTTATCTCCCTGCATCCATTCCATCCCCCCTTCAATCCATAATCTACCCACATCTCTTTAATGCTTTCCCTCTGTTCTTCGAATAATATTCAGGCTCCTTTCCAAACATCCCATAAAGTTCCTGTGTGAGACACCTTCTGCTATGTCCCTAACCTCATCTAGAGTTACTTCCCCCATGCACCAACCTCACAACTGGCTAATTTATATTTATGCTGGTTTGGTTTCTTCTCCTCTAAGAAGCCAAGCTCTTTCCCACCTCGGGGGTTTTCCACATGCCTGGAATCCTCTGCCTTGCCTCCCACTTTTCTTTCATCTGGAAAATTTCTACTATTCTTCAGGTCTTAATTTAAATATTATTTCCTCATGGAAGCCTTCTCTGATCCCCATAAAAGGGAATAAAAAAGCATAAAATAGGGAAGTGGATTTGGCCCAATGGATAGGGCGTCCGTCTACCACATGGGAGGTCTGTGGTTCAAACCCCGGGCCTCCTTGACCCGTGTGGAGCTGGCTCATGCGCAGTGCTGATGTGCGCAAGGAGTGCCCTGCCACACAGGGGTGTCCCCCGCGTAGGGGAGCCCCACGGGCAAGGAGTGCACCCTGTAAGGAGAGCTGCCCAGCGCAAAAGAAAGTGCAGCCTGCCCAGGAATGGCGCCGCCTACACGGAGAGCTGACACAACAAGATGACGCAACAAAAAAACCCACAGATTCCCGGTGCTGCTGATAAGGATAGAAGCGATCACAGAAGAATACACAGCGAACGGACACAGAGAGTAGACAACTGGAGGGGGAGCAGGGAGAAGGGAAGAGAAATAAATTAAAAAAACAAATCTTTTTTTAAAAAAAGCATAAAATACATGGTCCTCCTCTAATATTCATTTATATCTTCCTGCACTTTTTCTTTGCAACCTGTATTATAGCAGTAACAATATTTCCTTGTGAAAAACAATTTGTTTATTGACCGCCTTCCCCAATAAACACAAAATTCTTTGAGAATAGGGCCCTTGCTGTTCTTGTTTGATGCTCAATGCAATAATCTAACTCAATGATTGACAAATTTCTCAAAAATACTTAATGAATAAATAAATGAGTTATTTAACTACGGCATGAACTGGGACCAATTCCTACCAGCAAAACTTCATAATGCATTATATTGATTTTTGAATGTTATTCTCAAAAAAATATTTTCCTGTGAATGTTTAGGATATGAATTATAATAACCCACACTATGAAATCTCATTCACTGAATGCATATTAATTCACTTAGTTTTTTGGAAATGTATTTACTTATCCATAAAATAGCAAAAAATGTCAGATGATTTTCAAGTTTCTACTTAAACATTCTGTATTTCCACAATCTTTTCTTTATGGCTCTACGGTAGACATTTGCTGAATTTTGGCTGCATGGAAACAACCCTGCTTATGGTACCACTTTCTGTAGTTGTTAAAACTCTTTAAATTGCAAGTGACAGCAAATATAATTCAAACTAGTACAGAAAAAATAAGAGGAATGTATTAGTTTATGTAAGTGAAAAGTCCAAAAATAGGTCTGGATTCAAAGGCTCAAATGATGCCGAGGGAAATAAGTAATTTTAACAATGCTTGTTTCATTACTATTTTATTAAAAACCACTCATCATTCTAGGATTCCAGCCTTAAAATTTTTCATGTGATTTCAATGGAATCATTCCATCTTCGAAAAAAATGCATCGTGTCTGGATCCAACTGGAAAACGGTTTTGCCAACCTAAGTTAAAATATCAAGAAAATTGTTCTCCTGTTCATTTGAAAACAGCTGTAATATATCTTTTCCCCTTGTTAAGACCTACCATTAACCACATAAAGCCCCCTACACCAGTTCAAGAAGTGATTCAGCAATCTAATATGTTTTTTGGGGGGAGGAGGGGTATCCAGTCTCAAAAACTTGATCTCTGAGGCTACAATCAATGCTTTACTACTACTCTTTATATAGATCCCCTAGGCCCCTAGAAGTGATAGTTAAAGTCATGGGTGTAGATATATCTTCTTGGGCTATGACTATAAAGAAATTCCAGGGAATATCCCTTTATGGAGCATTTAGGGTTTATCAAAATAATAGCATTTCTTTCCTCAGGATTGCTGCTTTGGGTCTAGGGACAAAGCAAGTCTAAATGTAATCTTAGGAAATTGGGTTCTTCTGCAACTTCATTATTAGTATAAATAATAATGCACATAGGGTTGAAGGAAAAATAAAAGGGTTAAGTCTCGGCTTTGCTATAATAAAAATTTAAATCTTTAGAGTTGTTTGTAGCAGTTCCCCTGATAGTCTACTAGTGCTTACATGTGTTTATGGTGGGGTGGGAGGCAGTGTGGTTTTTTCGAGGTTACCATCTATCTGTTTAAAACCCACAGTTTCTGGCAGGTAATAGACCAGTGTAACCTGCACTGCCTTTGGCACACGTTATTTCCATATATACCAGCCCTATTCTCATTCCGAGGGCCTATGATTCTTTGCCTGAAGGCTCCCTTTGGCCATGGCAGCCTGCTTTGCTTGCCTATGGGCAGGCTTGAAGTGGTGGAAAATCAACACCTGCTGGGAGTAGAACTCAACCACTACTGACAGGAGTAGGTAGGTAAGTACCCCAACTCCCTCTCCCTTAAGATGGTGTTATGGTAGTCCATTGTTTCCCCAACAGTGGTAGAATTGTTCCCCCCAAAAAAGACACGTTGAAGTCGTATTAGTCAGCCAAAGGAGTCCTGATGCAAAATATCAGACATCTGTAGACTTTTAAAAAGGGTATTTATTTGGGGTAGACGCTTACAGTCACGAAGCCATAAAGAGTAGATAACTTCCCTCACCAAAGTCTGTTGCCACATGTTGGAGCAAGATGGCTGCTGGTATCTGCAAGCATCCAGCCTTCCTCTTCCTCCTAACGTTTCATGGTCCTGGCTTCTTCCAATCTCAGTTGTAGGCTAGCATAAGGCTCATCTCTTTCCCTGAGGCTCATTTCTTTCTGGGCTTTCTCAGCTGTTCAGGGCTCTGTTCTCTTCAGCTTCAAACTATCAGGCAAAGAGCTTGGCTCTTTTCCCAGGGCTCCAACATCCAAAACTAAACTCTCTATGTTCTCCTTTTCTGTGTATTTACTTCACTGTTTCTGACTGAGCATCCATCTATATAGCCCACAAAGGGCAGGGGAGGGACTCAAACCAAGTTGCCCTAATGACGTGGTCAAATAAAAGCCTTAATATTGATTTTTTTTTTAAGATTTATTTTATTGATTTCTCTCCCCTCCCTGCCCCTAGTTGTCTGTTCTCTGTGTCCATTTGCTGCCTGTTCTTGTTTTTGTCCCCTTCTGTTGTCAGCGGCATGGGAATCTGTGTTTATTTTCGTTGCGTCATCTTGCTGCATCAGCTCTCCGTGTGTGTGGCGCCATTCCTGGGCAGCTGCACTTTCTTTCGCGCTGGGCGGCTCTCCTTATGGGGTGCACTCCTTGCGCGTGGGGCTCCCCTACGCGGGCAGGCACCCCTGTGTGGCATGGCACTCCTTGTGCGCATCAGCACTGTGCAAGGGCCAGCGCCACAAAGGTCAAGGAGGCCCAGGGTTTGAACCATGGACCTCCCATGTGGTAGACGGACGCCCTAACCACTGGGCCAAGTCCACCACCAGTATGTACACTTTTTTGGCTTGACTTCTTTCATTCAAAATAATTATGTTGCGATTCATCCATGCCATTGCATGTATCAATATTTCATACATTTTTATTATTGAATAATATTTAATTCTATGAATTTATCATTTTTTTTAACCTATTCACCCATTGATAGACTTTTTTCAAGTTTTTGGCTATTACAAATAAAGCTGTTATGAACATTCATGTGCAAGTCTCTGGATGGATGTTTCCATTTTCCTTGGGTAAATGTTAGGAGTTGTAATCAAATTTTAAAAAATAAAAATAAAAAATTTAAAAAAAGAATAAAAAAGAAAAAAGAAAAAAGATTAGGAGTAGAATGGGTGAGTTGTATGGTAGGTGTACATTTAACTTTTTGAGAAACTGCCAAAATTGTTTTCCAAGGTGGTTATGCCATTTAAATTCCCAGCAGTAACTCCAGTTGATCCACATCCTTGCCAAGACTATATGGACAATCTTTTTAATTTTAGCCAGTCTAATGTGTGTGAAGAGGTATCTTTGTGGTTTTAAGTTGCATTTCCATAATGACTAATGATATTGCACATCATATGTTTATTGGCAGTTTATATATATTCATTCATGGAATGCCTGTTCAAATCTTTTGCCCATTGTCTTTAATGGGTTCCCATCTCTTATTGAATTTGGGGTGGGGGTATCTTTACATATTCTGGAAACAAGTCCTTTATATATATGTTGCAAATATTTTCTCTCAGTCTGTGGTTTGACTTTTCATATTCTTAATAGTATCTTTCAAAGAGCAAAAGTTTTTATGTTAAAAAAGTCCAATTTATCAACTCTTTCTTTTTTAATTTATGCTTGGGGTGCTAAGAAATGTTTGTCTAACCCAAAATTTCAAATATTTTCTTCTAGAAATTTTATAGTTTTAGGTTTTACACTTAGGTATATGATCCATTCTGAGTTAATTTTTATGTGTGGTGAGAGGTAAGGGTTAATGTTCATTTCTTTACACAGGGTATGTAGTTGATTCAACAGCTGATCCAAATGACTTGTATTTGGCTAGTCATTATTATTTGGATGAATACTGGATAAAGAAAATAAAAGGTAGTAGACCTTTATATTCATTCATTCACTCATTCATTAAACGTTTATTGAATATCTACTAAGTGCTAAAATCCCTGGTAGGCTTTGGAGAGACATGATGAATAAGACACATACCTGACCTTCAAAGAGATTTATGCTTTAATGCAGGAGATAAATATAAAATAATTACAATGCGATATGAGAACTATATATTAGAGCTGTATTTTACATACCACAGCCAATTTTAAAAGTTGCAGCCAGCATTTAAAAAATGTGACAGAATAGATCAGAGTTTATCATATATATTAAGGTATTTTATGAAATTCTATTATAATTACATATAAGATATAAACATATATTTATTGGGTTACAATATAATATGAATTTTTACTACAAGTCTTGGTCAAATAGTTGTGTTTTTTTAAAAGATTTATTTTATTTATTTCTCCACACCCCCTTGTTGTTTTTCACTTGCTGTGTCTGTTTATCTTCCTTGTTTCTTTAGGAGGCACTGGGAACTGAACCTGGGACCCCTAATGTGGGAGGGAGGTACCTAATCACTTGAGCCACCTCTGCTCCCTGCTTTGTTGTGTTTCTCATTGTTTTTCCTCCCCATGTCTCTTGTTGTATCATCTAGTTGGGTCAGATTGCCATGCCTGTCGGTTGCGTCAGCTCGCTGTTTTCTTTAGGAGGCATTGGGAACCTCTGCTCCCTGCTTTGTTGTGTCTCTCATTATGTTTTTTCTTCTTGTATCTTCCTTGTTGTGTCAACTCACTGTGCCTGCCCATTGTACCAGCTTGCTGTCTTCTTTCAGAGGCACCAGGATTTGAACCAGCCACCTTCCATGTGGTAGGTGGGAGCCCAGTAGCCTGAGTCACATTCACAGCCCAGTCAAATAGTTTTTGTGCCTCTATGTTAGAGGTATATACAATGTGTTAGGCAGTATAATGAAAGGAACAACAAATATCCAGCAGGGAGTTGGAGATACTCAACAAAGAAAAGATAACATTTGAGTTGAACTTTTATTTTTTCATTTTTTTATTTTTTATTTTTAGGAGGTACCAGGAATTGAAATCAGAACCTTGTACATGGGAAGCAGGCACTATATTACTTAGCTACATCTAATCCTCAGTGAGAGTTGCTTTTTCATTTGTTTGATTGTTTTGTTTTTAGAAGATACCGAGGAACAAACCCAGGGCTTCCTTCGTGGGAAGCAGGCACTCAACCACTTGAGCTACATCCGCTCCCCTGGTCTGAATTTTAAGGAAATGTTTGGGGGAGGGCATCACAAAGAGAAGGAACAGCATGTGCAAAGTCCTGGAAATGTGCACAGCCAAGACAAGCTCCAGGAATGTGAGAAGTTTTCTGTACCAAGAGCAAAGAATTCTAGGAGTTGGCACAGGGCAGAGAGTGGGTAAAACAAGGTGAGATGGAAAGATAGGTTGGAGATACATTGTGAAGGGAGGGCCTTTACTGGTGGATTCAGTTTAGACCCTAGGCTTCTGTTTCTCACAGTGGACCATCTTTACAGCACTTACCCCGGGCCCTTGTTCTTCAAGTGGAGCAGCACATAAGTATCACTGGAGACTTGTTAGAAATAAAATTCTTGGGCCTCACCACAGACATACTGAATCAGAAAATTTGGGGGTGGGGCCCAGTATTTTTGTTTTAATAAGCCCCCAGGCAGTTCCCATGCACCTTGGCATTTGAGAACCAGATCTAGGATTTAGCTAAAATGGAGATTCCTGGCTCCCACCCTTGGTCTACTAAATCAGAATCTTTGGGGTAGGGACACAGATATACCCATTTTCATCAAGATCTCCGAGTATTACTAACCTACTCTAAATTTTGAGAATGACAGGTCTAGGTGAAGTAGAATCAGTTGTAGCTTTTAGGATGTGGGGGCAAGGACGAGAACCAGTCTATCACTAGAAGAGTAAAGTCCTATCAGAGGCTCCTAGAAAGGAAGTACGGAAAAGAAACCATGATGATTTCAACAAGCATAAATTGAATCATGTCATTTCCTCGCTTAAGACACTCCACTGTCTTTCTATTGCCCTTAAGATGATAACCAAACTCCTCAGCAGAGCTTACAAGGACCCACAGTTCCTGGCCCCTGTCTACCTATCACTGCCCTGCTCTCCTTCACCCACTCTGCTCCAACCCTCTTCTGGGTTCCTTAACACACTATGCATGCCCTTTCCTGCCTCGAAGCCTTGGCATCTTTTGTTTCCCCATAGTTCACTTTCAGGTCTCAACCCAAACACCACCTCCTCAGAGAGACTTTTCCTGATCACCCCACACAAAATGGCCATCCCCCAATACTTTCACATTACCCTGTTTACTTTCTTTATAGCATTTTCCAAACTCGGCAATTCCTGGGCTTTTACTTCACTGGCTAGTTCTTTGTTTCTGTCTGTTCTGCTAGACTGTATGATCCACGAAGGCAAGAACTTTGCTCTGTTCACTACCCTGTCCACAGACCAGTTCCTGGCACATATACATACTCAGGAAATATTGGGCCCAGAGAAGTACCTGGATCTCCTTTTTGTTTCATGTCTGTGGCTTTACTGAAATAGGCTTATCCCCTCCCCACTCTACCTAGTCCACTCCTCTGGGATGGTGACCTTAATAATAGCCACATGCAATTAGCATGCACAGACGTGACTTGCCTTATGACAAGCCCAAAAGACATCCAAATCTAGTCAACATGACTGGTTGTCTCAACAGTCTTTAGGGAGTGAAGCATAAAGAAAGAGGAAATTATATGTTGGCCAAAAAATATGGGGAGAATGTCCAAAGTAAATGATAAATCTTGGAAATGAAAATCAAAACAACACAGAGGTTTTTTGTGTTTTTTTTTTTTCACCCATCAGACTGTCAAAAAATCACTGAGTTCAAGTGTGTGTATACACTTACACACTTGGGGAAAGTGAGAGAGCTATTTGGGGAGACTCAATGGCAGTGTTGACTAAAAATGCACATATTCAGCAATTCCCCTCCTAGAGGAATAAAAAGGCATGTGGTAATACTAGCAGTAGAAGCGGAAGTAATAATAACACAAAAAGATAAAAGATTTTCCAGGCACTTTCCTAGGACCTCATTTAATTCTCCTTCTATGAGGTAAATTTGGCCTCTAATTTATAAAAGAGGCTGCTGAAATTTGAATTATTGAAGATCATTACTTATAATAGAGAAAAATTGGATAATCCTATATCTCCTTTCATAGAGGACTGGTTAAATAAATAATCTTCCATCCCTACTTTGAAATAGCATGCAAAATAAGATTTGTGATAATTATTTGTAAAATAAAATGGCAAGTTCCCAAGACATCTTAAGAAAAAAAAATTTAATTGGCGATTAATATGTTACCATTTACATGCAGAGAAAGACAGAGAAATGTAAGCTTTAAGTAACTATTTCAATATGTATATGTGAAAATTATTTGTTGAACACCAATGGTGTACAGACACTGTTCAAGGCACTTGAGGAAAGTCAGTGACTGAAACAGTTCCCTGCTCTCAGGGTGCTTCTGTTCTAGTGAAGCCGAGACAGATGAGAAACATAATTTTAAAGGTAAATTACAGGGAGCAGATGTGGCCTGCTTCCTTCACAGGAGATCCCAGTTCGATCCCCGGTATCCTCCTAAAAAGAAAAGCATACAATAAACAAACAAATGAAACAACCAACTCAGGGGAGTGGATGTGGCTCAGTGGGTGAGAGTTGGCTCCCCACATAAGAAGTCAGGCCCCGGTACCACCCCACCCACCAAAAAAAGTAAATTATAGTCTGTTAGGAGATGAATGGTGTTACAGACAAAAGAATCCAAGAGGGAAGGTGGAGGGTGCCAATGTAATTAAGGGGGTCAGAATAGACTTCTTTGAGAAGATGGTACTGAAGGAGGCAAGGGAGTCATGGGGATGTCCCAGAGAAGAATATTCCAGGCAGAAGGAAGAGCCGGGGCAATGTCCTAAATGGGGAAGTGTCCCTGTGGGTTCAAGGTCCTGCAAGAGGCCAGTGAGGCTGGCGCAGCCTGAGAAAGGGAGGGAGTAGGAGGAGAGGAGTTTGGAGGGGACAGGAGTGGGAGATTATGCCTACAAGGCTGCCATGGGGCTATTATATGGTCTGTGGCTTTTACTCTGAGTGAAATGAACAAGAAGAGTGACATGATCCAATCTTTAATTAAAAAAAATTTTTTTAGAGCAGTAATAGATTTATAGAGAAATCACGCAGAAAGTACAGTCCCTACATAACACCCACCCCTCCACAGTTTTCTCTATTATTAACATCTTTCATTAGTGATACCTTTATTAGAACTGATGAACCAGTATTAGCATACTTACATTATTAACTGAAGTCCATAGTTTAAATTAAGGTTCATTCTTTGTGTAATACAGTTCTATGGGGTTTTTAAAAAAAGTTTTATTTTGGTAACATGTATAAAACATAATTCCTGTTTTATCTGCTTTCATGTATACAATTCTGTGGTGTTAATGACTTAACAATGTTGTGCTACCCTCACCAGGCTCCATTACCCAAACTTTTCCATCACCTTAAACAGAAACTCAGTACCCATTAAACATTAACTCCCCTTTCCCCACCTCTGATCTTCTTATTAAAAGGACCTTCACTACTATGTTGAAAATACATTGTAGTAAGTTGTAGGAAACCAAGAATAGAAGGCAAGAATCTGCTGGAGGTGTTGCAATAACGCAGGTGAGACATGTTGATACCTAATATTGATCTGGAAAGACCTCCTCAAACACTCCAAATTCATAATACTAAGTAGAGCTGTGGTGGGTATTGGGGGGTAAGGTGGGGGTAGGGGTGGACGTGGGTTTTTTTTGCCCTGTGTTATTTGAGTTGCTTTATGAAACATTATTCATCAGTTAGTTGGGTAATTAAAAATAATTTTCTCCTTCCTTCCCAAATAATTTAGTCTAAAACCAGTCAGGTGTGACTAAGAAAAGAAGGAACCTGCGAGAGGGGTGGGGAAGGGTAGCCTGGTATAGGGTGTCAGAGCCTGGGCAATTGTAAAGGGACTGGTAATGGCAACAGAAGCTTGGTTACCTCCTGGGGAAACTGATCCAATAAGAATGTACATTGATGATAAGGGGAGCCAGGTCCCTCACTGTTGAAGAAGAGACTTAACACACACCGAAAGGGAAAAAACTGGAATGAATCCTGCAGTGTTGAATTCAAGCTGTGAATTCATGGTTTTCAATATAGAAATAAATGTATATATTTATGTATATAAATATTTATATAGATATAGAAGTAACTAAGTGGATGTACTTGCATATATGTATACATACATATATGGATTCCCTAGCTCTGTCCCCTGAGAGTGTCTGGAAGCAGTAACACTCCATGGCAATGAGCACCCTTGCACCAATATCTAGGTTCCTAAGTGACATTCTCCACTAAAAGAAATCAGATGTTCTTGGAGAAATGTTGATTTCAGGATTAAGCCAAGGAAGATGCACGATGAGCCTGTAATAACTTTTTGTGCCCAAAAATAAGGGAAATGATCTGAGAATGATGGAGAAATGTCAAAAGGGTGCAAAAGGCAACTTGAAGAAGCTCCCCTGGCCAACCTAAGACAATTTAGGCACTAAAATATGCAACAATAGTAACAGATCATAACCCATTGAATAAAATAAGAACCCATGAGTCCAAACTAATATACATCAATATATGAATAAATGTAGAGAAGTGGACACTTTCCTTATGCTAGAATGCCAGCTAATAAATGTAGAAGGAATGATGGAATTAGAAAATCACCATTTGGCAACCATCATAGTAATAATTAATTCAGCCAAGAAATATCAACATATGCTGAAGCAGTGAAAGTTTGATGAGGACTGAATAGTTACAAAGTCTCAAAGGATCTCCCCACAAAATACTTCTTTTTTTTTAAGATTAATTTTTTATTAATTTTTCTCTCTTCCCCACCCCCTTCCTCCCCAGTTGTCTGTTCTCTGTGTCCATTTGCTGTGTGTTCGTCTGTGTCCACTTGCATTCTTGTCAGCAGCACCGGGAATCTGTGTCTCTTTTTGTTGCGTCATCTTGCTACTTCAGCTCTCCGTGTGTGGGGGGCCACTCCTGGGCAGGCTGCACTTTTTTTTGCACCGGGCGGCTCTCCTTACGGGGCACACTCCTTGCGTGTGGGGCTCCCCTGTGCGGGGGACACCCCTGCGTGGCAAGGCACTCCTTGCGCGCATCAGCACTGCGCGTGGGCAAGTTCATCACATGAGTCAGGAGGCCCTGGGTTTGAACCTTGGACCTCCCATGTGGTAGGCGGACACCCTATCTGTTGGGCCAAATCTGCTTCCCCCAAATACTTCTTAATTGCTGTAGTGAGCTGAATCGTGTCCTCGAGAATGCTCTGTCCACATCTGAATCCCTGGAACCTGTGAAGGTGATTTTATTTGGAAAAAGGGTCTTTGTGGATATAATTAAGTTAAGGATTTTGAGATAAGGAGATCATCTTGATGTTTTGTGGTTTTTTTTTAGGGTGGCCCTAAAGCCAATGACAATTGTCCTTTTAAAAGTAAGTTTGGGGGAGATTTGATAAAGGGAAGAGGCATTGTGGCCATAGAGGCAGAGATTGGAGCCAAAGGCCACCATCTCGAAATGCTGTTGGCCCCCAGAAGCTAGAATGGACTTTCCCCTAGTGCCTCCGGAGGGAGCACGACTCTGCCTGTACCTAGATCTTAGATTTCGGACTTCCTGGACAATGAAAGAGTACATTTCTGTTGTTTTAAGTCACCCAGTTTGTGGTTATTTGTTTCATGAGCCACAGGAAACTTATAGAATTGCCTTATACAATTGCAAAGGGGAAACGAGGAATCTTGCAGTGGAGAAATCTGTCAGACACTCCCTTAATCAAGGGATCAAAGTAAATCTCCTCGTCCACAGCAGAAGAGATCGAAATTCCGGGTTGCCCAACAGCATGCAATGAGAACACAACACTCCTCTATGACATCCCTGCCAAAATGCAGCTCCTGAATCTAATCATGAGGAAAAGCCACACAAACTCAAATCGAGGGACAGACTACAATGGTTTTCTTCAACAAGATCATGGAAATAAAAGTCAAAGAAAGTCTGAGTAGATTAAAGAGACAGAACCGAATGCTATATGTGATCTGGGACTGGATCCTTTCCCTATAAAGGATGTTATTGAGTCACTTGGTGCAAGTTAAATAGGGTTTGCAGATCAGATGGAGATAAAATATCAGTGCTAATTTCCTGATTTTATGAGAGTATCATAATTAGGTAGAAGAAAGTCTTTGTTGTAGGAATTACATATTAAAGTTTTGGGAGGCTTGGGAGTATTGGTTCGGCAACTTACTCTTGGGCAGTTTAGTAAAAAAATGTTCTTTGTATTGTGCTAGCAACTTTTTTGTGAGTTTGAATTATTTCAAAGAAAACAAAACCACAAAGACTAGTTCTGTAATTCTTAACATAAGTAACAACAATATCTAACATGGATTGAGTTGGGCTTAATTCTCACAGCAGACCTTTGAGGGAGTGTGGTAGACTGAATGATGTACCATCTCAAAAGATATGTTCTTAAAATACCATGACTTTAAAATGCTGTTTGACCTAAAGTAAGGGGGAAATGGAAAGGAGAAATGAGTTTATATGGCTACGAGTTTCTAAAAAAGAGTCTGGAGGCTGGCAGAAGGATTGCCCTCATGCACAACTGAGCAGAGTCAGAGAGACAGATAAAGCAGATACAACCCCCAGATATTGGTTCCTGTGTAAAGAGACCCATGGGAGTTATGGTCATGGCCGATGGGGTTAACTACCAGGGCAGATGGCCCCTCTTTGGAAATGGTGTTTATGTGTGATGAATCTGGACTCAGATGGGATCTCCCTTCATAAGACTTTCATGCTAATGTGCTGGAGGTGCAGTTAATGTTGGGGTTTAAGATATATTTAGGGGATTTGAATCTCTGGACTGACAATGTGATAGACAGGTCCTGAGCCTCAACAGACTCCAGCACCTACAATCTGATCTACTGGACTTACCACACTCAGCTAAGATGGAGTTGAAGAAGGACAACCACCACACCATGGAGCCTAGAGTGATTACAACTGAAAATGGGAGGATTGCATCCAGCATCCATGTGGAATCTGAGCCTCCTCTTGACATAGAGGTGCAATGGACACAACCAATCCAATGTCCACATAGAAGAGGTGGCATTGGATTGGGAAAAGTGGACATGGTGGACGATGGGTATGGGGAAAGGCAGGAAGAGATGAGAGGTGGAGGCGTCTTTGGGACATGGAGCTGCCCTGGATGGTGCTTCAGAGGTAATCACCGGACATTGTAAATCCTCACAGGGCCCACTGGATGGAATGGACGAGAGTATGGGCCATGATGTGGACCATTGACTATGAGGTGCAGAGGTACCCAAAGATGTACTTACCAAATCCAATGGATGTGTCATGATGATGGGAACGAGTGTTGTTGGGGGCGGGGAGAGGAGGGTGGGGGGTGGGGCTGAATGGGACCTCACATATATATTTTTAATGTAATATTATTACAAAGTCAATTAAAAAAAAAAAAAGATATGTTCTTAATCCACATTCCTGTGGATGAATCACTGAAACAGGGTGGGGTTTTTTTTTTTGGCTTGTTTTGTTTTGTTTCATTTTCCAAATTTTAATTTTATTATGGAAAATGTCAATCACACACAAAAGTAGAGAGAACAATACAGTGGACTCAATATCCAGCTTAAGCAATTATTAACTTAATATTAGCTGACTATGTAACACATTACCCCCAAATTTAGCCAATTAAAACAGCAATATCAGGGGATATCGTAATCCATTTTACTGGAGATCTTATGAAGAGAAGAAACTGGAAGCCAGAATCAGAAAAAGTCACAGGCAGAAGCCAGAAGCCATCTGAAACTGAAAGAGCAGACATAAGGAGAGAGAGATCACCATGGACAGGAAGCAAAGAGGCCAGCCAAGTAACCCCAAGGACTGTGGCAAGCCAGTACCACAACGTTACAAACTTTGGGGAGAGAGCATAGCCTTGCTGATGTCTTGAGTTTGGACTTCTAGTCTCCCAAACCATGAGCCAATAAATTCCTTGTGTTGAATCAGCCAATTTTGTGTCATTTGTTATAGCCGCCTGGCAAACTAAGACAGTGAGATACCACTTTTCACTCCAATTTACTCATGAGGAAATTGAGGCCTTTTGATATTTAATCATTTACCTGAGTTCATAGAGCTAGGAAATACTGAGCCAGGGGTTAAACTCAGATGTTTCTGATTTTAGAATCTTTCTCTTAACCAGTGTACCATTCCATTTTATCATATTCAATTATCAAATATTGGGTGTATGTATATATATATGAACCTATGTGAGTGCATATATATATATATATATGTATGTATATATATATATATATATGTATGTATATATGCAGACAAAGAGAGAAAGTCAACGCAAGAATCAACTGGTGTCTATTCAGCTCTCTCTCAAGAAGAGAGGCATATGCTGTTTCTTAACACACACTGGAGGAGTGTGCTGTCATGTGGGGCTGGGATTATGTTTCTAAACTGCACCCATGGTCTGGATGAACTTTCCCTCAGACTGCTCATTTGCTTGGGCTCCACGCACACAGCACCATACTGCCTCCTCTGTGAGTTTGGTTGGGGTTAATCAGGCCTCTTGTTGTAGTCATCTTTTGGGAAGAATGGTCCTCCCTCCCTCTTCTTCTCTGGGAAATCTCTATTGCCTGGCCTAGCTGCCTCCATCTCCATGGCCACAGCATCCAAGATCACCCTAGGAGATCCTGTGCTCCGGGCCATGGTGGAATGGACACTTGGCTAAGTCGGGCTAATCTGATACTCTGGTTGTGACTGAGAGAGGTTGGGCAGTTGTCTAAGGAAGTGATTTGAAATGAGGACAACTATTTGTGAGCAGTGAACCCTGAATGAAAAAGTGAGAGAGAGAGTGAAGGGGGAGAGAGGGGTATAGAGCTGAAGAAGAGAATGGTTCTTTGATTCAGTGAGATTCCATGGAATACACTAATAAATTCCCATTTCTTTTTATGCAACATGAAGTAAACTTCCATTATTGTAGTCAAACTTAAGAAATTCCCCTAACCAGTACCACTCTTTGCCAGCATCCTCCTCTGACACTGACAGCAGCAAGCACACCAGGTACCTGTTATGGTATACAAATAAGGACTTACAGGCATGAATAAAATGCCCTGACAATCAAGTAACTGCCAAGGCTTTACATAGTGATATTTTAGTCAAGTCCTGTTTCCTGTTCTCTAGCCCATGTAGATTGGGTGTTGGTTTTTCACATCCAATGTGATCCCCCCTCCCCCCCCCCCCAATTCCCTCCTCTTGTCTCTTTCCACAGGCCCATCTCAGAGGGATAGCCAAACTCTAGTGATTCTCTCCAGGATTATAAGATCTTCCCACTTTTTTTTTTTTTTTTCCCACTTAGTCCAGGCTGTTTTCTCTCTCCCACTTATCTTTCTGTCTCCATTTTCTATCTCCTACTCAGTATCTTCTCCAAGTTAAGCCATTACACACAGCAATGGGCCAGCACTCTTTCCACATGTTCATGTGTGTCTGAGATCCTCTCCTCCACTAGAGCATGAACTCTGCGGGGAAAAGAGAGACCAGGCACTATCTCCTCCCCAGCTCTGGTGAGGTCCTCATGAGCTGTCTGCCTTGTTAATGCTGTTCCTCTGCCTGGAAGGCCCTTCTCCGTATGTGCAAATCTTTGCCAGTCTTTAGACAAGGCCCATCTTAAGACCTACTTTCATCCCTACCTAGAAGAGATTTCACAGGATTCTGAACACCTGATTTGCAGACTCACCTTCCTCCCTGCATCAGGGTCTTGCTCAAGTCTCTCTCCTGATACTGCAAACATCTTGAGGACAAAGAAAGTGTTTGGGGGCTCTTGAACCAGTATGGGTTTGAATCCTTACCTGGTCATTTGTCATTGTACTTGTGTGATTTGGGGAAAGTACTTTCACCTCTCTATATACCTCAGTTTTCTCTACTTTTAAGTGGGGATAATAATATCGCCTCTCTCATAAATTGTTGTGGAGATTCAATTAGATATTTTTGTAAAGTGCTTAGAAGACTGGCAGGAACAAGAAAGCCTGTAATAAATATTAGCCATTACTATTCATATTTTTACTATTTTATTAGTTATCTACATCTGTGTGACAAATTACTCTGAAATTTATTGGCTTAAAACAACAATAAAATTTGTTGGTTTCATATTTGGTGAGGATCAGGTATTTAGGGTAGGCCTGGGTGGGCTGTTCTGGCTCACGCTCTCGTGAGACTGTAGTCAAGGGACCTGCAGTCATCCAAAGGCTTTCCTGGGGCTGGAGGATCCATTTCCCAGACCTCAATTCTTCATGTGGGCCTTTCCATAGGGCTGCTCTAATGTTCTCATGACACAACTTCCCCCAGAGCGAGCTATCCAAGAACTCAAGGCAGAAGCTGCAGTGCCTTTTATGACCCAGCCTCAAAAGTCCCACACCAATACCTCTACCATGCTCTTTCGGTTGCCCAGACTCACTCTGATTCAGTATGGTAAGACGGTGTACTGAATAAATACTAGGGCATGAGGCTCAGGAGGCGAGGATCATTGGGGCCTGTCCTGGAGGCTGGCTGCTGCATTTGTTTTCTGTTTTCCTAAGGGAATGAGCACGAGTGGGAGGCTTTAGCAATCACCGACTGTCTGTAGGATACATGCTGGCTAGGGAGGAATTCCAAGGAAGAAGAAAGAAATGAACCAAAGGAAAGAATTCTTCATCCTTATCTCTTTCCTCTTCTCCTTTTCTACTCTCAGCTTAAGTCAGATGGGAATTTCTTATGGCTCTTTAGAACCCACCTGGCTCTTCTTTTTCATTTCAAGGGCTGCACACCTGTGGTTTTCTGTCTGAAAGATCCTCCTCTCCACTCCACTTGGCATCCTTCCTCTCATAATTCAGGTCTGAGCTTTTTTCTTAAAATTAAAAAAAATTTTTATTTATTTATTTATTTATTTACTTATTTCTCTCTCCTTGCCCCCCACCTCCCTGCCCTAGTTGTCTGTTCTCTGTGTCTATTTGCTGCATCTTCTTCTTTGTCCACTTCTGTTGTCAGCGGCATGGGAATCTGTGTATCTTTTTGTTGTGTCATCTTGTTGTGTCAGCTCTCCATGTGTGTGGCACCATTCTTAGGCAGGCTGCACTTTCACGCTGGGCGGCTCTCCTTATGGGGCACACTCCTTGCACGTGGGGCTCCCCTACACGGGGGACACCCCTGCATGGCACGGCACTCCTTGCATGCATCAGCACTGGGCATGGGCCAGCTCCACATGGGTCAAGGAGGCCTGGGGTTTGAACTGGGGACCTCCCATGTGGTAGAGGGATGCCCTAACCACTGGGCCAAGTCCCCTTCCCAGGTCTGAGCTTAAACACCACTTCCACTTGGAAACTTTTCCAGATTCCCTTAGGGTGTCACTGCTGGGAGTTCCTATCATAGACCTTATTCAGTGTTTGGAAGACAGAGGCATCCCCAAGTGAGGGGAACAGCTGATGAAAAGGGACAAAACAAGAAAGAAATGAGCATGGTGTGTTCCTCTTACACAGTACTCTCTGACAGAACTTTGCACGATAATGGAATTATCTGTATCCAAAAGCCACTGTTGGGAAGCAGCTGTGGCTCAATCAGTTGGGCTCCCATCTACCATATGGGAGGCTCTGGTTCGTGTCCTGGGGCCTCCTTGTGCAGGCAGGCTCGCCAGCACTCTGCAGAGAACTGTTGGCCTGCAAGTGCCGCAGAGAGCTGACTCAGCAAGGTGACCCAACAAAAAGGGAGGCAAGCAAAAAACACAGAACAGCGCTAAGCAAATGGATACAGAGAGCAGACAGCAAGGAAGCCGCAAGGGGGGAGGGGAAATAAAAATAAATACAGACACAGAAGAACTCATAGCGGATGGACACAGAGAGCAGACAGCATGCAAAAAGCTGCAGGGGGGGGGGGGATAAAAAAAAAAGCCACTGGTCCCATGTGGCTACTGAGCTCTTGAAATGTGGCTACTGTAACTGAGGAACTGAATTTTAAATTGCATTTAATTTTAATTAAAATTAAACAGCCATAGCTTGGCTGTTACAGTATGAGACCTGCCTGAATAGAGGGCAGAGTGTCAGAGAGAAGTGGAGCCTAAAATTTGCCAGGTGGGGAAAGTGCCCCTTCACACTGGAAGGGACCATGATAACCAGTGTAAGTGCTTGCCAAATATTTGATGATGATATTCTATTACCTCACCCTTTTGTAATTGAGCTGAATGCTCTAAATAATGAAGAAGTCTAAAGACAATGGAGTCTGGTTCTCTGGAAAATCTGAAAGAGGTGTTTGGGTATGGGGGCTTTTGCCTGCATCTGCGACCTAGGGCCAGGGTCAGAGTCACTATGTTTTACCAGGGTCAATAGTTGTAATGGCTGTGTCTAAATTTGCACCTCCTAAGACAAGTTAAGAAGTACCTTTTCCTCCCACCTCCTTGGACCCCTCCCCTTCCTTCCTTTCACGGCACTGCGAGAAGTGAAGGAGCCGTACCCTACTTCCTTCAGAAACAAGAGTATAAAAATGTCCACACACAGGAGCCAGATGTTCTGAGTTGTTGCTGTCTCACCAGATTTGCTCTCTATGCCTCAGTTTTCCTATCTGTATAATGCCAGGGCTGGAGCCGATTTCTGAGGTCCCCTCCCTTTCTCACTTCCTGGGCAAAGTAATCACAATTGTAATGATATTAAAAACAGTAGTCTCCTTAACTGAGTGCTTACTAAGTACCAGGCGCTGTGCTAAATGCTTCATATTCACCATTTTACTCAATCTCATTTTCTAGAGGGCGAAACTGAGCTTCTGGGAGTTTGAGTAGCTACTCCTGGGTTTCACAGGGAGCAGTGGGATTGGGACTTTAATCCAGCTGATTCCAAACCTTGAGCTCTTAATCGTTGTGCTATGTGCACTGTTTCTCTTCACGGGTGAGTCAGTGACGAACGTTGAGTTCAGGAAGAGAGGTATTTTTCGTTTATTTTTTAGTAATACTGAATGTTTTTTTACGTGTACTGAACGCGATATGCAACTCTCATTGCAACTATATACGGTGATCCGTACTAGTGCCCTCATCGTACAGATGGGAAAATGAGGCTCAGGGAGGCGAAGTAAATTGCTGAAGATCGCAAAGCTGGCACACGGCACGAACTCAAAGCCAGGGACTCTGCCTCCAACCCCTCCCTTAACCCTTCGGTCTCCAGCTCAGCGTAGGCGCGTCGGCAGAACACAATGCGAGGAGCCGCGACAGCCGCCGCCAGCACCAGCCGCCCGCAGGGCCCAGGCCCGCCTCCGCCGCGCACGCGTTCTCGGCTCCCGGGTCGCGGCGCGCGGCGGGCGCGAGGACGGCGGCGGGGAGCGTGCGCGCGGTGACGTGCCGGGCGCCATGTTGGAGGGCTGGTGGTAGCGGCTCGGGGAGGTGCTCGCTCTGTCGGTCTCGCTCTCTTGCTCGCTTCCCCCGGCTCCCTTCGGTGCCCCTCCCGGTCGCCTGCGTGCCGGAGTGTGTGCGAGGGAGGGGGAGGGTGTCGGGGGGGTGGGGGGAGGCGTTCCGGTCCCCGGGAGACCCGCGGAGGGAGGCGGAGGCTGCGAGGGACTCCGGGAAGCCATGGACGTCGAGAGGCTGCAGGAGGCGCTGAAAGGTGGGGGTGGCTGCCTCCTCTCCGTTTCTACTC
Organism: Dasypus novemcinctus; assembly: GCF_030445035.2. Taxonomy (NCBI): domain Eukaryota; kingdom Metazoa; phylum Chordata; class Mammalia; order Cingulata; family Dasypodidae; genus Dasypus; species Dasypus novemcinctus. Next base: position 34,686,958 of record NC_080698.1, read on the forward strand.
GCCTTCCGCGGTCCTTTCTTTTTTCAGGGAGGGTGGTTCCGAGGACCGGGGCCGGGGGGAGGGGAGCTTCCCTAGTTCCCATCCCCCTCTCACCTCCCCAGGGGCGGGGAGCCCTGTGGGCAGCTCCCTCCCGCCCCGCTCTGGGCTTTGTGTCGACCGCCGGCCTCTGGACTGGGGGAGGGGAGCTGGGGAAGCTCTTGGAGGCGCCCCAGCCTGTCTGCCCACTCTCCGGGGCGGGTCGTGGGCCCGCAGCCCCCTCCCAGGAAGCCTCTCTATCTCATCAGACCCCTACACGCCAGGCGTCGGGGTGAGAGAAAAAGTAAAAGGTTGGGGGCTGAGGGGGCAAAGCAACTTCTAAGTTGTCTCAGGAAGCCTTTCTGGGCTTCTGAAGTCACCCTTCCTTGCGCCCTAATTCTAAGGGGTTCGCCCTCCCTGCTCTTGATTGCTCGCCTTCCAAGCAACAGGCTTGAGAACAGTAGGTCTCAAACTTAGAATATCGTGATTTCAGCGTTTTGAGAGTTATGCTTTGACATTCAGAGTCATTCGCCGGTGGTTACGTGGGGTAGCTAGCGCTGCAAAAACCCAGATTTATGGACTTCACTTCGATGAACATTTTGTGGGATTGGGGCCTAAGAATAGGTATTCTGACTGGATACCCAGGTGAGTCTGATGCTGGCGTTCCTCTGGACCACCGTTTGAGAAACACTGCATTGTGGTTTGTTTGTGGAGAGGTCGAGTGCCCCCTTTAGGAGATCCTTGTTACCAGTGAAAAGAGTGACATTGAAGTGGAACTTGGAGGGTTGAGGTCAATATTTGATTGAGGGGCTAATGATTTTTTTTGTTGCTTTGTACAGGGAAGAACTGAGGGGAAAGTTTGTTTTTAGAGGGAATGGTTGGTAAACTTTGGGAAATAATGGCAACTTTTCTTTTCTAGATTTTGAGAAGAGAGGGAAAAAGGAAGTTTGTCCTGTCCTGGATCAGTTTCTTTGTCATGTAGCCAAGACTGGAGAAACAATGTGAGTTGAAAGCATGCATACATTTGATAATAGACTTATATATCATTCAGTATTGCATAGCAAAGGGAAAAAAAGTGTATTTTGGAAATATAATTCAACTGTCCAAACCATACAGTCTCCAATTTTAAAAACTGCCTGTGCTATTTTAAGTGCATTCTCTTTAATGAACTTTTAAAATTCGTTTGTTTCTTTATGTCTACATTTAAATCCATGTAGAATTTACTGGTCTGAAAGAGCCTGAGAAAGAAAGAATACCTGTTCCATTATAACCCATTTTGGCCATAGCAAACAGGCTTATTCCCAGAATTTTGTGGCTTTGATTCTTTTTCAGATTCTTTTGTTGGTGGTATTTTCTCATATTGTCCCATATCCAGCCTTTTGTTGTCATATTTATGTATGTGGTTGTTTGAAGTGTCACTTCTATTTATTCTCTTGGGGACTCGGTGATTATCTGACAAATTCCAGATGCTGCAGTTTTGACTGTCCTGTAAACTTTCTAGGATAGCTAACTGGTTACATATGCTCAGCATTTTATTAGGCTATTTCCAAATGTTCTGAATCTGAAACTTAAACTGTAGAGTTTAGGACTGTTTTCTAAAGGAATATTCCAGTTGACTGTTGCATAGGTTGTTTGTATGGCAGGAGTTGTTTTCACACTCTGGCTAAATTAATTTTTAGAGGGTGGTTTGGCCTTAGTGACTTTTTTGTAGTCTTTTCTTTGAGTGTGGGTGAGGGGACCTGGAGGGGGAAAGGTTTCTTTGGGTGCAGTGTTAATAAATGAGCTCTCTTTTGGCTCCCATACTTCTTGTGTATTTTTACAGTTCTTTATGAGGCCTAATTAAAGAGTGTAAGCTTCAGCAAGTCACGTATAAGTTTCTCTGGTTTTATTGCAAATATTTATTTCTCACAAGATTTGCTTATGGTTGTAGACTAGCCTTCTAATTGCTACTCTAATTTTAGAAAGAAAAAGCTCTGATATCCTAATGTTTGATTTAATGATTATGTAGAAAAGCTGAACCTAAGTGTTCTATTAAAATACATCAGTCAACTGAAGAATATGACTGTGATGTGTTCAATCATATATTTCTATTTTAAAAATGGAACCATTTAGGAAAAAAGATTAAATGTCAGTTTTACACCTGAAGCATAGTAATAATTTAAAAATTATTCTTAATAGGTAATTTGTATTTAATTACATAGATAAGCCTAAAAGCAAATAAATGCTCGATTTCAGCTATGCAGTTTCTAAAACATAGATGCTTAGATGTCCACTCTAGTGAATTTCTAGTTGGCCCAAACTTACCCTTCTCCATATTATCAAGAAGAGCATTTTACTTTCAGGAAGTTTTTGATACACAAGATTATATCAAACTCTTTGGAGATAAACTGAATAAGAGAGGAAGTTTTCAGTATTAAGTCTTTAAAAACTGCTTTCTCTTTTTGATAAAATATAGTGTCTGTAAATGTGTAAAGAGTTGAAAGATAACTTTTTAATATCTTACAGGATCACCCACTGGTAAGGGAAATTTTACCTAATTTTTTTTTGGACAATCTTACTGTTTATTTCTGTTAGCCAAATTAGTGCTGGTATCTTTGCTAAAAACTTTTTGTATTAAAATGATTTGTGTTCTTAAATTCATTCTTCTAGCATTTAATAGAGTTTGGAAAAAATTTTTTGAAATTTTACGGTTCAGCCTGGTGTTTATCATTTAGCTTTAGCTTTTATTTTCTTTTTATCAGTGTGGGCATGTCTTTTGAAAGTGTTTGCAGAGATTCTTTCATCCATTTATGGCTAAATTAAGCTGTCTAGTTTATGATTGTAACATGAGAACAAAAGTCTTAAAGTTACATTTCACACCTCTGTTTTAAGATGAGTGGGTAGTTTAAGAGAAGGATTCCATTGTTCTTACCATCTTTATTTTCATTGCTACATTATAGCAGGAAAACACTTGACGGAAGTAGTATGAGCAGCTTTGTGGATGAAAATTAGTGACAGCCTAGGTTATTTATTTTTACATATAAAAAAGGAAATGATTTGACCCTTGTGTTTTTATCTTTAGAGAGAAATTTTAGAATTGCATAAGTTCTTTCTGAGGAAGACTCTGGGAAAATCAAAAAGCAATGGAAAAGTTTCCTTCCTGGTCTATAAAAAATTACCATTACTCATCTAATATAGGAAATATGCCAAGACATGGGGTATTAAACTGTTATAGAGACACCGTATGTGTAATATAAAACTAAAACAGTTAACCCTCAAATGAGTTGTTTCTGACCATTTCAAAAAAGTTTTTTTATTTGAAAAAGTTACTTTCTAAAAATGGGACTTTCCTTGAGTAGCACTTTTTTGAAGGTAACTTAGCTCTTAACATAATGCTAAATATATAGTATGTGCTGGATAAACAGAAACATATTCGCTGAGTTTCAGTCATGGATTCACATGTATTTGTTGACTTTTAGTGCAATTACTACCTTTTTTGATGGTTTTAGTGGGAAATGGTGTTTAACGACTATAGTCTGGTTGCTAGAGATGCTTATTATTGAGTTGGTCATTATTTCTAGCCTCTTTAGAGGGTAGTAAGATAAAGTACTCCAGGAGTTCATTCTAATACTTCCAATTAAAAATCAGGACTACAGGGTTTTTACTTAGCCAAGAAATTCTGGTTCTCAAGAACACATTCGTTGTTTTTAAAAATAGCTTTATTGGGGTATAATTGACATGCAGTAAACTTCATTTATTGAAAATGTACAATTTGATAAGACATCTACACTCATAAAACCACCATTGCCTCAAAATTGAGTGAGCATCACTCCCAGAAATTTCTTTATGCCCCTTTGTAAATCCCCTTCCCTGGGCAACTAATGATCTGCTTTTTGCACTGTAGATTAGTTTTCATGCTCTAGAATTTTATATAACTGGAATCATACAGTATGTATTTTTTGTGCCAACCTGTTTTCCAAAATGATAGTACTGTTTTGCATTCCCACCAAGAGTGTGGGAATTGAGTTTAGTTTCTCCATATCTTACATAACATTTAGTATGGTCAGTCTTTTTCATTCTAATAGGTGCTTAGTGCAAAGGGGCTTTAATTTGCGATGATTGATGATGTTGAGCATCTTTTCATGGTCTTTTTTTGCTGCTTTAGATCTTTGTAAAACATTTTTAAAAATTGGGTTTTCTTGATATTGGTTTTAGAGATGTGGTATGATTTGCAAATACTTTCTTCCACTTTATAATTGATCTTTCATTTTTTTTTTTTTTAATTCTCCTAACAGTGTCTTTTGAAGAGAAATATTTTTAAAGCTTTGTTTTTTATTCCCCCACCCCCCATAGTCTGCTCTGTGTCCATTTGCTGTGTGTTCTCATCCGCTTGTATTATCAGGCGGCACTGGGAATTTGCATCTTTTTTTTTTTGTGTCATCTTGCTGCATCAGCTCTTGTGTGTGCGGCACCACTCCTGGGTGGGCTGCACTTTTTTCATGCGGGGCGCACACTGTGCATAGGGCACCCCTATGCGCGGGCGCCCCTGCATGGCACAGCACTTCTTGCACATGGCAGCATGGCACGTGGTCCAACTTACCTACCCCACGGGTCAGGAGGCCCTGGGAATTGAACCCTGGACCCTGCGTGGGTCCATGCTGATAGAGCGTGGATGGATACTCTTATCAGTTGAGCCACATCTGCTTCCCTGTAGAGAAATTATTTCATTCCTCTCTGAGTTTTAGAACGTTTCTCCTTCAAAGGAAGAAAACTTGCAAAATTGCCTTCCATTTCTCTGAAGGCAACTAGTTCAGTCTTTATTTCCTAAATAACTTTTAATTCTGTCAGCTCATTTTCTGAGTTCCTCTAGTTCTGACTTAGGTTGTCTTTTATCATATTCTCATTGTCTTTTAGCTTACTTTGAAATAGTATGGTACAATTTTGATCTGTTTTTGAACAGGTCTTTCTGATTTGCTTTCATTGTAGGGATGTTACTCCTTATTCTCTCTCTTTAAATAATTTGTATTGGATTTGACCTTTAGTTGTTGCTCATTTTTATGTGAAGTTAGTTTTCCTGTACAGTTTAGGAGGAAAAATAATTCAGAGAAGCTTTCTTAATTCATAGAGTTCTCATTGCTTTTATGAAGTCTTTAAAAACAAAACAAAAAGTAGCAGCTTGTTTTTTGAAATTTTCAGGCCCTGGTCTACTTTTTCAATCTGGACCTTATATTTTCTTTGCCTCTGTTCCTATCATGTTCAGTTTTGATTCCAATCTTTGTGGTTTTCCCTCATTGTGGTACTCATCCCTCGATGGAAGCTCTGGTGGTTCACTTTTAAGAGCTCAGGGGAGCAAGACTGTTTCCCCTTTCAGATCTCACTGCAGGTGCCATCTTACTCACTTAACTCTTGGTGTGGACAAAACCCACCCCAGTTTTAGCTTCTGTTCTTACATTGGCCTACCATGATTTCCAGTGACTACCTGTTGACTATTTTGTCGTTCTTTTATTCTTAGGCCAACCAGATGCACCATGGCTTCTCCTGCACATATCTTGATAGTACTCAGGTTATGTGGCTTTTGGTGGATTTTTATGACCCACTTATTTTTTGGGGGTTGTGGGACTACCTTGTCACCTGGTTTTACTGCAGATGTCCATTATTTTTCTCTTAATATTTATTTATTCCCTCCCTACACTCAAAGATGGCTCCCTCATCTGTTTGCCCATCTTCTTTAGGCACTGGGAACCAAACCTGGGACCTCCCATGTGGGAGGTGAGTGCCCAACTGCTTGAGCCACTTCTGCTCCCAAATGTCCATTACTTTTAAGTTTTGCTGTCTAGTTGTTTTGTCTGACATAGGAGTTTTGGAGAGATGAAAAACTATAGTACCACTGCCATCTCCTGGAATTCCACTCTTTAGAAAAACTTTTATTCTTGGTTGTGTCAGTTTACTCATTTATAAAATGGGGGTTATAATAACACCTTATAGTGTGGGCAAGAACTACAATGCTTGGTACACACAGTAAGTGCTCAGTAAATATTAACTCATGTTATGTTGTGGATAATGCTTTTTTTTCCCTTTACAGTATCAAGTTTACTGTATTTAGATATTTTGACATATCAATAAAGAACTACAAATTAGGTTACTTAGAAGTAATTATTATCAACAGCTAAGACCTGCCATTATTATAAAAAAAATCTCCTTAAGCCCATGGAGCTGCTCCCATGAAGCTGTTAGGTCTTCTTTAAGTTTCTTAAGGGAAACTCACAGTTTCTTTTGTCCAATATAGTATTTACAGAACATGAGAACATTGTTTCTAAAATGTCAGTTACGTATCACTTTCATGATTTTTGCCATATCCTGGGAACATCTATATAATTACTTAATGTTTTTCATTAAGTAGGCTTACTTGTTTTTTTCTTTAGATTTTTAAAATGGAACAATATTGACAGTTCAAACCCTCATTTTACCCCATCCCAGAAGTATAATCACTGTGTTCATTCCCCTCCCCTAGTTGCCGTAAAAGGTCTAAAATCATTGATTTGTTAACGTTATATTTTTCTAAGTCACTTTGAAATCTATATATACCAAAATTAAGTAATTAATATGAATTAATTCACATGTCACCTAAAGTCCTCTCATGTATCATCATTGCAGTTTGGGAAATACAGAATAAGTATATAGATTTTTAGTAAGTCTTGGTTGAATGGTTACCCTTTTGTTTCTAAATATTCCATTAACTGCAGTGTTTATGTGTGGACATGGAGAAAATTGTAGTTTTTGGTTCTTTTATAACATCATGCTGTAAACCAGATATGTCATGTACACTGCACAAAATCTGAGCGATGCGTTGAAAGCTAAGTCATGCAAACTTACTTTTCTGACAAGTACTAATTTACCTTATTTTCATTCTCTTTGGGCCCAGGTGACTCACAGGAGCAATTGAACAATTTCCATGTTTGTTGCAGATTTTTACTGTTAGTTGGCTGGGCCCCTTACTTCATGTGAGTTAGCATGAGGAAGTATTGTCATGTTTTGGAAGAAGCATGGCCTGAGCTCTAAAACCAGCTTGGCTTCTTTTATTTGTGACTTTGGGCAACTGATTTTTATGAGTTTGTTTCCTTCATCTAAAAAAATGGGATTTATTCTTTATAATTGTCTCAGCTGTTGTGAAAATTTGAGTAAATAAAAATATGTAACTCCAGATAAATAAAATTTTGCAAGGAATATAAGCATTTAAATGGTCTTTTTCTGGGCGTAAGTGTAGATTTGGCTCATGAAACAAGTCTTGTGGAAAGAGTTCTGCTTTGAGAGACAGGAAGGGACAGGACAGACTTAGGTTTGAATTCCCAGCTTCACCACTTAGTTGCTGTTGGACCAAGGCTGACTTTTCTGGGCCTTTTCCTCATCCATAAACTATGTATGATAAAATAAATCTACTTCAAGGATGTCTTGGTTGTTAAATGAGTATACATATTAAATGCGAAACCCAGTGATTGGCACATAGTGAGTGGCCTGATTTACTATAATTGTTTCACTTACAATTATATTAGTCACTTGAATTACTCTGGGCCACAGTTGCCTCAGCTGCTAAACAAGGGAGTTGTGATAATTTCCAAGGTTACTTACATTTGAAAAACCTACAGGAGTATCTGTTGTAGCACTGATTATCTGGGTTGGTATTATAGCAATAGTGAATATGGGTGGGAAATGGGCTAGTGATTGGTGTTAATATATCTGGTGGTGGTGAAAGATGTTACTGTTGGGAATATCTTAACGTAGGTAAATAGGTTGGAGAAAGTAAGAAAATTGAGAACCTATTATCTGTACTTGGATTAGAAAGACCAGTCGGTATTACCATGAAGCTCATTTGAGCCACACAAAGGTTCCTAGAATGCCTATCTTACCTGTTACCTTGTGCGTGGTTCTTTTCTATATCCAGAGAGCTTCTTTGTGCCTGCCAGTTAATGTATGGGTTCACATATACTTATGAACTATTCCTAGAAGCCTGTCAAAAGCTTAATGCTGCTTCAAAATACCTCGTTAATAAGATAAGGAATTTATATCCCACAAATTACTGTTTTACTCGTTTTGAGGGCTATAGGTTTTTGTACCTTTTTGATAAGGGAGTTTATATTGGAGTATGTGTGTGTGCGTCTGTCTAAATTGAATTTCAGTGTCAATAGCAAAAAATTTAAATCTAATCCTTGCCTAAAACAGAGTATAGATGGGAATGTTGGTTATTTCATTTAATACATGTGCCTGTGAAAGTATGGTGTTTTAAAAATACGTAGTAAATCTGAGAAATGGATTGTAGATCTTAATTTCTTTTTGATTAGGCTTTCAGATGTGTTCATAATAGCTTGTCTTTGCTTTTTGAGGTTCCACCTACAGCAATCCTGTTCATTTATCAGGCTGCCCAGGTGTGGCACTGCTTGTAATATACATGTATGGAATCTACCTTGTATAATAGGCACTTCTGTGAAAACCCTCCACACTGTGTTCTTACCAAATACCTCGAGAAACGTCTTACCTGAATATTAAATATTATTGAGAACTCAAGCCATTGACTATAAAGTTTAAAGTTATAGTTAACTATTTTATATGTTCAATTAGTAATGATACACAATACTAGTAATAGTGCCCTCAGTAGTTTAATAAAATGTGCCATATATGTGGTAGTACAAGTAGGGCATTTTTGTTATCACTGGTAGAAAAAAAAACTTTGAGAGGTGCTGTGTTAGAATGAAGAGACATGTGGAACTGTGCTGATATCTCTGTTACTTTTTAGTCTGACCCTAATTTAGAAGACAGTCCTGGTTAAAATTCCAGTTTCATCATAATTTATTTGAAACTAATGCCTTTTTTTCAGCTCCCCAGCTGAAAAGACAGATCATAACACCAGTTTCACAGAGCTTCTGTGCATTCGACAAATCATAGGTTCCTTATTTTGTATATACATTGGTAAGACAAATAAAAATGATTAATAGTAAAAATAACATTGAACACTAATTTTGCTACCTGAAAGTGTTATGGTTTACTGAAATGGAATATTAAGAATAGAAACATATTAACTGGCTGTCTAGGCTCATTACTTCCATAAGGCTCGTTAAGTTCTTAATGTACTCATGATCGAGCTAGCCATTCATTTTGTTTTGCCAAAACTTTGTTTCCACTCTGTGTGTATTTTTTCTTTTTCCTATAACCAGATCTGATTTAGGCTCTTTTTGACATGTAGTACATGTCTCTGATTTCTCTAGGCTCCTTGCAGGGGCTGTGACCTCTTAAGTCTTAATAACTTCTTAATTTTGTTCTAACAATATTTCTTTTTTATTTTTTAAAGATTTATTTTTATTTATTTCTCCCCTCTTTCTCCCCCACCCCAGTTGTCTGTTCTCTGTGTTCATTCACTGCATGTTCTTTTGTCCGCTTCTGTTGTTGTCAGTGGCACGGGTCATCTTGCTGCAACAGCTCTCCATGTGTGCAGTGCCATTCCTGAGCAGCTCTCCTTACGGGGCGCACTCCTTGCGTGTGGGGCTCCCCTACGCGGGGGACACCCTTGCGTGGCAGGGCACTCTTTTGCATGCATCAGCGCTGCGCGTGGGCCAGCTCCACACGGGTCAAGGAGGCCCAGGGTTTGAACTGCGGACCTCCCATGTGGTAGACGGACGCCCTATCCATTGGGCCAAGTCTGCTTCCCTCTAATAATATTTCTTATTTTATGTGGTGCTTCTCAGTATTCCTACTCTGCTGGAGCCTTTGATATTAAAATGGTGAGCCTGAAATTGTGATTTGTCTTTAGTGGACTAACTTTGGGTTGCTATTGTTTATTTTTCTTCATAAGAGGAAAACATTTATTAAACATTTATTTTGTGCCAGATATTACCTAGTGTTTTAAATGCATAGCATAATTTAATTCTTATAACTATTTTCTTTTTTTTTTTTTAAGATTTATTTTTATTTCTCTCCCCTTTCCCCTGCCCCCCCCCACCCCACTTGTCTGTTCTCTCTGTCCATTTTGCTGCGTGTTCTTCTTTTTGTACGTGTCTGTTGTTAGTGGCACGGGAATCTGTGTTTCTTTTTGTTGTGTCAACTCTCCGTGTGTGCGGCGCCATTACTGGGCAGGCTGCACTTTCTTTCCTGCTGGGTGACTCTCCTTACCCGTGGGTTCCCCTATGCGGGGGCATGCCTGCATGGCAGGGCACTCCTTGCACACATCAGCACTGTGCGTGGACCAGCTCCACATGGGTCTTACAACTATTTTCCGAAGTAGGTCTCTCTCCTTTTAAAAAATGTGGGTATTGCGGCTTAAATACTTGCCCAAGTTTGTGTAGCTGGCGAGTGATGGAATTGGGTTTTTTATTTTTTTTTAATTTTTAAAAATTTATTCCTTCCCCCTCCCCTCATTTTCTGCTCTCTGTGTCCATTTGCTGTGTGTTCTTCTGCGTCTGCTTCTATTCTTGTCAGCGGCACCAGGAATCTGTGTCTCTTTTTTGTTGTGTCATCTATCTTGCTGCGTCAGCTCTCTATGTGTGCGGCGCCACTCCTGGGCAAGCTGCACTTTTTTTGTGCTGGGCGGCTCTCCTTGTGGGGCACACTCCTTGCTCGTGGGTCTCCCCTATGTAGGGGACACCCCTGCGTGGCACAACACTCCTTGCGCGCATCAGCACTGCGTGTGGGTCACCTCACGACACGTGTCAGGACCTGGGTTCGAACCCTGATCCTCCCATGTGGTAGGCGGGCACTCTATCAGTTGATCCAAATCCTCTTCCCTGGAATTGGGTTTTAAACTCAGGCATTTAGACTCCAGATCCTCTCATAACCTGTAACTTTTACTGCCTCTGGCTTGTTCAGCTGTCTTCTTACATTATCCTTCTTTGCTGTAGCATTCTCAGAATTGTTAAAAACTACCATTAGAATTTGAAGCTGTGCTTTTTGGTGGGAAGCTAACTATTGTCACTGTTGTTTCTGCAGCCTTCATGCTTCTCACCTGAACTTGACCTTTTGTACCTGTCCAGCCCAACTTTTGTTTTGGCAGACCATGATATGACCTGAAGCGTGCCACCAAAAATAGTTGGGGAAGAAGGTGTGGCAAGTATGGGGAGTGTTGCTTGCATGGTATGTGATTTAAGAAAAACTGTTTTTCAGATTTTTTTTTTTAATTAGAGAAACAGTGAGTCCACAACACAATCATGCACAATGTACAGAATTCCCATTTATCACTCTTCCACCACCCTTACATTGTTGTGGAACCCTTGTTACAGATTATGAAAAAGAGACTATTACCACTAACTATGGTCCCATACACTCCCTATTAGTAACACTGTGTATTAGTATTGTACATTTGTTATAGTTCATGATAGAACACTCTCCTCTTTGTACTGTAAACCACAGTCCATCTTCCACCACATGGTTCACCTTGTTAACACCATCTCATGCCCTGCATATTCCACTTTAATCAGAGTTCTTTAGTCATTACCCCAGTAAACCTTTGAATGTTTTCCTTAGTCCAAAAGGAAAAAATCCCATACCCCCCCTTATTGACTCTTTGCATTGATGTAGCAGCTTCCCTGACATTGATGCAAGAAAATTACAATATTGCTGTTAACTGGAGTCCATAAGTTAAATTAATTGTACCTTTCCCATCCATCACTATATTCTTACCATGTCAGGTGATGTTTACTAGAAGAATCAATAAGATAGGTGACTGATGTACCCTTAATTTTGTATTTTGACATTCTCCAGTGACCTCAAGGCCAAAAACTTAAAGTATTTGTAATTTTCCTGAGCATAAATTTGAACCATACAGGTGATGAGACTGGTGTGTGCATTTTTTTTTTAAGATTTATTTTATTTTTGTTTCTCCCCCCTCCCACCCCAGTAGTCTGTTCTTTGTATCCATTTGCTGTGTGTTCTTCTTTTTGTCCGCTTCTGTTGTTGTCAGTGGCACGGGAATCTGAGTCTCTTTTTGTTGCGTCATCTTGCTGTGTCAGCTCTCCGTGTGTGTGGTGCCATTCCTGGGCAAGCTGCACTTTCTTTTGCACTGGGCGGCTCTCCTTACAGGGTGCATTCCTTGCACGTGGGGCTCCCCTATGTGGTGGGCACCCCTGTGTGCCACGGCACTCCTTGCGCGCATCAGCACTGCACATGGGCCAGCTCCAGGTGTGTGCATTTTACCAACACGTTATCAAACTTCTGCAGTTGGCTTTTTTTTTTTTTCGTGCTATATTTTCTGTTTTTTAACACACAAAAATCTACCTCATTGTTTTTAGGACTGCATACTACTCCACTGTAATGGATATACCATAATTTATTTAACCTGTCCCCTTTGGTGATCCTTTAGGCAAGAGTTATAATTACAAACAATACTTAAGTACACATATGTAACACAGATGCAAGAATGGGATTTATGGGTTGATGATTATGTACATTATTATTTTTTAGAGAGATAACTGCCAGCAGCCTTCCAAAATAACTTTTTCAGTATGTGGTTCTACCGGTAGTATATGAGTATATAAATCATGCTGACCTATGATTTATTCCTTTTCCATATTTTTTGCTTGTTTCTTACTGATTAAAATAATAAAATAATTTGATAACATTACTTCTAAATAAATTATACTTTTGCTGTATTAGGAATAATATGAGTTTGAGAGTCTCAAGCAGCAAGTTGTTTAAAAAAGGATGATCATGACTGTATAACAAAGGATAGTCTTCACAGTGCTTGGTTGTTTGAAATGTTATTTCTGGCATATATCCATCTTTACAGTCAAACTCCAAAGACAAATAGTTGTGTTTACTAATAGGTATAGCCTTTAAATACAAAATTTGAGTAACATTTAATTTTGCTTGTTTTTATGACTATTTGAAATGTTGCCCTTGTAAATTTTATTTTTTAGTATTCTGGCCTGTTTGTTCGTAAATAATAAATGGGAGAGAGAGGGATCTGTATTTGACTCTTAGGTTGACTGAATAACTGGGACTACTCTGAGATCTCATAATGTCATAAAAAGCCATTCTTAAGCTGAAGGAATGAAAATACTGCATAAAAAAGTTGGGATTTAATTTTAAGATTGCTCTTTACTATTGTAAAATTAGTTTTGAATAAATACATAATTTAAATTCAGATGTACATTTAATTTGAATAGTGGTGTCTGCTTAAGCTAATAAGACCTGGGCAACAACTTGAAGATTGAAGAATCCTGCGTCTCAATTTTTGAGATTTTTCTCCCATAATTGGCATTTAATTCTAAAATATTCTTGCTCCCCCCTCCCCCCCAATACTTTATAGCATGGTACTCAAGCTGGGGTGGAAATGTCTGGAGACATTTTTGGTTTTAGAATTGGGGGACATGCTACTGGCATCTAGTGGCCAGTGATGCTGCTGAACATCTGCAATGTACAGTACAGCCCCCACAACAAAGAATTATTGAACGTAAATGTCAATAATTTTGAGGTGGAGAAACTGCTATATAGGAAAAAAGCAAAAAGCATATTTTGTCTTAAAGTTTTATTAAGTTTTGTTCTGTGACCTTTGAAGTAAAAAATGGTGAGTGTGAAGAAAATAAAAAAAGGTGAGTATATTAATGCCTTCATGATCTTTAATCTGGGCCTCTTTTTTTACCTTTTACAATTCTGTTTGAGAAATTAGAAGTCTCCCCCCCTCCACCCCACTGTTTTTGCTGTCTTGTGTCCATTCGCTTGTGATCTTCTGTATCTCTTTCTCCTTTTGTCTTCTCTTCTTGTCTTTTTCCTCTAGGATTCACCGGGATTCGATCCCAGGGACCTCTGATTTGGAGAGAGGAGAGGTTCCCTGTCAATTGTGCCACCTCAATTCCTGGTCTCTGCTGTGCTTCACCTTGACTCACCCCTTCGTCTCTCTTTTTGTTGCGTCATCATCTTGTTGCATGATTCACTTGTGCAGGCACTGGCTTACTGCATGGACACTTGACTTGCCACGCTGGCACTGGCTCGCTGCATGGGCACTTGGCTTGCCACATGGGCACTCGTTCAGGCACTCGGCTTACTGCGTGGGCACTGGTTCATCATGCAGGCACTCATGTGGGCAGTTGGCTTGCCGCGTGGGTACTCAGCTCACCATGTGGGCAATTGGCTTGCCACGCGGGCACCCACATGGGCACTGGGCTTGCTACGTGGGCACTCAGCTCACTATGTGAGCACTTGGTTTGCTGCACGGGCATTGGCTTGCCGCGCAGGCACACTTTTTCTTCTTTTTCACCAAGAGGCCCCAGGAATCAACCCTGGTCCTCCTGTCTTGTAGGTGGAGGCCTTATCATTTGAGCCACATCTGCTTCCCAGAAAAGTCTTATTTTGAGACTTGTTGAAGATTCATAGCTTAAGTGTTCTTTTTCCTGAATTTCAGTAAAGGTGAAACTCCCAGATGTTTTACCTTTATCTAATCTCATGCTTTTTTTTTTTAGCAAGTTTCATTGAACCAGTTTTACATACATAGGGAAAAGAGAAACTTGATTGCTTACTTTGCTGATGGATTGGCGGTTTTTTTTTCTTCGTTACCGGCTCCACATACAACTAACCTATAATTTCCCATTAACTGCCCACTGGTGGTCTGGCAGCTGTATTTAGCTCACAGACCATGTCACAGGCCACTGTACACTATTGGCTGATAAATATAATGGGCTATTAGTGGTAGCAGTGTTGACAGCTTCCCCCGCCTCCAGTCAGGGCCCAAAGGGCTAGTTTCCTAGCCATTGCAGATTTCTCTACATGTTGACCTAGCCTTGAAAGGGAAGGGTTAGAGACATTGAGCCTGAAAAGGGTAAAAGAGAGATTGGTTATTTCTGTCATCTTTCAGATTTAACTGCATATTAAAGTGAGGACTCTGTTCATTACACGTGTATTTCACGAAGAACTTTACATGACTGTAACAGAAGTTGGAAGTAACAAAGTGGAGAGGTATGCTTCCCCTCCCGTGTATTTTAATGCAACTATTAAAAAGACATTGCTAAATCTTTAACAATTGATAAACTGGATAGGACACCAGATAAGATATACAGGTGTAGGCCAGGACTGTCCTAGACAAAAACAAACTAGGATGTCTGGTCATGCTGTTCCCTTTGTAGTGTCTTTTTATATTATTACTTGAGTTAATATCTTATCTTATAAAACTTTTTGCTTTTAATGAAGCAAATATTGTCTTATTCTTTGAAATGCTTTTTATGATCTGGGCCCTTCCCCATCTTTTGTCTTGCCACCATCCCTAACTTTTCCCAATTACTTGCAGCACTCTGATTATATACTGTTTTGTTTTGATAGGGTTACATTCTAATGGCATTTTGCTGTTCCTTACTTCAGATGTTCTTTCTCATGGGATAACTTCAGCTTGTCTTTTAAAATTTTTTTAATTTTTTAAAATTTATTGATGTATATCATTCTTACAAAAACATCCATAAACAATAAGGGTATAGTAATAGTTGTGAACTTACAAAACAAACATATATAACATCATACAGGACTTTCATAACTCACCCTACCACCAATATCTTGCATTGTTGTTTAATCTTTTTAATGATTAAAAAGCATTGGCAAAATATTACTACTAATGAAAGTGTTTTCCTCAATCCCCCCATTATTATCTTTTATCATTTATATATGAACAGGTGTAAGCAATAAGTGTATAGTAAAAGTTGTGAACTCACAAAGCAAACAGACATAACATCGTACATGGGTCCCATACATCAACCGTCCACCAACACCTTGCATTGTCGTGAGACGTTTGTTACAATGTATGAAAGAATATTGTCAATATCTTACTACATATTATAGTCCTTATCTTATATCTAGTGTATTTTTCCCCAACCCACCCTATTATTTTTTAAATATTTTTTTTATGACAGAAGTTGTAAACTTACAAAACATCAAGGACATGTGCAGAATTCCCAAACACACTGTGGTGGAACATTTGTTACAGATAAGATAAAATCATCTGATAGTTACCATGTCCATAGTGTATATTTGACTCATTTTCCATAATGCCCCATTATCAACACAGTATATCTTTGGCATAGATGCAAGAATATTTTATTATTACAACTAACTACAGTGCATAGGTCACTCATATTTTTCATATGCTTCTCCGCATTCCCACCACCCTGCATTAGTAATGTACATTTGCTCTTGCTCACAAGGAACACTCTTATATCTGTACCATCAAATGCAATTCTCATCCACCTCTTGGTTTACCATGCTATTCAGTTCCTAGATTATTCTCTAGCATTCTGTCAGTTGGCCTTTACATATATAGACTATCATTTTCAGTCACATCCCCATTTATAAAATAGCTGTTAATCACTATTTATTACTACCCAATCTAAAAATTTCTGCACTTTTACAGTAAAGCTAATTAAAACTTATACATACATTAAACATCAGTAGTCCATCTCAGTCCTCTTGTCTCCTTTAAGAATCCACCACTTACCACCAGGTCCTGAAGATATTTTCCTACAATTTCTTCTAGAAGCTTTATGGTTCTTCCTTTTATATTTAGGTTTTTGATCCATTTTGAGTTAATTTTTGGATAAGATGTGAGATAGATAGGAGTGGGTCTTCTTTTCCTTCTTTTGGCTGTGGATATCTAGTTCTTTCAGCACCATTTGTTGATTGGACTGTTATGGCCGAGTTGTGTGGGTTTGACAGGCTAGTAAAAAATCACTTGACCATACATGTGAGGGTCTGTTTCTGAACCATCAATTTGGTTGCATTGGTCTGTGTGTCTGTCTTTATGCCAGTACCATGCTGTTTTTACCACTATAGCTAGGTAATATGATTTAAAGTTGGGATATGAGGGTTTGTTTTTTTTTTTAAATGATGTTTCTGTCTATTCAGGACCTGTTACCTTTCCAAATAATTTGATAATTGTGTTTTCAATTTTTTAAAAAAATGCTGGTGGAATTTTTATTGGGATTCCCTTGAATCTGTATATCCATTTGAGTAGAATTGACATCTTAATGATGTTTAGTCTTCCAATCCATGAGCATGAAATATTCTTCAATTATTTAGGCCTTTGATTTCTTTCAATGTTGAGTTGCAGTTTTCTGAATACAAGTGCTTTACATTGTTGGTTAAGTTTATTTCTATTTGAGTTTTATCTGTCATATTTTATTTTCACCACTCTTGACACATTTACTTTTATTGATATAATCTTCATTTCTAGACTCTCTTCCAGGCCTCTTCTGTCTTTTCTTTTCAGGCTTTAGCACAGCCTTTAGTATTTCCTGAAAATCTTGTCTCTTGCTTAGAAATTCTCTGTTTATCTGTGAATCTTCTGATCTCTCCCTCGGTTTTGAAAGACTGTCTTGCTGGATATAAGATTCTTGGCTGGAAGTTTTTCTTTTGTACTTTTTAAAATATATCAGACCACTGTCATCTTACCTCCATGGTTCCTGGTGAGAAATCAGCATTTAATCTTATTCGGTATCCCTTATATGTTATACATTGCTTTTCTCTTGCTGTTCTCAGAATTCTCTCATTGTCTTTGGCATTTGACATTCTGATTAGTATGTGTCTCAGTTGGTCTATTCAGATTTTTTGGATGCAAGTATGTTGTGCTTCTTGGACATGGATATCTATGTCCTTCAATAGGTATAGGAAATTTTCTGCCATTATTTTTTCAAGTATTCATTCTCCCCCTTTTTTCTCCTCTTCTCCTTCTGGGACACATATAAACATGTATTTTTGCATGCTTTTTGCTGTCATTTGGTTCCCTGAGAACGTGTTCAATTTTTTCCATTCATCTTTTCTTTCATATATTCATTTTGCAATGCCATTTCTTCAAGCTCACCAATCCTTCTGTCACCTCAAATCTACTATTATATGATTCCAGCGTTTTAAAAATTTCATTTATTGCACCTTTCTTCTTCATATAATTTGCTATTTTTCTATGTATGCTTTCAGATTCTTCTTTGTGCTCATCCAGTGTCATCTTAATATCCTTAATCTCTGTAGCCATTTCGTAGAGTTTATTAAGATTTGTTTGAACATCTCTGATTAGTTGTCTCAACTCCTTATGTCATCTGGAGGCTTATCTTGTTTAATTGGGCCATATCTTCCTGTTTCTTGGTGTGGATTATAATTCTTTGTTGGTGTCTTGGCATCTGGCTTACTAGATGTATTTATTCTGAGTGCAGTTTTTCGCTTTAGTTTAGGACTTCCTGCCCTTTCTTCGTTGCTGGTTTGTGCAGTAAGAGACAATGTAGTTGGTTCTGTAAGCTGTGGAGACTCAAGCTGCCTCATTGCCCCAGGGACTAATGAAGCTTCTCCCAACTTTCTTCTTTGCCAGGGGTAGGGACACATTCACAGCTGTGTGGAATAATCCAGTTCATGCAGGCCTTGACTGTAGTTGCCTAGAGAGACTGATGAAGCTTCATACCTCTTTCTCCCCTGCCTGGGACAGGGATGGACCTGCATGTGTGGACAGCAGTCTGTGCTGTGAGGGCCAAGATGACTGCAGTTGCCCTGCTAGACTTGGAATTATTCAGTCTGTGCCAGCCAAAGGTACCTGCAGTCACCTGGATAGGCTGGTGCAGGGCCTGTCAGCCTCCTCCCTGCCAGAGGTGGGGCTGAAGCCTAGGCTAGGGCTGCAGGACAATCTGGGTGAAAGAAACTGATTCCTATCATCACTGTGATTATCGGTCAGCCCTGCTTCCTCTCATACTGGGGGCAAAATGGAAGCCACTGGCCTCTTTCCAACTTGGACAGATTCATACGGTAGCTGTTCTTAGGGTTATACTTTAGCCAGCCGAGTCTACTAATCAGTAGCTGAAATTGGTTGCCAACCTTCTCCTCCTCCCCTGTTTTTGGGTAATGGAGCTTCCAATTCCAGCCACAGAACAGCTCCTGCGATGGCTTGTGCCACCAGAGTAGAATAATCACCAGCTTCCATGGCTTGGCAGGTAATTTCCTGGAGAGGCTAGCGCAGGTCCCCACAGCTTCCTCCCTGCTGGAGGTGGGGCTGGGGCTAGGCTAGAGCTGCAGCCTGATCTAAATGGAAAGAAGCCGGTCCCAACAAGTACTGTGATTTTCAGTCCACCCTTCTTCCCCTCATGCCAGGCATAGAGTTAAGATGGTGGCTACTGGCCTCCTTCTGACTTGGACAGGCTCAAACTTTAGCTGTTCTTGTGATTATACTTTAGCCTGCTGAATTTACTTATCACTAGCTAAGTTTGGTGCCCAGCCAGCACCTCCCCTGTTTTTGGGAAGTGGAGCTTTCAATTCCAGCCACCTCAACAGCTCCCGAGGCGGCTTGTGCTCCATTGAAGAATGGGCACTGGCCTCTATGACGTGGAGTGCTCTATTTACGAATCTTCTCTGCAGATGGACATCTCTTCCTTCCATTCCTTCAGTGATGTGGGAGGATGCTCTTCTGTTCTCCTGGAGCCCCCAAACAGGTGCTTCAGGTAGCTCCAGATAGCTCTGGGTGTTTACTAACTGCCCTGTGGCAGGAGCTGACTCCAGGAACTCCTTACTCTGTTGCCATCTTGCTAGTTGTCCCCTTCAGCTTGTCTTTTAAGACTGTTCTGGCGGCTAACCTACTGAAAAGCTTTCTTGGATATCTCTTTGTTTATAGAAACTGCTCTATTTCTGACATGTATTGATCATGCTTTCTTTTATAGCTGTTTGCTTACTAGTCTGTTTTTTGTGGTTCTGTAAGCTTTGAGGGGGCTCAAATTGCCTTGCTTAGAACTTGGCACAAAGTGGGAGCTGAGTTAAAAACATAAATGGAAGGAAAATCTTGTCTTCATCTGCATAGAGAATATTCTAACTTTAGAAGATAGAAAATAGGATTGGTATCAGAATCCTGAGTGTGAGAGAATGAATATTTTGAATGAGGTAAACTTTTCCCCTTTCATATCAATTTCCATATGTCTGTTTAGATTTTATCCTATGATTGTTGACTTAGTTCTTGTCTAAGCTTTCTGAGATTTTCAAAGAGGATAGTAACTTTGCTTTTCTGTATTCCCCATTTTGTACTCTGTATTGTGGGTAATTTAATAAAAATAATATTTCTCTTATCTTTAGCACATATCAGTTTGAAACAGTAGATTTGACAGTTTTGTGAAATTAGTGCATTTCTCTATACTTGTTTACTAATTAAATTTAGGTGTTAATTGCTTTATGCAGATATTGAGTGCATACTGTGTGTGACAGAATAGGTGCTTTTAACATAAATTATGGAAAAATGCTGGAGTGAATTTTCTGAAAGGAGAAGAATCCTTTTGGTATTTCTTTTCACTCAGGTTTTATGTAATTTCTGGTTTTATATTAAGTTCCTTTGCATTTTCATTAAGGTGTCACTTAAATCTTAAATCATCACATGCAGTGGTGAGCACACAAACCACAATCCCTGGTTGTACTTATTGTTTTTATTTGCTAAAATACGGTATTTCATTTAATATTTTACCCATGGATTTTATCACCATTTCCCTATATCAAATACTTGAAATTGGGTTTTAAAATGAGGACTAGAGTAATCAACAAAGATAGTTCTTTGGGCAGTATATTTTTTCAGTTGATCTTTAAATTAGCAATACTGTGAGCCTAAGACTAACCAGAGGGTCAAGGAATAGTAATTATTTTGTTACATATTTCTGTTTAAATTTAGGGGGGAGCATTAAAAGCTTCAGCGTCAGTTACACTGATCATAATGTGTGGAATGCAGTAGAGAAGGCTTGGTTAGATTAGATGGGAATAAAATTGAAATTGCTTTAACTTTATGCCTTCAGGGTTTTGTTTTGAATATGTATAAATTATAGAGATTCCTTAAGATTTTGACAGAAATAGAAACTTTATTAAAAATAAACATTTAACCCTAGAATTTCTTTGCTACCCAAAAAAGACATTTTAACTTCAACACGTATTTCTTATCAGCATGTTTTTTCCACATTTTAATAAATCTGAATTTGGTGTTTTTTAAGTTATTAGTAGTGTCGTAGAATTATAGGTGACATTTTTTGAGTGGTTCATAAAACAATGAATCCTTAATATCATTGCCAAGTTATGTTTAATGCATACAGTCTTACTAGCTCTTTGAAGGTTTAGGCGAAACACTGGATGGCACTGGAAGTACTGAATAGCTAGTAGTAAAAGAACCATTCACTTTTTTTAAAGATTTATTTATTTACTTCTCCCCCTGCCCCTTGTTGTCTGCTCTCTTGTGTCCATTTGCTTTGCGTTCTTCTCTCTCTGCTTGTCTTCTCTTTAGGTGGTGCTGGGAACTGATTCTGGGACCTTCTGGAGTGGCAGAGAGGTGCTCAATCTCTTGCACTACCTCAGCTCTCTGGTTTGCTGCATCTCTGATTGTCTTTCCTCTCTGTCTTTTTTTGTTGTGTCGTCTTGCTGTGCCAGCTCTGCGCTTGGGCCAACTTGCCACATGGGCAGCAATCCATGTGGGCTAGCTGTCCACTCGGGCTGGCTTGCTGCACGGACCAACTTGCCTTCACCAGGAAGCTGCGGGAATCAAACCCTGAACCTCCCATATGATAGATGGGAGCCCAATTGCTTGGGCCACATCAGTGTCTCACTTTTTTTTTTTCAGATTTATTTATTTCACCTCACTCCCTTGTTATTTGCACTTGCTGTCTGCTTGTTGTGTGCTTATCTTCTTTTTAGGAGGCATTGGAACCCAAACCCAGGACCTCCCATGTGGGAGGGATGTGCCTAATCGCTCGAGCCACATCTACTTCCTGCTTGTTGTGTCTCTCATTGTGTTTCCTCATTACATAACCTAATTGCATCAGCTCGTTGTCTTGCTCCTCTTATTTTAGGAGGCACCAGGAACTCAACCTGGGAACTCCCATGTGGTAGGTGGGTGCCCAACTGCTTGACCCGCATCTGCTTCCCCATTACTGTTTCCCCCCAGGTGTTTGAAAACAAGTTTTATTTATTTACTTATTTAGACATTTAGATTACATAAATGTTACATAAAAAACATAGGGGGGAAGTGGCTGTGGCTCAATCATTTGGGCTCCCATCTACCATATGGGAGGCCCTGGGTTTGCGTCCTGGGGTCTCCTTGTGAAGGCAGGCTCACCTGCATGCTGCGGAGTGCTGCCTGGCCCGCAAGCGCCATGGAGCGCCCCCGGCTCGCAGACACTGCGGAGTGCCGACTCTGCAAGATGACGCAACAAAAAGGGAGACAAGCAAAAACAGAGAAGAGCGTGCAGCAAATGGACAGAAGAGAGCAGGCAGCAAGCAAACTGCAAGGGGGCACGGGAAATAAAAATAAATACAGACACAGAAGAATGCACAGCGAATGGACAAAGAGAGCAGACAGTGAGCAAAAAGCCATGGGGGGGCGGGGGATAAAAAAATAAAAACAGACAAACAAAAACATGGAATTCTCATATGTCCCACTCCCCACATGGCCCACATTTACCCACGTTAACAATATCCTTCATTAATGTGGTACATCCATTTCAATGGATGAGCATATTTTGGAACATGGCCACTACAGTTTGCATTGTGATTTTACACTTTCTCCCACACTATTCTGTAGGTTATGCAAGATATATAATGGCCTGTATCTGTAGTTGCGTTATCATTCAGGACAATTTCCAAGTCCTGAAAATGCCTCTGTATTGCACCTGTTTTCCTTTTCCCTGACCTTAGAACCTTCAGTGGCCACTGCCTCCACATTAATGATGTAAGTTCTTCCATTGCTAGAATCACAATAAGTCTGTAGTAGAATATTAATAAGTGCACTCTAGGCCATAGTTCATCCCACAATCCTGAGGATTCTGGGATGGAGATGCCCACTCTACTTCTAATTGAGATGGAGCTTCAGTCCATTATGGCCAGTGGTTGAGACTCTTTTGCTTGCGGTTGTAGACTCTCTAGGTTATTTGGGATGGTCGTTGGTCCTTTATCAAATACTTGTTAGTTGTCCTGGGTGAGTCTGGTGGATTAGAGAGGAGGTGTTGCAACTCTGTTGAGGCTCAGGGCCCAGCTGGCACATGGACAGTCCAAAGCTTCAAATCTCTTGGGTGTACACTTACCAACTCAGCACCAACTATAGGTTCAAATAGAAGGGACAGAAGAGCCATGTGTAGGAAAACCACAACAAGACTCCAGTTCTGTCATACCTGGGGAGCACAAACCCCAAAGTAGGGCTTGCTTGCAAGGCACTAAACTCATGAACTATCTGCCCTGACCGTAGTGCTTGGGTGTCTCCAGAGCCTTCAGGAGCCCCACTATTTGGGGTAGTGTCTAATTTGGCAGTCAGTGACATCCTGCTGAGACATGCATAAGCATAACCTCTAGAATGACATCCCGACTCACTTTGAAGTCTCTTAACCATATAAACTCAGTTTTCTTTAACTTTTTCCCCTTTTAGTCATCATGGGTAGGAAGACTAGCATCATTAAGATGTCTGTTCTACCCAAATTGATATACAGATTTAACACAATCCCAATAAAAATCACCATGCATTTTTTACTGAATTGGAGAAACTGAAATTTATCCGGAAGGGCAAGAGGCCCCAAATAGTCAAAGACATATTGAAAAAGGGAAATGAAATTGGAGGAATCACACAACCTGACTTTAAAACATACTACGAAGCTACAGTGTTCAAAACTGCATGATATTGGCACAAGGTTAGACATACTGACCAATGGAGCCAAATCGAGAGTTCTGATATAGATCCTTGCACATACAGTCATCTGACATTCGACAGGGCCACCACGCCCATTCTGTTGGGAAAGAATGGCCTCTTCAACAAATGATGCTTGGATATCCATATCCAAAAGAATGAGAGAGGAACAAGTTTTATTTAAATAAAGAGTTTAAATACATTATATTACATTAAAACTGAAGGGGGGGAAAAACCTTAAAACCATTTCTGATACTGCATTGGGCAGCTGTTGCTAATAAAATGCAAGCCCTACAGCTAGCTACATGATCAATACGTCAGTTTGAAATTTGTTCCCTTGCAAAAATTTACCTCTGACAAGGTTGCCCTCACATTCTGGTGGCTCTTCATTCAGACAGTCTTAGGCTATGTTATGCTTGGTCAAAAGGAACAAAGACCTTGGTGGCACCACCTCATTAGAGGGAAGGTAGCCTCTCAGCTCTGCTCACATGTTCAGTCTGGAGATACCAGGGACCTTTCTTTTGAGACTAAAAGGCTCCTTTCTTATGGTACTGCTGCTGTGGCTGCCTTACCCCACCTTTTCTCAGCTCTCCCGAGGGCTGGTCAGGTAGTGACATTCTTTCAGGGCAGGGAACTCTGCAGAGGGAGGACCAAAGAGCTTCTGGCCAAGCATAGCCATCTGTGATCTTGGTGCTCAGTGCGTGGCTGAAACATCACATTATTGTTTTGTTTCAGGCTAAACACTGCTAGGCTCCTACTACTTGACTTCTGTTTAAATGAGGGACATCAAGACTAGACAGCATGACTCTTTTCATTTATTGCCTGAAGGAGTTAAACTAGTCCACATTCAAAGCAGACCCCAGATGGTTACATTATACAACGTGAGGTTTTTAAACTTATGAACAAGGGACAGAAGGGAAATTTTCTACTCATTGCATGGAAATCCTCACTTAAGCTTCAGTGAGCCACAAACACTTAAAACCCATGAACCTTCAGCTGGTCATCCTTGCAAGGAACTGGCATATGTTCTTGTGCCAGTCACCCTGTAGCTGAGTCACTTCTCCATATTCTAGATGCTCAGTTACAGTACCATTGCAGGCAACTTTCTTAAACACCTTCACTAGTTTCTTTTTATTGTAGTCATCATCTTGGACAGTGGCAAGAGTCTTTCTGCCATTTCTCAGTTGAATTCTTATATAGATATAATCCTCAGTCCCAGCAGGAAGCAGGTCATCACCCTTACTTGCATCAGGAAAGAGGTTGAAAGAGTGGAGGACATACCCTACAAACAGCCTGCTGAAGGCAGTGGTGGGAGAAGGTAGGCAGCAGGAATGGAGGGGGAGGCTGCTGAGTCCTCAGCGGCTGCACAGTGACTGGAACCCCCATTCACTGTTGTAAGAATGTCTTCTGAGTATTCAGTTTAAGTAGGTTGATTTAAGTAATGGCATGCTTCAAGTAAAGTGTTTCAACAAACAGTTTTGTCGAATAAAATTTTATCCTAATTTGTGACTATTTGAAGATTTTGATTCCTTTATTTGTAGTTGAACAATATAAAAACTTTTAATTATGGAATCATATTAACGGATGAGGTTTTCTAAATGCTATTTTTTAGAATTATTGCATTTGGTATCGATAAGAGGCATAGAGAGTTAAACTGTAGCCATTTTTTGAAATATATGTTTTTATTATAAAAGTGTAGGGGTACTTTATTTAAAACAGTCTTAACAATTCAGTATTTCAAAAAAGGTAAGAAGTGGCAGTTCCTCCATATGTTGCCTTTAAGGTGATTTAGCCTAAAATACAAAATGGAGGTGGACATTTAATCAGTGGCTTAAAAAATTTATGTCACTATGAAAAAAATCTAAAATATAATGGAGCAAACCATTGCAGTATAAATAATTCAGATTTTTCAGGCATAATATACAGGATAAAAGAAATGCCAGTAGTCCCTTTAGTATATATAAAAGTTGGATCAGCTCTTGCTTTGTATTTAGTGTGAAAATTTTCATTTTTAATTGTAAGAGTTCACCATTGGTAGTTTAATTCTTTTAAATGTATAAATTCACTGACTTTAAGCAATTAATCTTTTTTTGTTTTTTTAAAAGGTAAAGACATTAGTACAAAGAAAATAGCTATATAAATATAATTGGCTGGAATGTACAATGTTTTTTCAGACTAGAAACTTAAAAATCTAGAAATACATAGGTTTATAAATCAACGTTTAATTTTTAGTGTAGGGAAATTAAGCTTTATGGTCAGATGCAGGTACATTCATATATTTTGAAGACCTAGAATGTATATGTTGGAAAAAGATAAATTTCATCAAACTGTTATCAAGGAATAAAAGAGTAATGAAGGAAAATGGCAATAAATTTGATAGTTGTCAGTTGTCTGTCATAAAGAGATTTGTCAGATTTTGAGATTTTGGAGGTCTACATGCAGAGAACTAAAATCTAAATTCTCTGAATATCTTGGTGGTAGAACTTTAGATATTGGGTAGTCTGCTAGGCTGAATGTTTAAGTGGCTCCCTTGGGACTGTCCACATAGCCTTGAATTAATTTATACTTGTCTCATAACATTTTAAATACTAAAGTATAAGAAATATCTAAATTGTAATTTGAAATTCCAAAAGAGGTTTTTTTCTGCTTAAACCTAAAGGATTAGTAAAGATTTCTTTCCAAAAGAATATTTGTTTTTTTTAAAGCATGGGATTAGTTTAATTACTTGCAGGTAGCACAAAACTGATTCTGGTTCACTTAAGCCCAAAGAAACAAAGGAAAAAAAGAAAGATTAGAAGGCTAAGGGAAGCGGACTTGGCCTAGTGGTTAGGGCGTCCGTCTACCACATGGGAGGTCCGCGGTTCAAACCCCAGGCCTCCTTGACCTGTATGGAGCTGGCCCATGCACAGTGCAGATGTGCACAAGGAGTGTTGTGCCACGCAGGGGTGTCCCCCGCATAGGGGAGCCCCACGCGCAAGGAGTGTGCCCCATAAGGAGAGCTGCCCAGCGGGAAAGAAAGTGCAGCCTGCCCAGGAATGGCTTGGCACCCATGGAGAGCTGACACAACAAGATGACGCAACAAAAAGAAACACAGATTCCCATACCGCTGACAACAACAGAAGCGGACAAATAAGAACACGCAGCAAATAGACACAGAGAGCAGACTACTGGGGCGGGAGGGGGGAAGAGGAGAGAAATAAATAAATCTTTAAAAAAAAAAAGGTTATTGAGTTATCACTTAGAATCAAGGATTGAATTATATCACCAAGCCAAGGATATGAGGATAAGGCAGTTCAGTAGCCAGTATAACCAATTCATCATACAGGTAAAGTGTACTAAAGTTGTCTTAAAACCATTGTGAAGGTTGTAACTCTGAACCCTTACCTCTTAAGGATCTAGGTAAAATTAGTTCTAATCCCTGTTCTGTAATTGTGGAAAATCCAATGTTTTTACCAGGATCTCTTATGAAATGCTGAAAGCCCCCCATTTTTTGAAGCTGCTGATTCTTCTAAGTTAGTATGAAATTATTTTCATGAGATAGTTTCCTCCCAAAGAGAAATTCAAGTGTGTAATTCTTAGCTTCAAAGAACCTGATCTTATAAGGGCAGAAAGACAGAAGCAGTGATTATGGTCTGGGGCAGAATATAATAGTTGTTTTAAGGAAGTTATAAAGAAAGTGCTCTGGGAGCAGAATAAGAAGTTGATTTCTCACAGGGAATTAGGGAAGGCTTCATGGTATAAGAGGCATTTCAGCTTAGTCCAGACAGTGAGAATAGTGAGCAAAGGAGTTGTCAGGAAGAAGTACAGGGCTGTGGAGGTAGATTTGGGATTGATCAGAAAGTGTGTCTTCCTAGTGATGTTACACAGATTGAACTTTATTTTTTAGATAATGGAAAGATACATAATTTTGAATTAGAAAGATCTACGATGTTACTGGAAGTTTTTTTTTTAAAGGTACTGGGGATTGAACCCCGGACCTTGTACTTGGGAAGCAGGTGCTCAGCCATGAAGTTACATCTGCTCCCCAGTGGGAGTTGTGTTTGTTTGTTTGTTTGTTTTTAGGAGATAACATACTGAACTCAGGACCTCATACATGGAAAGCAGGTGCTGAACCACTTGAGGTACATCTGTTCTCCTATTGAAGGTTTTTGAGCAGGAGAGTGAGAAATCAGAGCTTTGTCCTGATAAAATTGTATTTAATTCAGGGGATTGAGGGGAATCACTCAAGAGGCTAATACTTTAAGCTAAAGGAAATGAGAATTTGAAATAGGGCAGTGTTAGTGAGAATGGATACAAAGACTCACGAGATGACAATTCTGTCGGCATAATCTGCAGTGCAGGTTTCTGTCCATCATTCTCATCTTTCTTGGTTTCTGTATAGGCTTTCTCAATGGTTTCTCTACAGATTTGCTTGCCCTTCCTGGAGTCTAATCTATACTTTTAATGATTGTGTGACAGTTTATTCCTATGATTAAAGGCTTTATGCACCCTTTTCCTGTTGTATGTGACAGTATCTCTTTGCAATACCCTAGGGAAGTAGAATAACGACTTTTTTTTTTTTTTTTTAAAGATGGGAGAAATGTTAGCATATTTGTGTGCTGGTGCTCATAATCCATTGGAGAGTAAAAAAAACTTGATGTAGATGGAGTTATAGAGGAGAGAAAGGAGAGAAGTTCTGAAGTGGTGATGCTCAGGAGGGAGGTGCAAGAGGAAGGTATCTGGTACACAAATGGAGAATCTGGTATGTACATTGATGGGAGCATGATAGCTCATTTGAGATAACAGTTGGAAAGTCAAGATGTATGGATGTAGGTGTTAGTAGGTAGGTAAATGTGGTGGGACTCTGAGAAGAATTTCATTCCTGTTTCAGTTTTATTAAGTGAAACCTAGTGCAAGATCAATTTTTTGTGGGGGTGGGAAGATGCTCATTGAAGATTTGAGGAGAGAGAAGATATGAAGTAATAATCTAGAAGTCTGAGAGTGAATAGACTCAGGAAGTATAATATTGTCTTTCAGCCTTATTATTGTACTTAAAACCAATCAGCATGGTTGGTTGTGTGTTTCTTTCCAACCATGTGTTCAACCCAGGTGTACATAGGCATAGATTAAAAGCAGGGATTGCATTTAATCAGGAAAGTTGATTTTGTGACTAAATTTAAACTAGAGAATGAACTGTATGCAAGGGAATGGTTATAATTATTATAATTTAAGGTGGATAATGAAGGGAGAGGGGACATCAAAGGATTGCAGAAGAGTAAAGAAGTGATATGATCAATAATTTGGAAATCCTGGTGTGGTTAAAGAATTTTTGAAGTTAGTTTAATGTATGTATTAATATATATCTAATAGCTCATTAAAAACTGTTAAAAAAATGTAACTACTAAGATTCAAACTGGGTTATATATAGGGTAATCCCCCCCCCGCCCCGCGCCATTATCATTACTATCCTGTTAGCTGAAAATTTTCATTTATTAAAAAAGGAAATAGGCAGTTTTATGAATGATGGGAGAACAATTTTTCTTCTCTCTAAGGGAAGAGATTACTTAACAAGCTTCTAGGAATATTTTTTGATCAGAGAGACACCTCAAGTTGTTGTATCTGTTATGTGACAGTAAAATGTAAGTTCAGACAGCTTGTTATGGTCTTGAGGTGTTTTTTTTTCAGTCTGTTTTTGTCGTTTCATGCCCTCATCCCATAAGTCCCCTGCATCTCTCTATTGTAGTATTCAGATTTTCTTCCTACCCTCAGCTTCTTGAGGAATAACAACCATTGAATGCTTACTAGGTTTTCTTGAGGGAAAACAACCACTTTGATAAGCGCTCTACTTATATTTATCCTGTTAATCCTTATAACAGTTCTATAAAGTAGATAAATTATTCCCCATTTTTACCTATGGGGAAACTGACACACACAGAGGGGGAGCACTTCGGTCAAACAAAGGAAAAAAGTAGTTGATCTGAGATTTGAACTCAGCCAACCTTCTAAATTTCAGAGCACTATGCTATTCTGAGTAGGTTTTTTTACCATTTAGGTTTTTTTTTTTTTAAACATTTAGTTTTTATTTTATGTGCATATGGTCTCTGAGGAACTGACAAACTGATTTCTGCAGTTGCTACACCATTTTGCAATCCCAAGAAGAATGTATAAAGATTCCAATTTTTCCACAATCTTGCCAGCAATTTGTTATTTTCTGTGTTAATAATAGCCATCCTAGTGGATATGAAGTGATAATTTTGTGGGTTATTTTGGTATTTTCAGTGTATGAAAATGTGTTCATTATACTGACATACTTAATGGGTAGTTTGATTAGGTGTAGAATTCTAGATTGAAAATAATTTTTACTTTGAATTTTGAAGGTATTTCTTCATTGCTTTCTTATCAAAGTGTTTCTCTTGAAAAAAGCGTGAACCTCTTCTGGTTCTGATTCTTTGTATGTGACCTGTTTTGTATCCCTGGAGTTTGGTAGGATCTTCTGTTTGAACCCAGAATTTTGCAATTTTACTATAATGTGATTGTGCACCCTTTCTGTTGGCCACTCGCAACAACCCCCATGGACTCTCTCAATTTGAAAATTAGTGTCCTTTAATTTTGAGAATTTAAAAAATGTAATGTTATCGTTGATTTCTTCCTTTGCTGCTCGCTCTCTCCTCCTCCCCTCCTTCCCATTTCTCCCTACCTCCTTATGTAGATTACACACCTTAATCTCCTTTATCAAGGTTAGTTGTTTCTTTTGACGTTTTCTTCTTTCTGCGCACTCTTCTAGTTGCTTTCATTTTATTGGTTTGTTTTGAGTTTCTTTCATATTGGATGTTTTCCAGAATTATCTGGTGTTACTTGGCTGAATGCTCATTTTTAAGAGAAGCATGCTCAAAAAACTGAAGTGCTATGGGGAGGATTTGCTAGTTGGATATGTGCCTGGCTCAGCCTTCTGGGATCTGAGGAAGAGGCTGGGAATCTCAACATTGAATTTTGATTACAAAACTTTCCTATTTTTATATAATACATTCCCCATCCTTAACTCTTCTATCTTTTTAGAGAGTAAAACTCTAGAGGAACAGGAAAGAAAGAATGAATAGTCTTGCTGCATTATGTGGGGGCGGAGATTAGAGGGCTTTAAGTCTTCACATGTAACCAAACCCTTTCAGCTGCACCTTCACCTCTACCCAGTCTCCTAATTCTTAACATTGAGATTTTATAGTGGATATCTGATCGTTTCTTTGATATCCCCATTCCTGAAGTATTCAGCTTTGCTGTGCCTCTTTTGGCAAAATGTTGCTGTTTTGTTCTCAGGCTATCTTTGTTCTTATGGTTTATAATTTTATAAAAAGATTTCTATCCTTTTCAAGAGAGAGGGAGTATGTGTTTCCCCTTCTCTCTCCTCTTTTGCCTCTGTATGTTCAGTCTTCTGTCTTTAAATAGAAATCCTCTGTATTAGTCAGCCAAAGGGGTGCTGATGCAGAATACCAGAAACTGGTTGGTTTTTATAAAGGGTGTATATTTGGGGTAGGAGCTTACAGATACCAGGCCATAAAGCATAAGTTATTTCTCTCACCAAAATCTATTTTCACGTGTTGGAGCAAGATGGCTGCCCATGTCTGCAAGGGTTCATACCTCCTGGGTTCCTCTGGGCTCAGTCCCTCTGTTTTCTCCACAAGGTCAGCTGTAGACTATTAGGCGAACGGCTCAGTGTCTTTTCACAGGGCTCCAGTTTAAGACTTAATTATCAAATTCCCAACATCAAAACTCCAACTTAAGAACCCTTGCATCAAAAGCTCCAACTCTGTCCTTTGCTATGCCTTTTATCTGTGAGTCCCCACCCGTAATGACACTGCCCAGTCAAAGCCCTAATCATAACCCAATCATGCCCAGTAATAGGCCAGATTACAAACTTAATCCAGTATCTATTTTTGGAATTCATAACTATATCAAACTGCTACATCCCCCCACTTCCTTTCCCTCCTGGATAGCAGAAATTTTTGTTAGGGATTATTTTTTCCAACCTGAATCAATTTTTCTATTTTAAAAATTTGGAGTTTGTAAAATTCAACTTTAGTTATTGAGAATAAAATCTATAATAAGGACTACATGGTTTAATTAAAAACAATTTTTATATTGTCTGATTATTTTTTATAATAACACTAATTAGTTCTTTAGGGCACATGTCAGATAGTAAGTTTAAACACTAAACAAACTGATAGTTTGAAATTTAAAATTTTCATTTAAAAGAAGAAAAAATGGTGAGACTTGCTTAAAGGATTGTTTTCATCCTCAAGTCTTACGTTTCTTCATTGGTTAAATTTAATGTTACAATGTTTTTGGTAATGACTGTGTATATCATCAAGTTTTCAGTTATTGCTGATAGTGTTTAGAACAGTATTGAAGAATTCTGGTGTGCCTGAACCATTTCATTGGCTCCTGGAACTTGATTTGATCATTTTACACTGAAGAAATAACATTGTTTAACCCAACTTTTGTTTTAAGACATAGGTAGAAATTTTGTTTTTATCTATCACTTAAAAAAAATCCTATTGATTGAGTGGTTGAAGGTCCTAGAAATTGAACCCAGGACCTTGTACATCGTAAGCAAGCATTCAGCCTCTGAGCTATACCTGCTCCCCATCTACCAATTTTAATAAGTAGATCTAAAAATATACTATTGTTCTTAAATATGTCATTTCCCTCAAAGATTTATAAATTATCTCAGGTCGTTTGCCCTTACTAAATATTAGTGTAGATGATTGCTATTATCTATCAAGGCTAGGGGGAAAAATCAGGAAAATGATTAAGACCTAAAAGATAACAGAATAAAGGTGTAGAAAAAGAGTATAGTATGCATAATTGTTTTAAAATGCTACAGCACAAAAGTGAAATAATCAGACTTTTATTCTGTATATTTTGATTTCTAAAATGAGAAGCAGATTTTTAAAAGGAGAAGGAAAAAAAGTTGTGCAGGATATGTCCTTAGAATCTTCTAAAATTCAGGGTACTATGCCTTCTAGATAAGCTTGCTCAGGAAAACAGTTCTTTACCATTTTTTATCATCTTTTTGTGGTTGACTAAAATTGCTAACCTTAAGTTACCATTTTAGCCCTAGTCTCATTCTAAAATTTATATAGGATGTCATTTTGGTAGCCCATTCTGGTAGCAATATTGTGAAAACCGAAGTATTACTTTAAAAAACAAACCATAGATATTTTAAATGGTCAGAACTTTATAGATTCTGAGAAAAATTCATTCCTTATAGAGGTTGGAGATATTCCTGTAATGTAACTCTGCGTTTATTTTCCTTTGACTTCTTTGTCCTCAATATTCCAAACACTTATAAATGTTATTACCCTTTTTTTTTTTAAGGTAAATTTTTTAAGGAGGTCCATGTGAAGCAGGGGCTCAACCACTGAGCTGCACCAGCTCTGTTCTATTTTTTTAAGTGTTTCATATTGCTGTAATATAAGTAACATAAAATTTGCCATTTAAAACTGTACAATTCAGCGGAATTAATTATATTCAGAATGTTTTGCTACCATCACCATTATCCATTACCAAAATTTTATCACCCCAGACAGAAACTCTGTACCCAGGGTTGGAGAGTAAATCATGTTCCCCACAAAAGGCATGTTCAGGTTCCAACCCCTAGTCCTGTGGATGTGAACTCATTTCTAAGTAGAACCTTTGAAGTTGTTGTTATTAAGGTGTGCTAAAGCCGAATGAGGGTGGGCTTTAATCCAATATGGATGAAGTCCTAATGAGCAAAGGAAATTGGACGCAGAAGGAGAAGCTATGGGGAGCCTTCAGAAGCTAGAAGTCAGCAGAACCTGGAAGAGAAAGAAAATGCCATGAGGGAAAAGTAAAGGAACCAGAATATTGCCAGCTAATCAGAAAACACTAAATCGAGGAAGAAACCAGCCTTTCTGGGCTCTGAAAATGGGAGCCAATAATTCTTTCCATAAGCCAACCCATTGTATGTATTTGTTTTAGCAGGTGAGGAACTAAAATGTCCACTAAGCAATAGCTCCCCATTCTCCCTTGCCCTCTGGGCACTGGTATCCTCTTAATTTGCTTTGTCTCAATGAGTTTGCCTAATCGGGATATATTATGTAAGTGGAGTCATAGAATATTTGTCCTTTTGTGCCTGGCTTATTTCAGTCAACGTGTTTTCAAAGTTTATCCAGCATTGTAGCATATATCAGAACTAAATTGCTTTTATTTTTTACAACATATAATGGAATATGAGTAATATTTGGCTATAGTGAATAATGCTTTTGTGAACATCTGTGTGTGTGTGTGTGTGTATATATATGTATTTTAAAGATTTATTTTTTATTCCTCCCCCCAGTTGTCTGCTCTCTGTCTCCATTCACTGTGTGTTCTTCTGTGACCGCCTCTGTCATTATCAGCAGCACTGGGAATCTGTTTCTTTTTGTTGCGTCATCTTGCTGTGTCAGCTCTCCGAGCGTGCAGCGCCACTCCTGGGCAGGCTGCACTTTCTTTTGCGCTGGGTGGCTCTCCTTACAGGGTGCACACTTGCGCGTGGGGCTCCCCTATGTGGGGGGCACCCCTGCGTGGCAGGGCACTCCTTGTGCATATCAGCACTGCACATGGGCCAACTCCACACGGGTCA
Source organism: Dasypus novemcinctus (assembly GCF_030445035.2). Taxonomy (NCBI): domain Eukaryota; kingdom Metazoa; phylum Chordata; class Mammalia; order Cingulata; family Dasypodidae; genus Dasypus; species Dasypus novemcinctus. Next base: position 34,721,190 of record NC_080698.1, read on the forward strand.
AGGAGGCCCGGGGTCTGAACTGTGGACCTCCCATGTGGTAGACGGACGCCCTGTCTATTGGGCCAAGTCCGCTTCCCTGAACATCTGTATATTAATGTACCTGCTTGAGTCCCTGTTTTCAATTCTTTTGGGTACATTATCTGTCGCAGTTTGATATGGTTATGAATTCCAAAAATAGATATTGGATTATTCTTGTAATCTGATCTGTACCTGGGCATGATTGAGTTATGATTAGAGTGTTGACTCCCCACCCCTTGGTGGTTGGGGACTCACAGATAAAAGGCATGGTGAAGAATGGAGTTGAGGGCTTCTGATGTTTTAATGTTGGAGTTTGATGCTGAAGACTGAAGCTGGAGCCCCAGGAACTCAGCATGCAGAGGAAAGAGAAGCCAGCCCCAGAAAGAAAGGAACCTTGAACCCAGAGAAAAGCAAGCCCCAGGAATGTAGGAAGCCTGAACCCTCGCAGACGTCGGCAGCCATCTTGCTCCAGATAGACTTTGGTGAGGGAAGTAACTTCTGCTTTATGGCCTGGTATCTGTAAACTCCTATCCCAGATAAATAACCCTTTATGAAAACCAACCAATTTCTGTTATTTTGCATCTGCACCCTTTTGGCTGACTAATACAGTCACTATTGGTGAAATTGCCAGGTTACAGTAATTTTTTTGTTGTTGAATTTTTTTATTGGAGAAGTTGTGGGTTTTTGAGAATAATTATGTATAAAATACAGGATTCCCATATACCACCCCACCATCATCAACACCTTGCATTGGTGTGGAACATTTGTTAAAATTGATGATAGTACTTTTTATAATTGTACTATTTTTTTAAAACAGTAATTATCTTTGTTATAATTGAAAGATTATTGAAATAGTACTATTAACTATTGCCTGTAGTTTACATTAGGTATATTTTTTTCCATATACCATTCTCTTGTTAACACCTTGTCATACATTGATTGTAATTCATGAAAGAACATTCTTATACTTGTACTATTGACTGTAGTCCATCATCTATATAGGGTTCATGTGTTATAAAGCCCTATGTTTTATCTTTTAATTTTTATTCTGTTAACAACTATGGCCTAAAGTATCCCTTTAATCACATTCACCTATATAATTCATTGCTTTTAATTAGTCACAGTAATTTGCTGCCATCACCATTGTTCATTTCTAAACCTTTACAATCAACCTAAATAGAAGTTCTGTACAAATTAACTATGAACCTCCCCTTTCTGATTCCAGTCTATCCTCTGGTAATTTTTGTTCTAGATTTTAACCGTCAATTTATATCAGTGAGATCATACAGTATTTGTCCTTTTATCTGGCTTATTTCACTCAGCATAATGTCCTGAAGGGTCATCCATGTTATGGCATGCATCAGGATTTCATTCCTTTTTATGACAGAATGATATTCATTGTATGCATAAACCACATATTGTTGATCCCTTCATTGGTTGACTGGCAATTGTGAATAATGCCACTCTGAGCATTGGTGTTCAAATATCTCTTTGGGTACTTGCTTTCAGTTCTGGATATGTACCTAGTAGCAGGGTTGCTGGGTCATATAGTAATTGTATACTTTCCCTGAGAAACTGCCAAACTGCCCTCCACAGCAAGTGCACCATTTTACATTCTCACTTACAATGAATATTACTATTTCTCTACATCTTCTCCAACATTTTTAGTATTTATTTTATTAATATTAACATAATTAGCTTTTATTTTAGCTGTATTTTAGTTTTAGTGAGTGTGAAATGAAATGATAATCTAATTGTGGTTTTGATTTGTATTTCCCTAACATTTAGTGAAGTTGAGCATCTTTCCATGTGCCTTTTAGCCATTCGTATTTACTCTTTGGAAAAAATGTCTCTTGAAACCTTTTACACGGTTTTTAAATCGGATTTCTTTTTATTGTTGAGTTGTAGGATTTCTTTATATATTCTGCATATTAAACCCTCTTTGTATATGTGGTTTCCAAATATTTTCTCCTGTTGAATAGGTTATCTTTTCACTTTCATGACAAAGTCCTTTGAGGCTTTTAATTTTAAAAAGCCTTGAAGTTTTTAATTTTGAAGAAGTCCCGTTTATTTTTTCTTTTGCTGCTTGTACTTTGTGTGTAAAGTCTAAGAAACCATTGCCTTCCACAAGATCTTGAAGATGCTTTCCCTACATTTTCTTCTAGGAGTTTTATTTAGGTCTTTGTTCCATTTTAAGTTAATTTTTGTATATGGTGTGATATAGGGGTCCTTTTTCATTCTTTTGCATATGATACCCAATTCTCCCAGCACCATTTGTTGAGGAGATTATTCTTTCCCAGTTGAGTGAACTTGTCAAAAATTATTTGGTCATATGACAATGGATGTGGCCTAAGCAGCTGGGCATCTGCCTCCCACATGGAAGGTCCCAGGTTTGGTTCCTGGTACCTTTTTAAGAAGATGAGCTAGATAGCGAGCTCATGTGATGGGCTGGCATGGTGAGCTGATGCAACGAGGAGACAAAATGAGAGACATAACAAGCAGGGAGCAGATGAGATTTAAGCGATTGGGCACCTCCCTCTCTCATGGGAGTTCTAGGGTTCGGTTCTTGGTGCCTCCTAAAAGAAGACGAGCAGACACAGAGCACACAGTGAACACAGAGCAGGCAGCAAGTGCAGACAATGAGGGGGTGAGAAATAAAGGAATAAATCTTAAAGAAAAAATATTATTTGGCCATGGAAGTGATGGTTTATTTCTGAATTCTCACTTTGATTCCATTGCTTAATATGTCTATTTTATGTCAGTACCATGCTGTTCTGACCACTGTAAGCTTTGTTATATATGCTTTAAAGTCAGGAAGTGTGAGTCCTCCAACTCTGTTCTTAAGATATTTATAACTGTCATATCTTCCTGGTGGATTTCCCTTTTATTAATATATAATGGCCTTCTATATTTCATAACTTTTTGCATTTAAGTCTGTTTCGTCCGATATTAATTGTGCTACCCCTGTTCTTGTTTGGCTACTATTTTCGTGAAGTATCATTATCCAAACCCTGGGCCTAAAGTGAGTCTCTTATAAGGAGTGTATGGATGGATCATGTATTTTTAATCCATTCTTTCAGCCTCTATATTTGATTGGGGAGTTTAATCCATTCACATTCAGTGATATTACTGTAAATGTTTCATTTACTTCCACCATTTTTTTCTTTGGTTTTCATTTGTCATATTTTTGTCTGTCTGTTTACTCTTTTGGTTATCCTTTTTGCTATTCTTTGTTCTATACCCTCCTCCAGGCCTTGCTTTCCTGTCTATTTCTTTCAAATTTTAAGGCTTCCTTTAATATTTCCTGCAAAGGTAGATTCTTTTTTACTAACTCTCTTAGTTTCTGTGAATATTTTGAAATCACCTTCATATTTGAAGGACAGTTTTGCTGGATAAAGAATTTTCGGGCTGGCAGTTTTCCTCTTTCAGTAACCTAATTGTATCATACCAGTCTTCTTGCCTCTATGGTTTCTAATGAGAAATTGTGCTAAGTCTTACTGGGTGTCCCTTGTATGTGATGGTTTGTTCTCCATTACTGCTCTGAGAATTTTCCCTTTATCTTTGACATTTGACATTCTGGGTAGTATATGTCTTGGAATAGGTCTGTTTGGATTTATTGCGATTGGGATACAGTGCGCTTCTTGGACATATAAGTTCATTTCTTCGTGAGAGTTGGGAAATTTTCTGCTGTAAAATTTCCTCAAATACTCTTTCTGCCCCTAATCCCTTCTCTTCTTCCTTCTGGAACTTCCATGACATGTCTGTTGTTGTGTTTTGTGTTGTCATTCAGTGCCCTGAGCCCCTGTTCAATTTTTTCCTTTCTTGTCTCTCTCCTTTTCTCTTTTCAATTTCAGTTGTTCTGTCTTTGGTATCACTTACTCATTCTTCTTTCTTTTTGAGTCTCCTGTTGTATGCCTTTAATGTGTTTTTTATCTCATCCGTTGTGTCTTTTATTCCCATGAGCTCTGTTAACTTTTTTCTGTTTAGGGTTTCAAATTCTACTTTGTGCTTGCTCATTGTCTTCTTGATGTCATTCAACTCATTAATTTGGTTTTGGAAATGTGTGCCCATCTTGCTAATTAGTTCTCTCAAACCCTCTGTCTCTTCTGGGACTTAGGTATATTCCTTTTCTTGGGCCATGTCTACCATTTTCTTAGTATAGTTTGTAATTTTTTGCTGATGTCTAGGCATCTGATTAGGATGTAGTTTACTCAGATGCTCGATTTCTTTCTCTCTTGTAGGGATTTAGTGATGGGAAGCTGTATGTTAAACTGCTGCTGTTTAATCCTTGGTTCATCCTGGATCGTAGGATTTATCCCTGTTGTTGCTCAAAACTGGGCTCCGGATTCAGTAATGGGTTGCAGACTTGCTTCTTAGGGCCTTGGGGAGGGAGGCTGTAAAGGCTGGAAAATTCCTTACTTTTTTACTTTTAATTTTCTCATGTGAGTTTCCTTGTTCTGCCAGCGGATGGTGCTCTTTGACAGCACTCTCAGTTCAATGCCTAGTTAGAGTGTGAGTTTTGCCATCGTGATTCCCCTCCTTTGTTCTCTCTCTTCTGGGTGGTGTCCAACCTTCGCCTGGTCTCCTAAACCCTAAGACATTTTTTTTCGCAGGTTGTCTCTGCCTGTCTTCTAGTTATTAATATTTTCTGGAGGAGAAAGAATCCTTTGTGTTTCTAGTCTGCCATCTTCCTGAAAATCTTTATGAATTTATCGAGACATGTTCTGTGACCCTACATATGGACTCCCCTGGAGAATGGTTCATGCACACTTGAGAAGAATGTATATCCTTCTGTTTTGGCATGCAGTCTCCTGTATATTTCTGTTAAGTTTAGTTTATATATCATATTCAAGTTCTCATTTATCGTTTTGTTCAAGGTTCCTTGTTGATCCTCCATCTAGATGTTCTGTCTGTCGATGAGTGTGGTATATTGAAGTCTGCCACTATTATTATACAGGTGTCTGTTTCTCTCTTCTGCTTTGCCAGTGTTAGCCTCATGTATTTTGGGGCACCATGATTAGGTCTATAAGTATTTAGGGCTGTTATTTCTTCTTGGTTGATTACCTCTTTTAATAATGTATGGTATCCTTCTTTGCCTCTTATAACAGCTTTTGACTTAAAGTCTCTTGATATTTGTATAGCTTTCTCAGCTGTTTTTGGTTACTATTTGCATGGGGTCTCTTTTTCTAGACTTACACATTCAACTTCTTTGGGTCTAAGGTGAGTTTCTCTTAAACAGCATATAATTGGATCATGCTTTTTTATGTATTCTGCCAATCTGTGTCTTTTGATTGGGGAGTTTAAACCATTAACCTTCAGAGTTATTACTGTAAAGGTATTGCTTACTCAGCCATTTTGCCCCTTTGGTTTTTATGTCATATCTTTTTAATTTTTTAAAAAAGATTTATTTATTTATTTCTCTTCCCTTCTCACCCCCCTCACCTCGGTTGTCTGTTCTCTGTGTCTGTTTGCTGCGTCGTCTTTGTCCGCTTCTGTTGTTGTCAGAGGCACGGGAATCTGTGTTTCTTTTTTTGTTGCGTCATCTTGTGTCAGCTCTCCGTGTGTGCGGCACCATTCCTGGGCAGGCTGCACTTTCTTTCGCACTGGGTGGCTCTCCTTACGGGGCATGCTCCTTGTGCGTGGGGCTCCCCTATGTGGGGAACCTCTGCGTGGCATGGCACTCCTTGGGCGCATCAGCACTTCGCATGGGCCAGCTCCACACGGGTCAAGGAGGCCCGGCGTTTGAACCGCGGACCTCCCATGTGGTAGACGGACGCCCTAACCACTGGGCCAAGTCTGCCGCCTATCATATCTTTTTTTTTGTCCCTCTTTTCCTTTATTGCAATTTCTTTTTCGATAAGTTGATCTTTTGTGATGTATTTGACTGATCTCTTTCTCATTTCTGATTCTTACATTTTTTAAACACTTTCTTTGTGGTTACCCTAGGGTTTATATTACACAACCAACACCAGTAACCATACTAATTTGAAAGGCTACCAATTTAGTAGCTTCAGTAGCATACTCATTCTCTGCTCCTATATTCCTGTTTCCCCTCTTTATGTTTTTGTCTTACTTTACCACTTTATATTTTGCATGACCACTCTCAGGTAATAAGCCTTTTTTTTTTTTTTTTTGGCTAAGCCATTTTATTGAGGGACTTCTAGGGGGTTGAAGAAGGGGTGGGGACAGGGTCCTGTATCAGCAAGTCAGCAAACCAGCAGGACCTCCCAGCCTCACAGCTGCAGAAAGCCCTTTTTGTTGTTCAGTTGTGTTCTGATTCTTGTAGGAATTAAAGGGTAAAGTTGTATATTTAGAATATTGTACTTTTGGGTGTTATATTTACCCTTTTAGTTACCCTTACCAATAATCTTCATTTCTTCACACTGTTCCAAACCATTCTCTCCTGTCTTTTCCTTTCAACCTGCAGAATTCCCTTTAGTAATTCTCATAGGATAGGTCTTTTGTTGAGGAACTCTCTCAATTTTTTGTTTATCTGAATATTTTAAACTTTTCCTCACTTAAAAAAAAATTCATGTGCATTTATATATACACACACAAATAACAAAAAACAGCTCCATGAGAATAGACAACCACCACACCAAGGAACAGAAAGAGTCTACGACTACAAGCGAGTCTCATCTATCAGCCATATGGAATCGAAGCCCGCTCTCAATTAGAGGTAGAGTGGCATCACCATCCCAGAATCCTTAGGATTGGGGAATAAAATATGGACTAGAGTTTACTTACTGTTATTCTACTATAGACTTAATTGTGATTCTAGCAATGGAAGAAATTATATCATTGATGTGGAGACAATGGCCACTGGAGGTGTGAAGTCAGGAAGAAGGACAAAGAGGTGTAATATGGGGACATTTTCAGGACTTGGAATTGCCCTGATATTGCAATGACAGATACAGTTTATTATATATATGGCCATAATCTACAGAATTGAGTGGGAGAGAGTATAAACTACTATGTAAACTGTAATCCATGCTAAGTGGCAGTGTTCCAAAATGTGTTTATCAATTGCAATGAATGTACCACACTAATTAAAGAAGTTGTTAATGTGGGGAAAAATGGGAGATGTGGTGAGTGGGGCATATGGGAATCCCTTCTTTTTTATGTAACATTTTATATAATCTAAGTATCTTTTAAAAATAAATAAAAAATATATTTTAAAAAAACCCAACGGAAACAACCAGAATGTTCAGAATGGTCATTAGGCATATATGGTTAAACACAAGTTTTCATTCAGTAATGACTATGGAAATTTTAACCTGTGTTTAGAAAAACTGTTCTCTAATACAAAGGAAATAATATACAAGGTATCAAATGTTCTTTTTCTAATGAATGAAGCAACTAATAAAGCTTTTATTTGTTAAAAAGTAACCAGTGATATTGATGGAAAAACAATTTAAAAAAACCCAACACAACAAAAATCAAAGCCCTCCAAAAAACCCTGACAACTTTCCCAATTTTCTTACTTCAAAACAAATGTCAAACTTGAGTTCCATTAGAATGTAGTTATTCTTCACACTAACAAATAGACCTAGATTATATATAAATACATATATAAAGCATTGCAAACAATTATTGAGCTTCATCTTCTGCCAGGTTCTTCATAAAAAGCAATTATAACCTGAGGCTACTTGGTTTTTGTCTCTTTTGCTAGCACCACATCGACCTCTTTGAATCTTTTTGTTTCATAAGAAATATTAATTTTCCACTGCTGTCTGTGATACCAGTTATGCATTCAAGAACAAGACCTCTAGCAGAGTATCTTGGTTTTTCTGCAGCATCTCTTCTTTGAGTTGCTGTCATCATATTTACTCAGATAATTTCTTTTTGTACCATCCTTTTCTTTACCAGCTTTTTGAGAATTAAGAAATATTTCAATTAACTGTGTTTCAGTTAACTCTGGGCAATCTGAATTTTCTTTACCCACCCAAGTATAGTCCGCATCTGCAAATGGCTTCCACTTTAGGAAATACTCTGCCTCTCCATTCACTATATGTAGATCCTGTTCTTTTTCTACCACAAATTCTTCAGCTCTGTCTCCTAAACCTTAACTCGGCTTTTTTTTTTTTTTTAAAAGATTTATTTATTTATTTTTTATTTATTTCTCCCCCCTCCCTCCAGTTGTTTGCTCTCTCTGTCCATTCACTGTGTGTTCTTCTGTGTCACTTTGTTGCATCATCTTGCTGCGTCAGCTCTCCATGTATGCGGTGCCACTCCTGGGCAGGCTGCACTTTTTTCGCACTGGGCGGCTTTCCTTATGGGGCCCACTCCTTGTGCGTGGGGCTCCCCCACAGTGGGGACACCCCTGCATGGCATGGCACTCCTTGCGTGCGTCAGCACTGTGTGTGGGCCATCTCATCACACAGGTCAGGAGGCCCAGGGTTTGAACCCTGAACCTCCCATGTGGTAGGTGGATGCTCTCTCTGTTGAGCCAAATCTGCCTCCCTCCATTTTGTCTTGTACCGTTTTCTGTTTGCAGTTTCTCCCCTAAAAAGGTAAAACAACTTATCATTCATAAACACATACTGCCAAACTCCACATTGACTGACTTCTTCTTTTCCTCTGTTGGTACTTAAGAATTCACACTAAAACTAACATATTTCCCTCATAATCCTTTAAATGATTAAAGATATTTTATCAGTGGCTCAAGGACAAAAAACCCAGCTCTCATTTTCCCAGCCAGTTCTAGAACATTTTAGTGGCCACTGACCACCATCTTAACTTGATTCCCCCGACACTTCCAAATTTCATTATTATTGTTATTATGGATGTCCTTCAGTGTCTTGCTTCTTGAAATGTGTTTCTTCAAAATGTTTTCTACTCTGCCGGCTGCATTCTCCATAAGATTTTTGTGAGAAGCTGATACTAGAGAACCCCACTACTGCGAAGGAATAATATATACTGCACCCTTGTAAACCTGAAAGGGAAATATGGGAAGAATGAATGAATAAAAGCAAAACAAAGATTAATTGGGAATGAGATCTCAGACAAAGGGCGAGGCTTATAAAAATCCTTAATTTTCAAAAAGCTGGCATTTGCATCAGGACATTTGCAGTGTCACAGAATCCGTTCTTAATTATAAGATTGGGATAAACCAAAACAAGTAAATATAATCTGGATGTTGAATTGAATGGAAGATTGGTAAAAATAAGTCACAATACACTGTAAATTGCTTTACAAAAAAATCATAACTATTTTCAAGAACTAGTTAAAAATTTGTAGGTGCACCCCACACCAGAGAACATTCCTTTTACATGTCTTATGGTAAATCACACTATTATTATGTTATTTTATATATTGTCAATTAATTGCACAAACATCAAAATAGATTGTGGAGCAGACCATAGGGAACAGGAGCAGACCATACATATATGGAAACTTGGTATATGGGGAAAGATAAACTAATCAGTAAATAGTATATCAGGAATACTCCAAAATTTTACTAGTGTTTAAAAATAAGAAATAATGTTTTTATTTCTTTCTGAATATCAACAGTACATGACCAATGCAAAAAATGGGAAAATACTAAAAGATAAACAAAATGAAAATTATCCATTAACTACCCAGTTGGAGATAATCACTAAATTTCAGTATGTTTCTTGCCAATTCGATAGTATTCTATGTATGTATTTATTAAAACTTGACATCCTGTCTAATAACCCTCTTTTCCCAACTCAGTATTTTTATGGGACACACAGTCTTGAAAATAAGATTTTTCATTGCATCACATACTGTTTTACCATAGTGTATTTAATAACTGCCTTTTTGTTTTTTGAACATTTAGTTTACTCTCCACTCATTACAATAAAAAGTAATTCTGCGTTCAACATTCTAATTGTACGTATCTGTTTATCACATTAGGATTCATTCCTATAAGTGGAAAGTATGAGTATTTGTATCAAGACTTTTGATATGTACTTAACAAATGTCCTCCAGTAAAACTGCATTCCATGCAGTTTTAGAGCGGTGTATAGAAACATCTGTTTCAGCTCAAGTATAATAATCTTTTAAAAAGTACCAATTTGGTAGTAGAGAATAAATTTAATTTGGATTTCATTCATTCCTAGTGAAGTTGAATGTTTTTACCTAGGTTTACTGTCCACAAAACATATTTTTGTGTTTGTGAATAGGTCCTTTGCAATCCCTGATCCAGAATTTCTCAACCATGACACTGTAGCATTTTCAGCTGAAATTTTTTGTGTTTAGGGGACTATCCTGTGTATTGTAGGACATTGAGCAGCATTAATGGCCTTTACTCATTGGAAACCAGCAGCATCCAACTCAGTTGTGACAACCAAAAATGCCTCCAAACATTGCTAGATGTTCCCTAGGGTACAGAATCATCCCCAGTTAAGGACCACTACTCCAGCCCCTTACTCTTTTTTTTTTTAATTTTTATTGAAGTGTATCATTCATACATGAATACACATGAACAATAAGTGTATAGTAAAGAGTGTGAACCTACAAAATAAACATACATAACATCACACAGGGATCTCGTCCATCACCCCTCCACCAACTCTTTGCATTGGTGTGAAACATTTGTTACAAACTATGCAAAAGCATCATCAAAATATTACTACCAACTATGTTCCTTATCTTACATTTGGTGTATTTTTCTCCCAACCCATACTATTTTTTTTTTCAGTGTGTTTTTGTTTCAGATATTGTAAACTTGCAAAACAGTCATACAGATGTGTAGATTTCCCATACAACTCCACACCCTGTTGGAATATTTGTTACGGATTATGAGAAAATATCATCAGACTATTACCACCAATCATGGTTCATAGCATACATTTGGCACACTTTTTCCATACACCTCCATTATCTACACAGTATAGCTTGGCATTAATGCAAGAATATTATAGTATTGCTGTTAACCACAGTCTATAGGTCACACCACTTGTAGTTTTCCCATGTTTCGCCATATTCCCACCACCCTGCAATGGTGATGTACGTCTGCTCTAGCTCACAGAAGGACTCTCTTTCATTTATACCCTTAACCACAATTCTCAACTGCCTCTGGGTTCACTGTGTTATTCAATCCCTAGATTATTCTTTAGCTTTCTTTCTACTGACATTTACTTCCCCAGACTACCTTTTTCAGTCACAATCCCATTTGTAAACCAGTTGTTATTATTCACTGTAATGTGTTACTATCAACTCTGTCCATCTCCACACTTTTACAGTCAAGTTAATTAAAACTTCTACGTACGTTAAGCATCCATAGTTCTTCTCAACCCTCTTCTTATCTCCTTATAACCTCTACTCTAGGTTTTATTTTTTATTTTTTATTTTTTTAAAGATTTATTTCTTTTATTTCTCTCCCCTCCCCCCGCCCCACCCCAGTTGTCTGTTCTCTGTGTCTGTTTGCTGTGTGTTCTTTGTCTGCTCTGTTGTTGTCAGCGGCACGGGAATCTGTGTTTCTTTTTGTTGTGTCATCTTGTGTCAGCTCTCTGTGTGTGTGGCACCATTCCTGGGCAGGCTGCACTTTCTTTCGCGCTGGGTGGCTCTCCTTATGGGGCGCACTCCTTGCGCGTGGGGCTCCCCCACACGGGGGACACCCTTGCGTGGCACGGCCATCCTTGCATGCATCAGCATTGCGCGTGGGCCAGCTCTTCATGGGTGAAGGAGGCCCGGGGTTTGAACTGCGGACCTCCCATGTGGTAGACGGACGCCCTGACCACAGGGCCAAGTCTGCTTCCTTACTCTAGGTTTTAATTCCATATGTTTATTATTTGTATTTAGTTCATATTAATGAGGCCATGTAATATTTGTCTTTTGTGTCTGACTTACTTCGCATAGTATAATGTCTTCAAGACTCATCTGTTTTATCACATATGTCCAATTTCATTTCTTCTTATTGCAGCATAGTATTCCACGTATGTATATACCACATTTTTTTAATCCGTTCATTGGTGGATGGATACTTGGGTTGTTTCCATCTTTTGGCAATTGTGAACAACGCCGCTATTAACATTGGTGTGCACATGTCTGTTTGTGTCATAGTTTTTAGTTCTTCTGGATATATTCCTAGTAGAGGAATTGCTGGGTCATATGGCAGTTCTATATTTAGCTTCCTGAGGAACTGCCAAACTGTCTTCCACAGAGGCTGCACCATTTTACATTCCCACCAACAGCGAAGGAGTGTTCCTATTTCTCCACATCCTCTCCAGCACTTATTGTTGTCAGTTTTTTTAATAATGGCTATTTTTTGTGGTGTTAGATGATATCTTGTTGTTTTAATTTGCATTTCCCTAATAGCTAGTGATATGGGACATTTTTTTCATGTGCTTTTTGGCCATTTGTATTTCCTCTTTGGAGAAATGTCTGTTTAGATCTTTTGCCCATTTTTAAATTTGATTGCTTGCTCTTTTATTGTTGAGTTGTATGATCTCTTTATATAGAATGGAAATCAAACCCTTATCAGGTAAGTGGTTTCCAAATATTTTCTCCCATCGACTGGGCTGCCTTTTCACCTTCTTGATGAAGTCCTTCGAATCACAGAAATGTTTAAGTTTGAGGCGGTCCCATTCATCTATGTTTTCTTTTGTTGCTCCTGCTTTTGGTGTAAGGTTTAAGAATTCACCACCTACCACCAGGTCTTGAAGATGTTCCCCTACATTTTCTTCTAGGAGTTTTATTGTACCTCCTTTTATATTTAGGTCTTTGATCCATTTTGAGTTAATTTTTGTATAAGGTATGAGGTAGGGGTCTTCTTCCTTTCTTTTGGCTATGGATATCCAGTTCTCTCAACACCATTTGTTGAATAAACGGTTCTGCCCCAACTGGGAGGGCTTGACAGGCTTGTCAAAAATCACTTGGCCGTAGGTGTGAGGGTCTGTTTCTGAACCATCAGTTTGGTTCCATTGGTATATGTGTCTATGTTTATGCCAGTACCATGCTGTTTTTACCACTGTAGCTAGGTAATGTGATTTAAAGTCTGGAAGTGAGAGTCCTCCAACTTCACTTTTCTTTTTTAAGATGTTTCTGGCTATTCAGGGCCTCTTACCCTTGCAGATAAATTTGATCACCGTGTTTTCTATTTGCTTAAAAAATGTTGGTGGAATTTTTGTTGGGATTACATTGAATCTGTGTATCAATTTGGGGTAGAATTGACATCTTAATGATATTTTGTCTTCCAATCCATGAGCATGGAATGTTCTTCCAAATATTTAGTTCTTTTTTTCCCTTACTCTTAAAATTGTGCTTTTCTTATTGTCATAGTATTTTTGAAATAGCAAATTACTATGCTTTTCAAGTATATATAAACGTATCTTTTGGGTTCTGTTTTGGTAATGGCTGCTTCAAAAATCAAACTTGTTATTTTTAGCAAGTGACACAAAAATATATTAATTTAAATGATACTGTTTTGAAACTGTCTTTGAAACATTATATATTACGTTGTTCGTACACACCCAGCTATCTAAAGGTGGCATGATACCTGCTCTTAACAGTCAAGTTCTGAAAGTATTTGCCACTAAAAGTGAATTTTTTTTGAATTAGAGTGATAATTATCTCACAATGATTGTACACATAAATATGGAGCCAATCAGATGGAAAAGAAAGCTTCAGTAGGTAACACCAACTTTCAGATGATAGTTCAAGGTAAACTTGGGTTTCTTTCTTTGGCAACCTGTATATTCACGATAAGGGAATTCTAACATGTCCAAAGATTCAAGTTACTATACCCTTCACTCACCTGTCTACCCTTAACAACTTAAAAAAAATAAATCAAGAAAACAGAGGCTTCATGTTAACTTCCTTTATGTTTAAGTCTTGATTAGCCTTTGAGCCCTTGCTGAAAATCTTGGTAAAATCTGTTAATATACCATTATGGTCCCTTCCCTTCCACAAAACAGATGAACTAAACAAAGAAACATCTCCTCTCATGGCTGACTTAGGCTGCAGAAAGCTAACTAAGAGGGTCTTGGGTGTTTTAAATAGCATAGTCAAATGTCTGAAATTAACCTACTTTCCTTCCTGCTCCTAGAAAATCTCCCCACAGATTGGCCTATTCCTTCTACCCCACATTTGCCATAGCCCAGGTAAGACTTGGGCCCTTTCTTCACTCTTCCAATTGATCCCATAACATCAAGGTCAACAATAGTTAGAAATTCTAGAAGAAATATAAGACATTGATAACTGACTAACAAAATTAGTTTTTAAAATAAGATATAAAGACATTAAACAAGTAGAAAGTAAAATATAATATTTGCAGAAATTTTAGTGATGCTACAACAGAAGCTAGAAAAAAAGAAAAAATTAATGTGGGCTTAGAGCCATCAAGGAAAGGCTTCAGAACAAAGTTGGGATTTTTAAAGGGAGAAGTATAGGAATGAAGTAAAGACAGGAAAATCCTGGCACTACTGAAATTTTGGGCCAGGAAAGTTCTGTGCTTTGGCTGCCTGTCCTGTGCAGTGTAGGATGTTTAACAACATCCTAAGCTTGTATGCCCTTGGTACCAGTAGCATCATCCACCCTTCCTCCCCCAATTGTGAAAACCAAAAATGTATCTAAAAATTGTTAAAATGAACCCTGAGGAGGAAAATGGCCCTGGTTGAGAACCACTGCAATACACAATTCCTTTTGTTAAGAATTACATTGGTTCCCGAGAAATAGGCTGGAAAAACCAGAGTTGCAAGATCAGAGTATCACAAAATTAGAATGACAAAAATAGCATGGATACAAATCTTAAAAAAAAAAAAAATTCTAAAAGGCAGATGATTCTTTTAAAAGTAAATACTCAGCACTGAAACCTGCCTCGTGAATCACTTTCAGTTGTTTGGGAAAATGGGCTGTTATTATCTGACTTAATTTTTTTTCTTGCATGTGATCATCTCTGTATTGAGAATGGTGGAGCATCCAAAAAAAATCTCCATTATACACAAACCCAGAGAAGTAGCAATAACTTCAGTTTTTGCTCTGGAAGGACACATACAATTTCTTTTATTGAAATACAAAAATGGTAAAAATTATTGTACACATTTCATCTTGGAGAATCTAGAGTTTGATATTGAGGCTCTAAGTATCTTCAACAGTATTTGCAATACTAGTTTTTTTTTGTTTTTTTTTTAAGATTTATTATTTATCTTCTCGGCGCCACCGCCTGCGCTCACTGTCTGTTCTCTCTTGTCATACACTGTGCGTTTTTCTATGTCTGCTTGTCTTCTCTTTAGGAGGCACCAGGAACGGATCCTGGCACCTCTGGCGTGGAAGAGAGGCACCCAATCACTTGAGCCACTTCACCTCCCTGGTTTGGTGTGTCTCATTGTCTTTCCTCTGTGTCTCTTTTTTTCTTGCGTCATCTTATTGCATCAGTTTGCTGCGCTGGCCAACTCCATGGCAAAGGCCAGCTTCACCTCCACCAGGAGGCCCCAGGAACCAAATCCAGAACCCCACAGTATGGTAGATTGGAGCCCAAGTGTTTGAGCAACATCTGCTTCCCGCTAGTTTTTAATATTGTAGTTTTTGTCTATTTTGTGTTATTTTATATACAGATTTATATTACTGTCTTAAATTTTGACCCAAAATTATGTGGTACTTTAAAATTACCAATCAAATGAGAATTTAATTATTAAGAATGAACTTTTCTATGTCTATATACTCCCAAAAGGAAGAAGAAAAATTAGAGTCATTATAAGCAAATATCTAAAGCAAGAAAATCATGTGCTCTGGTTCACGGACTGTGTGAACATGTGAAAATGAACATATTAAACCTGAAATGGATAGAGGAGTTACCTCACAAGATGGAGGAGCAAGAAGGTCCAAATACACAGTCTACCCAACTAAAACAGTAAAAATAAGCAGAAACTCTCTGAATCATCTTTCCCAGAATTCTGGGAAAGAGTCAAAGGTCAAAGCAATCAAAGGAATACTGAATCAATAAGTTGACATAAAAATGGTAGAAGTGAAAGAAATCAGACATAAGGTACTACATAGTTTGTTTTGACTCCATCTATATAAAATGTAAATATAAATAAATCTATAGAGATAGAATTAGGTTAGCATTTATGAATGGCATGGGAAGGATAGAGGAATTGAGAGGTAGCTTTTAGGGGATAAGGGGTTTTTCTTTTTGGAGTAATGAAAATAATTTAATATTGATTGCAGTGATGAATGCACACCTGTGATTTTATCAAAAGCCACTGAATGTACACTTCAGGTGGACTGTATGATTTGTGAATATATTTCAATAAAATTGCTTAATAAAAAAGATTAAATGCCAACTGTGTGAGAAGGCAATGGTATAACATTTAAAGTACTGAAAGAGTAAACCTGTCAACCAAGAATTCTGTATCTGGTAGAAAAGTCCTTCAAAATTTAAGGAAAAAGAAGACTCCTCAGTAAATAAAAGGTGAGGGAGCTCCCTCTCACTAGACATGTCCTAAAAGAAACACTAAAGGAAGTCTTTCAGGATGAAAGGCAAGGACACTAGGCAGTCTTCACAGACTTGAAGCCACATAAAGAAATAAAGATCCCCACTCAGCTAACATGGGGTTGAAGAAGGTCAACCACCACACTAGGGAGCCAAGAGTGCCTACAGCTGAAAGCAGGAGGATTGCATCCAGCATCCATGTGGAATCTAAGCCCCCTCTTGATATAGACGTGGAGTGGACACAACCATTCCAGGGTCCACAGGATGGAGGAATAGAGTATGGATTAGAGTGGACTTACTGATATTCTATTCATGAACTGTCGTGATTAGTAATTGAAGAAAATGTGGCATTGGTGTGGAGAAAGTGGCCATGGTGGCTGCCGGGGGTAGGGAATGGGAGGAAAAGATGAGCTGTGGGGGCGTTTTCAGGACTTGGAGTTGTCCTGGGTGGTGCTGCAGGGACAGTTACGGGACATTGTGTATCCTCCCATGGCCCGCTGGGTGGAATGTGGGAGAGTGTGAGCTATGATGTGGACCATTGATCATGAGGTGCAGTGGTGCTCAGAGATGTATTCAGCAAATGCAATGAATGTCTCATAATGATGGAGGAGGTGGTTGTTATGGGGGGAGGAGTGAGTTGAGGGGGGTGGGGGGTATATGGGACCTCATATTTTTTGAGTGTAATATTAAAAAAATAAAGACCAAAAAAAAAAAAAGATCCGCCGTAAAGGTAACTGCACCAGTATTAATGTATTCTTGGTTTGTAGTTGTACTTTTTATTTCTTGCATGACCTAAAGTGCAAGTGCATGAAAAAAAATTATATATCCAAATTATTGGGTACACATACGTAAAGAAGTAATTTGTGACAAGAACAACATAAGAGGGGTTAGATTTGAAAGAATATAGTTTGTATATGTTATTGAAAGTTAAGTTAGTATCAATGCAAAGTAAACTGCTATAATTTTAGGATAAGTATAACTCCCATGGTAACCACAAAGAAAATATATACAGTAAAGGACATGAGAATGGAATTAAAATGAATTACTACATAAGACCAAATTAACACAAAAGAAAGCAGTAATGGAGGAAATGAGGGACAAAAAAAACTACGAGACATAAAAAAAACAATGGCAACATGACTGATATCCTGCCTTATCAGTAATTAGTTTAAAAGTAAATGATTTAAACTTGTTGTATTAATCAACCAAAAGGGGTGCTGATGGAAAATATCAAAAATCTTCTGACTTTTATAAAGGGTATTAATTTGGGGTAAAAGCTTACAGTGACATGGCCCTAGAGAGTCCAACTCAAGGTAACATAAGTACTTCCTCACCAAATGTCTGTTGCCATGTGTTGAAGCAAGATGGTAGTGAGGTCTGTGAGGGTTTGACCTTCCTCTTCCTCTTAAGGGTCTGTGGGCCCAGTTTCTTCCTATCTTGGCTGTAGATTGAAGGGCTTGTTTCCCAGCTCAGGGTCAGCTGTAGACTATCAGGCTAATGGCACGTCTCTTCCTGGGTGGCAGGATCAAAGTTATTTCTTTTCTGTGTATTTCTTTTTATGCCTTCGTGGTTGAGTGTCTGTATAGCCCAACAAGGGCATGGCTGTTCAGCCCTGCATGCCCTGATGACATGGTCAAATCAAAGTCCTAACTTGATTTAATCAAGTAAACATAAAGCCTTTGAATTTAAATCAATCTAAGGGCATTGTGCCCAGAGGAACAGACCAGTTTACAAACATAATCAGTGTCTTTTTTTGGAATTCATAAATAATGTCCAGACTGCCACACATCCCAATCAAAAGACAAATATTGGCAGAATGGATAAAAACAAATCATCCAAGTATGTGCTGTATACAGAAGATGCACGTAAGATTCAAAAACACAAAAACTTTGAAAGTCAAAGGATAGAAAAAATATTACATGCAAATTGTTACCAAAAGAGAGCTGGGAGTGGCTATATTATTAAGACAAAATAGACTTTAGATCACATCTGATATGAGAGAAAGAGTATTATACTTTGATAAAAAGATCAGTTCATCAAGAAGATAACAATTTTAAACAATTATGGACCTAACCACACAGCCCCAAAATATATAAACCAAACATGATAGAACTGAAGGAAGGAAGAGTCTCCAGTAATCGTTAGGAATGTTAGTGTATACCACTTTCAATAATGGGTAGAATATCTAGAGAGAAGAGCAGTAAAGAAATAGAGGTCTTGAACATTGTATACCAACTATGCCTAGCATATGCTTAGAACACTCCACCCAACAACAGCAAAATGCACATTCTTCTGAAGTCATTGTCCAAGGTTGGCCATGTTAGGCAACAGAACAATCCTCAGTACATTTAAAAAGACTGAAATTATACAAAACATCTACCCTAAGCACAATTTAGAATGAAACTAAAAATAAAAAAGAGGGAGAAATGGAAAATTCACAGTGATGTAGAAATGAAAAACATACACTCCTGAACAAAGAATGGGTCAAAGAAGAAATCGTAAGGGAAATTGGAAAATTCTTAGAGACTACTGATAAAACACAACATACCAAAACTTATGGGATGTAGTAAAGGCATTGCTTGTGCTTTGTAACCGTAAATGCCTATTATTAATTTATTTTTCCTCCTCTTACCCCTCCCCCCACCCTGCTGTTTTTGCTGTCTGTGTCCATTTGCCGTGTGATCTTCTGTATCTGTTTCTCTTTTTGTCTTCTCATCTTTTTCCTCCAGGATTCACCTGGATTCGATCCTGGGGGCCTCTGATGTGGAAAGAGGTTCCCTGTCAGTTGGCCATCTCAGTGCCTGGTTTCTGCTGTGCTTCACCTTGACTCTCCCCTTTGTCTCTTTTTGTTGCGTCGTCATCTTGCTATGTGACTCACTTGTGTGATCACTGGATGATCATGCAGACATGCTTTTTCTTTCACCAGGAGGTCCCAGGGGTTGAACCCCGGTCCTCCCGTTGAGTAGGCAGAAGCCCTATCACTTGAACCACATCTGCTTCCCAATGGGTGTATTTAAAAAACTGAGGGTGTCAAATCAATAACCTAACTTCAGGTTGATGAACTAGAAAGAAAAAAAGAGCAAACTATACCTAGAGTTAGCAGATGGATGGAAATAAACATTAGCACAGATATAAATGAAACAGAAAAACCATTGGGAAATTAAGTGAAGCCAAAAGTTGGTTCAGTAAAACCAATGCAAATGACAGTTAAGTAGACCAATAAAGGAGAAGACTCAAATAACTAAAACAGAAATGAAATTAGGGGAAAACACTATTGACCATACAGAAAAAATAGACTGTAAGAAGATATTATAAGCAACAGTATGCCAACAAATTAGAGAATCTAGATGAAATAGACAATTAGTAGAAATACACAATCTCTTGACCCAGGAAAAGGAGAAAATCTCAACAGTCCTATAAGTAAAGAGATTGAATCAGTAATAAAAACCTTCCAATAGAGAAAAGCTAGGAGATGACTACACTGGTGACTTTGCACAAACATTCAAAGAAGAATTAACACCAGTCCTTCACAGAACTCTTCCAAAAATTCCTATTTTATACTCTGAGCCAGCATTATTCTAATACTAAAACCAGAAGCAAAAAGAAAGATATCACAAGAAAAACTTATAGACGAATTTTTCCTTAGAAATATAGATGCAAAAATCTTAAACAAAATCCTAGCAAATCAAATCCAACAGTACATTAAAAGGAATATACATCATGAATAAGTGGAATTTACCCTGGGAATGCGAGGATAGTCCAATATATGAAAACCAGTCAATTTAATAAGCCACATTAATAGGAGAAGAAAATCCACACAATCATCTCAAGTGATGTAGAAAAAGCACTTGACAAAATTCAACACCCATTTGCCATGAAGACACCCAGAAAACTAGTTATAAAAGGGAACTTCTTCAACATGGCAAACGGCATGTATGAAAACCCACATATAACATTATGCTAATGGTAAATGACTGAAAGTCTTTTTCCTGAGTTCAGATCAAGACAGGAGTACCCACTTTCAGTAGTGCTATTCACTGTTGTTCTGGAAGTCATTGCCAGAGCATTTAGGCAAGAAAAAGAAAATATATCCAGATTGGGTAAGAAGGAACAAAAATTTTTCTATTCACAGATGACATAATCCTACATGTAGAAAATCCCAAAGAATCCACAAGGAAATTACTAGAACTAATGAATGATTCAGGAAAGTTACAGCATACAAGATTAACACAAAAACATTGTTTTGTTTTTATACACTTGCAATGAACAGTCCAAAATGAAAATTAGGAAGACAATTCTATTTACAACAGCATCTAAAAGAATAAAGTAGAATAAGTTAAAACCTGAAAAAAAGTGACAGTGCATCCCATGTTAATGGGTTGAAGATTTACTGTTAGGATATCAGTACTATCCAAAGTGATCTACAGATTCAACCCAGTCTCTATCACAATTTTGGCAGGTTTTTTTGCAGAAGTGGAAAAACTGATCCTCGAAATCATATGTAATTCTGTGGGGATTGGCATAGCCAAAATAATAGTGCAAAAGAAGAGCAAAGTTGTAAGACCCACACTTCCTGACTTCAAAACTTAATACGAAGCTACAATAATCAAAACGGTGTAGTCGTCATATGTATAGACAAATAGACCAAAGGAATAAAATTGACAGTCCAGACCCATACATCCATGGCCAAGTGGCAAGGTTTCCAAGTAGATTAAATGGTGTTGGGAAACTGGCTGTCCACATGGAGAAAAACTAAAGATTAATTCCTGCCTCATCATATTTTAAAAATTAATTCAAAATGTATCAGTGACTTAAAATAAGAGCTAAAACTATTAAACTCTTAGGAAAAGCATCAGAGAAAATCTTTAGGACCTTGAATTGGGCAGTGATGTACTTGATAGGAAATGAAAGAATACATGAGCAACAGAAGAAAAAAATAGATAATTGAACTTCATCAAAATAAAAATCTTTCTACAGCAAAGTTCATTAAGAAGAAATAAAAAGCCAGCCCACAGAATCAGAAAATACTGCAGATCATATACCTGATTAAGAGTTAAAATATCCAGAATAAAGAATTCTAACAACTAAGCAACAAAAACAATAAAAAATGGGCATAGGACTTGAATAGGTATCTCACCAAAAAGATACACAAATGGCCTTTTATTTATATGGCTCAGCATCATTAGTCATTAGGAAAATGTAAATCAAAACCACAATGAGATACTATATCTAGGTCAACTATTATTTAAAAATAAATAAAATATTGGGGAGGATGTGGATAAACTCAGACCATGTACATTGTTGGAGCGAATGTAATGGTGCTGCTTCTGCAGTTTGGTTCCTGTAAAGGTCAGACATCAAATTACTATGTAACAAAATTGCTGGCCAAAAGTCTTTACCCGGCAAACTTTCCTTCAAAAATGAGGGAGGATGGTACTCACTTCAGCACATACACTAAAATTGGAATGATACAGAGAAGATTAGCTTGGTGCCTGTGGAAGGATGACAAGCAAGTTCATGAAGCATTATATATTTTTTTCTTCAAGAACATGAACAAAATCGACAACCCCTTAGCTAGACTGACAAAAAAAGAGAAGATGCAAATAAGTGAAGTAAAAAATGAAAATGGGGACATTACTGATGACCCCACAGAAATAAGAGAGATCATAAGAGGATACTATGAACAACTGTATGCCAAAAAACTAGACAATGTAGACAAAATGGAAAAATTCCTAGGAAAGTATGAACAACCTACATGGACCCTAGAAGAAATAGAAGACCTCACTAAACCAATCAAGTAAAGATATTGAAATAATTATCAAACAGTTCCCCAAAATGAAAACTCAGGACCAGATGGTTTCACAGGTGAGTTCTTCCAAGCATAAAAAGATTTAATATCAGTCTTATTCAAGCTCTTCCAAAAAATTGAACAAGAAGGAATGCTGCCAAATTCTTTCTGTGAAACCAATACCAGCCTAATACCAAAACCAGGTGAAGATATTATCCATTTCACTAGTGAATGCATATGCAAAACTCCTTGCCAAAGTATTTGCTAATTGAATCCAACGCATTAAAAGAATTATTCATTATAGTCAAGTGGGTTTTAAACTGGGTATGCAAAGGTGGTTAAACACAAGAATATTAGCATAAGACATCATATTAATCAAAGAAGAAAAAGCACATGATCCTATTGATACAGAAAAGGCATTTGACAAAATGGAGCATCCTTCATTTGTTAAAAATACTGCAATAGGAATTGAAGGACACTTTATCAACATGATAAAGGCCAGATATGGAAAAACTCACAGCTAACATTGTACTCAGTGATGAAAGACTGAAAGCTTTCCCATTAAGATCAGGGACAAGACAGGTGCCCGCCTGTCACCACTGTTATTCAGTGTAGTGCTACAAGATCTAGCTAGTGCAGTTAGGCAAGAAAAGGAAATCCAAATCAGAAAGGAAGAAGTATAAAATTTTTGTTATTCACAGATGATATGATCCTATATCTAGAAAGTCCTGAAAAATATACAATAAAGCTGCTAGAGCTAATAAATGATTTCAGTAGACTGTCAGGATACAATACACAAAAATCATGGTGTTCCTGTATACTAGTAATGTGCAATCTGAGGAGGAAGTCAGGAAAAGAATTCCATTTACAGTAATAACAACTGAAAGAATCAAGTATTTGGGAATAAATTTAACCCAGGATGTAAAGTAATTGTATTCAGAAAACAACATGCATTGCTAAAAGAAATTTTAAAAGACCTAAATCATTAGAAGAACATTGCATGCTCATGGATTGGAAGACTAAATATCAGTGTCAGTTCTACCTGAATTGATGTACCGATTCAATGCAATCCTGATAATTCCACAAGTATTTTTTATACAAATGGAAACACAGTTATATTTATTTGAACATGTAAGCGGCCTTGAATGGCCAGAAACTTCTTGAAAAGGAAAAGCAAATTTGGAGGACTCTCACTTCCTAGCTACATATATTAAATATATTACTTAGCTACAGTGATAAAAACAGCATGGTACGGTTGTAAAGACCCAAACCCAAACCCAACCAGCTGGTTAAGAACAGTCTGTTCAACAAATGGTTCTGGGTCAACTATATATCCATAGCCAAAAGAAAGAAAAGACCCCTATCTCACACCTTATACAAAAATTAACTCAAAATGGATCACAGACCTAAATATAAAACTAGAACAATTAAGCTCCTAGAAGAAAACGTAGGAAAACATCTTCAAGACTTGGTGGTAGGTCATGCATTTATAAATCTTATACTGAAAGCACAGGCAATGAAAGAAAACCTGGATAAATGGGACCTCTTCAGACTTTTGTAATTCAAAGGATTTCACTAAGAAGGTTAAAAGGCAGGCCACTCAGTGGGAGAAAATATTTGGAAACCACATATCCAATAAGGGTTTGATTTCCACTCTGTATAAAGAGATCATACAATTCAATAATAATAAAGAGCAAGCAATCCAATTTAAAAATCGCCAAGACATTTCTCCAAAGAGGGCTGAATGGCTGAAAAATGCCATGAAATGGCTGAAAAAAGCACATGAAAAAATGCTCCATATCACTAACAGGGAAATAGAAATGAGAATGACAGTGAGATATCATCTCACGTCGCATAGAATGGCCAGTATTTAAAAAAACAACAAGTGCTGGAGAGGATGTTGAAAAATAGGAACCACTCTGTCACTGTTGGTGTGATTGTAAAATTGTGCAGCATCTGTAGAAAACAGTTTTGGTGTTTTTTTCAAGAAGCTAAAAATAGAACTGCCATATGATCCAGTAATTCCACTACTAGGAATATATCCAGAAGAACTGAAAACTGTGAGACAGACAGACATCGATGGTCATAGTAGCGTTATTCACAATTCCCAAAGATGGAAACAACTGAAGTGTCCATCAGCCAATGAATGGATAAACAAAATGTGCTGTGTGTGGTGGGTGTATGTGCGTGCGTGCGTGTGTGTGTGTTTGTGTATACACACACACCCCTTCCCCCCCATTTGTTGGAATACTATGCTGCAGTAAGAAGAAATGAAATTGGGACAATGACAACATGGATGAATCTTGAAGACATTATGCTCAGTGAAATAAACCAGACATGAAAGGACAAATAGTGCATGACTCATTATTATGAACTAAATATGAAAAATAAATGCATCAAGTTAAAACCTAGCGTATAGATTATTAGGAGATAAGAGGAGGACTGTGAAGGAGTACCGATGCTTGATGTATGTTTAAGTTTTAATTAACTTAACTATAAAAGTGTGGAAATGGATAGAGGTGATGGTGACATATAGTGAGCAGCAGCTGGTTTATAAATGGCATTGTGGCTGAAAAGGTTAGTCTAGGGATGTAAATGCCAATTGAAAGAAAGCTAGAGAATAATCCAGGGACTGAATAATACAGTGACCTCAGAGGTGGATAAGAATTGTGATTAATAGTACAAATGCAAGAATGTCCTTCCGTGAACTAGAACGCATGTACATTACTTTTGTGGGGTGGTGGGAAGGTGGAGAAATATGGGAAAAATACAATTAATGTAACCTTTGGGCTATAGTTAACTGCAATACTGTAATCTTGGCATCAATGTCAAAGGTGTACTGTGTTAATAATGGGTTATGGAAAAATATACTAAATGTGTTCTATGGACCATTGTTGGTAATTGATGATGATATCTCATAATCTGTAACAAATGTTGCACAGTGGTGTGGTATGTTGATGAAGGGTTCTTGTATGGGAATTCTGCACATGTGCATGATTGTTTTGTAAGTTCACAACTTCTGTAACAAAAAATGTATTTAAAAAATAATACAAATCTCGTAAATAGAACTCCACCATACCTCTACGTTCCTACATCTATTAATACCAATTTTAACATTTGTCACATCTGCTCTGTCCTTTTATTTAATCCATTTTCGAACATTTAAAGGTAGGTTGTAATACAGTACCCTCGAACACATAGAATACAGCCATGTACATTTCCTAAGAAAACTCTGTGGCTATTTTAGGTACAGTTATCAGGTTCAAGAAATTTAACATTTATATAGTGCTTATAGTTCATATTGCAATTTTTTTGGTATGTACCAATAATATCCTTTTCTCCTCCCTTATTTGATCCAGTCCAGGATAACATATTATAGTTGTCATTGTCTCAATTGCTTTTTTTTTTTAATTTGGAAACAAGTATCTCAGTTTCTCCCATATCATTAAGTGGGATTAATCGCATTCATGATGTTTTGGTATACCCTCACCACCATCCATTACTGTTACTTTCCCTTCACCCCAAACAGAAACTCTACACACATTTTGCATTAACTCGCCTTTGCCTCTGCTTCAGGCAACTTTTTGTGTTCTGTAAGCTTGTATATGTTCTCTGATACCTT
Organism: Dasypus novemcinctus; assembly: GCF_030445035.2. Taxonomy (NCBI): domain Eukaryota; kingdom Metazoa; phylum Chordata; class Mammalia; order Cingulata; family Dasypodidae; genus Dasypus; species Dasypus novemcinctus. The sequence continues at coordinate 34,747,017 of NC_080698.1, forward strand.
TTTCCTTCGTTACCATGGAGCTTAAATTTAACATCCTAAATCTATAACTATCTTCTTTGCTTACATACCAACCTATCAACCTAACTTTATTTTTTTTAAAGATTTATTTATTTACACCCCCCCCACCCTTTATTTTTGTGCTTGCTGCCTGCTTTCTGTGTCCATTCACTGTGTGTTCTTCTGAGTTTGCTTGTCTTCTCTTTAGGCAGCACTGGGAACCGATCCTGGACCTTCCAGAGTGGGGGAGAGGTGCTTAATCTCTTGCACCACCTCAGCTCCCTGGTATACTGTGTCTCTTATTGTCTCTCCTCTGTGTCTCTTTTTGTTGCATCATCTTGCTGTGCCAGCTCTCTGCGCTGGCCAGCAGTCAGTGCACCCCAACTTGCCTTCACCAGGATGCCCTATAAACTGAACCTGGACCTCCTGTATGGTAGACGGGAGCCCAATCACTTGAGCCACATTGCTTCCCGAACTTTTTTTAGATATATTTATTTTATTTCCCCCTCCTCCCCCCGCCCCAGTTGTCTGTTTTCTGTGACTGTTTGTTGTGTGTTCTTCTTTGTTCGCTTCTGTTGTTGTCAGCGGCATGGGAATCTGTGTCTTGTTTTGTTGCATCATCTTGTTGTGTCAGCTCTCTGTGTGTGTGGCACCATTCCTGGGCAGGCTGAACTTTCTTTCGCTCTGGGCGGCTCTCCTTGCGGGATGCACTCCTTGCGCGATGCACTCCTTGTGCATGGGGCTCCCCTGTGTGGGGGCATGGGCCAGCTCCACACGGGTTCAAGGAGGGCCGGGGTTTAATAGTATACACAAGCTCTGTGCCTTTTCCCCTGTGCTCTCCCTTCTTTTTATAGTTATTGTCACAGATTACTTATTTATATGTTGTGAGTCCAAAACTACTGATTTGTTGTTACATTTTATGGTTTTACCTTTTAGATCCTGTAGGAAATAAAGAGTGGAGTTTCAAACCAAGAATCAAATAATACTAGCATTTATATTTACCCATGTCCTTTCCGTTACTAGAGATCTTTATTTTTAAATGAGGCTTTGTGTGTTGTCTGTTGACCTTTCTTTTCAACCTGAAGTGCTGTCTTATACAGCCAGTCTACTGGTAATGAACACCTTAAAGTATTTATCTGGGGCTATTTTAATTTCTCCCTCTGTGTGTGTGTGTGTGTGTGTTTAATTAAAATTTTTTTTATTTCTAAGTTTTCCATTTTGAAATAAGATTTAGCAAAAGTCCCAGAAATAGTACAAAGAATTCCATTACATCCTTCACCTAGCTTCCTCAAATATTAACATTTTATAAAACCTCAATACAATGATGAAAACCAGTTAGCATTACTAAACTATGGATATTACTCAGATTTCTCCAATTGCCCACATAATGTCCTTTTTTCCTGGCCTAGGGTTCCATTCACGATCTCATATTGTGCTTAATGATCATGTCTCCTTGGTTTCTTTTAACTGGTCACAGTTTCTCATTTTTTCATAACAGTGACACTTGAAGAATACTAATTATTGTGTTCTTCAGTTTGGGTTTGTCTTATATTTTCTCATTAAATCCAGATTATGTTTTGTCAAGGATTCCACAGAATTAATGTTGTGACCTTCTCAGTACGTCATATCAGGAGGGTACATGATGCCAGTGTATCTTAGTAATGGTAATGTTAAATTAGATCACTAGGTAAAGGTGGTGTCTGCCAGGTTTCTGCAGTGAAAAGTTGTGATTTTTTTCTTTTGATTTCAACCCCTCCCCCCATTTTCTTTTTAATTAGAGAAGTTGTATGTTCACAGAACTATCATGAAAAAAAATACAGAATTCCTATAAACCCTGCTTCTTGCACAGTTTCTTAGTTTTCTAAATGTTTTTGTAAAGGAGGAGTGGATTTTTTTTTTTTTAAGATTTATTTATTTATCCTCCTCTTCCCCCCATTCTACTCTCTGTCCATTTGCTGTGTGTTCTTCTGTGTCTGCTTGTATTCTCATTAGGTGACTCTGGGAACCACTCCTGGGACCTACCAGAGTGCGAGAGAGGCGATTATTTTCTTGTGCCACCTCAGCTCCCTGTTCTGCTGTGTCTTCTTGTTTTCTCTCCTCTGTCTCTTGTTGTGTCATCTTGCTACGTCCGCTCTCTACGTTGGCCCGCACTCCTGCGTGGGGCGGCATTCCCACATGGGCTGGCTCTCCATGTGAGCCAGCTCACTGCGTGGGCCAGCTCACTGCGTGGGCCACCTTGCCTTCACCAGGATGCCCTGGACATTGAACCCTGAACCTCCTATATGGTAGATGGGAGCCCAATTGATTGAGCCTCATCTATTTCCTGGGTTGGATTTTGTTAAATGTCTTCTGTATCAGTTGAGAAGATCATGTTACTTTCCCTTCATAATGTTAATGTGAAGTATTATATTATAGATTTCTTTATGTTGTGAATCACCCTTGCATACCTGCAATAAATCCTACTTGGTCATGGTGTGTAATTCTTTTAGTATGCTTTTGGATTTGGTTTGTTGGTATTTTGTTGAGGATTTTTGCATAAATATCCATTAGAGATACTGGTCTTTTAATTTCTTTTCTGTGGTTTCTTCGTCTGGCTTTGGTATTAGGGTGATGTTGGTGTCATAGAATGAGTTAGGAAGTGTTCTTTCCTTTTCAGTTGTTTGGGAGAATGTGAGCAGGATTGGTGTTAATTCTTCTTGGAATGTTTGGTAAAATTCACCTGTGAAGCCATCTGGGCCTGGGGTTTTTCTTAGTTAGGATGTTTTTGATGACTGATTCAATCTATTTTCTTGTTATTGGTTTATTGAGCTCTTCTATCTAAATTTTTTTTTTACTCAGTGTAGGTAGTTGGTGTGTTTCTGAAAATTTGTCCATTTTATCTAGGTTGACATATATAGTTCTTTTTATTTCTGTGGTGTTGGTTGTAATTCACCCCATAATTTCTGATTCTCTTTATTTGCAGCCTCTTTTTTCTGCTTGTCAGTATAGGTAAAGCTTTGTCTATTTTCTAAGAACCAACTTTTAGTTACATTGATTCTCTCTCTTTTTTTTATTCCCTGTTTCCGTTCTAATCTTATTGTCTTCTGCCTGCTTTGTTTAGTTTGCTTTTCTTTTTCTTCATCCTCTATTTCTGCACATAGGACTCTGATGTGAGAGCTGTTTTTTCAGTGTAAGCATTAAGAACTATAAATTTCCCTCCTGATACTGATAACTGCCTTTGTTGCATCCCATAAGTTTTGCTATTTATGTTTTTACTTTTATTTGCTCCACAATAGTTCCTCATTTCTCTTGTGATTTCTTCTTCCTCTTCCTACCCTTTCCTCCCCCTTCTCCTCCTCCTCCTTCTCTTTCTTCTTCTTCGGCTGTTGGAGAAGCGTTCTGTATATGAATCTTAGGTCCAGTTGGTTTATAGTATAAATCAAATTTTCTCTTTCCTTTTTGATCTTTTGTTTAGATGTTCTATCCATATGAAAGTGGTATATTGAAGTCTTCTGCTGTTAATGTTGAACCATCTATTTCTCCTTGAAAATCTGTCAATATTTGCTTCATACATTTGGTACTCTGCCATTTGGTACATATATATTTACAATTATGTCTTCTTATTGAATTAACCCCTTTCTCGTGATATAATTACCCTCTTTGAACCTCTTAATAAAGGAATGATACATACTAATAACATTTTATCTGATGATGATATTGCCACCCCAACTCTCTGTTGGTTCCTGTTTGCATGTTGTATTTTTTCCATCCTATCATTTTTATCCAGTGTCTGAATTTAAGGCAAGTCTCTTACACAGAACAGCATATAGTTCAATCTTATTTTTTTTTATCCATTCTGCCAAACTGCCTTGTGACTGCAGAGTTTAATCCATTTACATTTAAAGTAACTATTGAAAAGGCAGGACTACTGCCATTTTGCTCTTCAATCTTTGTAAGTCGTATCCCTTTTTTCCCCTCAATTCTTCCCTTAATGCTACATTGATATTTATTTGATTTTGGGGGTATTTTACCATTTTGAGTTCCTTTTCATTTCTTTATGCATTTTTCATATTCCTTAGTGTTACCGTGCAGTTAAAATTTAACATTATAAATAAATTAATTTGATACCTTCTTAACTTCAGTAACCTACACACTCACACTGTTCCTATACCCCTCCATCTCCTACCCTTTTTTTCCTTGTTACAGATTATGTCTTTGTACATTGTATGTCCAAAACCATAATTTATCATTTTTTGTTTTCATTTTTAAAAAAGATTTATTTTTAAAATTTATTTCTCTCCCCTTTCCTGCCCCCTCCTCCCCAATTGTCCACTGTCTCTGTCCATTCGCTGTGTGTTATGTTTGCATTTTGAACTTGTAAGAAGTAAAAACTGGAGTTACATACTGTGGTTGTTTGGGATTCATTTATGAATTCTATAAAGAGAAACATGTTTTTAACTAATTTATTCCTCTGGGTGTGATACTTTTTGATTGCATTAAATGTCAGTTGAGGAGCCTTTGATTAGATTATTTGATAAGATCACTTGAGGGCTTTTGATTGGTCTGCGTCAGTAAAGTGTAACTCAGGTTGGGTCTCTGTACCTTGCTGGGTCTGATCTAAATGGAAACAGAGAAAGACTGACAGAGAGAGACACAGGAAGAGAGAGTTTTGCCATTTTTGATCCTGCCATGTGACAGAAAGGAGAGGCTTAAAGAGCTGAGGCTCTGGGGAGAGATGAGCTGTTTGCCTGCAAGCTTACAGCTGAACAGACAGACTGGTCTAGAAGGCCTGGAAACAAACCCTATGCCAGGAGAGGAGACTAAGCATGAGACTGGACCCATGGAGCAGCTTGAGAGAAAAGGGTTATAGCCTGGAGGGGAAGGCTGAAAGCCGAACAGACATTGAGCACCATCTTGCTTCAACACGTGGTAGCTGACTTTGGTGAGAAAGCACCCCTTACGTTGGCTTCAGTTGAACTTTTCATGGCCTTGGAACTGTAAGATTTCACCCCACATAAATCCCCTTTAAAAAGCCAGCACATTTTCTGGTACTTTGCACTGACAGCCCTTTGGCAAACTAATACACATACCAAAAAATAAAATAGTATTGGCATTTATGATATTTGATTGTTTCTCTCAGTCTGAACTCCCTTTAGCATTGTTGTGGGGAAGGTCTAGTGGTGACAGACTCTCAGCTTTTGTTTATCTGGGAATGTCTTAATTTCTTCCTTATTTTTTGAAAGATAGTCTTAGCAGCTATAAAGTTTTTGATTTTCACTTGTTTTCTTTCAGCACATTAAACATTTTGTCACACTACCTTCTTACCTGCATGTTTTCTTAAGTTTGTTGGGGCCCTTGTGCATAATACGCTGGTTTTCTTTTGCAGCTTTCAGAACTTTCTTTTTCTTGATATTTGGCAGTTTATTATGTCTGGTCTGGTTTTCTTTAAATTTATTGTGTTTGGGGTTCATTGGGCTTCTTGGATATGTATTCATATTTTTTGCTGAATTTGGAAAGTTTTCTGCCATTATTTCTTTGAATGTTCCCTGCCCTTTTCTCTCTCTTCTTTCCTTCCACCATAATGCATATATTGATATGGTGGTGGTGTCCTACAAGTCTCTTAGACTCACTTCATCCCCCCCCCCCAATTCTTTTTTCTGTTCTCAGCCTAGATACTTTAAAAATTTGCTCTCTAATGAGATTCGCATTTTGTTCATTGTTTTCCTCATTCTTTAATTCTTTCTCTGTATTTCCCTTTATCACCTTGAGCATATTGAGTATCATTTTTTTAAGTCTTTGCTCTTATGTATGGTCTTCTTTGTTGATGTTTTCTGGGTTTTTATCTTGTTTCGGATGGGCTATCATTTCCTGTTTGTCTTGAAATTTTTTATTTCACACTGTACATTTACTGTTTTAAAGTGTTAATTTATAATGATAGAGATTTCCTTAAGTGTAAAGCTAATAAAAAAGCAATGGAGAAACAAACACAAAAAAACCCACCTTTCACAGTCTTTGCTACTTGACTGTTGTCTGATGCTTTCCTTCATAGATGAGCCCTCCTGTCAAGAAAAAAATGAAGAGCGGATTAGTCTACCTCTGGGCCTGTGATTTGTCCAGGGCTTGCCGTCGTTTCTGGTCTTAGGAATTACCCTGTTTATAGGAATTCTAATGCCCTCTCTTAGTCTGTGTGAAATAAAATTTTCCCTCCACCCTGGTTCTCTTTTGTGTATTCTTTGTTCCAGTCTGCTTCAATTTAATTGTTTCTAATACTCCTTTAGCTGTGCACTAACTATGCTTCTGCCTGTAGGGCAGATTGTGGGGTAAGCTCTGGGAGGATGAACCAGAGATGAGTTTCTCTGGTCTGTGTTTTTAGACTGCTACTGGATAGATTTGCACTGACATATCGGCAACCCAATATGTGCCATAGGGGTTACTGTGTTCAACAGCACCAGGACCTACAGTGGGAGCGTAGGTTGGCTCCATACTGTCCAAGGAGACTGTAGGAGAGGGGCCAGCAAGGGTACCAGGACCATTTCCTGCCATTTTTTGAAGTTGCATTTTCTTGAGTTTTGTTTTTTTTTTCTTTCCCAGGTACTGCAGCCAATGAACTTTTTCCACAATTTTGAGGAAGATATCTCTGCCAGTTTTTCCTTTTTGTTCAGAGATTCTTTGGGGAGCTATATGATGTCGTATATCACCATCTTGTTTGAGCTGAAGCACTATGTTTTCTTCTAAGAATTGTACAGTTCCGTTTTATATTTAGGTCTTTGATCCATTTTGAGTTAATTTTTGCATACAGTGTCAGTTACAAGTCCAACCTCATTCTTTGCATGTAGTTATCTAGTTGTCACAGCTCTATTTGTTGTTGATGCTCTTCCCCTTTGAATGGTCTCGGCACCCTTGTTGGAATTCAGTGGTCCCTAGATATATGGGTTCATATCTGTGCTCCGGGTTTAATTTTTTTGGTCTGTATATCTGTCCTTATGCTAGTACCACACTGTTTTGATCAGTGTAGCTCTTTAGTAAGTTTTGCAGTCAGGAAGCTTGAGTATTCCAAATTTGTTCTTTTTTGAAGATTGTTTTGGCCACCCTTGGTACCTTGAATTTTCTGTATGAAAGGATCAGCTTGTCAGTTTCTGCAAAGAAGTCAACTAGAATTTTGATTGGGATTGAATTGAATCTAGATCAGTTTGGAGTGAATATTGTCAACTTAACAATAATAAGCATTCCATTCTGTGAAGGTGGAATTTATTTCCATTTATTTAGGTCTTCAGCTTCTTTCAATATCATTTTATTGTTTTCAGAGTAGAAGCTTTATGAATGTTTTATTACATTTGTTTTTTTTTTACAGTTTATTCTTTTTGTTGATCTTATAAATGGAATTGTTTTCTTAAAGTCATTTCTGTTCTTTGCTACGATATTGAAATGCCATTGATTTTTGTATATTTATCTTTTGATTCTCTCACCTTACTAAACTTCTTTTATAATGCTAGTGTGGGGGAGGCATTTTTGAGGGTTTTCTATATGTATGGTTATGTAATCTGTGATAGGGATAGTTTTCCCTTCTTTCTTTCCAATTTAGAGCCCTTTTATTTCCTTTTCTTGCCAGTTGTCCTGGCTAGAACTTCCTTCCAGAAGTGGTGAGAGCAGATATTCTTGTCTTTGCACTGGCCCTGGAGATAGCATTTGTTTTTACAAGCCACGTTAAAAAGTGAGATAAAAGGCTTTTTTTTTTTTTTTTTTTAACACGTACAATGTCTGGCTTAGTAGAAGATAGCTGGATTTTAGTTGAAGTATATGACGGAAAAAAAAAACTTAGCCTGGTTTGAAAAGGGAAGAGAATTAAATAGCCTTTTTGTAATTGTAGATTATTTTTTCTGATACTGTGATAAAACTCATAAGAGGTAGTTTCTTTTTTATTTTTCTTAAAGATTTATTTATTTCTTCCCACCCCTTCATTGTTTGTACTTGCTGTGTCTGTTCATTGTGTGCTCGTCTTTTTTTAAGAAGGCACTGGCAACCGAACCTGGGACCTCCCATGTGGCAGGTGGGAGCTCAGTTTCTTGAGGCACATACACTTTCCAGAGATAGTTTCTTAAAGGCTAAATGAAATGTGAAAGCAAGTCAATGAACTTATATTATTTTACATTAAAATTTTCATTTATCTGTCTTGCACTTTGAATGTATCTTTTATCCCTGCAGAATTTTGTAACATTATGCATTAATTATTGGGAAATAGTGGTTCATTGAGTTATGCAGATTGTTCAGATGTTGCTGTATCTCATTACACCATATTAAAAAATAACATTGTCTTTTAAAGCACTACTGGTAACAATAAAAGGTTTGGGAAGGACCCTGACAGATTCATATTAGATAATAAAATTTTCCAGACTTTTTGTTTGAAAGTTCAAATTTTATCACTCACAACAAATACTGTCAATTGTTTCTCTTGAAATGACAGTGTCACTTTATCCATCTTTGAGAAAATATCTACGAGGTTCTCATGGTCTGAATAATTAACAATTTGTTTGATAGTCATTATTTCAAACAAAAATGGTGTTCTATGAAAATAGGCTGTTACAACCCAATTCAGTGGTATGAGTTGGTGCAGCTGCAAGATCAAGAATGCATCAGGCAGAGAATAAGACATAAGGTTTATTGGGACTTACAAATAGGAGAGACTCTTTGATTATGGCCAGTCCAAGAGATGAGAAAATGAGGAGTAGTATAAGGGGTTTCAGAACAATGACATTCCATAGAATATGAGAACAGAGTTCCTGCTGGGGTCACGTGAAGCATACACGTGGGATGTGGTGTTATCTTCACTATGCTTGTTGGAAGGATGTTTACCAATGATGTTTATTGCTTTGGGAATATTATAGTTTACCACCTATACATTCTTTCCCACAGGGAGGGTTGTTAATCTTATGTCTAAGGAATGCAGGTGGCTAAGTGCTGAAGACCTAGAGGGGTGCCCTGGTTCTCTACAAGGCTCTTTAACTGGCAAGAGTACTCATGTTCTTCCTTGAGGCCACCATAGTACTTTGTTATGCAGCAGAAGTGGTCTTTAGGCATACTTCTCATTTTGTCAAATGGAATAATAAAAAGATGTGTACTCAAAAGATTAATATACCATAAAACTTACAATCTTTTTTGCTTTATTAAACATTCTTAAGTGAGAAAGATTTTATTTACTTTGGGTTTGTGGTTGTGAGGAAGGTGGTGACTGACTTCTAGTATTAGTTAATATACTACCTGACATGGTTTGTGTCAAAGTACCAGTTTTACCAACCATTGCTTTTGAACTGTTATTGCATCTGTCAGTGTAGTGAATAGAGCAAGAAAGTCTTATTCTTGGGAAAATAGCTTTGACCTCTTGGACTACACTTTGATTGTTCCCTTCAATAGAGGTTTACTGGATGAGGATGGAAAAATGATTGCAGATTAGCACTTTCCTCATCCAGAGTATTCTGCAATTTTGTTTAAGCAGTCATTGGTGTGAGAGATCTGACTACTGCCACTTAAGCCTGTGCTTTCTGCTGGGGAAAGGGTTGGTATTCCTAATTTTTGCCTCTCCTGGAATGTAGGGTATTCAGGGTAGATATCATCACAAAATATCTCTTATTTTAGTGGTAAAATGTGTGGGAAGATAGATACAAAGGTGTGTATAGTTATTTAATAAGTGAATAGATATGAAAAGTACGTAAGAAACAATGTATTGTTACTTTGCAGATAGAACCTATGATCATTTTTCCCTTTTTAAAGTTTTTTGTTCTTATTTTGGTTTCTTCCTATGATCTTTTAAATTACTTGAGATCTTGAAAACAATTAGCTTAAAGCAGAAATTGAAGCTTATTTTGTTACCTAACAACAAAAAAAGACATGCTTTTACTACTCCATGTAAACATTGTAACTTGAATGCTGAAAGCTTGGACTTTGGATTCATTCTTATCTACTCTTTTAAAATTAGGAAAGTGACCTGGGACCATATTCTTAATTTGTTTTAAATGGGACAATAACACCTCTCGTTATGTTTGTTTTGAGAGAAACAGTAAAAAAGAAATAATGTTTTTTTAAAATGCTAAAAATGGTGCCTATCATACAGTGCAGTGGCATTTCAGTCAGAGGTTGTAATCAGGGATTTGAATATTTTTGACTTAGGAGGTCTGGATGGAAACAGTCTTTATTTTGTTAATCAAATTGATCAGGTATAATGCATATTACTGGACCAAAGACATTCTCACTGCTACTAATGTAGATCTTGATTCTGTAACCATTAATATCAATTATATTTTCTTATTTTTTTGCTTATAGGATTCAGTGGTCCCAATTTAAAGGCTATTTTATTTTCAAACTGGAGAAAGTGATGGATGATTTCAGAACTTCAGCTCCTGAACCAAGAGGTCCTCCCAACCCTAATGTTGAATATATTCCTTTTGATGAAATGAAGGAAAGAATACTGAAAATTGTCACTGGATTTAATGGGTATGAACTTAATACTATTTTAAAGGTTTAAGTTTTAGCTGAATTATATATATTTTTCTCTTTAAGTTTTGATGTTTCTGATTGTTTTCATAATTGATCATATTATTCAAACATAAATTCTTTGTTTCTAGGGACATACATTGCTTATTTTTTTCCCTTCGAAAGTATTTAAAATACTTGATTTTCCTTGAACCATTGAATGGTGTCATTTGCATTTAAATTTTAAATGACAGTGGAAACATTGATCAGGAAATATTTTAGTGTATTTTTCCCCCTTTTTTATATTTAGTATTTTAAGTCTTTGTATTTTAAATGGAACCTGGGTATCATCAAGATTTGTTGACATTTCTTTGACTGTGAAAAATACCAAGTTATAAAACATTGCACTCAAAGGATATTCTGCACTAAAATAAAGCTGATCTTTAAAAAAACGTTGGTGAGTCTCATATCCTGTGTCATTTTACTTTCCTTTTAGGTCTTTGTTTTCTTACAGTTTCCTTTATTGAAGGGAAGCAGTATTTGTGAAATTGAATTGTTCAGTATTTAGTTTCACATTGTTTTGAGTGTGGGGTGACAATATCAAAAATGTAAAATTTTTATTTCCAAGTTAGGGGGTCTTGCTGTAAATCTTTGGCTTCAGATGTGGTACTGAAATACTTGGTAAAAATCATTGTTCTATGTTTGAATTTGTTCAAAATAAGAATGCTTCTGGAAATATTTATTATCAGTGCTGTTATGTTAGCTAGTGCTTAGATATTTATAGTGATTCATCTTTTCAATAAATTGTTTACCATTTAAAAATAAAATTAAGGTGAAACATGTCAAATTCTACCACTGCTTTGTGACTATCACTCTAATTTACTTGTGATTCTGAATTAGTATTAATGAATACTGTTTTCAGTTCTTTCAAATTAAATAAATCTAAACATTTGTCATTTCTTATCCTGTAAAATTGACCTACTTCAGAAAATAATTTGAGCAATTATTAAATGCCTAACCATACTTAAACATAACCGCTTTTAAAACATTTTCCAACTTTGAACATCTTGAACTCCTTATATATTTTTAATTTGATATTTTGGAATGGCAGTTTATGAATAGTTTTCCCGAATCAGTCAGAATTCAAGTCTTTTATCAGTGATAGTTAAGATTTTTCATTTTTTACATCTACCTTTTTTGTTTGCATTATTATATTTTATGCCAATCCCAGTATATTGAATATGAAATATGTCTGATTTTTTCAATTTTATTTTCATGTTTTGAATGTAGATTAATTGCTGCCTTTTTTCCTTTTAATATTAGAATGGTAGATAGAAGTAGCATTTTCATTTTTAACCAATTTAAGGGTTTGTCCTTTTTAGTACACCCTTTCCTCCATGTATATTAGGGATCTTTATTTTCTTACCCTTTGCTAATTTTATTGGTAACAAAAAATAATAAAATGAACAAATTAAAATGTTTTTAATTTGTAAAGGCTGTATATGAAATAATTCATAGTATTTTGCCAGGAAAAAGATTGTCCATTTTCTAACGTTAACTTAGTACACTCTAAGCTGAATTTGTGCTTTTGGTTGCTTGGTTTCCTGAATTGTAAGCTTCTGGAAGGCAGGGATAACTGTTCTTAGAACAGTGAATACCTGCGCATAGTAGGTTTTCAAATAATTATTGAATGAATGCATAAAGGGAATAAAAGTGCATTTTTTATTTGTATTTTAACAGGGTACAGAAGAATTACATGAGTTGAATATTAAATTAATTTTAAGTCATATTGTGTGTGTGTTTTTTAAAAAATTAATTTTGGACTTTAAAATTTTATAGGGGGGAGTGAGTATAGCTCAGTGGTTTGCCTGCCTGCTTCCCATGTATAAGGTCCTGGGTTCAATCCCTTACACCTGATTAAAAAAAATAATTATAGGAAAGGTGGATTTTAATTGTTCTTCAGACCTGAAGTTACAGTTTAGAAGGTAATAATACCAAAAATGAAAAGGAATGAAACAAAAACTAAAAACTTTAATGGAATCTCAATTAAAAGTTATTTATTGCTATTTTATGTCCTCTGCTTGGGATTAAAATCACCAAGAATATTTGGGTTTCCTCAAGCGAGAGCCATTTATGAAGATTCTCTTCCTGTATAAGGCTGCATGAACTTAATTTAGAAACTCCTAGTAGCTACTGTTTGTTCTTGTAGTGGTACCAAAAGGAATTTTCAGGGCTAAAGAGAATATAATTTATTTTCCTAGTTTAGAAAGATTTCATTTTATATCCTCTGAATTATTCAGAATTTAAAGAGTAATGAATATAAAATCAAATTAATCACTTAAGTCTTGCCATTGCTTAGACAATGTTCTTAACTTAGATCCAAGACCCCTCTGATAGATGCAGGATGTCTTACTTATTGTGAGTGGATAGTAGACTAAAACAAACATTATCTTTTATTTATGAGGAGGTCTGGAAAGTGCACAACTAGTTGATTCCTAAAACTCTTTCATCATTACATCATTTTCAAGGCAGATACAGTCAGTCACAGTTGAGGACTTTTATCATCTTTTGATATTATAGTCTTTCTGACTGCCCAGTTTCTTATAGGTTTTTTTTTTTGTTTTTTGTTTTGGTATAATCAACCAGATTTTGCTTAGTTCTGGAAATTTTTAGATTGCTTTACATGTGTGTACATACACATATACTAATTGAAGTTTCTGCACTGTAGGGGATGCCCTTTTATACTTTATTTTCCCTTTAAGGATATATATGGGATTTTTATACTCAAAAATCAGGTTTGTAGATAAAAAGCACAGTCCTTTTTAAAAATTTTGCATTTTATTTATAAGTAAGCTCTAGATTATGTAGGAACAAAGGGATAGGTCTTTAGCCTTTTGTTCCTTCCCTCTCCGACTCCCTTGACCCATTTTATTGCTTTCTGGACTTTCTGCTCCTCAGATGGCTAGGAAAGATAAGTGTTATGTGCTTCTGTTAATTATGTATGCTATTATTTGCTGAGCATATTAAACCTTTTAGTTAAAATGTATTTCACTTATCTTTACTTTATGTTCCATAACGAAACTAGTGGAGAATTTGCATTTAGTAGTCCTTCCTCCATGTTCTACCACTCGACTTTGCCTTTCTTGGTGGTTTGTTTTGATGCTGTCTAATAAAATTCTTAAAATTGAATGATAATAACTAGCACAAAGCTAATTTTTTCCTTATGTGCTTATTTGATACAAGTAAAATGAAAATCCAGATTATTACAGACATTCTAAGAGATGATTAACTTGATTAAAAGCTTTGACAATTGCTGTCGTTTATAACATTAGTTTTGAGTTACTTATTGAAAGAGGCTGTTGAAAAGAAATTCTTCATTTTTGTTAATTTTTAAAACTCCTCAAAAAATTTTCAGTAAATCCCAGAATTTCTGGTATTTGATAGGAATATTTTATGTAAGCGTTAATGGCCTGTTTGCCTGCAGAAGGGCATTTTGCTTCAAGTGAAGATGAGAAAGGATTCCAGTGGTATTTCTGATTCATGTAAGGCTTTTAAACAAAACTATGAAATTATTCAGACTTTGACAACTGAAAGATATGTAAGTTTCCAGTCAGAATTAAATATTTCTATATAACTAAGGCACAACTAGTATGTACATAAAGAGTTCCCCAGGCCATACTGAAAACTATGTCTTTATGCAATAAAATAAGATGGACCTGGCTACTTTGACATTTTTCTTAATAGGATTTCTGATTTTATGGTTATATATTTATGTTTTTACTCTAATAGCCTGTGTTATATTTTGAGTTCCTTTATCATTTTATTTTTGGATCTAAATGAAATGATGTACATTTCTTCATCTTTTTTCCTGAATATCTTCTTTCCAGATGAATACCATGGTGTATATTAGGAATATTTGTACCTCTTAATGATCATATATTTTTACAGACTTAAGTTAATTATAGTCAAACTGTAATCTCAGGTTAAAATGTAAAAACAAGCTGTTTCTTTAGGGTTATACCTTACTGTTTAAAATTTTTGTGTTTTAAAAATAATACTGAATTGCTACTTTTGGCTGAAATATTGTTCTCTGATGGTTGACAGATTTTATAATATGAAACATACCTCACTATATAGGGGCCTTGCTTCCAGACCACTGCAATAAAGCAAGTCACAAATTTTTTTTTGGTTTCCCAGTACTGGCCTGTAAAAATTAGGTTTCTACTATACTGTTATCTATTAGTTGTACAATAGCATTATGTTTGGAAACAGTATGCATACCTTAATATTAAAAAATTTTTTTTTTTCTAAGATAGGCTCACCATTATCTGAGCAAGTTACCATTTTGTTTGTGGAATGTCTTGCCTTGATGTTGATGGCTCCTGACTCATCAGGGTAGTGGTTGCTGGAGGTTGGACTGGCTATGGCAGTTTCTTAAAGTAATACAACAATGAAGTTGGCTTTGTATATTGACTCTTCCACTTACACAAGATTTCTCTGTAGCAAGTGATACTCTTTGATAGCATTTTACCTAAGTAGAACATCTTTCAAAATTGGAGTCTATCCTTTGAAACTCTGCCCTTTCTTTATCAACTAAGTTTATGTAAAAGTATTCTAAATCTTTTGTTGTCATTTCAGCAGTGCTCATAGCATCTTAACCGGGAATAGATTCCACCTCAAGAAACCACTTTTTTCCTCATCCGTAAGAAGTTAAGTCACATCTTCAGGCTCTACTCCTAATTCTGGTTCTCTGGTTATTTCTACCACATATGCAGTTATTCTCTCCAATAAAGTCTTAAATCCCTCAAAGTCATCCATGGATGTTTGAATCTGCTTCTTCCGAACTCCTCCTCTGAATGGTGTTTTGAGACCTTGTCCCATGAATCACGAATGTTCTTAATGGTATCTAGAATGGGTAATCCTTTCCAGAAGGTTTTCAATTTACTTCGTGCCCACATACATCAGAGGAATCACTGTCTATGGCAACCTTACAAAATTTATCTCGTAAATAACAGGACTTGAAAGTTGAAGTGACTCCTTGATCCATGGGCTGAAGAATGAATGTTGTGTTAGTAAGCATGAAAACAACGTTTCTTTCATACAACTCTGTCAAGAGCTCTTAATCAGAGCTCTTGGTTGGTCAAGTGCATTGTCAGTGAGCAGTCATAATTTGAAAGGATCTGTTTTTCTGAGCAGTAGGTCTCAAAAATGGTTAGTTACTTTCCTTAGAATTAAAAGCTAGATATACTTATCCTATTAACTCTTCTCTAGTTGATCTTTGGAGCATTGTGCCTTTCCACCATAAAGTAGTTCGTGGGATCAGGATGATAATGATAGTAGCTAAGATTTAACACTTTTTGAAATACCTCACAATAATCAAGGGGAGTGCACTCCCAGAATCTCTGTTTTCCAGGGATTTTATTTTTAAAACCACATTACCTCATAACTTGGACTTTATAAGCAGACCATTTGCCAGTTTCCTAAAGTGTTCTTTGGATCCTTAATGTATTTGTTTTGTTTTTAGCTTTTTAAATTGGATTTTTCTAAGTAATATATAAATTTAAGATGCTAACTAGTCATGTCCTTTTAAATTTTCTTGTTTCCTTATATAATCTTAATTTTTTCATCTTACGGGCAAGGTAATATCTCGCAGCGCAAACTATATAATTTTCTACAAAATTATTTTACTATACATCTTATTTAAATTAACATCTTTTCTTAATACCCTCAAATTCATTGAGTGACATGTTTAAATCCCTCCCCACCACGCACTCATGTTTCTTTTTTAAAAGATTTATTTTTTTAAATTTATCCCCCCCCCCCCCGTTGTCTGCTCTCTCTGCCCATTCGTTGTGCACTCTTCTGTGTTTTTTCACTTGTCTCCTTCTTTTGTTGTGTCACCTTGCTGACTTGGTTCTCTGCGGAGCTCCACAGTGCTTGCAGGCAAGCCTGCGGTCACAAGGAGGCCCGGGGATGCAAACCCAGGGCCTCCCATATGGTAGATGTGAGCCCAACTGATTGAGCCACAACTGCTTCTCTGTGCACATAATTTTAAAAGCATTTATTATTATAATTGTAATTACTTACATATCTATCTGCTGTTAAGCAAGTACGGGTATTTCTAGCTTACATTAGGCTCTCATCTATGGAAAAGGTTAAAAATTATAAACTATGTAAAGAGACCCTTTGTGATTATCAAGACAATGATATTGTTTTTAGTGGATACTTGTATTTGCAAGTAATGCTTGAATTTAATTTAGCCTGTCTTATGTGAGGAGGGGGTGGGTATTACATGAAATTTTATTGCCATCTATTGGACAGCTGGTGAAATGACTTTAAACATTTCTAAGTATGCAAACTCATTTTATGATAGGCTATGATTGTTGACATTGCTGTATGTAAATGTATACTTTCACCCTAAAAGCAATATTGAAATTCCCCAATATATACAGTAATAAGCTATAGTTTTACTTATCTTTTTGAAAAAAATTAGCCAAAACATTTTGTGTAAACATAAAATGGAATGTTTAAACATACCGATGGGCTAAAGTGGATTTTAATTTAAGAAAAAAATTAAGAGAATTTCAGTTGAGGGAAAAAGCATAACTAGACAGTATCTGTGTAAATACTTGTTGGTTTACTGTTTGACTACCTGAATACTTAGTGCTCTTCCTTTTATTTTTGAATAATGGGTAAGCTCTGTATTATAATTAGAGATAGTTAATGAGGGAATAGCACCATAGGTTGGTGTGTTTCTTTAATGTTTCTTTAATGAGAATAGTGAACTAGAAGAGCTCAGGTGTAGGTATACCACAGATATTCTAAAAATTCATGATGGTTATTGCATTTCAGATATTTGTATGTATATTACTAAATTACATATTGAGCACGACCTGTGCCCTTAAGAAGCTCAAGTCATGTGTTAGGAAAGACAGTTTTAAGAAACTGATGATGTTTATTACATATGTGGTTTGGGAAAATGCTTCTAAAAATTTTTTAAATGTAGTTATAGTTTTGTGTTTTAGCTGTAGATTTCCAATTTTGTGTTGGTTTTATAGGAGTGAGTCACACAGTTGTGTAAGCTTACTGCTTCATTATTAAACTGGTTTGGTGCTGTACTTTGTTCTCTTTTCCACTTTAAAGGCTTTTGGTTTTGAAAATTATGCTTGCTTCACTATCTAGATTTTTAAAAGTATGAAAAATATTTTTTCTCAGAAACTTGATGTAATTTTCTATAGCTGTTGTGATGAATGAACACAGCTATATTTATAACTTCTTCAGGTTCTATATAACTTCTTCAGAATATTTGTGATGTCCGCAAGCATTTCATCTTACATAGTTCATGCCCCATATTTTAGCAGAACAGTATTTTTCTTAGTTGTAGGTTTAGATGCTAATTGATAGATTCTTGGCCTCTGAAATAACTAAAATGTTTGTTTTCATATGAATATTTTTCAGTTTTGAATTTACTATGATGAAGTGAAAAGTTGGTTATGGCAGAACTAGAATAACAAAAATAAGGTGCTTATCAGACTACTGAGTATGCTTGTATGTTTTTCAGGTTTGATGAAACATTTGGGTTGTATATAGAATTGCAATTTTTTTTTTTTTTTTTTAATTTAATTCCCCTCCCCCGGTTGTCTGTTTTCTGTGTCTTTTTGCTGCGTCTTGTTTCTTTGTCCGCTTCTGTTGTCGTCAGCGGCACGGGAAGTGTGGGCGGCACCATTCCTCGGCAGGCTGCTCCCTTCTTCGCGCTGGGCGGCTCTCCTTATGGGTGCACTCCTTGCACGTGGGGCTCCCCTACGCGGGGGACACCCTTGCATGGCACAGCACTCCTTGCGTGCATCAGCACTGCGCGTGGGCCAGCTCCACACGGGTCAAGGAGGCCCGGGGCTTGAACCGCGGGCCTCCCATGTGGTAGACGGACGCCCTAACCACTGGGCCAAAGTCCGTTTCCCTAGAATTGCAATTTTGACACAACTATATTTAAAATATTTTTCATGTGATTGTTTGTCTTACTTCATCCAATTACAAAATCATTGTAGTTTTATTTGAAACACTGTGAAGAAATCTTTATGCACAGAAACACTTGAGGAAAAGTTTATTTAAATAAACTCTAACTTGATTTGCATTGTCTCTCTTATAAACTTGAATCCAGGTGTGCTTATTGCCTCAACCTTCTTGTAAGTTACTCATCCATTTTCTTGTTGGGGCCTTTTCTTTTGTGGATTGATACATGGTGACTAGATAAAGCCTTAAAATGCAAGAGTAATAATGTTTCTAATCCTCTTGATGATTAATTACCTCAGATTACAAATTATATTCTTTTGCAGCATCCCTTTTACTATTCAGCGACTATGTGAACTGCTAACAGATCCAAGGAGAAACTATACAGGAACAGACAAATTTCTCAGAGGAGTAGAAAAGGTATTTATTTTGTTGTTGGAATTGTATTACATTATAGCCTAATAGATTCTGAGTAAGATCTGTTTCAGGCTCCTTTTCTTCACATTGGTTTCCCAAGCCAAAGTTTCCTGAAGTTTCCCCCAACTTGTTTTCCAAGTTGTGTTTTATGTTTTAGAAAGATTTGTAGGAGAGGTAGAAGACCTGTGATCATTTAAATTTGAGGGAAAGCTGCTTATTAATCTCTTAGAAATTCACAATATACAGCAACATATTTTAAAAAGCTCTACACTTAAGAAACCTATTTTAACTTTAATAGTGCTTTGCAAACTTATTTGCCAGTGGAACTCATTTTCTTAGTTTTCAAGTTGAGATACACATAACCTAGGAAAATTGCTGGTACAAAGTATTTAAATTACATATTAAGTGGAGGATTTAGATTATGTTTAAGAACGAGGGTAACAGTTTTTTTGTTTGTTCGGTCAAAAATGAATAGGGTACGGAGTATGTTAGTAATAACAAAAGGGCTTTCTGGATAAAGAGAAGACCCTGACAGTCATTGAGGTGTTTGAGGGGATGAAAAGTAAACAGTTAACTTGTCTAGAGTGAAGAATGAGTAGGTTGCTAATTCCCTCAATTAATATTTGATCCTAAAATGTAGTCTAATGTTCATTTTAAAGTTATGCTTCACATTTAGTTTTTTCATTTTATTCTTGATTACTTGGGTGTTTACAATAGTTCTTTAAGGTTTTAATTGGATTAATATGTTTTGTTTAGTGCTCTGCCCTTGACTGAATAGATTGCCAAAGGACCAGAAAGTTTTAGTAATTACTCCCACATTTTGAAAATCTTTAAATGGGCAAAAGTATGTCAAGTAGTCATACTGGGGTTCTGCGTTCACAACACAATTATTGTACGTCCTAGTTGTGTGACCTTAGGTAGGTTACTTAATCTAATTCTCAGTTTCCTCATCTGTAAAAAGATAATTTTAAAATGTAAACTACTTAATGCTGGCTTATGGTAAAATTTCAAAGGTTATTGACTGTTATTAAAGTTATTTTTGTCAGTATTTTGTTAGCATCTCTTTTCTTCAGGTGTATGGTGCTACCTTTCAAGCTCTAGATTCAGTACTGCTTTATAAGGAAAATCATTGTAATTAGGTTTTCTTGGTATAAGTACTTCAATCTCTAAACATATTCGGGTGATTCTATCTAAAATAAGAGAGCATGGTTCTACTCTTTACATGTGGTACCTGATGTCTGGACTCCAGAATAACTAGGTTAGAGCTTTTTTTTTTTTTAAGTCAAAAAAATTGAATGTTTTCCTAAGTTATTATATTTTGGTCTTTTGTTATTTTAGTTATTTTGTTGTTTGATTAAGAAATTTTCATTTTTAACCATTTATTTTCTTTAATTAGTAAAATCTGAGTTCGAGAAGTTAAAAACAAATAGTTAAACTATATATTAAAATTTTCCTCATACTAAATCACAGATTTTTGTTATTGCAGAATGTGATGGTTGTTAGCTGTGTTTATCCTTCCTCAGAGTAAGTATTATATATATTTTTTTGCCTAATATGTTATTTAGTTGTTATTTCTAATGTATTATTTTAAAGACAGGCTGTTTATTTTATATATAATTAAGCATAATAACATGTATAAACACTAGTGAACTTAACCACCCATTCCTCAAAGTAGAATATTGCCAATAACATTACGTATGTGTTTCTCCAGTAAATAAATTGAGATTAAAGAGATTGGTAGTTTACTGTATTTCTGACACTGTTGGTTTTATGTATTGTCATGACACTCAGAGCCCTGGGATCCTATCCTAGATACCTTTTTGGGGCATCTCTTGGGCATGACGCCTATGTTAGGAAATAACTACTTGATGACATTTCCTTTTCTTGATGGAGAAGTACTTCCAGTTGAAGAACTCCGTTGAGGGTAGGATTTTTCAACCTTGGCTATTCTTAACATTATGAAGCAGATAATTCTTTGTTGAGGGGACTGTCCTCTCAATTGTAAGAAGCTTAGTAGCATCCCTGGCCTTTTACCCACTGGATGCCAGTAACACCTTTCATTGCCCCCTCATCCCTACCACCCAATTTGGGACAACAAGAAGTGTCTCTAGGTATTGCCAGATGTCCCTGAGGATGCGTGGGGAGATTGCCACTGTTGAGAGCTACTGGTTTAAAGTTAGACTTCCTCTGATTTCACAGAGTAAAATAATAACAGTGAATTTCTTTTTAGAACTTCCAAGAATACATTTGTGCTGTTAAATAATATACTAAAGTAATTCTGTAGTGTGTGTTTTTTTGGCGGAGAAACTGTTAAAAAGTATATGACATGAACTGTTTTCCTTTATGACAGTTATCAAGAGTCATCTTCCATTTAACTTGACTAAAATGTTTCTTATTTTGGTAATGAATGTGAACTATTCTGGGGAAAAGTATATAAAGATGTGTAAAACAATAACAACATTTTTAAAAATGCTTACAGTGTATACCTAAGTTATTTCTCACAGACATCTTTTTGTTCTGTGAAAATGTAACTTTAAAAGTTCATTTTAGACTCATTCTTATGGAAATTAAAGAATTTAAACCATATATATACACATAGCAGTGCTTTTTCTTTTCTTTTTTTTTAATAGGAAAAACAATTCCAGTAGTTTGAATCGAATGAATGGTGTTATGTTTCCTGGAAATTCACCAAGTTATACTGAGAGGTGAGATTATTGATTTTTAGTATACAAAGAGTTTGGATTTTCCTAATTTTGGTTAGCAGGACGTATATATATTTCTCTCCTGGTCATAGGGAGAGATGGGAAATTTAGAATGTGTTTTATGGAGAATATAGGATCTACTAAACAGATTTAATTTGGTCCTCCATTCAGCTGAAAAAGTATAAAGTACAGCAAATATTTCTTTGACATGTTCATGTAAGCATATCTTGGGAGGGATGGCTTTTTTCAAAAGAGAAAAATGATGTTCATTTTTCTTATCTTAGGTCTAATATAAATGGGCCTGGAACACCCAGGCCACTTAATCGACCAAAGGTTTCTTTATCAGCCCCCATGACCACAAATGGTTTGCCTGAGAGCACAGACAGCAAAGAGTCCAACTTACAGCAAAATGAGGACAGAAATCATAGGTTTGTATGTGTTTTATTTTTAAAAATAACAGACGTTTTCATAGAAAGTTAACATCTATTAAGGCTTTTTAGCATTCGTTATTGTTCTAAAAGACAGAACAAGGGTTTAATGCAGTTAGTTAGAGGAGCTATGTGTGCCTTTTCCTTGCAGCTTCAGCACATGCTTGAGGATGAGCCCAGAAAAGACTTAAAACTCCTGATTGGAAGATCCTGCGTATATAGGGTCTTACGAATTTTAGAGTAGTTGTGATATATTTAATATTTTGTTGGTTTTGAAGCTTACTGGACAAGAGAAAGTATTTTTGTTAACTGAAATTTTGTGAATATTAAACTCAGTGTTGATTATAAAAGGAAACATTTTATTTACATCTGATCTCAGATTTTCTGTATCACATTAAAGGAAAGAAGAACAAGTAAGCAAGAGGATTTAGAAAGTATGTCAGTATGGAAGACTTGTAGTTTTATAATAGGAAGACATTTAATTTAATGGAGAATTGAACAGAAAGGTCTTTAAATTTTTGACTAGTTCCTATTGGGGAAATATATATTAAACAGTGTGGTTCCCTTGAAATTATCCTCTTGTGTTTTCCTTTGCTCGGATGTTACCATTAAACTTTGACACTGAGATACTGTTTAAAAAACTAGAGCTTAAAAATGAGAATGTAAAAGATGAAAATAATCGTATTAATGACACTTTAAAAAACATTTACAGTGACTCGCTGACATCTGGATCAGAAAGTTCCTCAGTGAGCCCCATAAAATCCAAACATCCACATGAGGATGCTGTGGAAGCTGAGGGGCATGAGGTAAAAAGACTCAGATTTGACAAAGAAGGTGAAGTAAGAGAGACAGCCAGTCAAACAACTGCCAGTGAAATTTCTCCAGTTACAGTAGAAGAAACAGAAGCATCATCTTCATCTCAGGATAAAGACAAAGAAAGTAGTTGTTCCAGGCAGCATTGTTCAGAAGAGGATGAAGAAGAGGATGAAGAGGAAGAAGAAGGTATTTAGAGACCATCTGTAAAAGGGTGGAGTAAGGAGATCCTCAAATTCTTGTACTTCATTTTTTTCATGAAAGAATGTAACATAATGGAACTCCTTATAATGCTGATGTTGGGCTTTTCTCCCATCTATATGTAGTTGCTGCTGAGTTTCAGGGGATATGATTTGAACTGTAGAATATCAGAATTCATGAAACTTATCTGTGGAAGTATTTTGAAAATAAAATTTAACTACAACAACGTTTGCTTATTTTTAGAGTCTTTTATGACATCAAGAGAAATGATCCCAGAAAGGAAAAATCAAGAAAAAGAATCTGGTGATGCCTTAACTGTGAATGAAGACACTTCTGAGGAAAATAGTCAAATGGAGGAATCTGGTCTGTCTCAAGCTGAGAAAGATTTGCATTCTGAAGGTAGTGAAAATACAGGCTGTGTAAGTAGTGGTTCTGACTGCCATGAAACAAAAGAATTAGTAGGATCCAATTCCAGTAAAACGGGAGAGATTATCTCAGAATCATTCATGGAAAATGATGAAGCCACCGAAGTCACAGATGAACCGATGGAACAAGACTAACTATTTAGATGCAGTATTTTACATACAGTTCTGGTTTTACACTGTATAAAACTTATGTAATAAAGTGGACCTTTAGTTTTACAAGAGAAGCAGGTTGTAAAATAAAGTACTTTATGGGATAAATCCTGAAAGAGTTGTACATGTAAGAACTGTGAATATCGTCAGCCTCTCTGGGTCATGCTTACCGCTGACTTTTTGGTCTGGTCAAATCAGTGGTTTGTGTATAGAATTTTTTTTTTAATTTAGAATTAAAGTTTTTAAACTGGAAGGTAATAATTATAATTTTGAAAACCTTTTGCAGATTATCACATTTAGTTTATACATATGCGAGAAAGCTTTTTGTCTTGTCTCTTTCTGACAAGTCTAGCAGTTTTCATATTTTCGTCATAGGTTCAACATTTTAACATGGAAATTAAAGGGTTTCATGCTGGTTTCCAGATTTTATTGTTTGACTATGTACAATGGAACTTTAAGTCATATATACATATATATATACATATGTATATATATATCTAATTCTAAGGGGGGAAATGTTATATTTTTCTGTTTCTATAAGAGATGAATACAGTGGATACTTTTTTATTGGTAATGATTGAGTTCACCTCTTTCAGAAGACAGTTACTTTCTCTTCTGAGTAATTAAAATAAAATCTGGCCCTTGTGAAACCCTGGAAATTTTAGCTATTGAAATACCAGGTTAAACACATTCCAAGAGATATATTCAAACTAAAATTCTTTTGTATACTTCGGAGGTGCCTGAGAAAAAGACTTCATTATTTATGAGAAAATGTGCTTTATCTTGGAAATTGTGTTCAAACATTAGCTTACTATTTTGTAGAATGAATGCTTATGAAGCTGACATAAGACCATCTCAGAAGAACCGGGCAGGTTCCTTGACCTTTTGCTTGCTTTTCTGAACATTGTGAATATTATACATTTCTTTCTAAATTATTCTAGAGTATGCAAATGTCAACGGTATGAAACACCACTGTACTGGAAGAATTAATATATTACTTTAGTAATGTACCTGAGCTAAATGACTGAAGCTTTAGGGGTACATAGAAACCAACATAATTTGTATGAAATTTTGAAGTGAATTAAATATTTTTGAACATGCTTCTTCGACAGCCAGTGTTATATTTTTCAGATCAACACAAAGCACAATGATTACTCTAAACTCAATATTTTCAAAATCACATATTTAAAGTCATGCAAGCTGCAACTTCCCTGTCAAAATTACTGGCTGCCAAATTTATACCTGTTTCTTGAGCTGTACCTTTTGATATTTAGAATTTTTAAATTTCTGTAAAGTAGATTTTGTAGAATGTAATGTGTTCACTGCCTTTGTGAAGCGATATATAATTGTATAATTTCTGTGTGTAAACTGAATGCTTGGGCTTTCAATACAGTATTCATATAAAGCAATAAATATTAATGTTATGAAATATTTGAGTACATTTTTATCAAAATATAAAGGAATCCCTTTTTTAGTTTCAGATACCTGATGTGCACATATGAACTTACAAAACTGATGCAAACATTTTCTGACACTGTATCGTATTTTGGGGTGATTTGGAGGTTAAAGACAAGTTTTGCATTTTGACTACTTAAATTCCTATAACTAAAATTACCAACCTGATTTGGCTCCGTTTATGTATGTAGGGTAATATACTACTGACTGACTTACCTGTCAGGTTCACAGCAGCTAGATATGATGTATTTATGAATATGTCTAATAGTTGAAACAGAAACTGAATATTGATTAACTGTACCCAAGAGGGGAAAAAGGTCAAACATTGTAATTTTTTTTTTTAATTTTGCAAAAATATTAAGAGGAAGCAAATTTTAAATGACATTTATTTGTAGTGACCTATTACTTTATTTTTTGAGGAATATTTTGCCAATGAGAACAGATTTTAAACATTTTGAGTTTAGAAATTTTGAATTTTCTTTAAAATATTTATGAAATTATTGTCAATAAACCTAAATCTATTCTTTAAGAATCTGTGATCTTCTGATATTTTTTATTTTAATTGTGCCATGGACCATTTGTAAACAAAATCGATTTACTTTTGTTGGTTATAAATTGAAGATTTAGCATCATGACTTTGAGGTCTGTGGTTTTATTTGTAAACTTGCAATTGTTGTTTTTGCAAGGACAAATGTATTTCTTTATTAAATAAAGTACAATAATGGTGAATGTACCAAAATGCCGTCACTTAACTCTATGAGAGATCTGCATTTTAATCTATAGTTTACTATTTATTAGATATTCATATGTTGATCATAGATCAAATTGGTTGCTGTTTATACAGATATTTGTAGAATGCTCATGGAATATCTTCTTTAGGATAGTTAAAATGGGAAAGTTGAGCTGGTTTAAGGTATTGATGGCCATTTGGAAGTAAAATTCCTCAAGTATGCATAGGTGCACTTACATAGACTTTGCTTAATGAAATGTCAGTTCTAATAGTAACTGATTAATTTGTCAGTTTTTAAAAGGCTAGTTTTAGGCACTTTTTTTTAAAAGTACACATCAGGCAAAGTCATATTAAGAAATCTAAAGAATCAAGACCTCAGTAATTTTTTTAAACATTTCCTTTTTGGCCTGGAGAGCAGATTGTTTACCTGTTAGACTTTAGACTCTGAACCCAAAATGTAAATAAAATTTGAAGATGCTCATGAGGGAAGTAAGAGTATATGTTTGTTAGAACTTAATCCTTTAAAATAGGAAATTATCCTAGTACATTTTTCAAAATACAACTTTCTTTTTCAGTTCTGATAATGTAAAAGAACAGATTAATTGGTGAAAATGTCATTTTAAGTGTTGATTATTAGATAAATTTAATCTGCTTAGCATTTATCTTACCTATATCTTTCAAAACTGTGAACAATCAGTTGGATTGCCAGTCCAGGAACCATAGTCCTTTTATTTAGAAAGGCAACCCAGAAATTCTGGGCCAGAAATGTGGCCTGTTAAAGCATTGAGGTTCAGAGTGTCTTGTTTTGCTGGTGTAGATAGGCATGTATTTGCATTTTTGCATTTGTAAAATCAGACAGCCATTTTTAAAATAATGTAAATGTAATATACTAGTTTACTTATAAAGGTACTTGGGCAGAATCTAAAGCTGCTAAAATGTTGATTATGAAAAATGTAACTTGTGTTAAGGATGGATTTTGCAACTTGTTAGAACCAAAGGAATTAAAAATTTTGGTTAGTATTTCAAATTGTCTTCTGAACAGGAGTTTCTTAAATACATTGGTTTTGATAAAATGAAGCTCAGTTTTCAAGATTCGTGCTAATCATAAAATGAATGAATGCAAAAACACCTTGTAATTTCATATGGAGTTATTAAAATTAGATTTACTGGATTATTGGCCTAAAAAGAATGCTACTATGTATCGGTTAGAATACATCTAATAGTTCACATTTTAAAAATAATCAGTACACTTTCTTTAGACTTTTATTTCAACTTGGAGCCTAGATTACTTTGCCAAATGTATTATTTTCATAATGCAATAAAATATAAATTAGAAGAATCTCTTCAAGTGTGGAATTTTTGTCTTATTTGCCATAATTCAACCCCTGCTTTCACCTCAGATAACTCAGGAACCATAAGCAATGCTCCAGATCTAAGGGGAGGAGATCTTAATGCATAACTTTATTACATCTCTGTTCCTCAAGTGATAATGGGATGTTTCAGCAGAAAAGGGTGTTTTTGAGTAAAATGGACCATTATGATTCTCTGCCAGGCATTTCAAACCTGGTTTCTGACAAAATCCGGGTTTACTGTTTTACATTTCTTTTTTGGCATAATTTGGCATTAGCTTGCATGGACAGATATACAATATTTTATTTAAATCTCACATTTCAGACAGCTACAACATAAGAAGTGTAGAATTGCCCTTAAAGTGGAGAGGATAAGTATGTTTACAACTCTGGATATTATTGCACAGTTGGTGATAGTAGATAGCAATGACTGTTACTTGGACATTTACTTGAGATTAGTACTTGGACTATTAGCATGCTTCTATCTAAACATTTTGGGTTTTGTTTTTTTTTTAAAGATTTTATTTATTTAATTCCCTCCCCCGGTTGTCTGGTCTGTTCTCTGTGTCTATTCGCTGCGTCTTGTTTCTTTGTCTGCTTCTGTTGTCAGCAGCACGGGAAGTGTGGGCGGCGCCATTCCTGGGCAGGCTGCACTCTCCTTCGCGTTGGGCGGCTCTCCTTACGGGGCGCACTCCCCGCGCGTGGGGCTCCCCCACGCGAGGGACACCCCTTCGTGGCAGGGCACTCCCTGTGCGCATCAGCACTGCACATGGGCCAGCTCCACACGGGTCAAGGAGGCCCGGGGTTTGAACCGCGGACCTCCCATGTGGTAGACGGACGCCCTAACCACTGGGCCAAGTCCGCTTCCCCATTTTGGGGTTTTAGCTTGCTGGCATTTCATCTCTAACCTATCTCCCCTTAATTTTATTATTTTAGAAGTGGTATAGCAAAAGACCGATTCTTCACTGACTAGGAATAAGTTGTATGATCTTTAACTATTTGTAGCCTATCTGAAATGAAGAGTATACTACATATGGAGTCGGCAGACTCCTCTGTCTTGTAATCTCACAAGCTAGCCCTGTATTTGGCAAGTCATAACAAAGATGAATGCAAGTGGGCTGTGTTGGTGTTGTCTACACAATTCACTTTGGGTTTCTAAGTTTTTTGTGTCTACTTGCCATATACTTACAAGGCTGCTCCGTTCACCCATGCAGCCTTTCTTTGTTGCTTAATGTGTGGCATTGGGAACAATGCGTGTTGGACATCTCTAACGTGAAATCAGTGGGCATTTGGATTGTACCACAAGACGTATCCCTACAATGGTAGATTTCTGACTAGGTAAGATCATCTTACCTGTTCTGTATAAAGGCAAAGCAGCATATCTCACCTAATAGAGGAGAGGTGTTTCTACAAGTGGGAAGTTGTGTCATTGAACCACCATGCTTTAGACAGCACATAGTGGGACTTGATATTACGTCAATAAATGCTTGAGTCAAGAAATTCCATAGTTTAGTAATCTGAGTGGCTTTTAATGCTGCTTATTTTGAGAATTGGAGGGATAAATACATGGTTAGTATTCTGCTATCTACCTTCTGGATCATACTTTGTGTTGCTTGTATCAATACTATGGAATGGAAGGGTAACCTTGATGATGACTAATAGAATTCCCATATGTGCCTTTGGAATGCACACGATCTCCCACTTTAAGCCTGGCTAAAAAGAAAAAAATTAGGTTGGTCAGAATTGAGAACACAGTTATCCACATAAATTCTTAAAAATGTGACTAGGATTTCAGGCCATTAGCAGGAAGCTGTTTCATTTTAATGTATGTCATAGTTAAGTATAGCATTTACAACATTTTTACTGGAAAACAGGCCATTTTCCAATCAGTGCAAGTGAGGACTCATAGGATGTGTCAGAAAAGGTCCAGCAGCTTGCCGAAATATAAAGTTATTTAAAGTCGGGTTATAGATTTAACAAGCTACTAAATATTCCTTAATATTGGTGATTGAGAATGTGGTTGATTTTGCAGTGCTTGGCCATTGTCATGTTTTGTTTTTGTTACTGAATATTAGAAGTGTATTCCAGGTTTAGGAGATGGGGATAAATTTCCCAGTAGAGCTCATAAGTTCCCTTTGAAAAATAATAGAGCACAGAAAGAGTTCCAGGTGTTCAGTTTGAATTCCATCTAATGTGTTTATGATTAACTCCTCTTCCCATTGACCCAATGAGGTGCTTACTATTATTATGGATGAGATATTTGAAATAAAGAAAGGCAACTTGCTCTGGGACTCCTTGAAAGTGAGAGGGCAGAATGAGAATTAGAGCCCAATGGTTTTTATCCATTATATTCACAGAATTAGGGTGAGGATGTGGACTGAGGAGAGCAGCAGAGGAAGCCACTAGAGGTATCAAAGGTCATCAGAGCTACTTCAATTTGACCACATTGAGGTATATCAAAAGGCTTCCTTGTCAGAAATCCACAACCCAGGCTCTTGGTTTTACTCTCCATCATGTTGCTGTCTGTCTTTACTGTATCTTTCAAAAGTATTTTTTTCACCAATGTTTTTCCAGCACAAAACGTCTTAAGTACAGCTAGACATGACAAAATTTTAAATAGAACAAAATAGTATATACCAGCAGTTTCCCACCTACTACCTTTGCTCCAAATCCTTCATACCCCACCCCTTATAAGGTGATGGTAAGTAACAAGGCAGCATGGGTGTGTTTGAATCCAAGCTCTGCCATTTGCTGGCTGTGTGATCTGTGCAAGATAAGAACAATGAGGATTAATCACCAGAAAAGTGCCTAGCACACAGAGAGCACTACATGCGTATGAATTTTAAAAAAATAGCACTTAAAAGAAGTTTATCTTTCCAGAGATAACTATACCCAGGCAAGCACAAAGTATCACCTCTGAAGGACCCTACACACAATGAAATGCACTTTGCACCCCCAGTTCCTCTCATTAACATTTGATCTGTTTTGGCAATATTTCCACATCAGTACCTATGAAGATGCCCCAGCCATTAGAACCATCGAGTCATATTTCACGACATAGGTGAATCATAATTTATTTAACCAGTCTCCCTTTGATGAAATCTAAGTGACCTCGGTATTTTGGTTTATGGTCATAGTTGGCTCAATTGAAACAGCTTGACACTGGGGCATTTTAAATCGGCCCTCTTACTGTCCTCCTCCCCCCCGCCCCCCCCCCCCCCCAAATAACAATCCATTAATCTTTCAGTATTCTTTAGAGAATGAGAGAAGAACATGTGAAATAGGCACTCTTGCCCCTGGGAATGAGGGAGAGGGATTGTGGAGCTTTCTCTGGTGAAGAAACCATACTATATTTCCAGCCATTTAAAATCTTATTTACGTGATGTAAGAAAAAGAGCAGCCAACCGAAATACGATACAAAGCCTTAGTGATATTTCTGCATAATCATGAATCAGTCACAGCTAGTTTTGGTATTTTCACCTCTTCTGAGGAATGTGTAAGTTTCTCCATTGTTTGCATGGTTTTGGGCTTGTGATAAGTAATTCTGCCATAAAACAAAACACAGCCTCATCTATTTGTTGATATTTTTTTTCCTTAGGCTGTGCAAAAACTCAGCTGTTGCTTGCAAAGAAAATAGGGTACTTCAGTCATCTTTTGATGACTGATATCTACTTAACTAATATAAAATTTACTCTTTCTGTGTCTTTTGAGACATGGTACCTTTTTTTTTGAGGGACATAACTTTGTGACTAGATGTGGAATTACGGTGTGACCCTTTACAAGACATATTCAGTAATTCTCTCAACACAGAGTTGCACATAACTTGATGCACATAACTTGATTGGAGTGACAACACTGAACAGCAGTGACCAGCTTTACATAGGCTCTAGTGATGACAACTATCTGACGACCACTGGACATCAGTTGTGAGAAGCATCTGGATTTCAGAGATGCTAAAATGTAAAGATGAGTGTTTCAGAATGAAACATAGAAAGAAGCACCAGTTCATCCAATAAGGAAGGGATCTGCTCATTGGTTCATGAATATTTATTAAGGGACTACTTATGGGCTTGGCCCTGGAGATACAGCAGTTAATGAAAACAAGGTAAGTAAAAGTAAGTCAAATGGTGTAAGTGCTATCGAGCTAAGTCAGAGAGTGCAGGGAGGGTCATCCTTTTCTAATTAGCTGTCTCTGAAATGACGTTTTGCCTTAAGCGTAATGATTGTTCCCCGGGTGGGTTTCTGCATCCTAGGAGGTTGTAACCGTCAGTCTCTGAGAATGCATTTGCATCTTTGGTCTGTCCTCTCCTACTCCTGCACTTCCAATTAATAACCAGATTTGGCTTCTTAATAACAGAACTTTACCATTTGCACCAAAGTGGATATTCAGAGAGACATTTAAAAATATATAAAAATACACATATTTATGACCATGCACTCCCATTCTCTACCTTTCCCTCCTCCTCCATCCTGCTCCCCACTCCCTGAGACTGTCATATGAGCCTGGGATGCATCTTAATAAATATATGTTAAGTAAGTGAAATCATTTTTTTAATGTGATTTTTTTATTTTTGGAGTGGGTAATTATAAACAGTTAAAATGTCAAGATGACATACAACTCCAGCTCCTACCCTTGTTCCCATCCCCTCTTCCCTCCAACCCTTTATAGGTAACCGTTTTTATTAATTTCTTGTTTTTCCTTCCAGTATTTCCAGATAAAAATGCAAATTAAAATGTTTTCTTATTTCCCTGTTTTACACAAAGTTAGCATACTAAATAACTATTGCATACCTTGCTTTTTTCACTTAATATATCCTGGAGATCCCTTCTGTCCTACATAGAGACAATCTTCATTCTTCTTTTACTGTTGCAATACTACTCTAGAGTGTAGATGTGTAGTTGGCTTGTTTCCGATCTTTTGATTCTACATACAAATAATGCTTCAATGAATTACCTTGCATATGCCATTTCATACATGCATAGCAGTGTCTGTAGGATAGAATCTCAGAAGTGGTATCCAGAGTCCAAAGGCAACTGCTTCAGCAATTATGTTGTTTCCTGTCAAATTCCCCTTCATAGAAGTGATGCCGTTTTGCCCTCAGCTGTGTATGAGAGTGCCTATTTCCCACAGCCTCCCATGTTTTCATGGCTTGAAGGGCCATTGGTATTTCTTTTCACGTGAACTCTGCTTGTGTCCTCTGGCCGTTTCCTATTGGGTTCATGGTCTCCAGAATTTCTAGGAACTCTTAATATATTCTGGAAATTAGCCCTTAATCTGTGACACAAGCTACAAATATTTTTTTCCAGTTGGTCTTGGTCTTTTTCCTTTGGGCTTTGTGTGGCAGAATACATCATAAACAATATGTATGTGTGTATATATATTTTTAAACACATACATACATATATTGAGCTTGTGAGGTTTTTTTTGTTTATGGGTTCCAGATTTAAAAATTATTTTTAGAAATATTTACTCCATTGCTAGTTACATGGTTTTATTTCTTGCATTTAATATTTGGTTCACTTGTAGTTTAACTTGGTGTGTAGTGTGAGGTTTGGATTTAAATTTGTCTTTATGGTCCAATGTCATTTACTAGAAAGCACATCTTTTCTCATTGATTTGATGTGCTGCCTTTATCACATAGTAAATTCCTGGGTGTATTTCTAGACTTTCTACTTTGCTCAATTGTTTTGTCTTGGTCACTCCTGTGCCAATACCACATTGGTTTAATTGTTGGTATTTATGGTGTGTTTTACTTTCAGGTGCAGCTTGTTCTTCCTGCTGCTCCTGTTTTTCTGAGTTTTCCAGGCCTAATCTTACTTTTAGTTTATGTTTTCAAATGAACTTTAGAATCTGCTTGTTTAAGTCCAGAAAAATGATCTGTTGGTACTTTAATTTGGATCACAATATGTTTTAAAATTAACTGTGGAAGAAGTGATATCCTTGTGATGTTGAATATTTCTAAGCAATATTTCTTGTTAACTTTGCTCCTGGATTTTTTACCTATTTTATTCTGTAACTTGGGTTGACAAGCTACAGCCCATAGGTGCCTCCTGGTTTTATATGGCCCATGAGGTAAGAATGGTTTTTATATTTTCAAATCCAGGACAAGTAATATTTTGTGAGGCCAGCATTACCCTTTTACCAAAGCCTGATAAAGACATTACAAGAAAAGAAAATTTTAGACCAATTTCCCTTATGAATATAGATGTAAAAAAACCCTTAAAATACTAATAAGCTAAATTCAACAGCATATTAAAAACCTTATTCATTATGACTAAGTGGTATTTATCCTAGGAGTGGAAGTGTGGTTTAACATAAGAAAACCAATCAATATCATGCACCACATAAATAAAATGAAGGAATAAAACAATATGATTATCTGAATAGATACAGAAAAAGCATTTGACAAAATCCAGCACCCTTTCCTAAAAAAACAGTAAACTAGGAGTAGAAGGGAAACTTTATCAAAATGATAAAAGCCATTTATGAAAAACCTATATCTAGCATTATACTCAATAGTGAAAGACTTAAAGCCTTTCCCTTAAGATCAGGAAATGAGGATGCTTGTTTTCTCCACTGCTATCCAATATTGTACTAGAATTTTTACCCAGAGAGATTAGGCAAGAAAAAGAAGTAAAAGGTGTCCAATTTTGAAACAAGTAAAACTATTTTTATTTACAGACAACATAGTTTTATTATATACAGAATGTCCAAAGTAATACAGAAGAAAACTACTAGAACTAATAAATGATTTAAGCAAAGTGGCAGGGTACAAGATCAGCACACAAAAATCAATTGTGTTTCTATACTCTGGCAATGAATAATCTGAAGATGAACTTAAGAAAAACAATTCTATTTACAATAGTGTCTTAAAAATTAAATAGCTCAGAATAAATTTAACCAAGAGGGTGAAAACCTTGTACACAGAAAACTACAAAACACTGCTGAAATAAATGATAAAGAAAAATAAATGGCAAGATGACTAAATAAATGTCATGGATTGGAAAACAATATTTTCCAGATGTCAATATTATCTAAAACCATCTACAAATTCAATGCTATCCCTCTCAAAATCCTAGCAACCTTTTTTTAAAAAAAATTCAGAAATGGAAAAGGCAGTCCTCAAATTTATGTGGAACTGTAAGGGTTCCCAAATAGCCAAAATTTTTTGAAAACGAAGAACAAAGTTGGAGGACTTCACTTCCAGATAACAAATTGTATTACAAAGCTATGGTAATCAAGACAGTATGGCTTGGCATACAGACCAAGGGAACAGAATTGAAATTCCAGTCCAGAAATAGACCCACACATTGATGAGTGATTGAATTCTGACAAGGGTGCTAATTACATGCAATGTGAAAAGAATAGTCTCTTCAACAAATGATGTTGGGAAAACTGGATATCCACGTGCAAAAGAATGAAGTTAGACCCTACCTCACACCATATACAAAAAGTTACTCAGAATGGATCAAGGACCTAAATATAAGAACTAAGACTATCAAACTCTTAGAAGATGACATGGGGGAAATCTTCTTGACTTGGGATTTAGTTATAGATTATTAGATATGACACCCAAAACACAAGAACAGAAAAAATTGATAAATTTGACTCCATAAAAATCAAAACGTTTGTCCATCAAAGGACTTTATCAAGAAAGTGAGAAGATAATCTACAGAAGGAGAAAATTGTTGCAAATCATATGTAGGATAAGGACTAGATGCCCGGAATATATAAAGAACTTTCACAATGCAATAACAAAAAGACAAAGAACCTAATTAGAAAATGGGCAAAGGACTCAGGTAGACATTTTTCCAAAGAAAATAAACAAATAGCTAATAAGCATATGAAAATATGCTCAGGAAGCAGATGTGGCTCAAGCAATTGGGCTTCTGTCTACCATATAGGGGGACCCGGGTTTGGTTCCCAGGGCCTCCTGGTGAAGGCAAGCTGACCCACACCATGGAGAGCTGGCCTATGCTATGGTGAGCTGGCCTGTGCCATGAGATGATGCAACCAGGTGACACAACAAAAAAAGAGAAGAAAGACAACTAGAGACACCAGGGACCTGAGGTGGCTCAAGCAATTGAATGCCTCTCTTCCATGTTGAAGGTCCCAGGATTGGTTCCCAGTGCCTCCTAAAGAGAAGACAAGAAGACAAGCAGGCACAGAAAAACACGCAGCAAATGGACACATATAGAAGACAGCAAGTGCAGGTGGCAAGGGGGTGGGAATAAATTAAATAAAAACAAATCTTAAAAAAAGGAAAGAAAAGATGCTTAACATCATTAGCCATTAGGGAAATGCAAATAAAAACCCCAATGAGATAGTACTTCACATCCATAAGGATAGCTATTATTAAAAAACAAAAACAAAACAAAATAACAAGTGTTGGAGAGAACGTAGAGAAATCAGAACACTTGTACACTGCTGGTGGGAATGTAAAATGGTGTACGCATTGTGGAAAGCAATATGATGGGTGGGTACTCAAAAAGTTAAATATAGAATGACCTGGCAATGCCACTTATAAGTATATACCCCAAAAAGTGAAAACAAGGTCTCAAACAAATACTTGTACACCAATATTCATAGGAACATTATTTACAATAGCCCAAAAGTGAAACAACTCAAGTGTCCTTCTACAGATGAATGGATAAACAAAATGTGGTACATACATGCAATGGAATATTATTTGGCCATAAGAAAAAATGAAGTCCCGAGACTTGCTGCAATATAGAAGAACCTGAAAACATTATGCACAGTGAAATAAGAAAGACGCATAAGGACAAATATTGCATGAAGTCATTTATAAGAGATGAATTAGCAAATCTACAGAGACAGAAAGTAGATTAGCAGTTACCAGGGGATGGGAGGAAGGGGAAGAGTGTGTAAAAAATATGTTGATGCAAGAAAAATTATATGAAATTCAAATTTCAGTGTTCATAAATAAAGCTTTTTGGAACACAGCCAGGCTCATTCCTTTATCTCTTATCTAAAACTCCTTTCATGTTACGACAGTGAGTAGTTATAACAGATTTCTGGTTCACAAAGCCTAAAATATTAGCCAGTCTTTTTTCAGAAAAATTTGCCAACCCTTATTATAACTCGTTCTTTTAATGCATGCTTAGATCCTCCAAACTTGTAGTTACTGATAACGGGCTTGGTCCATCTTTTGACAAGAGTGCTCTAACCCCCTAACTGAGGTGGGAAAATGAGCAGAAAAACAACTCTGAAGGGCTTTACCAATCAATGAAATGCCTAGAATTGATCCAAAAGAGAAATAATCTATAATATCATTGACAAAATATTTGAATTGTTTTCTCTTCCAGGTAAAATTGGATTTCTTCCTTAAATGGGATTATATTTTGTGAGATGTGCAAAATCTTCTTTGGGGAAAGAAGGGGAAAAATTCAAACTCCTGTGCCATGAGATCTACTAACAGAATCAAAACAACAACCCATTCCCTTGGAGCTACCATCCCACCAGGGTTCATCATCAGGTGTGACCCAGCGGAGGTAGGGCTGTTGAGCTTGGACCAGCCTGAGAGATTGACTCCATGTGTCTGCTTTCTGTCAAGACTGCACAATATGTTATCTCTCTGCGAAGGCCTTTGGATGACTGACAGCTGGTCACTCCTATGTCCTTCTTAAAGCCATGTCCCAACCCACTTACTGTATCTCCTACTTTTCATTCAAAGCTTGGGGATCTCAGGACCCAAACTTGTTTCTATCAATAGTATTAATCATGATCTAGAACAGAAACAGGTTGGCCAAATGACATCCATCTCTATGACTGCTTATGAAAGTTTGTAATAGGACCTAATTCCACTAACGTGTATTACCTGATCATTTATATGAACAAATCTGAAAAAAATCTTTTTCATGTCTCTAAAAACCGTAGACTCTTTAGTGTTACGGTTTACATATCTCACTGCAAACATATGCTTTTAATGCAGCTGTTTCTCAACACCATTCCTAGAACTGGTGTCAATCTGGGTTGAACATTTCACTGGATTTTGAAGAAAGGCAGAAACTAAGAATTATGTGGGTAATTTTTCCTGTAACTAAATTGATTCAAGGTATAGGGCAGACCATTATTCTGAGATTGCCTTTCCTTCTTTCGTGGTTAAAAATGTCCTTTCTTTTATGAATTGACCGGGTAGTGTGTGAAAGTTGGGGTAGTGTTTTATTTGGTAAAAGGAAATTTAAAAGAAAATAAAAACAAAGTTTGATTGGTAAAGAAAACATTGAAAACACTTGGCTGAGCACCTTGGCTCACTAGCTACACCAAAGCACTATAATTCTTTCCCCCCTTGCCTACCTTGACTATAAAGGCTAGAGAGCTGAAATACTGGCCACCCCAGCCTCTTAGGGCAAGTCATGTGATATTCCTCTGGCCAATAAGATGAAGTCAGGAGTCCCAGCGGGTGGGGGACAGAGTATTTCCTTGCTAAGGGAAAATTTCTTATTCTTTGATTCTTCACCCTTTACCCTTTCCCTTCCCTCCCCTTCCCTTTTCTCCCTACCTGTAACTCAGACCCAAGTTTTGAAGGGAAAAGCCAGGTTCTACCTACAAAACCTCATGCTGAAGCCTGGTGGAGCAAAACTCAGAAATTTTACTCGTTAATAAAAGCTTGTGATCCAAACCTTGGTATTGGTCAAGTGATGGCTTTGCCAAGTAGAATTTGTAAGTCTTGGCCACAAAATCTTGTGGTCAATAGAAACTTGAAATTAAATTTGCTGACATGATCTTCTGGTGAATTCTCAAGGTGTTTGTTGTTGTTTTAAACTCATGCTTTCTTTAAGAAGAAAGATTTCTTTGACGCAGGAGGTGGACTTTTTGAGTCCTTTCTCTGTTTATTATTTTTTTAAATTTTCTGTAAAACACTTAATGGACTTTGAATGTTTTGTGAAACCCATATCATTCAAATGTGTTACAAAATATTTTGAAGATGCTTTCGTTTTATCCTTGATCTGACATATATATAGCAATAAAGTCTAAAAATAGATGTTTAAATACATCTTCATTTCCTGTGGTAGTAATTCTGAACCAAATAACAATTATAAAGTTGTATAATCATTTTCATGAATTAATTTGAGTTTAAAAACTATTGATGGTAAGAATATGGCAATGCATGGAAAAATACAATTAATGTAACTTAATTGACTATAGTTAACAGCAATATTCTAATTTTCTTGCATCAATGTCAAAGAAAGTATTATATCTATGCTAAGGGTCCATAAGAGGGAGTATGAGAATTTTTTTTCTATTGGACTAAGGAAAATGTTGAAAAATTTCCCGAGGCAGTGACTGCACAATTTGTGGTAAAGGTGAGAGCCACTGAGTGTATACTTTGGATAGATTGTTCAAGGCATGGGACTGTGTAACACAGTGAGCCATGAGGTGGGAGATGAATTGTGGTTAACAGTACAGATATGAAGGTGTTTGCTCATGAACTATAACAAATGTACAATACTAATACATGGGGTTAATAATAGGGGGTGTATGGAAAAAAATATACCAAGTGTAAGCAATGAACCATAGTTAGTGATAACAGTCTGATGATATTTTTTCATAATCTGTAACAGATGTTCCACAATAATGTAAAATGTTAGTGGAGGGGTGATGTATGGGAATTATGCATGATTGTTTTGAAAGCTCACAACTTCTCTAATAAAAAATATATTAAATTTAAAAAGGCTATTGAAATATTTCCTGGTATCTCTTGAGGAATGTCTGGGAGGACCCAATTTATAATCCACAGCAACATAGAAACATTTCCTTTCAAACTGACAGTAATAGTTGCATTTTTCAAATCATACAACCTGTACAACTTGGTGTGTGCAATAACTGAAGTATGTCAACCATGAAGTAGGTCCTGTTGTCCCCATTATACAGGTAATAAAAAAGATTCCACCTCAGAGAAGTAAATTAATCCCTCAGACACAGAGCTAGCAAAACACTGAATGGCGCTCTCTAACTTTAAACTCTTTCCCCTTTTGTCTCAACTCTAGTAAGGACAACTTATAACATTTACTTGCCTATTTAAAACCTCTTCCTACTCCATTCATCTCCCCACTTTTTCCAAATCCACAAACCATCTGTTTTAGTTTGCCAAAGGACTGCCGATGTAAAGTACCAGAAATAGGTTGGCTTTTATAAAGGGAATTTATTTGGGGTAAAAGCTTCCAGTTCCAAGGCCATGACAAGTCCAAATCGAGGCACCATAGGAGGTGCGTTCTCACCAGTTAGCTGCCATGCGGGGACAAGATGGCCGACCATCTCTGCTGAGGTCTCAGCCTTCCCCTCCGGGCTCACTGTCTGGGAGCCCAGGTCCCAGAGCTTAGCTGTGAACAAGAAGCCATAGGGCTTGTTTCTTTCTGGGCCTCCCCTATCAGTCTTGGCTGCTCCACTTTCTTCCCAAGTTCAACTGTAGGCTCTCAGGCAGATAGCAGGGCTGTCTTTTCTCGAGCTGCTCCATGGGCCAAGCCTCCCAGGGGCTCCGCGCTTGAGCAGCCCTCTAGTCCTCTCTCACATGACAGGATCAAAAATGGCGGCTTCCTTTACCTGCGTCTATCTGTCTCTGTCTGCATTTATCTGACCCAGGAAAAGGGCGGAGATTCAGCCTGCATCACGCCTCACTGACTGGTCCAATTGAAAAGGTCTCACACCCACAGGAAAGGATTCCATCATAATCATTCTCTTTTTGGGATTCATAAAGTAATCTCAAACTGCCACACCATCCCCTTTGTAGTAATACTACTGAAACCAAGTTCCCTGGGAGGTTGTCGCTAGGAGGTTGGTAAGTGGCCTCATTGTAAGTGTGCCCAGGTCCCTTTCACACCCTTCAATTACTCTGTCCGTCTTCTTTGGAGGTTCTCTTAAAGGAGTAAGTTTTTTGAAGGCTTCAATTTTTAGGAGTCTCGGGTTTCTTTAATGCTTGTGGCTGTTTATCTATACACTTTCACTCAACCCTGATGAAATATCATTTTTTTCTTTTTCTTTTTTAACAAATGTATTTTGATTATCTTTTTAAAAGATACATAAACCACACAAAATGTTAGAATAAAATAAAAGAGCTTCCCATATACCCAACTCCCTGCACCCTGCACTCCTCCCATGAAATATCATTTTTAAAAAACTGAGTAAATATTGTACTCAACCCTGATAAAATATCTTTTCTTAAAAACTGAGTAAATATTGAGTAAAAATTGAGTAACTTTTGTAAAGTTGCTACTATCTGGAAAAAGTTCTGCAGCATGTTATTGTTATTAATATTGTACCAGTATTTTGCTTTTCAATCCTGCTTCTAGAACAGAGGTTCTTAAAAAGGGGTCTGTGAGCTTGAATTAAAAAAAAAATTGTTGGGGGGACGTGTTGGTGTGGGTGTGATATATTCATTAAATAATACACAGTATAGTGGGGACATAGTAAGGGGTCTGTGTTTTTCACCTGATGGGCAAAGGGGTCCGTGGAGCAAAAAAGGTAAAAAAAAAAACCCACGAAAACTGTTCTGGAAGGATGCTTTATTACGTAGAGAGATTCAGATAATGGAATGAAGATAAAAGATTAAGAATAAGGGTGCCAACCTTTTGCCCAGTCCCCACCAGTCCTGTTTCCACTCACTTTTCTTGGGGCAGAAGCACGGCCTCATGGTGCCCTCCTGTGGCCACGGCTTTAGTTGCAAGATGATGGTGGAGATTTTCTTTAAAAACAAAAAAACTAAACGAAACGTCCTACATATGTTTTTAGTCAGCAACAAGTTTTGAGATGTGACAGTCCTGTCAAAACAATATAATTCAACACACTTCAAAGCAACCACAACAGTAGACATGTAGACAACATTTTGGACTGCAATCGACAGAGCCGAGCGGAGAAACATGCCAAAAACATTTTGAAGGATAAACGAAAAGGTCTGAAAGGGAAGTGGGGTAAGTCACACTCAGGTGTGAAGGAATTAGGGCAGGGCTGGCAAAGAGAACCAGCTGAGGGAGAGCACTAAAGAAAAGGCAGAACAGAATTTCAATTTTCAAATTTTGGTGCTGGAAGCTGAGTTTGCTGTCCTGCCCCCTCCCCCTTTTTTTAGGTGCACAGATTCTGTGATTCATTCATTAGTTCATTTATCAGATATTTAGTGAGCACATTCTCTGTACCAAGCACGAACAAAACAGTGCCCTGTCCTCAAGGAACTTGCATTTCAGAGGGGGGAGATAGAAAATAAACAAATGAGCACATGAATAAACAAGATGCTTTCAGAAAGTGATGAATGAATGCTACGTTGAAAGTAAAACAGCGTGATGAGATGGAGAGAGACAGACACACAGAGCAAGAGAGAAGAAAGGTCTCAGTGAAAGAAGGGGTGAAAGTCTGGATACATTTTGAGGTTTGCTGACAGATTGGATATGGACTATGAGAGAAAAACGAACCAAGATGCCTCCAAGTTTTTCAGCCTGAGTGACGGCCATATAGATGGGAGAAGACCCTCCCGGATGGCGTCGCAAGGCGCTGGGTCTAGGGGGGCGTTCTCTCCTCTCTCCTCCCTGCTGCCTGCTCTAGATGTGCACCCCTTGCTTTGGGGGGCCCTGGCGACAAGGTTGAACAGAGAGAAAAATGATCAAACCATACGTCTCCGGGCTTCAGGAGAGGAGATGTGCCAAGTGCAGCAGGCAGTGGGCCCGCCGCTGGGCTGCGGGGCCCCTGAGCAGAGGCTCCCTGTGGCGTCCACTGAGGCCCAGGGAGGAGAAGGGAGGAGGGGGACGGCATAGGGAGGACTGCGTCTTAAATCCAGAGGGACGGAGCAAGCTCGGAAATCAGGGAAAAGAGCCGGACTCGATGCGCTTGTCTTCTCTCCGGCTGGAGAAGTATTCCAAGTCAGAATAGGAGTTTCTATTCAAGAAGTTTTTTTAAAAAGCTGAATTTGACACACCTGATTGTGTCCCTATAGAATCCTGAAGCTTTAAAAGTGTGCCCAGCCCTGAGAGTGAGCGCCCGTCTTGCCTCACCCAAATCAAGGTCCTGCTGGGCGCTCTGGGAGACAGGTGGACCACACCCCACAGGGTCATCCCCCGAGGGAGGGTCATTACTGCCCCCGCCCCACCTGCCCCAGGGGCATGCAGGGCAGGGCAGGTGGAGAAAGCCTGCAGTGAAGAAATGCAGGCCTGGAGGCTGGCTGGTGCCTTGCAGTGGTCCGGCAGGCATGGGGGTACAAGGGCATCAGACACTGATGCTTCCTTCCCTGGAAGTTCATATATCAGTCCCAAGCAGATGCCCCCAACCTACCTTCCCCTAATTTCTAATTCTCTCTGAGACCTGGATCTCTCCTACACCACATACGTGATGGCAGCATCCAAGGCCCCCTAAGTTTTCTTTCCTCAGGATCAATCACCCCAATTTCTTCAATGCTCCACTCATCTTAGACTAATGGTTGTCCTCTGCACACACCCCAGTGAGCTGGTTAACATTCCTCTTCAAATGCGGTGCCCCAAGCTGGACATAGCACCCCAGGTGTGATGATCAAGTTCATGTGTCAACTTGTCCAGGTTATGGTGTCCTGTTGTTTGGTCAAGCAAGTCCTAGCCTGATGGTTACTATGGGGATATTTTCTGGACTTAAATCGTCAGTAGGAAGTTGATCACATCTATATCTGATCACATCTACAATCAACTGAGGAGATTCAGCAAGGAGAG
Source organism: Dasypus novemcinctus (assembly GCF_030445035.2). NCBI lineage: Eukaryota > Metazoa > Chordata > Mammalia > Cingulata > Dasypodidae > Dasypus > Dasypus novemcinctus. Next base: position 34,789,818 of record NC_080698.1, read on the forward strand.
GCTTCTCATCCAATCTGTTGAAGGCTTTAAAAGGAGAAGCAGATGTGGCTCAAGTGACAGGGCTTCTGCCTACCACATGGGAGGACCCAGGTTTGATCCCTGGGGCCTCCTCGTGAAAAAGAAGAAGAGAAAGCATGCCTGCACCGTGAGTCAGTGCCTGTGTGGTGAGCCAAGTGCCCGCGCAGTGAGCCGGTGCCCGCGCAAGTGAATCACGCAGGAAGATGATGATGCAAAAAAGAGATGAAGGGGAGAGTCAATGTGAAGTGCAGCAGAAACCAGGAACTGAAGTGGCGCAGCTGACAGCTGACAGGGAACCTCTCTCTACATCAGGGTTCCCCAGGATCAAATCCCGGTGAATCCTAGAGGAGAAAAAATGAGAAGAGAAGACAAAAAGAGAAATAGATACAGAGGATCACACAGTGAATGGAAACAGACAGCAAAAACAGCAGGGTGGGGGGAGGAGGAGGGGATGGGGGGAAAATAAAATAAAAATAATGTAGAATGAGGATGGGGAAGAAAGAAAAACAAAAGAGAAGTGATGGTTTCAGCAGTCAAGAGAAAATTTCCACCTCTGCTCCGCCAGCCCGCTTCTCCCAGGAAGCTCATCAAAACTCTTCACTGGAGTTCCCAGCTTGCAGCCTGCCTGATGGAATTTGGACTTGTGCATCCCCATAGTCGCATGAGACAATTTTTGCAAAAATGTCCTATTTACACATATCTCCTGTCTGTTGTTTCCCTGGAGAACCCTGCTTAAGACACCAGGTGAAATTAGATCACTGTACAAACCAAGAGACCAGCACCAATTTTCCGTCTTGTTGCGAGTTGAATTGTTCCTCCCAACAGAAATGTTGAAATCCTAACCCCTGGTCCCTGTAAATGTGGCATTATTTGATCACAGGGTCTTTGCTGATGTAATCAGTTAGGATGGGCTCTAATCCAATGACTGGTGTCCTCAGAAGAAAAGGAAAATTTGGACAGAAAGACACAGAGACACGCAGGAGAAGGCCATGTGGCTACGGAGGCAGAGACCAGCGCAATGCTCCCACAAGGCCTGGGCTGATGGCCCCCACCAGGAGCGGGCAGGGCAAGGAGGGCTCCTCCCCAGAGCCCTCAGAGGGAGCACGGTGCTGTCGACACTTGGAATTTGGACTTTGAGCCCCCAGAACTGAGAGAGAATATATTTCTGTTATTTTAAGCCACCTAGTTTGTGGTACTTTGTTATGGCAGCAACGGGAAACTGTTTGTAGAGCAAGAGCTGTCAAATTATACAGCTCACAGGCCAATCTATTCTGCTGCCCATTTTTATAGATTTCATATGCTAAGAATTTTTTTTTTTTGTTCTTAAGTTGAAAATCAATCGAAAGAAGATGTGGAAATTATAAGAAATTAAAATTTCAGTCATCACAAATTTTATGGGAACATGGCCATACCCACTCATTTTGTCCCTTCAGCAGAAGAGTTAAGTAGTTGCAATAGAAACCCTATAACCTGCAAAGTCTAAAATTTACTATTTGGCCCATTAATTAAAAGTTTGCTGATTCCTAACCAGAGATCCCTGAAATCCAGGGATCCTGTATTTCATTTGCCTTGAAAATTTTAAATATTTAACTTAATCTTTATATTGAAAGGCTACTAAAATCATATGATTTGAAATTTAAAGACACAAAAAATGATCCTCTGAGCCACTTAATTCCCCTCTGTGAAGACAACCAGAATCTTACACATCCTTTGTCGGTTTGATGCTTACATGGATCCTAGAAAATCAAATTCTTAAAACTAATCCATTTCTGTGGGTATAAACCTACTGTGGGTAGGAACTTTTGATTAGGCTACTTCAGTAAGGCGTGGCTCAGGGTAGGGTTTATTCCTCTCACTGGAGTCCTTTATAAGAGAATGGAATTCAGAGGAAGAGTGAGAAAGTCATGGAATCCAGAAGCTGAAAGCAATGAAACCTGGAAAAGAAGGGAGAGAGCAGCAGTCACTGCCATGTGCCTTGCCAGTGACAGAGGAGTCCAGAATTGCTGGCTGCTGGTCTTTGAGGAGAAAGCATTGCCTGATGATGCCTTGATTTGGACGTTTTCATTCCCTTAGAACTGTAAGCTTGTAAGCTAATGAATCCACATGGTAAAAGCCAACCCATTTCTGGTAAATTGCTTTCAGCAGCCTAGCAGACTAAAACATCCTTTTAGATATATTTTATGCAAATATAATCAAATATGTATACTTTTTTTTTGCAAGGCCAGGTTAGATTTAATATAATCAATTATAACAAATAGATAGCATAGCAACAAACATTTATAAATGTAAATAATAATTCAAATATAATGGAAATTAATTATAACAATTCTAATTTTTATATTACAGCTCTAACTATTGGACATAATAATCTTTAAGAATGAAATACATTATTGGTTTAGTTATGTAATTTCTATTTAGGCTATAATTCTTTCTAGATAATCAAATTCCTATTTGGGAATTCTTCACATCTTATTGGAATAAATTACAGCAGAAAACTATTTGCCAACTTATAATTTTATGAAGCAGGGAAACTCAAAATCTTGTTCAACTGTAGTCATGCTAAATCATTACTGATCCAGATAGATTATTTTAATTAAAGAGTATGAATAAGAAAGGATTAAAGAAAAAGGAAGTATCCAAAAATACATCTCCTTTACAGTTCTCCTCAATTAAAAGCAAGTATTTATTTTGCATGAAAAAAATTACAGAATACTGATCACAAGAACAATTTGCCATTTGCACTGAGTAATTATTGGTCATATACTATAGTGTTGTTATTTTACATTTATCTGATCTACTCCAGCTCACTTTTGGTTACTATATGCATGGAATACCTTTTTCCAACCTTTCACTTTTAATCTGGTTGTGTCCTTATTACATCTGAGTGGGTCTCTTGTAGACAGCATATAGACAGCTCATATTTTTAAATCCATTCTATCAGTCTATTTCTTTTTATTGGGGAGTTCAATCCATTAATGTTCAGTGTTATTACTCTAAAGGTATTACTTACTTCATCCATTTTGTCCTTTGGCTCTCTGTTTTCATATTGTTCTATTGTCTGTCTTCTTATCCTCTAGTTTACCCACCTAATAATCTTCATTTCTCAACTCTTCTCCAAATATCTAGCCCTTGTTTTTTCCTTTCAGGCTGTAGCACACCCTTTAGTATCTCTTGCAACTTTGGTCTTTTGGTAACATGTTTTATCAGTTTTTGTTAATGTGATGACTTTGAACTCACCTAATTTTTGAAGGATGGCTTTGCTGGATACAGAATTCTTGGCTGTCAGTTTTTCTCCTTCAGTACCTTAATACATCATACCACTTCTCTTATCCATAGTTTTTGATGAGAGGTCAGTATTTAATCTTTTTTTTTTTTTTTTTTAAGATTTATTTATTTTACTTATTTCTCTCCCCTTCCCCACCTCCCCAACTGTCTGCTCTCTGTCCATTGGCTGTGTGTTCTTCTGTATCCACTTGTATTCTTGTCAGCGGCACTGGGAATCTGTGTCTCTTTTTGTTGTGTCATCTTGCTGTGTGAGCTCTCCATGTGTGTGGTGCCACTCCTGGCAGGCTGCACTTTTTTTGCACTGGGCAGCTTTCCTTATGGGGTGCACTCCTTGCACGTGGGGCTCCCCTATGCGGGGGACACCCCTGTGTTGGATGGCACTCCTTGTCCGCATCAGCACTGCATGTGGGCCAGCTCATCACATTGGTTAGGAGGTCCTGGTTCTGAACTCTGGACCTCCCATGTGGTAGGCAAATGCTCTATCTGTTGAGCCAAATCCCCTTCCAGCATTTAATTTTATCATGTTTCCCTTGTGTGATTTGCTTTTCTCTTTCTGCTTTCAGAATCCTCTCTTTATCTCTGATATTTGTCATTCTGAATAGTAGGTGTCTTGAGGTAAGTCTATTCAGATTTGTTCTGTTTGGGGTGTATTGCCCATCTTGGATATTGATATTTATGTCCTTCTTAAGAGTTGGGAAGTTCTCAGTCATTATTTCCTTAAATATTCTTTCTGAACTTTTTCCTGTCTCTTCTCCTTCTGGGACACCAACAGTGCAAATGTTTGTGTGTTTCGTGTTGTCATTCAATTCCCTGAGAATCTGTTTCATTTTTTCCCATTCTCTTATCTTTCTTTTCTCCTGTCTTTTCCAGTTCAGATGTTCTGTCTTCAAAATCACTAATTCTGTCTCCAAGCAATTCAAATCTGTTCTTATGTGACTCTAATGTATTTTTAGTCTTTTCCATTGTGTCTTTCATTCCCACAAGGTCTGTTACTTTTCTTTGCAGGCTTTCAAATAATTATTTATGCTCTGCCAGTGTCTTCTTAATATCCTTTATTTCTTTAGTCATATATTCTTTAAATTCTTTGAAGTGATTTAGGAGAGTTGTGTGATTATCATTGATTAACTGTATTAAATCATGTATCTTTTCAGGATATTTGGCGGGTTCTTTTGGCTGTGCCATCTCTTCCCTTTTCCTAGTATGTCTTGTAATTTTTCCTAGTGTCTAGACATCTGAATATGTCTGTGAATTTACTCTGGCCAATTTCTTAACTTTTTTTCACAGCTTTTTTTTTTTTTGATATTTGGTTCAACTTATTCTCAGTCTTTAAAATTGCCCAGTTCAAGTTTTCAAAATCTGGCCAGGGACTCATTAGTGGGGTACAGATATTCCCCCAGGAATTGGATATAGAAAGTGCAATTTTTCTCCATGCAATTTCCAAACCAACCAGCAGATGGCACTAGTCAACGCACCTTTCCACAGAGGCGTTTGAGTCTGGGCTTTCCTGTGTTCCTGTGTTGAATCTCCAAAGTGGAGATTCTGGGCTCTGCTGGCTGAATTCACTGCAGAAAAGCACCCCAACCTCCCCTCCCTTGAAACAACTGACAGGGAGGAAGATGTCTGTTCCCCTCTTAGTCAACTGCAGTTAGCCAGAGGTTTTTCCCCAGCTTAATATCTTTTTTTTTTTTTTTTGCCATGGGAGTTTGGTAACCCATGTTTGTCATTTCAGATTGTTCACCTCTCTGTCCCTCATCCTCCTAGGAGTTGTATAGCACTGTCCTGGTCTGATGACCCCCAAAGCAGATCCCTTGGACAGATTTTGGCTCTTTCTCAGTTGCTTTTGTGAGAGCATTCAGCTGTTAGTTCATCACCATATTCCCATAATCCCCTGGGCTCCATATATATGCTTTAAAAAAAAAAGGTTTATTTTATTTCTTCCCACCCCCTCATTTGTTGCACTTGCTGTGTCTGTTTGTTGTCTGCTCGTCCTCCTTTTAGGAGACACTGGAAACTGAACCTGGGACCTCCTATGTGGGTGGGAGGCACCCAATTGCTTGAGCCACCCCTGCTCCTCACTTTCAGTATCTCTCATTATGTTTTCCTCCTTGTGTTTCTTGTTACATCTTGTTTCATCAGCTCACCGTGCCAGTCCATTGCATCAGCTCACTGCGCCAGCCCATCATGTCAGCTCACTGTCCTGCTCGTCCACCCCAGGAGCCACCAGGAACCAAACCCAGGTCCTCCCATGTGGTAGGTGGGAGTTCAAATGCTTGAGCCACATCCCCTTCCTTATATATCTTCTTTTTTTTAAGATTTATTTTATTTATTTATTCCCCCTCCCCCTTGTTGTCTGTAGTTGCTATCTGCTTTCTGTGTCCATTTGCTGTGTGCTCTCTGTATCTGCTCATCTTCTCTTTAGGAGGCACTGGAACTGAACCTGGGACCTCCCATATGGGAGAGAGGCACCCAATCTCCTGAGTTACCTCAGCTCCTTGTTTTGTTGTATCTCTCATTACCCTTCCTCTTTTTCTTTGTTGCATCACCTTGTTGTGCCAGCTTGCCTTCTCCACGAGGCACCAGGAACCAAACTTAGGACCTCCCATGTGGTAGGTGGGAGCTCAATTGCTTGAGCCACAACTGCTTCCCTGTACATAGCTTTTTTTTTAATGGATTTTTAAAAAAAGATTTATTTATTGCTTTCCCCTCCCCCCCCCAGTTGTCTGCTCTCTGTGTCCATTTGCTGTGTGCCTTTCTGTGACCACTTCTATCCTTATCAGCGGTACTGGGAATCTGTGTTTCTTTTTGTTGCGTCTTCTTGCTGTGTCAGCTCTCCGTGTGTGCGGCGCCATTCTTGGGTAGGCTGCACTTTCTTTCGCGCTGGGTGGCTCTCCTTATGGGACGCACTCCTTGCGCGTGGGGCTCCCCTATGCAGGGACACCCCTGAGTGGCAGGGCACTCCTTGCGTGCATCAGCACTGTGCGTGGGCCAGCTCCACATGGGTCAAGAGGCCCAGGGTTTGAACCGTGGACCTCCCATGTGGTAGGAGGAAGCCCTATCCATTGGGCCCAGGCCACTTCCCTTTTACATATCTTTTTATTTCACTACTCTTTACACACATGGAAGCATCCAATAGAATAGTTCTGGCTGTGATTTTTTGACCTAACAGTGTATCTTGAAGATTATTTCACAGCAGTTCATAAAGAGCTCCTTTATTCTTTTTTTTACAGCTGCAAGGCATTCCATTGTATGGGCTTAACTCATATTATCATGCATTTAATCCGTAATATACTTAATTCATTCCCTTTGATGGACTTTTAAGTTTTTGCCAGTTTTTTTTTATACAAAGAGTGCTTCAATTAATAATCTTGTATATACATCATTTCACAAATGGACAAGCATATCTGTAAGATAAATTTGTAACAGTAGGATTGCTGGTTCAAAGAGTGTGTGCTAATTGCTTTTAAAATAGCCTAGACCATTTTCTGTCCTCCCTTTCTCTGTCCCAGCCTTCCTTCCTCCCACCTCCCTCCCTCCTTCTTTCCCCCTCTCTCCTTCCGTCTCTTCCTAAAGTAAGAGCTGAGGTCCTGTGCTAAGGGCTTGGGGAGCAGTGGGGGCTTGTATACTGGGAATAAGGAGTGTGGAGAATATTTAAGATCTATATTCTTTATCAAATTATGGTTGAAGTGTGGCAGTCTTCTCATCTGCTTTTGGAGAAGACAAGCCTAGGACACAAGGATTGTGACTTAAAGATCTGTAGGATCCTGAGAATTATTTTCCAAAGGTTTATATCAGGAGCATGATTTAGCCACTTCTCCTCCAGAAAACTGCAAAGCATGCCTTCCTAACAGGCATTTTGGTGAATCAATTTCTAAATGAATTGGGCCCATCACAGAATGTCATTATAAAACAAAAAGAGCTTACACGATGGAGGGTTTCAGTGCCCATGGAACTGTTAATGAGGAAAACAAAAGCAGGTAAGTGCATTAACTCAGTGTAAGTGTACGTTTTCCTTGCTATTAGGGATGGTTTTCTATAAAATACGAAAGGAATGAACTTAAAATTATTTAAAAAATTAAAATAAGTGCTTTTATACCCACATCCTTATAATTGTGTAAGAATTCCTGAATTAAAAAAATATTTAATGTGGATTAATCAAAACATTCTTGGGAAGCAGATGTGACTCAAGCAGTTAGACACCCACCTAACACATGGGAGGTCCCAGGTTTGGTTCCTGGTGCCTTCTAAAGAAGATGAGCAAGACAGCAAGCTGATGTGACAGGCTGGTGTGGCAAGCTGATGCAACTAAGAGACACAACGAGGAAACACAATGAGAGACACAACAAGTGGGAGCTGAGGTGGCTCAAACCATTGGATCCCTTCCTCCCACACGGGAGGTCCCAGGTTCAGTTTCTGGTACCTCCTAAAAAGAAAATGAGCACACAACGAAGAGACATAGAGAGCAGACAGCAAATACAAAACAATGAGGTGTGTGTGTGGGGCGGAGAGGTGGAGAAATAAATGAATGAAATAAATCTTTTAAGAAAATTTCTTAGCCTTTTCTTTATCTTTTTGGTCAAGAAAATATAAGTTTGCCCCTCTGAAAGGGTTCTGCTTAATTCCAGTTATTCACAGATTTACCATGACAACTCTTCAATATTATTTTGGTCCCAAATTTTATGGCTTCAAGACTGCATGTGAGAGAAACCATAGCATAAGTTCATGAATGTGGATCTGTGATTGAATGGACTTCCTAAAAGGATGCTGAAGAATCAGGTGGGGAGGGAAATGGACTTGGCCCAGTGGTTAGGGCGTCTGTCTACCACATGGGAGGTCCGCGGTTCAAGCCCCGGGCCTTCTTGACCCGTGTGGAGGTGGCCTATGCGCAGTGCTGATGCGCGCAAGGAGTGCCGTGCCACACAGGGGTGTCCCCTGCGTAGGGGAGCCCCACGCGCAAGGAGTGCACCCAAAAGGAGACCCGCCCAGCGCGAAAGAAAGTGCAGCCTGCCCAGGAATGGCGCCGCCCACACTTCCCGTGCTGCTGAGGACAACAGCAGCGGACAAAGAAACAAGACACAGCAAATAGACACAGAACTGGGGGAGGGGGGAGGGGGGGAGGGGGGGGGAGGGGGGAATTAAATAAAATAAATAAATCTTTAAAAAAAAAAAAGGAATCAGGTGGGAGTGCTGACTGCTATCCCCCTTGTTACTGTATTATCAGATGGGGCCACTTCCTCATGCAGCAAGTCATTTAGAAACTTTTTGTTTTTCATCTGCTGGGGAGTCTTGGTAGTTCAATTAACAGGACCCAGGTATTTTCTATTTCCAGGTGAAATCATGTTCCCTTCTGGAATGCTTCCACTGCCTGGAATGCTCTCTTGCTCCTCCTTTTTGTCACCTCCTCCCCTCCCTTCAAGACCTGCCCAGGTACCCCTGTTCCTTCCCTGTTGTCCACTGCTTGGCATTTCTTGGGCTTCTTGTCACCACCACACCTTTTTTGAGCAGGCTGCTAGAAAAGTAAGTTAAATCTGGGAAACTCAACTAGTAATTAGGGAGCAGCGATGGCTAATATTTTGGACTGAATACTGGAACAACGTGTTGAGAAGGATTCTGAGGTTGCAGCCAGGCTTTGCAGAGGAGACAACAGTGACAGAACAGTGGTGTCTGCTCTCCCCGGCTTGAGGATTCTGGGTGTGCCAGGGATGGTGGTAGTGGGGCTTGAGGATTCTGGGGGTGTGTGTGGGGGTGTAGTACCAAGCTCACTTCTGGCACCATCTTACTTTCTGATCTTCATTTTCCTTTTGCCTTACCTTAAAATTAAAACAAAACAAAACAAAACAATGAAGTTCATCTTTCCCCCCCTTTCTTTTATGTTTATGTTTATTTTTATTGAAGTATATTATTCATACATGAACACACATAAACAATAAGTGTATAGTAAAGATTGCAAACTTATTACAAAATAAACATACATAACATCACACAGGGGTCTCATACATCACCCCTCCACCAACTCTTTGCATTGGTGTGAAACATTTGTTACAAACTACGCAAGAGCATCATCAAAATATTACTACCTACTATATTCCTTATTTTTCATTTGGTGTATTTTTCCCCCAACCCATACTATTTTTTTAAAAATATATTTTTGTTACAGATATTGTGAACTTGCAAAACAATCATACAGATGTGTAGATTTCCTTTACAATTCCACAACATGGTGGAACATTTGTTACAGGTTATGAGATAATATCATCAGACTATTACCACCAATCATGGTCCATAGTACACATTTGTCACGGTTCCCATACACCTCCATTATCAACACAGTATAGCTTGGCATTGATGCAGGAATGTTATAGTATTGCTGTTAGTCACAGTCTATAGGTCACACCACTTGTAGTTTTCCCATGTTTCTCCATATTCCCATCACCCTGCAACAGTGATGTACATCTGCTCTAGCTCACAGAAGGACTCTCTTGCATTTGTACCCTTAACCACAATTCTCAATCACCTCTAGGTTCACTGTGTTATTCAGTCCCTAGATTATTCTTCAGCTTTCTTTCTATTGACATTAATTTCCCCAGACTACCTTTTTCAGTCACAATCCCATTTATAAACCAGTTGTTACTATCATGTGTTACTATCAACTCTATCCATCTCCACACTTTTACAGTCAAGTTTAATTAAAACTACGTACATTAAGCATCCATAGTTCTTCTCAAACCTCCTCTTATCTCCTTATAACCTACACTCTAGGTTTTAATTCCATGTGTTTATTATTTGTATTTAGTTCATATTAATGAGACCATGCCATATTTGTCCTTTTGTGTCTGGCTTACTTCGCTTAGTATAATGTCTTCAAGACTCATCCATGTTATCACATATGTCCCAGTTTGATTTCTTCTTATTGCAGCATAGTATTCCATCGTACATATATACCACATTTTGTTTATCCATTCATTGGTGGATGGACACTTGGGTTGTTTCCATTTTTTGGCAATTGTGAACAATGCCGCTATTAATACTGGTGTGCAGATGTCTGTTTGTGTCATAGTTTTTAGTTCTTCTGGATATATTCCTAGTAGAGGAATTGCTGGATCATATGACAGTTCTATATTTAGCCTCCTGAGGAACCACCAAACTGTCTTCCACAGAGGCTGCACCATTTTACACTCCCACCAACAGTGAAGGAGTGTTCCTATTGTTCCACATCCTCTCCAGCACTTACTGTTGTCTGTTTTTTTTTTTTTTTTAATAATGGCCATTCTATGTGGTGTTAGATGATATCTCATTGTTGTTTTAATTTCCCCCTTTCTTTTAACCAAGAGGGGGTATAAATAAATGAATATGTGAATTGTCTTTTAGCATTTATTGTACTCTCTTCTTCTCCCTACGAGCCTGGACAATTGTAGAAGGCAAGAAGTGTATTTTACTTCTTGCTAGCGCACAGTCGGGCCCTCACCAAATGCCATTTCAAATGAGTGAGAAAGCGCCAGCCCCTGGGTTCGGAGGACACCGTGTAGGGGACACCCACGAATGCTCCCCCTGGGAACGCCGTCACTCAAGGCCACAGCCACCACGCGGGGCTGGTGGTGATGACGGGACACTGGCTGGGCCTCCGGGGCGCCCACGCGGGCCGCGAGCTCTCCACGCGCTGCCACGCGGGGTCGATCCGCGAGCCCAGCGCTGCCCCTCTCTGCCCCGCGCAGAGGAGCCCGGGCGCGCCGTGGCGGGAGAAACCCTTCCGGAAGGGAAAGCCTTGCGGCCCAGCTTGAGAAGGTCCCGCTCTCTAGGAAGGTGGCGGGACAGACAAGAGCCGGCGGACGAGCTCCGCGGAAGGCACCCGCGCCGGTCGCCGGCGGAGGCCCTTGAGGGCCGAGCTCTGCGCCTGAGAAAACGAGCAACCGAGAGGACAAGCGTCCCGCCCCGGCGCGACAGGAGGGCGCTGTGCGGAGCCCCGGGGTTCCTGGCTCCGGGGAGGGAAGCGGCAGCCAGGGAGGGTGTCCAGGAGGGACGCAAGCCCACCGTCTCACCACTTCGAAATCACGTGCTGCCTTCTGCTCTGCTGTCCCCAGAGGGCCACGTTTCCTCCCGGGCTTGCTGCTTAGCTTTAACAAAGCCGCCTCTCTGCAGATCGTATCCGAGGAGACCCAGCAGGAGAGCACCTTCCCTGGAGAGTATTCACCACTCACTGTCTTCTGAGCATCTGCTGGGTGCCAGGCCCTGGAGGGCTGAGGTGTGGTGGACCACTTTTATGTGATTCCAGGAGAGGCTTTAAAATTTCCGGTTTTGTTGCATTGAGTTGGATTTAATTGTATCGCCTTGGATTAATGGAAGTCCTTCTGTGTGCTGCCCACTGCCTTAGGTGCTGAGCAGGAGCTGGCGTGCAAACCCAGAGGCTGCACTCAGGAACTTCCGTCCTGGAGCTGGACAGTGTAACAGCAGAAAGCATAAAACCATAACGCCACTTAGCAGATGTGTGCCCTGGGGCAGATTTCCCATCTCTGCAAGCCTCAGTCTCCTGATCTCTAAAATGGGTAGAGTAACAGGACCCACTGTTGAAAGGATTAAAGGCCGAGAGGCATGTAACAGCAGCTGCCAAAGCGCCTACTACGTATTAGGCCTCAGTATGTGTTGTTGTCGCTGAAGCATCAGTTAAATAAGAAAAGCAGCACCCAGGGCTCAGGGTTGACAGGACGCATGAATGAGTCCCTTTGTGTAAAAGGCTTAGACAGTGGTCTGGCAGTCTGGCTTATCTGTTAGGGAACCAGAGGCAGCAGCAATGCTGCTCCGTGGGAGCCCAGCCAAATCGGGGGTCCTCTCAAGACTTCTGCTTTCCAATCTGTGAAATGGGAATGATTGTAATTTTGCCTCTTGGCCTTGTTGTAAGGATTAAAAGAGGCAGTGTGCATGATGGAGATGGCCTGGCCCACACAAGTCCTGGTGGCATTTAGGAGCCCTTTCTTAGCAGATTGTCACTGCTGTTTATTTGTTTCAAATTGTGCATGTTTTTACTTAAGCTCAGTGGGGTAAACCGACAATCTCAGTCTGGCGGGACCCGATGGTCGAAGTGGACAGGAGGTGTCTTAAGGAAATTTTAGGGAGGTCACCAGTATGGGGCTCCCACCATTGAGTCCAGCCCCAGCTGGCCACTAACCTGCTTGGTCATTGCTCCTTGGGACTCAGCTGAATGATGAGCGGGTTTGGCTAGGGCAGCATCAGGCTCACTTGGGAGACTTTAATCTACATGCCCAGTACTGGGCTGGAATTCAGAGGCTCTGGTGGGGCCTGGGAATCTGAGTTTTAAGCAAGGGACCCCAGGGGATTCTGATGCCCACGACAGTCCAAGAACCACTGGTTCAAGGTGTCTCTAAGGCCCTTTCTATCTGTTTTGCTCAATGATTCAGGGAACTTTAGAGAATGTGCTGTACATGGACTCTGGAAGGACTTTGGTGACTTGGACCCCATGTGCTTGTGGTCCTGAGAAGTAGGGATGGGAAGGAGAAAGGTGGGCTCCCATGCCCTGCCTAGGATCCTAGTCCCAGCATCTCTGGGGTGGTCTGCACAGGGAAGGCGAGGGTGGAGGCAGGATCTCCCCCACCCTCTGTGGGGGAGGGCAGCAAAGGGGAAAGCTTTGCTACCCCCACCCCAAGACTATTCATGATGATACGGGAGAACCAAGGGGAACCCTGGAAAGCTAATTAATTCTTGTTTAATTGTTGGTTTACTTTCTTCCTAATGACTTCGTTAAGCAAAGATAAAAACCAGCCTCCACCTGGGAAATGTGGCTCAACAGGTTTCCTTCATTAAACAGCCCAGAATAGTAGCCATGGATGAATGAATCATGGTAATTATTTTCTGAACATGAAACATTATAATTTTGTATTTGGTCACCTTAAGTTGTGTTTCAAAATAAGCTTGAGCATAAATGAATTAATACATGAATGTATATTCATACACACATATATTTTAAACATGTATCATAGAGTCAGACGGTCCTAGAACTTATCCTTATTTTGCCATTAGCTAACTGAGTGACCTTGCGCAAGTTACTTACATTTCCTGTGTCAAATTTCTCATAATTTAAAAACTGAGAAAAACAAAATCTACTTTAGAGGGTTGCTGTGGTAGATTGTATTTTCCAATGTGGGCCACAACAATTTCTCCCATCCCATGAGCTCTTCTTATAAGATCTTGACAGTCTTCCCACCAAGAGATGGAGTCCATGCCCCCTCTCTTTGAATCTGGGTGGGACGGTGTTATGTCAGAAGTGACGCTGTGTGACTTCTGAGACTAGATCATAAAAATGCCGTGGGCGTCTGCCTTGCTCTCTCGGAACATGCTGGGAAGCCAGCTGCCATGTTGTGAGGAAGCCCAAGCAGCATATGCAGAGACACTGCACAGCTTGGACACCTGGAAGTATCCTAGTCAATATCCAGCTGTCCCAGACCTCCAGCAGAGCTCGGTCTCTAGCCTGAGAGTCACCCCAGCCTTCCAGTCTTTTTATTGAGGCCCCAGGTATTGTAAAACAGAGACAAGCCATCCCCATCCTGCCTGAGTTTCCGGTGGCACTGGGAAACTGCGTCTCTTTTTGTTGCGTCATCTTGCTGCGTCAGCTCTCCGTGTATGTGGCGCTATTCCTGGGTGGGCTCCGCTTTTTTCACAGGGGGCAGCTCTCCTTGCGGGGCACACTTCTTGTGCGTGGGGCAGTCCTACGCAGGGGCGCCCCTGCATGGCATGGCACTCCTTGAGCGTGGGCTAGTGCACCACCTAGGTCAGGAAGCCCTGGGGATTGAACCCTGGACTCTCCATATGGTAGATGGATGCTCTACCAGTTGAGCCATGTCCGCGTCCCTGTCCTTTTGTTTTGAAAAACAAACAAAAGGAAATGCGGAAGTCTTGCAAAGGAAAAAAACCAAACAAACCTAAACCCACTGTGACCTCAGGTAAGTTGCCTAACTTCCCTGATTTTGGCGTCCTCGTCTGCAGTATATAATCTTATCAGTTTATTGCTGGTATTAGGTGAGAAACTGTGTGTGCAGTAAGTGGCAGAGCCCAGCGTGTGGGCGGCCTGGCTGGTGGTGTCCATTCTGGTTTTATCTGGTGTTAACTCTAAGAGGTCTGCTCTCTGCGGAAAAGGGGAGGCAGAGTGTTTGCTGTTTGCTTTGCACTGCGCATAAGACTGAGAAAATGCTCTTAAAGAGTGGTCCTGGGATGGGGTGTTAATGAAGATTTTGAGAGTCCCCAGATTCCTTTTTTAAAAAAATTTCCCCTCCCCCCTTGTGGCTTGCTTGCTGTCTGCTCTCTGTGTCCACTTGCTGTGCACTCTTCTGTGTTTTTGCTTGTCTCCCTTTTTGTTGCGTCACCTTGCTGAGTTGGCTCTCCGTGGTGCCTGTGGGCAGGTGGCTCTCTGCAGCATGCAGGTGAGCCTGCCTTCACAAGGAGGCCCTGGGACATCCCATATGGTAGATGGGAGCCCAACTGATTGAGCCACAGCCGCTTCCCCCCAAACTTGCTTTTGCCTCTGCTGCTGTTGTTTAAACTTTTCTGGGTCTCAGTTTCCTCATCTGTAAAAGATATTTCCTCATAGTTGTTAAATGAGAAACACTAAACCTGGTGCTTTTCCCGACTGAGCAGGAACCTGCTAAAGAAACTTACCAATGCTAGGAGGATTATTGTCGCTCTTTCTTCTAGTGCCTTAGGAAAGTTGTGGTTCTTTTAGAAGCACAGAGGCGTGGCAGATGGAAGTAGGTTGTTGAAGGGCCCCATTTGTCTAAAACCCTTCTGGGGCTGTGCAGCTCCATTGAGAAGAGCACTGGAAATAGTTTTCTCAAATGAGTCACCTCAAAGAGTTCTAGAGAATTCTAGAAAGTTATGGAAGGGCCTGAGAGGTAATTGTTCTGATGCCTAGTGATTGTCCTTTCAAGGCCTTTCCTATTTAACTGCTGGGATTTGAAGCTTTTCTTAAACCTCTGCATGATTCCACCCCCCCTCCCCCAGAGCTACCTAGCCTTCTCTCCTATTCCATGCAAATGTCTCCACCATCCTTATTTTACCTTTTATTTTTCACCCTATAAAGTTTTAAATTTCGTATAGAGTTCCCATATCTGGCTATACATTAGACTTGCCTGGGAGCATTTGTTTAAAAAAAAAGACGACTCTTGGGCTCCTCTCTTAGATGGTGCCAGGTGTGGGAATCTGCATTTCTATTGGACAACCAAGAACCATTGGTCTAATCTCACTTTTCTGTTAGTAATTTCTTCTTTGGCTTAAAAATGGAGTCATTCATCCTAAAACCATAGACCGGTGGTCCTCAAAGTGTGGTCCCAGACCAGAAGCTCCAGCTTCACCAGGAACCTGTTAGAAATGCAAATTCCCAGGCCCTACTCCATACCTACCTAATCAGACACTCTGAGGCTGGAGTCGAGCAATCTGTGCTGTAACAAACCCTCCAGGGGATTCTGATGCACACTCAAGTTTGAGAATCACTGCAATTACATTGACAATTTCGTTCCTTGTTTTTAATTCTTTAATTCACATGGAGTTTGATTTGTGGTGTGGTTCTAAACCAACCATTTCCCCTGTTGTGAATTATTTTCAAATCTTTAATTGCTTATTCTCATTCCTGAGTCTTTCAGAGCATTAATTGAGCACCCATTGCACACAAGATGCTGGCTAGTTATTGGCACTATAAAAAAGACATTCCTTCCTTGCCTTGCTCACCTCACTCAAGGGGCAGAAAAGATCTGCATATGAGTGCTAAAATATGCTGTGAGCCACATTCCAAAGCACAGCTCTATGTGGGGCATAAAAGTGGAGGGGGGAAGCGGATTTGGCTCAATGGATAGAGTGTCCTCCTACCACATGGGAGGTCCAGGTCCAGGGTTCAAACCCAGGGCTTCCTGACCCGTGTGGAGCTGGCCCACGCGCAGTGCTGATGTGCACAAGGAGTGCTGTGCCACACAGTGGTGTCCCCCGTGTAGGGGAGCCCATGCGCAAGGAGTGTGCCCTGAAAGGAGAGCTGCCCAGCGCGAAAGAAAGTGCAGCCTGCCCAGGAGTGGCACCGCCCACACTGAGAGTTAATGCAGCAAGATGATGCAACAAAAAGACACAGATTCTGGGTGCCACTGACAAGAATACAAGCAGACACAGAAGAACACACAGCGAATGGACAGAGAGCAGACAACTGGCGGAGGGGGAAGGGCGTGGAAGGGGAGGGAAATAAATAAAAAATAAATCTTTAAAACAACAACAACAACAAAGTGGAGGGGGATGCCTTGCTGTGCGAAAAAGGAAAGGCTTCATGGAGGGACATGCACCTGACTCATGGTAGGTGCATAAGAAGGTCTAGATCCTCTTCTTAGCCAGGCTAATGATATCCAGGGGTAGAAAGAAACAGTTGGTCTCCCCTTACCTTTCCATCCTGCCCCCTTGGAGTAGCCAGTGTTAACTGTTTGGAATGTCTCCTCTTGTTCATGTAAATGTCTCAGCAAAACAGATGCTCGCTTAAAGGGCTTCCTGCACAGAACTCTATAGTGTTTTTGTTTTCTTACCTCAATGTCCGTGGCCATCCCTCCAGCTCAGTGGATGTCGCTCACCCTCATTCTTTCTGTAGTGCATAGGACATCATTCATCTATTCAATTGCCCCCTTACTGATGGACTTCAGCCTAGAGTCTGGTTATTGGTGATTTATGATAAAAGGAAATTCTTGAAAGGGGTGATGAGGGATTGGAAGGAACTTGGCTGTTCAGAAAAGGATAAGAGGGAAACGGACTTTGGCCCAGTGGTTAGGGCGTCCGTCTACCACATGGGAGGCCCGCGGTTCAAACCCCAGGCCTCCTTGAGTGTGGAGCTGGCCATGAGCAGTGCTGATGCGCGCAAGGAGTGCCGTGCCACACAGGGGTGTCCCCCGCGTAGGGGAGCCCCACGCGCAAGGAGTGCACCCATAAGAAGAGCCGCCCAGCGCGAAGGAGGGAGCAGCCTGCGGAGGAATGGCGCCGCCCACACTTCCCGTGCCGCTGACGACAACAGAAGCGGACAAAGAAACAAAAGCAGACAAAGAAACAAGACGCAGCAAATAGACACAGAAAACAGACAACCGGGGGAGGGGAGGGGAATTAAATAAATAAAAAAATAAATCTTAAAAAAAAAAAAAAAAAAAAAAAAAGAAAAGGATAAGAAAGAAAGTTGGGTATTTTAAACTTTAGCAACCGAAGATACTTTTATCAGGAAAAAGGAGGAAGATACTGTTTTTTTTTTGTTAGGAAACACCTAATGAAGGAGTGAGAGAGGAGTGAACTTGATGGAGTTTCTCTAGCAATTCCCTGGCACCCCCGGTCATATTCCATGATTCACTTGGTCAGTGGTCTTTTTTTTTTTTTTTTTAAAGATTTATTTGTTTATTTATTTCTCTCCCCTCCTGCCTCCAACCCAGTTGTCTGTTCTCTGTGTCTATTGTCCGCTTCTGTTGTCGTCAGTGGCATGGGATTCTGTGTTTCTTTTTGTTGCGTCATCCTGTTGTGTCAGCTCTCCATGTGTGCGGCGCCATTTCTGGGCAGGCTGCACTTTCTTTGGCGCTGGGCGGCTCTCCTTATGGGGGCACTCCTTGCGCGTGGGGCTCCCCTATGCCGGGGACACCCCTGCGTGGCACGGCACTCCTTGCGCGCATCAGCACTGCACATGGGCCAGCTCCACACGGGTCAAGGAGGCCGGGGGTTTGAACTGCTGATCTCCCATGTGGTAGACGGACGCCCTATCCACTGGCCAAGTCCGCCACCCTGGCCAGTGGTCTTATAGCCACTTGCACCTTTGGGACGCAGGCAAACACCCCACTGCCCGTCATTCTCAGCCCTGGTAGATTTCCAGGGAAAGCACCTCCACCCTCCTTTTCTTAGTGTGCGCTACAGTCATCAAAGTGATGTGTTTAAGAAATGTTGGCAGCCCAAGGAGGCTCTGAGCGCTTCAGATCCGGTCTTCTTAGCAACAGAAAGCCATTTCTTGCTCAGCATAAACAAATCTCAGCACCCCTCCCCTGACTCCCCTACCCCTCAAGGTACAAGCTGGCTTTGAAATCCACAGCAAAGAATTCAAGGTGTTGCCTCATTTTGGCAAAACCTTTATTCCCGGCTCCCCTCCGCCCGCCCCCCCCAGCCCCCCTTAACGTAATGAGAATCGCGTGTGAGAGGGGATTAGCCTTCATTTTGCTGGAGTAAAAATTCGTTGGTGTGTCTTCAAAGCCAATTCTCATTGTCCCACGGGATCAGGCGATGGGGGAAGGGGCCCTATATCGGTCCTGCAGTTTGCATAGTGGCCACCAGAGAGCGCAGCCTGCTTTGAAAACTGGCTGGCTCCTCCTCCACCTTCTGGGAAAGGGAGGCCGGCTAGCTACCAACCTCTGTATAACGTAGAAGTGATCGTCTCCCTTCCACATGAGGAGCAGCTGATGAGATAAAGTGAGAGGTTTCTGCTGGCAATTGGAGAATTCAAGAATAGACGCGTCCAATAATGCAAGCATTAAGTTCTGTAAACAATTAATACCATAAACAATACCACTGGTTAGCTTGCGGGTGTGGACCCTGTTGGCTGCCATCACTTGGATTTAAGGCGGTAAGAGGATAGTGGACAGAGGCTTGCTTCCTGCCTTAATAAGTCAGAACCTGCCTCGGAGGCCCTGTTAATTGCTAAAACTGGAGCTTTGAGCAGGGTTGTAAACAAGCGACAATTAATAACGCTTGGGTCTCCAGAACTTGTTTGATAATTATCTTCAACTGTGTACTGCAGCCATAGAGAGACCCGTGTTGCACCTGTCCTGGTGAAATGATGGATTTGGAAGCTCAGGGAAGAGCTGAAGGTGGTCCTGGGGCCTGAGATAGCTGGGTTTCCTTGAGGAAGACTTGCACCTGTCAGTTAGCCCCTATCGACCACGTGCCATGGGTGGGCTTTGAGCTCTGGGCTTCACAGGTGTCATGTCATTCCATTTCATGACACTCTAGTAAGGTGGGAGTTTTTACCATCCCCATTTTAAAAACAAGAACTGGGTATTTATCCAAGGTCTTATAGTGGCAGAGTTGGAATTTGAACCCAGGTCTATATGATCCCATTCATTCATTCATTCGCTCATTCATTCATTCATTCATATATTTTGTGCCCTTTGTTCCAGGCAGTGTGTGAGGTGATGGTTATATAATAAGGAATGAGGCAGATCTCTGCTTTCAGAGAGCTTACATTCCAGTGAAGAAAGACAGACTCTTAACAAGAGAACAAAACCAGAGCCAAGATACGTTTGATGGGTGTGCTAAAGAACATAAAGAGGGATTTGATGGACTGTGATGGTGGCGTGGGAGGAAGGGCTGCTTTAGGTACGATGCTTGGTGCAGGCCTCACTGGAGAGGGGCGTTTGAATGGCACCTGAGGAATGAGGAGTTTTGATCATGGAATGATATGGGGAGGGTCTAGTAAATGCAAAGGTCTGAGATGGGCATGGGCTTGGTGGATAGAGGGGGTGGAAGGAGGCCACTGTGGTTGGAGCACGTTGAGCCAGGGCAAGAGTGGTTGGCAGCCAGGGGGCCTTCTAGACCCTGGGTTCTCTACCACTAGGACATCCTGCTCTTCTGGAAAGGCTTCGTGTTAGCATCCCGCTTCCCCAGGCATATGTGCTGCTGTCAGATGCGAGATGAGCCTGTGGCTGTATTCCAGCTCATTTCACCCCCCCCCCCTTTTTTTTTTAACATTTAATTCATCCTTGCTGGCCTCTCTGATTCCCAAAGGAAGACCCATCTGCCAATTCCTTCTTTATTCTAATATCTCTCTGGGTTCCTCCATCTGCTTTGGATCAGGGTGGAAACTGCCATCGTCACCCTTGCCAAATGAAGTCCTACATCTTTTTTAGCCCAACTGGCACCCAGACACCAACACTTCAGATCAGGGGCAAACCCGGCCTTTGGGATGACCACGAGTTGAGGAAAAGAGAATCTGGCCATTGTGAGTTTGATGGAAAACTCAAGGGTGATGCATGTACGGGATGTTCACTGTGGTGGTGTCCACAAATGGTGGAAAAATTGGAAACAACTTAAACGTTCATCATCAGAAACTGGTTAACTAAATTTTGGTTCCTTATTATAGTGGAATACCAAACAGCCATTAAAATAATGATATAGATCCATAGTCATTGGGCTGGAATGTATGATTCTGCATTTGAAAATGTTTATGGCTCTGTTTGTGAATATGTGTGCCTAGAAAAAAGTTTTGAAAGGAGCCACAGCAAAATACTAACAATTATCGTCTCTGGGTGATGGGTTTCTGGCAATTTTAGACTTTTGTTCTCTTGCTTAAAACCCTTCAATGGTGTGAAAACAATCAAATGTCCATCAATGCATGCCTTGATTAAGAAATTTGAAAAAAAAAAACAACACACACAGACACACACACACAGGAACATTTTTCAGCCATAAAAGGAGTGAAGTTTTGACACATGCTATAACATGGATGAATTTCAAAAACACTATGTTGAATGAAATAAGCCAGACAAAACTGTCATATTTGTATGATTCCATTTATATAAAATGTCTAGAATAGGCAAATCCATAGAAACAGAAAGCCAGTTAATGGCTGCCAGGGTCTAGGGAGAGGGGAAATGGGGAGTTCCTGCATAATGGATCTGGGCATTTATTTTGGGGTGATGAAAATGCTTTGGAACTAGATAGAAGTGGTAGTTGCACAATATTGTGAATGTACTAACTACCACTGAACTGTACATTTTAACTTTATTTATTTTTTATTTATTTCTACCCCCCTCCCCATTGTCTGCTCTGTGTTCATTCGTCGTGTGTTCTTCCGTATCTGCATGCATTCCTTCAGTGGCATGGGGAATCTGTGTCCTTTCTGTTGCGTCATCTTGCTGACACAGCCACTCCTGGGTGCCACTTCTGGGCGGGCTGCGCTTTGTTCACACGGGGTAGCTCTCCTTGTGGGGTGCACTCCTTGCACGTGGGGTTCCCCTACGCCGGGGACACCCCCGCATGGCACGGCACTCCTTGCGCACATCAGCACTGCGCGTGGGCCAGCTCATCACACGGGTCAGGAGGCCCTGGGTTTGAACCCTGGACCTCCTATATGGTAGGCAGACGCTTTATCAGTTGAGCTACATCAGCTTCCCTGTACATTTTAACTTTAAAATGATTAATTTTATGTATTTGAATTTCATCCCAATAATAAAAAACAAAAATCCCTCCAGTGGTGCCCACTGTTCTAAGAATGAAGCCTCCCAGATGTCACAAAGCACCCTCACAAGGCCCTGCCCTGTCCAACCCAGTCCCCACTGTGCCAACTGGATTGAGCTACCTTCTCTCCCGCAAACCCCATGGTCCATCTTTCCTTCCCAAAGCCAGCCTTGTGCTTTCCAATCTCAGGACCTTTGCACAGTCTCTTTTCTCTGCTGGAATCCCCCTCCTTACAGCCGGCACCACGTGCTCTGCCTTTGCTGCATTTCCATTCTTTATCAGCTTTATCATCCCTTCCTTAGAGAACCCTGCCTTGCCTCTCCCAGGCCAGGTCCCTGGACTTCCCCCACCCCAGTGGAGACGAAATGCCCAGTCATCTCCCCGTGCTGGAATGCAAGGTCCAGGAAGGTGGGGAGGGTGCCAGGCTCGTTCCACTGGATCTGCTGTGTAGCACATAGCAGCTGCTCAGAGCTCTGCTGAGTGAATGATGCAAATACTTTTCCATACTGTCTACATTTTCATAATCACTTATCCCTCCACTGAGAAAAAAAGTAAAGAATAAAATGTATATTTTTTGATAATGCATGAACATTGCAATACAGTATAGAGAAAGTTAAATGACCCCTGATGCATTCATTTTGGGATGAACCCTGAAGCTATTCTCATTCTGGGGACAAAGGGAAAGCAGTGAAGGCAAGGTATTTCCATGTCTATTTTTTTATTTTTATATTTATTTATTTATTTATTATTTCTCTCCCCTTCCCTCCCACCCCCGTCCCAGTTGTCTGTTCTCTGTGTCCATTTGCTGCATGTTCTTCTTTGTCCGCTTCTGTCATTGTCAGGGCACGGGAATCTGTGTCTCTTTTTGTTGCATCATCTTGCTGCGTCAGCTCTCCATGTGTGTGGCGCCACTCCTGGGCAGGCTGCACTTTCTTTCACTCTGGGCAGCTCTCCTTACGGGGCGCACTCCTTGCACGTGGGGCTCCCCTACGTGGGGGACACCACTGTGTGGCATGGCACTCCATGCGCGCATCAGCACTGCGCGTGGCCCAGCTCACCACACGGGTCAAGGAGGCCCAGGGTTTGAACCGCGAACCTCCCATGTGGTAGACGGACGCCTTAACCACTGGGCCAAGCCCGCTTCCCTTCATGTCTGTTTCTTGGACTCTGCTGGGGTTGATGTGGGCTCTGGGTCAATTCTTGCCCAGCACCCTATTCGGCCAGCTGGGTGACTTTGGGCAAGTGGTTTTACCTTCTGTTTCAGTGCACATCTGTTTAGCGGAGTGGGCAGCGATGCCTGCATGGGGCTGCAGAGGAAGATGGAATATGGCAATGCGCGTCGAGTGCTTAGCACACGGTGCGCAGTTCCTAAGGAACACTCGCCCTCTCACCCGGCCACCCCCCATCCATCTCTGGCTAAAGAGCCGCTGTAGCACAAAGCCCAAAGTGGACCATTTGATGGCTCTGTGAAAGCAGGGGCGCCGTGTCCTTTGCTTACCACCATAATCCCAGGCCTAGAATGATCGCTGGCACGTTGGGGGTTCAATAAACATTTCTTAATTAAATTTGAAGAAGTTGGCGAGCCTCATAAGATGCTCGTTAGCATGATCATTTTTCTTATGCTGCAAAATTGGGGGAAAAATCCACTGATGTTTCTCTTTCTCTGCTTATTTTAGAAGCAGCAGTCTTTAGAGGTAAAAACTTGTGAAAATAAGAAACTGAAACTTTGGACTTTTGGTTTGATGAGCTGGGACTCCCCCAGTTCTAAGGGAATTTGAATTGCACCAGGTCGGTTACCTGAAATGCCGTGGCCTCTTTGCTACTGAGTAACAGTTGCCTTGAGGTGGAGTGCGTTAGGCTGGAGATTAGACAGTGCTCTTCTTCCTCTCATCTTCTGTTGCTCAAGGCCAAGGAATCACATCTGACTGCGATGTCACTGCCACATCGCTGGGCGTTCATCTCTTCACCTTGCCTTTGGACAAATGCATTCTCCTTGGCCCAGTAAGTTAGATTCAAAATCTTCATTGAAAGCCCTCCTCCTTACTTTCCTCTCTTTTGCCTCTGTTTACATACTTGAATATTCCTAAGGAAATCTGTATCTATCCAGAGAAATCTTCTACGGAAAATGGGAAGAATCCGGCACAAAGGTAAAGGGCTCCAACCAGAATGAGGAATTCATACTCACTGGTCACTATCCAATTTGTTTCTTAAAGTGACACTGAGTTTGACGCTTTTCCTGTCATTGTCATTTCCTTTGCTTTCTGGGTGAAGGTAAGATCATATCTTCCAAATTTTCTAAATTGTGTCCAGTGGAAGAAGGGTTCTACAAGATAATAAGCAAAAACCAATTAAGTAGAGTATGTCTGTGTGTGTACACACGTCTATTATTTATTGAATATGTACTTTTTTAGTTTCCCAGCTGCTAAAACAAATGCCGTACAGTAGATTGGCTTAACAACAGGAATTTATTGGTTCAGGGTTTCCAAGTGAGGAGGTTGCTTCCTCTAGAGTTGGTGTCTTGTGGCTGGCCGGCAGTCTCTGGGGTTCTTTGGTTTTTCGGTCACATGGCAATGCACGTGGTGGGGTCTTCTTTCTCTTTCAGTTTCCGTTGACTTCCACCTTTCAGCTGCTCCCTGACGCTTCTCTTTTGGTCTGACTTTCCTCCGCTTATAAAGGACTCCAGTAATCCAGCTTAAAGCACAACCTGATTCAGTGGGGCCACACCTTATCTGAAATAACATCTGGAAGAGATCTTATTTACAGCGGGTTCTTGCCCACAGAACATGTTCAAACTGGGGTGTGCAATTCAACCTACCACATGAACTGCTGTGTTTGTTTTACTTTCATTAACTCAGCTGATCCCCATAACGTCTCTGTGAGCTATGCTATTTTCATTTTCATCTATCATGGAGAAAATGAAGCACAGAGAATGTGACTCACTTCCCTGAGGTCACACAGCTAATCGGTGGTCCAGCCAGGATATGAACTAGATGCTGGCTCCAGAACTTGCATCTAACTGTTGTGCTCTGCCACTCTGACATAAATTTAGGGCCTGTGACAGCCTCGGCTACACAGTTAAGCAGGGTTTTGTGCTGCAGGATTTCTCAGAGGCTTAAATATGCTAAGATGAGTCTCCAAGAGGTAGGAAGAGGACATCCTTTCCAAGTTCATGGACGACAATACCACTTTTTTTAGACCTTCCTTTTAGCATCTTCAGGAACTCATGCCCTACGGAAAACTGGAAAGACAACCTGATGTGTTAGGTTAGTTTATTTTGTCTATTTCACTAGGAAGTCGTTTTTAGAATGAGCTGCTTTCAAAAAATTTGTCCCTGGGATTCAACTAAAACCCAGTATAAAAACGAACATACTTTTGATTCTGTACCTAACTGCTTTTGTTAGTAGATTTACCAGGTTTGCTTTCCTGGTACTGAAAAAGGGACAGATTTGGAACTCATTGGAGCCTGGGGATATTAAAAGATTTATTTCTGGCACAGCCCTCAAAATCTCCTCCTGTTTTATCTTGGGGAAACATTTGCTGGTTTGGTCTCAGCTGGTCTGGAGAACACGTGCCCCGCCCCACCCCAAGCCTCCTGCCAGTCAGATGAAGATGGAAGGCACCAGGCTTGCCAAGCCTGCCTCCCTGCCAGGACGGCGGGCCTGACTCCCGGGTTTGCCCTCTGGGGAGATGCCACGCACCCCCCTTGAAAGAAGGGCATCCTGACCCAATGGGCTGGTGATCACCAGGTGCGGGTGACGGTATAAACACACCCACACCCACACCCACACCCCCATGAGCCCTTGATCCCTCATTTCAATGACTTCAACAATATTTTATTGCATCGAGATTGGCTGAGTGTTGCTGAGAATCAGATTTTGTTCAATTTCTGGCACCTGCGCTGTGTAAGGATGTGGTCTTGAAACTTCAGCACAGCTGAATCACCTGGAGTGTTTGTTAAGGCACACACTGCCCGGCCCCACCTCCACAGTTTCGGATTCGTTTGGTCTGGGGTGAGGCCCGAGAATTTGAATTTCTAACAAGTTCATCGGTGCTGCCCCTAGCCCAGGGATCATCTTCCAGCACTTTGCCTATTAAAGCCCAGCTCTGCCATTTTCAAGCTGTGTGTTCTTAGACAAGTTACTTCACCTATCTGAACCTCAGCTCCTTTATCTGATTATCATAATAATAGTTCCTACCTAATGGGGTTGTGAAGATGAGTAAGATAACACACCCAAACTGCCCAAGCACATATGCGGGCCTCAGTAAATGGCAGGTATTATTGTTAATACTCTCTGCAAATGTCACACTCCTCAGAAGAGATCCTGTGACAAGGATTTGAGTGCAAGTAGTTTATCTGGGAGGTGGTCCCAGGAAACGCAGTTGGGAAGTGGCAGGGAAGGAATGGAGCCAGCCTAGATGGTGTTGTCAAGCCAGCTACCTCTGCGGGCACCGGGAGCTTAATCCTGCTGGGAATCTCTGGGAAACAGCGTTGAACATTCACTTGACTTATCCCACTCGAGAGGCAAGGGTGCTGGGGTGTTTATGTTCCAGCTCCTGCCAGTCCTCAGTGGAAAATTGATCCAGAGGGGTGGGGGACATTAGTTCTCTGGCACTTCGGGCCAGAGCAAGGAGTGGTGGCCAAAGGAGGCCCTTGCGCCAAGGGATACAGGAAGTCAGACCTGTGCGTACTGAAATAAGACGGAGAGGACGTGGACGGAGCACTGGTGGCATTCGCGGCACAGTTCCATTTGGAACTGCACCTGGCACTTCTCTCGCATCTTCCTTTATCATGCCCATGTACGTTTGCTCTATCTCCCTCAGTAAATAGATGGACAAGGACCTAGATCTTACCCTTTCCTGTATTTCTCACCAGCCTGGTACTTTGCTCAATGGAAGCTCCCATTTATTTTTATTAGAGAAGTTTGAGGTTTATAGAAACGTCACGTGGAAATGAGAACTCCCATATACTCCCATTGCACACACAGTCCTCCCTGTCACCAACACTTTGCACCCGTGTGGCATTCCTGGTACAACTGATGAAGCGACATCACTAAACTCATCCCACTGACAACAAACCACAGCTTCCATTAGGGTTTGCTGCTGGGGGTGTGCAGTCCTATGCTTTTTAAATGAATTTCATTCCAGTAAAATACACATAACTCCAAATTTTCCCTTACAACCATGCTCACATACACAATTTAGTGCAGTTAATCACATTCACAATGTGCTATGATCAATACCATCCACTACCAACATTTTTCCATCACCCCAACAAAAGCCCTGTACCAATTAGGCATGAACTCCCCATTCCCTACTCCCACTCTGGTAACTGTAATCTAGTTTCTGACTCTATGAATTTGCTAATAATAGTTATTTCATATCAGGGAGATCATACATTATTGGGCCTTTGGTGTTTGGCTTATTTCACTCAACATTATGTCTTCAAGTTTCATCCATGTTGTTGCACGTATCAGAACTTCATTCCTTTGTACAGTTGAATAATATTCCATTGTATGTATATACAATATTTTGTTTATCCATTCATCTATTGATGAACACGTGGGTCTTTTAGGCAATTTTTGCTTTTCCTAATTCTTTTTTTTTTCCTGTGTGGTCCTCAGCCTGATTTATTTCAGTAGTCTTCCCATCAAGTTCACCAATCCTTCTGCCAGCTCCAATTGCCTATTGGAACCCTCCTGGGAATTTTCCCTTTCAGTATTGTGGTCTTCAAATCCAGCAGCTCTGTTTAGTTCTTTTTTAAACTTTCTATCTTTTTATTGAAATTCTTATATTGTTTATTCATTGTTTTCCCAATTCCTTTAGTTCTTTCTCCACATTTTCCTTCAACTCCTGGAGCAGATTAAAGATCATGTTTTAAAAAATTTTATTTCTCTCCCCTCCCCCACTCCTCCTTAGTTGTCTGCTCTCTGTGTGCATTCGCTGTGTGTTCTTCTGTGTCTGCTTTTATTCATGTCAGTGGAACCGGGAATCTGTGTGTCTCTTTTTGTTGAGTCATCTTGCTGCATGAGCTCTCCGTGTGTGCGGCTCCATTCCTGGGCAGGCTGCACTTTTTTTGTGCTGGGCGGCTCTCCTTACGGGGTGCACTCCTTGCACGTGGGGCTCCCTTACACGGGGGACACCCCTGTGTGGCACGGCCCTCCTTGCGTGCGTCAGCACTGTGTGTGTGGGCCAGCTCCACACAGGTCAAGGAGGTCCTGCGTTTGAACCTGGGACCTCCCATGTGGTAGGTGGATGCTCTATCCGTTGAGCCAAATCTGCTTCCCAAATATCATTTTTAAAAAAGTCTTTATGTATCCACAGTTTGGTCTTCTGCATTAGCGTTTTCTGGATTTTTATCCTTCTTGAGTTTGTATCCAGTGATAGGACAGAGATTTTCTTGAATGCTAGGAGCTAACAAAACCAAACAAGCCAGTGCAAAAAACACCTTTCACAATTTTGCAGATTGGCTCTGTTTTACTGGCCCTCCCCGTCAGCGGTTAGTCCTCCCATTAGGGTCAGCCCAGGGCTAGTTGGAAGTGCAGGCTCTTCCAGCTCTTTTCTAGGCCTGTGTCTTTTCCTGGTCCTGTGTTTGCAAGTGGTTTTAGCAGTTCCCCTTTTTACTGGAATTTGAAAGCTCCCTCTGCTTCCCAGAAAACAGACCTCCCCGAGGTGCTTCACCAGAGGACTTAAAGCAGGCCAGCTTTTGCCCTAGCCCTCCAGCTCATCCCTGTCCCAAGCTGCATTTGCCTGGAGGGCAAATTCTGAGAAGGTGGGAAAGCCAGAGAGGCGTGTCCCAGGCCAGTCGGACCCACAAATGGAGCACTGGCTGGCTCCACACTGCCCGAGGAGGGGGTGAGGCAGGGGCCAGCAAGGAGCTTCTCCTATGACTTTTTTTTTTTTCCTATCTGGTTGTGTCATAGTCTTTTTGGTGCACCGCTTCGCCACATGGGGGCCTGCAGGGGGAGGTCACCATGCAGGTCTGGGATGCCTTTTTTTTCTTTTATTACCAGGAGGTCCCAGGGATCGAACCCGGGTTCTCCATGTGGTAAACGGGAGCTCAATTTCTTGAGCCACAGCCGCTCCCCTGCTGTGAATCTTTGAAGCTGCAATTTCTTGATTCAGTGCTCACCCTTTAGCAGCTTTTCTGCCCTTTTGAGAAGGGTCTTTAAGGCTCCTCTGCTGCTCTTGCTTGGGGCGCGTTGAACAGTGGTCACCCTCAGAACTGGACACCCCAGCAATCTGATGTAGCTAGCCAAAAGCAGTGATCCCCTGGGTATTGGGGAGCTAGGTCTTTGTATCCAACTCTAGCACCAGAAAGCTGCACCAGGGGCCGCAATCAAGTACCTCGCTGCTGCCTGCTGCGACGCTGGGAGGCGGGCAATGGCAGCTGCTGCCAGGCCAGTCCAGTTCCCTGGTATTTAGCTGGTAAATCAGTTGCCCTTCCCTGGATACTGGATAGTATTCTATTAGTCTCTGGAGTTTCAAAATAGTTGATTCAGGCAGTTCCTGCCTGTTTAATAGTTTGGATGGAAGGACTGGTTCTGGAACCTCCCACTCTGCCATCTTCTCACCATCCTCTCTGTCTCCTACTGTTTTTGTTCTTTGTTAAAGAAGTTATGGGTTTACAGAAAAATAACGCATAAAATGGAGGATTCCTGTATACCACCCTCCACCATCACCTTGCATTGGTGTGGAACTTTGTTAAAATTGATGATAGCATTTTTTTTTAAGATTTATTTAATCTTCCCACCTTCCCCTCCCCCTCACTTGCGCGGGCACTGGCTCACCATGCAGGCACGCTTTCTCTTCTTTTTTTCACCAGGAGGCCCCAGGGACCAAAGCCAGTTCCTCCCATATGGTAGGCGGAAGCCCTATCACTTGAGCCACATCTTCTTCCCAATAGCAAATTTTTTATAATTGTACAATTAAGACCATGGTTTAACTTAGGGTTCACTGTTTATATAGTGTAGTTCCATGGACTTAAAATTTTTAAAAATTCTGCTACTATATATAAAATCCTAACATTTCCCTTTTAATCATATTCAGATGTATATTTTAGTACTTACTATTAAGCACTCACAATATTGTACTATCATCACCACCAACCATTAGCAAAACATTTCCATCATTCCAAACAGAATCCCTGTATATTTTAATCTCATCCATTGTGTCTTTTATTCCCATAAGCTCTGTACTTTTCTTTGTGGTCTTTCAAGTTGTTTTTTCTGCTCTCCCAGTGTCTTCTTAATATTCTTTATTTCTTTAGTCATATTTTCTTTAAATTCTTTGAAGTGATTTAGAGGAGTTGTGTGATTATCCACTGATTGATTGTGTTAAATCCTGTATCTCTTCAGGATATTTGGTTTGTTCTTTTGACTGGGCCATCTCTTCCCTTTACCTAGTATGTCTTGTAATTTTTTGCTGATGTCTAGGCATCTGAATATGTTTGTGAATTTACTCTGGCCAATTTCTCTACATTTTTTCACAGGTCTTCTTTGATATTTGGTTCAACTTATTCTCAGAATTTAACATTTCCCAGCTTAAGTTTTCAAAATTGGGCCAGGAGCTCACTAGTGGGATGCGGATGTTTTCCCAGGGATTGGATACCGAGTGTGAAGTTTTTGTCTATGCGGTTTCCAGATGGGCCAGCAGATGGCACTCGTCAGTGTACCTTTCCACAGGTGTTTGAGTCTGGGTTTCCTGTGTTCCTGCGTTGAATCTCCAGATCAGAGATTCAAAGCGGATTCTGCTGGCCAAGCTCACTGAAGAAAATCACCCTGACCTTCTCTCCCTTTTCCTTTGAAACAGCTGACAGGGAGGAAGTTGTCTGTTTCCCTCTCAGTCAGCTACAGTGAACCAGGGGTTTTGCCCCAGCTTACTATCTTGGGGGTGGGGGAGGGAGCCCTTCCCCACTGCTGGGGGAGCTTGGTATCCATGTTTGTCATTTTGGCTGCTGCTTCTCTCTGTCCCTTACCCTCCTGTGAGTGGTGTAGCACTGTCCTGGTCTGCTGACCCCCAAAGCAGGTCTCTCAGACAGCTTTTGGTTCTTTCTCAGTTGCTTTTGTGAGAGCATTCAGCTCTGCCTGTTAGTCAACATCCAGTCCCAAAACCCTGTACATTTTAAACCTTAACTTCCCATCACCCATCCCCAACCCATTTCTGAGTAATCTGTATTCTAGATTCGGACTATGAGTTTCTTTACTCTAATTGTTTCCAAAAAAAGTGAGATCATACAATATTGGCCTTTTTGTTTTTGGCTTATTTAACTCAACATGTTGTCTTCGGGGTTCATCCATGTTGCTGTACATATCAGGACTTCATTCCTTTTTATGGCTAAATACTACTCCATTGTTTGTATGTATTCCATTATATGTACCACATTTTGCTTATCCATTCATCAGTTGATGGACAGTTGAGATATTACTTCTACCTTCTGGCTATTGCAAATAATGCTGCTATGAACATTGATATACAAGTGTCTGTTCAGGTCGCTGCTTTCAATTCTTTTGTGCAGCATTGCAAAAGCAGTTACTATTGATTCTGTTGTCTGGGTGTGTGGCAGAGCAAGATGGCTGCTGATCTCTTCTGAGGTCTCTGCCTTCCCCTCCAGTTTTGCATTTCCTCTTGGACCCAGCCTTTTGGGGGTATCATGTTTAAGCTATCCTCTAGTCCTCTCTCACATAGTAGGATCAAATATGGAGGCTTTCTTTCCTGTGCCTGTATGTCTCTCTTGCTCTCTGTATCTCTGTTTTTATCAGACCCAGCAAGAGAGTGGAGACATTACAGGAATCATGCCACACTGACACAGTCCAATCATAAGCCCTAAATCGATCTTATCAAGTAATCAAAACAAATGATCCTCAACCAAATTTAAAGCACTCAAAGGGTATTGGGTAGTGCTAGACACATTGATCAAGGGAATTGAATTGAAGGTTCAGAAATAGATCCTCACCTCTATGGTCAACTTTTTATTTTTAATTTTTTTAGGAGGTACTGGGGATTGAACCTGGGACTTTGTACATATGAAGCAGGTGCTCAACCACTGCACTACACCCACTTGGGGTCTACTTATTTTTGGTAAGCCTACAAAGTCCACTTTTCTGGGACAGAACAGTCTCTTCAACAAATTGTGCTGGGAAAACTAGATATCCATAACCAAAAAAATGAAAGAGGACCCCTATCTTACTCCCTATATAAGAATCAACTCAAAATGGATCAAAGACCTAAGCATAAAAGCCAGGACCATAAAACTCCTAGTAGATGACATAGGGAAATATCTACAAGAACTTGTAGTAGGTGGGGTCTCTTAAACCTTACATCCAAAACATGAACAAGAAAAGAGAAAATAGATAAAAGTGACCGCCTCAAAATTAAACACTTGTGTACCTCAAAGGACTTTGTGAAGAGGATAAAAAGGCAGCCTGCTCAATGGGAGAAAATATTTGGAAATCACATATCTGATAAAGGTCTACCATCCATGATATATAAAGAATCCTACAACTCAACAGTAAAAAGACAATGACCTGATTAAAAAATGGGCAAAAGACCTGAATAGACATTTTTCTAAAGAAGAAATATAAATGGTGAAAAAACACATGAAGAAATGTTCAACATCACTGGCTACTAGGGAAATGAAAATCAAAGTTACAGTGAGATATCATTTCATACCTACTAGAATGGCCATTTTAAACAAAACAAAACTACAAGTATTGGAGAGGATATGTAGAGATAGGAACATTTACGCACTGTTGGTGAGGATGTAGAATGGTACAGCCACTGTGGAAGTGTTTCCTAGAAAGTTAGATATAGATCTATTAATACCATGTGACTGCAAAACCCACTACTAGGTATATGTCCTAAAGAACTGAGAGCAGTGACATGAACAGACATCTGCACAACGATGTTCATAGCAACATTTTTTACAATTGCCAAAAGATGGAAACAACCCAGGTGTCCATCAGCTGACAAATGGATAAACAGTGGGATATATACACACAATAGAATAAGAAGAAATGAAATCATGAAGCATATGACAATGTGGATGAACCTGGAGAACATTTTGTTGAGTGAAGCAAGCCAGGCACAAAAGGACAAATATTGTATGATTTTGCTATTATGAACTAAATATAATGAGCAAACACATGTAGTTAATAGCTAGAACGTAAGTGAGCAGAGAAAAGAACGTGGTTAGAGAGCAGAAAGCTGAGGTTTAGTCTGTGCACTCAACTGTGTGTGTGAGCCATATCCTCTTCCTGAAATTATTTTATGAATCCCCAAAAGAGAAAGATTATGTTTTTAGACCCAAGGATGCAAATAGACTGAAAGTGGAAGGTCAAAAAAGATATTTCACACAGAGTATCCAAAAGAGAGCAGGCGAAGCTATACTAATATCAGACAAAACAGACTTTAAATGCAAAACAGTGGCAGCTGTGGCAGCAGCAGCAGCGATCCATGCACCAGCGACGTGGAGGAGGATGCCTCGCAGCTCATCTTTCCCAAGCAGTGGAGACCCTTCTAAATTCAGAGGTTCGCATGCTGCTGGAGCATCGAAAGCAGCAGAATGAGAGCACAGAGGATGAGCAGGAACTCTCAAGGTCTTCATGAAGACTTTAAACTACACAGCCCGTTTCCGTCAGTTCTAGGACAGAGACCATTGCCAGTGGAGCTTGTTGCTTCAGAAAAAGTTTCATAAGTTTGAGTTGGCCTCTTTGGCCAACCTTTGCCCAGAGACTGCTGAGGAGTCCAAGGCTCTGATCCCAAGCCTGGAGGGGTGGTTGAAGATGAGGAGCTGAAACAGATTCTTGACTTCCAGACAGCAGATTTCAATATTAATCTGCAAACCTTACTGCAGCTGGAGGAACGACATCCCCAGCATGGGAACTGGGGTAGAAACATGATTCCAGAACACATGGGCTTCCTATGGCTAGAAAGACACATCTTGGTCCTAATTTTGTTGCCATCTCAAACCAGGCTCTTGGGTCCTGGTGACCATGTAGACTTGGAGGAGCCTTGTAGGGGCTACCTGTGGCCTCCTGAGCCTGCAAAATCTTCTCCAGCCTTTGGGAAGGCTGAGCTGGGATGACTAGACTATAACCTACACTGTTGACTACCTCATGCCATGGTATTTGGCAGCTGTTTGTGTTGTGTTTTGTTAATGTAGAGAATCCTTTATTAGTTTCTGCAATCAAACCCATGTCCCTGCATTATTTTTGTATTTCATGTTTTAATTTCAGTGTGTATATAGTTTTGAAATCAGGCTAGAACATATAAAACAGGTTTGGGGAAAAGAACAGTCTTACCAACTGCAAAAGGAAAAATTAAACCAGACTGGTACGTTTGCAGTTCTTAAAGAAAGGATGACTATTAGTGACCATGAGAGCACCTTGGCACCTTTGGGGCCTAAACCAGAGAGAGAAGAAGCTCGCCATGGAAAATGGTTCCAACTGAAGACAACGGTGCTGCTTTAGGAAGATTGAAGTTACATAAGAAGCCTGTGGTCTTGAGGTCGGGCAGGTACTTGGCCTTTGTCTTGGACGTGAATTTGGAGTAAGTGGTCCTGAAACACTCATTTTGTTATTCCAAATCAAGATTTTTCCTTCAGAGGCCAGACTTTGCAGGTCTGAACACATAGAAGTCTCTTCCTCTTCTTCTTTGAGGGCATCTGGTCTAAATGCTGGGCTTGCTCGTGAGCAACAGGTATTCTTCCGCAGGGGAGATTTAGAAGGAGAGGCTGTCCTTTTCTGAGTGGTTACAGATGAAGCCACTTGCTCCGAGGTTAGTTGGGTGAAACTCAGAGCTTTGCATTCTAGCTTTGTTTATTTCTGAAGGGAAATAGGCCTGTTTTTCTTCACAGTTTGGGGGTTGGGGGGGCAGGGGTGGGTTTGGAGCATTTGCTAACTGTATATGAATTCATGATCCAAGAAGAAGGTTGGGGAAAAAAAACACTAGGCTTTAAAAGTCATCATGGGAAGCAGACTTGGCCCAGTGGTTGGGGCGTCTGTCTACTACATGGGAAGTCCATGCTTCAAACCCCAGGCCTCCTTGACCTGTATGGAGCTGGCCCATGTGCAGTGCTGATGCGCGCAAGGAGTGCCCTGCCACACAGGGTGTCCCCCGCGTAGGGGAGCCCCACACGCAAGGAGTGCACCCCGTAAGGAGAGCCGCCCAGTGAGAAAGAAAGTGCAGCCTGCCCAGGAATGGCGCCACACACACGGAGAGCTGACACAACAAGAAGACGCAACAAAAAGAAACACACATTCCTGGTGCTCCTGATAAGGATAGAAGTGGTCACAGAAGAACACACAGTGAATGGACACAGAGAGCAGACAACTGGGGGGAGGGGAGACAGGAAGGGGAGAGAAATAAATCTTAAAAAAAAAAATCATAATTTTGTCGGGTGCTGGCTAAGGAAAAAATAATCCTTATCTTCATAAGTTTATGCTTTTTCTGAGTTACCAATATATTTAATCAATGTTTAGGGGAAATAAGCTATCTTTTTTTTTCTTGGGAAACTTTACTTCTTGGAACTTCAGTGTTTTTGATAGTAAAATATGGTAATAATAGGACCTACCTACTACCTCAAGGACTTTTTGAGAAGATTTAATGAGCAAATTAATACAAAGAGCCTAGTTGTGTTTGACACATAGTATGCCTTTGGTTAAAGTTTTTGTTAATAGTATCTCAGTCAGGTGAACAAGTGTATAAAGATGGTAAGTCAACTTGCTTTTCTAGATAGAAGTTGCTGCAAAAATTTGGTAGTGTGGCAGTGACAACTGATACTTCTATCAAACTATGAAAATAAAGCAAGTAGTATCCTCAAAAGAAAACAAATGCAAAAAAAAGTGATGAAATGCAGAAGGCTAGTGTATGTTAATAAAAGGGGCAATCCACCAGAAAGGAGGAACAGTCATAAATATCCATGCACTTAATCAGGATTCCCCAAGATACATGAGGTAAATACTGGCAAAGCTGAAAGGAGAAATAGATGTCTCTACAATAATAGTTGGAGACCTGAACACGCCAGTCACATCAATAGAGAGAACAACTAGACAGAAGATCAACAAGGAAATAGAACTTGAACAATATAATAAAGGAGCTGGACCTGACAGACATATACAGAACATTGCACCCCAAATCAGCAGGTTATACATTCTTCTCAAGTGCTCATGGGTTTTCTCCAGGATAGATCATATGTTGGACTATAACACAGCTCTCAATAAATTTAAGAAGATTGAAATTATATAAGGCACCTTCTCTGACCACAATGGAATGAAGCTACAAATCCATAATAGGTGGGAAAGAAGAGAATTTACAAACATCTGGAGGCTAAACCAACACACTCCTAAATGATCAGTGGGTCAAAGAAGAAATTGCAAGAGAAATTAGTAAATGTCACAAGATGAATGAAAATGAGAACTCAACTTATCAAAATTTATGGGATATCATGTAGGCAGTGGTGAGAGGGAAAATTATAGCCCTAAATGCCTATCTTAAAAAAGAAGAAAGAGCTAAAACTAAAGCTCTAACTGAACAACTAGAGAAAGTAGAAAAAGAGCAGCAAACCAATCCCAAAGTAAGCAGAAAGACAGAAGTAAAAAGAGCAGAAAGAAATGAAATTGAGAACAACAACAGAAATTGAGAAAATCAACAAAACCAAAAGCTGATTCTTTGAGAAAATCAATAAATTTTACAAACCCTTAGCAAGACTAACAAAGAAACAGAAGATGCAAATAAAGAAAACCAGGAATATGACTGACAGAAATAAAAAGGATCAAAAGAGGATATTATGAGAAACTGCATGCCAACAAACTAGACAACCTAGATGAAATGGACAAATTCCTAGAAATGCACAAACAACCTACACTGACTTTCCAAGAAACTCAACAAACCTATCACAAGTGAAGAGATTGAATAAAAAATCTTTCAACAAAGAAAAGTATAGGACCAGATGGTGTCATAGGTGAATTCTACCAAACATTCTGAGAAGAATTAACACTGATCCTATTTAAACTCTTCCAAAAAATTGAAGAGAGAAAATTACCCAACACATTTTATGAAACCAATATTACCCTAATACCAAAGCCAGATAAAGATACTATAAGAAAAGAAAATTACAGATTAAGCTCTCTGATGAACATAGATGCAAAAATTCTCAACAAAATACTTGCAAATCAAATCCAAGAGCATATGAAAACAATATACATTATGATCAAGTGAGTTTTTTCTTGGTATACAAGGGTGGTTCAACATAAGAAAACCAATGTTCTACATTAACCAAAGCGGAAAAAAAACACAGAATCATCTCGATGCAAGAAAAGGCATTTGACAAAATGCAATATCCTTTCTTGATAAAAAGATGCCAAAAGATAGGTGTAGAAGGAAAGTTACTCAACATAGTAAAGGGCATATATGAAAATCCCACAGCCACTGTTATTCAACATGTGCTAGAAGTTCTAGCTAGAGCAATTAGGCAAGAAAAAGAAAGAAAAGGTGTCCAAATTAGAAAAGAGAAAGTAAAGCCCTCACTGCTCCCAGAGGCACCATAAGAGGTGTGGTGCTTTCTTACCAGCATCAGCTACTGTTGATTCTGTTGTCCAGGCACGTAGTAAAGCAAGATGGCTGCTGATCTCTGCTGAGGTCTTGACCTTTCCTTCTGGGCTTCTGCTCTTGGGCTGCTCCATGGGCCCTGCCTTTTGGCGGCTTCATGTTTAAGCAGTCTTCTCTAGTCCTCTCTCACATGGTAGGACCAAATATGGTGATTTTCTTTTCGTGGGTCTGTGTGTCTTTCTCTCTATCATTCTTCACTCTGTTTTTATCAGACCCAGCAAGAGGGAGGAGACCCAACATGAATCATGCCCCCGCTGACATAATTCAATCATAAGGCCCAAAGTGAACTTATCAAGTAATCAGTCAAATGGTATCACACCTACAGGAATAGATTAGTTAAAACATAATCTTTTATTTCAATTTTCATTTTCATTTTTGGGGTTCATAAAATTATTTCAAACTGCCATAAGTGGCCTTTACCTTCTTGTCAAAAACCAGTTGGTCATAAATATAAGGGTTGATTTCTGAGCTCTCAATTCTATTCCTTTGGTTTATATGCCTATCCTTATGCCAGTGCCATGTTGTTTTGATTACTTTGATCAACTATCTTATCTTCAAGTTCGCTGATTCTTCTGCCCGCTCCAAGTTGCTACTGAAACACTCCTGGGTAATTTTCATTCCCGTTATTGTAGTCTTCAACTCCAGAAGTTCTGTGTGGTTCCTTTTTAAAATTTCTGTCTCCTTACTTAGACTTTCATATTGTTCATTTGTTGTTTTTCTGGTATCCTTTAGTTTTCTTCTCTGTGCTCTCCTTCATCTCCCTGAGAAGTTTTAAGATCAGTTTTTTAAAGGCTCTGTTCAGTATGTCCACATTCTCATCTTCTTCATTGGTGTTTTATGTATTTTTATCCTTTTCCCTAGCATGGGCCATTATTTCCTGTTTCTTTGTCTTGTATTCTTGTACACTGTACATTTTAATATTTTAAAATGTTAACTTTGGGATTTACTCCCTGTGGTGTCTGCTTCTTGGTTTTGTAACCAGCTGGTGATAAGACAGAAGTTTTCTGGAGCTTCAGCCCTCCTTTCAGGAAGGTCTGCCCAAGGCAAGTGCAGTGTACAGGGCTCTCCCTGTCTTTCTGGGCCTCTGTCTTGCCCTGGGCTTTTGAGTGTTAGTTGTTTTGGAGTTCTGTTGTTCACAGGAGGTTGGTTGTCCCCTGTCTTTCCCAGGAGTCAGACCTCCCACTCTTGGTTATCTGAAGCTGGCTGGCCTTTGTCCCAGACAGTCTGCTTCTATAGCTTTTAAAATACTCCTTTTATTATCTCACACTACTTTTGCTTGGATGACAGATTCTGGGAGGAGTGTCACCCCAGTGACGACTTTCCCAAGTCAGTCAATCCCAGCTAAAACAGGCCAGGGACCCATGGAGGGGCACAGGCCGCCTCCACAGAGCCTTGGGGGAGGGTATCAGGAAGGGCAACTAAAGCTTCTCTGGTGGCTCCCCAAAGCTGAGCTTTCCTGGCCTGTCCAGCAAGTCCAGCCCTTCAGCCAAGTGAACCCACGGCCCTGAGGAAGCACTGCATCTTTTAATCTCCACTGCCGCGACCCCTGTCCAGGGAGGATTGAAACGATGGTTGCTGCCACCTTTGTTTGGGAAGGGGTTGAAATAGTGGCTACTGTCACCTTTGTCGTGGCAGAAACAGGACCCCTCAATCCGAATTCACTAATCAAAAGCCGTGGTCACTGATTGGTTCTGCCCACCCCTATTCCTGGGGAGAGGATTTTTATGTCCCTCTTTGTCACCAGCAGGTAGTCAGGGACTGGGCCCTGGGGCGGCTGGCAGTGAAAGTGGGAGATGGTTTCCAGCAGCTGCTGTGCAGACAGAGTAATTTACAGTTCTTTACTGTGATTTATCAGCCTCTCCCTCCGGCTCTTCCCTGGATGCTCTAAGGTGTTCTGGTCTCTGGAATTTCAATATAGTTGTTTCAGAGGGTTCCTGCCTATTTAATAGTTGTTTTGGTGGAAAGACTGTATCCTGGAGCTCTCTATTCCACCATCTTCCTTGGAGCAATCTCCATCTCCTACTGTTTTTAAAGCTGCATTTTCTTCATTTGGCATGTGCCCAATTACTGCAACCATTTAACTGTTTTTTGGAGTTTTGAGGAAGGTGGCTCTGCCTGCTTCTGCTAGCTGTTCAAAGATTCTGTGCAGGCACCTTGGAGAGTCTTATGCCACCATTTTGGTCCAGTAGAAATTCTCTCGATTGACCCCCATATAATTTCCTTCCCAATTAGCCGATGATGTGCTTTCCCTCAGTAAAGCATTCTAAATGGGGTCCCTAGTTTCCCCGTGACAAGCGCGCCATGCGCTTCTTTCTTTTTTTCCCCATTAATTTATTTTTATTGTCTTTTTTAAAAAAAGATACATAGATCACACAAAATGTTACATTAAAAAATATAAGAGGTTTTTATATACCCCACCCCCCACCCCCACTCCTCCTTTCTTGATTGACTTGAATGCTTACCAAGAGTATATTGGGTGTATTTCCAAACCATTTTATGTCAGTTGTGCTGTAATTTAGTATAAATAAATTAGATGAATTAAATACTAAATAAACTAATTAAATTGAGTATCATGTATTCCAAATAGCATTTTATGTCATGCCATTAGATACAAGGGCAAAAATTATTATTTCTGTGGAACCTAAATAGAATTCTTTGGAAAGGTAATCTGCATTAAAAAAAATTGGATATGGGCCACGTAACTGTAAAATAATAAGAAAAGTTTTGTTAAAATTTAGAATAATTCTTCATTCAGATGGCTTTGAAATGTATTTAGGTTTTTCTCCTTTTGACAGACACTGTTGCCTGTGTAACTCAACGCATATGTCCAACCCCTTTCTTCCTGGTCTGCCTCTACTATAGAGATTGGACAGCTAAATATATGCTCTCCCAGCTTTCTTTGGAGTTGTGACCCATTTTTGACCAAAGAATAAGTGAAATTCTGCTGGAGGGTGGGGAGTGGCTCTGGGAAAAATTGCTTTCATTACATTAGAGACAGATGTGTTAGGTTTTACTGCTTCCCCTTCTTGCCTTGAATGTAGATGTGCTGTCTGGAGCTGCAGCATCCATTTTGTGATTATGCGATTACAAGTTAACATAATTAAGCCTGGTAGAGTG
This sequence comes from Dasypus novemcinctus, assembly GCF_030445035.2. Taxonomy (NCBI): domain Eukaryota; kingdom Metazoa; phylum Chordata; class Mammalia; order Cingulata; family Dasypodidae; genus Dasypus; species Dasypus novemcinctus. The sequence continues at coordinate 34,830,063 of NC_080698.1, forward strand.
GAAATAGAGAAGGAGTTTGGGTCTTTAATGGCATCATGAAGCCATAGTACCATTGTTGGAATGTCTGTCTTCACTCCATTTGTTATGTAAGAGAATTAAATTTCTGCATTGTAAGTGACTGTTAGTTGTAGCCCCAAGCATTCCTAATTGATACAGCTTCTTCAAATAATTTGAAACCAAAATTCTAGGTAGTGATTTGTGTGTGTGGTTTAGGCAAAACACAAACAAACAAATTATGTGCAGGTCCAGTCAGAAGACCCAACCTCAAAGGTTTTGGTTATCACCAAAATATTAGGTAGCGATGGTACATCTGTTTTAAGTTAAAATGTTATATATATATATTTATAATTAAAACCCCAGTCTAATCACCAAATAAACAAAAACCTACAGAAAAACCCAGATTGGGGAACTTTTTACACTATACATTGCCAGTACATCTCAAGACATCAAGGCCATGAAGAATAAGACAAGCCCAAAAAACTGCCAATAACCAGAGGATACTGGGGAGACACGACAACTAGGTGCATCTGGTACCCAAAATTGGATCCTGGAACAGAAAAAGGACATTATGGAAAAACTGCTGAAATCCAAAAGAAAGCCTGGAGTTTATTTAAGAGTAATGTACCAATGTCTGTTTAGTTTTGATAATTTTGTCATAGTAATGTAAGATGTTAATAAAGGGGGAAAGTGGGTGGTGGTTACATGGGAGCTGTTTGTCCTATCTTTAAAACTTTTCTGTACATCTAAGATTAATAAAAAGTGTGCTAAAAATGCTATTTATGCATTATTATGTCCTTTTTCCCTTGGACAGATTTTTTTGTCTAATTCACTGACTACCGACCATTCAAGTAAGATGCTTAGGCTTTCACTGCGCTTGGTGGATGCACGCTTCATGCTTCTCACCTTGTTGACATGGACAAAGAAAGATTTTACAAGTCGTTTTCTCTCCCTTTCTATACTACATTTTACGGCTACTTACCAGAGAGCTGTTCATGGTTTTCTGAAAATATTTTATTTAGATTTTAAATTTATACTGTATTCTCTCCTTATTTTAAATTTAAATGATTTATAGATTTCTACTACTTATATATTTTAAAATGTCATTATTTTTTACTTATTTAACTTTATCTTTTATATTTAATTTTTAATTTTCTTTTATTGTGTCATAGTAGGAGAACAAATAAACAGATTTGGTGGCCAGACGTGAAGTCTGCTGAGTTTGCCCGTCAGAGGTCAGTCCATTGGCAATTGCTCCTTTTCACTTGAAGTCCGGGTAGTTTGCTTCAGGACATTGTCCTCCAGCCTTCATTTTCACCATCTAAAGAGCAGGCAAATGACCCAGGTCAATCAGACATGCAGGGATTAGTTTAGGGATGAGTCAGGCGCAGGAATTTGTTAGCGTTCTCGGGAATGATGCCCTCTCTTTTGGCTGCGGATGCTAAGCTGATAAATAACTTGCCTGGCACTGGTGCTACTTTTGCCATCATTGGGACTGAAGCCTGCCTGGCAATGAACCTGGAGGCATGCACAGCCCACACTCAGCAATGAGCCTTCCTAACATTGTTTGAGCTACTGGGATCCAGCCCTGTTCAAATTTCTGGACTTTTCATTTAAAAAAGCCAATTTTCTTTCTTGAATTGATTTCTGTCCTTGCAACCACAGGACTTTTGCTGAAACGGTAGCCATTTCTGCTATTCTGATTTTCAGTTCTGTCCCTCTCCTCTCCCCACCACAGTCCTTAGAGCTTGATGTCAAGACTTCTTGTGGAATGTGAAATCATGCACGGTCCTGTCTTGCTGATGTGCCTGACTAGCATCCTGGTTAGCATCCTTGCGCTAACTCTTTCTGGCTATGAAGAAGTGACAACCAGGGCAAATTACCTTCTCAGAACCTCAGCTTCCTTGATTGTAAAATGGGAATAAGGACCTAACCTCAAAGCCTTGTTGGGAGAATGAAATAAGGTAATGCATTTAAGACATTAGCATCGTTCCGTACCAAGCCCTCAAATTTAGTTCTTTGAAACTAAATTTCAAAGATAAATGTGTGATAAATGACGAGATTATCACAGGCAGCAATCATATCTTATGTTCACAATGCCAGGCATTGTGGAATATACAAAATTAAGGTTGGAAATTTTAAGAAAGCCTGAAGGGTCTCTGTGCTGGCTTCTAGGAATTAAAAATGAGTATGACACATTACGTACTCTCAGATTGTTCAAGGCTGGGGGGAGACATTGCCCTATTTTTTTTTTTAAGATTTATTTATTATTTTTATTTCTTTTTCTCCCCTTCCCCCCCACCCCAGTTGTCTGTTCTCTGTGTCTATTTGCTGTGTATTTTTCTTTGTCCACTTCTGTTGTTGTCAGCGGCACGGGAATCTGTGTTTCTTTTTGTTGCATCATCTTGTTGTGTCAGCTCTCCGTGTGAGTGGCGCCATTCCTGGGCAGGCTGCACTTTCTTTCACGCTGGGCGGCTCTCCTTACAGGGTGCACTCCTTGCGCATGGGGCTCCCCTACACGGGGACACCCCTGCATGGCACGGCACTCCTTGTGTGCATCAGCACTGTGTGTGGGCCAGCTCCACACGGGTCATGGAGGCCTGCGGTTTGAACCGCTGACCTCCCATGTGGCAGACGGACGCCCTAACCACTGGGCCAAGTCTGCTTCCCCCATTGCCCTATTGAAGGCCAATGAAAAACAAAGATAGAACATACCTGAAATAACATAGGGTCAGTTCATTCATTTAGCGCATATTAATTGAGCATCTACTGCATGCCAAGACCTCATGCTAGGAGAGCAGCAGTGAATAAAGATACAAAGTCACAAAGAGATAGCTAGGGATGAACAATTTGCTCAGACAATTTAGGAGCAGGTAAAGAAGTATTACAAAGAGGGAGTGAAACATGTTTGTCTAGATAATATCTAAATTTCATGGCCTAGTGAATGGATGCTCAGAAGAAAAGTCACAAATAATGGAATGGGTCAGGTGGTTGATTTCACATGCATGGCAGCTGCTTTTAAATTCAAACAAAAGAAAGTGGCATCAAAATTTTTTAAAAATAATTATTTTTATAATGTGAGATTTTGTAAAAAAATTAAGGTAACGTTAAAGAAAAACAATCTCTCTTGCCATTACTTCTAGAACTTGCATAAAAATGTAGATCTCCTATTGCCTTTATTCTTTATAAAACAAAATCACTTAAGAAGCCAAATTTAAGCCATTTCAGAATTGCAGACATGCAAAATCTTTATGAGAAACATTTGACCTGATTTGTTTTACTAATTAACAAATAACCCTCCCCTGAATGGCATGTTTCACCCGACAGCACATTTTTAATCAAGGCATAAATTGTAGCAAACCAAGATTTCCAAGAAACCCATGAAACACCACCTCAACAGGAAGGATGAGAGCATGTCACAGCAATAACACAGCAGGAACCTGGCTGAAAGGAGCTGAGAGTTAATTTGTGGCAGAAAATGAATAGTATGCGATGAAATAACAACTTCATGCCCTGTCTGAAAATGCGAAAAATGGCTGCGAAGAGATTGCAATTGAATGTCTCCTGTAGCAGCTCAAGGTGAGGCCCAATTGTCATCAAAGGGCTGATGGGATTCAACGGCATAAGGAGCAATTAAAGGAAAAATAATTTGGAGAAAAAAAGATGTCAAGAAGCACATTTCCACGTGAGCGATAATGTTTGTGCCAAATAGCCTTCCTGTCACATTCGAGACTGAGCTGTTAGAAGTGTCTGGTGGTAGTGATAGAATTTTCTGTCATCCCTGGGGAACCGAAGTGTTGGAGAGGTAGGAGCTTGAAAGGTGGGGCCGAAAGGTGATGCTGGAAAGTGTATTGCAGGATAGCACAGGTGAAGTTGACGAGCCTCACGATTTAGAAATGAAAGGCCCTGTGAGGAATAAAATACCCCAAGGTATTACGGAGGGAGAGGCCTTGTCTGGCATTAGGGCTGCTCATATTTTGGGGTGTTGCTGTGTTTCATTTCCAACTTTAAAAAGTTAGTCTTTAATATTTTCAGTTTTTGCAGGTAGTCGAACTTTCTAGGGCTCAATGCGGATAAGATTTTGCGTTAAGGTGAGAGATGAGTTTCTTTTAGTTTCTTTTTATTTTTATTTTTGAGAGGCCATATGCATGGAATTCTTAAATCTAAATGACGGTTAAAATTTTATGAAGTCAATTTGTAAAAGCCTTGATACATTCCTGTTAACAAAAAGTCATCATTATAGAAACATATGACCTCAAAAGTAAACATCCCTGGTGATCCTGTTTCCCATGGTGACTGATCTTATGATTTGGTGTATATTTTCTCAAGTGTTTTTTTTTTTTTAAAAGATTTATTTATTTCTCTCCCCCCCCGCCACCCTGGTTGTCTGATTGTCTGTTCTCTGTGTCTATTTGCTGCATCGTCTTTGTCCGCTGCTTCTATTGTTGTCAGCAGCACAGGAATCTGTGTTTCTTTTTGTTGCGTCATCTTGTTGTGTCAGCTCTCCATGTGTGCGGCGCCATTCCTGGGCAGGCTGCACTTTCTTTCATGCTGGGTGGCTCTCCTTACCAGGCGCACTCCTTGCGCGTGGGGCTTCCCTATGCGGGGGACACCCCTGTGTGGCACGGCACTCCTTGCACGCATCAGCACTGTGCGTGGGCCAGCTCCACACGGGTCAAGGAGGCCCGGGGTTTGAACCGCGGACCTCCCATGTGGTAGATGGACGTCCTATCCACTGGGCCAAGTCTGCCGCCTCAAGTGTATTTTTAATGTACAAACTAACATATATTATTGCATTAACAAAAATGAGACCATTCATACATCTTTGTTTTGCTCCTGTTCGTATTTATATCCGTGGCTGCCCAATATATTTGAACACCCTCATTACATTTAGACAATTTTCCACACCCTGGTTTGCTTTGTTTACTTACCGTTCATGGAACTACCACGGAACTTTTTCCATATGGCATTCCTTTATATGGATATATCTTTTTTTTTTTCACCTATTCTTCATTGATGGAGTGGAATACACTGTATAAATTTGGAAATGCTCTCTCTCTCTCCCTTCTTCCTCTGTCTCTCTCCCCTTTTCTCTTTGTCTCTCCACACACAATTTAAAAAGTTTAAGTTTATAGTACTTCTTTGTAGGGTTGAAAAAGAGGGAAATAAGCTGCGTGCATGAGTGGATGTCTGTGTGTGCAGGATCTTTGTAGCTGTAGGAGTATTCAGTGGTCACACAATCTCTTGTATATGAATTACTTACAGATGATCATATATATTACATGGGTTGTGAGAAATCTGGGCTGGTGAAGATGGCGAAGTCCCTGTTCTTTCTGGAAAGCCTTGATAAATAAGCAAGATCCATGCTTTGAGCTACACAGGTGCTGGATGTGCAAAGAATAATGTAAGACCCCTGCTTGGATAAGAGAAACAGTGGCCACTGAGACCAAAGTATAGTAACAGGTGATGTTAATAAATGATGTTTTGATCAAGGCAAAATCCAGGAACTTGAGGGTGGAGGAGGAAGGATGCTGGGAAAGAAAGTATGATTATTCCGAAGTATATTGAAAGGAAGGTAGGATAGAGCTTAAAACAAAAAAGCCTGAAAATCAAAAGAGTCAGAGTTGATGCTCTCTTGCCTAGTACTTTAGGATTAACAAGCATAGACCACTCTAATGGTAAATTTCCTGTCTTTTGTTTATGACAGCCATTGCCAATTGTTCGTGGCATCCTTTTCCCTTGAACCAAGAGACAGCCACATGCATCTTTTCTCTGTACTGTCTCAGACCAATCCACATGAGTCAGAACTGACAGGCAAGATGAAATCTGCCTGCCATTCCAGGTCTGTAGAGAGCAGCTCTTTGTGAGTGACTGAGTATCTGGATAGAGGGGCTTAGCAAAGCCCTTTCTAGACTCTCCTGATGTTTCCAAACCTTTGTCATCCCAGGAAAAAGAAAAAAAAAGACAGCATGGAATACTGGAAGTATTGGAAGACATAAGGACTTTGGAGTCATCCAGAGTGGATGAGGACCTTGGGTAAATTAGCACATTGATCTTAATTTCCTTATTTGGAAAATGAGGCAGAGCAAAGAAAAGCAGGGAAAAAAATAACTGCCTTAACTGCATTAAAAAGGGATGGCACCCTATTTGAAACAATGTCAGGGCCAGGGAAGCATTATTTCCTTAACCATCCTCTTGCTTTTATCCCTCCCTACTACATTTCTTAGACAGCGGGTTACTTTCCATCACAGGGGTGTCCACACAGAGCACAGAGGCCAGTTTACGCTGCTCTCCTCCTCCTGATTGCACTTAGGCATCTGATCCGAATGAGAACCACAGCGCTCTGTCCAGAGTCCCTGGCTGAAAGGTGGGCCAATCCCCACGCCCTGCTCTGACTGAGCCAGGAATGGACATGTCACCCAAGCTGGTCCAAGCAGAGTCCTTCCCTGGGAAGGAAGAGCCCCTGTTCTCTGTGGCCGAGGACATTCACATGTGAGCCTGTGTCATGGCTCCATGTTCCCTGGCACGTGACATGGGCAGGCCTGTGGGGGGAGAGACACAGAGGCAGGAGTGGGGAGGCAAGCCCGAGAGAGCTCCAGTCCTGCCTTGAGCCGTTCCTTGGTCCCTGCTTACCCCTGCTGGCCTGAGGTTTGGGAACATGAGCCAATAAATCCCTCCTTTTGCCTGAGCTTCTCTGGGTCGGGATTTTTGTCAGAGTAGTTCAAAATAAGACTCTCAGGTTTAAGGTAGCTGTCAAGGCGGGGCCGAGCCCAGGGTGAAGTCCTGAGCTCCCGCCCTGCTGGCTGCTCCTGCCCGCTCTGGAAGGCCACACCTGCCCAGCCTGGGGAAGTGGGAGAGAGCCGGGAGGGCACTCCCCGTTGAGCAGGTGCAGAGGGGAGGAAGAGGCCTCGAGACCGTCTGCTCCTCCTCTCAGGTTAGATTCTGTTCACGGGACTATCTACTAAGAGAAATATTCCTGATGCATTTCACTGGGAATTTGTAGGTTATAAACAGAAAATTCAATTTAGCGCAAAGAGGGGAATTCACTGTCAAGGTCGACAGGCAGGAACCAGACCTCTGGAGCTTTCAGAGAATGGAGGCAGCTGCGAAGTATGATGAGAATGACTTTTCTTTTCAGGGCTTACGGTGTCCTAGGCACGGTGCCCACCCTTCACCTGGATTACGTAATGTAATTCTTGCAAAAACTATCACCCCCATTTTACAAATGAGGAAACTGAGGACCAGAGAGGTTGAGTATTTTGCCCAAGGACACGCACCTTAGAGAGGGGCTGTTCATTCTACCCAGCCTGCAGGTCCCAGCGTTTTGCTCATGGCATTGATAAAAGTATTGAGAGAGCCCTGGGGACCCCTCAGAGCCAAAACAAGCACAAACATAAACCCAAACGTCTATGCCTTACTTCCTCTTTGAACTCCCTCTTGAGATCTTTTGAAATTTGAAATCCCCACCAAGGCGACCCACCCAGATAGCCAATCGAACCCCTAGTTCATTAGATTTGACCGGATACAAAACCACCCCTATCCGACAGACAAATCATCTAATCAATAGGAGTCTAGCCAACTTCCTTTTTTTTGTTGATAAAATATTGATTGCCACGCCTAGAAGCTCGAAGCTGCTTCTGTTTTTGCAAGTGATCTGGCTTCCAGGCTGCAGCAAAACTTTGATGTCCGGAAGAAAATGCTGTAATCTGCAAAATTTGACTCCGATCTGACTCTCGACGGCATCTTTGCTCCTCTCCGTGGCTCTGCTCCACTCCTCCTCAGTATCAGTCAGGGGTTCGTGGCAGAAACCAGAACTCACTCTAGGATCTTAAGCAGATGGGTTTCATAAAGGGACTAGTGCTTACAAATCAGTGGGAGGGCTGCAGGAGCAGCCTCTAGTCTTGGTCTTGGGGAGCAGCTCCCCTGAGGATATTGGGGCACTGGCCCCCCAGGGAGCTGCGAGCTCCACCACAACCAGGGAAGTGGGGAGTCAGGGCGCTGCCACCCGAACTGTTGATCCTGGAAACGGGCCACCAGCAAGGCTGCAGGGCAGAATGGTGCTGCTCTAAGTGTGGGCTCCTGAGCTGCATGGCATCGGGAAAACGAGGTGCTGTCAAAACTTCAGCCCACTGCAGAAAAATCCAGCCCCCTTCATATCACAGCCATATTTGCCAGCAGCATGGCTTATGTATCAAACCCTAGATGCAGAGGCTCTGGAAAGTATAACTTCAGCTCTCCAGGAGGAGGGCATCTTAGTAAGAGAGTGAAATGGGTTGCGTGGACCAACCCAGGCTATCCAGCACATTCTTTATAGGTGCTTGTTGGAGCAGCCTCCTGTGCTTACGGTTTCTGCTCCTACATAACCTCTCTTTCTGCTTTCACTGCTCAGTACCTCAGTTTCTCTTTCCCAGCTCAGTATGTGCAAGTCAATCTGGTTTTCTCTGCTCAATTTTGCGTGCTGGTCCCTGCCCTTAGGGGTAGCACTCCTTCCTCACATCAGCAGCTTGGCCCCAGGAGAGGGGGACGGGCTGGCAGGCCGTAGGGTATACAGCATGGCGCTGGCTCCAGGGGCTGGGTGGCACAGTATCCTTTAGGGAAGTGTGTGAGCATGTGGACGATAACTGACACATCCAGCACGTTTTTACGGTGGTGGTTCAGCTTAAATCCAGCCTCTACTGTGAACTTCCCTTGAGCAGTGTAGCTTGCACAGATGTTCCCTTTTTCAGACTCCTGAGTGTCGTGTTCTGGTTTCCATTGCACTGGGCTTGTCCCTCTCCTGGGGCCCTTAACACCCCTGTTTTGTGGCAAAGTTCTCCCGTGGCCCTCCTGTCCCCAACACCCCTCCATCGTTTCTGTCCCCTCATCCTGCTATTTTTCTCCATAGCACCTGTGTATCTATGTGCTTCTTGTCTATCTACCTCCCACTAGAACCCAGTCTCCACAAAGGCAAGGAGCAGGCTTTGCTTTCTATTGTATCCCTAGGACCTAGAATTTGGAATTTATTGAGCATTTGCTGCAGTTTGAGAGCAGAAGTGAGGACAGGTGTAGCCTATCAGGTGACATCCAGGCAGTATGGCATAGTGGTTAAGAGTATGTACTTGAAATGGGGCAGAATTGGGTTCAAATCACATTGCTGGCACATAGTGCTATGCAACTTGAAGCTAGTTACTGTCTCTGAGCCTTAGTTGTCTCCTCTGTAAAATGGGGCTAATAATGACTTGTGGTATCTTTGACATGGCCAGGGCTACTGTCCCCACAGAGACAGTGATGAATGCATGTGGTGAACAGGACAGTGCCTGCCCCAACTAAAGAAGTAACCACTACTTGATTCCTGCAAAGTATGAAAACAATGGCCTGTGTGGCCATTTCTTCAAATAGTTTCAGAAGTGCTGAAAAGTCCAGATTTTTAAAAACTTGACTCCTTTAAAATGGGACCACTGTGTGGCCAGCTAAAAGATATCCACATGCCAGACTTTGTGATCTTTGTAAAAGTTTGTGACTTTGATAACTGCAGACAGGCAGCCTTTATAGCTACGGTTCTTAGCATTTTTGTTCCATGGACCCCTTACTGAGTTCCCACTATACTGTGTATTATAGAATAAATACATCACACCTGCACCAGCATGTCCCCCAAGTAATGTTGTTTTTGAACTTCAGTTCAAGCTCACGGACCCCTGGTTAAGAAGTCCTGCTTTATACGATTTGTGAGTGATCAAAAAGCCTCCTTTTCCTATCTTCTCCATGATTTTGCCACGTGAAGGAATACCCATCCAGAAGCACAAGCAACAAAAGAAAAAGTAGGAAAATTTGACTACATCAAAAGTAAAAAGTTTTGTACTTCAAAGGCTACCATGAAGAAAGTGAAAAAAAAAACCCACACAAATAATATATCTGATAAGGGATTATTATCTAGAGTGCATAAAGAACTCTTACAATTCAACAATAAAAAGACAAATAGCACAATTAAAAATGGGCAAAGGATTTGAATAGACATTTCTATAAAGAAGATATGTAAATGGCCAGTAAGTATGAAAAGATACTTAACACATTAATCCCACAATAAGATAACACTTTGTTCTCATTAGGATAGCTATAATAAAGATGAACAATAACATATTTTTGTAAAATGTGGAGAAATTGGAACCCTCATACGTTGCTAGTGGAAATGTAAAATGTGCACCTCATTTGGAAAACAGTCACCGCATGACCCAGCAGTTCTACTCCTAGGTATATCTCTAAGAGAATTAAAAACCCATGTCTATGCAAAAACTTGTACACACAAATGTTCATAGCAGCATTATTTATAATAGCCAAAAGTAGAAACAGCCTAATTTATAATAGCCAAAAAGTAGAAACAGCCTAAATTGATGAATGGATAAACAAAAAGTGGTATGTCCAAGCAAAGAAATATTATTTAGCTGTAAAAAGGAATGAACTAGTGATACATGCCACAACATAGAAGACCCTTGCAAACATTATGTTCAGGGAAAGAAGCCAGGAGAAATGGCCACATATTGTATGATCCCATTTATACGAAATATCCAGAATGGGCAAATCCATAGAGAGAGAATGCAGAGTAGTGGTTATCAGAACAGGGAGAGGGAACTATAAGGAGTGACTGCTAATAGATAAGGGATTTCATTTGAGGTGATGCAATGTTCTGGAATTAGATAGTGGTAATGGTTATACAACTTTGTGAATACACTAAAAACCATTAAATTGTGTACTTTATAATGGTGAATTTTATGATATGTGAATTATCTCAGTTTAAAAATGTAATAAATAGAATCTCCAAATTACTATTTTGGGCCAAGGAATTGATGATACTTATTAAAATATCATCGTTAAATGAAGCCATAGAGAGTTAGTGGGAGTTGGTTTATCAGTCTATCACCTGGAAATGAATGATTGTCAGCTGTGAAGTTTTGGGACACAGGATGGGTAGATTTTGATATGAAGCATGTATGCTGGGCGTTGGGAAGGCAGGTCCCTGCTTGGTATCCTGGCAATTGCTGTCACCAGGCAGGGGAAAATATCAAGAGAAAAGAGGAAACAGGGGCGTGGAGGTAAAGCCTGTTGGAGAGAGATTTCATCTTTCTCAAGGTTTTGAAGGGCTTTCCTGATAAGATGATGTTAGGTTTGGGAAGGGAGTGGCTTTTCACAGAGAAATTGCTTTGGACACTCTGGTTTACAGCCCTTGGTAATTTCACTAAACGGTTCTCAACCCAAATATCCCCCTGCAATGGGAGCAGGAGTCCTTTATTTCTGTTTTTGGACACAGGGCTTTGAGGAATGGATAAAAGAATAGTATATCCATGTGATGGAATCTTATTTGGTCATAAAAATGAAGTTCTGAGACATGCTACAACATGGGTGAACTTTGAAAACATTGTGCTCAGTGAAAAAAGCCAGACATAAATGGCCACATATTATATGATTCCATTAATATGAAATATCCAGAATGAGCAAACCCACAGAGACTGAATGGAGACTAGTGGTTGCCGGGCGCTGGGGAGGGGGCTATAGGGGGTGAGGCTGTTGTCAGTGTCTTTACCCACCTCTGTTTAGTTATTAATAGCTTAGTTCTTAAGCAAAAGGGAACCATTTGTAACTAGGCTGATGGTGTCTACTGGGATCACTTAGCTTCTCCACAGCACTTCAGTCCTGGCTACGGTGATTCTACTTTGTTTGATTAATGGCCTTCCAGAAGGATTTTTACTCCTGCTGGATTTTGACAAATTGTGGGATGGACTGAGGCCTCAGAACATGTTTTCTCTGGTGGTTTCAATGGGATTTGAACCTAAGTCTCCAGAGATGAAAAATTACTTCTTTAACCCACTACATCAGGAGGCTTCTGTTAATCTAATTCCTAGCGTTAAAAAGCCTGATGTGAGATGGCCATACAGCCATCCCCGGTCATGGGCTGTTAATCAAAATGCCTGCAAATGGAGGGGAGGGTATCTCCACTGTATGCTGAAAAGATTCGGTTGGCTCAGCTGTGGCGTGCCAATAAGTCATGTGATCAATGAAGGAATGGCCATAAAGCAACTTTTTGAGAACTGGAAAGGAATGGACATTTACAATAGTGAAATGGGATGTTGGGTATCAAAGGATTAGTTGTTGCAGCCATTAAAATCAAGATTTAAGGATTTATGACTAGTTCTTTGGTTATTTCCCCCGATTAAGGGTGGAAATTTGACATATGGCCTTTCCTGCTGTGAAAACTCACAGGTTGAAAGCTATAAATTCTGTTTTCTCCCACTAGGAGGAATGATAAAGCAAGGGACTCCCTTATTCAAGAAAGGATAAAATAATTAGCAATAGGCAGCTTTACCTGGGCAGCTGTTATGCTTCAGGCACTGGTCCACATGCTTCACATGCATTCACTAAGCCTGAACAACAACCTTCTGAGATAGGCGCTATTATTATCCATTTTATAGCTGAGGGTACTGAAGCATAGAGAGGTGAAATGAATTGCCTAAGGTAACACAGCAAATGGGTACAAAAGATCCTGCACTTTAACCACTCTGCCAAGTTAACTCTGAATGATAACTTGGTTAATTCCACTTAAACAGATTTTTGTACTTCAGGACTTTCAGAGCCTTTATTTATTTATTAAAAGATTTATTTTATTTATTTCTCTCTCCTTCCTCCTGTTGTTTGCTCTCTGTAGTCCATTCGCTGTGTATTCTTCTGTGTCCCCTTGCATTCTCATCATGCAGCACCAGGAAACTGTGTTGCTTTCTTTTGTTGTGTCATCTTGCTGCGTCAGCTCTCCGTGTGTGTGTGTGGCACCAGTCCTGGGCAGGCTGTGCTTTTTTTGCACAGGGCGGCTCTCCTTGAGGGGTGCACTCTTTGCGGGTGGGGCACCCCTACACGGGGGACACCCCTGAGTGGCACAGCACTCCTTGCATGAATCAGCACTGCACATGGGCCAGCTCACCACACGGGTCAGGAGACCCTGGGTATCAAACCCTGGATCCCCCATATGGTAGGCAGACACTCTTATCAGTTGAGCCACAGCCGCTTCCCTCAGAGCCTTTAATATGATAATAAGCATTGTAAATCACTAATATCTGGAAGTAGGATATGGTATATTTCAAATTATTTAATGGCCCAAGGTCAGGAAGTTTGTAAGCCGAAGAGTTAGTGTTCAAACTCATGTAGTCTCATTCTAGGTCTAAATATTAAATATTAACTGCTCTGTTGCACTACCTCTCAAAGTGGCTTACTTTCCCAAAGCTGTTCTTCCTTAAATTCATAGGAATGGGAATAGTGAAATCTATTTTAGAAACTGATCATCCCCCTGGCATAACTAAATGCTACCTGTTTGTCTTGACAGAGGGCACCTGTCATTTTTGCCAAGCTAGCCTATATTATGCCTTCTATTTATTGCACCAGGTTTTCTTTTGGGGTCCTATACCTCTCCAATTGCATGCAGTCAAGGTATCCTGCTGTTTTCTGCTAGTCAGTGAGCACAGAATCCAAGCTAAGCCAAGCAGATACCACCTGGAAATTGGAATCTTTTATACTTGAACCTGAAGATTTAAGTACCAAAATGATAGGAGCTGCTGTATCCCCCACATGAGTACCATTTTGAGACATTTCTGGACCTACCTTGCTTGTGTCCTTTATAAACCTTGGTTACTGTGTCAGTTATCTATTGCTGTGATAACTCAGCACAACAAACAGCGCCCAAACCTTCAGTGTCATTGAACATTGAGCAATGGTGGTTCATGTGTCTGTCATCAACTGGGGCTTGGCTCTTTTGGTTTTTCATGGTCTTGCTCTTACGCCTGGGATTGACTGGTTGTAGCACCTCCAGGGTGGTTTCAGCTGGAGCAACTGGGGTGATTGGCTCTGCTCCACTTACCTGTTAACCTTCAGCAGGCTAAACCAGGTATACTTTCAAGGTGATGGCAGAAGTGCAAGAGAGCACCTCCCAATGCCCAAACCCATTTTAAATGAAAGCCCAGTTTACCCCCTTTTAAAAAAACTTATTTTGGGCTAATTGTAGATTCACATTTTGTAAAATATAACAGCAAGATCCTGTGTACCCTTTATCCAGTTTCTCTCAATAATAACATCTTGCAAAACTGTAGTACAATATCACAATCAGGATTTAGCATTGCACTGAACTTGTTCATGTCTTCACAGTTTTACTTGTACTTATTTGTGTGTGCATGTATTTAAATCTATGCGATTTTATCATTGTAGATTCATGTGCCATCACAGTGAAGATACAGTGCAGGTGTATCCACAAGGATCCTCTTTTATAATCACACCAACCTCATCTCATTCCTCCACCCCAGATCCTTAACCTCTGGAAATCACTAATCTGTTCTCTATTTCTGCAATTTAGTCACTTCAAGAACGTTATATAATGGAAGTATTTAGCACATAGACATTGGGATTGGCTTTTTTTTTCTTTCACAGCATCATTCTCTGGAGATTCATCTAAGTTGTTGGGTGTATCTATATTCGTTTCTTTTTAGCTGAGTCTTCCACAATATGGATGGACCACAATATGTTTAACCATTTACCCACTTAAGAACATCTGGGCTGATTCCAGCTTTTGATTATAATGAATAAAGCTGCTGTGAACAGCTTTTTGTTGTATATCTCTTTGCATGAACATAAATTACCATTTTTCTGGGATAAATTCCCAAGACTGCAATTGTTGGGTGATGTGGTAGTTGCATGTTTATTTTTATAAGCAACTGCCAGACTCAGAGTGGCTATTCCATTTTACATTCCCATCAGCAATGTATGAGTGATCTGGTTTTTCTAGAACTTCACCAGTATTGGGCATTGCCACTATTTTTAATTTCAGCTATCTAGATAGGCATATGGTTTTAGTTTGCATTTCCTGAATGGCTAAAGAAGTTGGAAATCTTTTAATGTGCTTATTTGCCATTTGTATATTCTCTTCTGTTCACGTCTGCTGCTCACTTTTCTTATTGGGTTGTTAGCTTTTGTACTTCTGAATTTTCAGAGTTCTGTATATTTTCAATGCATCTTTTGTTGGATATCTGCAAATATTTTCTCCTATTCAGTGTCTTGTAATTTCATCCTCTTAATAGGGTCTCCTGCAAAGCAGAAATTTTTAGTTTTGATGAGGTGCAATCCGTCAATTTTACTTTTTATAGATAGTGCTTTTGGTGTTAAGTTTAAGAACTCTTTGACTCTAGATAGCTAACATTTCTTCTATGTAGAAATGTGGATTTTCTCCTATCTTTTGTTGTTTTACATTTTATATTTAATCCATGATCCATGCTGAGTTGATTCTTGATAATGTGTGAAGTTTAGATTGAGGTTCATATTTACTTTACAGATGTCATTTCCTTCAGCAACATTTGTTGAAAAGACCATCCTTCTCCCATTGACTGCTTTTTAACTTTTGAGAAAAATCCATTTAGCATATTTGGGTGGGTTTGTTTCTGTATTCTCTGTGTTTTCTTTTGATATATATGTCTATCCCTTTGTCATACTACACTGTCTTGATTATTGTAGCCTGATATTAAACTTAATATCAGGTAGTGTGATTCCTCCCACTTTAATCTTCTTTTACAAGATTGCTCTAGCTGTTCTAGGGCTTGTGCATTTCCATGTAAATTCTAGAATATGTTTGTCTATGCCTACAAAAAACCTTGCTGGGAATTTGATAAGAATGACATTTAAATCTATACATCAATTTGGGGAGAACTATGTTGAGAGAACCTTTTCAAAATATAATTAGGAAAGTTACCTGTTTAAGATACTTAAAGGGGATAATCTGATGTAGGACAGACTCCTAGGGAATATGTGAATGCTCATTTTGCCAGAGTGGGTTATATCATTGGGTAGAGACCCATATAATGAGAGTGAAGGTATACCCACATCCTGGGGAAGACTAATGCCATCAAATAGAGGGAACTGTATCTCTCAAGAGAAATGGTGTCTCCCAGGGCATTAGGGCAGTTGAGCAAGTCAAGCCCTCAACACTGTTGCAAGTATCTCTGAGCATGGCTCCTCAAGAAATGAAGATTGACTGTCACTGTGGGCCCCAAGGGGAGGGGGAAATAGATATTGAATAGATGGAACCAATGTAACGGTGAGGGCAATAGAAGTGTTTCACAAGAGTATGCAAGGATGGATATAAAACATGTAATATTACACCAAAAACATATAGGGGCCGACAGACTAATAATGTAAATCATAATGTAAAACATAAGATAACTAAAAATTTAGAAAATTGTATAGCCTAAAGTATAAACCACAATGTAAACACAAATGTTACCTTGTTTGAAAGCTATTGTCTCAATATCTGTACATCAGTTTCAGTAAATATGGTATGAATATGTTAAAAGATTATTACTGTTAAAGGGAAAAGGTTTTATGTTGGATATGTGGGAGTACTGTATATTGTATATATGAATTACTGTGATCTATAGCTCTTGTGAAGAGAAGCTTAATAATTAGGAAAAAAGAAAAGAAAAAGATAGGATGTAGAATTTTTCCAAATCAATATGTATTCTATATCTAACCTTTAAACTCATCGCTATGTTCCATTTTACTATTAAGGGAACCTGGCATTATATTGAGCTTCACTTTTCAGGAAGTTTTGGATCACAGCGTGGTTCAACAATGGCAGCGGAGGAATACTGGTATGGGATGTTATTGACAGGGGACATATGGTTGACAGGGAGTTATGCAGGGCATGTGTCTGGGGTGCATGGAAATGTTTGGATATACTCATAATGGAAACAATTAAAAACAACAGCTGTGGGGGTGCTGGGTTCCTGGCTGGGGGGCTCTGTCGTGGTCCCTAGGGGAGCAGCGGCAGTCCCCCGGGTGCAATGGCAAGGACCAGGAAGGAATGAGGGTCCAACAGTGAGCCCCTGATACTAATGACTATGCTTGTGAGCCTATACACCTGAAATAAGAACAAGGCCTAGAGCAGCACTGTGCCTAAGAGTTCCCTCCTGACAGCCTCTGTGTTACTCAAATGTGGCCAGTCTTGAAGCCAAACTCAGCATGTAAATGCACTGCCTTCCCCCCAGCATGGGACATGACACCCGGGGATGAGCCTCCCTGGCACCGAGGGATCACTACCAAGTACCAGCTGTTGACGTAACTAGAAAATGACCTTGAATAAAAGGTTCAACGCAGACCAGCAGAATATCTCTATCTGCATATAATAACAGGAGTTAAAAATACTTTTTGACCTAAATTAAGGGGGAAATGAAAAGGACAAATGAGTTTATATGGCTATGAGTCTCTAAAAGAGAGTCTGGAGGTTGTCAGAAGGATTGCCCTTATGCACACCTGAGCAGAGTCTCAGAGACAGATAAAGTAGATACAACCCCAGGTATTGGTTCTTCTGAGGGCTAAAGAGACCCACAGGTTTTATGGTCATGGCAGATGGAGCTCACTGCCATGTCAATTGGCCCTTCTTTGGAGTTGGTGTTTCTGCATAATGGAGCTGGACTCAGATGTGATCTCTTTTCACAAGCCTTTCATGTTACTTTACTGGAATTGTAGTTGGTGCTGGGGTTTAAGATATATCTAGGGGATCTGAATCTCTGGACTGACCATATGATAACCAGGCCCTGAACCTCAACAGACTTCAGCTCCTACACTCTGGTTTATTGGACTTACCCCACTCAGCTAACATGGAGTTGAAGAATGTCAACCACCACACCATGGAGCCAAGAGTGCCTACAACTGAAAGCAGGAGGATTGCATCCAGTATCCAAGTGGAATCTAAGCCCCCTCTTGACATAGATGTGGAATGGACACAACCAATCCAAGGTCCACAGGAAGGAGGAATAAAGTAATGATTAGAGTGGACTTACTGATATTCTATTCATGAACTATTGTGGTTAGTAATCGAGAAAATGTGGCATTAGTGTGGAAAAAGTGGCCGTGGTGGCTGCTGGGTGTGGGGAATGGGAGGAAGAGATGAGATGTGGAGGCATTTTCGGGACTTGGAGTTGTCCTGGGTGGTGCTGCAGGGACAATTACCAGACATTGTAGATCCCCCATGGCCCACTGGATGGAATGTGGGAGAGTGTGGGCTATGATGTGGACCATTGACCATGAGGTGCAGTGATGCCCAGAGATGTACTCACCAAATGCAATGGATGTGTCATGATGATGGGGGAGAGTGTTGCTGTGGGGGGAGTGGTGGGGTGGGGGCAGTGGGGGTGAATGGGGACCTCATATTTTTTGAATGTAATATTTAAAAAAAATGAATTAAAAAATATATAATTAAAATTTTTTTTTGGGAGAACTGACATCTTTCTTATGTTGAGTCTTTC
This sequence comes from Dasypus novemcinctus, assembly GCF_030445035.2. Taxonomy (NCBI): domain Eukaryota; kingdom Metazoa; phylum Chordata; class Mammalia; order Cingulata; family Dasypodidae; genus Dasypus; species Dasypus novemcinctus. The sequence goes on from NC_080698.1 coordinate 34,848,362, forward strand.
AAGCTGTTACCATGATATATTTCTCCATTCTTCCTTGATTTCTTTCATTAGCATTTTGTAATTTTCAGCATACAGATCCTGTAAATACTTTGTGAAGTTTACATCTAAGCATTAAATTTCTTTGGAGTGACAGTGAATTGTGTTTTTAATTTCCATTTCTACATGTTCAGGTAGTACACAAAAATGTGATTGATTTTCATGTGTTGATCTTGTTTCCTGCAACCTTGCTGACTTCACTTATTTTTAGTAAGTTTTTTTTGCAGCTACTTGGCAGTTTATTGTATGTGCAAATAGAGAGTTTTATTCCTTTCTTTTCAATATGTATGACTTTTATTTCTTTTTCTTGCTTTATTTCAGTCGTTAGAACTTCAAAACTAAGTTATATAAGAACGGTGGGAGAAAACACCTTACTTTGTTTCCAGTCTTAGTAGAAAAGCAGCCAATATTTCACCATAAAGATGATATTATCTCTTTTTTTTTGTTGATGTTCTTTATCAAGTTGAGGTTATTTCCCTCTACTACTAGATTGCTGAGAGATTTTTGTTCTGTTTTGCTTTGTTTTTTGTTTTTAGGAGGTACCAGGTTTTGGGGGATTGAATGCAGTACCTTGTATATGCAAAGCAGGCACTCAGCCACTGAGCTACACCTATTCCATAAGAGTTTTTAGAAATTACAAATAAGTGTTTGATTTTGTCAAAGACTTTTTTTGCATTAATTGATATAATCAGGTAATTTTTCTTCTTTAGCATGTTGCTATGGTAGATTACATTAGTTTTCAAATTCAAGCCAGCCTTTTATAACTGGAATAAGTTTCACTGAATCATGGTGTATAATTATTTTTACACATTGTTGGATTTTATTTGTAATAAATTGTTGGGGATTTTTGTATCTAAATTCACTAGAGATGATGGTTTGTAATTTTCTTTTTCAGTACTTTTTCTGATTTTGGTAACAAGGTAATATAAACCTTATAAAATGAATTGAGAAGGATTCTCTCATGTTTTTTCTGGAAGGTATTGTGCAAAGTTAGTGTTAATTCTTCTTTAACTATTTGGTAAAATTCTGTGATGCCATCTAGTCTACAGGGTTACTTTTTCAGGAGTTTTAAATTACATTTTCAATTTCTTTAATGGTTATAGGAATATATCCTATCTTGGTTGAGTGTTGGTATTGTAATGTTTACAAGAAATTGGTACATTTCTTTTAAGTTGCTGAATTTATGAGTATGAGTGTACAATTGTTATAGTATTCCCTTATTATGCTTTTAATGGCTATAGGATCTGTAGTACTTGATCCTGTTTCTTACTGCTATTGGTGATTTGGATCTTCTCTTTGTTTTTAGTCTTACTAGAGGTTTGGTGATTTTTTTTTACATAGAACCAGATTTTAGTTTCATTGATTACCCCCCCACAACTTTCCCCCCTCTTTTCAATTTCATTGACTTATGCATTTATTATTTTTTATTATATCCTTCCTTCTTGTTGCTTTGGGCTTATTTTTCTCTACCTTTTCTAGTTTCTTGAAGTGGTAACTTAGATTACTGATTTGAGATATGTCCTCTTTTCTAATGTATGCATTTACTATTATAAATTTCCCTCTCAGCATTGGTTTAGCTGCATCCCACATATTTTATGTTGTATTTTCTTTTTTCATTCAGTTCCATATATTTTTTTAAACAATTTCTTTTGAATGTTTCTCAAGATGATCCATGGATCATTTAAAAGTGCATTGTTAATTTCCAAGTGCTTGAGATTTTCCTTTTGTCTTTCTGTTATTGTTTTCTAGTTTGATTCCAATATGATTGTAGAATAAACACTGTATGATCTGAATTCATTTAAATTTGCTGAGATTTGTTTCAGCACATAGGATATGCTGTATCTTGGTGAATGTTCCACTGACACTTGAAAAAAATGTATATTCTGCTGTTGTTGAGTATTATATAAATATCAACTAGTTTCTATTGGTTGGTGGTTGTATTAGTTTGCCAGAGGTTGCCCATGCAAAAATACCAGAAGTGGGTTGGATTTTATAATGGGGATTTATATGGGGTAAAATCTTACAGTTCTGATACTGCAAAAATGTCCAAGTCAAGGCATCATCAGAGATGCTTTTTCACCAAAGGTCAGCTGCTAACAGATCCTGGAGTCCTGCCATGTGGTGAGGCAAGGCAGGTCTGCTGGTCTTTCTCTATTTCAAGGGTCCTTAACCTTTTTTGTTCCATGGACTCCTCTGCCAGTCAGGTGAAAACCATGGGCTGCTTACTAAGTCCACACTATACCGTGTATTATTTAATAAATATATCACAGCCATGCCAACACACCCTCACAAGAAAACTGTTTTTTTTTGAATTTCAATCCAAGCTCATGGACCCCTTGTTAAGAATCCTTGCTCTACTTTCTCTTGGAGCTCAGTTGTTGGTAATCAGGCCTCTCTCTCTTGGCCAGGGCTCCTTGAGCTTCTTGGGGCTTCTCTGTCTTTCTGCAGCTGTGGTTGAACCTGGAGTCCTCTTTCTCACATGGCTGGGTTAAAATTGCAGCACCTCTCTCTCTAACCCCCCCCCCCCCCACTCTTTCTCTCTCTGGTGTGTTCTCAGTTTATGCAAGACCCAGCAAGAGGGTGAAGACCTAACCTGGGTCACACCTCAATACATAGTCCGATCAAAAGCCTTAAAGCAATCTAATCAAATGGTCTAAAGAAGGGCCCCTTAACTGAATTCAGTGCAATCGAAGGGCCCCCCACCCACAGGAATGGATTATTTCAAGAACAATCTTTTCTGGGATTCATAAAACTTGAACCATCACAGTGGTCTTGTTCAGTTCTTCTATATAACTGCCTTTTATTTTTTTCCTGTTCAGTAGTTGTATCATTTGCTGAGAGTGGGGTGTTGAAGTCCCCAACTATATTTGTGGATTTGTCTGTTTCTTACTTCAGCTCTACCAGTTTTGTTTAATCTATTTTGAAATTCTGTTGTTTCATGCGTTCACATTTAGGATCACTATGTGTTCTTGGTGAGTTGGTCATTTTATCATTATGTAGTGTCCTTTTTTGTTCCTAGTAATTTTCTTTGTTCTGAAGTCTCTTTATCTGATGTTAATACAGCTACTACTGCTTTTTAAAAAATTGTTAATGTTAGCATGTTATATCTTTTCCATTTCTTTACTTTCAACCTCTGTTGTTGGGCTTGAAGTACACTTCTTACTGACAATATATTGTTGAGTAATGTATTTTTATCCAGTCTGCCAACCTTTGCATTTAATTGTAAATACTGATTTATGATGGCTTAAGTCTGCCATTTTAATATTTGTTTTCCTCTGCTTCTCATTTCTCTGTTTCTCTGTTCTTGCCTTCCTTTGGGCTATTTGATAATTTTTAGGATTCTATCTTATTTTGTTTATACTGCTTTTTGATTATATACTTTTGTATTAGTAGCTACTCTAGATATTACCTGGTTGACCTTTTACCTCTGTGTGGAGGGGTGGGGTTGCTAGAACTGGGTTTCCTTTGTTAAAAAGTTTTAATGTGGTGATACAAACACAATTTGCCATTTAAGCCATTTTTAAGTGTACAATTATATTTATAATGTGTTATACTCATCACCATCCATTACCAAAACTGTTTTCATGACCTGAAACAGAAACTCTGTAGCCATTAAGCATTAACTCCACATTACCACCATCCCTCAGTCCTGGTAACCAATGGTCTGTTTTCTGTCTCTACAAATTTACTAATAATAGAAATTTCATATAAGTCCTTTTTTTTTTTTTTTTTAGGAGGTACCGAGGATTGAACCTAGGACCTCGTATATGGGAAGCAGGCACTCAATCAATGGAACTACTTCTGCTCCCCAGTCATATAAGTCCTTTTTATCTGGCTTCTTTCAGTTAGCATAATGTTTTCAAGGTCCAACCATGTTGTAGCATGTATCAGAACTTCATTTCTTATTATAGCTGAATAATATTCCATTGTGTGTATATACCAAATTTTGTTTATACAGCCATCTGTCAGTTGACACCTGGGTTGTTTTCACCTTTTGGCTATTGTGAATAAGGCTGCTATAAATATCTGTACAAGTGTTTATTTGAGTCTCTGTTTTCAGTTCTTTGGTGGTAGATACTGAGGAGTGGAATTGCTGGATCATATGGTAATTCTATGTTTAACTTTTTGAGAAACTGTAAAACTTTTTCACTGTGATTGGCCCATTTTTTAAAAAAGATTTATTTATTTATTTATTTATTTATTTCTCTCCCCTTCCCCCCTCCCACCCCAGTTGTCTGTTCTCTGTGTCTATTTGCTGTGTCTTCTTTGTCCACTTCTGTTGTTGTCAGCAGCATGGGAATCTGTTTCTTTTTTGTTGCATCATCTTGCTGTGTCAGCTCTCCGTGTGTGCGGCACCATTCCTGGGCAGGCTGCACTTTCTTTCACGCTGGGCGGCTCTCCTTACAGGGCGCACTCCTTGCGTGTGGGCTCCCCTATGCGGGGGACACCCCTGCGTGGCACGGCACTCCTTGCGCACATCAGCACTGCGCATTGGCCAGCTCCACACGGGTCAAGGAGGCTCCGGGTTTGATCTGCGGACATTCCATGTGGTACCGGCGCCCTAATCACTGGGCCAAACCCGCCGCCCTGATTGGCCCATTTTATAGTCACAACAATAATGAGCAATGTATGAGTGTTCCATTTTCTCTATATCCTTACCAGCACTTATTAATTTCTGTATTTTTAAAAAATAATAGCCACCCAGGTAGGTGTGAAGTGGTATCTACTTGTGGTTTTGATTGCATTTCCCTAATTAATAATGATGCTGAATAGCCTTTCACATGAGCTTGATGGTCATTTGTATATCTTCTTTGGAGAAATGTCTATTCAAGCCCTTTACCTATTTTTTAAAGGTTAGGTTGTTTGTCTTTCTGTTTTTGAGTTATAGGAGTTCTTTATATATTCAGGATATTAAACCTTTATAAGGTCCTTGATTTGCAATAATTTTTTCCTGTTCTGTAAATTGTCATCATTTCCTTTAATAACATCCTTTAATGCAAAAAGTTCATAATTTTGATGAAGTCCAATTTAGCTTTTTTTTTGTTGCTTATGCTTTTACTGTCATATATAAATCCAAGAACCTTTTCTCTTATGTTATCTTCTAAGAGTTTTGTTGTTTTAGCTCTCATATTTAGATCATAGGTCCATTTTGAGTTAATTTTTTATATGGTGTGAGGTAAAGACACAACTTCATTCTTCTACATGCAGATATCCATTTTTCCTATCCCCATTTGTTGAAGAGACTTATCTTTTCCTCACTGCATGCACTTGGCCCCCTTGTTGAAAATCGGTTGGCCATAAATGTGTGCATTTATTTCTGGTCCCTTGATTCTATTCCATATATCTTTACACCTATCTTTATGCCAACCACACTGTTTTGATTACTGTAGCTTTGTAATAACTTTTGAAGTCAAGAAATGTGAGTCCTTCAACTATGTTCTTTTTGAAGATAGTTTTGGTTATTTGGGACTCCTTGGAATTCCATATAGATTTGAGGATTGCTTCCATTTTTGCAAAAAAAGGCAGCTGGAATTTTGATAGGGACTGCATTGAATCTCTAGATCACTTTGGATAATATCGACATCTTAACAATGTCTTCCTATCTGTGAACCTGGGATGTCTTTCCATTCTTTTAGTTTTTCTTTAGTATCTGTCAGTGTACAAGTCTCTCACCTCCTCAGTTAAATTTGTACCTGGATATTTTATTCTACTGGATGCTATGTAAATAGAATTGTTTTCTTAATTTCTATATTGGATTGTTCATTGATGGTGTATGGAAAACAACTGATTTTTGAATGCTAATCTTTTACCCTGCAACTTTGCTGAATTTAATAATCAGCTCTATTAATTTTCTTGTGGATTCTTTGGTATTTTCTGTATGTAGGATCATGCTATCTGTGAATAGAAATAGTTTTCTTTATTCCTATACAATCTGAATACTTTTTTTTTTTAGATTTTTATTTATTTATGTTTTATTTATTTCTCTCTCCTCCCTCCCACCCCAGTTGTCTGCTCTCTGGGTCCATTCGCTGTGTGTTCTTCTGTGACAGCTTCCATCCTTATCAGTGGTACCGGGAATCTGTGTTTCTTTTTGTTGCGTCATCTGTTGTGTCAGCTCTCCGTGTGTGCGGTGCCATTCCTGGGCAGGCTGCACTTTATTTCACGCTGGGCGGCTCTCCTTACAGGGCGCACTCCTTGTGCGTGGGGCTCCCCTATGCCAGGGACACCCCTGTGTGGCATGGCACTCCTTGCGCACATTAGCACTGCGCATGGGCCAGCTCCACACGGGTCAAGGAGGTCCTGGGTTTGAACCACGGACTCCCATGTGGTAGGCGGATGCCCTAACCACTGGGCCAAGTTCGCTTCCCTGAATACTTTTTATTTCTTCTTCTTGCCTAATTTCTCTGGCTAGGACTTCAAGTACAATACTGAATAGCATTTGTAAAAGCAAGCACCCTTGTCTTGTTCCAGACCTCGGGGAAAAGCTTTCAGTGTTTTATCATTTAGTATAAAGTTAGTTTTGTTTTTTTTTTTTTTACATATATGCCCTTTATCATGTTAAAAACAAACAACATCTTTATATTCATAAAGATGAAGCTTTTCTAAAATTATGAAATGATGTTGGATTTTGTCAAATGTAGTTTCTATGCCAATGAAGATGATCATGTGTTAATTTTCCTGTATTCTATTAATGTAATATATTACATTATTTTATTTTCTTATGTTGAACCAGCCTTGCATTCCTGGATATATCCTACTTGGTCATGGTGCATAATCCTTTTAATATGCTGTTGGGTTTGGTATGCTAGTATTTTGTTGAAAATTTTTCATTTATATTGGTAAGCTATTTATCTGTAATTTTTTTTTCTTGTGATGTCTCTATCTGACTTTGTTATCAGGGTAATGATAAACTCATAGAATGAGTCAGGAAGTGTTTCCTCCTCTTCAATTTTTTGGAAGAGTTGGAGAAGGTTTGATGTTAATTCTTCTTTGAATGTTTGCTAGAATTCACCAGGGAAGCTTGCTGGTCCTGGACTTTTCTTTGTTGGGAGGGTTTTGATTACTCAATCTCTATATTTTTTATAGGTCTGTTGAGATTTTCCATTCCTTCTTGAGTGGATTCATATCTGTGAATATTATGAGATTTTATAAAGTTCTCTCATGTGACTGTGGGGATGCACAAGTCCAGATTCTGCAGGCAGGCTGCAAACCAGTTCCTAGGAGATGCTGGCTGTCCAAAGATGAGCTGGAAAATTCTCTCTGAATGCTGAAATCACTTCCCCTTTTAAAACATTCAACTGATTGGATAAAATGGCACTCATTGCTAATGGCAATCTCCCTGGTTGATAGTTGATGTAGTAAGCCATCTGTATTAGTCAGGGTTCTCTAGGGAAACAGAATCAACAAGAGAGATCTGTCAATACTATGCGATTCTATAAGAGTCTCTCATGAAGCCATGGGGATGTGTAAGTCCAGGTTCCGCAGGCAGGCTGCAACCAGGTGCTCCAAAGAAAGTCAAATGATGGTTTTTTATGAGTTCTGGGAGATGTTGGCTGTCCAAAGGTGAGCTGAGAAATTCTCTCTCAATGCTGGAATCACTTCCCCTTTTAAGGCATTCAACTGATTGGTTAAGTGTCACACATTGCTGATGGCAACCTCCCTGATTGATTAATTGTAATCAACTATCTATGATTTACCACTGCAGTAAAGTCAATGGTGACTAAAGTCCATAAATGCCCTTGTATTACAGTTAGCCCAGTGCTTGCCTGACCAAACAATTGGACACAATTACCCGACTGAACTGACACAGTAGTCTCACCATCACACCATCTATGCAATAAACTCACTGATGGCTAAAGTCCAGAATGTCCTTGTATTACAATTAGCCCAGTGCTTGCTTAACCAAAAACTGGGCTCTATTATCTTGCTGAGTTGACACATTAGCCTAAGCATCACACCACTCTTACCATTATTTCCTTCCTTTTGCTAGCTTTGTGTTTTGCTTGCTCTTCTTTTTCTAGTTCCTTAAGGTATGAAGTTAGATTATTAATGTTTATTTGAGGTCTTCCTTCTTTTTCAATGTAAGCATTTAGAGTTGTAAGTTTCCCTATCAGTTTTGCCTTTGAGCATCCTGTTAGTTTTGGTAAGTTGTGGTTTTGTTTCCATTCACCTCAACATATTTCCTAATTTCCCTTGTGATTTCTTCTTTGGCCCATTGGTTGTTTAAGACTGTTAATTTTCCACTTCTTTTGGAATTTCCCAGATTTCTAGGTTCATTAAATTGTGTTTGGAGAAGTTGTTTTGTATTCTTTTACTCTTTTAAAATTTACTGAGACTAGTGTTGGATCTAACATGCGGTCTATCCTGGTGAATGATCTGTGTGTACTTGAGAAGAATGTACATTCTTCTTTTGTTGGGTGAAGTGTTCAATATATGTCTGTTAACTAGTTGGTTTATGTGACTGTTCAAGCACTCTATTTCCTTATTTATCTTCAGTCTAGATGGTCTTACCATTATTAAAAGTGGTATATTTAAGACTCTATTGTTGTAAAACTGTCTATTCCTGCCTTCATTTATGTCAATGCTTGCTTCATATATTTTAGGGGCTTAACTGTTAGGTGAATATATAATTATAATTGTTCTATCCTCTTGATGAATTGGTCTTTTACCAATACATAATGTATTTCTTTGTATCTTGTAACAGTTTTTTTAAAACCTAAAGTCTATTTTGTTTGAGATTACTATAGCCTCCTAAGCTCTCTTTTAGTTACTATATACATGGAATTTTTTCCCATTCTTTTGTTTTTGACCTATTAATATATTGTATTTAAGGTGAGTCTCTTGTAAACAGCATATAGTTGGATCATGCTATTAAAAATCCACTCTGCCAATTTCTGCCTTTTAATTGAAAAGTTTCATCCATTTACATTTAAAGTAATTACTGATAAGTCAGGGCCTGATGTATTTCTGCTGTTTTGCTATTTGATTTTTGTATGTTGTGTAACTTTATTACCTTATTTCCTCCATTTCTGCCTTCTTTAATGTTTAGTTGGTAATTTGGTGTGAACCATTTGAATTCTTTCTCATTTCCTCTATATTCTTTGGACACTCTCCCTGTGATTAACATTACTTAACATCTTAAATCTATAGCAATCTTTTTTGAATTGATACCAATTTAACTTCAATGGCATAAACAATCTCTGATCCTATATCCTATTTCCACAGTTGTTTATGTGCTGTTCACTTGACTTCATTCTTTTTACTTTCTACTTCTCAGACTGGATGATTTCAAATGTCCTATATTCAAACTTACTGAGTGTTTTCTTCTGCCTGCTCAAATTTGCTGTTAAACCCTTTGAATTATTTTTTATTTCATTATTGTAATTTTCAGCTCGAGAATTTCATTTTATTCCTTAAAATTTCTCTCTTTATTGTAGTTCTCATTTTGTTCATATATAATTTTCATGATTTTCTTTAGTTCTTTGTCCATGTTTCCCTTAAGCTCATGAACTTATTCAGGAGAAATGATTTAATGTCTTTTACTAGTAATTCCAATATCTAGACTTTCTCAGGGTTGGTTTTTGTCATTTTATCTTATTCCTTTGAATGGATCATCCTTTTCTGTTTCTTTGTATGCTTGTAATTTTTTTTTTTTAATCTACAATTTGAATATTATACTGTGGTATCTCTGGAAATCTAGTTCTCCCCCTTTCCTAGGATTTTCTTTTTATTGTTGATGCCTGTAGCAGTTTATTTATTTAGTGATTTTTCCAAACTATTTTTGCAAACACTATATTCCTTATACATGGTCAGTGATGTCTCTGTTCCTTTATCTTGTATCTAGCTAGTGTTCTGTCAGATATTTCTAAAACCAACAGCAACAAAAATACAAATAAAACAATAAAAACAGAACACCTCTACCAGTATCTGTGGATTGACTGTCCTGAGCTCTCCTTCAGCACTTAGCTGGATTTGAACTAAGCCTAGAGATCAGCCCAAGGTGAAAGATTAGGTCTTTTTAGCTGTACTGCATTTGGACCTTGCCCTGGGCATGCACATGACTTTTTAAATCCCTTCTTACACATGGGTGCTTCCAGATCGCCTATTTTCCTAAGGAAACAGTCCACAACTTTTCCTCCCAGGCCCCTGGCCCTATATTACATGTCTCAACTGTAATTTTTTGCCCCAGGTGACTGCAGTTTGATTGGACTCTTAAAGTGTTTTTACAGCCATGCCTGCTGCTCCTCCACCCTGAGTGAGTTCTGGTATAGGCAAGATAGAGATGAGTGCTTTGGTAGCCACTAGAAATGTTTGAACAGTCATCTTACTTATGTCCTCCTCCTGAAATATGTGTTTTATCCTGAGTTGTATTTTGGGTGGAGGGCTAGGAGACTGCTGGTGCAGCCTGTGCAGGCGTCATGTGGGGTGACTCCCTCTGCCTGGGTGTCTATGTTGATAATGCTGGGGCATATTGGGAGGGTAGGTCTCCCAAGTGCTGCTGCTGCTTCTGAGGGTAATTTGGGCCCCCACTATCCCTGGGTATGGGTTTTCCTTCTAACCTTTCTAAGTCCCTGATGGAAATTTGACCAGAGAGAGTTGGGTTTTCTTTTTTCTTCCTATATTTTTTGTCAATGCCTATTGGCCAATTTGAGTTGCAGGTTTTTCCAGTGCCTACTCCAGTATATGGGAGAAAAAAAAAAAACCTCTGAGAATTCATCACAAGTTTATTTTTCAAGTCCTGAGGTCCTTCCTTAACCAGTCCACCTTCCTCTTTCTATCTTTTATGATTGTTGAGTTATTTCTCAGGTATGTATTTATATTATATTTAGAAGGGAGGAACAGCGAAAAGTGAATCTATGCCATCTGATAACCCATTTTAAAATTATTTAAGTCCATTTAAAAAACTCTCTTATGCTACATCTGCTAATATCCTATTGGCCAAAGCAAGTTACATGGTTGAGCCTCGTGTCAAAGGGAGGAGTATGTCAGCCCAACCATGGTGGGTGGGAGCTGCAAAGTTATATGGAAAAGGGCACAGAGATGGGAAGGGATAAGAAATGAGGGCCATAATTGCAAATTACCATAATTGTCCTTCTGATTAATTCTTCTTTTCCCTCAGGTAGACAGTCTTTTGTTTGTGAGAAAGAACCTAGATGATGCAATTTGTATACCACAGCTACGTGAAAAGTGATTAGTCTGTGGGCTCTAAGTCTCATGGTGGTTGGGACCAGATCCCCCAGTTAGTTGCTGTGATGGTTAGGCTAATGTGCCAATTTGACTAGGCTATAACACCCTGTTCTTTAATCAAACACTAATCTAGATGTTGCTGTGAAAGTACTTGGTAGGTGTGGTTAACACTGACAATCAGTTGACCTTAAGTAAAGATTATCCTCAAAAATGCAGTGGGCCCCATCCAATCATTTGAAGACCTTAAGAGCAAAAACTGAGGTTAATGGGGAGAGAAGAAATCCTGCCTCAATATTTCATTGTCAACTCCTGCCAGATTTCTGGCTTGTCTTTTGGATTTCAGACTCAAGACTCCAACCTCAGTTCCTGCCTGAGTTTCTAGGCTGTCGACCTGCCCTTTAAATGATGGACTTGTCAGCTCCCACAATAATGTGAACAAATTCCTTGAAATAAATCTCTCTCTCTCTCTGATATATTCTATAGAACCAATAGGATATCCTGTATTCTATTGGATTCAATATCCTATTGGTTCTGTTTCTCTCGAAAACCTGGCTGATACAATTGCTGTACTCCCAGGGCCTTGCAGAGGCAACTCAGCTAAATGTGTTGACTTGGCTGTATTGGGGTGTGACATCTATCATCTCTTTTAAGATGCACAGTCAGCATAATGTAGCTAGTGTTGATCTTCATTCCAGGTCTCTTGCTGGGGTTCTCCAAGCCTAAACTTGGAGGCAGGTAATTGAGATAATTTGTGTAGTTATATTTCAATGACCTGGCAGTAATTGTGTTCCAGATTGCTGCTTTAATTTTTAATATGCAATGTGGTTGAATGAGTTGCAAGGAACCCTTGAACCTTCTGTTAAGATGCTACTACAGGCCCCACACCCCAGCACTGAGAACTATGGTAAGCTGGGCTGGTACACCTGGAGTTTCCCTTTTTCCTTAGGTTGTTTGGACCCAGACCTAGCAGGATAATGAGACCTCACTCTAGTTGATCTCCCCAGTACCCACGATTTGGTTTTGACAGCACTCCAGCCAGCTGCCTAGGAAGAGTCAGAGGAGAGACCTGCTACATAGCCTCCTGACACACACTGACCCCTCCCAAAAGGGGTCTGTGCCTTGTGGAAAGGGCCTATAGTAGGATATAATTTTGCCATGTTGTTAGACCAGACACATTGAAGCACCATAGTGTCAGCTACTTTTAAAAAAAAAGCTTTATTCTCTACATTTTTAACTTTCACAATAGTTATGATGATGATGTTATGAGTAGTAATAATAGAAGCAGATAACATTTAAATATGCATGCTTTAAGTATTTATATAAACTTATTAGATCCTGACAACCACCCTATGATGTAGGTGCTATCACTATTCCCATTTCACAGATAAGGAAAATGAGGCACTGAGAACTTATATAACTTAAGCGTGGTTTCATAGCTAGTGAGGAGTGGAGCCTGGAAAATTCTCTCCTGTTTCCCTGCTGCTCCATATAACCAGAGTGTTTGACGAGGAGGACATGACAGGCACCTGAAATCTCAGAGGAATGAGTGCTCTTTGGTACTGCAGATACACGCAGCTCCTGTACTCAGCATTCTGTCTTCTCCAGCAGTTTGACAAAATCAGAGTATGGCCTCTGATTTAGCTGATATATCCAAATGCCAATTCAGAACTGCATATTAATTTCTTCATAATTTTGGTTTTATCACAGGGCTTTCCCCACATCCTCTCAGTGCACAGCCTGGCTCCTGTAAGTCACTGTCAGCCACCTGTCCCTTCAATTTGATCCATGCTCAGCCTTAATAGAGAAATGGAAGGTGTCACAGAGCAGCTGCACTGTCACTGCTGAGGAAATTAATTGAGAATCAAATATTTGCCTACTCCAGAGTGATTTATCACAATTAAAAGGAATAATTAGTTGCCCTTTGGGTCAAGTCAGAGATTTTGAGGGTTTGACTGCTGTAATGTGTAAATAAATCAAGGCACAGAAGAGTCTTCCTGGATTTTGGTTTGGCACAGCTGAACGTTTTGATTGGGATACAGTGTGTGCTCAGAGGAGTTGATCCCTAAGCACTGGTACCTTCTGAAGATGTCATGTTCAGGAGTGCATTGAGGGAAGTACAGATTATCCTTAGGGACCCTTTAGGAGGGCACCATTTTAGAAACCAAGGTTCTACCTCTCAAAAAGTCCAACACAGTTAACTTCTCCTGAGTCAGAACTGAGAGTGGTTTCAACTGAGCACCAGATGTGGTTGAGAGTTGGTTTAGAGCTTAAGGTGACAATCATCAGCTAAATTGTGTTTCCAATTTCATGTTCCCTCCAAGAAGTATGCTCATCAAGTGGACAGAGGACAGAGTCATTTGCACTATTTGAGTGATTTCCCTTTCCACCCTCACACTTTTTTTCTTTTCTCCAGTGTGTGTAATTGAATTTGCAAAAGAATGATATAGCCATCCTGTAGTGAGATACCAAGGAGCTGCAACTTTTCACACTTTGGTGACAGGTCTGGAAAATGCCATCCTATAAACCATAATGCCAGCTGGACTTTCACTAATCATTCAGATGAAGTTCAGGGTTGGATATGTGATGAAGGCAGATCTAGGAGTCAAAAGGTAAAATTGTATTGGTGGCAAAGAAGTTTATCTTTAATAAGGTACTTGCAGATGAATTCTTAGGAACATTATTTTTAACCGAGGAAATGTTGCATGTGTACAAGCTTTTTCATTGAGAAAGGAGGTTTCCTGATGCTTGCCTGCTAGCCATATAGCTGCCTCAAATTGCTTTTTTAGAAGCTGAGTGCTTGCAGCTCCAGGATATCAGGAAAGTGGAGAGGGTTTATTTGAGTCCAAAGAAAATGGGCCATGTACAGAGTCTGGGTATTTGACTCTAGCCTGCCTGGGCTGAAACGGAGTCTCCTAATTAACTAGACACCAACAGCCCTCACCTGCCTTCAAGGCTTTCAAGACCTTTGCCATCTCAGAAACCCATGACCCTGCCACTTCTCCCCAGGGAACGACTTGATGGCAGCTTCACGTTCAGGTCAGAGAAAGGAACTGCTTGGAGCTGCCCCTGCTGCCCTAATCCCACAGAGGGCCGGCCGCTGCTCTGTCATTTCCCCACCCTCATTTGTTCTGTTTTCTGCTTTAATGACCAAGGCTACCTTTTGGGCCAGTTATCTCTTAATGCCGCCTGTAATTGAGACTCAAATGGTAAAATATACATAGCCGGCTGTTTTACCAAGTCATCATTTATGAATATAGCTAGATTAATTTGCTTAGTCAGATGCAGAGGGGCAATAAAAAGTGATTGACTAAAAACAATTAAAACAGTAAAAGTAAATTGTTTGTGTCCATTAAAACCTGCTGAGGCCGTCAGTTGAAAATTGTGGGCCTCAATGTGAAAATTAAAACTATTGATTCCCCTCTCCCCCCTTGTATGTATGTGAATATCTGAGTTCTCATTTGTTTTGCTTTTACTGGCTGAAAGCCCCTGAGGTCAAAATGAAGGTACGCCTTCAATAAGCTATTTTGGTGGAGTTAATAAAGATTTGGAAAGACAAATATGATAAGAAATGGCTGTGATGTTTTAGAGGAGAATTATGTGTCTGATCTGTACCCAAGGTGCCCTACTGAATGCTAATACTTTGTAATTTATTGTATTTTGGGGTCAAAATGGAAAATCTATTGCAGAATATGTGATATTCGTAGGGTTGAATTTTTAGGGCTTTGCCTTAATTTATGTCAGTGGGATAGATTTTTTTTTATTATTGTCATTTTATTTTTTTATACGCTACACTAAATCTTGTATTCCACAAACTATTATTTTTTAGTGTTCAATTAAAATACTGACATAAAAGGAATTTTACATGGACAGAGCTTGACTCATAATAGGAAAACTGGATCAGAAGAGGAGGTTTTCAATCAAGAGATATAATGGAATTAAATCTCACTAAGCTGTAAAATCTGTGTAACAAGTCTGGAGTTCTAAGTATTGGGCTCTCATTGCATCAAGTTGGGCATGAGTTAATATTGGGTTCATGTCCTTAATAAATCATACATTGAGAATGCAAACTGTTATACATGGTAATTAATTGAATGATCAATAAACAAGTCAGACTTTCTTTTAAGCTTTAAATATAAGTCAAGCAAAGCTTTTGAAGAAAGGTTTAGGAAGTTATAGATTCAAGCTCCTGGAATGTGGCATTTAAAAAGCTACTACAATTGTAGTGTTACCTGAGTTTGATTCTCATACATCTAATTTTTTAAGGGAAAAGAGATTTGGAGGGAAATTTATAGAAAGATCACGTTTTCTCCTCTTGGGAGAGTTTTTGGGTGTTTCTGATTCATTTCCCAGTCCCTCCTTCGGGACCCCCAAGTTTTCAGAAGTGAGTATAAACCCTTTCGCTGCAGGACACACTTTGGCCTCTGAGCATTTCTTATACCAGTGACTTGGTAAGCAGGAGGATCCCTTGAGCCCCCTCTTCTAGGGGTAGACGCTCAGGCACCATCTCCAGATATTCTGTTTCTAGAGTCTAGGTAGGGCCCAGGAATCTGCATTTTATGAAACGTGCTCCAGGTAGTTCTGATATGGGATCCCTCAGACAGACAACACATGGAGAAACATGCTCTGGAGTGGTGATGCTTAAACCTTTTGGGGCCAGAAATCCTTTTGAGTGCCTGCCCAGAATGATACTACCTATTTTTTTTCCCCTGAAAATGTCTAGATTTTGCAGATCTTATGTTAAGAACTTCTGCTATAATATATATGTATATTTAAATGCAAGTGGGTTAGCGGTTTCACCTGGAAGAGGAGTGAAGCAGAGAAATAGTCATCCGTTTCATTTAGTTCCCATGCAAGGCCCCCTGTTGGTGCCTTGAGCACACTCACTCCGCCTGTGAGCTGCGTTTTTACAGCTACTTGGTGGCTGCTGGCTGGTATCTAGATGCCAGCGAAGCCAGATAACTAAGTGGGGTCTCAGTTTGCTAGGGCTGCTAGACAACTACCACAAACTGGTTGGCTTACCAATAGGAATTTTTCTCAGTTTTTGAGGCAAGAAGTCCAAAATCAAGGTATCGCCAGACTGTGCTTTCTCCTGGATGTCCTGTTCTCATGCTGACTTGCTACAATCCTCGGCGTTCCTTGTCTTGGAGATGCATTTTTGACTGTCACGTGGTGACCTCTCTCTCCCTCTCTGGTTTCTCCTGTGTCTGAATTTTCTTTGCTTATCAGTACCCCAGCCATATTGGATTAAGGCCCACCCTGGTTCATTTGGCTTCATCCAAATAGGACCTTCCGAAGTCCTCATTACAAATGGATTCACACGCAGTGCACCCAGGGTAGACCTGATTCAATCCACCACACCAGGTAAGCGGGCTGCTGTGCTCCAGTCAGCCCCTCTCTTTACCATGCAGATTACTTATTGGGCTGAAATCCTGAAGTTATTTGGGAAAAACTAAATCCTGTGGAGTTTAAGCTGGTGAGGAGTGGTGAAGAGGGGTTAGGATGAGCTTGGAATGGAGGTGCTTATCCCCGACCCCCGGGGGGAAACCACACTCATGAACCAACCCAACTTTTTCTAGGTGCCAACGTGGGACGAGTGGGGGCGGGATGGGCTTACCCTGCAGAGTCCGACACAGGCAGGGCAAAGGTAAGCTGCTGCTGTAGGTCAACTGCAAACTTTGAAAAGTTGATGTATTCTTTCTGGAAAGCAAAAGTAAAAATCAATTTACTTAATTAACAGGCAATACAACTCCGCGGTTCAAATCGTTAGAAGTATAGAAGCCTATACAGTGAAAAGTTCCCTTCTATAGGGGATAGGGGGTTAGTACTTAATTGGACCCGATTGTTTCTGGTGATGGAAAAGTTTTGGTAATGGATGGTGGTGATGGCAGCACAACATTGTGAAAGTAGCTACCCACTGAATTGTACCCTTGAAAGTGGTTGAAATGGGAAATTTTAGGTTGTATGTTTAAACTAAACACAGGAAATTTTAGGTGTATATTTAAAAAATTAAAAAAACCCCAACGACATAGAACTGTGTTTTTACAACACAAAGAGAACCCTAATGTAAATCTACAGACTATAATTTATTGTGTGTATAATTATAAAAACATTGTTCATCAATTGTAACAAAGGTACCCCTTAATACATAATGTTAGTCATAGGGAAAATTGTGTATGTGAGGGGGATATGTAGGAATGCTATAATTTCGGCATGATTTTTCTGTAAATCTATCACTCTGCTCATAAAATATAAGAAGGAAAAAAAAAGGGAAAAAAGCCCCACCCTCCCTTCCCAGGCCTCTTGTTTGATGTGCAATATCAGAGAAATTTTAGGTAAATGCATGCAAGCAAATGTATATACATATAACTATCCTTTTTATTTTACCACAAATGATAGCATTCTAAGCATGCTGTGTTGTCTTGTATGTTTTAAAATACGTGCATTTATTTCTTTTTAGGGCAGAATTTAGGAAGGGAATGTGATAGCTGCTAGGTAAATTTTATTGCTTTTTCCCTCATACAAAACACTTGTGTATAAGCCTTAACAGGGATATGGTGGGCATAAGCATTAGCTTTTTTCTCTGGGGCTGACTTCTCTTGTTTGGAGGGTCAAGGCCAGAGACTATGGATTTTGAACCATGCTGCATTTTAAATGCCCACCAAAGATTCAGTTGAAGGTTGTAAAGAAATAGGAATGGGGTATGGCTTGTAATGGGCACGAATCTCCCTCAAGCTGGTTCTTCTGCTTTCTTGGTTCTCAAGGACGGCCCCGGTGGGCAGAGGCGGTTGCTGGGAAGCTAACAGCAGCCACAGTAGAGCCATCACCTTGGGATTGCTTTTCTCATCCATAAGATGAAATTTTTGTGGTTCCTAAACCTGGTTAAGACTAGACCCACCTGGGGACGACTTGGAAGTCCTGCAGGAAGTCTTGGCATGGGAACCTAGGAACGTGCATTATTTGTGTGTGTTATGCTTTACTTATACATTATATTCAATGTATTCTGTAACTTTTTTTTTTAATTTGAGAAGTTGTTGGGTAACAAAACAATCTTGTATACAATATAGGATTCCCATACATCTCCTCATCACAGACACCTTATATTATTGTGACACATGTGTGAGAAACAATGAAAGAACATCATCATAATATCACTGCAATCTATAGTCCAAACTTATATTCCGTGTATTTTTCCCACAAACCATCCTATTATTAACACCCTGGATTAGTATTGTATATTTGTTATAGGTCATGAGAGAAGGGTCTTATATTTGTGCTGTTAACCACAGACCATCATTCACCACAATCCATCCAAAGTGTAGGAAAGTGCATTATTAACAAGCCCTATCCCGGGTGATTCTGATGCAGGCAGTCCATGAAATGCATTTTCACACGGTCTCTAAAGACTTCCTAGATTCAAACTAAAGCAGTTTTAGCAATAGCTAAAGAAATGTTCTCACCTGGATCACTGGTACCTAATGTAGATTTGGACTACCCACCTTTAGGCTGAATCTACAACAGATGAAGTCTTTGCCATCTTTCTTAGATTAAATAAAACTCTCAAAACCATGAGCCATAGAGACCAACACTTTTCCATCAATTAATTGTACCAGTTGTGGTTAAGATGTCTTTTCCATTTCCCTAGAAATATTAATAGATCTATTCCAAATAAGCCACTTTATAAACACTTCTTCCTTTCACCACCTAGGAATCCCACGTGCCCTACACATTTCTATGAAACGTAACACATCCACATATTTGTGCATGTGTGTGTGTAGGAATATATTTAATAATAGACAAGATTTACAGCTTGCACAGCTTTATCTTGACAGTTCTGATGCCTCTTCCAGCTGCCTGGGAGCCGCATTTCTAGCACAAACATCATTTTCCTTTGATTTCCCTGTGTAATAATCAAATTGTGTGGTGTTTATTAAAGTGTGTTCTGGAAATGTCTGTATCAGAATTACCTGGCGAACTGGTTAAAACACAGATTTCTGGGGCTTTCTGAGCCCATTGAAATAGACTGGTGGCAGAGCCAAGGAATCTGAATTTTAACACGCTCTACTACTCTAATATCAACATTTCTCTGATGATTTACACTCATGTTTGTTCTTGTTTTACTGTGTTAGATGAATGGAGGTGAGTTGAAACTTCACTTTCTGATCATTTTAATTAATGGCTACTTCCAAACCAGGTCATCAGCCATTTCCTTGTAAAGTTAACTGAGTCTCCCATTATACTTTTTCTGTTGGATGGGTCTGTAAGGACCATTTGTAAGAATTACCCCCACCCAGCTTCTCTCTTCCTCTATATGGCCCTGTTAAGCTAATCGTACCCTTGCAGCAATAGCCAACTCATCAGAATAGAACATGGTTTGTAGCTGTGGTCAGAAGCTAACTGCAAAATCTAGATACCGTCAAACTGGGGCTTCCCAGTTTTTAACTCAGACTCAGTAGGGTAGTATAATAGAATGAACTTAAGATCACTATAATAGTAAATTCTCTACCTCTGGGTGGGATTTAGATGCCATTTTCTGGGCATGCAATGTATAACCAAGCATATTAAGCATGTTGTGCTATATAGCATGAGCAAGATGCAACATGCAACCCCTCCTCACCTTTGAATCACATAACCTAACTCTTTGAAATCCTCCCCTACACAAGCCAATATAATGGTACTACCTCTGCTATTTGGGTAGGCAGATTTGAGACTTACTATCCTGATTTCTGCAAGCTTAATAAAGCTCCTTCCCTTGTGTGATCAACCTTGGCGTGGACTTCAATTCTCTGTGCTGAGCAAGAACCCAGGGAACTCACGAGGGTCCCCTTCAGGTCTCCCAGCACAATATTCCTCAAACTTCACTATATGCGTGAATACCCTGGGGATCTTGTTAAAATGCAGATTCTGACTCATTTGGTCTGGGTTGGGGCCTGAGTCTGCATTTTATTTTTAAAATTTTATTTTTCAAATTTTATTTTATTTTTCATGTATTTCTCCCCCTCCCGTTGTCTGCTCTCTGTGTCCACTCGCTGTGTGTTCTTTTGTGTCCGCTTCTATTCTTGTCAGCGGCCCGGGAATCTGTGTCTCTTTTTTCTTGTGTCATCTTGCTGCATCAGCTTTTCATGTGTGTGGCGCCATTCCTGGGCAGGCTGGACTTGCTTTCACGCTGGGTGGCTCTCCTTACGGGGCACACTCCTTGCACATGGTGGTCCCCTATGTGGGGGACAACCCTCTGTGGCACAGCACTCCTTGTGCACATCAGCACTGCACATGGGCCAGCTCATCACATCAGTCAGGAGGCCCTGGGTTTGAACTGTGGACCTCCCATGTGGCAGGCGGACACTCTATCTGTTGAGCCAAGTCCGTTTCCTAAGTCTGCATTTCTAACTAGCCACCTTGCAATGCTGACACTGCGGTCCTGGGACCACACTTTGAGTAGCTCTGGTTAGCAGGTGGATTTCTGTCTCTGACTAAGGTGCCCTCTGTCCTGACTGAGTTAATAGAACTGAGTTCTGTCCCATGCAGCTGTCTATCCATGGCCAAGTTTCCTGTGAGTCACCGTGAATTCCTCTGGCTTTTTTTTTGTTGGTGAAGGAAGCTTGAAACTCCGGGAGGGCTACCCAGACTCTGCCCCCACCCCCTTGCGTCCTGAGCTTGCCGTGCAGGAAGGCAGCCCATTACATCATGTAGCAATGGGCCTATTGATTGGGAGCAACATAGGATTGAATTGGAATCAGTCAGCTCTCCCATCTCCTGGGGGAGCCTCAGGAGAGTGGAGGCCTTCTCTGCTTTAGTTTATTTTATAATTAAGGGGAAACGAGCCCAACCTAAAACATTGCTTGAGGGCCTGGGCTTGTGAATTTATGGCATCGAGCCGCCTATGAATCAAGCCACCCACTGTGAAACTGTCAGTTCTGATATCATTTCTCTTTCTCAGTGGCTTTATGCAAATGCTTTCATTTCTCCGAGTATTAAACTTAATGGGGACACTAGACCGAGTCCTGGTCCTCAGCGAGGACGTGCATCACTGGCTGTGTACTGCCGTCCGGTAATGGGACTCCTCCTGCTTTGTCGTCTTAGACTGTGAAACGGAGGTGACATCAGTTTTCTCAGAGCCTTCCTTGAGAAGGATGGGCTTGAAAGTTCTCATAAGTGTGCAGACCATCAGTGGAGGAAGAAAAATGTGTATATTTTGCATCTGAAACCAATTCAGGGAGACTTTCCCAGATGAACGTGGCTGGTGACTCTGGACGCAGTGGTGCCTCCTCCCCATCTGGGGCTCAGCATGAATACCTCATCTTAGGGATTTCACAGGAATCTGGGCCCCTGGGCTGTGCTTTAAGGACCCTGTGCTTTCCAGGGTAGCATGCTGGTCATTGTGCAATGTTGTTTCCCACCCACAGGATTGGAAACTTGGGGTAGCCGGTGGCCACCCGTGTGCCTGATACATCATGAGCGCTTAGACATACTCTAATGAATGTGTGTGCAATGGACAAATACCTTTTACATAACTTAGTGGACAGTACACAAAGATAAAGGAAAACAAAACTTAAAAAAGAAAATCGATTGATTTGATTCAGAAAGACCTTTCTGCTCTACCCAGCAGAACCAGTTACCAAGAACAAAATGATAATGGTGTATATTTATTTCAATTGTATTGATGGATGGGGTGTCAAGTTTTGTACCAGATTGTACCAGATCCACTAAGTTTATTATTTGACTGTGATGGAGACTGCTAGATATCCTTCTCTATCTTTCTCCCCCTATTTCTTAGCAGTAGAGTTCCCATTTTTAGCTAGACCCATGACCACCTTGAATGAAGACTACATTTCCCAGTCTTCCTTGTAGCTACGTGTGGTCACATGATGGTTGTAGATTGAAGTGCAGAAGCCTGTGCGATTTCCAGAAACTCTCTTTTTATTGTTTCCTCCTTCCTGCTGGTGAACTATGGATGTGATGATTACAGTTGAGAAGTCATCTTGGGCTGTGAGGATAATAGAATAGCAAGAGAGAAGGACCTTGAGTACTTTTGTGAAGCTGTCCTACCAGCCCTGCAGTGCCCCCTCTGGACTTCATTTATGTGAATTAAGCTGCTGTTATTTTGGATTTGATGTCACTCTCAACTGAACTGAATCCCACCTACTACAAGGATAAGAGCATTGCAGTTCTTAGAAAGAGCCACTTTCAGGCCATTCTTGGAGGAAATGCTGTGGTTCAAGTTATAGGTGAGGGTGTGTGTTTTTTTTAAGTTTTTAAAAATTTAATTGTCTTTTTTTTTTTAAAGATACATAGATCACAAAAAATATTACATTAAAAAAAATAAGAGGTTCCCATATACCCCACACCACACCCCATTCCTCCCACATCAACAACCTCTTCAATCATTGAGGCACATTCATTGCATTTGGTGAATACATTTCGGAGCACTTCTGTACCACATGGATTATAGTTCATATTGTAGTTTACACTCTCCCCCGGTACATTCAATGGGTTATGGCAGGATATATAATGTCCAGCATCTGCCCTTGCAATATCATTTAGGACAATTCCAAGTCCCAAAAATACCCCCATAGCATATCTCTTCTTCCCTCTCCCTGCCCTCAGCAACTATAGTGGCCACTGTCTCCACATCAATGATACAGTTTCTTCATTTGCTAGAGTCACATAGTTCTATAGTAGAATACCAGTAAGTCCACTCTAATCCATATTTTATTCCTCCATCCTGTGGACCCTGGGATGGTAATGTCCACTCCACCTCTCAATTGAGAGGGGGCTTAGATCCCATGTGGTTGATGGATGCAATTCTCCTGCTTGCAGTTGTAGGCTCTCTTGGTTCCCTGGTGTGGTGGTTGATCATTTTTACCTCTCTGTTAGCTGGCCTGGATAAGTCCAATGAACTAGAGAGTAGGAGTGTGTTTTTGAAGCCAAGCTAGTAAGATAGGGAATCAATAGATGGATCTGGAACCTGGCAAGAAGTCCACTTGGATGCAAATAACCCCAAGATGGCTGCTGGAAGACCCTCCCCAAGAGTCTGCCACTCAGAAAAAGACTTCCTCTGGAAGCCAGGAGAAGCCCTGGTTATTCCCCAAGGACTTTATCATTGGGCCCTCATGGGAGATTGATGGGGGAGGTAATCAATCAAAACGATAAACAGGTAGAACTCCTCCTCTGCCACTAGCAAAGAGATGGGATAATTAATGGTTTAAAAAGCAGGTGCAGGGCCTGAGTGCTCTCTCATGCACTCTCTCCCCTGTGGACCCCTGTCCTGCCCTCTGTGCACTGCTCTAACCATTTTTCCTCTGCTATGTGACCACGCAAGTAAAATTTGGGCATTTATAACCTATAATGGGGAACTGTAGTCTGTAAATCAGCCCTTTTTATCACTTTTCAGCCCCTTCCTCTCTACCTGGGACCACTGATCTGTTATTTTCTCCCATTTCTCATCCCTCCTTACCTGAATAAATCACTGGCCTAACTCACCCGATGTGCTCTTGAAATTCATTTCTGCAGCATAGTCAAGAACCTAGACAAAATCCGGCAACATTTTCACAAGATTTTGAGTGAAGTTATCTAGCATGCGAGTTAGAAGCCAAGTTGGTGGCTATGAGTCTATAGAAGAAGCTCTTTAAGCTCTTTAAGCTTTAGTTTACCTGTTTGTAAAATGGGATGATAATTCAGTGCCTAGTTTCTGCTTTTCCTACTTCTTGGTACTCAGGGTTATGAATCTCTATAGAGCTAATTCCCTAAAGGTTATAGAGTGTAAAGAAGCCTTCTCTGAGCTAGCTTCCTATACAAAGAACTTTAAGTTCAGTATAGAACTTACAGAAATTAATAAAATATTAATTAAAAAACTGTAGAAATATGCCTAGTTCAATATATATAAAGTTATTGGCTCCTTTTTGTGGTTTTTAAGTTTAATTACAGGGTCATAAAGATGTTTTTCCTATCTCTATGACAATTCATTTAGCACTTCTTAATTTGGCACCTACCAAGTTCCAGGCATTTTGTTAAGTCCTGGGAACAACAACAACAAAATGATCAAGATATAATTACCCCATTACAGAATTAATAGCAAGTGTAAGCATGCCTTTTTGTTTTCAAAGTGATTTTATGGTATGCAAATAAGATGTCTTTGGGGATAATAATCTGGGGATACTGTATACTTAAGTCTCCTTTATATAGGTGGAGGTAAGCTGATTTCAAATTAGGGCAATGGATGCTCAGTCCAGATGTCAGCTAGGTCAACTGTCTGTACTTTGGAGATCCAGCTAACCTTGGCCTGGACTCTCATTTCTCAGTATCTGAGAGTCTGGAGACTTGGTTCCTTCTTCCCTAGGGTTTAAAACTCCTTGGACCTTCCCTCTCATTGTTTCTCTCTGTCCTGCCTCCCTGTTTTCCCAGTGTGCTGCTTCAGTTTATATGTGAATTTACTTAGTCTGTGCAACAAGTTTGTAAGGAATTTGAGGGCAGGACTATGACTACTCCTAGGAATTTCTACAGTTCTTAAGAAAGTATTTTGTGCACAATCTCTCCAAAGCTTGTCAAATCAATGGTGGGCCGCCACGGTGCTCAGATCACATGATTTCCCTCCTTACGGAAATGGGCTGCCCGAAGTCACTTAGCCTCATAGATGCCCTGAGTTCTATTCAGGAGCCCAAGTAGGTTTCAATTCCTGTGGCAGAGAACTTGCCCGTGTCTTTTAAGGTCAGTGCTTTATTTGATTCCTTTTCCTTTGTCTTCTCTGCTTTATTGTGCCTAATAAAAACAGAGTGGCTACTTTACTAGTTAATAATTTCTAAGATCAAAGGAAGTTAAGTAGTCATTTCTATGCTGATTAATTAGTCTTTTCTTTCTCAAATTGGTTTTCCCTTGATGTTCAGAAGAGATAAATGTAATGTTATTTATTCCTCTCCATGAAGTCCATTTCAAGTTTTAGTGGCTTTAACTTTTATTTTATTCTAGAATTTTAGCTAGGAAAAAAGAATGTAAGTTAAATAGATATGTTTAAAAAGATACATAATCTGCCTTTTCCTTTGATTCTTATCTTTCTTGATGAAGAGCCCCATACAAGCGCTAAGAATCATGCATTATTGTATTTATATGTACCATCTGTAGTTTGGGAGTGGGTAGCATCTGGCCAGGTGGTGAAATAGTTAAGTCTAATGATTTTCTAATCTTTCTGCCAGATGTTCTATTGATGTTTTATTTAAATAATAATCCATTCCCAAAATGTTTTTCTATTGGGCAGTCTTAAAATTTGGAATTTTTTGTGTTTCTGTTATCACAGGAAGCACCTACTCCCTTGGAAACAAACGCTCCATGGAATTTCATGTAAGTGCCACACTCCCAGGTGGGGACTGAGGTATTCAGCAATTCCAATTCCGGTGGGAACCATAGAATGGAATTGTCATAGCAAATAATTTGAGCAGTTATATTCTTAAGTACAATTATGGGCAGTGCCATGCTGGGCACATTCGCCAAAGCAGGTGCAATTATTTTCTCTGGTTTAGGAAGAAGAATGCTTTGCTTTGCTTTGCCATAAACCATGCTGGCGGGCAGGCCTATGTATCAAAGGGAAGGAGGTTTGCATGGCTTTTTAATCCTATTAGGTTACCTGCCAATTAGAAATTAAAAGACTGTGACTACCTTGAAAATGAATAATAAACTTTTCCTGTCAGGGTGGAAAAGTTGATACACTGTATGTGACATTAAGGTATTGCACTGTTTGGGGTAAGATATTTATGTAACTAAAATAAGACTTTAAAAATTGAGAACATGAAATACCAACATGCAAATATTTGTAGGAAAATAGCAACAGACCATATCTCAAGGACTTAAAAGGATGCTTGGCTGGTGTTACCTTCCCAGAAGCTCAAGGCTTAGAGCCAACCAGGGCAGAACCGCCCAGTTTGAGACACCAGCTCCTTTTGGAAAATGCTTGCAGCTAGGAATATGCCTGGATCCTTGTTTTCCCTTTGATTTTTCTTTCTTTCTTTCTTTTTTTTTGAACCACAGTTTTGATTAAACCAATCATAGTGATGTTTAGTTTGTGAGGTATGGGCGTATCTCCACTCTTCCTTGGCGAAGTCTGGACCAATTTGGCAAACAAAATTTAATTAGCTCTTTTGAAGGCTCCCTCACCCCCACCTCATGTCTTTCCAAGCCCCTCCCTTTGAGAGTCTAACATGAAGTGTGTGGTCTCTTCTGGTGTGTGACAATTTCCTTTATTTATTTGTTTAAAAGTAGGTTGCATGTTGAACGTGAAAGTATTTAGGGGAAGAATACCCATGTCTCCAACTTTGAAATGCAGGAGAAAGTGAGATGGATCAGTGGAGGAATAGAGGGATGGATAGGTATGGGATGAAGAAAATATAGCAAAATTTTAATTGCAGAAACTTCATGGGGGGCATATCACTGTTTACCACATATCCATACATTCTGATTCTTAGCTATCTTCGAAATTTTTTGTGATGAAATGTTGGGAGGGAAAAGGGCAAGTTTCTTTCACGTAGGATTCTCACTTACATGAAACCCAGGCTTTAGGAATGAAATGAATTGTAACACCATGAAAGTCCTGATTTATAGGCAATCTCAGAGAGCGCTAATTACCTTAGAAGTTTGGGAAATTCTCAGTCAGCATGGATGCTGTTTTATTTTGTTTTTTAATGTGATGTTACAAATTCTTTAACTAGAGAAAAGCCCCTTTTTTCCTTAAAATTTAAGAATTACAGACATGTATGACCTAGAAAATTATATCCTTCTCAGGCTTGATTTCCTTCCATAATCCCTCTTTCCCACTTGTAACTAATCCATCCAAGCTTGAAAATCTCAATGAGTCAATATAGCATTGTGCTTACCAATGGGGTCACACTGATATGTATTGACAACTTGTTTTTTTTAAAGCATACTGTTATATATAGTTTGAACATCATTGTGGTACTACATGTGAATCTACCTGCTTCTTCAGAAAGTTTCTATAGTACTACAGTTGTGTGGATATGTTGCAAGTTAGTAACCCATCTTTTACTGATGAACATATAAGTTATTTTAGGTTTGGAGCTATTATGAGCAATAATCCAATACATAGTGGAAGTAGAATTGCTGGTTTAGAGATTATACACACTTAACAGTGGATGATGCCATTTTATCTGGTTGAACCACCTTACATTATCATGCATGTTATCTGCACTTTGTCCACAATCACATCACATTGGATATTATCAGTCTTTTAAATACATGTTGGCCTGATAAGTGAAAAATATTTTGCCTTAATTTGTTTTTCTCTGATTATTAGTGATTATACATTTGTTATATTTAATTGTCTTTTATGTTCTTCCTGACTTTGCCTGTTCATATCTTTAAGCATTTCTCTACAAAGTCATTTGGCTTTTTTATTGATTTAAAAGTCTCTCCAATGAAGACTGTATTTTTTATTTTTATTTTTGGTGACAAAGTTTGTCTCTCCAGGGATTTTTTATTTTAATCTTGTTTCTTATTTTACAGCTTCTTACCATACTGAAATTTGTCCATTTCCATTTTCTAAAGGTTATTTTAATCTATTTATCAGAGTATAATTTTTCTCTTTAGTAAAATGGCATTGTCCATTGTCTAATCACTCTTCCCCCTTGACCTCCAACTATCACCTACTTTAAGGTAGGAAAAAGGAAATGGGTAGGTAAGTTTCACTCATATCTTAAAAAATGACTTCAATTGGCATTCATAATTTCTCTTCATATCCTTGTGGCCATAAAGTCACGTGACCATACAAACCTGCTAGGGAGGCTGAGAAATGCAGTTCTGTGCAAGAGGCCATATGCCAAGCTACAACTATCAAAGAAAGGAGAGGAAAATGGATGTGGGACAGTCAAGTGCTCTGTTACAGGGGATGAGAGACTTTTACCCATATTCCAGAAACAGTATCATTGAAAGTTTAAGTCCATATTCTATGTTAAGGTATAGATTTTTTTAAATGCCTTAAATGAGAAAATAGTAGCTATGTACAGGGGATGAGGAAAATTTAGTAAATTACATGGTGGAAACCACCAGAAAAATTTGGAATAAAATGGTATAAAAGGGTTACCTCTGAGTGTGAAAGGGATGCAATATAAAACCTTTGCATTTTTTATGTGCTATTTTGCACTATAACTATAAAAAAAAATCATGTACCTGAAGTATTTTAATACAAATTGAAATGTTTAAAGAATGGACTTTTATAAAAAATATAAATTAAAATAAGGCTATCAGTAGAGTACCTAAAAATAATAAAATGGAAAATTCAAAAGATATATTTTTTACTTTGTTTTGCTTTCATTATAAAAAACAAGAGTAGCATGTGGTGACTGTATAAACCAGGAACTTTCAAGAAAAGATCTGCTATTGGTACTATGAATGGAATGTTAGCCGATACATTCCTGAAGAAGCTAAACGAAGATGGACTTCCTGTGGGAACTGGGATCTATTTTTGTACATAGCAATTTTCAAGAGATTTTTTGTCCACCCGATTCTTCCATTTTCAGAATTATGCATGTAAAAATTAATTAGCCTGTTATATCTTCCTTTTTGACAAAGCCAATTGATCTCGGTCATGTGTTAACGTTTAAGTAGAAATGGTTGAATTGTGATGAAGAATAAAATTTATGCAATCATTTGGTAACTGAACTGCCGTCTGCTGTGTGGGTGGCTAAGAGGCTTCTTGGAGGGATTCCCATGAGGCATCTCTCCCCTGCTGACCCTAGTGGGCTACTTCCAACTCTAAATTCACAGTGCTCTTGTCATGTTAAGCCCTGCCAGGGAAGAATATCATTGTGTTGACCAGAATTAAGACTCCCACCCAGGGTCATTTGGGGGTCTATAAACTATGGGGGACTTTTCTTTTCTAGGAGACCAATCAAATCAGGGGAAAAAACATTGGATTTGAAATTAAACCATGTTCAAATCTTGTTTTATAATTTTCTTGCTAATTCATCTTGGGCATTTATAACTTTCTGGGCCTTGGGTTCCTCCTTGTACGATGATGACCCTCCTGGGAATCTCATGAGAAAATGCGTATAGAACGCCTGGCCCATGGCTACCTTAATATTACCTGGGGCTCTTAGAAGACTACCAACCCAATTCCAGCCCGACTAAATAGAAATTTGTGTGTGTGTGTGTGTGTGTGTGGGTGGGTGGGTGGGTGGATAGTGAATGAAACAAATCTAGGTGATTCTAAGGAGCTAGTTGAGAAATGCCACAATAGAAGATAAAATGCAGCTGGGTCTATACATATCTGAAAAGGAAAAATGGGTGAGAACAAAAGATACAAATCAACCGAAATTCAAAAGTAGTCAAATATTTGCCTGTGCTTCAAATTTAAGGGGTCTCAAAATCTCCTGTTCCCAGGTACTTCTTTGCGTTACTGAGATTCCATGACTGAGTCTCCCCAGGGAAATCATTCCTTTATGTTAACACCTTATCTCCAGAAGGCCCAGTAAATATATGCAGTGTCTATGTAGCTAACACATAAACACACCAGTCCTGTTGTGTTCAGGGATCATTTAGTTTCAGGGAAGAAACACCTAGACTTTGTGACTCTGCCTAAGACAGCCTGACTGTTTAATGATTGTTCTTTTGACAAATCTTGGTGCCCCCTGTGACCAGAGGTAAGTAGGTATGATGTCTCTTACCCTCAATCCTCACCACAAGGAAATCAAACACATACTAGAAGGCAGGCACCAAAGCACTTGTACAAACTCTTCCTGTAGGCTCCCTGCACTTAGGCCTCTGATAAGCCTCTTGCATGATTAGCTCATTCTGAGACCAATGTAGTAATACTCCCAGGGCAAGATCAGTGAACCTTTTAGTTGGCTGAGGCAGCAGAACCCCCATTGTGCATTGGGGGGAGACACAGGACTCTATGGTGTTAAGCTGCTGCACCTGCCAGATTCTTATTTCTCATTTATAAGAGGGTGGAGAGTCCATAAAAATATTTCTTGTCAACCACTTAATTTAAACCTACTCATTTCCCCAATGAGTAAATTATTTCTAACAGCACATATGCTAATTTGTGAAACATTTGGTACAGATCTAGATAATTTGAAACAGTTGCTTGAAGCCAACCATGAGGTGTGGATTGCTGATTAGATGACTCCAAAGATGCACACACCTCCCCATACTTAAGTATATTTAGAGAATATCAGCATACAGACAATATAACACCCAGATAATGGGATCAGGCTCCAAAAGAGTATATTGGAAACCTACAGAGTATCTCAAGGGCAAAAGGTGCACCGTGACCTAGTAAGGAACTGGACCCAGGAACCAGGAAGTTCTTAGGATGCAGGGTTTCCTCCTCCATTTCTGGGAGAAGGGGGTGAGGCATGTAATTGGTCTGTGTGCAAGCTTGTTTATTCTCTGATTGGCTTTCTCAATTCCTTTTGTTCTGGCTGCTCACATGTGTGTCCCAACTGTAGTTCTATAATGACCTCTCTGCTCAAATGCCCAATGGTGACCAACTGTGGATATTCCAAAGTTGCTGGAGAGATTCTGATGGGTCTGATTAGGGTCAGGCGTTTATTTCCGGCCCATTTGGCCAAGGAGTATGAGTCCCCTGGTTTGTTTGCCTTAGCATAGTCTGTGGAGACCCATCCTCTGGGAAGCAGTCGACTAGTCCAGACTGGGGCTAGGGTATGCAAACTGACCCACATATCTTATAACCCATGAAACTCTCTCACTAAAACTAATATATCCCATTAGGTAGCCTGATGGGTAAGATTCAGTGAAGAGGAAAGTTTCTAGAGATAGATAAACTATCCTTTCCTAAGACTGTATTAGCTCCCGATTGATTTGTTTTTCTAGCTTTCTGAAATATATCTATCTTTCTACTACAGGGAATGTGAAGGAAAACTAATGTTTATGGAAACCTGATTTGGGGCCTCGGTTTTTCAGAGAGGTTATCTTATTTAGATCTTTCCAGCAGCTCTATGAGGTAGGCAGCATTATTTTAACAGATAAGGATACTGATGCTAGTAAAGGCTAGATAACATGCTCATTGTTCTACGAGCTAATAAATAACCAAAGCTGGAATTCCAACCTGAAGCCTGACTTTGAAATTTGTGTTCTTTCTCTTAGGTAACAGTCTTGTGTAGAATGATTCTGTTACCTTTCCAACTCTACTCCCTACCTTTTTTCACCCTGCTCTGCCTTAAAAGGCTGATCTATATGGACAGCAAGCATGGGCTCCCTCAGCATAAGGGATGTTAGAATTATTTTTCAATGGTGAAATGAGTGCTTCTTGAAAAATGCAGATTAATTCGAAATATTGTGTATACATTCCTGCCTTGCAAGACTAAGATATAACAGGAGTCAGCAAACTTTTTTCATACAGAGCCAGATGGTAATATTTCAGAGTTGCTGGCCATATAGTCTCTCATGCAACTACTCAACTCTGCCATTGCAGTGCTAATTTCCCATTTACAATACATAAATGAATGAGCATGGGTGTGTTAAAAAAAAAACAAAAACTTTAGTTACAAAGACAGAAAGCTGGAAGCATTTGGCTCACAGGCTCTAGTTTGCTAACCCTTGGTACATAAGAATCTAGCAAGCTCAGATTCTTGCTCACTCTGGAATGGCCCCAGGTCCAGGATTCTCTCTATCCCTGAGCATGACCTTTAACAGGGGATTCTGCCATGTGAACTCAGACATCTAGAATGGTAGCTGCTAGAATAGTTTTGCATTTTTCCTGAGGATACCTTTCACACAAAGATGGAAAGCTGTGACTTCACTGAGTCCACAAGAGCAGTTTGTAGGCCCTGGTTGTTGGTGGGCCTTGAAACACATCCTGTGATAGCAAGGTCATTGTAGAGGAGACCAGAGCTCCTCTCCCTTTTAACTACTAGAGGCCGCTACTATCTGCCTAGAGAGCACAGCAATTGTCTGTGACCCAACTGGTTTAAGTCTGTTGTAATTTCGTCAGACAAAACCTCAGAACCAGCAGACCTGGACTACAATTACATGGCTTTCATTATAACTTGAACCTGGAATCTGATCTTTCTCTATCCATGCTATGTGGATTTAAAAAAAAAAAATTATTGTGGTAACATACACACAATCCCAAATTTCCCATTTTAACCACTAAGTGTACAACCCAGTGGTATTACCTATATTCACAATATTGTGCTATTATCATCAATATCTATTGCCTAACTTTTTCATCACTCAAATAGAAACTCTATACCATGATGCAATAACTCCTCCTTGTTTATCCATTTATTTGTTGATAGACATTTGGGTTGTTTCCAACTTTTGGCATTTGTGAATAATGCTGCTATAAACATTCATGTGCATGTATCTGTGACCCCGTTTTTACTTTCTTTGGATATATATCTAGAGGTGGAATTGCTCGGTCAAATGGTAATACTATAATTAAATTTTAGAGGAACTACCTTTTGCTTTCCACAGTGGCTGCCCCATTTTACAGTGCCACCAACAATGCACTAGAGTTCTAATTCCTCTGTGTCCTCCTCAACACTCATTTTAAATTGGGTTGTCTTTTTGCTGTTGAATTGTAAGAATTTTTTATATATGTTAGATACTAGACCCTTATCAGATATATGGTTTTCAATTTTTTTTTCCCATCCTGCAGGTTTTCTTCCTACATGGATTTTTAAAAGTTTTTTTTTTTTTTTTTTTTTTTTTTTACCAAAGTGTGTTCCCTGGAACACTGATTCTGCAGGATCTTGTTGATTCTTCCTTCCTAAGGACATTTTGAATCCATCCCCATTACATTATCCCCTTGTCCTCAGTATCAATTGCTTAAACTTTTTTTTCTTCAGTTGCTTAGGCTTTTGCAGAAGTCTGAACTGCCCTTGCTTTACTCTAAGTTGCCAGAAGTATCTTTTGAAAAAAAATGTAAACTTGATAGTCAAGCTTTCTTAAATTCTGTATTAACAAATTAGCAGTGGTGTGTCACAATCATTTGTGGGCTGTGTCGATAATTCAATTGCCAAACTTCATCATGTCTTCTTTCATATTAGAGCAGATTCAAAGTTATCTCTAATCCTTTACTTTCAATCACTTCCCTTCTTGAAATCAGAGAAAGCAATCCTTTCCTGAGGGGCAGAGTAAGAGGATGTGATATAAATCGCATGTAATTCATATTATAATGTCTCTGTACCATAGTTGCCAATGGTTATTATTGCATAATTTAAAATTTGTGCAAGTTAGAACTTATTTATTTATTTTTTCCTTGATATTTCTTGAGTTTTGTTAAAATCTGATTGTACTTCCTGTGTCTTAGAAGAAAAGCAGATTGTTCTATTTACCAGTGGTTCTCAATGGGGCACTATTCTCCCCAATCCTGGGGGCATTTGGAATGGATATGGGACTTAGGAATGTCATAATTACTGTGGGTGTTATTGACATTGAATGATTGGGTATCCAGGATGTTAAATATCCTGCAATTTCACATACAAAGAATTGTCTCCGCTGCAAATGTCCTCATTGCAAAATACTGTTGATTGTCAAACCACAAAGTACAATAGGACTGGATGTAGTACCTTACTATATTCAGCCCAAATTACATATTCAGCCTAATGTGCATACCTTCTATTCTTGCTTGGCTCTTCTCCATCATTTGGTGTTTTCTTGTGCAAATGAAAAATTTTTTTTTTTTTAAAGATTTATTTATTTATTTATTTTCCCCCCCTCCCCAGGTTGTCTGTTCTTGGTGTCCATTTGCTGCGTCTTGTTTCTTTGTCCGCTTCTGTTGTCAGCGGCACGGGAAGTGTGGGCGGCGCCATTCCTGGGCAGGCTGCACTTTCTTTCGCGCTGGGCGGCTTTCTTCACGGGTGCACTCCTTGCGCGTGGGGCTCCCCCACGCGGGGGACACCCTTGCGTGGCGCGGCACTCCTTGCACGCATCAGCACTGCGCATGGCCAGCTCCACACGGGTCAAGGAGGCCCGGGGTTTGAACCGCGGACCTCCCATGTGGTAGACGGACGCCCTAACCACTGGGCCAAAGTCCGTTTCCCCAAATGAAAATTTTATATGCTGTTTTTTCTATCTTGAATGCTGTCCCATTGTGACTAGTTAATAAACTTTCTTTTCTTAGCATTAATTTCTCTGGAAAGCTATCTCTGATCCTTTCTAGTCTGAGAAAGACTTAGTGGCTCTTTTCTCTATGTTACCATAGCACCCAGCATACCACTGGTTTAGAACATCCTATTTTCCCTTCTCTGGAAATTTAGGGTTATAGTTCTCTGGCCCCTCTTAAACATTAGCACAGCATAATGACTTGCTTTGGCCAATGAAATATGAGCAGAATTGACCTGTATAACTTGGAGGGGAAATTTTCTCTTTCTTTCTGCTTTGGCATCCAGTAGTAAGCTAGATGGTTACTGCGCTGTGGCCGTAGATGCATGAATAAGGAAGATGAAAAACAGAGCACCCTGCAAATCCACAGTAGACATGTAACATGAACAAAGAATAAGCTATCTTATTTAACACCACTGAGAGTTTGGGATTGGTTGTTACTGCAGCATGATCATGATCATCTTGTCTAATACACTTCAAATATAGCGTCTACCACATGGTTTTGTTACTGTTGGTTTTACCTGATACTATGCTCACACTAGACAGCAGTTTTCCTTATAGTAGGAGGTAGGGACTATGTTTTTTTCCTTCTTCTTGTGTTCTCAAAACCTTGCATGGTAATAGGCTATCTTAGTTATCTGTTACTTGATAATAAATTACCCCAAAAGTTAGTGATTTAGGATAACAATAAGCATTTATCATCTACACAGTTCCTGTGAGTCAGGAATTTGGGAGTAACTTGGCTGTGTAGTTCTGGTTTAGGGTCACTCAAGCGGTTGTAGTCAAGATGTTGGTTTGGGCAGCAGTCATCTGAAGGCTTGACTAGGGCTGAAGGATTCGCTGCCAAGGCTGTGTGAGTATGGCTGGCAAGGTGACAAGAGGCCCCAGTCCTTCCCCACATGGGCTTCTCCACAGGCTGCTGGAATGTCCTCAGCTGGTAGCTAGCTTCCCCGAGAGCAGGCGATGTAACGAGAGTATGATGGAAGAGGCAATGTCTTTTATAATTTAGCCTCAGAGGTCACACAGCTTCATTTCTGCCACATTCTATTTGTTAGAAGTGAGTCACTATGCCTTGCCCACATTCAAGAGTAAGGAAAATTAAATTCTACCTTTTGAAGGGAGAAGTTTCAAGGAGATGTATAGACATATTTTAAAACTATGACACAGGTACATGGTGGATTCGCAGGAAATACTTCCTGAAGGAATGATAGCTTTTTCCATTCAGTTGGGTGGGAAGTGCTTTGGCTGTTTTCCTCTTTTACTTCAACATGTCTGAAGCTGTTTTTCCCTTCAATTAACCTTTATTTCAAATTTCATCTCTTAGTTTCCTCAGCTTATTTATGCTCTAGAGAATGAATTATGTATAACCAGTACAAGAACAAGTTTTTTTGTGTACCTAAGGAGTTTAAAATAGTAAAGAGGTCTTACCAACCTTCTAAATTAGAAAAAAATTTCATAGGAAATAGAATGCAATTTTAAATTTAATTCTTTTTTTTATTCAAACTTTTATTTCAAATTAAAAAATAAAATAACAGAAAAAGGCAGCTCAATAAGTTATAGAAGCATTAAACTTTATCCTTTCCACAGGTTGACCTAATTGTCTTTACCTTGAGGTTTCTTCCAAGCTGGCAGTGAGATTTGAGATTCCATCACCACCACTTGTTACTGGAAAGAGGATTTTTTTAAATCCATAGTCTTTTTGTACAAAACCATAACTGGTCTTTTAAGTCAGGTCAGACGACAGCCTTAAGCTAGTTTAAGATTCTGCGTAGCAATTCTATCAGCTTCATTGTCTCAGCTTGGCCCACAGCGCTAAAAAAAGAAAAGAAAAAAAATCACTTTTGGAGATGTTTGAACTTCTAGGTTTAATGGGATCACTTTAGACCAGTTCACTTTTTCAATTCCAGAAATATTTACCATTAGCTTGGTTAGGGAGAAATGAAGTTTCTTCTATGCCAAAGACCTTCTGGCCTTGCAACCTGTCCTACAGAATTTGACTTGCCAATCCCCATGTTCATGTGTACCAAATCCTGTAATAAATCTCATAATATTTATATATACATACACATGCGCATGCACATGTACATATACATATATATATACACATCCTCTCAGTTTTGTTTCCCTAGATAAGGCTGAATAAAAAAAATTGCGCTGTTTTCCTTTGTCTAAATGATAAGTCTTGATACTTCTGACATTTTGCTTATCGTGGCAAAACCCAGCTGTATTGCATTGAGTTTGGAGATGTTCAGTTTCTAGTTCTTTGAACTTTGTGTGTGTGTGTGTGGGGGGAGTTAAAGGGGGAGGGGGAAGCAGGTGGGGAGGGGTAGGGGGAGTATGTTTGCTGCAGTCACACTCTCGCTGGCACACTAGCAGAATTGAATTGGAGCTTAATGGTGTAATTTATTACCATTCTGCTTCTAGGCCAAATTGCTCCTGACCTCTTTGCTGCAGAGCCCAGGCCGTGGAGAACCAAATGTGGATTTTGTGTCCAGCCTAGCCTCTGCCACTTCCTGACACCACTACTGGTGAGACATTCAAGCTCTCAGGGGAAAACCACATCACAGGGGTCTCAGTGGGGCAGTGCTGCCTGCTGGGGTGTTTTGGTAATTTATGGGAGCCTCACAATGACTGGGGGGCTCTAGTGTCATGTAGTGTGTGGTGGCTGGAGATGTAAGATGTCTTATATTGTGCGGAATAATTCTCCACAGTGAGCATTGCTCCAACCCTGTGTGACTCTAAAATGTCTTGCCAGAGAGTCATATGGGAGAAAAACCTATTTAATTGGGGAAGTGGACTTGGCTCAGCGGATCGAGCATCCGCCTACCACATGGGAGGTCCGTGGTTCAAGCCCCGGGCCTCCTTGACCCGTGTGGAGCTGGCCCATGCGCAGTGCTGATGCGTGCAAGGAGTGCCGTGCTACACAGGGGTGTCCCCCCGCGTAGGGGAGCCCCATGCGCAAGGAGTGCACTCCTAAGGAGAGCCGCCCAGTGTGAAAGAAAGTCCAGTCTGCCCAGGAGTGGCACTGCACACATGGAGAGCTGATGCAGCACAATGACGCAACAACAACAACAAAAAGAGAGACACAGATTCCTGGTGCCACTGACAAAAATAGAAGTGGACACAGAAGAACACACAGAGAACAGACAACTGGGGCGGGGGTGGGAGAGAAATAAAAAGAAATCTTTAAAAAAAAACCTAATTATCTAGACACAAACTCTTTTCTATAAAATAGAACATGTTTCTTTTATAGTTTGAATATACACTGAATTTTCCTATAATGTGACTGCCAAGAGTTTAGTATTTTAGAAAATTCTGATTCCTTGAAGTCTCTGTATTTGGATTGTCAATACCCCACCACCATTCCTATATGCCGTTTTAACAGTCACATTTATTTTGAACATATATGTATGTGCAAGTATGTGACATCGTTATACTTTTTAGTGTTGTCAGGTCCATATATTACATATTAAAATACATATTTTATTTCTCAATCCTTTACTTTTATATCTCCTACATATTGCTGTTAGAGTATTATGTTAATTTTTAAAAAGTCCATATGTAGGTAAATTATATTATCTCTAAATTCCATCTCAGCTCAAGGTTTTACTTTGAGAGTCCTGAGTCAGCTGGACATGTGGGCTTGCTCCTATGTTTGAATGGACAGTCCTCCAAATACTCTAATTCCTCAATTCTAAAGATACCATTTTTTTCATATTTTAATAATTTTATAATCATGTTTTCCAACTAAGTGTTTGATTAGATGCCTTGGCAAATACTTTGCTTGGAAAATTTATGCATCACCTTGAAGAATTTTCTCAAGATGAAGACATATGGGGTTTGGAGTCTGTTTTTAAGAGACCTAATAATTTAGACTTGTTGTCTTTGTCTTTCTTATGTAAGACTCTTTTCCCCCTTTCTTGCAAATATGTGTCCATCAGGTGCCCTGTTATTTATATATCTATGTCAAATTAATTGGAGCAGGGATGGATTTAGTTTACTAATATATTACTTTGGGGTGGAGAGGCAGAATAGCCTAATGGTTGAGAGTACAGCTCTGTCCCCAGATTTCCCGGGGGCACTTCCGGCCTCCTCCCCTTCGTAGCTTTGTGACTTGGCTGCACGGTGTCCTCATCTGTGGAAGATGAGACCACCAAAGATATGGGAGGGGAGCGAGGACTAGCTAGTCTCCTATAGCCTCTTTACCACTTCCTACTGTGTAACAAAATAGGGTCAGAATTCCTCCTTATATACAGATATTTGTTAACCAAACAGTAACGAGCTATTGGAAAACGGTGCATACCACCTTCCCTGTGAGCGTGATGTGCTCCCGGCGCGCTGTCATTTCTAGTGGTTTTTACTAGCACATTTCATGAAAGGTTGACTTGAAGCAACCAGAGGCAGGATTCTCTTAACTGCTTTAGGTAGCATCAAGAAACCAGAAATCCTTCTAAAGCAGTGGCTGGGCAGAGGGCCATGTAGGAATTGAGGTCTGTGCCCCGTGCCCAAGCGTGCAGGTCCCGTGCTTCTCGAGACTCATATACCTGAAGAGGGGAGGGTACCCTGCAAATACTTTAGCTGGTGGACTTTAATTTTGCCCGCTGAGAGTCCTTTTTGGACATCATTATGTCATTGAATGAACCATTAATCCCATCCATAAGAGTCTGTTTCTGACATTCATTATGTTCATTAGTCCAACCTTGAGTGTTGATGAAAACATAGATGACAATTTTGTAAGTAGCCGCTTCTGGACTGCGGCCTTTCTGATATATTAGTTAAAGCTCCTGGAGTGTGATTTATTTTTTTTTAATTAGGGCAATAAATTCCTCTTACAGTTAAAGCTTGGACTAGCTAGCATATACTTATTACACCATTGATGTGGAAGAGTATTCAAGTAAATTACAGATCTTGTAGCACCACCTCTTTGGGCTGTTGTGATATTTAAATGAGTTGTTGTATGTAAAGGGCACAGGACTGTTCATTACAAGGACATGAAAGTATTTGACATCATTACCATCATTATATCATAAGTGATTTGACCTATGCCACCTGCTATCAACTGACTTGTGTCCCACCAAAAGGTAAGTCCAAATCCTAATTCCCACTCTCAGAATGTGAAACTTTTTGGAAAAAGGAGATTTGAAGACATTAGGTAAGATGAAGACAAACTGGATTAGGGTGAAAGAAGACGAAGACAACAGCAACAACAAACAACCCCCAAAAACTGGATTAAGGTGAGCCCTAATCCTATTGATTGGTGTGCTTATAAGAAATCTTGGTCATGGAGAGATGGAGATAGAAGAGAGCCATGTGACGGAGGCAGGGATTGAGTTAGGGGTGGCGGGCAAGACTCTGCCAGGATGCCAGAGCCTGCAGAGGAAGCATGCCCTGCCAGCATCTTGATTGGGCGTCTGGCCTCCAACACTGTGAGGCAATGCATTTCTGTTGTTTCAAGCCACCCCATTTGTGGTACTATGTTATAGCAGCCCCAGCAAACTAAGACACTGCTAATTTCTGATCTTAACGTGCCATGTGTCTTACTTTTCCCTGTAGCATAATAACGGAAAGTATAGTACCTACTTCTTTAAAAAAAATTTATATATATATATAATTTATTTTTAAAAGATACATAGATCATACAAAATGTTACATTAAAAAATATAGGGGCCATGTCAGAGGGCCCTACTTTGGAATTTGTGCTCCTGAGTGTGACGGAGCTGGACTCAGATGTGACTTTTCTACACATGCCTCTTCTTTCACTATTACTGAACCTGTGGTTGGCGCTAGGGATGGTCCATACTCAGGAGACTTGAATCTCTGGACTGCCCATGTGCCAGCTGGGCCCTGAGCCTCAGCAGAGTGGTGACTCCTACTCTCTGGTTGTTGGTCTTACCCAGGTCAGCTAACAGGGAGGTGAGGATGGTCAACCACCACGCCAGGGAATCAGAGTGCCTACAACTGTACACAGAGGAATTGCCTTCATCATCCATGTGGAATCTAAGCCCCCTCTTGATCTAGAGATGGAGAGGACATCACCATCCCAGGGTCCACAGAATGGAGGAATAAAATATGGACTAGACTGGACTTACTGATATTCTACTATAAAACTGTTGTGATGAGTAATAGAAGAAATTTTAGCATCGAGGTGGAGAAAATGGCCACAGTAGTTGCTGAGGGCAGGGAGAGGGTGGAAGAGATGTGATGTGGGGGCATTTTTGGGATTTTGAGTTGCCTTAATGATACTGCAGGGTCAGATGCTGGACTTTATATATCCTGCCATAACCCACTGAATGTACTGGGGAAGAGTATGAACTACAGGGTTAACTATTATCTGTGTAAAGCAGCAGTGCCCCAAAATGTGTTCACTGAATGTGATGAGGGTGTCTCAATGATGAGGGAGGTTGTTGGTGTGGGAGGAGTGGGGTGGGGGTTGGAGGGTATACAGGAACCTCTTCTATTTTTTAGTGTAACATTTTTTTTGTGATGTATATATCTTAAAAAAATACAATTTACAAAAATGATGTGGTGGGGAGTGGCGAGTGGGTTATATGAGAACCTCTTATGTTTTTTGTTTTTTTATGTTTTTTAATGTAACATTCCTTGTGATCTATTAATTAAAAAAATTTTTTTAAATGCAAAATTTAAAAGTCAAAAAAAAAAAATAAAAGATACCTTCTGTGAAAAAAAATATATAGGGGATTCCCATATGCCCCACTCCCCACATCCCCCACTTTTCCCACATCAGCAACTTCTTTCATTAGTGTGGAACATTCATAGCAATTGATGAATACATTTTGGAGCACTGCTACACAGCATGGATTATAGTTTACATTGTAGTTTATACTCTCTTCCAATCCATTCAGTAGGTTATGGCAGGATATATAATGTCTTGCACTAGTCCCAGCAATATCATTCAGGACAACTCCAGTCCCAAAAATGCCCCCATATTACACCTCTTTTTCCCTCTCTCTGCCTTCAGCAACTCCAGTGGTCACTGTCTTCATATCAAGGATATAATTTCTTCCAGTGCTAAAATCACAAGAATTCTATAGTAGAATACCAGTAAGTCTACTCTAGTCCACATTTTATTCCCCAATCCTGAGGACTCTGGGATGGTGATGCCCATTCCATCTCTTAATTGAGAGGGGGCTTCAATCCCACATGACTGATGGATGGGACTCTCCTGTTTGCAGCTGTAGACTCTCTCGGTTCCTTTGTGTTGTGGTTGTTCATCCTCACCTCCTTGTTAGCTGTCCTGGGTGAGTCCAATGAACTGGAGAGTAGGTATTGCAACTCTGCTGAGCCTCAGGGCCCAGGTGGCACATGGACAGCACAGAGATTCAAGTCTCCTGGACATATACCCACTAACCCCAGCATCAACCACAGGTTCAATAAAAGAGACAAAAGAGGCATATGTAAAGAAGTCATATCTGAGTCCAACTCTGTCACACTTGGGAGCACAAACTCCAAAGTAGGGACCACTGGCAAGGCACCAAACTCTGGAGCCATCTGCTGTGACCGTGGGACCTGGGTGTCTCCTAGACCTCAGGAGCACCATTAACTGGGGTAGTATCTACTTTGGCTAATATGAGATCTTGCTGAGACGTGTGTGTAAGTGCGACCCCTCTGATGACCTCCCAACTCATTTTGAAGTCTCTAAGCCATATAAACTCATTTGTTTTTACAATTTCCCCCTTTCATTCAAGGTCTTTTTCCAGTTGCATCACCAGCTGGTGCTTGGTAGTAATCCCTTAGTGCCAGGGAGGCTCATTCCTGGGAGTCAAGTCCCATGCTGGGGGAAAGGTAATGCATTTATATGCTGAGTTTGGCTTAGAGAGTAGTACCTACTTCTTGAGGCTTTGTTTTCATCATTGCCCCTCTGCAATTGTTCAAGAACCCTGGGGTTAGGACCAGCTATATAATTTGTGGGGTTAGTGCAAAATGAAAATATGGGCCCCCTTGTTAAAAAATAAGAATTCCAAGTGTGTGATAGCAGAATTAAACCAAGCTTGGAGCCCTGTGTGGCTGCCCAATTTACATACCAGTGAAGCCAGTCCTTTACATTCATGGGTTTCACTTAGTCTGTGGGAGTACCTTCAAACACCAGTCTGAAGGAGGAGTGGAGGAACTTTTGAGCCCACAGTGGCTGTTGCCTCTGTTGAAGGTGAAGTCTGCACAGTTCAAAAGACACTGCTCTTCCACTAATGCAGTGGGTCTGGGCCCAGCCCAGGCTGCTGTGAAGCCATTCCTAGAGCTCCCATTGCATGATCTATTACTCTTCTCCAAAGTACAAACATCATGGGAGGGTAGCCAGTTTGTGGTAGATCATAGATTGCCAGGCCTAACCTTGCCCATCTTTTTTTTTTTTTTGAAGTTCCATTGCTGGGGTTGAACCCAGGACCTTGTATGTGGGAAGCTGTTGCTCAACCACCGAGCCACATCAGCTTCCGAGTTAGTTTTTTCATTTGTTTTGCTTGCTTGCTTGTTTTTTTTTTTCCCAGAAGGCACCCTAGGCCTCCCATGTAGGAGGCAGGTGCTCAACTGCTTGAGCTACATCTGCTCCTGGCCCATCTTTTTGATGCTCTCTTTGGCCTTCCAAATCCACCCTACTGGGCTTCTCTAACTTTGATTTTGGGGAGTAGAAGTTGGGTCCTCCAATATTTTCATCCAGGAAGTTCCTAGAACTTGATACTAATTTGACTTTTCTCATTCCAAGGGGAAGAGACAGTTTTGCTAACTCGGAGGATCAGTAGACTCATTCCCTCAAAGTAGGAATGGCTGGCAACCTTGTCTGCATAACGAAGAGGCTACGTAAATGACCCTACATAGAGCAATGGCAGTTTGGGACTTTCTGGGTCTGCCTGTGGAGCAGCAGTGAAGAATTGAGGCACAAAGGTCATATATAAGTCTTTATTTGATTTGGCCGGCAGAGATAGTGTTTTGTAAAACTTCAAACTAGGTACCAATATTTAATCAGGAAATTTCACAAAGTAATCCCATTGCAGCCTCCATGGGGGTAAATTTGTATATCTGATTATACTAGGCCTACATTTCCTCATCTCTGTAGTCACCTGGTGCTGGATTGCAGCTGCTCCTTTACCTAAGGCACAAGCTGTCTTATTCCACAGTCCTCATTTGCCTGCTCATTCCCCTCACCTGTCTGCTTCAGTTGGGCAGGGCTGATATCTGCAGCTGACACAACCTGTTCTGAAGCCACTGGCACCCAGGTGGTACTAGATGTTAAATATTTTGACTATCATTCCTGCCTGCAGCCATTTGAATTGCTAACCCTGCTCTACAGAGAAGCAGCTGTCAGCTTCTTGTTAAAAACCAAATTTAAATCGTGACTGCAGGGTCACTCTGTTACACTGATTAATCTCTTAGATTGTCAGTATTCTCTGCCATTTCATTTAAGTAGCATGGATCTATTAGATTGAGTCTAAGAGGAATTCAAATTCATAAAGTCTGGCTAAGTCTCTGTTGATGGAGTGGGCACCATGGGGGGCCAATTTGCATGAGGGCTGAGGACCCTTCTGGGGAACAATTCATCCTGTTGAAGTGAGGAGCTAGGTATGGAGAGCCTGATCCTGTTAGAGAAAGCTCAGTTGTCAGCCCATGGTGCAATCTCACATCCTGGTTTCTTCTGTGCCCAGTGTGCTCATTGGGCTTCTCTGTGTATCCTTAGCAGAGCAACAAATAAAAAGAAAAGAGTTGTTTCTCTACGAACTCTTGGGTATCACTCTAACAGAGTTGACCATAAAGGGGATAAAGAGACATCCTCCCCTCACTTCCCCATGGGTAATTTTGATACCATGAACATACCTGCCCTTCATTAGCAGAACCCAGCAGACACCTTAGTGCTCTGTGGGTGAAGATGGTAGGTCCCTGTTGGTGATTTGAGGTCCGACTAATCATCCTCACTCTTGTTCATGTCCTTAAGCTTTGGGAACAGACACAAAGAGCCAAATGAGCTCAAATTTGGAAATGGAGAACATGGCAGGGAGGTTATATCATCTGTAATTTTCTTAAAATATTTCACTGTAGAAAGTAGTATGAGTGTGTATGTATTTAAGTTAAATTTAATATCTATACCCTAGGAGCTGTTGGT
The DNA here is from genome assembly GCF_030445035.2 of Dasypus novemcinctus. NCBI lineage: Eukaryota > Metazoa > Chordata > Mammalia > Cingulata > Dasypodidae > Dasypus > Dasypus novemcinctus. The sequence continues at coordinate 34,892,760 of NC_080698.1, forward strand.
TAACACTTCAAGTATTTTCAGTTTGGTTATCTATTGCTACATAACAAACCACCCCAAAATTTAGTGGGTTAAAAAGCTCTATTTTAATGTCTCTCATTATCCTGTGGTTGGACAGCTCAGCTGGTGGTTCTCACTTCTATGTGGTTACCGTCTGATGGCGGCTAAGGCTGGAAGCACCTAAAGCAGCATCTGGACATCTAAGATGACTTTTTTCTTCATGTGCCTGGCACTCAGCTGGGCTGGCTGGAAGAGCTGGGGAATAGCTGGGCTTCTCTTTCTCCACGTGGCCTCCTTATGTGGCTGGCTTGGGCTCCCTCACAGAATGGCCATCACAGGGTAGCCAGACTTCTAAGAAAGCATTCCAAGGAACCCATGCAGAATCTGCAAGGCTTCTTCTTACTTAGTTTTGGAAGTCATGCAAACTCACTTCCCTGTCACTAAGGCTGGAGGGAAATTGGGCTCTCAGTGGGAAGAGTGTCAAAAAAACTTTCAGTGGTCTCTAGTTCACCACATTTCTCTGCCAAAATCCACACCCCAGGGGTGGCTAGTTGGCATCTGAAAGACCTTAATGAGGAATCCACCCTCCAGAGGTGATTTTACAAGCTGGAAAGGGCTCCTAAAATCTCCAATGGAGGGTTTTTAAAATTAGTATAAGGGATTTATTGTAGAAACAATAATTTTTCATTGGTTATATTAGTGGTGTTAAGCTATTTGGCTAGAAGGACTCTACAGGCACCAAAACCCTTGTGTCAAGTAGGTTTAAGAACTTGGCAAGCCTAAACGACAGAGCATGCTCTAGGTCTGCAAAGTCATCAGCGCTGAGTTTACCACTATCAGAGGCACCTCCTGCTTCGTCTGACCAGAAGGGGGCTGATTACAAGAGGACAAAATTCTCCTGTAATTTCCTTGCTGGAAAGTCCAAGGACAGAGAACCAGATGTCCCTGAGCCTACAACACAGGTTATATGACTATTTGAAACTGCCTGGTTTAAAAAATGATCACACGAAGGGAAATATTCAATCCAAAACTTACTCTTTTTATATCATGCTACACAGTAGTGAGCTGTGGGGAGGGATCCTATAGCTCCCACCATCATTGACTTGTTCACTGTGACCAATATTGCCCCACCCCCCACCCGCACAAATTTGACAATTCTTGGATGGCCAAATAGGCTTTGGTCAGTTGGCAACAGCAGCTTTTGTCTCCCTCTTTAAACCTGGACCTTAGGATTCATATGACTCTAATTTTTACATTTAGCTGCAGGCAAAGTCCTGGAACTGAAAAATTGGAAGCCTGGCCAGGCTGGTCAACAGCAGGTCACTGCTTCCTCAGCTCACCATGTAGAGCAAGTCACACAAACAACCATCACCCTTGGCAAGAGCCAAGGTGCTCCTTGCCAAGGTGCTCAGCTCTCCTGCTGTCCTTATTCCACTTGGACAAGTGGCCTGTCCTGGCAAATGTGGCCTTGCCAGTCCTCCTTCCAAGGGGAGGAGCACGAGAGGGGCAAGATCTCTTTAATGCTGTCCTCTTCCAGGAACCGGGTAGAAGTCTCCTTGTGGGCATATGAGGACAGAGAAAAGGTGGTCCCAACCCAGGTCTCACAGACAATGATGAAGTCCTACCTGAGCAGTGTGAACATGAGCCACTGACATCATGGCTTATTACTGTGACACTTTCCTTGAACTGGTGGGGTCTGAAGAACATCGGGTTTTGTCCATGTCCATTACTCTTCTCCCTAAGTAGGTGATGAGTATGAATCCATGAGCTCTGAGGCTCATGTCTCATCATCCTTTTGAGCTGCCCTTTCTTCAGCCACTTAACACTTGTACATGCTCTGATCACAGCCTGAGCTAAATATTTGTTGAGTTAATGACCCCAGCAGTAAGTGGTCAGGGCAGACTGTGGGTAGCTCTGGCTTGAATATTAGGAAGATTCCAGCACACAGATTTATAAGCTTGAATAAAGTACAGACAGGCAAGCCCCTCTTAAGTGAAAATGGACTTGCCGACTTCCAGGGTTGATTTAAATTATTTTTGTTATATATATTTTAAATACTCAGAGAACGAGGTGCTGGGGATCTTTTCTGTCTGGCTTTCCAAACTTACATTGCATTCCTTCTCTCCAGCCTGCTCTGCGCCGTGGGAGGCTGGACCCTGTGGACTGCACCAATGGGCATCCTGGTCTCCTGGCATCTCCTTGGGGTTGGGGTGTGTTGTCCTGACTGCATCCTCACCTGCAGGTCTCAGCTTCCCTCAAGATGCCCTTTCCCCAGGGTTTGCACTCTCTCCTGCATTCTCTTCCTCTCTTTCTGTCTCTGTCTTTCTCACTGCTCCCTTGTTTTTCCCTTTTAGGACTTTGGTAATAGCCTTTCCCTATACCCCCCTGACACATTTGTGAATAGTCTTGTTTAAGTTTGCTAAATGCTGTCAGAGCAATATACCCTAAATGGGTTGGCTTTTGCAATGGGCGTTTATTAGGGTAGAAGCTTACAGTTCTGAGGGCTTGAAGGTGTCTAGATCAGAGTGTCCTCAGGAGATCTGGTCTTCCAGAGCTGCAGCTGTGGGTGATCAGGCTCATGCCAGGGCACAAAGGCAGCATTGGCTTGTCTCTCCTCTCCCCTTCAGGCCTCTTTCAGTTTCTGGTCCCAGGTCCTTCTCTCTCAGCTTCTGAGTTCCACTCTGTCTCTGCAGCCATTTATTCCTCCGTTTATAAACCCTCCAGTAATAGGATTAAGAACCACTCTGGGTCATGCGATCTAATCAAATGTCCTTAACTGAAGTAGTTTAAGTCAAAAGTTCTCATGTACAATAGATTTACATGCATAGGACTGGATTAGCTTTAAGGGCAGGATTTCTGGGATCCACCCAGTTTCAAACTTCACAGTCTCCTTATTAAATTCTCTTTCACTTACCCAGTCTAAGCATGTTATCTCTTTCCTGGACCCTAACCCATACTCTAGGCCAATGGTTCTCAATAGGGAACTGTTTTGTCCCCCAGGGTACTTTTGGCAATGGCTAGAGACACTCTGGGTATTACAATTGGGGGTGGGGAGTGCCACTGGCATCTAGTGGCTAGAACACAGGGATGCTGCTAAACATCCAACCCTGGAAGACCAGCCCTCACCACAAAGAATTTTCCAGCCCCATATGCCAGCAGTGCTGAGGCTGAAAAACCCAGTGCTAGGTGTTAACCTTATACATCCACCATACAACTATAAAATAAAAACAAATTTACTAACTACATACAAATAAACCCATAAAAATAATAAAATTCAAATGAACAATGTTAAGTGAAAGTTAGGGATGCAGGAATTTTGCTGAAATTAAATTGCTTCTCATAGTACACATGTGGTCCTGACTGCTTTGGCACTGGTCATTTTGAGTTTGGTTCCCTAAGCTGGGGATAATTCAATTCTCTCAGTATGTCTCCCTACTCAAACTATCATGTCACCGTTGTTCCCAGGGCATGCAGTGGGATTTGTTGGCTTTTATTTGGTACCACATATCATTTTAATCTAAAGTTTACCTCTATTATTTTTCTTCATTGACCTATATCAATTGAAGCTATGCTAATTGGTGCCAATACGTTGATAAATACATAGTTGGGACCTATGGCAATACTCAGTCCTACAGATGTTTTTAAGGATTTCATAGAAATGAAGACATGATGTTAAAAATAAAATGTTTATAGAGAACTTATGGAACTCTGAGAATCTCCACTCAGACTCCCAAAACTCTCTTCTGGTGTTTGATGGAAAATGGGGACAGACCTACTTCCTTCTTTTGGGTGGTGATGGAAATGCAGAAAGCTTCTACTGTGGGCAGAAAGTTTTGAGTGTGTGTGTTTTTTTTTTTTTTTGGTTGTACCATTTTGCCCACCAGCAATTATGAGAGCTTTATTTTTATTTTTATTTTTTATTACATTCAGAAAATAGGAGATCCCCATATACCCCCACCCCCCTCACCCCACTCCTCCCCCCATAGCAACAATCTTCTCCATCATCATGAGACATTCATTGCATTTGGTGAATACATCTCTGAGCACCGCTGCACCTCATAGTCAATGGTCCACATCATAGCCCACACTCTCCCATGTTCCATCCAGTGGGCCATGGGAGGACATACAATGTCTGGTAACTGTCCCTGCAGCACCACCCAGGACAACTCCAAGTCCTGAAAATGCCTCCACATCTCATCTCTTCCTCCCAGTCCCCACACCCAGCAGCCACCATGGCCACTTTTTCCACACCAGTGCCACATTTTCTTTGATTACTAATCACAATAGTTCATGTATAGAATATTAGTAAGTCCACTCTAATCCATATTCTATTCTTCCATCCTGTGAACCTTGGATTGGTTGTATCCACTCCAAATCTATATCAAGAGGGGGCTTAGATTCCACATGGATGCTGGATGCAATCCTCCTGCTTTCAGTTGTAGGCACTCTTGGCTCCCTGGTGTGGTGGTTGACCTTCTTCAACTCCATGTTGGCTGAGTGGGGTAAGAAAGTTTTGATAATGGACAAATGCAGCTTTCTTCTTAGCTCTATTTTTTAATATCTCAAAGACCTTTCTAATAAAATCTTTAATCCCCAAGTTGCACACAGTGGGAAGTTTTCACTTCCAATGAACATATTTTCCTTTTTCAGCCTCTGGGCCACGAAGATGTCAACATGGGATTTTTTGTTTCATGAAAGAGATTTGTTGGGCTTTTTCTTTTTGACCCCTGGGGTAAGTGTGTAACCTACAGAGGACTGTAGAGTTTGCACTGGACAGACCTGCTTTGCAAGGTCTTGTATTTAGAATTTTATCAGGACAAAGCAAACCTTTTTATTCGGATATCTAATAACACATCCAAATGACCATATCCATCACAAAATCTTGTGTTGCTCTTTATTTTGTTCACATGTTAGCACCTTTTGCAAATCTAAAACAATTATGAAACCATTTAAAAACAATAATGCTTAAATGCAAATACTTAAATGTTATTAAACTGTTAGCATCTTGCTGAATTATTTCCTTATGGTTAATTACTTCATTTCTTTATAGCCAGCCGTGATGGATTGCCAGTGAGGGTTGCTTCCTACTCTGTAAAAAGAAAAATAGTTACTTGCCTCAAAACTGCTAACGATATATACCATCAGTTCTCAAAACTATCTTAAAGCACTCTTTTTTTTGGAAGGAGGGGCTCTATGTTTTAATTTAGTTTTTATTTTTAAATAAATATTTAGCTACAATGATTTTGATGAAAAGCTCTTCACTGGCTTAATGAAGGATTTTTATGGATCTATATAACATCGGTGCCTTAATTACTACAAATGGATAATAAACCCTTTCTCATATAGGAGAATGGGAAACACACAGAGTGAGCACCATTAGGAACAATTGGATTTTCACTTGATAATTCAGGAAAAAAAATTGTAAATACTGCAAATAATAGCCCAAGGGGAAGTCTCTGTAGCTCTACCAGGAACCAAAGAGCATAACTAATTTTTTCCAGAGATTTTCTCCAGGTTTTTTGGACTGTGACAAAAGCAAAATATAAATTCATGCAGGGAATGAAATAGTTGTTCATTTGGTGGGCGCTAATTAATTTCTCTTTGTACGCTGGAGACATTTAATTCCTCATCATAAAAGATCCTTGAATTAGAGGAATCCTGGCTCTAGGCAAGTAGCTGCAGTGAACTAGGATGAGTATTGTGGATTCTTAGAATGGGTGTGTGGCTTTAAGGGATTCACATGTTTTAGAAACTGTCACTCTCTGCTCGTTCAGATTGGCCTTTGCCTGGTTAGCAAAGGGCAATCAGAAAATCTTCAAGAGAGGTAATTTCAGTTCTTCAAATAAGAAAATGCATAAATTATTGAATTATCTCAATCTTGAGACTATCATAACCACAGGTTCTCAAATGAGAGAGTGCCTAAGATTTGGAGAGCTAGGTAAAATGCACATTTGATATTATTTCCATCGGTTTGGGTAGATAGAGTCCAAGAACCTTTTTTCGGTAAGTACCACGTGTATAGATCACATTTGGAAACACTGGAAGCTTGTGTGATGGGAGAGATGTTCTAAATGTATAAGAAGAGTAGGTATTTTTGGTAGGTTAAACATTCCCTTTGAAATTGTTCCTCCTCTTTTCATTGTTTCTCCACTATGTAAAAGTATTTAATTTAGCTCAGTCCCTTGTCAAATGAACGCAGGTTTCAAGCTAAAATTTTAAAGCCAGCTAATATACAGAAAGGGTGCTTTCCCCTACCTGCCTCCTTGATAATCCAGTTTATTTCAGTCTTTATAGGTTATAGCAGCCCCTAGGTCATTCTAAAAAATAAAAAGTAATTCTTTGAGTATGTAACAGTATTTCTACGTTTTTCATAGTTCTGATTTGAATTAAAATAAAGGCCTAGAGCAGGAGTTCTTAACTTTTTCTGTTCCATGGGCCCCTTTGTCAGGCAGGTGAAAACCATGGGCCCCTTGCTAAGTCCACACTACACTGTGTATTATTTAATAAATATATCACACCCGCACCAACATCTTATGATAAAAATAATGTATTTTTGACTTTCAGTTCAAGTTCATTAACCCTTTGTTAAGAACCCCTGGCCTAGAAATCTAGAGTCTAGCTTTGAAGAAAAATTGTACCCCCTGCCCCCAAAACATAATATATAGGCTTCTTATAAAATTTTGATTGAACCTGTCTCTACAAGGATATTTAATTAATTATTTATGACTTAATTTGGGATTCAGCATTTATTTCCAAAGTGTAAAGCATTCCCTTTGACTTTGTTTCCCCTTGTATCCCTCCTCCCCCTTTCTAAATTCTCAACCTTCCATTTGGTTTGTGTATTCTTGAATGAACTTGTTACAGAACCAGAATATTTTCTTCTCCTACTTCAGTTCCAGGATCTATGAAACTACCTCATTTTTTCCCATTGAAAAAAATGAGTCCAGCCTATTTAAACCAATAGGACCGCTGAGGCCATTTATGAATCTTATGGTCTATTTTTCAGTTCAAAATTGAGGCTCAAATTTTTTCTGCTTTTAAAAGTAACACATTTTCAATTCTTCAAATATTAAAGAAAGCACAAAGGACAATATGAAAATCATTCAATTTACTGCCCCGATGGTTAGAAGGCTAATACTTTGACATAATTCCTCTCCAGACTTTCAAACTGAGATTTTGTTAAGATAATTAAAATTTTGCATCAATGCCTCTTAGAGCATCGTTGACAACATGTGGTGTATGTGGCAACATTTTTTTTTTTTTCCTTTTCTTTTGTAGTATCTCCTAAAAGGAGAAAAAGCTGTAGGGTCCCTGGAGATGTCCTTGGAGGCCTTGCAAAAATTCTATTCACTGCTTTCCTGTCTGGTTCTCCCTTCTCATCATCTTGGAAGTTTTGTGAGACTATATTTGAGAACTAAATGAAGGAAATTTCTCTCTCCCTTTCTACCCCTTCTTCCTCCCCCTTTTTCTTCTTCCCCCTCTTCCTCCTCCACCCTCATTTCTTTCCTCCACTGGCTTTTATCTGGATGGAAGCACAAACCCTCCTGTGGGGAACCTATTAATCAATACCCACATCACACACTAGAGACATTGGGTTTTCTCTGTCGTGACTGCTGTAATTTGATATTTGCCATGCCAATAGCCACCACATGTTTTCTTTTAGTTAAATGACATTTATTTGACATCCTTTGTCACATGAGTAATCTTTACCCTATGCGGCCCATTTGTCTTCTTTTGGTCTTTTGGGGGCAATTTTTATTAGCCTAATAAGAATAGCATCCATCCATCAGTTATTGAGCACTTACAGTGGGCCAAGTGTTGGGGTGTTTTATATCTCTTTACTCATACCGTTTTTGCACCCTTTTGAGGTTAGTGGTGACATCATGACTGGAAGGTGAGACCTTGAGGCTCAGCAGGTTAAGGCATTTCCCTAACGGTAAGTTGCAGAGCTGATAAGTCACAGAGTTGGAATTCCAACCCTGGTCTTTTGGATGCTAAAGTCATAAAATTAATTGTTCTCCCAACAATTGAAGGAGCTTGACAGAATAGCATTAGGATGCCTGCCAGATGAGTGACCTCATAACGGGATAGATTTGTTCCATCAGAAGGTTCAGTGAAATGAAAAGACTCCCATGACATCTTATGAGAACCTAGTTCTAATGGAGTTATTCTCAAGGTCCTACCTACCCAGTCTCTCACGGTGAGGGCATTCCAGACTTTAGGTTCATCCCATGAGGCTCTGTCTGTGTTGCTTGGTGCCTGAGGCTCTAAGTTAGCCTCTTGAACAAACTTTTGGAGGAGTCAGACAATGAAGGGCTTTTCGTTACGTCCATAGGAAATCTTCCTAGGTGCTGTTATCTGACAGAGCTAGTCATGAAGTAGACAAGACAATGTAGGTTATGAAAACACTCCATTTGCCTGGGGGGGAGACTGGTCATGGAAGGAGAGTTGGTGAAATGCAGTCTTGTTTGTTTCTCACATGGAAAGATGATAAGGCATTAGGCAAAGGACCTTGACTGGAGTCTGGCAGCCCATCATAGAAGGGCGCATGTGGCTACCAGTGGTGCTGCAGAATAAGTGGCTCCCGAGTGATCATCAGAACTGTCATTTAGGAGTTTGCTACAAGGCAAATTTAGGGGTAATTTCTTGGGGAAAAAAGTCAGGAATCCAGGCTCTTGTTCAGGATGTTTGGAGCTGATGATGGAGGGAAATAAACAAAATGATCTTCCTCATCAACACTTACATGCAATAGCCACCTACTGTGTTTGGCACCTCCCTTGTCTATATAGGGAAATTATTTTCAGTAACCATCATGAGATGAAGCGAACAATAGTAATGGGCAGAAAAGAAATGCAGACAGCCCAAACTGTCTTTTATTGAACTTCATATATAATCATGCCATTAGAAGAAATATGTAGGGAAGAAATAAATATGTAGGGAAGCAGATTTGGACCAACCGATAGAGCATCTGCCTACCATGTGGGAGGTCCCAGGTTCAAACCGAGGGCCTCCCCACGTGGTGAGCTGGCCCATGTGCAGTGCTGATGCATGTAAGGCATGCCGTGCCATGCAGGGGTGTCTCCCGTGTAGGGGAGCCCCATGCACAAGGAGTGTGGCCCCATAAGGAGAGCTACCCCATGCAAAAAAAGCTCAGCCTGCCCAGGAGTGGCACTGCATACAGAGAGAGCTGATGCAGCAAGATGCAACAAAAAGAGACACAGATTCCTGGTGCTGCTGACAAGAATGCAAGCAGAAATAGAACAACACACAGCAAATGGACACAGAGAGCAGACATCAGGGGGGAGGGGTGGTGAAAGGGGAGAGAAAAAAATATATGTAGCAAAAAGGAAAAAAAATAATGGATTAAAACTTTTAAATTACATTAATGTGTTATTTGAGAAAATAGGGAGGATCCTTATATCTACATATTTGTGGCAGCAACGGATACTACAACAAAGAGAATTTTTTCCCCCAATCCTTCTGCAAATCTGTCAATTACTTGAACATGGTTGAGCCAGATTTGTTGGTTGATCTAGGTTTATGGTTAGTCAAAGAACATTTTTTGTTAATTTTCAAAAGTTTCTTTCACATAACCCAACAGATAGTCAAAGAGTTGGGAAAGTTTTTTTTTTAAGAATTATTTTATTTATTTCTCTCCCCTTCTCCCCCTGCACTCCCCATTTCCTGCTATCTGTGTCCATTCACTGTGTGTTCTTCTGCATCCACTTGCATTATCCGGCAGCACTGGGAAACTCTGTCTCTTTATTGTTGCGTCATCTTGCTGCGTCAGCTCTCTGTGTGTGTGGCACCACTCTTGGGCAGGCTGTGCTTTTATTTTCACGTGGGGCGGTTCTCATTGTGGGTGCACTCCTTGTGCGTGGGGTTCCTCAACATGAGGGACACCCCTGCGTGTCACGGCACTCCTTGCACTCGGCAGTGCTGTGCATGGGCCAGCTCATCACACAGGTCAGGAGGCCCTGGGCATCGAACCCTGGACCCTCCATATGGTAGGCGGATGCTCTATCAGTTGAGCCACGTTTGCTTCCTGGGAAAGTCTTAAAGCATAAACATAAGGCTAACTGTGACAGTGATCCTTATTTTATTAGAAATTCTGGAAATTTCAATACTGCCCATGCCTTTGTTTAAGGTGGGTTCTAGTGGATTTCAAATGTCTTTGCAGTTGAAAAATTTAAACAGTAACAGGCCAAGTGGTCACATGGAATGGCATAATTGAAGTAACTCAAACTGTCTTTCACTATTTTTACAATCACTGTGCTATCTTCATTTACCTTGAAGTTCCTGTTTAAACACAGAAACATTTTGTACCAGGAGGTTAGAAATGGGAACTGTGCCCTAAGCCAGTTCATACGATTCTGAACCATTAGGTACTTATTCTTATTTATTTATGTATTTATTTCTCCCTCCCCCTTATTGTTTTGTGCTCGCTGTCTGCTCTCTATGTCCATTCACTGTGTTCTTCTGTGTCTGCTTGTCTTCTCTTCAGGCAGCACTGGGAACGGATCCTGGGGCCTCCCAGAGTGGGAGAGAGGCACTTAATCTCTAGTGCCACTTCAGCTCCCTGGTCTGCTGCGTCTCTTATTGTCTCTCCTCTGTGTTTCTTTTTGTTGCGTCATCTTGCTGCACCAACTCTGTGCAGGCTGGTACTCCTGCGCAGGCCAGCACTCTCATGGGCCACCTCACCATGTGGACCAGCTTGCCTTCACTAGGAGGTCCTCGGAATCGAATCCTGGACCTCCTGTATAATAGATGGGAGCCCACTTGCTTGAGCCTGGCACTTATTTTTGAAACTAACACATGCTGTGAGTCCCTGTGTGTTGCAGGCTGGCTGTGTAGCTAGGAGTTTTCATAATTTACATCAGGTATAATACAATGTTTCTTAAAGCATAAATAACAAAAACAGGCTAATTTGAAGCTTACTTTTATATCATGTATATTATGATTTTTAAAACCGAACAGAGGCTAACTATAGTAATTATTCAGAACATAGAGCAACAATGGTTTTTTCTTTTTCTTTTTTTTCAGGGAATACTATTTTATCATTTTTATCATTGACATTTTTTTTAAGATTTATTTATTTATCCCCCCCACCCATTCTCTGTTCTCTGTGTCCATTCACTGTGTGTTCTTCTGTGTTCTCTTGTACTCTCATCGGGCGGCACTGGGGTTCTCTGTCTCTTTTTGTTGTGTCATCTTACTGCATCAGCTCTTGGTGTGTGTGGCACCACTCCAGGGTGGGTTGTGGTTTCGCGTGGGGCAGCTCTCTTTGTGTAGGGTCCACTCCTTGTGCAGGGGGTGCCCTTACATGGGGGCATCCCTGCGTGGGCTGGCACTCCTTGCATGCATCTGCACTGCGCGTGGGCCAGCTCACCACACGAGCCAGGAGGGTCTGGGTATCGAGCCCTTGGACCTCCCATGTAGTAAGTGGATGCTCTATCTGTTGAGTCACATATGCTTCCCTATCATTGACATTTTTTAGAATTGCTAACCCATGGTGATAAGAAAAAGCAGACTGACTCCTAGGCAGTTTTGTTTTAAAGTTCTCTAAACTAGAGCACCCTCCTATTTCTTGCACTTGGGGAGGATATGCCCACTGCCTTAGTCCATTCCTGCTTAAGGATTGCTTAGGCTTCAGGTGTCTTGAGCTACATCTAATCTATCTCACTGTTCTCTTTTCCCACCATTTTCCTTGAATGAGGTCTCTAAAGATGGAGTCTGGGCTAGAGGTAGGATTCTTGAAAAATGCGGCCTGATTGATGACTTGCCACCAGTCTGTGTAAATGAGCCACTGCCTCATCATTGTAAAAATAGGAATTTTGTGTTCTATCTGTTGGGGGGGAATTTGCATCTGTCATTGGCATGCTCACTCCCGCCCCTAGTGCCTCACTGTGGTTCTGAATGCCCAGTGACTGTGGTACAAAGTGAACGTAAATGGTCTACACCACTGAATCCCGTCTTCATCTGGATTCTTGAGAGGGGGCTCTAACACACCACCCCTCCCCTTCGCCACCAGAGGCAGGAAACAAGGCTGGCCAGGCTCTGGTGGGCCACGCTAGCAGTTGTTTTTTACCAGCTGTGTTCTTCCCCTCCCCCACACACATTTCCTTCTGAAATGGCTGCTTAGCAGCAAAATGTATCAGGAGGCAATCTTGATCAGTTAATCCCATTAGGAGATGATCCCTTGGCAGGCCAATCTCATCAGAAATTCCCCTAGAGGAAAAATTAGTATTAAATGTGGTTGAGGGCATCCTAATTATGCGCAAATTCAGCCTCTCTACAATGTGTCCATGTGATGGAACCAGAAAGACCCATGTATTCATCCTTAACTTGCTAGTACTCACTTCTTAGGGATTTATTTTTATGTAGAGGCACCAAATGCAGCCAGTGTATTCCATTTGGTATTCCATGTGAGATAAAGTACATGTTAGCATTAGGGGCTTTGGGAGCCTTTGAGACTAGTAAATCCGTAGAACATCTGGAGGAGAGGGAAAGGAAATGTTTTCCTAGGTATTTGGGGGGAAACATGTTACCTGGGGAGTGAGGAGGGAGGAGAATGAAAGCATTTTGTCTCAAAGGTGAAACATGATTTGACCAGGAGGCTCCCAAAGAGTCTCGAATGATGTGAATAAAGGTCTGTTAAGGTGGAATGATGTAACTTAGTAGCTGAGCATGTGCTTCACATGTATGAGGTCCTGGGCTCAATCCCAGGTACCTCCTAAAAAAAAAAGCCTATACCTACTTTATGTGTGAAGGCTATTAGGTTCAGATCCATTCTTTGTCATTTCTGTGACATAGGTCTAGGGCAAGGGGTAGGTGACCCTACATCCTGCACTTTTTAGGCTCCTGGGTCAGTACCTGGCTTGAGCCAATGGGAGTCCCAGGTGGGAGTTTGGAGGGTGGGAGGTAGGGATGAGCCAGGGTACTTCTTCTTCCCATCCCTCCCTTCCTGTCTTGGACAGTGTCTCTGGTGGCAGCTGTGTCTCCTCTGTGGCTGCGGGCATGCTGTGGTTCTAACCTCTGCTGGGTGCCTCAGCACCTGTGCTGGGTAACCACCCCTTCCCTCTGTTTCTGCAGAAACCTCAAGCAGCAATGGATTCCTGCTGTTGACTGCCTCACTGTCCCCTCTTGGTCTCTCAGCTCTTTCTTCCATTGGGTAACCATTTCCCTATTTAAAATTCTGTTCCAAATTCAGAGAAGTTTCTATTTTTCTAGTAGGATCATGATAGATATAGTCTGAATATTTCAGTTTTTAGAAGTGACCCAGTGAGGGCCATACATGAGGCTGATGCCCAGGTTATTCTTCTCTTATATTCCTCTACTTCTTGTTCTCCTCCTTGGATTCTGTCAAAGACCAGACTAGTGAGGCTAATGCTTTCGGCTCATATCTTTACTGATCTGTGGCACCGTTGAAAAAGAAAATTCTTTTCATGCTTGCAAGGCTAATGGAGTAGATGGGTTTTGGGGGTTCACTAAATTCACTGCATGCTGCAGCCCCAGGGTTGGGCATAGGTAGGAAGACTGGCAACCACGGCTGACCTCTAACCTTACTTCTCATTCTGGTAACTCCCAAGACTCAGTCCTGGGAGAGAGAATCTTGTTGGCCAAGCCTAAGTCACATGACCACCCTTCTGTCTATACAAGTGCAAATGGCAGTGAGGAGGAAGGGGCTATGTGCTTGTTCTCCCACAATGGGTGTGAATCTCTGTAAAAACCATTCTACTAAGACCATACATGCTGGAGAAGAGCTAATCCCCAGAGGGAATTGGGCCACTGTAGGGAATGGGGCCTGGAGGCTGGGCAGCCACAATGGGCAAATAGTCACCACGTGCTTGAAGAGTGATTTTTCTTGTTAGCTACTTTTCAGGTCTCTGGGGAGGGTCTGATTGTAACTACTATTCATTGGTGCTAGGCTAAGAACATCATTTCATTTAAATCCATTTAAAGATGAGGAAACTGTGGCTGAAGTAAATTTCAAAAGACACAGCCTAGCTGGATTTTGAATTCAGCTGTGTTTGACTCCCAGGCCTACGGTGGCAGTTACCACGTGACAGAAGCTCCTTTGAGAGTGTCTAGTTCTGTTCCCTGCTTACCCTCCCAAGATGGGAAAGTTTATGTGTTTCCACAATTTAAAAAAAGAGAGAGAGAGACAAAGACACTTAAATGTAATGCACGATCCTGGACTGGATCTAATAATGGAGGAGAAAAGGTTTGAAAGGACATTTTGGGACATGTTGAAAAATTGGAATATAGACTCTAACGTCATATCAATGGCAAGTGTTTTTAACTTGATAACTGCACTTAAATTGGTTGCATAAACGAATAACCTTTTTCATAGGAAATTTCCATGGAAGTAATATGTGTTCAAGGAGCATGATATACACGACCTGCTCTCAAATGTTTAGAAAATAGATAGATAGAGAGATAGATAGATAGATAGATGAAAGAAAGAAATGAAAAGGAAAGAAAGAAAGAGAAAGAAAGAAATGGTAAATATGGTAAAATGTTAAAATTGGGCAATGTGGGTTTCTGGGAGAGGGTACGTTGGAGTTCTCTGTATGGGTTTTGTATTATTTTTGTAACTCTCCTCTAAGTTTGAAATTATTTCAAAATGGATAGCTTAAGTAAACAAAACTACCCTGGGGGTCGGTGCTGATTTCAGTGTTTAATTAATGAGTTATTTTACCCTGGGTTTAGAGTAAATGAGTGATGGCATCTAATCTTTTCCCCACAAAGAGACATAGAAAACAGGATTCCGTAATTTGATTGAAGCACTTTCAATTAAAACAGCATTCCCACCTCAAATCTTTTATACCTTACCTCGTTTTAGAAATAAACACAGCAGTTTTTCCAAATGGGGTTTTCTAGTTTGCATGTGTGTAAGTGTCTGTCAGTGGTGGTGGTTGCCATTTAGTGGTATCTTCATTAAAGAATTAAAGAATAGGGCTCTGCAGAATTACATGACTAAATTTGAACTGTTAGCCATCTTCCCATGATACACTGCAGCTTGCATCTTTTTGTTGTAAGGCTGCATGCCATAAATCTGGAAAGAGACAGGAAAATTACAAATTAGGCACATTGTGCTATTAGCTGCAGATAAATTCTGCACATAAAAATTTCCCTGCAATGGTTTTATCTGTGAGAATGAGAATTTGTACATACTCAATATATATCTTTCAAAATGAAGACCAATGAATAATGGTTTGGCCAAGCAATAAATATATAATGAAGCATCATCTTTGATCTTTCCTGCTTTCTATGAGGTCAAAGTTGAGATGGGTCATAAATCATGATTTATGCCGTTTAGTGTCTGGGTTTTTTTTTTTAAAGCAGCCTTTTCCTCCATTGGTTTGCTTTTGAGTTACTTAATTATTCATCAACCTTCTCTACTTTGATTTATTCAAAATTAGGCATGTTTGTTTAATTTTGGATACAATTTGATTTTAGGGGATTTAACTTTATTTTTCTACCTCAAAGCATTGTCTTTGTTTTTATCTATTAACATTAATTATCCAATTATTAATTGTTCTTAGCATTAATTATCAGACATTAGTGTGAAGACTTAGTAAATAGGAACCTGAGATACATATGTATATCCATGTGATCAACTGCAATCAAAATATAATTTTAAGTAGAATTTCTAGATATTTTCTTTCCTGATACTTTTTCTGTTTCTTCAAAACTTAAACTTCTAAATGCTCATAGGAGCTGTGGTGACATGAAGCCATGAGATGTTTCACACATAATAATTAGTTTAAAAGTGCTTTACTTGGTGGTGTAGGCATTTGATGAGAAAGAACTTTTAGGGAAACAGACTTGGCCCAGTGGTTAGGGCATCTGTCTACCACATGGGAGGTCCACGGTTCAAACCCGGGTTTCCTTGACCCGCGTGGAGCTGGCCCATGCACAGTGCTGACGCGCGCAAGGAGTGCCCTGCCACACAGGTGTCCCCCGTGTAGGGGAGCCCCACGCGCAAGGAGTGCGGCTGTAAGGAGAGCTGCCTAGCGGGAAAGAAAGTGCAGCCTGCCCAGGAATGGCGCCGCCCACACTTCCCGTGCCGCTGAGGACAACAGAAGCGGACAAAAAAACAAGATGCAGCAAATAGACACAGAGAACAGACAACCGGGGAAGGGGGGCGGGGGTGTAATTAAATAAATAAATAAATCTTTAAAAAAAAAAAGAACTTTTAAAAATGATATTTCTGCATAAGATAATTGTTTACTGGTAAGAGAAAACTTGCACTGGTTTTGCAGTCCCAAAGAGGCAAGTTAGTCTTCTCAGACCACATTGATAGAATGCAAATTCCTTTCTATCTTAGTGGTTGGTCTTAAATTTTAGGGTTGATGCATGGACAAGATCCTGTGGCACAGATAGCCCCTAAACTCCGTGGTATTTGATGTTAAAATGCATCAATCAACCTTTTAGTATTACTTGATGTTATAATTGGATACTGGCAAAAGCTTATTTCATACATTACTTCTGTTAATTTGTTTTTATGCCCCAGTTAAATTTCCATGCCACTTAGCACCTCATGAGGAAGAAAGAGTTGGCAACATACTTAAGAAAAACCCTGGGGTACAGGGTAAAATACCTCTTCCCCCCACTCCCACATTGTCTTCCTACCTTGAGAGTTAGTTCCTTTAACTATGAAATTGTTGAAACAGCACAGAATATTTTAGCTAAACCAGCGTCACCTCATTAAGCATCCTTAGCCAGGGCTGAATGTGGCCATGTGGCCATTCTAGTGAATATAGTCCCAGCACTAAAAAACATTTATCGCCACCATTAAAAAAGGAACTTTTAAAATGAGTTTGAAAGAAAGCCATTACCTCCTTAACTACCAAATAAACTCAGTGGTCTATGTAGATTATGATGAAATATCTCTGGTGCCTCAATCGTATTCTCTTTGTTCCATAAGCTGTAATTCATGCCATGCTTTTGCTGACATCTTGGTAACCATTCTCTCGCCCTCCCAGGCCCTCCCCAGTCCCGTCAGCCTGCCTTCACTTGCTTATGGTTTTTGCTTTGTTTACTTTATGCTCTTGTTTTTATCCTGGACTTAGTTTGTTTATTCTTTTTTTTTTTTTTTAAGTGTGTTTGTGTAGTCAAAGGTCTGGAAACTTCCAATAAAACTGCTGGTTTTTGGGTGAGGCGGGGCTATGATAGTGAATGTTACTCTTAGAGTCCTATTAGCCTTTTGTTGTTGTTGCTTTTTTGCAAATACTGTAGTTCATTGATATGAATAGATTGTAACATATTTAGAAAAGCATAAATGAATTAACTTAGAACTTCAGGAATAGAGATGTGCCCAATTTATCTACCATCAAACTGGCCAAAGTCTAAAGAAATCGCTTTCCTGAAGCTCCAAGAATCCCAACAGATATTTTGGAATTTTTAGCAGTGTTTCATTCTGAGCAGGCAGAGTCCTGCCTGCTTTGTAGCATGTTTTAAAGTGGATGTGATCTATCTTTGAATGCAAGGATAGGAGTAGGGTTTGGCAAAGTCTTTGTTTAGAGGAACATAATCACCGGGATCTCAACCTTCGTGCCACTCACCTATTCTTTCGGACTTATTCCTGACTTTTCCCCAGTAATAGTCAAAAGTGGGTTGGACAACAAATTCTCCCTTTCAACCAGGCTACAGTTTATAACTATAGCTCATTGGAAATCATTGGTACCCTTTAATGACTTAAGAGTTCCTGGAATTAAGCCCAGGTATTCCAATGAAGAGGGCCTTTGGAAAGCAAGCACTAAGGTGTGTGAATGCTTGTGTTTATTTTAAGCTATCTGGCTCTCTAGTGGGGCCAGCCCCAAACTAGCTGCCTCCACTTAAATTCCTGTCCCTTTCTTCTGGCGATGGCAACCCAGACAAGGGACAAGGAGCCGTTCAGGCTGTAGAATGGCAGCCAGGGAAGGGCAACAAGTTGGGAGGTCTGAATTCTTCCTAGATGTGACCTTACGCACTTGAGCTCTCCAGGCTTCGCTTTTCACATCTCAGAAGTCAGGATAAGGCCAAGGTTGTGAAACCAAACAAGAGAGTGGATGTGAAACACTTAAAGGGGTTATGATTGTTATTTGACTTGGTTTGTGGCAGGGCCAGCTTCATGGACAGGGGACCCACACAGTTGCACAGGACTTCAGCTTAGAAGGAACCTGTGCCTGGTTTACTGCTACACTGTCAGCACCTTGAAATTCTCGCTAATTTTTGAACAAGGGGCCCCACATTTTCATCCTCTACTGGCCCCCTGAATTCTGCAGCCAGTTCTGATTTGTTGGCCCACAGTAGGTTTGGACAGCTGTGTAGGGTCAATCAGCAAGCGTCCTGGCCACTGCTGTGCGAGGGTGGTCCTGGGTCCTGAACCCTTCTCTAGCCCCAGGTAATTTTAGTCCAGGTTTCAGGTTCTCCCCATGGCCACTCTTGTCTGTAAAGCAGAGGCAGTTTTGCTGGGAGTCCTCAACATTGGAACCTCAGGCCCCTCCTTTACAGGTCTACTTCTAAGGTCCTGGGGGAACTCTGGAAATTTTAAGTTCTCTTAACAAGAGCCCCCCAAATTGTATGACTCAGATGCCACCTCTGGATCCACCTCTATTACTGAGGAGTGCATTTAGGAAATGTATGGGGGTGTTTATGGTTGTCACAATACTTGGGAGAGGGTCACCATTGGCCCTTCTTTGGTGGACAGGGGTAAGGGATGTTAAACTTCCAGCAATGCACCCGACAGTCCCACAGGTTAAAAGATTTTCCTGCATCCTACATGACTTTCAAATGACCGAACCAGATATTCTTGTAAGTGCAAACTGGTTTCCATTCACAGAATTCAGGAACACCACCACTTTCCCTGTAAGTACAGTATAATTTCTCCATGGTTTTAATATACACCGAGTCATCCAGGAATGCACCTGCAGTAAAAATAGAGGGAATGTTATAGTTGGTTTTATTCAGAGGTTTACCAAGAACTATTTTTGCAATATGAGGGCATCACTGCTTGTAGGACTAAAATCCCTGCTATAGCATACCCATATAAGCTGTGCCTGCTGTGGCATTTGTGGGGATTCTTTGCATGTATATACACATAAGTATGCATATTTAGAACTTATTTAAACATGGCAAGTCTGAACTTATTCATTATAAGTATATGCAAAATTCTGACATCTCATTATATTATCCAGTCTGAAGCAGGTGTTGGCAAACTATGGTCTATGGACCTAATCCTGCTTGTGGCCTGTTTCTGTACAGCCCATGAGCTCAGAATGGTTTTTACAGTTTTTAAAGAGTGATGAAGAATATGTGACCCTGTGAAACCCAATGTGGCCCACCGTAATTGTTAATTACATGTGTCAAGCTGACTAGGTTATGGTGTCTACACTGGCCTAGTTATTACTGTGAAGGTGTTTTGTAGGTGACACTTGCATCTACAATCACTTGATTGCATCTACATTCAACAAAGGAGATTGCCCATGTTGCTGAGAGCAATCACCTCATCCAGTCAGTGGGGGTCTTAAAAGTTAAAACAGGGTTTCAGAGGCCAGAAGAAGAATTTCAGCCTCAACTTCAATATTGGCTTTTGTCAGAATTTCTAGCCAGCCAACTTCCCCTGGGGAATTTGGATTAAGTACTTCAAGTTCACCTATATCTGAGTTTCCAGACTGTGGCCTGCCCTATAGAGTTTGGATTTGCTAGTCCCCACAGTTGCATGAGCCAATCCTGTGTGTGTGTATACATACATACATAAATACATACATACATATATATACATATATATATATAAACAGAACCAACAGGATGTCTATATCTTATTGGTTCTGCTTCTTTGGAGAACCCACAAAGCCTAGAATATTTAGTATTTGACCCTTTACAGAAAAAGTTTGCTGATCCCTGGTCTAGTATAATAATGCTCATTCATTTACACATTGAAATACAAAGTTAATTACAAATTATTTTATTATTTTTCCTTATTACAGCAAGGGCAATATATTGACTTAAACAATTTGTCCTCTGGTCGGATGTTTACTAGTTCTTTCAGTATAGTGAAGGATGTGCCAAGCATTTGTTATGTTGAGGCTTATGCGTTGAGAACCACCGGTCAGTGTGCCTGGGAAAAGCCACGATAGCTGGAAAATCCCAGGAACCCTGTCTTCTTCCCCAGTGCTTGAGATGCCCCTTCCTTCATCCCTTCCTTTCCCTTTAGCTCCTTTCTTCTGGGGAACACACCCACACTTGCACTCCATTCCTCCTCCTCCATTCACCTCAGGGCCACGGAGGGCAGAGCCAACAAGGGCAAGGCTAGGGCTTGTGAGTGGGTGGCAATGGGCAGAAAACTCCTGACCCCACCACTCAGGACCGTGCATCATCAGCCTGTGCTCCACCCAGCCCAGTTTCCGAGGCTGCTTTCTGACCCTGGCCCCTCCTTCCTCCCCAATCTTATCTCTCACTGTGTCTACTCCCTACTTTGTACCCTCATTACTTTTGGAGCCACCTTCAGGCTTCCCTTTGAACTCAACTCATGTTCTTCCACCTATCTTTTCTTCTCCCACCTCCTTTTGCTTGGCCTTCCCTACTCAACCCTCCAAGGCCTCCTGGACTTGGCCTTAAGCTGCTCAAGAGCATCTCTCCTTCAGGCACCTTGATACCACCAGTGCCTGGCGCCATGTCTGGTACAGGGGTGAGGTCCAATCACCATTTGTATGCAATAAACTCACCCTTCAAAACCTGTCAATTTCTTTTTCCACATGAAGTGTAAGTGAAAAAAGAGAAAGTAGGCATGATATTTTAGGACCAGGCTTATCTGTTTTTACAAGAAATAGAACATTTTAGAAACTCATGTGTGAGCTTCAGAGACAAAGTGGTTGGCCAGAAGGGGTAAGAGACTTCCAGCTATTCCATTTGGAAAGGTGAGAAACCATGCTCAGAAATCTCCAGAAGACCTGTTATTAGGGCTGAGATGATAAAGGAATATACAAACAGTTGACACTTATTGGGGGTGGAGGGCACGTCCTACCGGGCTTACAACGACACCTTTCTTCTAAAAAAACTGCCCTTTCCAACTCTAGTTACCAACCTTATTTTTACTACACAACCTTGCCACATCTGATTGGACCCATGGAAATGTTGGGTCACAACAGCTTTCCTCTCTGCTTTAGCCACTAATTATATATTAGAGACTAGTAAACAGTAAATCACTATCACTTCACTTTTGAGGTTTTACAGTAACTTCCTACCTGCAGGGTTGAATCCATCACTCCAATAAAAAACAAATAAAACAAAAACCCCAAAGGTCCATTCTCTGTAACCCTCAAATATCTCTTGTGAGCTCCTGCTTTGGTAGCACAGGAGTCCTCTTCCTCCATCTCTATATGAGGACTCTTGATAGAAAGGGTCAAAGGCTCATTGCAAATTTTCACTCCAAGGAAAGTTTTGGCCCACAAAGCTTTTGGCTTGTCTGGATGCAGTTGCTCAAACAGTGTTCTCAAGACTGTTTGCATGTCTTGGCCCTGTGTGGCCTTTATTCTCAGGCTGACTTTTCCCACGTGCTCTGGGTGGGGGGGAAATGCCCCTCTCTTCTTTCTCCCCACTTCCATAGAGGCAGGGAACTTCTCAGTCCTGAAAGGGAAAAGGAGCAGCATCTGATGATGTCGGAAAGCAGGAACTGGGCATGTGCAGTTTAATAGTCTTCTCTTTTTTTTTTTTTGGGAATGACTTGTCTTCAGGATGCTCATACTTTGGGCTGGCCACAGGGCAGATCTGTCCCTGTATGGCAGAGCCTTGTTTTGGGAAGTGAATATTGTGGCGATCTAAGTTCTGCTTCATTCTCCAGGATTAAGCTGATGGTGTTTAGCTCTATTATTCTGACTCCTATATTAACCTCTTATTTGGCTTCGTGTGCAGAAAGGGGAAGAGGGTTGTTTTTAAATACCAACCTCCAACTAACATCTATGGCTGCAATTCTTGGTCTCATCTTAACAATTTAGCAATCTCAAAAGAAAGGGTTCTCTCTGGGTTGTGTTTGCAAAAATTCTCATCTGCCACTAACTGGCTAGGTCCAAGTCCGAGGCCTACCTATCCCTTGACCCAATCTCTATGACCAATTGGACAAAAACTATGGGCCAGCCCCACTGGGATCATAGAGATTTTGAGAAGCTGGGTTGTGCTTCTCAAACTCTAATGTGCATACACACTACCTGGGAATCATTCTAAAATGCAGATCCTGATTTGGTAGGCCCTTTTTGTGGAGATTCTGCATTTCTAACCAGCTCCCAGATAATGCTGATGCTACTGATCCATAGCAAATACTGAGTAACAAGGCCTTAAGGAACACTGTAGTATAGTTAGCACAAGGAGTAATGAGGCTGGGAAAGTTAAAAAATAACAACTTACAGATGGCCACAACACTGACTTTAGGTTTACTTAATTTTTACCTCTTCTGCTCAACCAACACAAGCCCTGCATTTTCTATGAAACCTTCCTCAACAACTGTCATCCATAGCCATCTGTCTCTCATTGAACTCCTTAACAGTTAACGTATAAAATTAACCATATTGTTCTTGTTGGTAAGATATACAGGTGTGAAAAGATCCTTGAGGCTAAATATAGATTTTAAAATACTAAAAGCAAGGAAGAAATTGCTTCCCACTTTGTGGGACTATTCTATAGCTCTTTTATCGTAGGACCCTCCATTACATAGGTAGGGTATGAGTTGACCAGACTTCTTTGTTATCAACTAAGATAAATTGCTTCTTCAGGGAAAATGGTTTCTGCATTCCAAAGTGATAATTTATAAAAACAATCATCTGGAACGAAAACTGCTTGGTTGAGCAAGATTTTCCTTTGCTTGGGAATGAGCAAGAAATCCATTTAACATTTGGTGGTAATATATGCCAACATAGTAACAGTGGCTTATCTGTAGTTGATGGGGTGGTTCTAATTATCCAACGCTGTATGAGAAACCACTTCAAAAACTTCCTGGCTTAAAACAACAACCATTTATTTTACCGATGAATCTAAAATCTGGGCGGGGCTGGATGGGGACAGCTGCTCCCTGATCCACTTGGCCTCAGCTTGGGGGGATAGCAGGCTGGGTGGGGCTGGAAGCATCTGAAGGCTGGCTCACCCACAGGTCTGGAGCCTGAACTGGGGAGACTCAAACAGCTGGGGCTGGAAGAGTGGGGGCTTCTCAGTCATCTCTCTGTATCTCTGTTTAGTCTTTCCGTGTTTTCTCTTCAGCAAGGCGCCTTCCCCCATGTCAGCTCAGGGTTGCCAACGTACTGTCTAGGAAGGGAGGAGAGAGAGAACCAGGCTGAAGTCACATTGCCTTTTATGACCTAGCCTTGGAAATTATAAAGCATCACTTCCCCTGAATTGTAATTGGTCAATGCAATCAAGGGGAGGGAATGTGGATTCCATTGCTCAGTGCGAATAAGTGTCAATACCACATTGTTAAGAACGTGAGGGATGGGGAGCAGGTATTGCGGTGCATGTGTGTACGTGCATAGCCATCTTTAGAAAATACAAACTCCCACAGCAATTATGGATGACATTTATCACCTTTGAAAAATGTATACCATTCTGATACTTTTCAAGGAGAAACTATTGTTTTAATAACTATAACTACAGCAAAGAGACTGGTAAACAAATGCTTTCCAGAAGCTCTTAGAACCAAAGCCTTGGCCAATCAGTAGTCTGTTTCCTTGCCCTCGTATCCTAGCTACTCTGATTACTGATTGTGATGGAATAAAACTCACTCAACACAGAACAAGGCATTGGTATCCTAGCTGTTCAAATCACAAATCAATTGATTTCTCCTTAGTTCCTCTTGATATTTCAGACTAGGACCAAGTGAAAAGCTCAGGATTTTCCAACTCAGAGGAGAGAAAACCTCCCAGAAACAATTGCTAGTCCTTTCTTTTCTACAGAACTGTAATTGCAAAGGCTAGGCATGGGCTCTGCAAGAATATCTTAGCTCCAGGGCATGGCAGCAGATGGGGTATGGCGTCTAATAAGCTCAAACTCCCCATAGCCAGCCTGGCCACATAAGGAGAGCAATAATAACACTCCAAGAATGAAAACATCCATCAAAGGCTGACAAACCTCTGACATAGATTTTCTTTATGTTACTAAAGGAGCTAGTTAAATGTGATGGAGTTGCTAATAAAAATTCTTTGGTGGTCCTAATGAAACAGCTTCGTATGTCCTGCTCTCCTTCCTTGTTAGGTAAGCAGGAAAGCTGCAAGAGCATTTTGGGTGACTAACACAGATTGTAGTCTGAGGAAACAAAAGGCAAACAGACCAGTGCAATTCAACTCAGATATAACTTGAAGTGGAGACGACGCAGCGGTGACTTGTTTGAACGGTGGTCCTCGCCAGAGTCGCTTGCTTAGCCATTTAGTCAGAGAGAGCGCAGATGCCCTGGGGCAACTGTGACATGAGGGAGTCAAGGATCCACTTTTCCCTCAGTGAGACTAATATGTTGGTTTTTCCCTTTCATAAAACATGGTCCCTTAACTCAAGTGAGCTACTCTTTCTGGGGCTCAATAGAAGAGGGAGCGAACTATTCCGTCCTGGAGGAAATCTGGTTATGCAGGAATTAATGAGAAAGACACTTTGGTTGCAATGTGGCGTCTCAGTCATTCTTGGGTTGTGTTCCCCTCCCACCGCACCCCACTGTGCCATGGTCCGCACCTGTTTTCCAGTGCCTGTCCACAGGGAGTCCCTGCTTCTGGTGGGGTCCCTTGCTTCCCATGGGGTGGGGCTCTTTGGCCAAGCTAGGGCCCTAAGGTCTGGGGGTCCTTGTCTCGTGTGCCCTGCACAGCCATCCCTATGGAATCTGGCCACCTCCCAGGACACAGTCAGAAAGCAGGGACTGTGCTACCCAGGGCCCAAAGATCCCATCTCCCTCAGACTGTGAGAACGCCTCCTCCTCTCTCTCCTTTCCTTCCAAAGCCACCTTCTCACCTCTCTTCTTCTGGGTCATCTAGCACGAGGGTTTCATGGTTTGTGCTTTTACAAAAGACAGGGAAGGTGGGAGCTCAACGTTCTTCTGAGTTCTCCCCTGTACAGATCCCTGAGTCAGTGACCTTTCAGAGGGGAAAACACCAGGAGAAAACACACCAGTTAAGTTCTCAAAAGCATGTCCTATCCCACTGATTCTTGTGCAGAATGGTGATTTTACAGATGAGGAAACAGAACCCTGATGAGACCAATGGATTTGGGCAAAATCACACTGTTAGTTGGAGGCTGATCCAGGATTCTGGAGCCTTCAGTCAGAACCAACTCCATCAAATATTCGGGAGACCCACTTGTGTATGCCCACTCTTGGCAAAGCTGCCATTTCTTATACCTTCTGCGCAAAGCAGCCGGCTCAGAGTCAGAACGTTTGGGGACTCTGGCTTCAATGCTACCAGAGCTGTGGAAGCTTGGACAAATCATTTGATCTCCCTTGAATTTGAAAAATCTAAATACGTGCTGTGTTGACCTCATGGGGCGGCAAGGACTAGATGAAATACTGGAAGCCTTTAATGAGTTATAAGCACCTTGCAAATAAACTATCATTATTGCCATGATCTATCTTTACTTGCTTCAAACTCCGAGTGCTCATATTCTTCAGCTCTTTCAGTCCTAAAAATCTCCACAAACAGACTTATACCTTCACAGTGTGGGCACTGGGAGCATTTATTTGCCTATTCGTGTTATTGTCATTGTTATCATCATCATCATTATTTTCTGGCCCAATTTTCATGTGATTTTTGGGGCTTTATTATTTGTGGCCCGTAACTCTCTGTTATTACCTCATTGGGACTTAACGCCTCCTATGTAAGAAGTTTGGGGTGTCATCATGTAGACGGGGGAGTCACTGAACAATAACCTATGTCATTAATAGTTTGTGACCAACCTCACTGTTGTGCTGTGTGTGGCTGCAGGCATCTCAATTAATCTTTGTTCCTCCCTATTGTGAAAGGGTTTGCTGGGCTCTGTGAGAGTTCTAGCCTGGAAGAAGAAGTTCTCCTTACTGAAAAGAAAAAAAAAAGAATCAACTCATCTCGGGTCTGCTTTGCAAGCACAACATCTTCCCTCGTTCAAGATCTGTAGGCCTTAGGTGTCAAGCAGAGCAGAATGCTTCTTTTGTAGCTCTCTGTTGCCATCCACATTATGAGAAAGCTTGTTTATGTATCTGGCAGCTTCGCTTAGCAGGCTGAGTTGCCAGAGGTCAGGCGCCTCTCTATTCATTATGGCATCACTGAGCAAGATATTTTGCATATTATAATTACCCAATAAAGCTTGTTTGAGTTGATTTTACTGCTGATTTGCCTTCTCCAGAAAGAATGACTGGTAGACTTGTTCTGAGCAGATGATACTCTCAGAGCATGCTTACTTTGCAGAGAAGTTGGTTGTTTAACTGAAGAGAGTGGGTACAGGGAACTCATCTGATGCCCTGTATGATTGTACCAAATACTATGTGGTGGGTGGGGAGTGAAATCATGGTGCCAACAGGTGCAAAGGTGTTACTACCACAGCAGAAGGTTGAGACTCCCCACCTTAAGTAGTCTCAGAATTTAGAAGGGTTGTCACGAAACCAATTGTGAGTGTGTGTGTATTGGGAGGGAGGGATATTTAAAAATGCAGGTTTCTAGGCCCTACCCTCAGAGATCAGTATTCAGTAGGTTTGAGGTGAGGCCCAGGAGCCTGCATATTTAACGAACAACCCCATGTTGTTCAGAGCAAGGTGGTTCTTATAACACAGTTTGGAAAGCATTGATATTTTCTCCTGATTTGTTAAAAAAGGAAAATTGAAAATTAGAGTCGTTGATGATGTTCAGATTTCTGAAGAACTGTTGAAAAGTTGCATGACTCAAAATTTCAGAGAAGGGTAAAACCTTAGGCTTCATCTTGGGTAATAGAGACATATTTTCCACGTGAAGTTCAAATACGTAAGTTGATGCTCCAGTTATCTATTGCTGTGTAGCTGATGACATGTTTTGTTATACCAGTTTGCAGCTTAAAACAACCTTTTATCTTGCTCTCAATTTGTGGGTCAGGAATTTGGAAAGAACTTGGCCAAGGAGATGGAATCTGACCCATAGGCCATCAGCTGGGACTCCAGGGCTGGAAGAGCCACTGCTAAGGTGGATTTTCTATCACATGGCTGACACTCTCTCCACTCCCCCCAAAGCCTCTCCCTGAGGCTCGGGTTTCTCACAACATGGCAGTCTGAGGGTGGTGACACTTCTTACAGTCTAGCTGGCTGTCAAGGGGCAGGAGGCGGAAGCTGCAGTTCAGCTAGGGGCTATGCTTGTGATTGGCACAATGTTACTGCTGCTGTACTATATGGTCAAAGCAATCATGGGACCTGCCCAGATTCAAGGTAGAGAGATAGACTCCACCACCTGATGGGGGTTGTTTTAGTTTTCTGACTGCTAAAACAAATACCACAAATGGCTGAGCCTAACAGCAGAAATGCATTGGCTCACTGTTTCTGAGGCTGGCAGGCTCGCTTCCTCTTGATGTTGGAATCTCCAGGCTGGCCAGCTCTCCATGGGTGCCATGGCTTTCCCATCAAATGGATGTATCTTCTCCTTTCTCTTCTGGGTTCCTTGATTTCTGGCTTCTTGCTTCCCCTTCTGGCTTTGTCTTCATCCAGCCTTCAGGAATAGGATTAAGGCCCACTGAGTCACTGAAGGCCCACTGAGTCAGTGAGACCCCACCTTAGCTAAACATAACATCTTCTAAAGGTCCTATTTACAATGCATTCTCATCACAGGAATGGAGTAAGAAGATTAAGAACATGTTTGTGTGTGTGTTTATTCTGGGGTACATAATTCAACATATAGGAGTGTAAGAGTCTTGCAAAAGGAGCATGTGTGATGGGAGAGGTTGTTGCCTCCACCTTTGGAAACTACAATCTGCCATGTGTAATTTACCTAATATTAGGCAAAGAAGTGGTCTTCTAGGCAACATGCTCCTAGGTAGGAGGATCAGTTAGTATGGGCCTTATTATATGTACAATTGAGTAATATGCATTAATTGCTAATGAAAATGGAGGTGGTAGAATATAATAGCACATGCATATTAATTTCCATGTTTACAGAATTCTTGCTGTGCTTCTTTGCTTATTTTCTTGGCATTTCTTGAGAAAAGCAAATGCCTAGCACAAGCACACTTTTATATTTGTTCTCTTGGTTGGATGCACCTTCCAGATGAGTGAGTCACCACATAACGCATGGCTCCAACTTACTGCATGACTTTGAAATGTTCACATGTTCTCATGGGTCCATTTTAAATTTATGTATCCTCTGACTTTCCTTGAGTTTTAAAAAATTCATAAACGTGTGTCTTTGTTCCTCAGTAGTATTTCCTCTTTTTAAATAATACTTTAAAATCCAATTTCATTGCAGCATCAGATGTGGTGTCTCCATTTTGATTTCCCCCTTTTTACTCTTTTGCAATCAGTGCTATCATATCAGTGACACTAAATAGTGGCTTTATTACACTACCGTGTAAAAGAATTGCATTTCCTCTACTTTCGTAAATGTCTTATCCACATTCAGACTGTGCATACCTTTTACTGAAATGCCCTGAACTTGCTAGTTGATCCACAAATAGCTCCTTTCTGTATTTATGATAATACTTTATGCTGAACAACAATTTCACACTTAGAACTGTCCCTGTTGGTTCATCTGCTTTAAATGTCATCTGCTCATATTTATAAATGTGGAATGAGCTTACTTAAATTGGATTTCTTGGGTCCAAGACACTTCTGATTTTCCTAATGACCAAATAACCAAAAAAGCAGAACAGATTAAGAAGAAAAAAAATCTCAGCCATACATGATTTCCAAGCAGTCAGGGTTTGTTTAAAGCTGCTTTGTTCAGCAGGAATGGTTAATAAAAGAAACATTTCCCTAAGGAATTGTTGTGGTCTTTAATTAAACTCCTTTCCCATAGGTTTGTAATATAGCGTTGAACAATATTTGGTCAGTTTCTCTGCCTGGCTTTCGTAGTCACATGCTGGACTTTATTGGATCCCAGGTCCTCAGGGAACATTAGAGCAGAGAGAGGCAGGCTGCATCAAATGAAAAGTTAATTGTGTTTAAGCTGTGTTGGAAACTAGGCTCCAGAACGCCTTTGCTAGCAGCCAAGCTAAACACGCAGGTGCTGTGGCCCTCAGGCCAGGTCCGTGGCAGAGAGTTTACCTGACACAGAGAAAAGGCAGCAGCCCAAAGCCTGGTCTTCCTGGAAAAGACCAACCTGGGGCCTCCACCTCTCAGCTGTCAAGGACTCCAGAACAATGGACAATGAGGTGATTCATTCTGCTGGTGGGGCTGGAAGTTGGGGCTTTCTCAGAGAAAGAACTACTACTGGGAAGCAGTTCCTACCTGTAGTTCATGAAGACTCAGGCCTGTCTTGAGGAAAATCTCAACGAATTGCTTCGAATCATCTGGAAGCTAGGCACTTCGGGAGGGCTTGAAGAAGTATTTTGTCTGGCTTTCTTGCTCTCCCCTAGCTGAGAATCACTATGTCAGAACAGACAGGTGCAACCATGTACCTAGCATATCTGACGTCCAGAGGAGACGGTTTTTAAAGAAGTGTCCCATTTTCTTCTTGTCTTCACCTAGAGTGGACCACTCCCTTCACCCCTGCTCATGGCACATTCTGGACCCACGTCATTGGAGGAGGAGCTTGGAGGAGTTCTGGGAGCTGTTAACATTCTATTTCTTCATCTGTAGGGTGGTGCCATATCTATTTTATAATTATTTGTTCAACTGTGCACATGTCTTATTTACCTTACTGTATGAATTAGCTGAAAACCTGAAACTGCAAACCGTCGACCAATTTAGCCTACAAAAATGGAAATTTTATAAAGTTCCATATAGAGTATTATACTTTACAAGTAGAATTCATAAAATAAGGTAGTTTAAGTACCATCAAGTATTTCAGCAGTCACAAGCGGTATACAGGCCAAAAAGAGGCATTTCTGTAATCCAGGCATTGATGGTAACTATAGTAGATATTTCACTAGATAATGGACATTTTTTTTTTTTGGTTTTAAGAGGTAGTGACATGTGGTGGGTAGTATTTGGACTCCATGACCAGAGATGCTAAAGTTTGATCCCCTGCTCTAGCAAAAGCCAGCTAGTTGACCTTGGGGAACATTCTGGGCCCTGGATTTTTAAAGATCAATTTTATTAAAACATATCCATAAACCATACAATCCTTCTAAAGTATACAATTATTGGCATTTGGTATACTTGCATAATTGTGTATTCATCACTTCAATCAATATCAGAGCATTTTCATTACTCCACAAAAAAAGAAGGAAAAAAATAACAAAAAACAAAAACAGACAAGCAAAAAAACCCACCTCTTAAAGTCACCTCTCAATCTTTCTATCCTTCTCCTGCCATACGTAACTGCTAATCTATTTCTGTCTCTTTCATTTGCATTTACACGTTGTATAGATGGAGTCAAACAATATGTAGTACTTGATGGAAGGTTATTAATGTATTACTATAAACTCCTGTCCATAGTTTGCTTTGGTTGTATTTTTGCCTGATATTAATATCTTGTAATATTAACAAGAGAAAAACTTTCTTTCTGTTTAAGGGAAAAACATTCTTATTTATACACTATGAACCATACTCATTTTTCACAAGAATTGGCTATGCTATACAGTACCATGTTTTGTTTTTAGGGTTTCCTTCGAGTGATATACATGACCTTAGGCTTTCCCTTTCAACCACTATCATACCCATATATTAATGCTGCTAATTACAAACACTATGATGTGCTTTTATCATTTCTATTCATTTCTAAACATTTATGAACAACCTTTTTACCAATTCTGCACAGATTAAACCTCAGTTTTCCATTCTCTAAACTCATTCTATTTTCTGGTGCCTTACATGCTAGCTATTAATTTCATGGAATTGCTCATTTTATTCGGTGCATAATAGTGAAATCATACAGTATTTGTCCTTTTGTGTCTGGCTTGCTTTCCTCAACATAATATCCTCCAGTTTCATCCAAGTTGCCGTATGCTTCATGGCTTTATTTCTTCTTACAACTGAATAATATTCTATTGTGTGTTTATACTATGATTTGTTTATCCATTCATCAGTTGATAGACACCTGGGTTGTTTCCACCTTTTGGCAATTGTGAATAAGGTGTGCAGATTTCTGTTTGTTTCCCTGATTCAGTTCTTCTGTGTATGTACTTAGCAGTGGTATTACCAGGTCACATGGAAGATCTATATTTAACTTTCCTTAGGAACTGCCAAACAGACTTCTACAGTGGCTGTATTCCCACCAACAGTGAATCCACATCCTCTCCAACACTTGTAGTTTTCTGTTTTGTTAATAATGGCCATTCTAGTAGGTGTGAAATTATATCTCATTGTAGCTTTGATTTGTATTTCCCTAACAATCAGTGATATTGAACATTTTTTTTCTGTGTGATTTTTGCCATTTATATTTCTTCTTTAAATGTCTGTTCAAGTCTTTTGCCCATTTCTTTTTAATTGGGCCATTTGTCTTTTTATTGTTGAGATGTAAGGTCTCTTTATATATCATGGATATTAGATCCTTGTTGGATGTGTGATTTCCAAATATTTTCTCCCATTGAGTAAGCTACATTTTTACCATCTTCATAAAGTCTTTTGAGATGCACAAGTATTTAATTAAGGAGGTCCCATTTATTTTTTCTTTCGTTGCTTGTGCTTTGGGTGTAAAGTTTAAGAGACCCTGTCCTAACACAAGATCTTGAAGATGTTTCCCTGTATTATCTTCTAGGAGTTTTATGGTCCTGGCTTTTATGTTTAGGTCTTTGATCCATTATGAGTTGATTTTTGTATAGGGAGTTTTTTATGATGAATATCCAGTTTCCCCAGCACCATTTGTTGAAGGGACTGTTCTGTTCCAGTAAAGTAGACTTAGTAGGCTTATCAAAAATCAGTTGACCATAGAAAGGAAGGCTATTTCTGAACTCTCATTTTGATTCCATTGATCAATATATCTATCTTTATGCCAATACCATGCTGTTTTGACCACTGTAGCTTTATAACACGTTTCAAGGTCAGGAAGTGTGAGTCTTCCGACTTTGCACTTCTTTCTTAGGATATTTTTGCCCATTTGGGGACCCCAGCTACTTAAAATCTGTACATGAGGCTGGTAACATTACCTACCACATAGGATCTCCAAGCAGATCACATGAGACAATACCTCACACACGTACCACCCGATCCTCTTGGATTTTGATGCTCCAGAGGTCCTGGACTTCATTTTACATCTTTGAGGATGCTGGGCTCCGTTCTTCCACTGAGTCTTCATAGGCTGTTTTTCTACTCTCCAGAATTCTCTTCTCTCCTGCCCTTATCCATGTGGTTCCTCCTCACGTTTGAGATCTCAGCTTCTTTCCTGTTTCCTTAGTTGTCCTTGACAGCTTTGACCAGGTCACAATTGTTGACTTTTTTATGTTCTCATAGACCTTGTAACTTTGTAAGACTGATCACGGTTGTGATTTCAGAGTAGGCTGTGCCATGGTTTGATCCATCTGTTACCCTCACTAGACTGTGTGCTTCATATGGGCAGGAACCGAGAATGTTTTTGCTCATCATTGCACTCTGGTACATAGTTGGTGATCCATAAATATTTAATGAATGAAGCCTTTATATTCTAGCAGTTCTTGTATTTTAGGCCTTTAGTGAGAGTCCCAGTATTTGACAAAACAATAAATTGGAAAACCATGACATCAGCAGGGTGTACGTGTAGTATAAGAATAATCGATAAATCCATCAGATTTCAAAAGTTCACTCTGGGTATGTTGTTCAAAGTAGTAGATAGACAGTACTTGCAATGCTAAAGAACAAAGGTTGTGTTGGATGTCTGAGTGTAGCTCAGCTCATCCTTTGTCAACTCTGATCTTGGGCATGTCACTGAATTTTTCTGGAACTCAATTTCTTAGTCTGTAAACTAGATAGTAAAAGTAGAATCTGAATTAGTCAGCTTAATATACAATGATGCTGTTTTAAACAATAAAAAGAGAAGATCTCACTGGTTTACAATGGGAGACATTGATTTTTCTTGCTCAAGGATCTTGGTTGGCTGCACTTCACCCAGGCTCTAGGCCAAATTAGGTTCAGGTGTACACCATTTGCCTTTAACATTCTGGAACTGGAAGCTATTTGGGATATGTTCTGCTCATGGAAGAAAGCAGAAGGAGAGGCTAATGCAAATGATGCATGCCCATTGAAAGCCTCTTATGGTATCATGTCTAGTATCATTCGATTGGCCACAGCAAGTCACCTGACCAAGCCTATTCAAATAAGAGGTATTGCAGTGTCACAAGAAAAGGAAGTGACAACAATCCAATTGACCACAGTACCTATACCTCACAGTTTTTTCTAATAAATGAAATCTTGCACATAAAACAGCATAGTGCCTGGAACCTAGTTAGTGTTTGATAAATCATCCTTGCTATTGTTGTTTTTATTCTTGAACAAATTCTAGTGTTTATCATCTATTGCAAGCCTATCTGGATATTTTCTCTTTGTACAGTAGAATTAACCGAGTGAATTGCCTTAATATTTGGTTAAGTAGAAGTCTCTGTAGACTGCATTCTCGCAGCTGTGATTAATTCTTTTAAATTCTTTTAAGTTGCATGTCTGCATCACTGGAATAGAACAAAGATATGATTTCAAGCTTATGTTTCTCATTAGGACATTGAGACCACAATTAAACATCTTTTTTTCTTCCTCTTCTTTGAAAAAAATCAAAGACTCTTAAAATGGATTGTTGTGAAAGGACACATAAATATGTTTTAATCGATAGTTGAATCCTCCAAAGCACCATCAAGACAAAGTGTTAAATGTTCTGATTAAATTTGTGATTGGTTAAGCTAGAAATCCATACAGTTGCATGTCACACAATATTTAATAAACAGCATGTAGAGTATCTTAATTGTACCCATTTATCACTTCCCTCTGTTTCTAGATGTATAAAGTTATCAGAATCTGGAAACTCAAACATTTTTTCCCCCAGTTGCTTGGTTGGGCTTTGTTCTCTGCTTCTCTTGCTGAATTGGGTCTGGTTTTGAGTTAAATATTTCTGACATAACCTTCATGACTCATTTACATTTAAATAGTAACAGGAAATCTCTTTGCCAAGAAGCCTATTGGAATCAAATTTTACACCCGATTTTTTTTTAAGGCTCTATTACTGATTATTTTGTACATCAAAGTACTTTTTACTTTCCTCTTTGCAAATCTAAGTATTATAGGCAGTGTACAAGTTTTTCATTTTTCATCTCAGGCACTTATTATTGCTTCTGATGCTCATAATTTATAACAGTTGCTATAATTTTAAAAATTAGAAATGGACTTCTGAGATGTTCATTATCTTTCCTATTGAAATTTCATTAAAGGCAGTTTGAAGCATAATGCATGCCCTTGAACTTGTTGTTACAAGTTGAATGAAATCTGCATATGGGATTGGGAGTAAATAATTATAGGAAAGGTGATGAAATCAAATAGATTCCTAATCAGTAAATTAAGGTATGATTTATAGACATCCAAATGCTGAGTAAATTTAATGGGACTTGATATGTGTTGAAGATGTTAAATAGTAAATCTCTCTAGCTGGGAAAACAAGCATCTTAAATATAGGGCCAGAGAACAAAAATTCCCAGGCATCTAAATGGACTTCACCTACTATACTACCTCATATCCCAAGGAATTCTTTTAAGAAGGTTTTAGAATCACAAGGAGGCTTCCAAGCTTGTAAACCAACTTCAGTGGCATCAGCTTAAACGTTGTTATTCTAGATATCTATAGGAGTAAGAATAAATTCATTGTATGCTGGGATCTTGCCATGATTCTTGCCTGAGCTGGATTACAAAAAGGGGGGAAGGGGTTGGTAAAACCTTGGTTAATAATAGCTTAAATTTTATTTAGTGTTTACTATGTACCAGGCATTGAGTGGCTTACATATATTTCTTTTTTCTTCCCCTCCCCTCCTTCTCTCTCTCTCTCTTTCTTTTAGCATGATGTCTGTCTCATAGTTTTTCATTTTTGCTTTTTAAAGTCAGGATCCTTTTTTTTTTTACCTCCCCACCCCTTTAGAGAAGTTGTGTGTTTATAGAACAATCATGCATAAATACTAGATTCCCATACACCATCCTATTAGTAACACCTTGCTTTGGTATGGAATATTTTACATATATTTTTTCACTTTATTCCTTCCAAAAGTCTTTTAAGGCAGGTCATATTATTCCTGTTTTTTCAGGAGACAAGACTGAGGCACAAGGAGACTGAGCAGCATGTCAATTGGTGGAGCTGGGAGTAAAACATGGGCAGCCAACCTTGAGAGCCCACAGTCTCTGTGCTCGCTTTTCAAAATCTCTTCTCTGTCCTTCTTTCAGCTTTCCATCCTTCTTTCTCTCTCGTATTTATGTGGATTGTGTATGCTGGGCTCTGTTCTAGGCATCGAGGAAAGGCATGTTTATAACAGGATGTGCCTGTCCTCAAGAACCTGACAGTCTACTAGGGGAAGCAGAAAATAGGCGGGAGAGCCAAGAAGTAGACCATGTAATTTCAGGTTGCATGAAGTGCTCTAAGAATAAAGCCGATAAAGGATCTGGTGAGGTGGGTAGTCAGGGATGTGGACATGAGAGTGAGTTTCAGGAAAGATTACCAAGGTGTTCAAAAATTTTCATTCATTTATCAGAAAGCCTGTAAGCATGTGTTATCAATGTAATTAAGACTCTCTCTGATCTAGAATGTTCAGGCGCCTCCTGGACTACAGATGTAGAAACTCTAAGGAAGTAGGCAGCATTTCTAGTGATCTCAGGACAAAGCCCGCAAGTTATTTGTTTCACTATGATTTGTCCTCCCAGCCCTACTTAGGTCCTGTTTGAAAGTCAGGGCTAGGAGAAGCAGCAGACAGATTGTTTTCTCCTTAATTGGGAAGGCCTGATAACCTGAAATAGTTCCACTATAATATAGACCTAATGAGGAGAGCTGACGTTTTTAGGAATATTTAATGGAGATTAAAAAAAAATTCATAAGGTGAAAATTAGAAAAAGTATCAGATTATAAGTGTTGGAAATATAAGACAAAAGCAGCCCCCAGTCATCGGTCTATTTCCCCCTTTCCTCGTTTAACTAAGTAGAGTGAGTCCAGGACTACGGGTGAAGTGGCATGAGGGGATAATCTAGCAGAGGGATGGCAATAGGACATCTCAAGTGTCTACTCGGATCCTCGTCAGAGGCTTCTTGGAACAGGATGCCGCCGTTCCATCTGGCTAGGTGACAGGACTACCAGAGTCAGCGCTGCCTGCGGGGCGCCCAAGGAGGAAGAGCGGGTCTGTATTTGTAAACCAGGTTGTGGGAATCCCCGTATGCTGACGACTGGCGTGACTGAAGCCGGCAAACCACAGTGAGGACGGATGGAGATGGACTTGAATCAAGCCTGGTGGGTGCGCTCTCTCATTGTCTCTTAATTTCTCTCCCTCCTTCCCTCCCCCTCTCCCTCCCTTCCTTTCTTCCTTCATCTTCCTTCTCCTCCTTCTCCCCCCCCTTCCCTCTCTTCCCCCTTGTTCCCTACTTCCTCCTCCTCCTCCCTCCTTCTTTTCCCTGCCCCTCCTCCCCTCCCTCTTCCTCCTCCTCCTCTTTTCTCTTGGCCAAATGGCGCAGCGTGACAGGGCGCGTGGTTCTGAGGGGCACAAGCTCCAGAGCTGGGCTCCCTGGCTGCCGGTTCTGTCCTACCACACACTATTTGTGTGACCTTGTGCAAGACACGCAAGCTCTCTGCAGAATGGGAGAATAATGCCGCCTTCGTCTTGCCTTTCATTTTTGGTCTCTAGTACTACTACTCTGAGGGCTGTTTCTCACGTACGCCACCCTGCGCACTGGTGGTAATTCTAATGGTTTTAGATGTTTTGAGGACAAGGCAGGAAACAGTACTGCCTTACAGAGTGAGGTGCTGGTCTTCTTTTGTTTCCCTTTGGGTCCTTCAAAGAACTCAAAGATAAAGTCTCTGCTCAGAGTTCTCTCTGACATCTTCTAACTCTTGCTTGTTTTTTTTTTTTTTCCTTGTTAGTTCAGAGAATAGGCCCAGGCTCAGAGCCTTCTGTTGGGACTATCTCTAGTCTGAAATTAATAATGTTATTTGTTTTTTTTTTTTTTTTTGTCTTGAAAAAGAAGAGAAAATTTATAAGACCTACATTTTCTAATTTCAAAACTTACTACAAAAAACATTAATCAAGACACTGTAGTTTTGGTATAAGGATAAATATACATATCTATGGAGTAGAATTGATGATCCAGACATAAACCCGCTCATTTATGGCCAATTAATTTTGACTAAGGTGCTAAGACAACCAAATGGTGAAAGAATATATATAGTCTTTTCAAAAAATGATGCTGGCCCAATAGGATATCCACAAGCAAAGGAATAAATTTAAACTTCTACCTCATGCCATGTACAAAAATTAACTCAATTTTGATAAATAAGCTAAGTGTAAGACATGATAGTATACAACTCTCAGAAGTAAATACAGGAGTAAATATTTATGACCTTGGATTAGACCTTAGTTTCTTAGATAATGCATAAGCAACCATATTACATTTTAGATTTACCTTCCTTTATGGCGAATGATACACGTTTTATATGTATATATTAGCAACTTCTTTTTCCTTCACATTTTGGTGTAAATACAAAAAGTGAGTCTATTCAAAGAAAAAATTCCAGGCACAAAGTAAAATAGGATATTGCCACAAGTGTGAAATGTGGCACGTGAATTACTAATGTTCTGGTGTGTGCAATGGGGTAGATGGAGAAGGACATCAGAGATGGGGCACCAGTGAGGAATAGGTTAGAATAGGGTGCTTTCTGCTCAAGTTCCATCACCTACTTTCTGTCCTTCAAACCTGCTACCAGTTCTTCAGAGGGCTTTTCCAAGTACTCTTTTTTTTAATTTCTTACTGTTTTATTTATTTTTTGAAACTATATAAAATTATGTATAAAACTTTAACTCTATTTTTATTTACTTAAATTAAATTAAATTAATTTATTTTTCTATGTTTTTTTAATTAAAATTAATAGATCACAAGGAACATTACATTAAAAAACATAAAAAAAAACCAAAAAATTAAGAGGTTCCCATATAACCCACTCCCCACCCCCCACCTCATCCTTTTTGTAAACTGTAGTTTTTTGAAGATATATACATCACAAAAAAAATGTTACATTAACCCCCAGCCCCCCGCCCCACTCCTCCCACACCAACAACCTCCCCCATCATTGTGGCACACTCACCGCACTCGGTGAACACATTTTGGGGCACTACTGCACTACATAGATAATAGTTTACCCAGTAGTTCACACTCTCCCCCAGTACATTCAGTGGGTTATAGCAGGATATATAAAGTCCAGCATCTGATCCTGCAATATCATTTAGGACAACTCAAAGTCCCAAAAATGTCCCCACATCACATCTCTACTTCCCTCTCCCTGCCCTCAGCAAATACTGTGGCCATTTTCTCTATCTCGATGCCAAAATTTCCTCTATTACTAGTCACAATAGTTTTATAGTAGAATATCAGTAAGTCCACTCTAGTCCATATTTTATTCCTTCCTTCTGTGGACCTTGGTATGGTGATGCCCTCTCCACCTCCTCATCAAGAGGGGGCTTAGATTCCACATGGATGATGGAAGCAATTCCTCTGCTTGCAGTTGTAGGCTCTCTTGGTTCCCTGGTATGGTGGTTGACCATCTTCACCTCCCTTTTAGCTGACCTGGGTAAGACCAACGAACCAGAGAGTGGGAGTCACCACTCTACTGAGGCTCAGGGCCCAGCTGGCACATGGGCAGTCCAGAGATTCAAGTCTCCTGAGTATGGACCATCCCTAGCACCAACCACAGATTCAGTAAAAGTGACAGAAGAGGCATGTGCAGAAAAGTCATATCTGAGTCGAGCTCCATCACACTCAGGAGCACAAATTCCAAAGTAGGGCCCTCTGCCATGGCACAGAACTCTAAATCCATCTGCCATGACCACATACCCTGTGGACCTCCATAGCCTTCAGGAGAACCAGTACCTAGGGTTGTAACTACTTTGGCTTTTTCTGGGGTCCTGCTGAGGTGTGCGTAAGTGCGACACCTCTGATGACCTCCCAACTCTTTTTGGAAGACTCAGCTATATAAACTCATTTGTCTTTGCCATTTCCCCCTTTCATGCAAGGTCAAAAAGCAGTTTTTAATACTTGATCCAATATGTTGTCCAAGTACTCTTTCCTCTGTATTTCTTGCCCACATTTCCATTTCTCTTCACCTAACTTTTTATCCTACTCTGCTTAATTGTCATGTTCTCAAAAAAGTCTTCCTTGAGTCCCCCAGCAAGGCTGTATTCTTTGTTATTGCTTCTCCTAGAATGGTATTCAGTTTCTTCTGAGCAAAAATCTCTGGGTAATTATATAGTTCCTGGCAGGGTCTCTTCAGTGGTGTCTGTCTACCCTGTTGATCCTTGAGGACAAGGGCCCATGCCTGTTTTAGTTCATCATTTGTCTCTTGCACCCACCAGAATATATTATATTGTTTGTAATCTACTAAAAATATGTCAGTATTTACTTGCTGTTTCTCTCTGTGTGGGTATAAGTTAAATTATATTTTAGGAGTAGTTGACATTTGGATTAACTTAATCAGGGAACCACACTCCAAACCTGCCATCAGAATCTGCACTATTGGTCTGTTAATTAACATAATAGATGTTAGGAAACATTTTCACTGGTGATGAATTGTGTTCCAGACATCCGATTAGTTAGAATCTGCCCTGGGGTTTAAGAGTAAGACGAATAGAGTCTAGAGCACTGAAGGGTCCTAGTCCTCCACTCAAGGGAGGATTCTGTTGTCTAAATTAATTAAATAGGAGGTGATCTGCCTTTAGAAGGTTATTGAATTTACTTCAGGTGAACTGGATGTGCAAAGTGCTTCATAAAGTATCCCAAAAGATTGAGAAGAGGCGCCTTGCTCAGCTGAGGCCCATCCAGGTGGTTTGACTGAATGGAGACCTTCTTGCTCACAACTGCCTGGAGGCATTGTAGGATTCAGTCTGAGACTGGCTTTAATTGCAATATTAAATTATGATTTAATATTGGGGAGGAAGCAATGGAGAAAACCTTTAACTCTCATTTGCTTCTAAACTTTGGGTATTATACATGTTCACCAAAAGAGCTTGACAATTGTTAATAGCCAAATAGGTTCTGGTCATTTTACAACAAGAGAGCAACAGACAGTTGTTGAAGGAGCAACTGAATGGGAGAGGTGGTGGTGGATTGAGGAATATTGAGGTGGAGTCAACAGACCCTGATGACTGATTTATGTGAACGTGAAGGAGGAGGCCAAGATGACAAAGGAGGTATTGGTCCTGGGAGCAGGTTTCCAGGTGTGGGTTGGTTGAGGAAGGCTTGTTATTTCATCTTGTAAACTGGGCTTGTCCTTGGCGCTATTAGGAAGCAGACAATGTTAGCTTTTGGTAAACTCTCACTGTGCCCTCTTGTCTGATGTTCCTTCCCTGTGCTTCTGTCTTAACTAACATCCTACCTGTCTGGTGTTTTGTGCCTGAGGCCCTTCAGTCTTTGTTTTCAAGAAAAGACACTTCAGAGTCATCTATTTATTGGAGTTGCACTGTGGTGATAATGGCTGGTAATCCCATGGAACACCAGCCCATATAAGGACATTTGTGATTTTAAGAAAACTTTTTATCTTGAACTCATTTTGGATTGACTTACATTGGTACAGCATTATTAATTAACTACTTTGGTACAGTATTATTTGGTACAATATTATTAACTAAGTTACAGACCTTATTTGAAATTCACTAACCTTTCTTTCAATGCCCCTCTTCTGTTCCAGGATCCCATCCAGGCTCCCACACTGCATTTAGTGGCTGTTTCTCCATAGTCTCTTCTAATTAATAACAATTCCCCAGTTCTTCCTTATCTCTCATGACCCTGACACTTTGAAGAGTGTTGCTGAATTGTTTTGCTGGGGTTTGTCCAATATGCCTGAGGGTATGCATTTTTGGCAACAAGTCCACAATAAGGATGTGTCCGTCTCAGTAAGTCATATGAAGGGGTTCATGATATCTGTCTTGTGGCAGGTGACATCTACCTGGGTCACTTGGTTGAGTTGGTTTCTGCCAAATTTCTTTGCTGTAAATTTATTCCCTTTCTCTTCATAGTTGAGTTTTAGTAGAAAGCTAATGAGGGAAATGAAATTTTGGCCGGTAGAAAACTTCCCTGCTCCCAATGTTCATTTAAAAAGCAATTTGAAAAATGTGGCTTGCCCTAGAAAATCTAAGCAGAATGGTTGATGTAACTATTAATAAAATAAAGCTATCTTTTGGTGACTTCAGTGGCATTTTTTTTAATTTAATGAAATTAGTGACAATTCTGGGCTCCATACTGCCACTAGTGACTAGTGTAAAACCTAAACTTGGTCATTTTCACTGTCCTCATTTAAAACCTTTAATACCCCAAATTTCTGCAATGCATTCACTCAAGAACCTTTGTAATATGGCTTCAATCTACTTTTTTCTTACTTTTTCTCTCCATTTTCCTCCACTCCCAGGAATCTCATATATCAGCTGTGTTTTATCACCACTCTGGCTCTCTGCTTATGATACTCTCTCAATCAAAATATTCCTTTCTTAACTCTACCTTTTAAAACCTTTTCTCTGTTTAGATAAACATAATTATCTCAAATTTTCTCTGCCTATTCTTTTGCTATTGTCTCTCAACCCACTTTTATATACTCTGCCAAATGGGACCCCAAAGAAAAACTTGAAGACTTTTTTTTCTGTGAACATCATCCCAGTATTACTTCTTCACCCTGGCAGCAGCACTTCCTTCTTGTAGCTGCACTTGAATTCATCTGCAGTTTTTCCAGCTCCAGCAGAACCAGTCTCATGATGCCCTGGTCAGACACTCCAGTTCAGGCTGGCCAGTGGCTTTTCCTTAGTGATCTGGGTCCCAGCCCCATGGGAGTCCCTCCTATAAGCTCTGTGTCAATAGCACCAGTCAAGGTCTGAGTTTCAGCTGTGCAGGCATCGTCTCTAAGTTTCTAAGTTCTAACCATCCCATTCCCTTTCCTTGATCCCTGCTGCCCTAGAGGTGGTACCTGCTTGCTGCAGTTGCTCCCTGTGTGATACTTTAGTATTCTTTAACCTCTCACTTGGCTAATAATCTTATCCCTAGGTGGCAATTATTGACATTAAATTATCTCTGTTAAAACAAAAAAAATGAAGTGGTTTCTATCTCTTGACTAGACCCTGAATGATATAGAAGTTGGTCCAGGAAGCAGATACTCCATGATGGGATTTGGGATAAAGTTTCATTGGGCTCCCAGGTCTGAGCACAGTGCGGAACTCCTTGCCAATGGGAATGTGAAGCCAGGAACCCATAGCATGTGGTGGCATTGTGTCAAGCAGGTTTGGTGACTGGTAATGTGAGTGTTTTGAAGTGCCTATAGAAGTACGTCCCCTTACTGCGATGGCATAATGGCGACCCTCAGGACTGTGGGGTGAGGTGAACGCTTCTGAGTACACTGGAAATTTATCGAAAGGAAATGACAGGCTCAAGTCTTTACATTCTCAGCTCAAGAAATGATCAAAGAACCAGAGTACTTCCATGGAAAGCGATTCTTAAAAGAACATCATGTTTCTTGAAGCGACAGGTAGGAATTAAAATGGTGGTGATTATCACCATCATAAGCGTGCCCCTGTTTCTACTGGTTTGAGAGAAAAAGAAAGAATGTGAAATGAACCAAATTGGCTAAGAAGTCTTCTCCTGTCCAATTAGCTGTGGTCAGACAGGGGGTGGCACAGAGTGGAAAGACGGCTGCCAGGGGTGGGGCAGCTGTTTCCCAGAGAAGAGCCAGAGCAGATATACCAATGGTTGTCTTTTGCAACTACTGGGCAGCAGACTTCTCCACCCAGGGGATGCCAGTAGGATACAAGAATTGAAAGGAAAGATGCATCGAAAGGATGTCCCTAAGTAATGGAAGTTTGTTTATTTTTAAGGATTTATTTTATTTATTTACCCCACCTCCCGCCCTGTTGTTTGTGCTCACTATCTGCTCTCTGTGTCCATTTGTTGTGCACTCTCTTTGTCTGCTTGTCTCCTCTAGGAGGCACTGGGAACCGAACCCGGGACCTTCTGTGTGGGAGAGTGCTTGAGCAACCTCTGCTCCCTGCTTTGTTGTGTCTCTCATTGTGCTTCCTCTGTGTCTCCTTTTTGCGTCATCTTGTTGCTTCAGCTCACTGTGCCAGCACAATATGTCAGCTTGCTGTCTTGCTTGTCTTCTTAAGGAGGCGCACTGGGAACCGAACCCAGGACTCCTATGTGGTAGGCAGGTGCCCAAATCCTTGAGCCACATCCACTTCCCAATGGGAGTTTTTGAAGCAGGTTTGAGAAGCTAGTGAAATTCAGATATAAATGTAATTTTGTTTGTACTTTCATACTGGTGAGGTTTGGGATTGCTCAAGTCACATTAAAACCTGCCTAAATAACCTAAACCCCCACCCTCCTTTTTAAACAGCATATTTATTCTGTATCATTTGCATATGGAAAGCCCTCCTCTTCCCGAAGATGGAGGCAGGAATTTAAAACTCAGGCCGAGAGAGTGACAAAGGAAGCCCCGGATGTAAATCCCCTGGTTTTCACTGACATGCAGACCTGTCTGTTTCAGTGACACCTTTTCAGGGTTTCCAAGAGAATGAAGCTGACTGGTAATGGGCTTCAGAGACCATCAATTCCCCGAAGGCAGTTTGGGTTTGTCGTTAGCAGACTTGGCCAAGCTTATGTTAAAACAACTCATTACTCATTCGACCTGTTGTTTTAAAAAAAGGCAGCATTGAGACCGTTTGAATATTTTGCTGTGGGGGTTTTGGCAAGACATATTTCAAATGGAAGGAGGAAAAAACAAACAGTGGGAAAGAGCAAATGAATTTACTGTGTAGGACAGCTAGTCAGGACCCATGTGTTTGTTGCTTGTGGATGTGAATTCGAATATTTGGAGACCTTGTGGTATTATTTCTGAAGGCCCTTTACTTATTATTCATGTTTTATTATGTCCCTTTTATTTATACACATACACACTCACACACACATATCTAGGGCTGGGTTAGGGGAGAGAGGCAGGTGCTGTGTTTAGCCTTAAAAAAAAACACCAAACATAAAACTTGCCGTATATTTTAGAGTTATAGGTGCATGCATTTTTTCTCTCCCATCAAATCTTGCTTTTCCATTTTAGACACATAAATGGTTGTCATAGCGACATTTGCTTCTAGCCTCTATAGCTTCGGGATGAAGCAGAGAGCTCAGATAGAATCCAGTGACCATAAATTTAGCTCTAACTGTCCCCTTAGCTCTGGGAAACTAATCAGAAACAAGGTTTGCCATGGAGCTTCTTCTACTATCACAGAATGAGTGAAAAATGTGTTGAAATTAGGCTAAAAATGGATGCTTTGTCTGAGTTACTCCAGTTGTTCATTTTTAGGGAAAAATTTGTTAGTTCAGCATTTTAAAGAGCAATTAGACAGTAAAAGTCATGATTTCTGGGGTCTAGCAGTAAAGTAGGACATTTCGTTCCTTTGAACAATTCTGCATATCTTGGGTCTAAGGTAACCTCTTAAAAGTTGTGAGACAGTTCAAAAAGACAAACAAATTTTCTTGAAGTAGACTTCAAACTTATTTTGTAATTTTGCTAATGTTATTTTGTAAAACTTTGCTATAGGTTGAGATCAAGTATCATCTTTGAAGATATTTCCTTAAGGAGTTTTTTAATTGAAAGATTTAACTGTCCAGAGGCAGGAGAATCTTAACAGTCAAAGATTCT
This sequence comes from Dasypus novemcinctus, assembly GCF_030445035.2. Taxonomy (NCBI): domain Eukaryota; kingdom Metazoa; phylum Chordata; class Mammalia; order Cingulata; family Dasypodidae; genus Dasypus; species Dasypus novemcinctus. The sequence continues at coordinate 34,937,650 of NC_080698.1, forward strand.
AAGTTATTGACAGACCACAGAGACTGATTCATGGGAGAGGGGATGGGAAAATAACTTTCTGATCCTAGTTTATGATGGTGGTGTACCCTCATGGGACTGGATATTTCCACGAAGACTTCCCTGGGGTCATGTTAACTTCCCTTTGTAGCCAGTCTAACATCAGTCAGAGCATACCCTATTACCTTACTATGGCACAAAGTATGAGGAAGGGGGAAAGGACAAAGATGACCTAGGATAATAAAGCAGGATACATTTGACTGCAAGTAAACAAAACACCTACAAGTAGCTTAATCAACTTAGACTTATTTTCTTTTCATAACAAGAAGTCCAGGGGTCTTTGCAATTATCTTTTCCTTCCCCTCCTGGTGAAACCATGTCAGCCACAGCTCCAAGCTCACATCCTGAGTTGGCAATGTCCAAATCTGGACGGAAAGAGGAGGGGACAAATTTGCTCTACTTGCTCATTCATCACTCTCGCTCTCTTTCTGTTTTAATCCTAGATGCCTTCCATCCCTGTAGATGTTCACTTGTGTTTCTGGGGTGGAATTGTAGTGCACGACCATCCCAAGCTGGAAGAAAGGCTGGGAAGCGAGTACTGGCATTCTCAGTCTCTGTGATGGGAAGTGCACTCTGCCGATAGAGAAGGTGGGAGAATCAAAGGCCACTATGTCAGCAAGTAACATTGTCAGCCAGAGATGGCATTTGGGAACTGAAAAGACTTAATGACCATTGCTTTCACTCTTTTAGGTTTACTTACGAGGAGATTAGCCCCTGAGAAAAATAGATGATCTGCCCACACAGCGTGGTGTGAGGGCCAAGATCTGAGACTAGATCTTCTGATTCATGACAGGATTGAGGTTGGCCTCGCACACTGCAGCTGGCATATCGAGGGCCTTGTTTAGCATGTACCAGCTCGCTGAGTTTTTGTCTTTAGCACCGGGGGGTCTGCAGGTTTCTCAGAGTGGTGGGTGCGTGTGCTGCAGCTTTGCATGTCTCCTGCTGAGACGTGGCCAATCATTTCCTCCTAATTAAAGATCAAACATTATTTCAGAGGCTCCCTTTTTGAGATGTCACGGGAGAGGTTCCTCGTATCTGTCAGCGGTACATATCTTGTCATTTTTGGCAACTAATGCCTGGAATGAATAATAAAATGATGATAATCTCACACCAGAGGGAGGACAGCCAATTTGTAATGTCCATTAAGACTTGAGCGAAGGATTGTCCTCTAATGAGATGGAGGGCGGCAAGGAGACCATACATCAAGCTGCTCTGTCACCTATACACAAAGGGATCCTGGAGGGAGGGGCTACTGTGCTGCTTGCAGACAGGGGCGTGGCAATGTGGATGCACATTTGCATATTGTCATTGATCAGCTGCTGGAGAAGGGGGATGACAAGCAGAACAGCAGAGGTCTCCATTGTAAGGCTCGAGGTGTGTTTCTGCCACAGTTGATTCATTCCCCACGGGACCAGAAGCATTACTCACCATTTCCTCATGTGCCAGAAAGAGAAATGGAATCACGGGGCATATCATCTCCTTGTTGGAAAATGACAGCTCCCTTATTATAAGTCCCCAATAAATTGATGGAAGAGCTGTTCAAACTTCATAGATATAAATGTTTCCTGGGATTAATGGGAAGTTATTCCTAGAAATGACTTACGGTTCGGGAACCGATCTTTGCATTGAGGGATTGTTGGCCCCCCCACCAGCTGTCACGACCCCCCTCAAAGCACCCAAGCATAGATGGTGAAGGTTTTCCATTTAGCCCATCCCTGTACCCCACCACTTTCTCCGCTTTCTGTTGTCAACATATTTATTGCTCTAGAAAGGGTAAGTTATCCCTTCCTTTTGGAGGAATTGCACTGCCTGTTAATAGTTTCATCTCCCAAACCTTCTACTTTTAAAAAGTCCTACGTAGGGGAATTTAAAATTTCTAAATTTACTCATGAGCTTTGGAGAAAACTGTGAAGACATGACCACTTCCTTGTAGGACAGAGGTCAGACTACTGCTTGATTTTGAATCTTACAGAATGAAACCAATTTTTCCATTGATACTGAAATTAAAAATGATAAGATATTGAACTGCTATCACTTTGCATGGAGATTGTGTCAACTGTGGCTTCTTTTCGGAAACATCAGGGTTCTTTTCTGATATGTGCTCTGAGGGTCATCTTGGCGTTGTCACCTGGTATTTATATTAATGTTGATATTCTTATTGAGTGAGTTATTTTACGAGTGGAACTGCATCTTTTGTCTAGCACCATGAGCATGTGACACTTAATAAGCACCAATCAAGAGCTTCTGCTGGTATTGGAATGTAGACCCTTCTTGCTTCCTCTATGGCTCCATGGGGAATGATGCATTTATAGCTTGTGCTTTATTCTAAAGATACTATGGGCTGCTTTATATACTGCCTTTGTTTGAATCTTAGACTGGGTGTGATATTTACCCAGGCAATGCCACTCTGTCTGCCAGTTACTGGGGGAATTGCGACTTCAGTTGCCTTTCCACTCGATTTGCTATATTTCTAGTTGATCCCAAGCATCAGCTGGCTGGAGTGGGGGCCCTAAGCCCGCTAGACTTCTAAGTTGCCTTGAGCCCACATGCTAATCGTGTTTCCAGATTTTCAACAAGTTACAGGGGGCTTGTGTTCCCCAGGATTCAGCTAGCTTTTCCAAAACAGTCAGAATTCTGGTAACTACTATCTTCTAGCCATTTATGGGGATTGATTCATTCCACTCACCCACCCCACACCCAAGGTCCCTCTAACACACCCTAACACACCGATGTTGTCTTGAATGATATTTTACTGAATCTGAGGATAATGGGTGGGGGTGGGGGTGGGGGAAGAGTACAGGGAGCCCACTAAAATTGAGTATTAGATATATCTTTCCTTAGCAGTCCTTTGGTTTCCCTCATTGTGGGGAATCCCCCAGTTATCTTCCCTCCTCTGGTTCTGGTCCCTGACTTGCTGCTGACCTCTCCCTCTTTTCCTCTTCACTTATTCATTCAACTATCATTTATTGGGCATCTACTGTGTACCCAGCAGTAGGGTGAGGACTTGGGCACAGAGCAGTAAATGCAAATCAGATACCAGCCCTGCCTTTATGGAACTTTTAGTCTACAGCACAAAGGTGGAGAGGACAGAGGAGGTTAAACACAACACCCAAATTCAGACTAGCTGTGATCCACTGTGATGAAGAAACAAGAATAATAGCTTCCCTGCTCCTTTCTTATTCTTGGGCAGCTCCCTCTTTTCCTAGGTCACCCATAAAACTCCACGTTTCTCTTGCCTAATTGTACAGTGAACTCTTTATTTTGCTTTTTTTTTTTTTCTTTGACCCTCTGATTCCAGATCTGTCCTAGATTTGGGACCCATACCTTCTCTACCCAAAGAGGCCATCAAGGTACTTCCTAAAGAATATGCTGTAATCCCGTACATGAATTCTGCTTCTTTCCTCCTGTGGGAAAACGTCTGGGATATGTTTTTATTTTAAATTGCCATGATTTCCTTCCTGTAACACAGTCTCAATGTTTTTCCACAGTGTGAGATGTCCAAAGCGAGGCGTGAAAGATATTTGTAGGTGGTCCCTGGCAGAAGGTTAAATAAACATTTTCTAATGGTGTAGAGATTTTCATATATATGTATATAATTTTTATAATTCTTTCCTCCCTTCCTTCCCTTCCTTCTCTTTTCCTTTCTTTCTTTCACACTCAGGAGATGGTAAAGTCTGGCACACTCCAGTTACATACTCATATGTCAACAAACATTTATCTAGCCCATGTTATGTTCCAGATACTGTTTTTTAAAAATTACTCTTTTGTTGTTGTTGTTGTTGTTCTGGGCACTGTTTTAAGCACGATTTACATTTTGAAACTCTTAATTGGGTCAAGGAGGACATCTCAGCTGTGTGCTCATAGAGCTTGGCAATTTCCCCCTTCTAGGTGGATTTTTTAGAACTGTTTTCATTTTTTTGCTTTATTTTCTTATTTTAACATTATCTTTCACTTAGAGCAATTGATTCAAAGGTTCTTTGAAAAATGTAAGTTAAATTTTTTTAACATTATATGTAATATAGGAAAAAAACCATTGGATTTGGTGGTGCTGGGTAGAGAAAACTCATGTGGTCGTTTGGTCTGACTGAGACTTGGCGGTCCTGCTGGCTGGTGCGGTTGGCAGAGACTGCGGCGGGCAGGCTGATTGAGAATAGGGATGAGGGTAAGGACGGTGGGTTAGGGTCGGAAGAACTGGTTCGAACCCTGGTTTGGCTCCTTTGCATCCTCATGACCTTGGGCAAATCACTTTTCTCACCAAGCCTTGGTCTCTTCACCCTCCAAATGATAATAAACATGAAGCTGCTGTAAAGATTAAATTAAAACAACAACAACGACAAAACTTGATAAAATTCCTGGTCTGGCATTTGGCAAATAGTTGGTATGTTTAAGCTGGAGTTGTAACATTTTATTCAATCAAGAGATAATTATTTTAAAAACACAACTATTGAGAGCTGCAAAATGGGCCAGGTTGTCACTGTGAAAAAGACAGGCTCGCCCCTGCTCTCCTAGAGGTTCAGGGCAGTGAGACAGTCAAAACACATTTTACAAAGATTCCTGGAACACAGCATGATTAGTGCAAGGAAGAGAGAGGGTGGCACTTTGGGAACATTTGACAAGCAGGCCTCATCTTCTCTGTAGATGAAAAAGGTTTACCAGAAGAAAAATAATTAAGAGTTCTGAAAAATCTGCCAGTATTAGCCAGGCAAAGAGGAGAGAAGGGAAAGAACATTCTAGAGAGTGGGCCTAGTATTGCATCTACTCAGGAACTTAACATTGCTGCACAAAGAATAGATAAGCTCCTTTACCAGGCAAGCTCCGTTTATGGCTTCCATAAAAGGGCTTCATGCCATCCCCAGTTTCTTGAGGCGGTCCCTTTACAGTGGTGATCTTTCTTCCTGTTTTATATTGCAGTTGAAGCCGTTTCTTTTCCCAAATGCCTGGCAGCCAGAGAAATTTTATGAATATTTGGATCTCTAGAAATAAGCCCTGGTTCCAAGTCCTCAATTTCTCCATCCCCACTGTCCTGCTGCACACATGGCATTCTTCAGATCCTAAAGGCATGGCAGTAACATGAGAATTGTGTGCTGTGATTACTGTTTTCATTTTTTCCCTGGAAGTCTTATTTGATGAGAGCTACCGTAAAAAAGGAGGGTTTGCTTCACCATCCAACACGATGCACCATGTAGAAAGGAGAGCAGGTCTGAAGTCAGTCTAAAAGTAGCATGGAGAGTATTAAAATTTTCCTATTCACTTGCCTTTAAAAAATCACTGTTCATGTCAAGGCAACGTGTCCTGATAGGGATGGTTTCACCAGCTCTTTGTTTCTCACTTAATTGTTGTTTCAAGCTGAGATATTTTTGCTGTGGTTGTTCATGCAAGTGTGTAGTTCTACTTTCATTGCCCTAATACTAGCTGCTGGTTTGTCTTGACTAATCTTATTTCTTGCCATTACTGGCATGCCAAGCATGAACTACACCAAACTTCCTTTAGTGTCTTGAAAAGTCCTCATTCATGCCCACCTCTTGGATTTGTTTAAGTGCCTGTTTCCTAAAATGCTCGTTTGCCTGGAGTACTGACCAACCCCAGTTCACCTGGATGCATCCTCTGGTCTCAGCTTACAAGTAATTTCTGGGGTGCTGTATCTGGAAACACAAGATTGGAGCCCCTCTTTTCTACTTTGCTCACATATGCGTCTATAATTCTCCCATCAGAGCTCTTACCACAACAGATTGTATTTGCCTGGTTTCTTGCTGGTATCACCCCAATGTACTATGATTCTCTACTGAGGTTGGGAGCAAGCCACCTTGTTCACAGGTATATTTTCTGTATCTAGTAAAATCCCTAACTTAGTTGGTGTTGAAGAAATATTTAAATAAATGAGTGGATGAAGTCTGTGTTAGCCTATGGGCTTGATTTTGAATTCAAAATAATTAAAAGTCAGTATTTTTTCCCACTCCCTTGCCATGTTTCTTCACCTAAGACATATCCCTGCTATTGATATGTTAAGATAAAATATTTGCTTGGGTTTCACACCATTGTCAATGCTCAAGGCATTCCCTTGCCTTTCTTCCTATTTTATATTACAACTGGCCGAATTCAGAGTAGAACTGGAAACTGTTTTCTAATAGAAAGATGCTAAGCAATTATCTCAGTGGCTGAGGCAGGAATGTGGAGGATAGAATAAAAATTATTCCAATCGTGACTTGCCACTGGACAAGTGACTTTTTAATCTCTGGAATTCTTGGTTCCTCATCTGTAAAATGGGGTCATTACTAGTACCTACATCATAGAGTTGGTGTGAAGAGGAAATGCTATATATTTATAAGAAGCATAAATAAAATAGACCAAGGTGACCATAAAATGTTCCTCAGAGTAATGGCCTTTCTCAGCAGCATGTGTTTCACGGTAAGGAAAAAGTTCACATTAATTTTAAGCAGCTCTGATACAATGCCAGGCACAGAGTGAGCATTCAGTCAATAGTGGTTGCTATGATAATGCTCTCAGGTAGTCATTTACAAATACACTGCTATGCTGGTCTCAACTGAGGTACCAGGGAAAGGGAAGTGGAAAGTGTGTTCCAAACTTGTGAGGATGACAGCAAATGGAGCGTTACCATCCCCATCCCTGCCATCTCGGGAAGTCCTTGTCGAAGGACATCTCCAGTATCCCACAGATCAGCATCTCCCTGTCAACATCACCTCTTTTGCTTTCGTTCATGGCAACCCCAATGGCTAAATTCAGCCTGTGATGGGGATGGTGACAGGTGGCAAATGCTGTGAAGAGAAACTCTTGGGTAGAAGTTGAAGATTAACACGTGCTTTATGAATTTCCCCAGAGACGCCCATCAGAGTTGTAGCCAATTGTCATTATGTATGATCTAGCATGAAAAATCTGTACTGAAGCCGCTATTTTCTTATGCGGCTTTCAGATGCTGTACCAATTTACGAAGTTGTTAAGCCATGGTGTGAGCTTCTTTCACTCCCAAAGCAGTATTCCCAGCTAATCAGATTGTATTGGATAAATACTGCTAACATCTTTTTGGAAATCACCTTCAGACTTAATAATATGGTTTTATGCTTCATTTTCATGGAACTGGGCTCGCATTAGCATTTGCTTCTTCTGTATAAAATGCTTTTCTGCCTGGAAGTAGAGATAGCGTACCTGCAGTGTCTTCTCTGGCTCTGTGGAGGAGAAGACCTGGAATTTCTGGGCTTTGACTAGTATTGATTAACAATAAATGTGGCATCTATATATCGTAATTACAGCAGTCACAATGATGGGAGTGAAAGAATTGTAAGCTGTTTTTTAGTATGCATGTTTGTATATGTTTCTGTAACTGTATATTATTCTGTTATATATATTTTTGTAAATCTGTAGTGGTGATACATACATATATACACACAGGCACACATCCATGCATATATAGGCAGAAGTACTGTTTGGTGCTTTAAAACAGTTGTCACCTGCTGAGATATATAAATGACTTAGAACAACCTTTCAACTTGTAAATTATGCTTAGGGCTAATGGTGATGGAAATGTGATCAGCCATTTCGACATGTCCCATTGTGCCCCAGATGATGCACCAGTCTATCCTGCCATCACCCACTGGACACTCATAGCCTTGTGAATCATTCCATCACTACAAGACGTGTGCTATTTACAATGGTGTGATTTTAAAGTTGAATTATTGACAGGACTTCTGGGTATGGCTGAGTAAGGAGTTAGCAAATCCTTTCCTTCAGAAGCATTTATAAGGCTGGCCAAAATTGACAAAAGCAATCATTTCAGTGTTCTGGAAATCAACCAGCAATATGCAACAATCTGAGAAGCGTTGATGCTTGAAAATCTGCTGAAATTCTGGTAAGAACAGAAGGAGGAGTCTGTGGGCTCGGGCTCGGGCTGCTCCCCTGCCCAGCTCAGTCGGGCT